>NC_142712.1:55558246-56879329 GCF_055471065.1 Atractosteus spatula
GATACCCCAGCAACAGGAGCTGTTTTCTACTTCAATTCTGATTGAAACTGATGATGAGATCAGGGACAGAAAACACACAAGCAGTTGATGACTGTGTTCATTCTTACAGCACCTCTGCAGAGACTTGTGTTTAGTTAAGGTGCCCGATCCATTCTACTTCAAAATGAATACATGAATAAACAAATAAGCAAGTAAATAGAATAGCACACTTCAGTGATTACTTAAATAAACAACTCACGAAGATTATCAAGCATTTGTTTAAGGGGCCCCATCATGAGTGAGATGAATTGCATCCATCTGCAAAAGAAGCTACTTTAAAAGCAAAAACTATTTAGATGAACGAGTCCTTGGGAGTTAAATCATAGATTAATAATAATGTGCCTATGTTAGCACCCCCAGCTAGGGAACAGGATATTGTCCTATTGATCCATAGTGTTTTCCAAAGGATTAGTTTCTCTCCTGTGTAGATGACGTCTGTCTAAGACAATGCCTCATTTCCAGTTTTTCTCACTGCTCTCCAAACACCTCATTAACACTAAATGCCACCCTCAGCATTTCTCGAAGGTCCGTACCATGGTGTCCTATTGACGAGGTGCTTAGCCTGTTTCAGCACGGACACACTGAGGATTGTAAGAGCTAATTGCACATACATTATACAGGTTCACGGCACATGAAAAAGGAACAAATAGATGCACACACACAAATAAGTGTATATAAATAATTAGCATGGATTCTATATTTTGATTGTATCATTAATGAGCTCACATCTTGTTAGATTAACTTCAGAATTGAAAACACTAACATGGCTATTTTAACATATCAATGTTTTCTTAATATGGGATTGCCTTGTAAGAGATCTGAGTTCCAGTATTAATAGCATCTCATATTAAAGTTCTTTGCAATAACTGAAAACTATACTAATATACTAAGTATAAAAATATAAAATACATACAGTACTAACAAACCAAATTGGGCAAGACACCAAAGCTATGAGGAAAGATAACTGATAATTAAAAAGAAACAGTGTAGAACAAGAGTGATTCTAAATTTCTTAGTTGCATGGGTAATTTTTGCTGTTCATATAACAGTTGGCTATTTTCAATTTTCCCTATAAAAGCTCACCGAAAGTGCTACAGTCATTAAGGGGTTACAAAGTTAATCTAAGGCAGTACTTGCATTGAATAGCAATTACCAATGAAGTCTCTCAGTGGTGAAGAGCACAAAAATCTGAAAAGAGACACATTTATTAATGCAACCTATTAAAAGCATTGGAGGCTTTTTGAATGCCATTCAAATCCAAACAGTGATAATTGAACCACAGTATTCAATGTGCATGTGGAAAAGGGCAGTGTATTCCTCACCTCCCTTTCTTTTCACCAGCATTTATAATTAAACACACTGCCAAACCAGGCACTGGAATGGATTTCAAACCCTTAGAGGCAGACAAAATCTGCCTTTGAACAGCAGAAAATTAGATCAGTCATTGGATTGCAGAGTACAAACAGACTGCACCATCAAGTTTTGACCAGAATTGTTTATGCAATTTAATGGTTACATCGGTTCATATTTATTTAATGCTTTCTGTTCGTTTTTAACACATTTAATGTTGAACCAGTGGTAAAATGGGACGTCTGCTATCTAATGGTTTTTCCCTGTGCTTAAACCAGCAATAAATAAATTATGTATTAAATTAAATGAAATTGCTTTTGGAGTTTCTAGCAGTCTTTAAAACCCTGTAAGATGCACAAATAAACAGTGTTAAGCATATGCAAGCAGTCTGGGCCATCATTTAAGTAAATCTACTTGAGATACTTTCTGAGCAGATTACATGAATTGGTAAACACAGAGGAACGTTTCTTTAAAGTCTCAGACACAAGGAAGACGTGTATATTGCTTCCCTTCATTTAAACAAATCTGTTTAAAAATTCTCTTTTAAAATTAGATACAGGTAGATGGACAGGTATGACAATAGACATGCAATATACACATTTATAATGCCTTGATCTGAGACAGCACTGCAGTATTGGTAAACCTGTCTGTAGTGTTACATCTGTACAATTTAACCTTTCTTGTTATTGTAATTTATTTCTACTGTGTCAGCTTGTGGTTTCTATTAGTCAAGGCTGTCATGTCTGGTTTGAAATGTTTTTTCCAGTGTGAAAATGATTTCAGCTGTAACATTAAGAAGTTTCTAGCAAATCATGAATCCTTCCTCTCTTCATGTCTCTGCTTCTGCTTCAGGAGGAAGAACTTTGAATGATTTGGTGTAACGGAAGCCGGTCCCGTGAAGCGTAGTTTAGGACCCTATGCAGACAGTATAATCCGGAAGTAAGTGGAGAAAGACAACAGGGAAAAGACGTAAAGGATCAGGACAGGAGGACAGACAGGGGGACGTGACGATGGTGATGTGGTGTTCGGGGGGCATGGTGCAGGCAAACAAGTCCAAACAGTCCAAGGGGGAAATCCGGGGCTCAGTCCAGGGTCCAGGAACCGGGAGAACCATCAGAGACAGATGAGGTTAAAATCCGGAACAGGAGCAAGGAGATAAAAAACATGATAACAAGGCCAGGCGCTCTGAGCCCCGGTCTCGGATGGTCAGGGCACCGTGATGAAGCCTGTGCCATCGGGTCTCTCCTGGACCCACTGGTAGGTGTGCTTCCGGTCGTCCATCTTCCAATGCTGAGCCAGGAATAGAGGGAGTGCCGGGCTTAAATAATGGCAGACTAAACAGGGGGCAGGTGCATGAAATAAACTAAAATATGAAAGGGTCGGAGCACCCTTAAGAGGAAGTATGATGATTGTGACATTTGGTACCTCAAATGTCTTTACAATTAAGGGCTAGATAGGACTGTGTAGTGCATGGAAGTTAGCATTGCTTCCTTGCAGCTGTTGGGTCCTAAATCCTGTTCTGGACTGGGGTGCCTTCTGTGTTTCCGCAATGTTTATCTGGGATTTTCCATCCATTTTCTAACTGGGTACACCCCATCACAGGGAAGACAGACACAGACATGCACTCACTCACGCCAGGGACAATTTTCGCAGAAGCCAATTAACCTACCAGCACGTGTTTGGACTGTGGAGGAAACTCATGAGAACATGAGGGGAACATATCTAGAGACCCAGCGCTGCCAGGCAGAAATGCTAACCACTGCGCCACCTTACAAAGACACGGCAAAGGTCTCTGTTCTTGTGTGTGTGTACCCTGTGATGGACTGGCATCCTGTTCAGAGTGTCATCTCACATTCTATTCTTCTGGGATAGGTTCCAGCTTGATGCAACACTTATTAGGACAAAGATGGTTTCTAATATCTGGTGCATGATTTAGATTCCAAATGCACAAAAAGTTATTATTGCAACTATAAATTATGAATAGTTTAACGTGCAAAACAGATGATAGTTACTGAATATGTCTCAAGTCTATCTCATAAAACAAATAACTGGAATGAACTGAACCCTGAATTGTCTTGCTCAGGGGTCTTCCAGGGGCCTGGAAACCATCCTCTGGGAAGCCTTTCAATCCGTGTCTCATAGTGTAAAAAATCAACACTCACACAACGGTCTGCTCTCACAGCAATTAAGTAAATAATAATAATTGCTAACACGTATATAGCACTTTTCTGGACACTCCACTCAAAGCACTTTACAGGTAATGGGGATCCCCTCCACCACCACCACTAATGGACAGCCCCACCTGGATGATGCGACAGCAGCCATAGTACACACCAGCTCTCAGTGGGGAGGAGAACAGAGTGATGAAGCCAGTTCAGAGATGGGAGTTATTAAGAGGCCATGATTGGCAAGGGCCAATGGGAAATTTGGCCAGTATGCCGGGGTTACACCCCCACTTTTTTCAAGGAACGCCCTGGGATTTTGACCACAGAGAGTCAGGACCTGGGATTTACGTCGCATCTGAAGGACGGCGCCTGTTTACAGTATAGTGTCCCTGTCACTATACTGGGGCATTAGGACCCACATAGACCACAGGATGAGCGCCCCCTTCAGGCGCCACTAACACCTCTTCCAGTAGCAACCTTAGTTTTTCCCAGGAGGTCCCCCCATCCAGGTACTGACCAGGCTCACACCAGCTTAGCTTCAGTGGCCTGCCAGCTGGGAGTTGCATGGTAATATTGTTACTGGTTGTTATAATATGTTATAATGGTTTATCTTGTAAAGTTGTATAAAGATTAGTAATAGCAATTAAAATCTCAGATGGCAGTTCTTAAAAGCACCCAGCCCACTAGAATAGTTGGAAAGAGACCCTGGTCTTGATGACACACAAGCAAGAAATAAACAGCAAATCAACAGAGAACTGCCCCACAAAGGGTTAAACACATTTTCATCCCCATCACCCCCTCCCCACTCTAACACAGGTCTCAGTAGGTGATATGATAGAGGGGGTGGACGCAACTGATACTTCTAAGGTTACAGCAAGGCAGTCCTGCCCCACTGAAAACAGAGCTATGCAGAGTGGGAGAGTGGCCTCAGACAGCTGTCAAGGACAGCTATTGACTTCTCTTCCATGGGGTGAGAGAAGCAGAGAGTGACAGTGAATTCTAAATCAAGAGGAATCAAAGAACCCAAAGACCAACACAATGGCAGCTCCAAGTCCCAAAATGTTCATCTCAAAAAGGCTAATATTTGCTGTATATGTTTCTCCTCCCACCTATGGGACTTCTAACTGTCTCCAAAGTGTTGATTCAGGCATTTTAGTTAATTAAAACAAAGTGCTTACAACTTTTTATTTATCTCAGCACAACAATGTGGAGTGCATGTCTCCATTGAGTGCAACTTAGAGTCTAAATTAATTAAAATTGTATTTCTAATCTGTGATTATCTGAGAACCTGGAAAGCTATTTTAAAGGTATTATATCAACTACATTTGCATACATGTCAACAAATAAAATATACAGATAAAATAATAATTAAAACATTATATCATGGCAATGATACAGTTCATTAGTTACTGTTAAGGTCAGGTACACTAAAACTTGACTATTCCAAATCCTGCTTAAATCTAAGGATGGCCAACTGTACAAGAAACCAAAGGGGCTCTATATCCACCAGCAACATCACATTTCCAGTAATTAATTAGGTAAGGGTTAAGGGTATAAATGATGCCATCAATGTAATAATTGCAAATTGTAACAAAATATGAAATAAAAATTATTATTTTCTTATTTGCAGAATGAATGCAGGGAGATCTACCCTATTACCCTGAGTAATCTACAGTATATAGATAGCCCCTGTAGTTTACGTTATATTCCTTCTTTAACAGTCGTTTTCTTGTATGGCTGCACTGTTGTCTACCTTACATTAAATAGACCAGGCTGGGTTCCCCACCCTACTGCTGGGGAACCCCACACCTGATGGATTTAATTACAGCTGAGCTCTCAGTTCCATTATGAGTCCTCGAGTGAGCTGAAAATAGGATTCATTTGAACTCTTTCATTGTTCTTCAACATGTTGGAGGTTGCCTCTTAACTATTGTGTTTCATAAGTAACTTAAAATTTCCAACTCAGGAGTAGAAAAAGAAAAAAAGTTTGCAAAGGCTCCAATTCAGCAACTTGTCGGTTCAATTATGGAATCAATTAAGGGAAGTGTTTAGCTGGAACGATAAAATGCAGGTGTTCCCAATCCCAGGATCAGGGCTGGGGACCCCTGCACTAGAGGGAGTTAATCTTTAAGACTAGATCTGCATACATTCAACCGGGGATATATTTTTCTTATATAGGAATCATTCTTTGCTTTTCTTCTGTCCAGAACTTGTCATTAAGATTACAGAGCCTCAGAAATGGTGGCCAACAGTTCTCTGATTACCCTGTTTCATTTAGCATGAGGAGGTCGAACGTGAAGGCTCCAACAACATATGAGTGTCAAACTACCGCTGAGCCAGACAAGTGAGAGGGGCTGACAACAACGCTGAATTGCCTCACTTACATCCTTCTGCAGCGTACAACACTGGAAGCACAAACAAGGAGCTCTGCTTCTGCTCTCTGCCATGACACAAATGGCTGAACAAGTGATCTTGTTATCACAAACCGATCTGATGTCTTGTGAGCCCATCTGGAATCTGATCAGTTGGTTACAGAGTGATCTTTCCCATGAATATGACTGAGGATGGAATCTATATTAGTGCAAAAATGCCTTGGGGTTATACTGAGAAAAGAATGGCAAGTCCCAAGAACACTGAAAGAGTGCCTTAGGCAAGAGCAAAATCCAGTCTTTTACATTTAGATATTATATATGTAGCAAAATACTTATTGACAAAGCAAATAAAACACCTTTAATCGATTTCTGCCATCTCTGTGTCTGCTCAGATATCTATTAAAATCTGTCATTGTGAGAAAACTTTTCTGAGGGCCAGGGCTTAAAGACCATGCTGTTTAATTAATATCAGCTGTTGAAAGATTAATTTACTGCGCTTTTGGATGTCTGCAGGCCAAGTGTGGGAGTCGGCCTTTCTCAGACAGTACGCCATCTTGTCCTACCCCAAGCTGCTCGTTTCTGAGGTGCCCCGAAACCCCCAAGTACCGAGTCACCGCATTCACAACGTGTTGAGAAATACTGATTGTGCTTCACTGTTAAGTTTCAAATCGCTTTTAAAATACTTCCTTATTCATTTATCCAGTTTCACAGATAAATAATCTGCTAGAAAAGGATGTTTCACACTCCTGAAGGATATAAATCAAGGCGTTTTCATCCAGTTGTATGTTGATTTCCTGATTTTATTAAAATAAGAAAAATAATGAACCATTGGTGAAACTTTCTATTTACATAGTGCTGAATTAATTTTTTAGCACGAAATCTTACGGGGAGAAAATTACACTATTAAAATGAAATGAGACCCCAGTAAATTGGGAGAAAGCACCTGAGTTGCACTGATAAAATGTGAAATTTCAGATTACACTATATGTTACTTCTAATGTGTATATCCATTGTGCATGAATCATACATTTTTATCAAATGCCTTCTCTGCTCTCAAGCCACTAAAATGCTGCTGTCTGTGTTTAATTATAGAATCTGTGTGAAGCATAACCTGTGATATTTTCTCAGTATTTATCCTTTTGATGTGTTTTTTACAAAATGGAAGTAGTGAGTCATAGCAGGTCACAGGAATTAAGTACAAAATATTAAAGAGGTACACCAGATTTCTTTTGTTAAAATAAATGTCTGTCTCTTCTCTTATTACCTATTAAATTGGCACCTACATTTGTTTCATTTGCATAAGAATAATGTTCCATCCATTAATTAATTGATCTTGGTACATGTTGTTATAGAAGAAAATTAGTCAGAGTACTGTTTTGGAATCTGAATTACTTAAGGCATGTTCACTCTAGATATTTAAATGTAAATTCAATTGCTTAATTTTAGTTTTTGAAAACAAAATGTTCCCAGAATAGAACCTTGTTTGTTAGAAGTGTTATTATTAAACATAACTACAGTAATGTAAGAGCTATATGTATCTCATAATGTTGTTTTGCACTTGATCACATGATCACAATTCAAAATTAAAAAAATAATAATTTCAGCATTTGCAATACTTATGAACATCAGGCAAACTGATACCATTGTTTACACGGGTGAAAACTTTTTCAATTACTAGTATGGTTTTTGGTTCCTGCTTCATGTGAAGGGTTCGAGCTTAGAGTCAAAGGTGCAGAAAAAATACACCAACACAAAATGGAAGAGAGAGGAAGAATAAGAAATAAAATGAATAAAAGACAGCAATTGTATCATAGAATTCCAATGTGGAGAAAAAAAAAACAAGCCTTTCACTATAAAACTACAAAGGGAGCTTCCCCCCAGTTCTGCGTTTGACACTCTCCAGCAAATCAATATTCTCTGACATTTTTAGTACGGCTGCGGCCGGCAGGGGGTGAAAGCAGCAGAGCCGAGACAAAGGAGGCGCTCCTTCAGATCCTGACAGGCCTGGCATGCCCATTAGCTCCTCCAAAGGGCCCCGTCAGGAGGGCAAGGAGAGGGGGAGAGGGGAGAGCGGCCCGAGCCCAGGGACCTGTCACTCAGAGGCTCCACAACCGCCACCATCCTGCGGCTCGTGGAGGAGAGGAATACAGTCCTGAGGCATTGCAGGACAGGCTTCATAATAATAATAATAATAATGTCTAAAATATTTCTTATGTCTATAATGCTGGATGGCCAGGCTTAGCACATTGCGTTAGGCTTGGGACTGAATTATGATGTACAACAGGAAACAAACTTCTTTCCCAACAGTCTTTGCAGATGATAATGCAAGGTCCTAGACCTCTGGACAAGCCAAGACTCCCTGCTACCACATGAATATTTGGTTCAGTCTGCAGGGCCTGAGGAGACCGTCTAAAAGCGGAGACAGCTGAGCTATCTCCTGCTCCCAGAAGCTGCAGAAACATTGCAGAAAGTCAGATTCTTTCTTTTGTTTCTTTTGATTTTCCTAATTCCCCTGTGACTGTATTCAGCCTGCTATGAATCATGAAAACAATGCATCTGTTTGGGGCTGAATAACAGCAAGCAATTCCAGATTTGAATTGTAATAAAAAATACAATTTAACACATAATATGATAATGGAAGGAGACATGGTGGCCCAGTGATTAGCATTGCAGGGGTCCTGCGTTCAATTTTGGACCTGAGGTGCTATCTGCATGGAGTTTGTATATTCTCCCCATATTCACGTGGGTTTCCTCACACAGTTCAAAAACGTACCGGGAGGTTAATTGGCTCCTGGGGAAATTGGCCCTGTGGTGAGTGTGTGCATGTTTGTCTCTGTGTGCGTCCTGTCCAGGGTGCACCCTGCCTTGCAGCCGTTGTTTACTGGGATAGGCTCCAGCTCCCCTGAATTGTTTGACCCCGAATTCGATGAAGCAGTTAGAAAACGTACTGTATGAATGCATGATAAGGGAATGAAGGGAAGCCATACTTCTATGCAAATAGTCAAATAAAGAAGTTAATTTTAAGTCTTTGGTGAATAAACTAACACCGGCATCACACCCTATCAGGTGCTATTCCAATTCGGCTTCTTTAGAGGGAAAAGGCCACTCTTTGTGTGTTAAGGATGCAGGTGGGGGTCGAAGAAACTTCAAAGAATGCAAAGCATTTTGCCTCAGCTCTTCACAAACCACAAACAACCAGCTGTATGGAACTGGTGTGAGTCATCCCACTGCCAGGGGCAGATGGAATGAAGCACCAAGGATTCTGTCATTGAGAAAAGTATTGATTGTTCCCATGGGAGAGATTAATCAGTCTGTTAATCGCGGACAGTCGCCTTTCCGCTTTCTTTTGAACAAATATTTATTGAATTTTGAAAAAAACTAGATCAGAACAAATTATCCCAGATGCACATAAAAATACATAAATTCATAGCAAACAGGGTCTAATCAAACAGATTTTGAAGATAAAATAATGCATCTGTTCCTCCTGTTTTTGTTTTTTGCTCTTGTTTAATGCAATCTGGCTGCACTCCTTTGCATAAGAACAATTTATGAAAACGAATGCAGCTGAGTGTGGTTCAGACTGTACCTCACCCTGAAAAATAGATTTCTCCACCTCAGGAAGGCTCACCACCAAAGGACAAGGGGCCTTTACAGTAATTCAGGATCTGTCACTGAGCTGGAGCAGTCAAGCATGTGTTTGTCTATTCCTGAAGAAGAAGATTAAAAGAAGAGATTAACTCTATTGCTGAAACCAAACTTGCCCTTCAAAAAGGCCTTAAGAAATAATGATTGCCTTAAGGGTCTATATTAATAATTGAAGAGGTGTTCTGTCAAAGCATCCTATCTGTCAGCAAATGTCTTTGCTGTGGCCTATTGGCCCTGTACCGCAAGGCTCTTCGCCTCGGACAGTGGAAGAACAGTGCACCTTCAGGCTACAGATCCTTGGCAGTTAGATGCGATAAGAAATGATCACACTGACCTCTCCCAAAGTTTACAAAAGTTGAGAAGTTGGCTAAGGTGTCTGAAGCTGCAGCGAGCTTGAGAACTGTGATTGTGCAGCAGCCCTGCAGGCGGTCTTACTTTCCCCATTTGTCAGACAGACGGATGACTTTTACCAGAGGGTGATCTCAGGTCTCTTTCCTTTTTTAACATTTTTAATGAAAATTGTCACCACTTCCTGCATTCATGAATAATTGATGCCGCTGCTGATTTCACCTTTAATTTGTTTTATAAATATTAGCGCTGCTTTGGGCTGCATGAAATATTGGTGAGCTGTATGTGCTGGCACTTAAGTTAGATAAGTGTTTCAAATTTATCACCTCATCTTAATTTCCATATTAACCTCACTGTTTTATATTTAATCCTGATTTTGTTACTATCCGGTATATTAACTGTGGAATGTGGAATTGTGGAAAAGCCACTTTCATTGTCAAAGTTTATATTTCCTGAATTCTCTCTTGTATGGCATAAAAATGATTTTACAGTCCTGCTGCCTGAAATGAGTGAAGGATTTTTTATATTTTTATTTGAAAATAGTATTTCAAAAGACATACCTAGCAGCACACTTGCTTCCTTTAGGCTGCCAAGCATTGCTATGTACAAGTGTAGACGGGTGTTTTTTTGGGACTCTGGTGTTACCACATGCTGTACAAACACACGCATTCACGCACTGCCACCGTGACATCCAAGGAATTTTGTTCATTAGTGCGAGTTGTGTCGTTAACTGGCTGCGCAGGTTAGCCCTGCGAAGCAGGAAGAAAAAATCTTTGTGTGCATCTTGCCTTGAGAGGTGCAAGATTTCAACTTGCCAGTGAAATCGAAGAGATAATCGATACGACACGCCAAACAATAGAACACAGCGATTGAAGTTTAATACCCTGACTTGAGAATTCCTAATGCTCCCGTGGCAGAAATCAATTTACACCCTGCTGAAGAAGCTTTCATT
This sequence comes from Atractosteus spatula, assembly GCF_055471065.1. Taxonomy (NCBI): domain Eukaryota; kingdom Metazoa; phylum Chordata; class Actinopteri; order Semionotiformes; family Lepisosteidae; genus Atractosteus; species Atractosteus spatula. Next base: position 55,569,118 of record NC_142712.1, read on the forward strand.
TAAAAGCATGACCTAAGGAGTGGCAAATATTTATGTAGTACCCAAATTAAGACATTGCCTGGTGTTTGCTTACATGCTAGAGTTTCGGTTCATTTCAATTGGAAAACAAAACCATAAATATATCATCACTTCATTATTTGAGGCAGCCCAGATGCAGGATAAGTTTGATTGATAGGTAGAAGCTAGGCAGAAAAGCAGACTACAGTACGTGCCAGTATCTGCTTACCTACTCCAGATTAATAACATGATAAGAATCTGATTAAGTTATTAATTCAAACCCCAAATAAGAATGAAGATCTCATGCTTAGGAACTTAATTAGCTGCTGTCCCGAGGGCAACAGAATGGCAAGCTACAACATGGTCCAGAAAACAAGTCAAAAGGCTTTTTTCAAACAGTACAGTGTAACAGGTCTGGAGGTAATTCATTAACCAAGTCTACAAGTGAGCAAATGACAGCAGATTGCACTTCTTCTATTACAAGGTATTGTGTTGCATGTCTCCAGGGGCTGACACAGCTTTAGAAATCTCTTCCCAATATCAGATACATGATAAATATTCTATAGTGCACGAGGATGTAGGTAATAACTATATCTATTTCCATACTGTTTGATGGCTGAGGGGCTCAGCGACAGCACATAATGTAGAACTGTTCTTTTTCAAACCAAAGCAAAGTCTACAACACATGCCCTTGGGATTCAGCCCACGGTCTCCAAAGCCAAAGACGCCAATGTCAGTAACTGATCCCTTCAGTTCCTCATGGTCCACTGGTAATATGTAGAAGCAGACAGTGATCCGAAATCATTATTGTAGAAAGAGCCGTTTAACATCCAAAGCAGACAAAGTTTCACACAACATAAAATCAGCTTGAGCCTTTATCAGTATGGATATAAACTAAAACTTCAGTGCATCGGTGCAGTGTTTTTAATAGCTAAACTAAAAAGCACAAACGCCTATCCTGCATGCATTCCTTAGAAAATGAATTTCTTAAGTCACTAATATGTTCTATCTGGAAAAAAAACAACTGATTTAACTTTTCCAACTGCGCTTGGTTTATGAATCATGGCATGCACTTCTACAGCTACCTTTTGGTTAACTCTTCACTCTGCATGGCCAGGGGTCTTGCTCTGAGCCCAAGGGTTCAATCCAAATCTCACCATACCTAAACACTCAACAAACATCCTGAAATGCATCTAATTCTTGGATGTCATTCCTCACATCTGGCCAAATTGTTATTTTTCAGGTTGATTGATGTACTGGAGATACATGTCCTAAAGTTTTTCAGAAAGTGGTGCTGTACCAAATATTAGGCATTAGATAGAAGAAGAGATGTATCAAAAAGTGTCAAGGAAGTCGAGTTTCAGTCAGCACCTCCAGAAGAAAGATCCACACCCGAGCAGGAGTCAACAAAGATAATACAGAACATTAGCCTACAGTATTTAACATTCTGGACAGTTCTATGCTGTTCCAAAAGGACTCTCAGAATTGTAGGGCAACTCCATGGGGTCAGGCCTATTGTCCCTTCTAAAGATTTACATTTCCTACGCATGCAGAGGCCTAGTTTTTCATTTTCATCTTTTATAGTGACATAGATCTTGTAGAGTGCAACCTTGCATAACAGTCCTAGAGTCAATGGCCCAACCGTCTACCACAAATACCTGGATATTATTTTGGTGTCTGGTACATGGAAGGTTTTGTATCCATTGTGTCCTTCTGCTTTTTTATTTGTGTGAAGTCAAACCATGACAATGTGATCAATACCCACAGATCATTTCCATGATGTCAACTATCACCTTTCTCCCAGCTCTGGGTATCAGAGCACACACAGGCTTGTGGGTGGCTGGTGGGGGGGTGGGGGGGAAGAGGGGATGGGATTGATGTGTGTGTGTGTGATAGTGTGTCAGCGTCTAGCAGGAAGGGCTGGCTATGTATGGAGAAGATGTATGTGCAGAGGAGATGGGCTCCGTGTGTGAAAGAAACACCATGATAACTATCTTCAATGTCATTTTAGTGCTAATCTCAATTGCCTCTGTCTTCCTAAAAGTACTTAACAAACAAACACTTAAGGCAATGTTGATAACGGCAAAGAAAATGTGTACAGGCATCTGTATTAAGTGAGAGTAATGTTCTTGACTTCCAAGCCACATGATATTTCACCTGTATCTTTGTTTGATAAAGTATATATGATGCGAGAGGCTTAATGTCACTATGAAGAACTTGATGATAAAACTTTAGAATGACTAAAGCATAATGTTGTGTGTAGGAACCGTGCAGTCAATTTTAATTCCACAGTTTAGTGAACATTCACAATTAAAGGAGAGGAGATAACAAAATACTCTACATATCATTAATGGAAACAATGGTTCTGCCATTTTAAAGTAACATTCAACCACAAAGATAACGAAATCTAGTAAAACCATGCAAATTTTTAAAGTCAAACAGGATCCTGTAAACTATGACAGATTGTTTGAACTTTCTCCACTTGCTTCTTAGCCTTGTTTGATGAGCGGAATGGCTGTTACCTCACTGCTCTTGCCCAGGATTCAAACTGGTTGACACACAAAGGCGTTGATGAGTTGTTCTAAAGCATGGGGCTCTTCAAAAGGAAAGACAAACACAGCATCATGGCTCTGAAACCTGCTAGTTCGTTGCTGCAATAGCTAAGTGACCAGACAAATAGTGAAGTTACAGCAAACTTAAACTCGTACCTCACCAAGCAAATTCTTACTTTGTTTAAAGGCTGCTGAATGCTGGTAATGAGGCTTAAATTTTCAAGCAAACATGGGTGATGCATAGAACCTGCCAGGGCCTCCAGCCTCAGCTGTAATTTGAACACCCACTTGAATTCATATCACGAGATTATGTAACTCACAGTGGTTCAATCTGCTGACTCCGAGGGGCATCAATTCAGTAATGCGAGACCAGAAGCCTTTGTTTTCCAAAGATCATGCTGTGATGAGACAGCAGCCTCCATTTCCCTGTCTGACCACACAGGAATGGCGATAGAGAGGCTGTTTTTAATAGCTTTTAAATAATAATAACTTTTAATATAAAACAGTTTAAGTTTAAGATGCAATTCAATGTCATCTGCTTCCCAGTGGCAGTGGTTTTAATAAAAGTGACATTTCTTGGCAAAAAAAATAGTCAGTCAAAGAGACGTATGTGATCTTGCTCATTAGTGGGCCACTAGTGTAGCCCATAATATGAAGTATGTACCACATGAAAACACCTGGATCACATAGAATATTGCAATATGTGTTTGTAAATATCAGATCTAACAAAATTCCATGCTTATTTGGAACTATGGTGTTAAGTCATTGCAAAATGCACCAGCAGATGCTATTTTTCCTGAGGTACAGGGGGCAACAAAGCACTCACAGAAATAAATTGAACACAATGCAGCAGAAAGCACAAACATCACAGAGATATGGGAAATTTAATTTACATCAGCTGTGGAGCACCTTGATTTATTTGAGAGAAGATTTAAAAAAATATTATTTCTTTAAATGCAGAGTACTCCCAAACTGATGATATTCCTCCGTACTCTGAATGGCTTATTCTCAGGTTAAATCTGATCAATACAATACAGGAAAAATAATATTTAAAATAATATTTCTTCAAGGAACTGAACCAAAACAGATTATTTTGAATCTGGTATTAATATTTCACTAGATGTGATTCATATCTTGTATTAATACCAAACTAGGTTTACAGCAATATTTGTGGATGATAAAATAAAAGGCAGGCTAAAAAAACATCTTATACCCTTATGGAGGCTCTTAAAATAGCACTCTAAAGGATTTATGGTTTGGAACTTAATTGGGTTGTTTTCTCTTACAGAAACAACAAAAGAAATCTTGCTGTTAATTTTTTAATGAATTGGACCTAAGTTTAAGTTAAAAATGCTGGCACGTAACTGAATATCATGTTGTTAGTATTGTCTTTGTTTGAACTATACAGTGTACATCCAGAATCCATCTCCCGACGTAAGAAGATAGATGAGTTGAATGAGAAACATTTGTCATCTGGTTCGTAAGATAAGGTAATGGGTTTATTCCATGCTGAAAAGAGAAGAAAGAAAACACAACGTTTCAGCTGTGGAGCCTTCTTTGGGTGTAAGCTTGCATTGCTAGATGGAAGAAGCAACAGACAACCTTGCACCAAGTCTGGACACCCATGGGATGTCCTGTCTGCACCTAACAGAAAATAAGGTCCTGTCCAGCCTTATCTAACCCAATGGATTCCTGTCTTGCTCTGTTAAAGGCTGTGAAGCCCTTGATTGTCAATTCCAGTGGACTGGAAGTAAAGACTAGTGAAGTAGAGATAAGGGAGAAAGGATAGCATCAAACAGAAAAAAAGGAATAGAGGGAGAGATCAGACATTGATCTTTCCCCTATGACACAAACATAGGCTTTATGAAACATTTGGGTTAAGGCTCTGCTTCAATACACTTCTTTCACCCTCTTTGCTGCTTCCCCTACCTCAGAGATCACCATACATGCCCAGAACTGTTACATATTGTAGGTGCATTGCTGGTTTATATTTATGTTTACTCAGAACCAATAAATCTTAAGGTTAGATATAAAACCGACAGAATCGGGATTAAGGATTTGACTTCCATTTGCTCCCAGGTAAGTAGTTAGGTAACCATCTATGTTTCAATTCACAAGCAAAGGAAATCACAGGATTGCAAGTGCCGCCTGCATTGAAGTCTGTGACGTGGCCCTTTCGACACTACTGTTTCTGTGTTGGATCCAGTGTGTGAAATCCTGGAAATGACAGTGTCTGCACTTTTCTAATAAGGCATAGTATTTGATCAGCCTCTGTTGTTTAATGTACAGCACTACCAAATTGCAAATTGCTGGTAATGTGCCCCTGGCAGTAAAGTATTATTCACATCATGTAGGTATAGTTAATGCACTAATTAGCATTCCAGCACAGTACTGCTAGATCACCTCACAAGAGGGATTAAAAAAAGAATGACAGGAATTAAAAATAATTTCCACATTCATCATGTGCAAATGATGTGCTCTGTTCTTCGTGGCGCTACTGTATGTCCTTGTAAAAAAAAAGGTTCGCCCTGATTGGCTAGGCAGTTTCTCCCAGGTAGTGCCATGCTGTAATTATTGCGCTGCTCTGTTCAGTGGGCTGGAGGAGAAGAAAGGCTGACCCAGCGCAGAGGGGTTAGAACACAGCAGGAACCCTGAAACCTGTGACAAAGAGCCTCCACTCTCTAATCCTATTAAAATGGATCGCTTACAAAACTGTAAAACAGCGAGTCAATAGTGAAAAGGTCATGTAATCTCATTGCTTCCTCAAAAGAATAATTGCCCTCAAGATGATTAAATGGGTTTATTTTTCGGTCTCTTGATCAGGCTCAGCGCTAAGGGAATGGGACCAGTGAATGAGAGATAAAACACTGAGGGGCTTTGCGAACAGGCATGTTGTTTCTGCAGATTCAGTCCCATCCAATACAGGAAAGACATTTTTTGCCATATCCCTCCGTGTTTTGGGGCTAATTTAATCATAGTTTCCAAATACGATTTTAATTAAACATAGGCTGCTCAGGACCGCAAACGTACTGCATAACTAACATTATTGTCTATTTAATATAACAGGAAAAAAACCTATATGTGCTCAAAGAATCCACATATTCATGCCCGCACAACAAACGATTTGTTTTCCATAGCATATCTGTCCCTTCAGCAACAATATTGATCTCACCTGAGCCACTGTTACCATGGTTACCACGCTGATAACCCCCAGTGATGCGAATGCTTGGTCAGGGAGTCTTGGCTGAAGGAAGCATTGGAGGCAGTAGAGTGTACTCGCTACCAGGGGTTCAATTGCTTGTGCTTGGAATAGCAATTTGGAATGAGCATGTGGATATCCCTTAGCTGTCGGCATCAACAATATAAAAAATGGCAAGCAGTCCCCTGAGCAGCTACATCAGTTTTGTCAAAAGCCACAGTGGTGAGCCCAACATGGGAGGACTCCAGTGGCCACTGCAACAGTAAGGACAGTAAGGACGAAGGTGGACTCTGTTCTAATCTAAATGTTTTGCGAGCAGAAAATCTCAAACCCTGTCAGACAGAAATAGACACTCCAAAGACCAAGACAGCAGTGGAAGGATGAGATTACTAAAATTGCTAAACTAGAAGCAATCAAATGGCCAGCTTTCATTTATATCTCATTTATAATTTTCTTCTATTCATCTGACACCTTTGACAGTCCAGAACTGGAACTCGTAGCTCTCGGGGACACATAAACATGCTTACAGTATACTCATCTTGACATAAATGGTGTGATCTTTCATGCATCTGGAGTTCTTTCATAGAAAACACTGTGTCCTTCAGTGCCATGCCCCTCCCAGTATTTTGAAATGTATTGCCAAAATCATAAAGCTAATATCCTGATTAGATCACATATGATGCATCTTTGTTTCTCTGCATTACGTTGAAGTTAGACAGCTTTCTGTGCATCAGGTTCTGTTTTACATGAAAAGAATCTCATGATGCTGAAATGCCCATTAATTGCTTGAACGTCTTGTCTCTTTGCCTACATTGATTTTCAATCAGGAGTATCTTCACATTAATTCTTAAGAGCTGAGAGGACAGGGCATTCATCAGCTTGTTTTTCTCCTCTTGCCAATTATTTAAGAAATATGTTCCTATTAAGGGGTTTGCAGACCATGGAGCATCAGTTCCCCAACACCGGATGGATAATTATTTAGAAAAGCAGTGAAAAGGAGTTAATGGATGTATGGCAAACCCATCCCAAGAGTGCAATACAGGGTGCAGAAGAGAGATGTTCAAATGTCATACATATTGCTTTGTGCACATTTATTTGAAAATAATCTGTGCACAGACTAAGCTGCAACAGAAGGGACATTTGACTTTTTAACATGCAGCAAGCTGAGATCCTTGGTTACCTCTTTTGATGCTGCCTATCCAGCGCGATTAGCTGCTGTTCCCCCATGAGTTTTGTGTGTAAGCTTCATCGAGCCACTGAAATGAAACGCTCACACTTTTTCTTTTCCCCGCTGTGGGAGACAATCTTAAATGCTGTCTGGCTTTGCTCTGTAACGGACAGGATGGTTGCAGGGATAAAAAAAAAAAACTGGTGAGCTGTCATTCAAGGGCTTCTCTCTCACTGCACGTCTTCTGCATCCAGCTCAACAGTGCCAGCTCGTCTCCTGATGCCAACATCAGAGTGCAAAAAAGAACTGACACTCAAGACTGCTATGGCAAGACCATACGGCATCCTCAAGCAAAGCCAAGAAATTCACACTGACAAAAGCCTGACAGGAACTGAAACAACAGCTACTGTTCACAAAACTCACCAAATTGCTAACTCAGAACTCACGCAAATGAAAAAAATAAAGAACTGCAAAAGGAAAGAAAATCGGTCTTAGCTCTACTGTACAGAGTAGTAGGACATAACAGGCCAACTAAGAAATAACTTCATAATTCTGTTTGGAGCTGCCTTATAACCTACTTCCAATTTTTCCATACTGTAGTATATGTGTATTTTGCAAATGAATCTATGGTTGTGTGCATAGACACACAGTATGTGCTTATGGTAGTTTCTTTATATACTGAGAAACATTTAAAAAGCAACAAATTCTATTGGTTCTAATTCTTGTTTTATAGCTTAATGAAGGCAATTAAATGTATTCCCCTCACTTACAATTCATTTACTGATCTCTGTCAGGTGTCGTTGTTATGATTTTATGCACCTGTATGTGATTTCATGTGATCTGGGTGATTTTTGTGTCTTGTTTTGCGTGTGTTTAATGTTTGGTCTGCTTCTTACTGGGTAAGCTAAAGGCATATTTCTACAGATGTGGACAACAGAGGGACATGGCTCTTTGGGCCAGCCCCCTTTCATGGGGAGCTGCTGCAAGGGCAAAGATGGATGGAGAGAGCTAAAATAAAATACACAAGCGAGCAGCATGATATTTATAAGGAGGTAGGTTGAAGGATGATTTATAAGCAGGAGTTTGAGTGAGATTACTGCTCTTGAACTTTTATTGAAAACTCCATTTGTAGTGTTTTTAATACTTCTCGGTACATGCTTAGGAAAAAATGTTTTCATTTAACACCTGACAGAGAAATAAAGATGTTATTCTGTATTTTTCAAAGGCTGGAGCAGCTCTGGTTTCTTGTTTTAAATTTTAATGATGTGATGATTGCACAGATACCATCTTTTGCTGGCAAAACACAGAACAGATCAATGTTTCCTGATAAGCTCTTGTTTTTATGCTCTGAGTCCTTAAAGTGAGAAGCAAAGGTGAGAACTAATGAGCGTTCTGGCAGCATCTGTGCAAAATGCACTGATTCTCTGTTGCAGTGCTTAGTAACCTTAATGAGGTATGGAAATGGTAGCTAATTTGTAGAAAGGAGGCTGTGTGTATGTGTGTTGGGTATATTATGAGTGTTTTCCCTTACTGGAATTTTAAATTGCAGTGTGGCAATCGAAATAATATACACACGGTACATAAATTAAAGCAAATTGCTGCTGGTTCTCAGATGGGCTAAACAGAATGCTATTGATACCATTGAATGCAGCTTCAGTCTACTTAAAAGAAAAAGAACATAAGAAAAACTCTGCGTATTCCTTCATCAGAAGTCAGAATTTCCATGATGTTGCTATTAAGTAAAGGACGAAGCCCTTGTGATGAAGACTCTGCTTACACTGTTGCTGCCTTCACCAGCTGGTTCCTTTCATTATTGGCCTGTTTGCTAAGAGTCTGGATAATACAAGCCTTGTTCTTTCTAACAGTCACCCATGTAAGAAGCTGGTAAACACTTTAGCACCCCCACAATACTGTTATCTTCCTGGGCTGAAGTGGTCTGACCAACTGCCTCTCTATTTAAACAATTAATGAAAGGGATGAGAGTGAACAAGGGTCTTCTTTATTTAACCACTTCACTACCCAACAATGTTGGCCCCAGATTACGCCCCTATTTCCATTTCAATAATTTGTACTGGCACGGAAATACAAACACATGACATGCTGGGCTCTTACATCAAAACCTTTAAGTTCGCTTTTACTTTTTATAGCATTCAAAAAAGCATATTTTTGTAAAGAAAATGGTGGTCTAAGTCCTTGGAAATACTTTTTTTGGAATTTTAGGACACAACATACTTCTTATACAGTATGAATACAATTGTGTTTAGAATTTTTGAATAAACAAATAATACATAGTAGATAATACATATAGAAATAAAGCAGACAACATCAATTAGAGTAACATTATTTACAAAGGTCACTGCACCCAGACTCCGCTTTCTCCTCAAAACTTCCGTGTGAAAATCAGAATTCAGAAACAATGAAAGATTAGAATAAAATTATTCAAACCCAAACAGGAGTCAATATTAATTTAAACAAAGTAAAGAGACACTGTGTTAAACAGATACATTTTCATCAGAGATATTTTTACTGTTTTAGCTCAATTTGACTAAAACCAGATATTTGCATGATGATGCAAATAATACCTTGTTTAATTCTATGAAATGGAAACGGCACTTGATCAGCAGATCTGTAAAATATTCTGCAGCGGTACACACTTTTAACTGCTTGCTATTATTGAAAGAACTGTTTTCGGATGTTAAGGGCTCTCCAGGCTCACTTTAATTTAGTATACTGCTCTCCATATGAAGCACAGCAGCATTTTGTTCCTGGGCAAACAAATTTGATTTCATAACTCAGGTATCATGAGGCTAAAAAGGCACCAAACATGAACCCTAGCAAAATAGAAATACTGCAGTGTTTTGTAAAACAAATTAAGCTGTGATTTTTCACTTTTTCTAAAGATTAGAAGAATCTCTATTTCGAGAAAGAGGACACTCATTCATGCAGGAGATTTCTTAAGTACAGTCCTAGCACAGAGAAGTGTTGTGGATTATTGTGTGTCATTACAATGAATATACATTCAGTAAACTGAATCGATTTTGCTTACATTGTATATAAAAGGTTTAAGTAAAGCCAGGGTTTGAATCATAATCTTTTTCTTGATTTGCTGTTAAGATCCTTCCGCACACATGATGAATTGCATTAGGGTCTTAACCTGATATACTAAACATATTTTTGCATTCACCAACCTATGAGATAAATATGAAATGGATTTGTCTCTATCCTACAGCTTTAATCTGGAGGGAGGGGGGGGGGTCTACTTCCTCTACCAAGTGTAATGTGTATTACATTTGTGGACATTATTAAACAAACATGAGCCTTAAAAGCGGACTTTTCAACAGCCCCTGTAACTGAGAGTTTGAGATGTAAGAAAAAATAGATTTAATTTTCTACTAGCATTAAGAAGCCCCTGGGGCACAGTTCTGTGGTAGGATCATCTGGTTCCAGATATACCTTTTGTTACAGGCAATTAAAGCACATTGAATTGCACACCAAAAAATGACATCTTTATATACTTTCATTAAGCTCACGGCAGTACCAGGAAATGTGATGTCTTGACAAGCTTGTGATCACGTTGATTGCACAGTGGGCTTGTACAGCTCACTAAATGCAATGCAGATTTAGAGCAAATGTTTCTACAGTGCATAGGATTCAGGGAGACCCTGTTTCGTTGGCGTCACAATTTGATGCCCTCTAAGTGTTTAATGTACAACAGCTGCATAACTGCTCATAATCGGGCTGCAAAGTATTTACAACTGTTGAGTATGGCTGAAAAATAAAAAAATAAAAAATGTGAAAAATAGTTTTCTTCAGCTCTGTGTCCAAAGCTGATTGCAGGGCTGATATTATGCATACACCTGATTAACATTCATAGCAGAGAATTCACACACTGTCGTTTACTTAAATCCTTTGAAATCATAGATTACAGTCAGTTTTATGCAATTTCTTATTAAACCATTGTAGGGAGCAGTATCTACAGTGCTGCAATTAGCAGTCAAAAACTTTCCCTTTTGCTAATGTGTTGGCTCCCCATGGGCAGAACATTTCTGAAAACAATTATTATAAAAATATTACTACAAATATAACCATTCCCACAGAGTTATACATGATCATATAGTGTGAAGAGCTGCTTAGTGAGAGGAAAACAAGTTACCAAGGTTTGTTTGTAGATCTTAAATGATGCACAGCACAATACTGTATATGCAATTTCCTCTCAAAGAAATGCAGTTACAGAATATACTAGGCTTCGAAACACCTTATCATTTATAACTGCAATTATTTCACAAAAATCTCATCAGGCAAGTGATATTTTTGTAGCAGGTGCACTGAGATTCTATGACATAGAAACAGGTAAATTCATTATGGTAATTCACCTTCATTGTACACTGGACTGATTAACTGGGCACCTGCTGTGAAACTCATAGGTTAATACCATGTGTGGCCACTGTTGGAGGCAATTCAAGGTGTACATAAACGATGTGTGTTTTGCACCAGGCTGCAGGTGCTGTCTCTTGCACAGTCTTGGTGGAATATTGCCAAGATCAGCAGCAGTGAGGCTGTTGGTCCTGATCAATGTAGAGCCCTACAGTCAGGGTGTCATCCACCATGAGTGGAGTTTTGTAGCAACTAGACCCTCCTTCTCAGAACATACCACATGGACCTCCCAGTCTATCGTGGTGTGCTGGTGTGATTTTTGAATCTCCAGCTTGTGTCCTTTCGCTGATGGGATATTTTGCAAACTTAGAACCCGCTGGCTGTGAATACCCCAGATGTTGCGCGAGAGTGCAATCACATATTGATCATATTGATATTTTCTGTGGGTTTTTTTTTCTTAATTTTCACAGTGCTTGACATTCCACAGCTTAAAACCCCTCATTGGCTCTGTTCAGCCAAGTCTCTGGCTAATGAGGTCATTTAGTGCTTGGCAAGTGAATGATCCATTGATCAAAATGACACCAAAAACATTTAATCAAAAATGTTATTTATTGTTCTAAAAAGCATGCACAAACAAGTTTATAAATGTCTTATGAGGCTCAGTACATATAGTAAATGAGCAAAGGCTCAATGTTGTCAAAACTCAGCCCACCTCCTAATTACTGTGATCAAAAACAGTTTTAATTTTAATCTTGAGGTGAGTTTTATGTCTGTAGTTCACTGGTAGACACAAAGAAGTCTCTTTTTAAAATGAGTACAGGAGAAAAACAGAAAGAAATCAGACAGGACTAAACAGAGGACATATTATTAATCTTTAACCCCTACAATTCCTTGGTCTTTACCTTGACATTTTAAGCCAAAGAATCCACACTAATATACCATTACACTAGTTTGACAAAAATCCTACTGTCACGCCCTCTGCCTACCACATTCTCACATGGAAACGCACCCTTGCTAATTACTCTCCAGCTCTGAACACTTCTGCCAAACAACACCTGCAAATCAGTCAACCATGACACTCCATCAATCAACGCACCTCCTACCTCGCCTTTGTTTCTGTATCCTACTCTCTCTTCGTAACGAACCTCGGAACTTTCCTTCGACCACGTCTACTGTCTGGCCCTTTTGGATTGGAAGCCTCCTCGTTGACCTACACCTTTTGAATCATGGAACTGCCTTTTGACTACGCCTTCTGCCTTACCCTCTTCTGGATTGGAAACCTACTCGCCTACCTTTTGTTACTAACCTTGGAACTCGACTCGGACCTCACCTCTCGCCTAGCCCTCATTCCTTCTGGGAACTTTACCCTTATCTCTAGACCCCCTAAGGTCCTGCATAAGGTTCACCTTCCCGCTTGCTCAGCAGGTCATTCGTGACAACTACAGTTCAATTGGATTAAAAGTTCAGAAGAAAAGTATTTTGGTATCTGTCTGTATGGATTGGAACTGCTTTATGTCCCACACCTTTAACTTCAGTATTGAGGTATTTAGCAGGGGCTAAACTCATTTTAGAAAGAGATACCTAATAAGAAACAAATCGTTGGTGCAGTCTCAGAAGTAGGGGAGAAGGATACACCAATGTCACTTCTGTCTTGGCCCGTTAATGAAGGGGGGAGCCTAGCTGTCTTCCTCATGGAAGTAAACCCTAGGAAGATAAGTGTACAGTGGACAGTCGAACCTAGGAGGCATGTGGTTGGGATGTGAGAGGAAGAAGGTGTAAAGACCCTGCAGCTGTGTGGAAGCAATGTCAGCATCATGCTTCTACGACAGTTGGATACCATTGGGGAAAAATACATGATACAGTGTTTTGCATTGTGGCTGCACAACTGGAGGTTCTCTCTTGCTTGCCAGCTACCTGCTGGCTCGTTATATAATCTGGTAGAGCAACACTCTGTCCTTTGGCCCCTTCTAGGCAATTTTTCAAGGGCAAGGTTTATGAAGCCAACCCAGAAACAGTGGAGGAGAGACAATGAAAGGGTCAGGTTTACTTTGTACATGCTGGAAATGTCCTCCTGTGAGAACATATGCCAAGCAGGAAGGGAGGAAATGCTGAGCAGCATGCCCCCGGAACATTATTTCAAAATCATTCACCACATTCTCAGTCCCCAACCCTTCAATGCATTTTAAAGGACATATTATTTCGTGATATTAATAGTAGTTACCCACTAGAGGCTTTTACCTCAAGCAAAGTACAGAGACTAGAGCAGGAGCAGAGATTAACAGCTGCTGCAGATTAATGTACCATAAAGCCTTGTTGTCTTTTCTGACAGACGAAGCACAAGGTTGTCAAGTAACTCACTTAGTATGATGCATTGTGTCAATGGAAGTACTGGACTTTGAACCAGGCTCAGACAATCCTGGTACTGAGTTCTTTATCCTGAATAAGGCTCTGGCTAACCCCTGACCTAACACCCACTTCTAAGGAAACAGAGGTACTTTTTGTTCAAAATAAAATAAGTGGTTAAGCACGTTTCACAGCAACACTGTGAGCAGCATGTCTTGTGGTTGTCTACAAGATTTGCGTTTACCACCTCTTGAAAATGCTATGTTTTCTCTTCAGAGAAAATCAGTACATGTAGTCTTTAGAGTGAAATTTCATCAAAATAATAAATATATATATTTGTTTTTTTTGTTTTTTTTTTTGCTACTATTCTGGTATTTCTATACAGTTGTGTGATAGTTTAGAAAACAGCAACCATTAATTGAAAAAAATGCCCAATACCAAAAAATACTCAATTTTAAATTGAGCAAGAGTGAACTATTGGTAATGGGAATTGATTTTAAGCTTAGAGACTTCACAGGGACAAGAGGTTTCGATGTGGGCTTCAAAAAAGCTGACCTCATCACTGTATCATCAAATACTGAGTAGCTTTTGAAATATTACCTGAGCCTGCAGGAAAAAAAAATGAGATAAATGATGCAATTGGAACAGACAACAGTTCCCAGGACAAGATTATGAATGTCCAAATCAGTGGTATACACCAGTATTTAATGATTTCATTTTTAACTCTTGTAGAGATTACTTCCATGAAAAATGAATGGGGGATTTCAGGCTGAGTATAACAGCACCCGTTTGGGAGACAGATGTGGGAACCCCAGAAGCAATCCTTTATAAGTCTAAACTCAAAAAACAATTATTTGCCTTCTTGGTGCAAATTACCCTCCATTTCTCAAACACCCTGTCACACAGACACAGTTTGTACCCCAATATCATTATAAACCACATCTCGCTGTTCTCCTTTACTCTAGGTAAGAAGAAACTCTGCACTAACTTTTAAGATCCATGTTAATATTTCTGGAAATACCAACTAAATTTGTAATACAGCGTTCACAAATGGGACTATCAAAAATAAAAAATGAATTATGATGATCAACTGTATATTGAAATTGATCTGGAAAAGTATCTTGATGAATCTAGAAGAATACTATAACAGATGAGAAAAAACACATAAATGCCTGAGAATGGATGATTTTAAATGATTGTTGCCTTAATGTAGTTACATACAGAGATCTGTTATATTTAATAATTCCACATGTCTTTGATTTACAAAAACAAAAACAATAACTCAGATATATTCTAAAAAAAATCCCACTTTGATATCTGAGTTTTCATTTCTTCCCACTTTGTGGTTTTAGAGACATTCCTAAATGAAACTGAAACACACATCCTCACACTACTTCCATTTCTATCAAACCCTTTTTTTATTGGAATTTGCCAACATAAATCCCTATGAGGTTTCAAAGTGGTGAATTTGCGAGGTAATGTTACATAATTACAGTGTTTTCCTGTTTTATCAAGATAGATAACAGATGATAGATATATAAATGTAGGTATTAACTTACTATATTAAGATATATACTATTATTTACCATAATAAATGTTTTTGGAGAGAGCAAAACAATCCTTAAACCCATTAACTAGAGAAAAATCAAGATCTTATCATAATGTAGTATTCTCTGTGACAGAATTGTGAAACAATGGAAAAGCAAAGTAACAGCAATATGGAATGTGATTAGCTATCCTAAGGAAAAATGATGTTTAACATCATTAAGTATACTGCTATGGTTATAAAAGAGAAATCTTTTACAGGATTTTACCAAAAAATATTATGCTTTTTTTCCACTGATCTGGGTAAAAAGTTGACTTTCCCAATAATTAGTGAAAGAAATAACTTCAAATTGTTGGAAATTAGTTTAATTCATTTGAAAGCACCAGGTTTCTGTCCCTTGTTTACATAAAAGGTAGAAATTATCAAGCATTACTTATAATTGCCAGTACTTCAAAACTACAGCACTCAAATATGTCTTTAGGAAAATTACTGCAGCTGCGTATTCTAATGTGATTGCTAAATTTCATAATTGCTATCAATTGCTTTCAATTGCCGAAAAATTGCTTGCAGAATGAATAGACTGTCCTTTCTACCTGATAGAGGACATTAAGACTGTGAATTTAAATACTAACCCCAGTTTAGTCATGTAAAAATCTTGTGTTCTATTTCATGGTACTCAGGTTCAGGTCACAATAACTCAGATTTACAGCATTGAACTAATGTGTGAGCATTTCATTTTGGAAACGAAAGAATTAATGTAGGGAAGGGGAAGCACAAAGATTTATTATATGAAGGTCAAACAGCTATAGTGATGCTCACTTTTCTAATACATTAATATATTGCTTTCGCCACTTTATAGAACAAAAAAAAGTGAACATATTTTGTATCATACAATTTGAGTTCATGTTAAGAACCCTTTCTTTAATGCCCCCAAGGAACCTGTCCACTATAAGCTTGTGTTCACATTTCAGGATGAATTTAGTATCTTACCTTATTATATACTGTATTACGTTATAGTGCAAAGTAAATGAAATGCAAGCATTGGTAAATAAGGATATTAGAAAAGCCAAGAGAGAGAGGATAAAAGAATATTGCAGTATTCCTAGGAGGCAGTATTTCAGTATTACAACAGTAAAAGAACAGTTAAGGATGAAGTAAAATACATCCATGATAATGATGGGACAGTGGAAGGGAAATGGCTGATACAATAAATATCAGTGCCAACAATGCCTCAGGCAGCAAGAGGACAAAGTTCTGTACTAAACAGTATCAGCATAGAAGAAGTAAGAGGTACTGTACCAACGACAGTGGATACACATGGAGCAGATGAGATGGCATATTCTAATTTTCAGAAGGCCTTTGATAAAGTTCCCCATAAAATATCAATTCTCAGATTGTGGGTGGTAGGCATTCAGGAAACACACACATTTAGATTAAGGATTAGTTAATAAACAGAAAACAGAGAGTGCAGACAAAGAGTGAATGTTCACATGTTCATATTGTGAAGATGTAGTCAGTGGAGTACCACAGAGTCCTGTTCTAGGACCACCTACATTTAATTTCTAATTTATAGCAGTGATAACTAACTGCTATAGTTAGTAAACTGGTTAATTTTGCAGATGATGCCAAAATATGAGAATTAGCAAACACTGAAGAAGCAGTAAATGAGATTCAAAAAGATTTAGACAAAATACCAAATGAATTAACAAGGGTTTTGCATACAAGTAGCAAAGAAAAACCCCAAGCTATAAATATGTAGTCCTAAAGGAAACACTGAGCTAGAACAGTTTATTTATTGAAAGGAGTTTAGGATTATTCATCTTAATCCTAGACAATGTGGGGAAGCAATAAAGGAGACAATCAAAATTCTCTGATAAGACTTATTTAGAATATTGTGTACAATTTTGGTTGCTGTGTTCTAAAAAAGATATTACTGTACTGGAATCAGTCCATAGACGAGCAACCAGATACATTTCAGGATTTATGTCTATACTTAAAGATTTAAGGAACTGAACCCTTCAAAACGTGAGTAGAGAAGACTACAGGTGGACCTCATACAGTACAAGGATTCAGAATCAGCAAAGACATTGCGTCGGCTCTGCTGATTTCTTCAGAATAAACTGTAAATCATGAACTAGAGGACAGAGTGTAAACATGAAAACTATGTGAGAGTGCATCTAAAACATTGAGAACAGGAGGCTTGAAGGCTTGTACGATCATGGAATAAGCTACTCAGCCATGCTGTTGATGCCAGTACCCTGGTTCCTTTTCCAAAATGGCTGGATGAGATCCTTGGACCAAATAGCTGTGAACTACAAAAACAGGCGAGATGGGCCAAAATGGCCTCCTCTCATTTATAATTGTTTCTGTGTTCTTATGTGTCACTTCCTTCATACCAGCAACAGTGGATAAAGGGAGCTGTTAAAAACAAAATGAGAAAAACTACAGCCTTTTAGTGTACAAGGTAGGACATTGATGATGCAAAGATAAATTACAGGCTTGATTTGTCTGTGGCAACATGTAGGGATACATGGCATTTTATTTAATTCCCTTGCTTGTAGTTTGGGCTTGTAGTGTAGTGCTTGTAGTGTTTCCATGCTGTAATGTGAAAAGCACTGGGCAGTGCAAGCACAGGGAATGTGTGAGGGAGCAGAGGGTGCTTGCTTCTCTGCTTGCTATTTTAACTGCATTACAGTGTATACAGTATCCGTTTCTACGCTGTCAGAGGCTTTTTGTAGGTATGGGCACAGCCATTGTGTGTTTTTACTTTTTGACTTTTATATTGTGTGAGAGTGAGTCCTGCAGGGCTCCACACAAAACGATTACACTGAGCAGGGCAGCAGAGTGACACAGCATGTGCTTCACAGCTCTGGGGTCAAAGGTTCAATCTGTGAAGTCAAGTGGACTTTGGATGTCCTCCGTGAAAGTATGAGGGTTTCCTCCTTCTGCCCAAGGACAGGTTTAGCCTTGATTGGCTGTGCTAAGCTTCTCCTGTCTCCTTTCCTTTGGCCCTGTGATGGAGTGGTGCCCCAGCTGTTTGGAGAGTCTTAGGGTTGTACACTATGCACACAGGACAGATGCTGAAGTGCCAGAACCATCACCATCACAAAATAAGGGTTACAAACAAGAGGAGACCATCTGCCCCATTTGGCAGTGAATATGGGATAAGTGCCATATTAATATGGGAATATGGGATAAGTGCCCTATAGCTAATGGACGGACAGGTGGACTCCAAACTAAACACACAAGAGGAAAATAGTTGGATATTCAGAAACAGAGAAAAAAATTGATTTGGGATGGAAGAAAGTATTATTACTTATTTATGGCAAAAGAAGGTTGAATTAACATGAATTCCCACATTGAAAGAATTCATCATAAAAGAGGCAGTCATGGCCTACAGATAACACATTTGTGGTGCAGGTACAGTACATTATTTTTGATCTGATCGCTGTAAGGATCCCAACGAATCATAGTTTAACCTGCCTCGTCTATTTTTTTTTCTTCACTTAATATTGCAGGCACCGTAAACCAGTGAAACATTAAGTGTTCACTGTGAAGACAGAAATATATCGAGTTCTCACTGTGAGGGACGATGATTGAAGGTACAGATATACCTTTGCCTTCAGAGGATCCAGCAGTCTGCATTCGTGAGGGCTTGAAAGTTAAGAATGACAATTCTGCAGCCCACAGTGTCAAAAACTTATGACAGAGGATTATTTTACTTATTATGCGCTAAGCTTCTTTAAGGCCTGACAATTCAGGCTTTACTCCTTGTGAGCAGCTTAGAAATGGAAATTGAAGCACATCATGGTGTTCCCACCAGGGAAAAGGGACTTAACGATCTGAAACAAAACTGAGTTCCATTTCCTTGCAAGAATTAACCCCCATTGCCCGGGGGTAATTTAATTGGTCTTTTCAAATTTGTTCTCAGACATGTTCGTTGGAACCCGCTGTCACACCAAGCAGACTGATTGGCTGTCTTCCAGTCAATAATATTCCTTGCAAGCAGTGTCTGACACAAGAAAGAGCCTGTTAGCGCAGCAGCCTGCTTGCAAAGGCTGTTTAAGCTTTTGGATGATTTGATGACAAAAAAATAGAATCACACATACTTGCCATCATTTCACAACTATCTGAGCCCGCCTTTTATCATGACCTCTTGTACACGGCCAAGAACCACACTGATCCATCAAGCTGCACTGGCTGGGAGATTCTACAGATCCATTTCATCGGGGATCTCTGGATAAATCTGGTTTCTCTGGTGCGGACAGCATTTTTGTTTCCAGGAACATGTTGGAGAGCATGGCCCTATTTTTTAACTCCTCTGCTTCCTATTTAAACTGCATTATTTCCTTTTCTATAATGTCAGAAGCTTCTCTGTAGGCATGGGCACGGCCATTGTGTGTTTTTACTTATCCCAAAACTAAGCAGCAGCTGAATCTGTTTTAACAAAGAATTAAAAAAAAAACGTTTTAGAAAAAACATAATTCTACAAATACCGTGGCATTACAAGAAATTGCCCATCCCCACCCATTGATTTAATTAATATTAAACAGATGAAGCAGGCAGAGAGGACTGGAGCAGGGTGGTGGCTATTAGACATTACTTAAAAATAAACACACGGCAACGAAGCCAAGTCAGAGTCGAGCCAGATCCCACGAGTATGTTTTCAATAATAATTTTAATTGGACTATTTATCCTGACATTCGTTTCGAGCTCAGAAAGCTTGTTTGCCTCACAGCTAGAATCCCAACTAGGTCATGTTCTTCCACAGCTTCATTAATTTTTACACTAAGTATTCAGTCTTTCACTTTCTTCTCCAATGAATAACAAGAAGACCATCCCTGGGGGGATAATTGTTTTTAAATGTACAAAAGGAAAAGAAAATGCTCCATGGAGTGATTAAAAAAAATAGTTCAAAGGAGAGGCAGAATTTTTCCTGAAGAAATCAGATTTAACATTTACAGCTCTCTCATTTGAGCAACGCTTCTTTGTTCTTTCCATACATTAATACCATCGAGTCCAGAGACATTTTCAGAACAAGTTTTCATCGCAGACACTGAGGTGCATTACTGAATATTCACAGAACTGTCTTAAGATGTTAATAGAGGAGCTCTGTAAAAATCGTTCCAATGATAAAAACTATTAGAATTGATCACTTTCAGGATGATAAAAATCTATGCGATTTGATTCATTAAAACAGAGCAGATTCAATAGCTTTATACAGTAGATGACAATATACAGTATGGCATAAGATTGCCCCTGGCCTTTGTGTGGAAATCTGTTTGGATGAGAATTCCATTTCACTCAGCTGAGGCGTCTGGGGTCCTCTGTCCTCCAGGCTGCATCAGCGCAAGGTGCTCATTCTTTTCTCTTCGGTAACCTCATGCATTTAATGCACACAAAGCATTCCGGATTGGCCAAAGGTTTGGATCCCTGAAGGCTTTTAGATCAGATTCTAGCACTTCCGCATAGGAAACTGACTTTCTAGGAAGGAAAACCTAGTGGCTACAGGAAGGAAAACCTAGTGGCTGCTCGTCAAAAGGCTCATCCAATCCATCCATGGCTCAGTTCTTCCCATTCCCCACTCTGCAGATCCAGACAGCGGGCATGCAAGTGTGTGAACTCTTCATTTACGAAGTACACCCACAACAGACAGATGTGCTTTACTGTACACTTCTACATCTCTCGTACCTCAATAGAATAACAACTTGAGCTGTTTCTCTTACAGAAATGAAACCTGTCTTTTTTACTGTAATGAAGATGGACTTTGCCAAAGTTGTCATAGACTATTGGAATTTGAGTAGAAATATTATAATCAATATTAATTTAGTTTGTGACATACGTTAGTGAGTTGAATGGTGAAGAGGAATGAGCTTTAGCTTTCTGAAGGGCTCATGATGACTTCTGTAATCCTGCACAATTAAAGCAGGCAACTGACTGTCATGGATCTAAAGTTTGTTTAAGCATGTTTAAGCAAAGACGAGAGTTTCATTCACTGATTCACTTAGGAAAAGATGTGGTCAAGATTATAAATCACACTACACTGTTAACTTAGCAACCTTTGTTTAAGAGCACGTTTGGCGAGTTCTGCACTCTTTGAAAGTCACCTGCATAAACATTTTGTGTAGTCTCATGGTGGAGTCCAGTTTTCTCAAGATGGGCTGGCTTTTTTAGCTTTACAGTTTCTTTAGTTAAACGGAACTACATGCAGTATTTATAGACCTACATACCTTTGTACACAGTGAATGTACTGTTTATATAATTAACCATATTTATTTGATGTTTATGTGATATCTTTTATAAGTTAATTGAAAACTGTTCCATTTTAAGCTGTGAAAGCTTGTCATATTTCTGGAAAATTAAATACATTAAAACGCAGTAGAAGACCAGTAGTTATTATTTAATTATTTTGCTGACACTTTAACCAAAATGATACTTCCATTTGTACCCAACTATACTATACAGCTGGGTATTTTAGTGGTGAAGTCTGAATGAAAAACCCTACTCATGGGTACAACAGCTGGGCTCAAGCTTTTACTTATGAGTCAAGCTCCTGCCCGTCTTATTTTTGCAAAGCTACAGAATAAACTCAGATGAGACATTATTACCTAACAAATTAGTATCAATGTTGGGAATGAAGGTTTCTCTTACTTTTTGTTAATTGGAAATGTTTTGAAGGAGTTCTAATTTCACTTCATTTATATAAAATCTTGGTTAGCAGCCGTGGATGGCTGTTTCACTGTCACTAGGGCTCAGCAGTGTGATACAGCTTGCTTTAACCACTGATATGGGTGCATATTAGCCAGCAGCAATATCACTCTGCAACTCATAACTGGCAGCCCACTGAAGCCAAGCAGGTGTGAGCCTGTCAGTACCTGCTGGAAGAGGTGTTAGTGCCGTCAGTAGGGGGCGCTCAACCCTGCAGTCTGTGTGGGTTCTAATGCCCCAGTATAGTGACAGGGACACTATACTGTAAAAAGGCACCGTCCTTCAGATGAGACCTAAAACAGAGGTCCTGACTCTCTGTGGTCATTAAAAATCTCAGGGCATTTCTTAAAAAGAGTAGGGGTTTTACCCCGGTGTCCTGGCTAAATTTCTCATTACCCTTTATCAATTATGGCCTCCTATTAATCCCCATCTATAAATTGGTTTCATCACTCTGTTCTCCTCCCCACTGATAGCTGATGTGTGGTGAACGGACTGTGTGGCTGCTGTTGCATCATCCAGGAGGGGCTGCACATTGGTGGTGGTGTAGGGGAGTCCCCATTACCTGTACAGTGGTTTGAGTGGAGTGTCCAGAAAAGTGCTATTTAAGTGTAAGGAATTATTATCATTATACATGTATCTTACAAGGAACACATTTCAAGATTACAGTGCTTCATGGAATATATAAACTGTACATCGCACAAACGTTTCTTGTAAGATGTGCTTATATAATTATATTACTCAGGGTAATTCAATGAGTATATAATTCATTTGATATGGAGCCTCTAGGCATTAAGCCCTCTGTATCTTAAGGTAATAAATGCTAAGATCACCTCATCCTTCTCTCTATTTATGTTTTTATGTATACTGTAGTATTATGCAGATTTTGACCCCAATAATCAGGTTAAAGAAACCTTCACGGTATTAATTTCCCCATAGTCTGGCTGCAACATTTAATCCTTTCTCCTTCAGAATTAAGGTTTCTAGAAGACACCCTTGGGTCTCCCAGTTGTTCTCTCAGAAAATAAGTCACTATAAAAGCAACAGCTCAAATCCACAGGAGAAAGGATTTCTATGGGCAGATCCTGTTTCCTTTGATGATAGCATGGGCTGTCTGAAAATCATAATGAAATCTGTTACCATGTGCAGCGAAATCAAGTGGCAGGGAAGGGTTTGTATCAGCTACACCCCAGGCTTCATGTATTGACCACAGACACAACTTCTATTGCTCTCACACTTGCCTGAACCTAGAAGATGCCCTGTGGTTATCAAGGTTAAAACTTGGATCACAGACTGGCTGCTCATTTCTTAGGCTGTTGCTCTATTCTTACATATGATAATCATCTTGCAGTGAGGTGAAAACTAATTAGCCAGTAATACAGATGAGCGCATGTTTATCCAGTTGATCTCTAGTTAATAGCACAACGAACGTGAAGGAAAAGAAGCAATAAAATAAAAGGGCATTTAAAATAGTTTGGTACAAAATAAATTTAACACTGAACAAACACTGTAGGAATCAAATGGGAAGCAGGTCTTCTAGATAATTTGAATTTATGGGGTTAAACAAAATAGCTATAATTACCTTGTGTTGAGCTGGGGGTCAATCTCCATGTTAAATTCAATTTAAATTATTCTGAATGTAATTAAGAGATGAGATGATGATCATTTCTAAAGTAATTTTTCCTAGGTTTTCATAGTAAACTACAAGTTAGAATGCTGGCTGTCAAAGGCAGCCTCTCAGAGTCACCATATCTTATAGCGTACAGCACTTAAGCTTAAAAACAAATTGCTATCACGTTTAAAACAAACGGTACTTAATATGCACCAGATCTCTTGCAATAATAAAGTAGATTATTGTGCTCATATTTCATGTGATGGAGATGTTAATATGCATGTGCATGCTGTTCTAGCAAACATCCCCTATATATATATACACTGGAATGTGTGAAAAGCTAATCCTAATAACAGCTTTTTCCTGGACAAGTTACAAGCCTGGATGCTTCAATTGCACCAGTCTCTGTGAATTGTTGGGCCCAAGTTCTTGTGACAAATGCAATGTTCAACCCTGTGAAATATGACCATTTGTCATGTTCTCAGTAATTCCTAGTTGCTGTTCAGTTAGTTCAGGCTTTAATTTGGCAATCTATATTCATCAAAACTACTGCGATACAGATGGAGTGGGGTAAATGATGCTTGAATTCATTCAAAGAGATCTATTAACTAAAGCCCAATTTATCTAGGGTAAAAAAAATTGCCTGGTAACATTACCCATTGTTCCTGTCACACCACTGGGCCACAATATGTTTTGTCCTCCTACTGTATTGAAAAGATAATGGGTTCAGAGTATGTCTGTGATAGATGATGCTCTCGTCTAACTGCCCTCTGGCCTGGCTTTCTTCAGGAAATCCAGTGCTGGGAGCTGCTATATATGTAAAATTATGTTACCTACTCCCATCCCACCAGCATCCTGAACACAGTCTAAACCCCTTAGGGCATGATATTTACACTGCCTTGATAAAAAAGTCAGATTTTTAAAGAGTTAAAATGAGCCTGTTTTTTGTAAAAAAGGAAGAAAAAACTGTTTCAAACCATTTTACCTTCCACTTGTGCTTCTCTTTAGCCCATAAATTAATTGTTGACTTTATTTTAGTAACGACCCCCTTTTTATTGACCAGTTTCCATTTCTCAAAAGCAGATTGAAAATTGACACTAAGTGGGAGCGGTTGGACACACTGGGGTCCTGGGACAGTGTGGTGCCATAAGAAAATTTTGACCTGGTAAGAAAATCCCAGCTGCATTAGGTCTCCTTACACACTTCAGTTATTTGTTTCACCCTAGTTGATTACACTTATATTTAAAGACATAAAGGTAGACTGAAGTGCAATGAAATTTATTTCTTTTCTTTCAAAAAAGAGTCTTCCACAACACTCTTCAAACACACCAACCCAGTAGACTTCTACACTTCAACTAGACACCAAAATTCCCTCTAAAACCACCTAAAGCCCAGCAGAACTCGCAGCCTGTGAGAATACCAATTCTTTCCAATTCATTATAACCAGCTGAAAATAGGTTTTGGAATACAGAGCTCCTCAGGGAATTAAAGACTGTTTGTTGTTCAACTTAACTGCTTGGTAGCTCTAATATTCATCAGCCACAACTGGTAACCTTGGGGAAAAAAAAGATGCAAGGGCTTTGACACCCAGCTTTGCAATGCTGAGAGAAAGTTCTTGTGTGAGCGCAACAGAGGGCTAATTGCTCTTAGGTTTTATCCTAAACTCAAAGAGGAAGCTGTGGCTTTTTGTAATCTGTTGGTCTTCCATTAAAAACATGTGCTGTTCTTTGACCAGTCTGTCAATTTCCAGAAATGGCAAAATCTATGAATAGGAGTTTGAACTTAAGACGATTGTGTCGTAATAGCTTTCGTGGGTATTTATCTGTGTTTATTTAAACAAGGAGATGCTACAAATTTTTCACTAAATCAAGTGACTTGAGGCGCTGACAGCTGAGTCAGAATGACTATAATTACCACATAATGCCAGGGAGGAGTTAAAAAAATAGCACGATAACATGTCGTTACACACTGTAAACCCTTCAATTACACTACACCATGGTTTAGAAAAGAAAACCCTGTTCCTTTAACAGGTTCTTTACCACATCTTAATGGCCTTTAATGTAAGCCTTTTTATTTGTCATGTAGAAAATAATGCGTTTTCCTTTACAGTTCTGGCCATAACAGACACACACTAATCCCACAAATTAACAAAAGTGTTTGAAGCTGGAAGGCTGCTGGGGGAAGGGCAACCTCCAATTTTGACAGGTATTGGAATTTAATTGTGACACAGTGCTCTTTAAGTCAAATGGAGCCCTGGGAATTTAACTACACAGAAAGCAGGGAGGACAATGGAGTTATGTTTCCTTGGGACACACAAAATCCAATTGAACTCTTAAATGAAACTGGGGTTCTCCTTTCATTCTTTCACCTGTTGCAAATATAGGCAGACTTATTCACTAGCCACTCCAATGGTGAGCATATAAAAATCTTAAATATGTTTCTAAAGTATCATAATTATGAAATTTAATTGTAACTGCTTCCAGAAATTCTATATGCTATGCCTTGGCAGTTTGCTTAATTTCAGACTGCCTTCTGATTTGGACAGTTGTGTGAATTTAGGAAAGAGGTACTGTAGTTGTAAACGTCTCTCATTCGAATGCTATACGGCTCTTCTCTAAGTGCTGGCACACAGTGCCAGGAGGCATTGAGTATGAAAGGTTTTTGGTCTCTGGAAGGACTTTTTTTCTGCTGCACTTCAAATCTCACAGCCTGTCAAAGCAGTATGGTCATTCTGTCTTGGTGAAGTGAAAAATTTCTTCCAGTGACTTCAGGGCTGTGTTTTTTGGCTACCTCCCTCTACATACCACGAAAAAAAATGCACTTCTTGTGCTTGAGTTTACATTGCAGCCCTGAAAAATATAATTAGCTGGTAATAGAAAATGTCAGAAAGGTTTCACAAGAAGGGGCAACACAGTCAGCCTATTATTCTGTGTCAGCTGCTGGCCCCTGTGAGCTACAGTATGCTGTGCTTCTGTTACTGTCTTGCCCAAAGTGATAAACAAGCACTCATTTCTAAATATCGACAGATACCCTCTGTGAAATTTATAATGGTCTTTTCACTTACAGCTGTTTATCTTCCTGCAAGTAGTTTTGCATGTCAGGTTGTTTTTGGGCAGGAGGTCTAGACCACTTTGGGAGTCTCTGCAGGTAAGAAAAGCACCAGTGTTCAGTGGTGCCAGTGCATGCAGCAGAAGGTTTTGACAATGCTAGAAGTATGCAGAACAATACCGGACATGCTTCCTACAACACCTGGGGATTTGAGATTCATGGCTACTCTATATCTACCAAAGATTTCCTTTCAAATGCAGTTTTTCTGTTTACAACTAGGCTAAAACGACTGCATTATTATGTAACAGACAGTGCGAAATGTGTTTTATGTAAAAAGAGCACACAGTGTTCTGCAAGCCTTTATCTTTGCTTAGATATTTGCTTTGATGGGCCATTGCTGTAAATCAATTTCAAACCTTCAAAGAAGCAATGTTGTCTGTCAAACGCATATGCTCCTATTGTAGAACATCAAAGAATGTCATGTGAATTAATCTCATTAAGGGTTATGCTATCCTAAACTGCATAATTTCCTTTTATGAAATGGTATTTACAGAAATATGCTTTTGGGATAGAAATAAATAATAAAAGTCTGGCAATTGACTTCTAACATAAGATGTAAAAGCTGACTGCTTATTGGTTGAAGCTAGGAGTTTCAGTATTACCGTGGAATATTATATGATATGATGTAATATAACACAGAGAACAAGATAATTGCCCCTTAGTAAGCAGTCTCAGGTTGCCAAGAGGAGGTGAGATCATGCCATTGCAGGTACTGCAAACTGTCTCCAGCTATGGTGAACTGCACAGTTTTATCTCAATCTTGAAATAAAAGTTTCCAAAGCTGCTGCTACTGCTTGTTCACACTGGATAACAGTGTTCATGCCTTCTCAAATGCATGAGTGTAGGTCCTGACAACCCAGGCACAATAACAACATTAACAACAGCAAAAAACTTACATTACGTTATTATTATGCCAGTGTTCGCAGAAACTATTTTCCACACCCTTAAGAATTGTGAGACTCAGAGTGTTTCAAAATTCCTTGTGTGGTCTCTTAGCAATTACATCTTTTTTTTTCCACCAACAAATGCTCACTGAGAAACAGATTTTAAAGACCATGCAGAAATATATGTTGGCCATTCAAAACAGTGAAAAATACCACCTCTTCTCCAAAGGACAGATCTGGAAAATTTTAATTTTAACAACAGATGTCCCATATACTTATGTAGATTTAATTTCTGTTCATTCCTCAGGATTTGTTTACTCTCCCTAGTTAATTCACTTTCTTATCTGTCCAGTCTGACACTGCTAGGTTTAAATGAAGCTCCAAAATTAGCTTACATACACATTGTTAAAAATGTAACCTCAGTCTTCTTATGCAAATCTTATCCAGTATCTTCTGCGTTCAAACTGCACAAGCAATCCAGAATACAAATTGGAAGCTGGAAATTATGAAATGTTACTTTGATTGGCTTGACTTTAGAAATGATATGGTTTCTGAAGTCCTTGAACTAATAAGCTAGTCAGTAATGAATTTGGTAAACTTTTCAATACAAAAGAAACAATGTAAGGTTTTGTAATGTAAGGTGTTGAAATTTCAATACTTTTCAAAATGGATGTACATTTTTTAGCATCCTTGGTTTTAATTTTTATAAAGAATCCTACTGTATACTTGAGAATTGGCACCTCAAAGGTGGAGCCTCTAACTCAGTGATCACGTTCATTTGTGTGTGTTATTGAGCCTTCTTTTTATTCCTCTATTTTTCCAAGTAAATCAATAGGCAATAAATTCGTGCTCACACTATTTTATGTACGTCCTCATTTCCATCATCGAGCCCCATTTATGCTGCAGGAACATGTATTTGAACAGTTTGAGTGACGTACTTTGCTCAAGGGAATATCAGCAATTAGAGTCACGTGGGATTTGAACCCACAACGCTGTGTCCAGAGCCCAAACCACTACTCCATACCGCAGCCTTAAAATGTATTAAATGCAAATTTTCCTGTCATCACGCTTAAATAAATCTTTCCTTCCTTGAGTTAATTAAAAACGGCCCATGAAGGATAACAATAAAAACCTGGTAATTCCAATATAAATCAGTCCTTGACTGCCCCTGGAACAGTTCTGAACACAATCAACTTCCATTTTAAGTAATCTGTTGTGTATGACTACAGGATGGGGTAACTATTGTCTGAGAACCAGTCTGATTTCTCCTTTAAGGGTGTGCTGTTTATATGAAGAAACTGATGGAACAGTGAAAACAGATATAAGGCTTTCATCGGCTGAAGCCACAAAAAGTTAAAGGGTTGATATCATATTCAGGTCACACTTGCTTGCTTTGGATTAACTAATTGAGATTCTGCACCTTTAAATTGACTCATTTATCTTGACTGGATGAGATACCAGATAATGAGGGAATATCATTTAAAGAATCTGTTTCTGGAGACTTTTTTTTTCTGTGGTTTAATTCTGTCCTTGTTGAAATACAATACCGGATTAAAGTGGAATCAATGTTTCTCTTTTTAAATATAAAGGCTTGCAAGTGTCAAACATTTGTGAAAACAATCACCCTTGCCCATCAATGCCTTGAAAAGCGCCTTTAATTTTCTTTCATTTTACATTTGCTCCCAAAAAGCCCACAGGGGTCATGGGCCTCAATGGGATATTAACCCTGTAACCATGCAATTTTCTGGGTGAGTAACTTCTGTTTGATCAAGTCATCTATTCAAGACAATCAGAAACCTGGGTTCTAAACCTGTTGTCATAAAACTTTGATTTACTTGGCCAAAGTCATAATCATTTGTAATAAGAAGAAATTAGATTTTTTGCAGGAGTAGAAGTCAATTTCCTATGTACAGTACAAATGAAATATAGATTGCAGGACTGCACAAATGTTACCTTTGTGGTTGAGTCTACACAATGATATCACCAGAGCAACCTTATTATTTTTTTAGTCATATTATCACAGAAGCAAGAGGAACACTTTTCCAGAAGAATTTTCTCTTCTGGAAGAGAACAATCATTACTTGTTGCATTCCCTTTCATTTTTGGATGTAAAAAGTGAGTATAATATCTGTGTTCATTACAGCTCTAAATGAGGTCAGACAATGCAGGTGTATAGCACTACAGTGAAGGACAAATACAATCATTTGCTTTTGTCAAATGTTAAAAAAACCTCCTTGGACAAAAAATCAAAAAGGAAATTTTAAGGCAGCTCACATGACTGTTACTTTCAAATTACTTAATTCTTTGGCATAGAAATGACTATTTTCTCAAGTGCTGATTTAAGAGCTCTTGTGAAGTGAAAGATAAAGTAATTATGTGTGTTGACATTTTGATAGTGTTTATGATGTGAAGCTGAAAGAAAATAAAGTTAATATTAAAAGGACTTTGTACCTTTGACTGTTGTGTAGTTTAAGGCTTTGCATTCAATTGCATTTACAGATTATGGACGTGTCCCACATACAATTAAAATTCAATAATGTAAACATTATTTTGTTTCACAATGTTTGAAATGATTATGGAAGCAATGAAACTGTGGGTATATAATACATATTATGCATTATAAAATATAAGCTTTACTGTAAAAATGAAATGTTACCTAATACAGTACCTAATATATTGATATGCTACTATATCACTTGTTGTCAGGAATCTCATCCTAAAATACCAAACTGCCTCAAGCCTTACATAAGTATAGGCATTGATTCTATTACTGAAATTTAAATGGTGGTGAACAGCACAGTTCGTTCAAAACAATTGGTATGACTCTATCAGCAGAGTCCCATGAGTACGAGAATGGGACTAAGCTAGATGAACATTTTTGTTGGCTGGGTAGAAGAATACTTCTTGTCCTATACTTGCTTTGACCGCGACATCAATAAGCGAGACATTGATGACTGCACTGGTGCCAGCACATGCAGCAATTTCTGCAACACTTGTTGCAACATTGCAACATCTATCCATCTTTCAAATTCACTGTCTACAGTATGGATCTTCTATCACTCGTCCTTCATTAGGACATACTGTAAGCCTGTCTGTAACCTACAGTACCTGGGACTGAAAACTTCTGTTTGGTGTTGATGTTAGATGAAATAGATTCCTCACATATATAAAGGACTTTGAGGCCCTTTTGGATGGAAGAAAATATATAAAAGAAAGGACATTATGATTTAACCCTGGCCCACATTTAATTAATCATCCTAATCCCAGGATGATTTGTAACTCAGTACCAACCCAAATTAGTCCTAAACCTAGCTTTGTCCCAGTACTAACCTATATTCTAGAACTCTCTCCTTGGTATGATTATGGCCCTCATTACTGCTGTTCAATTTTTAAACCCGTAAAATTGATTCATGATAATAAAATATATCTGATTTTTATGTGTACACTAGAAATCAATTAAAAAGCAAGTAAAAAGTGCAGCACAACCAAAGTCTCTGAGCCTTTACCCAAACAGAACATCTTCACTAGGCAATTACGTTCTTTACAGGTATGTCTTCATCTTTATTTTTTATCTGTATTCATTGTGCCCTCTATGACCTTATCCCATTATTCTAAGAGCAACTACAAGCCTTGAAGAAGAATTGTGTTCCATTCAGTTACCCTGTTGTTTTATGCAGAATTCAGATAAAACACCAATAATTTCCCCTTCTTTCATGTGGTTGTGTGCATTTAATAAGCTGTTTCTAATTATCAAACCACACCAAGGGGTTTGTATGAGCATATTGCCTAAATATTGAATTAAAACCCTTCAAACAGAGTTTTCTATTCTCTTTCACTTTTGTGCTAGTACAATATCAGGTTTGTTGCTTTGGAATTAATAGAAGCATTTTTTTTCAAGACATACTGTATGCAATGGATAGTTGTGAAGTAACTACGTAAAACACAAATCTACATTTTTAACTGATCTGCATGAATAAAACTACTTAAAACTCACACCCATTGAAATTAAGGCTGTCTTCTATGTAAGAATGGTACCGTATACAGTATCTGATATGGGTATCAGACAAAAAGAATTGCATTGGATTTTTATCACCTCACTATTCTGCTGAAGAATACCTTTGCTCTTTTCTTTTGTGTCCTGACTCATTCAGCACTGTCTCCTTTAACAGTACAGGACCAGGCAGTTTCTCTCTGTGAAAGAAATGCACGTATCACATTGTTTGTGTACTTTTTCTCTGAGGCTTAACATTGACAACAGGCACTCTGGTAAGTTTGTTATTGGAGGGAACTATTTTATACTTTTAGTTAAAAACTACAATCACATGCCACAGCTTGCAGCTTTTGTTTTGAAAAGTTTAGATCAGTGAAATGTAAGCAAAAGTGGTTTTTGTGTGATTATCAATCTCTTTTTAGTCTCTGACTGTTACAGTACATGGATGCTTACTCTAAAGTGTAATTAAAATGCATGTGTGTCACACAATGTCAGCTGTTGTGAGTAGCAAAACCAAAATGTGATTTTTCAACAACACAGTTTTACATATTTGCAGGGGGTAAAATCCTTATATGTCAGAGTAGTTAAATTTTCTGTCAGGCCTGGACAAACAGCAGCTAGACTCTTCAAGTTTTACTGTTGAGCCAACAAGCTTAACTTTCAAAATCAAAGGAACACCTAGAAACCTGCCCACGTTCTTTGAGGCAGCTGAAAACAAAAGAAGCAGATCCCAGCACTTTCTTTTCTCCCATTTGAGTACTTGAACATTTGAAAAAAAAAATCTGAACAAAAAAAAAACTGCCATGCAAGTCCACAACCAAAAATACAATAGCCCAGGAGATAAAAAGACATGTACTGCAGTTGCTTTTGTATGCAATCAGATAACAATGAATTCTTCTGCTTGAATAATGTTCTCAATAAACAAGAGCAGATGCAGTTTGAATAGCATATCTAAGTTGGCAAAAGGAGAGAAGATCAGGGCTTAAAGGTCAATTTTAAATAAATCTGCATGATTAGCATTTCCCCGTCCATATGTAAATGTCACTGATTAAACTGATGAGCAATCTGTGGCTGGAGCAAAGGGAAGGACTTCAAATCTAACTGATGGGATTTTTCTTAGCAGATCTTATGACTGTGTGCTGTTTTGTAAGGGATTCTTATATTGTTGTCACAGTGAGGAAACATGGCTCATTTTTATTAACTGTAGAAGTTCTCTTGGGGAACCCTGTCAGTGGTCATTGGCTACAAATGAACAAATAAAGGCAAATTCCACATCGAAAAATAAAATAAGAGTTAACCTTTACTTGTTCATTTTTCTTAACTACCTTGTTTCAAATTACAAGCCTTATAGGATTCAGTGAAAAAATAAAGGAAATGAGTAAACCAATGGAAATCTATTGCTATTTGTTTACAGGTTACTGCTCTACTTAAGAATAGCCTTTTGCTTTAAGAATTGGCTTTCTGGCAATGACTCCTCTACTGCAGGAAGAGAGGCAGACCATGAAGACATGTTCCTCTGACACACTCACCTGTCCCAGAATTTCAGCTCTTGACACACTGTAAGCTCCAAAGTGCCCTTTAGGAGAGTCAGCAGCGATTGGTGGAGTCGCACGTCACTCAATGACATAGTAGGGTTAGGGTTAGCCTTCACACAGTAAATAGACCATTTTTATGCTCCGTGCTGGATTTTGGGGACCAAATAAGGATTAGGACGGCTGGCTTTGTAGTACTATCTGAAATTTTGTTTTTCAGAAACTCTCTGGGGACTGGGTGGCATGGTGAACTGCGTGATAGTTTTATCCCGAAACTGAGTCGGTGGGATCAAAAGTTATTAACATGCATTATTGAATCTCATTTACTGTAATTGCAAGAGCTTTGATCAATGGTCTTGATTATTTACTCCTCATACCTTTAGGTTTGGGGAACTTGTCAAAATCCGATGCCCAGTGAAGCTCAGATAAAGATCGCATTAATTTTTAATTGATACCCTAGGTAGGGTTAGGGTTAGCCTTCACACGGAATTTAGACAATTGTTACACTCAGCGCTGGTTAATTGAGGCCCAAGTCAGGTTTAGAACAGGTGGATTTGGTGTTCTATCTGAAAATTTTGTTTTAAGAATCTCTCTGGAGCCTTGGTGGCACGGTGAACCGTGCGGTAGTTGTATCCCGAAACTGAGTCGGTGGGATCAAAAGTGAAAACCAAGCATTACTGAATCTCATTTAATTGCCAGATCTTTGATTAACGGTCTTGAATATTTCCCCCTCATACCTTTAGGTTTGGGGAACTTGCCTAGAGAGGTCAGATAAAGATCACTGAAATGTTCAGATGCTTGGAAGATGTAATTAGTCTTCCATGTAAGGTGTCTTTTCATTTTTAACAAGTATTTTTTCCATTAAAAGTGTATATGACTTGTAGCTTTCTATACATACAGTATATAGTGAGGTTCTACAAAAATCACTGTTTATACTATACAGTATATAGAGTGTTCAATGGCTAACAGAACTTCATACACATTATAATATATATGTACATGTATAGAAATCCAGTATTTATCAAATTTGTATAATCTGCAATAATCGGAACTGTGTGTAGGTGACATACTGTAATGATTGGAAGGAGAGGAATGGTAATTGTGGAATGATTTAAACAGCACTGTGACAAATGAATTCCAATTCACATAGAAGTCTCAGGAGCCCTCATTTCATGCATTAACACAACTCACTGGCTGTGTAAAAGGAAACACATGTTGTGGAATATTTAACATGCCTTGTACAGATATTTCATACAACAAGGTTGCATTCCTTTCTGTCACTCTGACTAGTTGATTTGCAAAATTCTATATATTTGGTTCCCCTTCTGAAAGCAACCACTGGCTTAAAACTCAAAAACTCAAAACTGAACTAAAGTAAATGTTGATTTTCAACGCTCCAACACTCTATCTACAAAGCTTTGTGCTGTATTTGTGCCTTTAAAGGTTTCTTTTATTGGTTTTTGAAAATGTGCATCAAAGATTTTGCTTTAGAGAAATTACCTTTGAAAATCCTAGATAATGTGTATTTCAAGTGCTATATATCGTATGTCTAAGGTGTAAAAAGGCTAAACTGTAGTACATGTAAACAGTACAGTCTTTGAAACACAGGGGTGATGTGGAAAAACAATTTTAATAGCTTTTTAGTCTTGATAATTCCATTAGAAAGGGCACTTGTGAAAGAAAAGGTGAAAGCTCAGAAACTAAACTACTGGTCATGGGCTTTGTGCTCTTGAAACAAAACAAATTATCCCAGAGGTCTCTTGGGAGAGCCCTCACAATGACACAAAGCAGATCTAATCCATTTGCATTGCTACTTTAATTGTACTTTGGTTGGTCCTGAATCCGTTTGAGAAAACTCAAACAGGCAGGTGATTTGGGGGAAAAGCATTTTTGAAATCAATTGGATTTCCATCTCAGACAGGAAGCATACAGCATGTAGAGAAAAGTGAGTCAATCTATTTTCTGTAATACCAGGCCGTGCAGTTAAAATCTCACTTTCATAAGTACCATACATTATAATGTAGCAAATATTTTGTACTTAGCAGACTTGTATTAGTGTTTGAGTGGAAGATTAACAGTTACCTCCATTGTAATAACACTTGACAATGTTGCATGCAGGATATAAATAATTGTTTGGATAATCTAATATCATTTTTTATATTAAATATATTTTGTTACCACTATATATTCAACTTTGATATGTCTATATTTATTAAACATATCTTTAACCTAACTTGTGCCAGTAAAGGTTTTCTATGAATTTACTAAGTATAGGCATATAAAGTGGCCTGAACAGTCATGCATTGTATTTTCAGTTGTGCTTTGCTCAAATGTATTTTTTTCTGATCGTCCATTCTGCACTTGTTGTTTATAATGTTTCCCTTCATTTGACCCTGCTCTTTTTGTTTTTCTATTTTTGCAGTGGTTTTACTGGTGCTGCACTCTGTTGACCAGTTACTAGCAGTTGCTGCAGCACTTTTGCGATGGGCAGAAACTTCCCTGGCTAGCATCCTCCACAGATGCACAGTTTGTCCTCATATGGTAATGCAAGTTCACATGCTCGCCATACGGAATGTGCAACAAGTCAAAGATGAGATCACTGGGGTCACTTTTTTTTTAATTGAACAAAAATGTGAATCCCTCTTGGGAGTTCACAATTAGAGCAACCGAGCTTAATTCCAGGACTCCAGGCTCGTGGTATGTTACTGACATACGGTTCGTACATCAGCTGCCAGTTCAAACGTGTAATGTTCAAAACAGCCGATCCAGATGTGATCTCATTGCAAACATTAACTGGAATGAAATAAATACTTAAGGAAGTTCCCAAGACATGCTGAACTTTGCTCTTTGCTCTGGTCTTTATAATGTCTTCTATGCTATGTTATGTGCACCAGTTTTCATGTAACTACTGTATATATAAGGTGGCATGTACTGTACAAAAATAAAAGAATGTTGCTATATGTTGAGTTGGTAGCATATTCCTAAATTCAGCAATATACATTTTTCTGCTCACCCACACACGAAAGTTAAATCTAATTTAACCACCCAGATTTTGACATTATTTGAGATATGAAACAGATTTCTTTTAATAAACAGAACCACAGTTATGTTTCAGACTTTATAGCTGCTCACATGCAGATGTGAAAACAAACTCATATCTTACTGGTGCCATTTGTTTTTAATTCAAGAGTCTTTTAGCCTTATTTGGTGTCTTTGGACTTCACTGCCTTTTGAGGTGCAGTATACATACCTGAAAAGCGAGTGGGTTCACTTTAAAAAACGTTCAGAAAGAAAGGAAAAATAAAAGGACTGGGCTTTATTTATGTCTCCCTCCCCTGTGCAAAAACTGCTATCAGTCTGAGTGCAAATTTTCTCACCATCTGAGACCCAGGGCTTTGTCCTCTCACATAAGTATGAGTGGAAACTCAATGACGGATGATATTTTATATACAGTACCTTGATACCAGGCTTGTGTGTTCACCCTGAGATACACATTACTTCCCCCTGAGGGGGTCATCCTGTCCTTTGATTTTCTTTCTTGCAGAAGACCTATAGGTCAACACACTGCTATTGCAGGTTTCAACGCTCTTCTCCCGCCTTTATAAAAACACATTTTGGGAGAATTGTAGCTGCTCTGCAAATTCATTTCTCTTCCGCGCTGGATCGATGTTTACCAACCTGCAATATTCGCCAACTACATGACGCATGCGTTAGAATCAAGATATTAGAACGTTATCCATGTCTTTAAAAATTTTTTAAAGTCAAAAACGATTCTAGGTTGCAAAAGGTGTTTTAAGTCCTATCTTGTATTAAATGTGTATTAACTTGTGTAGGTGAACAGATTCTTCAGGAAGACAGCAACACACATAAATATGTAATATACATACATATTAGTAAGCTGCTCTCCTTGCTTTACATCTTTTTTTGGCTTAGATTGTGCAGTTCAAGTGTGTTTCTCACTGTCCGTACAGGATTAATCAAGATACGGCATTTCTCAATACAAAAAGAAGGTTTCGCCTTAAAGCAGAGTCTAGTTATACATATAGTCTGCAAATTGAACTCAAGCATATGCACATAATTTTCTTTGAGACAAATATTATTGAGACCCTTCCTCTGCAGGAAAAATGCTTGCACATGTATGATTCTTTTAACCCGAAGAAAATCGTTCTTTGATGTGAGATGAACCTTCTTGTTGTTTATGCTGGGCTCTGCTGTTGGAACACAGAATAAGCTGTGAATGCTTGCAATGTGCAAAGAGTTTGGACTGCATTTGATGTTGGTGTGCTCTTTTAAACGCTTTTAAAAAACAATTGACATAGCTTTGCAGCATTGTTTAAGCTACATTATGCTTCCTTTTTGGTCATGTAAAAAAACATGAATATTTTGTTTCAGTTAAGTGTTTTAGGTAAAAGAGCTCAGCAAATATCCATCCTAAGGACTCAAAACCTGTCTGTTTTCCTAGTTTTGTGGCAGCTGCAACTTATTTAATCCTTTGGTTTTCTATTTAAACAACTCTGACTCATTTTTATGTCTTGCTCTCATCAACCAAACCTTTGTAAATTAGTGCTCATAGCTGCATGTTTAATTCTTTTTTTTGCTAATATGCAGGATCTATCAGGTGTACTTGTCTGTAAATTGAACAAAAACAAAAATATTTTCTGTGGCTCTTTTAATACTCTATACAGTACATAGCCTTTCAGAAATGTAAAACAAACCAACTCAGCACTGACAACTTGCCCCAGGTCAGATTCAACAGCCATGTGTGCTGACGGATTCCAGACAACTTGGATTAAAACTCTATTTATACTCTTTTCTTAAGTAACCTTGGGTTAACAAGGGATTTGAACTAGCTCAGAGCCACCAGAAACAATCCAGTGTTGTCTCAAAGTAAACTTTTTTTAGTATAATTTGTATGTACACCATTGAATCTCTTTTTTTCTCTCTGCTAGTTCACAGAGACCACCTTGTCCTGATTGCTTCACACTGTCACCTGCTCACACATTGCCAGAAAAGGTATTAAATCAGCATTTATATCTTTAGAAGGCTGCTCTGAATAGCCTATAAAATAATCATATCAGGTATCTGAGTTTTTGTTGTTTCTGACAGTGATTTATGATGCACAGTGTTAAGCAGGTCTTTAACAGAGAAGAAAGCCCTTTGCTATTTAGGCTGGCGGGGAGAGATATTGTTACTCTGCTCTCTGTAACAACACCCATAAGGATTTGTATAAAAAGCCCAGAAAACATGACACGTATTACCTTTATTCCATGGTGTTATGATCATGACTCCTCCCTTATCACGGGACAAATGCGAACAAATCGGGACCTCAGCCCACACAAAGGACGACACAGAAAAATCTGATTTGTTTCGACCAATTTGGAAACTCAGTTGACAACCTGTGCAGCATTCAGTCTTTGTGTAAAACTGTGGGAAATGGAATAATCCTTGTACAATTTAGAGTCACAAAGGAAGAGTGTGGTCTTGAATTTAAAACTCCTCAAGAGGTCAAAACCCAGAGTGTCTGCCGATACAGAGCTTGGGGACCAGGCTTAAAGGTTTTCTTTGGTTTTGTTGAGCTCACCAAAGCAATGAAATTACATTGGATACTAGGCTATAGACCCTGATAATCTCCTTACAAAGCAGTTGGTAAAACACTCCATACCACACACAACCGATAACAGAGGGCTAACCACTTTATAACCTGAATTAATGTATCTATCAGTCATGCCAATTTCAAAGTGCTGTCAACATGACTTACTAGGTATGTGTTAAAGAAGAACAGCATACAGATCCCAACCAGTTGTGCCCTCAATGAAAATGCCACAGTATAATTAATAATGGATTAATGCTTTAAAGTAATTTTAGTGGCAAGCATGAAGAATTCTGTGGGTCACCAGAATACAGTTGAAGCTCGGCTGCAGAGAACTGAGATTAAAGATGCTGAGGTTGCTCTATGTGTGCTCAAGATGATGGTGTGCAGAAAGTGAAACTGGAATCAGGCACCTTAATCAAGATCCCTTCTAAAAGCAGGTGAGAGCAGGACTTGGAAGAGTTAATCTTCCTAGAGCTGTCAGTATTTTAGTCGCATTACCACAGTGTCCCTCCGGAACCGTGTATCGAGTGTCTGCTCAGGATGTGGCGGAACAATTAATCCTCGAATTGTTTCACTTCCTATTGAATTGCTCCAGAACCTGTGTGTAATTCTAACTGTCCCT
The DNA here is from genome assembly GCF_055471065.1 of Atractosteus spatula. Lineage (NCBI taxonomy): Eukaryota > Metazoa > Chordata > Actinopteri > Semionotiformes > Lepisosteidae > Atractosteus > Atractosteus spatula. The sequence continues at coordinate 55,608,344 of NC_142712.1, forward strand.
GCGAATCTCAGACTTCTGCTTTAATCGAAGGGAAAAGGCTGTTTGCATGTGTTTTTCAGCACACTGCCTACCCATTCAACGGGTTTTTTTCTGCTCACTTCAGCAGTACATTAACACAAAGCAAGATGTCAGGGCCAAATGCTATTAATCAATGAAGGGCTCATGTACAGCAATCGTCGTTTGCTCCATAAGGAAGCACACGACAGACATTACACTGAGACAAACAAAAACCCATGAAACCAGGCAAAACTGCTACTGTATCACAAGGAAAATACACAAACATAAAATCACTGGGATGTTCAACAGCTTTACAGTTTCCTTTGCTCTGATTTTTCATGCTTCATGTCACATTAATGATGCAAGAAGAATGATGTAATTTCAAACTAGTCACTCCCCCCCCCAGCACACACACACGCACACAGAAGAGAATGAAAATGAGCTGTATGGTCTGTCCATTGCTTATAAAAATGCAATTCCTGAGGCCTGCTCAACAAATACTGTACCACAGAGAATAACATTTACTACAAGTTTTTTTGTAAGAAAAGAAGCAAAATCCAGAGCTCAACATTTTCATACTATCTGTATTACCCAACTTATTATGAATGTTAACTGCTTCATCAAACATAAAGACACACAGTCTGATTATGTAGAACAGCACTAGACTAACATCTGGATAAACACTTCAGTTTTAGTAACCTATCAAATTTGTGCTTGTTTGTGCACCCTATATACCAAATTATACATCTTTTGCTTTTTGCTGATACTAATTTTAATTAGAAACCGACATCGTACATTAATGGCCCGATAGTCACCTTTTCATTTTTCCATTCTCACTATTCCCTAACTAACATCATATTCGGCACAAAACACCTTTCGGCATGCTTACAGGTGTCATAGGGAAAAGAAAAGAATTCTGGTTAACATACAGAAGTCATGATAATAGATAAACGGTTAATACCAAAATTATAGTTTTGTCTTTCACATCAAAAAATCTTCCAGGAATGAATCCTTCTTTTCAATGAAAAAGGCCCAGAACGCTTGTTAATGTACCTCCTCTACAGTGTATAGGTGTATACAGGAATACACATGAAAATGCAGAATTTCAACCATGGCTTCAAGTTTCTCTCTTTGTATATTGATTATATATACTGTATATAATGGCAGCCCATGAGTTACAGTATATAGCCCAGTGTGTATAATTCAGCTTTGACTGTGGAACTTGACTTCACAGGATTTTCAGTAATAAATTGTGTCTTTGCTTTTCATGGTTTTCATTAAACTCTGGCTAATAAAGTGTACTTACTTGCTTGCTTACTATTAGACTACATACACTATATTTGCAGTGAGGAAAGAGCTTGTGAAGTGTCTGTCACTGAGCCCTGTATCTATAGACAGATAGCCAGAACATTTATGCACAAACATTCCTTTTCTATCAGGATTGTGGAGGAATCCATCTTAGTGTCTACTGTTTTCCATTCATGTTACTGTAGATATGTCTATGCACGCTCATGTTGCTTAACTCCAGAGTAAACAAGGCTGGTTTGTCTGAACACTGAAAAATCATCTCCTTCCAGTCCAAAAAAAAAAGAAAAATAGAAGAGAAGTGATCAGATTTCTATATCCTTTTGATAGCTAAGCTGGAGAATCAAATATAATAAGCAGTATTTTATCACTACAAAAAAATAATTTAAAGAGGAAATAGTAAACATCAACTGCTAAACATACTGTATGGGAAGCTCAATTGAAGTAGGGGCATTGCAGAGTTATTGTTTTCAGAGAAATGTTACACCCATGGCATAATTTCAAAATCCAAGAAAACAATGAGACAAAAATATCAAGGAACAAGGAATTTCTATGTTCTGATATTAAAAAAGAAGTTCACTGATTTGTGTTAGAATAATTCTGATTTCATAACTGTAAACTGATCTTCTCGGGGAAATGTGAACTGGAGATCTACAAAGTGATACTTTGCTGCAAAACATGAGATTTCTGGATAAAGGATTGTGCTTATTGATGTCAACACAATGAATATAACTCGGTAGCTTTGTACACACTCCCTTCAGTTCTTAAATAGCTTGGACAACAGGACACTTGGCACTCGGACTGGAACGCTATCCCTATGTGTCTCGTTCACTCTGAGGGTTTTCTGCAGTTCCCCTCATTCAGCTCTGTCTTAATAGAATATTTCCCAGTCTGGCTGTCAGGCTCACTCTTTGATAGTCATCTTAGCCACCTCCAGCTCTGGGAGAGGGGCTCCTGTGGGACACTATGACCTTCTGTTATTAAAACAACTGCCTTTGTGGCTTTTTATGCTTTCCTGGCAAGCACATTTTTCAAGGCGGTTAAGGAAAATTGGTTGCAGGTTGGGATTTACACCCAGCGCCGGCTTGTTCTCACTTCCCGAGCTGTCATATCAGCCAGTTACATGGGAAAGAACAATCTCAGAACACTTCTAGGAATGGTAGGAGTTTCCATTACAGACAAAATATGCAACAGGACTGAAGAGCCCCTTACAAAACTTTTAGGTAAATAATTATTCCTAAGCACTTCCTTTAAAATAAGACAATCAAGTATATATTTTTTCCTTGGCAATTCTATTATATATACAGATAATAACAAAGAAATATCTTTAGACAGTAACATCACTGTGTGCTTATCTGTCTACTGTATGAGGGGAAGCACAAACACAGCTATATTATCAGAAGAAAAAGTTCAGAAGTAGTGGCTCTCGTTTAGTTTTCCTTCCAGAGGATCTCTTAATTACTGAGTCTAACTGATCTCTTTAATTGAACTTGTTTGATTAGGCATTTCTAACTTGTTTTTAGGCTCAAGTTATAGTAACAGTGTACAGTACTATTCAGAAACACTCTAATACAACTATGTTGCTGCAAAGAAAGTTAACAGCTGTAACTGTCTATTATTTCCTTGCTTTTTTGGCTAAACAATCTCTTAATAGGTGTCCACCTACTCAATTCCAGACTTAGGCAAATTCTACAGGTGTGATGCTCAGAAATTCAGGTTCAGAATTGAGACCGCCACATGACTTCGTAAGAATGTAAAAAATATGACAACAAACAGGCTACCAATCATTTAACTGATTAAACTCAGCTCAAAAAGAAAAGAAAAGTAGAGCAATCTTCCAGGAACAGGGCTGGGAATGTTAGCTCTAGAGAATGAGCATCAAATGCATCGAAATACAAGCAATTAGAAAACATCTTTAATTTACAAATTTTCTGAGGCTTTCTGTCTGAGCTTTCCCTTCCGTTCACAGCCTATATTCTCTGGTCCCATTGTGTCAGTGTAGGAAAAAAGAGACATGGACAAGGTTTTGTTCAAGCATAAACACATAGAAGGTTTTTGATTTGGTTTAAGAGATAGAATTAGGATTCAGATTACGGTCTGGGTCAGGGTTGGGATAGTTAAATATTCATTACATTCCTCTCTCATGGGACATCTGACTAGTTCCAGCAGTAACCCCAGCTACTTGTCACCAAAATGCCAAAGACACATACTGTATATTTCATGAAAAGCAACACCCAGACCCAATATTAAAGGCTGGGTTTTTCTACCATATTTTTGATAAGGAGTATTTAAAATTTAAGCCTGGAGCCCTGCTCAGATGCTTCTTTTCCTTTTGCAGTGAACTCACTTGAAGCCAAGTGTAGAGACGTCTTTGACACAAAAATGAGACCTGTACCTTAAAGGCAGGGATCTCAGAATCTATTCCTACAAGGCCCCTGTGTCTTCTGGCTTTCATTCCTCTTGAGCTCTCAGTAGCTCAGTAGCAGATGGCTCTTCATGCTTACACTGTGGGATAAAAACTAGATACAAACATTTATAATGGTCAAACTGTGAGAATGACTAGATAAATTAAGTTAAAAGAGAATTCAAGCTGGCTCCAAATCAGAAAACTCTGAGGCCCTGTAGTAGCTATATTTGATACCACAGCTTTCAGAGACTGACATTTGGAGTTAAAAGTCTCTCTTGCTCAGAGTTGATTTAGAATTCGAGTCTGGTAAATTTGAAAGCAGTGTAACTCTGGGCTGAAACGTTTTGTAGAATTAACCTCAGTTTATTTAGTATGAAGAATGAACTGCATGGCTCAATTTAAAAACCCAGAGACAGAAGACAGAAATGAAAGACAAGCTTCAGTCATACTAGACTTTGTAAAAGATGTTGTTCTGGCCTGCCTGTTACTTATGTAACACGATTTTGAAGGGAAATAGAACCTCATGAATTAATAAAATTTAAGAACATTTGAGAACTGTTCTGTATGATTTGTAGGGACACAAAGAAAGCTTGAGCTCAATAAATCCATAGTGCGATAATACATCCGTACCTCTTTTTACGAACATAATTTGTTCCCTGAAACCCTTTCATATAGCAAAAATTCAAAGAAAAACCTATTTTCATTATTTCTGACAAAAGAAACAATAATAAATAACATTAGTCCTGTGGTTTGTGTTTTTAATAATAAAAAATGCTGCTTATCAGATTAGACATGATTAATCATACCTAAGTAACAGTAACCTCTTCATTTGCCTTTTTTGTAAATATACACACACTCACAATTTTCATTTTCTTAACACCATGATAAAGTCTAAATTACAAATTTTCCTCCATGAAAAGTGTGCACACAAGTGTGCAGAGTGCACACAATAGTGAACGACGCACGAAGCAAGACTCTGAATTGTGTCACACATATGTCTCTCCTGCCACTCCGTAGGCTCTGTGCAGGGTCTGACCCAGACAAGTCAGTGGAATGGGTACACTTGATATGAAACAAGTCATATGACGCCTTCCTCTTCACTCCCGGAGGTTTGAAATTTTTCTTCATATTGCTTATTCATAGTTTCAAAGTTAGCGTTCCTTTTTTTTTAAATGTGGGTAACAATTCACATGCTTCGTAGTATCGAATTTTCATAAAAGAACATTTGTAAAAAGAAGTATGGGGGCATTGCACTAGATAATAAGCATACTCCAATCGATATTTAAAGTAACTTGCCAGCTCAGGGAATGGCAGCCCAACCGAGAGAGTTGTGAGGACTGTTGTGAGGAATGAGCCAGGGAGCAGCTGCAAGGGTGTGTGTGTGAGAGAGAGATGTGAAAGGAAGTCCTGGGTGAGAGACTTATATGAGTAGGCAAACTTCTGTTATAAACTCCCTTAATCCACAGCACTCTCTACTTATCCAGACTTATCAGCAGAATGAACACTAAGGATCTTTATCTTTAAACCTTGGCTAGAGGTAAAAAAGTAAAATATGCATTTCTCAAACAGTGAAGGAAAATATCGGAAACTTTTAGGAACCCTGACCCACTGTGCACTGTGGCTGTAATAGCTATGCAATATTGAAAATGCAGAGTTTTATGTTTAATATATCATAGTGAACTATTTTTGCTACACCCACTCAATTCCAAACCATCAATACTGTCTTTTTCTAGACAGGAACTCTGTTTCTGCATACAGGGAAGAATGAGGAAGTGCAGAACATGTCACAGACACCACAGCACTGTACTGGAGAAAGAGGCACCTCCTTTACCGACAGCATCATGTGTTTGCAACTGCCTGGAAAGCTGGGGTCACTGTGTCACTGAGGATCGAGGGAGCCCCGTCTGACTGATCCAACTCTATCCCGCCATTCCCCTTGGTCCCAGCTGGCTGATGATGTAGACCAGGCTCGAACCTGTGATCACAAAGCTCAACCTGCATTCTCACGAGTGCATGCACTTCCTGTGCCACATGGATTTATTTTTAAATTCTTTTCTGAGTGTTCTCCTTCTCTAATGTAACAGAAAGTAATGTTGTAAATGTCTTAAAATCACAATTTTATCCTGTCAGTAGGGTTTTAGGCACTTTTAAGTCCAGAATGTTTTCTTGCATAGGCACTGTTAAGGGCTCAACTCATATTCTTTGTTTGAGGGACAAAACACTACAGGCATGTAAATTACTCATGATGAAAAATGCCAAGATATCCGTACACGTGGCATTCAAGTACCCAAACATCAAGTTTCTAAGTAGTTTCTGTTGGTATCATTCAGTTGGTCTCACAACAGCACAGTGTCAGCACAGTGTCAACAGCACAGCTTTCTTCAGTTTGAGTACTATTTTTTAATGTCACTGTACAGTAATTGCAAATGTGTTCTTACGTTGTACAATATGTGGGGGAAGGGGGTGGGGGGGAGGATAAGAAGGACATGCCTTTTGCTCTGTTGTGTCAAAGGAATTTCTGCAACAATTTCATGTGTTTTTCATTTCAGGCCTTTTGTAGACACTCAGGTGGTGATTAACATATTTGTTTCTTACTTGCAGCCCATGATTTCATTTAAAATGCACAGAGCATTACGCGAAAAAAAGCTGTCAAGCAATAAAGAGTTGGAGGCAGATTAGAGATAGGGCTGCGTGGGGATGAAAGTGAGCACCAAGGCAGAGCGCCAGGCAGCTGATTCACATTAAACACTCACATTGGTTGTCTAAGCAAACCGACTGACAGAGGTTTTCATCCCATTGCCATCAAGAGTCACCGCTCTCTGTTCTCTCACGACTTCAGCTCTCACCAGTGTGCCTGCAAGACCATTTTACTATCTTGGAAATACACGGCAAAGCGTCATATTAAACATTGCCGTATGATCAAGATGAAAGCCGTCCTCTGCCCAAACATCAGAATCACTTCATTAGCCAAGTACATTACATGTACAAGGAATTTGATCTGGTGTCTTCAGAAAACATAGCCCACAATTATAGACACACTGCGCCCTGTATTCATGTGTTCTAGTTAAGCAAGGTGATGACCAATGCCAGGCAATTTAGGTTGTAATTGACCAGTAGTGTCAACATTTTTAAACATGATGGTGTCCTGGATGAAAGAAGTATTTGACCATCTTTACTGCGCACATCTGTAGTCTGGGTTTATACAGGACTTCAACAAATGTCAAATGGCAACTAAAGACTCTCTCTTCTCTTCTCTCTTCTGTGTTGCAGCTTGCCAATAGAATGGACAAACCCACTACCAAACCAAACAGTTACAGAAGCTGTGAGAGGGCTCTCACAAAGTAGAAAATGGCAACGAAAAATTGTGGCCCCTTCATAGAAGCTTCACAAAGTATTTCACAGTATTTTTTAGACTAGAAGAGAGTGTGTGATCTTAATTTATTGTTTTGTAAACTGCTACACATTATCAAAAAATGTATATCATAGATGATCCCATGGTATAACATAATACATTAGCTGTTGTTTTTTCAGCATGAGTCATTAAAGCCCAGAGGTGCAATTAATATAAAATAATGATGAGCACATGTACACAAGCATATTTGGATTTATGTAGGAAAATCTTTCGATTAGATTAGTGACTGTTTCTGGTGGTCATTTATCACCCTTGTAGTTTGTTTCACCCTGTGCTTTTTAACTGTCCTGTGTTTGAGTAATATTTCATCTAATTTGAAGGAGTGAATGCTGTATAGAGCAGTGCATTGTCTCACCATTGCACTTGAGTCTGCTGACTAACCAGGTACCAAAGCTCATAACCTTCTCTAAAACTCCTCTAAAACTCCCTTAACCAATATTTACAATAACAGTGAGTAATAAAGATACAATCAGAATTTTTCTCACTACAATCCCTAGCTGACATGATAAAACGAAGTTCAAGTAGGTAGCTGCATCAGCACGCACAAAGGAACAAGTAAAGGTTTATTTCATGCTGATAAGAGAAAAAAAGTGTTAAAATGAAGGCATGTTGTTCTGTATGGTCCTTCAAGGTTACCATACGTTAAAGGATCATTATCCAGAGCAGCAGTCCACCAGTCACAGTGGACACTAATGACAGAAATCCAGCAAGTTGCAGGTCTCTTTAAAAGATTGGTGTAAGGCCAGAGGCAAGGTGTTCAATTGGACATATTTAATCATTGATTTTAAGCTGTTGATGACTTGAAGAGAGCCAGATGTAGTCCTCGTGACCCAGAACTGGAAAACACTGATCCAGGAAACAGATTTACTGTAGTCAATAGATTACTTAAATTGTATCATAAGACGAAAATATACTTTTCAAGGAGAATGTTGGGCTTCTATAATAACCATATTTTGTAGTAGGATTATTCTGCTTTCCTCATGGAATTATTAAGCGTTACCAGATTAGGAAATACTCTAAATAATAATGAAAATGAAAGCACTGGAAGAGGCAGTTTCCTGGTTTACTTTTAGAGTAACAACTCCCCCTTTGACGTTCTAAAGCCTTGTCACAAGCCTTGGAAGGTTATAACTTGTGAAGGTGCTATAACTCATTCTTAGATGTTCAAGGAACTTACTGTGTATCTTGCTCTCCCTACGAGATCACAAAAAGGATTTTGTGCAGCTTTCATGTGACAGACTGCGAGAGCTCTTTGGTACCTGGTACAGTATTTGTTTTCCCCTTTGGTTGAAAAGCTAAGCGGATTGTCATTGACAGCATATGATACTACAACCTCTGGATTGTAAAGGTTATTGTATGAGTGCATTAAACTGTCAAGACTCTTACTGGTTCCCTGATTGAAGTCTGTAACCTCCAGTGACCAAATGATGTAATTCCTCAACACCCCACCCTCTCCTCATACACACACACTAAGAGCAATACTCCCAAACCCAGACCTCACAATATGTTCATCCTCCACTGATGAAGTTAGTAGAAATTGAGGCTCCTCTGTGGCTATTTTTTAAATCTTACTGTGTTTATTACAACTGTATAGTTTCTTTGGTATTTGTTTAATATGTTTTAAAGCAGGTTACTCCCGACAACAATACGCACTAGGATATTGATTTTCTGCCAGAGAAACATACACTCACATTTCTCACAGCTTCCTCTGACAGTGCAGCCCAGCCTGTGATGAACAAAGCACTGACTATGAACAGTGTTGACCCACACCCCATTAAAACCACTGCCAGCAGCCCAGGCTCCTCCATCACATTCTGCTGGTGACTTTCATCATGAAAACTGCCAAGCGCCAGATTAGAAAATTCACTGCCAAGAAAAATGTGTTTCAGAATACACGGACCTCCGCTGAATAATTATTATATTGGGAAAATGTTACACTGAAGTTGTGCTTAGAAATGCTTTCTAACTGTAGTCTGAATTAATTATCAATCTGGTTCAAGCAGCAAATGTGTTTTTGGTGTTAAGGAAACCTTGGATATTGAACATTTGAAAAACCTGAAGGTATCCAATAATCCATAAAGAGTTTTAGCAATGGAGTCCTAACGTGCTTAACAAACATGTCCTAGTAAAAAAAATAAAAGAAGTCTTCCACATCTACATTGAAGTGAAAGGAATGAAAAATGGGAAATTCCAGACTTGTGTCAACTGACAGTACTTTCGTGTTCTCTAATATTAGTCTGTATTATTTCTCCTAGGATCTCCAAGTTAAAGTGGAGGAGGCAGAAGCAACTGGGGATCTCTCAGAAGATAAAATTGTCTATTTTTGGCTATGTTGTACTGCTGCTATTGATTGGTCTTGGATTGAGCAGAGACATACAGCAATGCTCTGAGCTCTCTGACGTGTGAAATGCTTTATAGATTTTCTCTTCCTTTAAATCCCTCTAATCCCTTTGCTCCCCCAGAAGTTTAGATCAAAGGTAAGAAATAATAATGCACTAGCAGAAGAGCCTGACTTATAGTGCAGGATTGAGAACAATGAGACCTTAAGTTTCAGAGCACTGCTCCTGAAAAGAGTGAGGTCATCCCTCCAGAGCCGTGTTTTCTGTTTCTGATGCTACTACAGTATATGAAGGGATTGGGCACACCTCTTGTTTTTAGGTATAATTCCCTGTTTTGCTTTTTGTGTCATTTTGCTGATATGTTGGATTTAATATATATACAGTGTATAAAAGTCGATATCCTTCCAATGAATGAGTATCATGCACTATTCATACAGTGAATCAAAACCTTATCACTTTGTAATTGCAACACGTTTACTAAGTTATTATTAGGATAATTAGTGACAGATTATTGTTGTGGCTGGTACACTGAGTTTTTATTAAACAGACATATCTGTTGGGCCCCTGAGCAAGGCCCTTAACCCCAACTACTCCAGGGGCACCGTATAAATGGCCGACCTTGCACTCTGACCCCGAGCTTCTCTCCCTGTCTGGGTGTCTCATGGAGAGCAAGTTGGGGTATGCGAAAAGACAAATTCCTAGTACAATTGTATAGGGCTAATAAAGTGATCTTATCTTATTTTAGATGTACCAGCCTGGATACTGTATGTTTTATTCTGTAACATGCTAACAACAACAAGAAGGGTTGGAGGGCAATTTTTCTGTATGCAAATAGGTGTGCTTAAAGAGGTTTTATGTTTATTGACTAATAAATTAGTTCTGTAAGTATTTTAATGGGGTTCATCTGTGTGTATGTTTGTGTGTGTGAGTGTTTGGTGTGTAAAGATGTTGTGTACTGATTGATAGAACCAGCCAGGGACAGGCTAATTACTTTATTCTGGGTGATATTTGCACTGTATGTTTGGGAAATTGCTACATTCTCACATGTGGTTGCATTATAAAATAGGGTGGTGGGGTTGAGAACAGGATTTATTTGGTGAGAATGCAATTTATTTTTTGTTTGCAAGTTTCCCCTTGCTAGTTTTGAAATAATGTTTTGTATGTTAACAAAGATTGGGAATTGCTCCAAAATCTTTTTACATTTTATTCCTGTGTTGGAGATTTCCTGTCTTTGGTCAAGGAAAGTGAGATTAGTTATCCCTCAGGTATTGCAGGACCTACTGTCTTGTGGAGTTGTCTCATTCTTCTTGTAGAAAGTAGAAAAGCTCTGTCTGTTCAATGGTTTCTGAGCCCTAGATGGTACACATCATCCCACAAATGTTCAATAAGGCTAAAAACTAGTAAGTAGAGCTTCCATGTTATAACTAAAATATACTGTATATAATAATTGGAGCACATTGTTAACACATTATTAAATCACCTTCTCTCCAGTGCCAAATCAGCTCTTACTAATTAGGTGATTTAGTATTTATGCAAAGTCACTGGAGTGTGTCAGTCAGTCATAAATGGTCAACTAATAAAAATGACACCAAAATGTTTGATCAATATCCAAGAGCTGTATAATTTGTTTTCTAAAAAACACATAAATGGAGTGATTATAAGAATTAGCAGTTTATATTTTTAAATCAATTACCTTGTTTTCAGCGAATGTTTGAGACAGCAGGTGCCAGTTAAGAAATATATATGGATTTGTGAACATGCATTCTTATTCAATCACCATCTGAAAGTCATTTAAAAGTCCAGAGCCAAAACAGTTGGCCCTTATTTTCATTTTTTGGCTGGCATCGTCATATTTGTTTGATTGCCATGTAGACCAGCAGACATCTTGATTTTTTTTTTAAACCTGATACTTTCACGCATTGACTTGTTTATCAGCTCACTGCTGGGATACGGATGCTTTAAGACAAGCAAGAGAAAAAAAAACGATGAAAGCATAATTACACCGAAGCCACTGTGGAATGATTATAGCACTGCTAGTCAATTTGAGAAACAAACATGCCGCAGCTGAGCAGAAGCACATCCTCCAAGAGCTGAACCCCAGAGCTCCTGGCTAATTGGAATAGCCTAACGATCTTGCTGGGTGGTGCCCACTGCAGGGGTGCAGTGGCTAATGACTGTTTGTTCAGTACTGTTGTTAGAGCTCATGAAGGCTTTTCTTTTGTGGCTGCTCCTGTGCATGCTGAACATTTGTATGTATAACTCATTCCTATTTCCTGCTGCTCGATTCGCTGCTGTCCCAGGGCTCCAGGGGCTCAGCTTTTTGTAGGGGGCCGCTGGAAAGTAATCCAAAATTCCCCTTGGGTCTGTCTGCACGCCCACACAGGCTCATATTTTTAGACCATACTTTCCATGTTCACTTCTGCTCCTTGAAAGATTGAGCTCACTTGGTTCCTGCAGTCTCTGCCTGCACAAAGACAGAAGCCAAACTCCTGCAACTGAAACATACAATATGCTAATGCGAGCAGTTATTTCATATAGTATGGATTCGTCCTTACCGGAACTTTGCATGGGGCTGTGCTGTTATTCACGTGAGAAAGTAACAAACATTTGCTCTTTGACTGCAAATAAAATAAAATTCAGATAAAATCACATTTATTTCAGAGGTCGGGAATGAATTTTTAAATGATTGCATTAATTGGGCATAGCTGTCACATCCTCTACCTGTCAAAATCAGGCTAAACAGACACAGCAGCCACCTAATTACACCTGACACCGCTGCGCGCGTTAACTAATCATCTTCTGCTGTTCTCCATCAACTCATCACCAACTCACGCTTACTTAAACCCACTCCTTAGTTTGTCCTGTCCGGTATTGGTTTCTCCTCACAGAGTTCCTACCTCGCCTTTGTATTCTCAACTCCTGTGGCTAGATCTTTCAGAATTTGGACTTTGGATATCACTTTGATCTTGACTTTATCTTATGCTTCGGATTGTTTATTCTCGTAACAAACTCAGCTCTGCATAGGATTCTTCTTACTTGCCTGGTTCGCCATTACAATAGCCACAGAGGACTTAAATTTCAGTATCTTTGTTTTAATATAATACATTTATTGAAACTGCATGAGAAGTGTCTGCTTTTGACATGTGAGGGTCTGAGTTTCTTAATTCAATTGGTGAAGCAATTTCTCGCTATCCAGCCGATGTGCTGTGAAATAGGGCTGTTGCCACAGAATGATCACCCAGGTGGATGCACGTGAGTGGTGGATGAAGTGGATGCCCTCATAAATGTGAAGCCCTTTAGGATCCTCTGGGATGAAAATTGCTATACATATACACTGAATTAATCAGAGGTATTTGCCAGGGAAAATCCTGACTTCTGCAGCTCTTTGCTCAGTGGGCTCTCTAACACTCAATTCAGAATGTTGCAGTATACCCAAAACTCTACAGCTTCTAACTCGCATCAGACCGTGGCAGCATATCACTCCTACACTTCAATCTCTACATTGGTTGTCGATAAAGTCACTAATTCAATACAAAGTCTCATTGCTGACTTTTTAGGCTGTAAATAATCTGACTTCATACTGTACATCTCTGAACTTCTTCCTGTTTACACTCCCTCCCATAGGCTGTGTTCAGTTGAAGCTGGTCACTGTGCAGTTTGCTCACTGTACCTCTGACTAAATCTCATGCTTTTGGAGACTTTTTCTGTCGCTGCTCCATTGTTATGGAATGCCTTTTCTCTGACAAATTATTTGACTATCTTCAAACCTAAACTCAAAACTAATCTTTTCACTAGGGCCTTGGACAGGTGCTTTATAAATAAGTTATTATCAGTAGTAGTATCTTATACTAAAATTTGTAAACCTAATTTGGAATGAAGTTTTTCAAACAGCCCCTACTGTTCAATGTTCAAAGCTGAGCTCCCTGCAAACTACAGAGAGTTTTGTGACAATGATGAACGATGTGATCCTGGCTTGCGATGACTGTATTCTAACCCTGGCCAAAAGACACGTGCTTGTAGAAAGAGGCTACTGGAGGTGAAACTCTGAAGAATTATTATAATGTTGATTCCTTTCCACATCTTAATTCATGGTCTATAAAATTCTTCTTAAATCCAAGGAGCCTCTTTTCCATCTGGCGGGATTTTCCTGGTTTATATTTCTATTCCTCATTTATTTACTGAAACCCAAGATATGCTCCACAGACAGTCCAGAGAAGGTCATGATCCGTTAATAAACAATCAGAATCATTGTTCATCCCATAATGTTATGGACAAAGATTACATTCTAATCAATATTGGAGCTCTTGCCATTTACAGAGTCAAAGTGAAAAATCGAATACAGCAACTCCATTATAAACCTCAAGAGATATCTCTGCCGAACAGGTCTGATGCAGTGAAATCATAATCCTAATGTAAATGTGATTAGGATTTAGAGACTCAAAATTCTCATTGTGATCATGCCTGTTTCACTAGCAAGTACTGTAACAGGTAGGGCCATGCAACACTAACAGGTGTCTCAGAACAACTTGCTATTGAGTTGAAAAATGACCCTTGCTAGTCCACTGTAGTGAAAAAAGTATATTATCAGTACAACTCCTGGTTAATTATAAAACATATCCAAACAATGACAGGAAACAATGGCCATTCCGCACTGTAACTATTTAGATAAGATAAAGTTTCTAAATTTGCAAAACTTAAACATGGAGCTGATACCGAAAGTAGCACAATACCCATTTTCAAAGTCAAAAATGTTTTTAATTAATCTGTGATCTGACAGTCATTTGTGCTGCCAGTCATTGGGTGTGTGCCTGGCAGCACAAGTTACACAAATAAGGCTTGCAGTGGCATTGTTAAGTTTTTTTTTTCAGATTTCAGAAGTGCATTTGTTTAATAATATCCATATGTTGACCCTTGTATCTGCTGAGGAAATTGCTGTAATGTATGTATTATAATGTTGAAATTAACAGGGAAATGTATTACATGTATTACAAAACCCAAATTTGTGTTATTATTAACAGCTTACTAATATTAATATTAATATTAATAATAATTGCTTACATTTATATAGCGCTTTTCTGGACACTCCACTCAAAGCTCTTTACAGGTAATGGGGATCCCTTCCACCACCACCAGTGTGGAGCTCCACCTGGATAATGCGACGGCAGCCATAGTGCACCAGTACATTCACCACACACCAGCTATTAGTGGGGAGGAGAGCAGAGTGATGAAGCCAATTCATAGATTGCACCAACAGGAATCTGTGTAGCCACCTAAAACGTTCTGTTATTTGATTTATTTATATTTTTTCTATTATAAGAAAATACTAATTTTCCTAATTGGTAAAAATTACAGAGATTGTTACCTAATTGCAATTTGAGTGAAATGTGTAAACTTGTCATCAGAGAGTTAAATCAAAGGTACAGTGAAAACTAATAGAAAAAACATATCTGCTCATAGAATAGGCCACATCTGAAATGTGTGCTTTTCTTTGTAGGTAATTGGTCAATTTTTCTTGATAACAATTTTCTAGTTACAACGTAACCATTTCATGAAGCTACTGTTGTTCACAAAACACAGTCATTGTTCTGAATTTGGCATGAATAGCAATTTACTTCCCAAGAGAACCACTACAGTACTTTCAATCTGGTTTTACATCATGAAAAGAAACAACTAGCAATTTGGCAAGTCTTGATACAGTTTGATAAGAGGTGGTTGCTGACAGTGCCCTCTCTGCACTTAACATCTAGGGCTTCAGGATTAGTCAGTTTCCATTTCTGGAATGGATAAAATATAGGATTGCCTGCATTATTCCAGTCCTGCTATAAAACTAACCACACTGTGGAATTAATATATTGCATTGAATTGACCTCTGACCTTCCTATAAACGCAGAACAAGCAGCACAGAGCTCAATTCACCATGGGACAATTTAAACTGAAATTTATTTCCTTTTATTAGCCATAAAAATAAATTGCCTTCCTCCCCCCCACACTGATCTTATTACTGGACCAGTTGCAATGTGATTCCTCCTCAAACGTTTCCTCAGGGCTGCAATATCCAGGCAGTAAGCCATTAAAATTCTTCTCAACATATTGTGGCATTGATAACAATGACAACAAGAGGCTTGGAGGTGTGGTTCTCACTGTGCCATTAAAAAGATAACACCAGCACACAAATGACATTAAAAAGGTTTTATAATCTCCTATATTTTCTTCAGCGAAGGCAGCTGAGGGTATGCAGTAGGTATCACTGCAGTAGGTATTGCGTGTTACCAGAGAGTGTGGGGTGGAGTGCAAAAGGAACTGGAGTGTGATAGATAGTCAGTGACACAGGGTACAGTCCTTGAGGACAACAGGACAATAGTCATTTCTCAATCACAGTCAACTACCCTGCGCTACCTATCTCCAAACTGGGCCAAGTTCAGGAGTTAATGCATTTAATGGCATTTGTGAGTATGCATGGAGAGAGGAGGCAGGATAAGGGTAATGACTTATTAATTAAATAGTTATTTGCTATCTGAGCAGTTTGCTAAAGAAGTATAAATTAAACCAGAAAGCTAACAACGCTGTGGAAGGTGATGAAGGAATTGCTTAATTGATACTCCAGTGTGGCAATGCTAACAAAAGATATCCTGCTTTTTCACTCTGATTACCAAGATTAGCAATGGCATAAAGCTGGCTGGTAAAATTATATTCATGTGTATGTTCTGAATTCTCTTTTAAAAATATATACAGTACAAATAGCACCACTGAGACCTCCTTGTGAATCAGTAATCCCTTTTTTAAATAGATGAATTGAAGACCTCACCTTATGTTCAGAATAAGAGATCTGCAAACATTAAACCTTTTTTTTCCTCAGATGCCTTAAGGAACGATCCTCTGCACCGTAACCCTTCCTAATCTTCTAGGGTTTAGAAGATTATTCTCTCACTTACAGTACTGCTATTTCCAGGCTTGCCTTTGAAACAGAGATCTTTTTTTTGTGAAACTATTCTGGTGCTAAGAGTAGAAACTGCAAAGTGGGGTTATCTAATATCTCTGCTTTAAGCAGAATAAAAAAAATCACACCAACATATCAAACTTCCTTTTAACTGTATCTTCCCACTGAGGATGCAGAATACACTCACAAAGCATGTTTTGACATGGCTATGATAAGGGTTCAACAGCTGTTGCATTCCTCCCTTTAGTTTGTACTGAGTATGGACTCATCAGTGATGGCTCAGAACATCTGCCATTAGACTTCACTAGGCACTTAAAGTGGCCAGATTCATGCTCTGACACAGCTTAACATACACGTACTGGCCAGAAGTATAGTGAACGCTTCCTGATTGAAACTGAGTGGCTTCTTACAGAACGTCCTACAGGCTCTCGAGTGGTATGGAGACGAACCAGCCAAAACAGCAAAAACATTGGCTCCAGCCCTGGCTGGCCTAGTGCACCTACACCTGCCACAGCTTACTTACAAAACATAGATGTTGCAGACTTTTTGTGTTCAGAGTAGAAACATTCTGTGCAACAACTGAGTGTATTTTTATTTACAAGGACCCCTATGTTTCAATAGGGATTCAGATATAAATGGAGATTACTGTACTGTTCATTTTGGGAAGCAATATTAATGAAACACTTTAAGCTACTCCACACTGTCCCAATCCTGCCACAGATGGCAGTTTATTCCTGCACAGCAAGACCTGAAAGAGATAAAAAGTTGAATTGTATATAAACCTCATGAAGAAAGTCCATTTCTTTCCTGTACACAAATGTGCACATTCGTGTTCATGTATTTGGACCAAGGCCCAAACCAAAAATAAATGATTATATTTGTAGTCAGGAGCTAAACCCGAGACTGTCTCTTTGATAAATGACACAAGATTGCTGAGACGGATGAAAAGTCTATTTTTTGTGTTTGTCTGTGTGTGTTTGTGCGTGCTTGGCTGTTTGTGTGGAGGGAGAGCTCCAGGAGATGGGGAAAAGGTGTTGTTTATTATCTGCATCTTTGGAAGCAAAGAAAATAAGGCAAGGACATGGCTCACCAAAGAGAGTCTACAAAAATATAAAAATTAATAATACACCCTTAACTCGATAGCTTAAGCTGCAAAGGGTTCATATACTATAACAAATCCCAATAAATGATTTACTGATTTGATTATATTAAATCTGAGAGCTTTTGTCTTCAAAAATGTGCACACTGGAGCAGTCTTAATCAATATATAAACATACTGTAAATACATGCCTGGCAGTGCCGCAAAGAGTCAGACCCATACACATAAAGTGACCTTGATGTAACCACTGCTGACTGGTTGAGTAAACATTCGAAAAAGAAAGCAAATAGCTCTGTATTTCAGTCCATCTAGTTATGTGTACAGAGAGGTAATCTGTTGTTGATACTTGTTTTCTTAATTGAGGATGTATCTTTCCTGAATGGCTTTATAATCAGATTGGCCGCATCTGCAGCAGAGGTTAAAAGATCACTTTGTAAGCTTTCAAAATGACAGACATGTCTATATTTAGAAATCCTTCTGAATGCAAATTTTTGAAATTTTTAAACAATTTTCTAACATTTTCAAATTATATTATATTAGATCACCTAGTAAGAAAGGGTTTTTCACATTATATTGGCCAAAAAAATTTGGCAAAAAGAGCTTTCTAATATTTCTTTTAGAATTCCATTCAGTGTTTGGCAATCAAATGGTACAAAAGTATAGTACAACATTTTTTTTAAAAAAGGAGTTTCAACATTTAGAAAGTGAAATTTGGATGATGTTTCTGGATACTATTTGCTTTATCACTTTTAACACATTTAGACAAATGCTTGTGTCTGTTATCTTGACCTCAGTGGAGGAGTACAGCTCTCTTAGGCAATGCTCTGATCTGAGCTTGCACTGTAAATGTCAGGCACGCTCTACCACAGTTTGAATTAATACCACAAAGATTAATCAGAACGCAATGGCCTGCCACATACAAATGACCTCTTGAACTTTCCCATCACGGTTTTTATTGAGGCAATATTTCATATGGGAGTGATGCTAACGAAAAAAGGCCAGAAAGCCAAGAATTCTGGCACCCTGAAGAATATTGACTGAGAGACTGCAGAAAAAAAATCTTGGACCAACTTAAAAACATCCTTTGTCATGGTCCTAAGTGACATACTCTACAAATAAGTGGAGACTGGAGTGAAAGCATGGACTCATTAATATGCTACATACAGTATGTACTAAAGCACAAGCATATTAAAAGTTCCACACAGCTCTCAGACAGCAGGAACTTTAAACTAGACACATGGATTATATAAAAAGGTGAGAATGTTACATTTTTTCTCTCCTTTTCATTTCCTTTCTAAACTTTCATTTTTTATTTGGTCCTTTTGAGAAAGAGGTACACATGTCCATCCCTTGCTTCTGTCTTTCATGCCGCAGGTAACAAACAATACAAGGACAAAGTCATCAAAATAAATATATGCAGGAAGCGTTGCAAATGGATTTCCTACCCTTGATTTGAGTATCTATTGTCATTCAAAATAGCAATTTTTGTGGTCTCCTTTCTCCTGTTAACATAATAATAAACGGAAATGAAGTTTTCAACAAGTTTTCCAGGCTGACAGGCAGATTTATGATATTCTGAAATGCATAAATGAGTTTTCTGATACAACATGGAGAAAAGTGTGCATCTTATGAGTTTATTTTATTAATTTTTTTTTTGCTGTCATTCACAATTTAGCCCAAGAATGTTAATTGTCATAAGGAACAATAAAACTCTCTGGTCTCGCACCTCCAGTACCCCTTCATCCTCCAGCAGGCCCCTCAGTGCTGCAGTGATCAGACCCGCTCAGTCCCTGACCACATTTGGCACCTGCTCAGAGTGCATGTCACTGTTCGGACATCACCTGTAGTCTCTCATCTCTCACTTCCTCTCCCCAGTGTGTGGCTCTCAGGGGGTTCAGGCCACCAGGCTGCCCGCATGTCTGTGTGTCCACAGTTCTGGATCTTACTGTTTCATTTAGGCTGCTCTGTCGGATGACTGTTGGCCTTCCTTTTTATTTTGTTGGCTGGCTGTGCTAGCACGTAAATGACTGTCATCCCTCCGTTTTCTAACTGCTTCTTCCAATTCAGGGTCACGGGGGAGCCGAAAAAAACAATGAGCATAAAGCAGGGTACACCCTGGATGGGATGCCAGCCCATCGCAGGGCACACACAGAGAACACAGACACGCAAACTCAATTAACAAACCAGCATGTCTTTGGACTGTGGAGCACCCAGAAAAACCCATACAGTATAAACTCCACTAAGGCAGCACCCCAGGTCTGGAATTGAACCCAGGGACCCAGTGCTGTTATACAATAATGTACATATAATGTATACAATATCATCGTAAAGTCAAATATATACAGTAATTACAAAAAAACACGGCAACTGATACATATGCAGTAATTTTTTGCACATCTCCAGTCATTGTTTACACGTCTGTATTGTTTACATTCAAACTGTCTACATGTTTACTTGTACATTGTCGACTGTTTGTATATTGTCTTGATGCACTGTTTGCACTTTGTTCCGTTTTTTACACTTGTTTTACAATCGAGAGACTTTCTGTAAGTAAGAATTCCATTGTACCAGTACCGGTTACATATGGCAATAAAGTTCAAGTTCAAGTTCAAGTAATATATTTTCTTAAGGGAGAAGGGAGTGACTAAAAGACCTTTAAGAGCCTTGGAAAAGTTGCAGTATAATTGCTTGCATGGCAGAGCAGACTGAAATAGTTTACACTTTCTGTAGAGACCGGCTTATCAGAATTTAATTTCCCTGTCATTTCAACAGACAAATTGCCTGTATGCTTCAAGGCATTTATTTAAAAAAAACCTCCACTGTGAAAACAAGTATTTTTCAGCTTGCGAAAAAATAGAATGAAATCTAAAATAATATCTTCTCCTAAATCATATAAGACTTAGAAATGAATCAGTATATAATGGAACATTGGTTCTTTTCACAGGTTCGGATATCATGAAAAGGCATTAAGGTATGTCATAATATTTTGCCTATGACATGTTGCTGACGCTGCAGTGCCATTTAACAGCAAAGTGTACAACTTTCTAGCCCAGAATGAGATTCTATTAATTAAGACAGACCCTAACTACTTTTTTAATTACCCAAAAGGAAAAGCAATGAATTTATAATTACTCTGGCCAGACTTTATGTCACAGTGTAAATTGAACTCGGCATTCTGGAAATGCCTTTTTAATCATCTCCATTCACCCAATATGACCTTTTAAATGACTCACACATACTTAATACTTACTTGCAGTATTAACGCACAGACTATTAAATACTGAATCTTGACTGCTTAAAAAAGAAAAAATATGTAACAGAAAGAAGTTACCCAAGTACTGCAGTTTGCAGTAAAGAAAAAAAACTAATAAAGATCTGCACCAATCCACTGCATTACATCCTAGATCATTCTTTCCACATTCCAGTCCTCAGCACTTTCACACCTGCTGGTTTTCATTCAAACTAAACTCTAACTTACATAACTCAACTCTTAAATGAACTAACAATTAGATTAATTTGACCTTTTTGATTATGGTCAGGTCTAAACACATTTGTCCTTTTAACTATTACAGTTTAGAAGCAACTTCAAAGCTGAGAAAAGGTTCAACGTTAAGTGAACTATTAGTCCAGCTAACAATTTGATGAAGCAACTACGGGTTGAGCTGGAATGAAAACTAGTAGTGGTGGGATTTTTGTGGTATTGGGGACCCTTGACCCCTGTTTGAATGAGGTGGATTCACACAGTCAAGTCTCTTCTTGAATATGTGGCCTCATAACAAAGTGATGACAATTCAATGTGGTCAGAAATGGAGTTGAAAAGCTGCAAACATCTTGATGGGTTTATTATTTTATATAAACCACATATGTTTGGGTGGATATATGTTGTACTGGTGATTCTGCTGCTGTACTTGCATTCTGTGCAGAAGGAGAGCTGTCCATGGTAACATGAACAGATAAGCTTCATATTAACATTTGATTACTAGTTTATGTGGACTTAAGCTAAGAATTTGTCAGGCTACGAGTTACTTCATCGGTGAATCCAACAATAATGTGGAAGACAGTGACTCTAGTTTCCACACGGATCATTTATAATGGTCCAAAACATGATAATCTGAAAGCTTTTGAATGAGTCCATTTGACAGAGTTTGTGTATCAATTTGTAAGTTTACACAAACGCTAAATCTGAAAGCCTTGTTTTTTCTGGTACAGTATTTCAGTCGGGAATAGAAGACTCTGTGGTGCTGGTCTGTGCTAAGTAGTGGGTTCCTACATGCAATGGTCAACACAAGCCATTCAGAAAGACACAACCCCCTCCCAAGACTCCATTGCTTGTGATACAGAAACTCCTGCTCACTCTTCAGCTTTCTCTTTATCTCCTGAGGCTTTGTCCCTGCTCAGATTTGGTGTATCGAGTTTAAAAAAAACAGCAAACCGACAGTTAATTGTCTGAGGCTGTAAAGGAAACCTGAACTATTTTCCTTGTTTTCCTGGTTCTTCATCTGTCAAGCAGTCACGTCAGCAAGAGCATAATGTCGAGCTGGGATGTATGTGTGGGTTTATTATCACACAGAAGATGTATAACTCTTCGTACCAGAGCTCTCTGTTTTATACAAAACATCAGCTTCGTGCCTGAAGATAAAAGAAACAATAAATCATGTTGATCACAATGATCTAATTCTATACTAACGTGCTTCCCTCAGCCAGATGACTGAGAATTCTTTTATACTTTTATTGTTCTTTGATGTTTTTTTCATTTAATTTAAAACAGACAGCTTTGATGAACAAAAGTGATGTCTGAAAAAATACAACACAAATAGTATAATAAACTAATGTTATAAACAGCTGATTTACCTTGCCAAAAAGTCAAAAACAATTTAGTACTTTCAATCATACGAGAGATTGTAAAAGTATTTGCGGCTACTGGTCAAAGGATTCCCTCTCAGAGCCACCAAAACCTCATATATTCCTTCACAATGGGGGACTCACTTCCAAACACTGTTAATATGGATTCATATAGATTCATGCACACATGTGAACTGGCAATTACATACACTTGTGGGACAGCCACCCAGACTTTCTTACACTGGAACACAGCTTTCACCACATGACAGCACTGACTTTGTATTCTAATTCGCTGAAGTAGACTTTTTAAAATAAATATGTATTTTCAGGAGCTTAAACGGTCTCAGGATTTATGCTAAAGTGCGTTTCACATTCACAGCAGTGACACACTAGATTTATTTATACTGGTATTGAGGTACAGTGGGACAGTGGTTACATTGCTGCCTCACAGTGTTGGGGCCCGAGGTTTAATTCCAGACCTGGGGTGCACTCTGCATGGAGTTTGTATGTTTTCCCCATGTCCGTATGTGTTTCCTCTAGGTGCTCCAGTTTCCTCCCACAGTCCAAAGACATTCTGGTAGGTTAATTGGTTTCTGGGAAGGTTGACTGTAGGTATGAGTGGTTCTGTGTCTATATGTCTGACTGGCGTTCTGTCCACAGTGTCACCTGCTTCTGCACTACTTGCTTGCCGGGACAGGTTCTGGCTCCCCCACGACCTTGCGTTGGATGAAGCAGTTAGAAAATAGATGGATGAATAGATAGGATGACAGCTGCTTTATTACCTTGTAGCCTGATCACATCAGATCTCAGGAGGTAAGCAAGTTGGGGCCTGGTCAGTACTATGATGGGGAGACTCAAAGGAAAAACAGGATGCTGCTTAAAGGGGTGTTGGTGGAACAGTAAGTGGCTCTCTTACACCAAACCACTGAGCAAGTATAGCAACCGGAGACACAGTGACCCAGTAAGTGCAGTTCTTCAGATGAAATGTTAAATTGGGGATTCTGACTACTTGGTCAGTAAAGATCCCATCATTTACTTTGAAAAGTAAGGGAGTTATCCCTGGTCTCCTGGCTAAATTCCACTCTGGGCTTGTACGATCTGGCCTAAACTCCCCCTTCAATTCAGCTGGTGAAGTAATTTCTCACTTCTCCACCTCATCTGCAATGAGGTAGGATTGCTGGTGCAGAATGGCTGCTACACTTCAGTGGTGGGTGATATGAGTCCCTTCTAATACAAGCGGTACAAATACAATTAATTAACTAACATTAGAACAGAGACCACTTCACTGTACAAGGAAAAGGTAACCTTCCTCACTTGTAACTCCTGTTTCCAATTCTATCTAATTCTATTACAAACCCACAGATTCACACAGCTGTCTTCTGTACAGCTCATTTCACCCCATACACACTAAAAACTCTCTCCCCTTTTCACAGTTCCTTCGGCTACGACGACTCTGCAGTCATTTTCCAGAACCAAGCACTCAAAATGCACTCTTTTTTCATCAACAGAGGATACCCCACCCGTGTTATTGACAGGGCCCTCACCCGAGCCAAAAAAAGGCCTCGGACTATCAACTTGATCAGGAACCCCCGGCCTAACAACTGCATTCCTTTGGTGCTTCCCTACCACCCTAACACACTCTCTATCCCCAGGACCATTAACAACAGCTTTTCTATCCTACAGGATGATCCCTCCATTGGGGGCCTCTTTCCTGACCACCCCATCATCTCATATCGCTGACCACCTAATCAGTGTAACCTTCTTGTTTACAGCTTCCTTGACCGTCCTCAACAACCATCCACACCAGGCACTTTCCCCTGCAACAGAGCTCGCTGCATCACCTGCAAGTACACATCTAACACCATACTCATTCAAGGCCACTCAGGACAATTCCGGATTACTCAGATGACATCTTGTACCTCCAGCAACCTTATTTACTGTGTCTCCTGCAGTAAATGCCCAGCCATCTGCATTGCGGAAACAGGAAGGAGACTCAGAGACTGCTTCAGAGAACATGTTAGGGTTGTGAAGATGAAAGATTTCTCCAAGCCCATAGTTTCTCATTTCACCTCAGAGGGCCATGATCACACTGATCTCTCCGTCCGCGTTCTCAAAGTAGGGCTTCTTAACTCCTATAGCAGAAAGACATCAGAAACTAAAATTACCCTGAAACCTTCACACCTTCCCCCTTCTTTCAATGACAGATTTGTTTTCTTCTAATTCTTTCTATTCATTTGTAGGTCTCATTTCACACCTCTCCTCACCTCTCTTTTGACCTCTCACCACTTGATTGGCCACTCTGCCTCTCCCCTGCCCCCGCCTACTCCTTTCTCCTGGCTGTTGTTTTCCCATGCTATATTTTCTGTGCTGACTGCCCTATCTTTCTTACATCTGAAAAAGGCTCCACAGCCAAAACGTTGTGTTTTCTTTCTTCTCTTTTCAGCATGGAATAAACCTTAACTTACTCCTCCTAATTCTAATTACTAGTTTTACTACTAGGTTTTTCTTTCATTATTCATTGTTCTTGCTTGCCAAACAGGCTTGTTGCTTTTTTCTCCTGTCTATCCAAAGATGTCAGAAATTAAAACTGATTCATTAACCCCCACCCACCCTCTCCCCACCAGCAACCCAGGAAGGGCACTGAGTCATGTTTCAGACGACGCAATGAATTACAATGGAACAAAATCTAGGGAGCACTGGTAAAGAAGATTTCTTTTGGAGGTTTTGTCCCTGCAGGCGGCTCTCAGGGCCAGATCCAGCATTTGTTCTGTGGAGTTTTAATCCCTGTGGTGCATGGTTTTGGGTCTGCAGCCAAGCTCAGACCTCAAAGGGAACAAATTTGACTTGACAGTTAGCATGGGTTTGACTGTAACCCTAATCCTAGGAGAGACAGAGGGATAATACTCCCCAATACAATTGCAGCAATAAATGAAAATATGATACCTTTTCAAACTGTTTTACTTAACACATGTGGTTATATAGTCCAACAAATGGCACGCAGTTACATGTAATCCCTCATGTCCCATATGAACATACTGTATAGAGTACATGTGTATTTCCAAGCAAATGCAATGTAAATACCAGCCTTTTCAGGTTCCTAGTTGCTGCCCATGATGTTAGGTGCAATTATTTTATTTGAAATGAATAATGAGCAGAAGCCCTAAAGACAAGATTAAGGATCAAATGGCTTGGTTTTCATAAACGAACATGCTGTTTTGCAAGGTTTTTTGCATAATCTATTTTTTTCCAGTACTAATCTACACAGAACAAATACTTTTTTTAAAGATTCATATCTATGGAAATGAGCTAGACATGCAAGACAGCCTGGAGTGGGGGTTCAGAACTTGAAAATATCGCCATGCTCCAAATCAGTTTTATACACATGCCTTCTGGTCTGCAAAGAATTGAATCAGATTATTTTGCAAACAAATTGGAAAACAACATGCACGGTTTCTGTTATGCAGAATGTAAATGTAGCCATTCAACCTTTAAAGATATTAATGTATGGGAATCATATGCTTTTTAGTGTTGGATGTATGCTTCAAAAATGAACAGGTTTCATTTCAGTGAACAAGAAAATGTTTCAGGGACATTACTCCCATTTGTTTCTCAAAAGCATTCAAATCTCTCACTCACCACCTGGCACTACATGTCATACCTCAGCTTCACCTGTCAATCAACCAGTTTACGTGACAACATGATCTGGCAGGAATATCTGTCCCTCCAGCGCACAATTAACCATCACGTACCTCGATATGTAAGGATATTGAAGATCAGTGCTTGCATCACTTCCTCTCTCAATCATAGAGTCTTGAGTCTTGCACCTTTTAGTCTCCGTTTTCATCTGTGCTTTGTCCCTGTTTCCCTTGACCTCGTGTTTGCTTGTTGACTTGATCCTGTCCCTTGGATTTCCCTTGTGCTTTGCTTCAGTATCTACTTGGCTATGGCCTTTGCTTGCTTGTTTCAACTTTGCTTCTCAAATTCCCTTTGTGTTTCATTCTGTATCTTCCCAGCTAGGAACTCTGCTATGTTTGGACTGTGTTTTCTTAGTGTTTACTACATCTGCCTGCTGCAGCTTCCCGGTTTCGCCCTGCAATGGGATTCTCCTCACCACACCAGACCACTGCCCTGCATTCAGGTAGAGCACCGTTATTAAACTACGGATATGGATGTTATCTTGTGCTGTGATGATCAGATACTAAGAAAACTACCTTACAGCTTGGACTGTGCAAGACAAGGCACAGAGATTGTGGCATGCTGTCACCTGATGCAAAACTTCTGATGTAATATTGAAAAATAATTTCAGTTTAAAATTAAATTTAACATCTCACCCTGAGGAAGAAGTCTGAATGCAAGTACCAGCAGATACAGTATATCACCCAGGAACTCACAATCGGCAGCCCACTGAATCTCATTAGGTGTGAGCCTGACCTGGATGGGAGACCTCCTGGGAAAGGTTTGCTGCTGAAAGAGGTGTTATTCAGACCAGTAGGGAGGGACCAGGGGTCTGTGGGGGTTCTACTCCCCCACTATAGTGATGAGAACACTATACTATAAAAAAGCTGTCATCCTTTGCATGAGATGTAAAACCTGACTCTCCGTGGTCAATAAAAATCGCTGGGCATTTCTCAAAAAGAGTAGGGATGTTAATCCTGGTGCTCCTGGCCTTTCTAATAATCTCCATTTATGACCTGCCTTTATCTGTTTTCCTTGTCACTATTTTCCGATTTGTTATGAGCATAAAATAGGCACACTTTGACTGCCGTTGCATCATCCACCTAGGATGATGATAATAATAATAACAACAACAACAATAATAACAATTATTATTATATCTAAACAGATTATAATAGATTATATAAATAGATTATATATTTAATAGATTATATCTATTAAAATGAGAAACCATGTCTGGTATAAATTCTGTATTGATGATGTTATAAACTCTGAACTCCTCAATCTAGCTGCACCATAAGGTACTGTACCTGAGGTTATAAAGAAATCTTCAGAACTCATGAACATACTAAACAGGCACATAAAAACTTCAAATACCTCAAGTCTGAAATCTGTAAAAGCTGTGCTACTCTTGCATTTTGGTACCAAAATGCAAAAATTATTTACTCTTTAGGAATTTAAAGGAATAATGTACCAGCCTTTCAGAAAATTCTGGAGCCACTGACATAAATGGAAGGTCTGTGTTCTGGAGCATTGGATATTTCTGCTGAATTATTTCAGAAAATGATGTTTCTGCCCTGTACCTGTTCATCCCTTAACAACACCTTAGTGCCTGACCTCTGTCCAGTACCTCATACCTTATCTGAAGATCTGATGTGACTGTGCTGTGGTTTAATAAGAAAGGGATATAATCAGTTTTTCAATTTACTAAAGAATCTGCCTGAGAAAAGACCATTAGCTGAAAAAAGTCTTTCATTTTACATTAGAAATGTCTAGCACTCGTGCTGATGTTATAATATAATATCCAAATCAAAAAAGAAGCTTGTGATGTGGTATTACTTTGACTTATAGTACAGAAAAATGACTGTTGACCAGCAATTATCCATCACATCTCATGTTATCTAGGGGGAAATGACAGATCACACAGCTAAATGCAGTTTAAGCTTTAGAGGACAGAAAATGAAGAGTTTGGGGAATCAGTCTTTTATATCCTAGGACCTGAAAAAAATAATTGGCATTTGTTTTCAAGGAAGAAAAGTCAGCCTTGAAAAACTGTCAGCTTAGAAAACCCTGTTTGCAAATGTTGTGATGTAGTAAACAAGCTGGAATCGACTTTCTCGAATCCCCAAAGCTGAACGAGCACTTAGCTGATCTGTTTCTATCGGCCCAGTTCAAAGTCAATGAAGATAACGTGGGCCACACCACGAAGGCATTGATCTCCAAATTCCTTGTTATTTAATACAGTCTGATCTTTGACTTATTAAAGTGGCCACCCTAAAGCTGTTATATTGAATAGGACTACAAGTGCATCGAAACCAAAGTGTTGCAATCCTTTGCAAATAGGATACGGGAATTCTTTGAAGTGCGGGGTGAATGTAATGTGAATGTAATGTATGATGCAAATGTAAATCTTGTATGGAATTTTGTTTAATGTAATAAAATTTCATGTTACTGGATGTCTCATAACACTAAGGAAAATGTTAAAACAGCATTAATACACCTACTACCAATGACGATGACAGTGATTAGAAAATTACTATCCATCTATTCACTCGGGGGTTTCAAATATGAGTTCTGTGAGGTATTCAACGCCCAGGCTCATGTTTCTCCATGTGTGGCACTGGAGCACCAGGAAATTGAATGCTTGAGTTAAAGTACCAAGGAGAGAGTGTGCCTGTTACCGTCTATTGAATGAAAACTTGAATATTAAGAGTTGTTTGCCTTTTCACTCAGATGGTGTGAAATAAAAGGAATATTTAGAAGATTTGCTTCATGCATTAAATTGATTTTCTCCTCATTTTTATTTGTATTTTTTTACACCTTACAATGCATTATCTATGATAGTCTAGGATAAGATCTAGACATTTTTCTGCATTACTTTTATACCAGAATTGGAAAAACTACTAACTAAGCTTACAGTTTAAGAAGGAAAATCCAGGTCACAGAAGAAACGTGTGGGAGGTGATATAAGCAAAATACAGTTGAAAGATACACAAGGTCCTCTAAATGAAGAGAGGAACTTAATACAGCAACAAATTACACTGTGACACATGATACACTTGAAGCTGGAGCTGAGATACACAAATAATGCATCTATCCAAAAGATGATGACAACCAGCATTTACAAAGTTCTCAGTGTCACCAAAAGCAGAACCAGAGCTGGTACTGAAAACACAATCAATCAATATTCAACAGTGAACTCTTCCTACAGTGATGCTCAGCAATACCAGGAAAAGTGTGGTGGTTTAGAGTCTATCAGATATTCTTTGGGACACAAAAACTGTTCAGATATCCGGTGCACCCATTCCATTTTTGAATGGAAACATTGTTTTAGGCTGTTGAGAAAGCCGTAGTTCCCGTGTACTTGTAATTGTGCTTTATTCTAGCACAGTGCTGCAGGTTTATCTGCAGATCAAGAGGATGTTACAGCTGTGAGGTGTTAGGCTTCTGAGCTATAAGCTGCCATCTGGCTCTGATCTGTAAGGGCAACAAGGTTGATGAAGTTGGGCGGCTTGGTATTTGACAAAGCCTGAGCTCTGCCATTAGAAACACATCCAATCCACTGAGGGGTTCTGGACACACATTACAGATGGATGAGTTTCTCAAGTACTGCTTTTCAATTTGAAAAGCAATTATAGGTCACTGCAAAACCCTATTCTGAAAATGGCTCATGATATTGTGTTTTAGATTTCAACCAAGAACTTTTGGGGTTCATTGAAAGTGGCTGATAAGGCTTTTAAAAGGGAACCTAAAAGAAATTGAAGTAAATGAAATTGCGCTCTTTGAAACCCTCCCCCCTTCCCAAACACACTCAAACTTCAACACCCTTTTGTCCTTTTCTGCCAGGTTTCTTAAACCTCAGCAGCGTACTTTCTTCTTAACCTGCCACAACATGTTAGGAATGTATAAAGTCAAAACAGGAAGGATGACATCAATTCCAGAAATAAATAGCATTAAGCAAAGCGTTAAGACACAGTAAGCTTTTGACATTTTAGCTTTGTCTTCCAACCTTTCTCACTTAACATGTACAGTATCTTCAGGGCTATCCTTATGAAAATAACCTAAAACGTTCTACACAGTATATACTGTATGTCCCAATAACTTATTGAGACCTAAACTTAATCTATAGGTAATTTTCGCAAAAGTGCAGAAATATGCGTTAATCCTTGTTGAATCAACAACTTGTAACAGTAACTTAAAAAAACATTACTGCTGCTTCTCTAATTAAAAGGCTCTGATTTACATGATACAACTTGCTAAGCATCCATCCACCTGCCCATTCATCTAATTTTTTATGGCTTTATCCAATACAGGGTCACGGGGAGCCAGCAAGCAACTTGCTAACTGAAGACCTAAAACAGTAAATATTCAACTTTGGTTATGAACTTTCATGTTAATAGTAGTGTAAGTGCATTCATATACATATTTAATGGTTGCATACAGCTGGATGAATTCAAACTGGAATTTTATTTGGCAATAATGACTGGTAAAGAAAACCAGAAGTGTCCCAGAATTGTATAACTTCACCATCTGTACCTTGACACTCTGTCAGTGGTAGTGGTGACAGTTTTGCTTCTGCAATGAAATTGTATATTACTATTAACACTGAGATGGGTTCATGGCTGACTCGAAAGATTTTCTGTGAGGTGTTGTTCTTCCATTTTGGTAAGCAGTAAAATATTGACAGAGGTTTGTAGGGGGAGATGAAGACTGACCATGAGCAGGATTAACATGTACTTTATGGACCCCAGGGAGTTCTGATTGGATGATTAAGCATCCCTTTAGCCATGCCTGACATTGTAGCATACGCACTGAAAGCTGACAAATATAGACAATTCCCAGGAGTATTTATATCTGAAAGCAAATACATAGTTACAAATGAGTTCCCCATCTTGGCCACACCCCTGCTGTCTACTGTAAGCACCTAGCTATAACAGAATTTGTTTGCCCCACACACTTTACATAAACTTCCTGTGTGTGCCAATCTGATAGGTGCCACCTCGTAAAAGACAAAACTGCATATCTACATCGTCATCTGGGAGCAAGCAATTGAGCATGAACCAATCTAACACTTAGCCCTTATGATAAAAATCTGTATTTTCAATTACCTTTCTGTAAACAGATCAGAGATAAAAGAAGGTAAAGGGATTTTTTTCTAATGGGTTTTCCATGTCTACAGTGATCAGTAATTGGACAGCTTCTAATGTTTGGAGGTGTGTCTTTCTTGTAGTTAAGAAATAATTGGCCCAGACCCTCACTACTCTGCAAAGACCTCCCCCAAAGAGCCACAATAAGTAAGCACCAGATCATTCTTTGTGACAACATGCATCTTTCCACACTGAGATGCCCTGATGCCCTCAAAGTCTTTGATTCAAAATCTATAAAGGATTATGTTATTGAGCACTGTATCCATGAAACAGTGAAAAATGAAATACACCCCAAACCCTGCATTTCAATATTCTAAACTCTGATTGTTATTCAGTTCTTGTTGCATATGTAGTCCAGTCTTTCTAGCATTTACTCTAGAGCTTTATGAAGGTTGTTGAGCATAACTAGGGCACTATGAAATCCGCCTTAAGGATATGGGTGGATTTGCAGAATCAAAATAAATAATGCAGAATCAAGTATTATACAAAACACAAATCTTTGACAGTAGAAAATGCAGCCTGAAATTGAATTTTGGAAATCTCTGTTTCCAGTGTGTTTTATCTGTTCACTCAGCATTCAGAATGAGCCTGTCCCAGTTTTACAGAATCTTTGTCCTTACAGTACTGTTAAGAAGGGAAAGTGATTAAAAGTTGTCCTGCCTTGTATCACCTTCTATGTTAGTTCTATATACACACTACTAATTTACATTTGCATCCATTAATACAGCTGGGCTGTATATAGTATATGGGTTGGGTAACATATTTTTACAGCTATATATTTATGCAGCTGGGTATTTTACTATAACAATCCAGGTGAAGTACTTTGTTCAATTATACAACTTGTATAAGTATAGATCTCATCAAGTATAGATCTTACCTGGGATTTAAACACCAAACTTTTCTGGTTCGAGTCCTGATAACTGCCCCACGCCACTGCCACAGTGACACTCGTGCTTGCAGACAAGACAGAATCACATTTGGAGGAAAACCAGGCCTTAATGTGCCTCTGTGGAAATTTCTGACACAGATGACAAAAATAATTGACGTTTGTCAATTTGAAATGCTGCAATGGGCTGAATTACTGATTTGACAATTATATTTAATTTTAAATGAAAGAATTCCTTAAGAACACAGAAAGCAAAAAAGTTTAATTTAAAGTGGTACCAATTATCACTGCGTGGATGAGCTATTTTATGTGCAGTATATTATTATTTAAATTATTCATATATGAATTCAAATTGGCCCTATAAGATGTTCTTATTTCTTGTGTTGGTATTCAACTGTAACAGTTGGTGTCACGACCACCAGCCAGCGGAGATCAATTCACAAAAGAACTAACCAGTACCAGAAGCGGGTTAATAATAACAAACGCCACCGCACGTGTTAATCCATCAGCACACACTCTACCGTCTCCCCCAGTTTCGCCGGCTCCCGCACCGACTCCTGCTACGCCTTTTGCACAAGCACCTGCTCTGACCGCCGCGGCCCCGCCCACCACTCCCCCAACCTTTCCATTTGTTCTCCCGGAAAAGTATGATGGCAACCCTGCAGGCTGCAGGGGCCTTATTGCTCAATGCTCCCTTGCTTTCCAGCTGCAGCCTGAGCGTTTTTCTACTTCACGGGAGCAGATCGGACTCGCCCTTTCCTTGCTCACAGGCAAGGCATTGGCTTGGGCAGCGGTGTTGCTTACTAGGGGAGATCCGCAGTTCTCTGACTTTCAGCTTTTTGCAGACTGTCTCCAGGCGCGTTTTTCTCAAATGATCCTGGACTTGACTTGCCTTCGGCTGTCCTTGCTTTACCAGGGCGACAGACCACTGCAAGATTATGTGGCAAAATTCCAAACCCTCGTCACGGAGTCTGCCTGGAACCCCGAAGCCTTGGTTTGCCTCTTCTCTAAGGGTCTCTCGGAGGAACTGAAGGACCACCTGGTGCTCACGCCACTCCACACCTGTTCTCTAGAGGTGGCAATTGCTCAGGTGGTTAAATTGGACACCTGCATTCGGCTTCGGAGAGCAGAGAGACACCCAGGAAGCAGACCCGTGCGTCCCGTGGACCCTCTCCCCTCAGTGCCCACCCTGCCACATGCACCCCTTTCCTCGGAGGAAAAGGAAAGGCGCCGTTGGGAGGGACTGCATCCGTACTGCGCTGAATCAGATCACCTCTCTCTGCTTGTCCTTCAAGACCCCCATATCCATCTCCAACCCTCCCACAGCCTACTGTTAGAGTCAGTAGTGCTGTTTTTTCACAATCCTCTTCTGGGCCTTTATTCCCGGCAGAAATTTCATGGATGGATACACACCTTCCCCTTTCGGTTTTTGTTGACTCGGGGATAGAGAGGAACTTTGTAGATGCAACTTTTGCGAAGAAGTGGGATATTCCTCTCCCTCCAGGCTCACCCCCTGCCTTCCATCAAGCTTTGGACGGATTACCTGGCAGACCATTCCTCTATCCCTTACAGTCGGTTCTACACATGTAGAGAACATTTCACTCCTTCTCCTGGATTCACCTGCCTACCTGGTAATCCGGGGTCTTCCCTGGCTCAAGAAGCACGATCCCCACATCTCCTGGTCTAAGAATGAGATCATGGCTTGGAGCCACACCTGTAGTGACAACTGTTCGCCCGCCGGTTAAGGTTGCTGCTGCAGTAAACCCCCTGGAAGAGCAGTCTACGATTCCGCTCCAATATGTGCATCTGAAACAAGCCTTTGACAAACAGAAGGCTCTTTCACTTTCCCCTCACCGCACCTACGACTGTGCAATAGAATTGCTTCCGGGAACCCTCCCACCCAAAGGACGGATCTACCCTCTCACTCAGGCAGAGAATCAAGCCCTGCAAGACTATATCAAGGAGGCCCTGGATTTAGGATTCATTCGTCCCTCCTCATCTCCAGCCTGTGCTGTTTTTTTCTTCATAGGGAAGAAGGATGGCTCCTTGCAGCCGTGTATTGACTACAGAGGGCTGAACTCCTTATGGTCAAACATCGCTACCCCTTGCCTTTAATCCCAGCCGCTCTGGAGTTCGTACGCGCAGCATCCATCTTCTCAAAACTAGATCTAAGGGGGGCTTACAATTTAATCAGGATGCGTGAAGGAGATGAGTGGAAGACGGCCTTTATGACCACGCATGGGCATTATGAATATCAGGTTATGCCCTTTGGACTCGTCAATGCCCTGGCGGTCTTCCAATCCTTCATGAATGACATCTTTAGGGACATTATCGGAAATTTTGTTTTGGTGTACTTGGACGACATCCTCATTTTTTCCGCCAACCCTCAGGAACATGTCCGTCATGTCCAGGAGGTCTTGTCCAGACTCATTGACAACAAGCTCTACACCAAGCTCGAAAAATGTGTTTTTCACGCTTCTGAGATTCACTTTCTGGGCTATATAATTTCTTCCCTTGGAATGGAGATGGACTCAGCTAAGGTCGCGGCTATCGATGACTGGCCAGTTCCTCGCAATTTAAAGCAAATCCAATGCTTTCTAGGTTTTGCCAACTTCTACAGATGATTCATCTGGAACTTTAGCTCCGATGTGGCGCCCATCACAGCTCTGACCTGCAACCGACCAAGCCTGGGTAAATGGAACCCGAGGGCTAACCATGCTTTCCTACGCCTGAAATAACTCTTCGGCTCGGCTCCACTCGTACGGCATCCGGATCCCTCCCAGCCTTTCATTGTTGAAGTTGACGCCTCTGCCTATGGGGTTGGTGCAGTCCTCTCCTAGAGCCATGAAGACGAGCACATTCCACATACCTGTGCCTTCTTTTCTAAGAAGCTCTCCCCTGCCGAGGTTAATTACGATGTGGGTAATCGTGAACTCCTAGCTATCAAGCTGGCCCTCGAGGAATGGAGACACTGGCTGGAGGGCCACCACCCCTTTGTCATTATCAAGGACCATAAGAGCCTGTCCTACATTCAATCTGCCAAGCGCCTCAACTCGCATCAGGCCCGTTGGTCACTTTTCTTTTCTCGTTTCAATTTTGTCATCACCTATACGCCTGGATCCAAGAATGGGAGGGCTGATGCACTCTCTTGGCTCCTTGACCCCCCAAAACTGGACTGCATGCCTGAACCAATCATCTCATCCAACAGAACTGTGACGACGATTCAGTGCTCTATTGAGGACCAGGTCAGACGTGCCCTCGACAGAACTACAGTTCCTCTGCGCTGTCCCCTGTATAAGCTTTTTGTGGCGGATCACTTGCATTCTGCTGTCCTGCAGTGGGGTCATGACTCCCTGTTTGCGAGTCATCCTGGTAGCAGACGCACTATGGACCTCCTGACCAGGGACTTTTGGTGGCCTTCCATGAGAGCCGATGTTGCCGAGTATGTCCGGGCATGCCCCATCTATGCCAGGACTAAGACTCCACAGGCTAGGCAAGCCGGCCTCCTTCACCCCCTTCTGATCCCACACTGCCCTTGGTCCCATATTGCTGTCGACTTCATTACGGATCTTCCTAACAGTCAAGGTCATACCGTAATCATGGTGGTCTCCGATCTATTTTCCAAAGCAGCCCATTTTGTCCCCCTCCCTGCACTGACCGCGGCCCAGGAAATGGCGACACTGTTTGTGCAGCAGGATTTCAGGATACATGGTGTGCCCAGGGATGTGGTCTCCGACAGGGGCCCTCAATTTGCCGCTGCCTTTTGGAAGGCTTTCTGTCAAGCACCCATGTATCATTGACTTCTGGATATCACCCTGAGGCCAATGGACAGGTGGAAAGGACTAACCAAAGCCTCCTTACCTTCCTGAGAACATTCACTTCCTCTTCACAGGATGACAGGTCGTCACTGCTTCCCTGGGCAGAGTATGGCCATAACTCCCTTACCTCCTCCTCCACAGGTTTCTCTCCCTTCCTCTGTTCATTAGGATATCAACCCACTCTCATCCCTGACACCCCTCCGGATATGGCCGTGCTTTCGGTGCAAAAATTTATTTCCAAGCTGCGGAGGGCCTGGAGAATGGCTAGGACAGCTCTCACCAAGTCGTCCCAGCGCCAGGCCAGATTCGCTAACCGGCATCGCAGACCAGCCCCCCGTTTTCAGAGAGGACAGTTAGTCTGTTTATCCACGAGAAACCTACCTCTATGCCTGCCTTCCAAGAAGCTCGGTCCTAGGTACATCGGCCCCTTTCGGATTCTCTCCCGGATCACCCTGGACACTTTTCGTCTTGCGCTCCCCCCACCTTCAGAATCCACCTGTCTTTCCATGTCTCCCTCCTGAAACCCTACCACCATTCGCCCCTTGTGGCTCCCAAGGACAATGTCGCCCTCCACCCCCATGTCTCATTCAGGGGTGCCCGACATATACGGTCAACAAGATCCTCGACTCCAGATGGCACCATGGTACCATTCAGTATCTAGCCAACTGGGAGGGTTATGGCCCCGAAGAGAGATCTTGGGTTCCGGAGAAGGATATTTTGGACCCTACGCTAATCAGCGATTTTCACAGGGACTATCCCGATCAGCCATCTCGGGAGTCAGGAGCCGCCTGTGAGGGGGGGGGTGTACTGTCACTACCACCAGCCAGCGGAGATCAATTCACAAAAGAACTAACCAGTACCAGCAGCGGTTTAATAATAACAAGCGCCACTGCATGTGTTAATCCAGCACACACTCTACCGTGCGGCACGCAGCACTATTTAAACCATCCTAACCCGCTTCCCGCTGTTCGGTATTGGTCTCCTTTTTGAGAGCTCTACCTC
The DNA here is from genome assembly GCF_055471065.1 of Atractosteus spatula. Lineage (NCBI taxonomy): Eukaryota > Metazoa > Chordata > Actinopteri > Semionotiformes > Lepisosteidae > Atractosteus > Atractosteus spatula. The sequence goes on from NC_142712.1 coordinate 55,645,210, forward strand.
GCGTTAACTCTGAACCTCCCTTACTGGATACTGAACTCCTTTTTGCCTCTCGACCTTGGACCTTGCCTTCTGTTTCGGATTGATTGCTTCTCTCTGTATTTCCTGGTTACTGATCTACCTTTCGCCTATCCACTACGATCTCGCCTGATGTTCCGGATTGTTTGCCTGTCTCAATATCTACTTGGTCCTGCGTCTGCACAGGATCTGCAAACCTTTTCATTGAGGATTCCTGACAGTTGGGTCATATTATGCTACTTTAAAGTGCTACTTTAAAACCATATATAAAGCATTACTTTGGAAATGCAAAGTTTCACATTGTGAACCAATTCTGAAGACTCTTTATGCATTTACACTTTCTCAGTGGCTGTCATGGTATCAGACATTTTTAATTAAAAACCATGATGACAGGATTGCACATTACTTTTAACATGGGAAAAAATGAAATCTGAAAATAATTAAACCTGAAAATCCATAATAACAAAATTGATTTCATAGGGCAATGTGTGGATCAAAGACTGGTGCAGTTTTATTTGCAGATACAAGTGCCATACAGGCTGTCGTCTGTAATAAAAATCCACAATTATTCCCAGCATTCCTGCGCTATTTCTGTTCCAGGATTTACAAACAATCCGTGAGTGTCTGGATTTAAAATGAATCAGGATTCTCGTACTGCCACTACAGATTGTTTTCTACTTGCATATTTTCTACACAAAGAGAAATCAGCTTTTGGTTAAATCCATTTTAATATATATATATATTTTTTCCTGTTAAATCCGTTTTTAAATAATCTGCTTTCCAGACACGGATGCACTTCTTGTTGGATCAAGGGAATAGAAATGATTTGCATTTTCATGTTTAGAAGTGAAATTCTTCTGATGAACATATACTGCATCTGAAAGGAGGAAATTCCATAAATCTTTTAATTAAAATCTCAGCTATACTTGATACTGCCAGTGCAGATGGGACATGGCTTCATGACATTTAAAAAAAATCCTCCTTTGCCAAAATTAGAAATAGCCCACTCCATAGTCCCATTTACATAACAAATATTCCACAGCTGGCGCGGTACAGTAGTCTTGATGAGCCAACGCAGAAAAAGCATGATGTCAAAAACAGCTTCACCTTATTTATGCGAGCCTTTTCAGAGCTTGACATGTGCCAGACACTGCTTTCCAGAACACTGCCCTTCACTTTCCGTTCCAAACAGCCCCAGCCTGACAGCCTAATCAGAACTTGCATTGTCTGGGAAAATGTCTTACAGTTCAAATCCTGCCCAGCTTGTGATGGAGGACTCCCTTTTTAACGGTGACAGTTTCCAGTCTTTTCCTTTCACTAGTCCTACATGAAAAAGGAATGGAAAAAAAACAATGTTTAGGACAAGCCACTCGAGACTGTAAAGAATCTGGGGTATCCTGAAACAAAATGGAGCAACTACTACACATTTATCTCTTGGTTCTTATCATGAACCATTCACTTAGTTGTGAATATGCAGTTGGCTATAGTAGGTGGGTGGATTTACTAAACTAAGAAAGTACTGGCACATTAGGGTCATTGTGGTTATGACCCAATGTTTTTGAAGGATCTCAAGTGCATTAGCATTAGCATATTTTAAATAATAAAAAAGGACAAATGAGGTTTTAATTATTGTGCCATTATTATAAAGCTTTGTACATACTTGATGTAAGAGGTACAGTATTGCACAATAGCAATACACACAGAGAAAACCCTTGTGAACACCAGGAAAGTGCTCAGGAGGTGTCCAGCCTTTTACCCAGGGCCCAAGGCAGAGAAACAGCAGCCCTTACCCCTGTGCCAATATGCTTTCCTGAGTTTAAGGGTCTGTCAGAATTTGACGGGTGCATTTCTTTTAGGTTCTCATTGCTTAGTGGACTAGTCTCTGAATTAGAGTGCAGCTCCAAATCCCATCAACCTCATAATACACATTTTCTGTCACTAAGCCTGTAATTATGACAGTAATACAAGGCAAGTATGGAAACACTAGAGCATCCTCTCAAGATTTGGGGAGGGAGGGGGTTATTCAAAGCCATGAAGCTCTTTCAGTCTCAAAAAGCTGTTGTCAATCTGCTAGTATCTCAAGGGCACTGAGAATTAAAAAAAGATAGAAATGATTTGGCTAGTATTATCATTTCAATTATCTGTAATTGTGATTAATGTGAAGAAATTCAAGCCTGATGCAGTCCCCCCACGTGAGCAGAGAGTATTCTATGCATTATTTTTGAATTTTTCATGAAGTACTACTTGTGTGTGTTTAAGTATATATGACATTCATTATGAGAACCTGCCTGTCTGTATAACCATTAGATCCCTGAAGTATTATCTGTATCCCAGATTTTTAATGATTGCGGTAAGCTCAGAGACTCTGGAGTTTAGAACCGTAAATTTTAATTTTGTGTACGATCCACAAACCAATTACTGACTTGTTTCTGTGAATGTGTTTTTAATTAACTGTCAGCCATGCATTTGTATTATCAGCAGCGCTTTCCTGGTCAAACACCACAAATGTGTTGCCAGAGTCCTGGAAATATCCAAGATGCAATAAACAAATAAATCAAAACTATGCAGATAACTTTTGAATAATGTAATGCTTCCCCTCACGCCTCTGTTGAAACAACAGATAATTGATGTACCGTACTGAGCAACAGAGCTCTCCCCAGAGGCCTTGCTGTCCAACTGTTATCGTAAACTCAGCAAAATGAAAATTCAGGTTAATCCAGTGACCTCCCTGTTTTTATTTAAACAGGGCTGGGATGGATTAATACACAGATTTCACGCACTGTCATGGTGGGACCTCAGGGAGAGGAGAGGAGAAGCATCCCTGACCAAAGAGAATGCAAACGGAGGCAATCTGCTCCCCACATTTGCAAAGCTGGGGATAGTTCCTGCTCGGTGGTGCTGTAGTTAGTACTGAAACCGAAAAAAGAAAAAACGTACGCCCTTGCTTTCCACAGAAAGAATAGTTATTTTTGACATGATACTTTTCAGAGCAGCTGGAATTTTTAATTTTTAAATTGTTTTTCAATTCAAAGCAGACATGTACTATAATGTGAAGATTGCAGTCTTCACCATTTCTACAGAATGTTTCCACGTTATGCTAAATATACATCACAAACATGACCTAATATACACAACAAACATATCTTAATTAATCTTAATCGTAATTCTATATAAATCCCTTGAAGTGACCTATGAAAAAACAATTTGTGATAACAGACATGTTCAGGCAGATTATAAATGCCTACTGGTGCAGACACTGTATCTATGGTATGAGTTACAGTATGCCTGATGGGATTCAAAGATGTTATAAAAACCTATTTTGCCTTTAAAGATTGTGAAGGATTATTCCAAACTAGGCATGAATAATAAAGTTAAATAAAATGACAGGAAAGAAGATTGTATTAAAGAAAGTTTACAAATGATAAGAAGCCATTTAGCCATTTTTCTCATTTCTGTGATAATACCTTATTCTGAGAATTTCCTTTTGTCATTGTACAAAGTACTTTCACAATTCTTATTCTCTCAGAGGATTCAGGTTTCAAGCACTTTCCCGTCAGAGTGTCAACAGTTAAAGTATGACTTTGGAAGAACATATGGTTTTCCAGAAGGGTGACAAAATGCAGGTTAAAATTCCCAAGTATTAGAAACCTTAAGTACTGTGATATGTGCACTAATCACGCTGGGTTTTGCGGTCTTACCCTGAACAAATCTGGCATTTTTGAGAAGGTTTTGTACCCAGGCTGTCTTGGCAATGAAGTTATAAACAGATAATCACATAATGGCAGGCCAATTTGTAAGCAGCTGGAAGTGGGCTTTGGAACCAGCTGTTTATTAGACACAGAGCTGAGATGAGCTGCTCTCTGTAAATCTTTCTGCTAAACTCTGTTCTCATTTAGTTTGGTAGTTTTACGCCCTTCAAATGTACAGTATGCATACTACAACACCAGACTTTCAGTCAGTCAGAGATGATTAGATTACACCCACCGGTAGAAAATAAATGTACCCTACAGCACAAAACCATTTTCAGTAAGATTTAAGCTAAAAGACAGCCATCCAAAGCAGGTACATGACTCGTAGCTAAGAAATCTGTATAAATCTGCATTACAAAAGAACTAATGGTTCTCCATTTACAATGACCTAAAACACAATGTTTTCAATATATAAACACTGTATGCATTGTTACGCACCATATGCTAGAGGAGATGTAATATTACAAATATTAAAATAATAAAAAATGGAAGATATTCACCATAACACATTCAGAATTCCCCATCTATTGGAATAGTGTTTAGGCCTGTAATCAGAATCAACTGTGTGTTGGGGATAAGCAACAACAAATGTAAGAATGAAAGATTATGACACTTGGGCACAGTATGATAAATACACAAATCAAATCTGCACTGTAACAGCCGCAGTGTCTCTTGCTCATAACATCATGTCTGCCCTCACCACATGCCTGGAATGACACTTCAAAAGGAACTGGGGCTTTCTTCACTCTGATTAAAGCTTAACACTGCCAGCCTACCTGCTAGGCTTCATTATGTTATTTACGTTGCTAAAGGAGAGCTGGAAAGATGCGCTTAAATTTGCAAAGTGTGCCAAGAAGTAAAGAAAAAAGGAGGAAAAACAATTTGAGAGATGCTTCGGTTGCAATGTTTTTACTCACTTAAAAAATACCTACAAGGTGAGGGGGAAGTCAAGGGATTAGCTGCTGTAATTAAGTGTGTGAGTGCCATTAAAAAGCGATTAGAAAACCAACTGCTGCCAGGTATAAAGGAAATGATGGTGTGCGTCTGTCTCAGTTGCAATTGGGGATAAAGACAGCGGAGTTTGATGACCTCGATACTGAAGTGAAATTAGCCGTATTATAAAAAGTGTGATAATTCAAAAATGTCATTTAAGATCATAATACAGAAATAGCAAGGAGTTACATGAAAGTAACCAAAATAGTTAAACATCTATTAATAAGAGGAAGCCATAAATATTATCTTAATAAACTAGACTGGACTATGTTTGTCCAAAACATGTTTCTTGGACATTAGTCAACTATTTTAACAGTTTCAAAATATTGTGAAGTCTTGTATAAAAAACTGCTAATTATTATCTTTTTTCTGCATTCTTCAGACAAGAGTTAGAATTAATTTACTACCCCTTCTCGTTCAGTGAATTTCCATTTTTCGTTTTTGTAATGATTGTAGCAGCAACACTGGGGATCGCAGCTGTGACACTTCTTACAGATTGGCTTGGAGTCTGGCTTTGAAAACTAGTCCCTGACTGCAATCACAGAACAGCAGGACTGGGAGAAACAGGAAGCACCATTTGCTAGGGAGACAAAGAGGGCCGTGCCAAAAGTTTAAAACAAAACTTTTGCAGGTGACCTGCAGAAAAGTAATCCTAGAAGATTTTAGTGTATTCCCTCCAGGATTTGTCGAATGATTTCTTTGGAGAATTCGTGAGCGTATTTGGGATGTGGAGTGGGTGTTCCATTGAGACAAATTGTACTGGACTGCAAAAGAGACATTTGTAAACCAAGAAATAGCCAGGCAAGATCCTCTCCCCCCATTTTAGAGAGGAACATTAACAGAACTGAGATGTCAAAATGAGATGGGACTGGGATCACTCGTTTAAAGTGAGTGTCACAATGATCCCTACTTTGCCCTGCAGGGTTCCCTGTAGATGCTGGCGAATTTTAAACTGTGGTTTTCTCAGATTTCAGACCTGGGCCAGACTGCCAAGGAATACAAGGGAGCTGCACATGTCTCTTCTCCTTCAGTTGTGCTGCAGCAGGGCACATAGCTCCCTCTGGTGGCAGGAGGTATTGTGTTGTGCATTTCCCCAAGACAGACAAATCAAAAGCTTTGAACAGAAAAAACGTTTTCCATCTTCAAATTTAGGTGTGATCAGTGTGCGGCTTTAAAGCATGCATTCAACCCCTTTCTCCTAGTCCCGTGCCGTATAGCTTTTCAATTTGTCCTTTTACTTTCACTTTTATATTGTCTGAAATAAAAAAAACACCTTATTCTCTTTCTCCTGTGACTGCAGCTTGTGTCTGGCTTTGTTTATAAGGCTTATATATACAAAACGTGCACTGCATGCCTGATGGAGAAAAAACATTACAGCTTAGGGAAAAAAAGCATGATAAGACTTTACTGAGAGGTTGTGGGAAATGCAAACTAAACATTGTGTCTGAGATTTTAAGATCCTGTTAAGAAAAAAGGCAGAAGACCTGTTAAAACCAGTCTTAAGCCCAGTGGCTGTTGTGTCCTCCTAGTTTATGCCCTTGTAGTCTGGCAGTCTCAGTGGGCCCGATGCCTGTTTTATTCCAGGTGAGCTCTCCAATGGCTCTGGGAAGGGAAGTTTTTAGCTCCAGGGAAACAGAGAGAAAGAGAGCTGCTGCTGTGTAGACTAATTAAGCTGTGTCTTTTTCCCTTTATAATCCTTGTTTAATGATTCTGCAAAAAAATGTTAGCTCCTATCACATCAGTACACACCAGAGAAAGTCAGAACAGGTCTGTTATGTAACATGTTTTTAATTGGCACAGAAAAAAAAGCCTCCTCAATAAATAAGAGTCATTAAATTTGATACTTCTAGCAAATTATGTGGTTGGCATAAGTGGCAAGCGTCGTCTCCACAAACCAATTTTAACGCAACACAGCGCCCTGCACAAAGTTCTGCTTTGTTCTGTCGAGGTAGCTGCCAAGATCAGCAGGAAAAAGGCTTTCATTTCACTCAGGTATTTTTTCCATGCGAAGGAGGCTCTGACACAATAACTTCATAACTCAGTGAAAACATCCCTAGGCAAAATACCTGACTGGCTCTTGAGCACAGTACTTCTTGTGTTCTTTCACCTGTGTGCATTTTAAATACTGCTATTAACAAGGACAAATCAGGGTTTGGTTAGTTTTTTAATGTTTTGTGAAACAGATTTTGTGATCCTAACACTGCCTCACTGTATATGATTACTGTATATTGTAATTTAACTGTATTTAAAGTTCAGGGTTCACATTAGAGATGGGAGGTGGGATTGTATGGGGAGATATGTGGATACTTTCAGCTGGACTTTTGAAGATAATGAATAGAGAATATGTATGTAGTAGCGACTCCAACCAGAAGCTGTCTCCTAGGGTGATAAAGAGAATCATTAGCTGAGCTGCAGATGCATCTAGTCGAAAACCAGTTTTCTTTTAACTATAAACCATTACAAATTGCTCTTGGAATGTTTAGGCTCTGTTCCATGTGGGAATTCAAATCAAATCATCCAGGTGGGGCTGGACACTGGTGGTGGTGGAGTGGAGTCCCCATTACCTGTAAAGCACTTCGAGTGGAGAGTCCAGAAAAGCGCTATATACGTGTAAGCAATTATTATTATTATTATTATTTTTATTATTATAAATCATCATTGCAGAAATGCATGACAAGGTCTGAACTCCTGTGCCCAAGGCAAGACATTCAAAAGTGCTTCATGTTTAACTCAGCACATTGTACATGCTTGTTTTTAAAACCCTGGCTCTTGTAGGCCTCGAAGCCCAACCACATGCGTTTGCCGAGATCCATCCCCATGCTCCTATTGCTCCTTAGACACCAGAATGTGAGTCATCTGTGCTGCTTTACTTAAGTTTAATATCTGTAAATGACAGGAGTGAAGAATTGAGTTTTTAATACACTATAATGGATTTTGAGGGCTTTGATAGCTTGGCATGTGGCTCTCAGTTGCCCTCTAATGTTAAGCAATACATGAATGGATGTATAATTAAATGTGCTTGATCTCAACATACGTTTTAATTACAGGTACTATCAGTCATAGGAGTTGGGTAACAAATGAACTTCTTTAAAAAAAAGTGGTGCTACACTAATTTGAAGGTGCATTAAATGAATGCATATATAAATCACACACTGTATAAATATGATATTGGATGAAAGCCTATGATTTCATAGACATTGTCAGTGCTTCAGGATTGACCTTTAATGTTTGAAATTGCCTCACACACAAAGTACTAATTATATTTTCGGTCCAGTCAACCCCTTCCATACAGATGCACATATTCTCACATAGACAAAAGTAAGAACATACATCAAACTGTTTTTTGATTGATAAATAGAACTTTTAATTTATAAAAAAACTATCTATAAATATATACAAATTATTATTAGAAACAAGATCTGTTCATTAACATATTAAAAGATAAATGATTTGCTTACGTTCTGAAGAAGGAAGGATTAATAGTTAATACTGTAATTCTGTTAATAAAAAAATAGTAGGAAATATAATTTAGTCAACAATTTTATACAAAGTGATTTACACATAGCACAGTGTAAGAAACAAAGTAAAGGATTCAGTATTGGAAATAGTGGTATTACGCACATTTATAAATGGGCGGTGCTGTGGCTCTGTGGTTAAGGATCTGCCCCTGTGGCTGGAATGTTGCCGGTTCGTATCCTGTGGCAGGCAAAGGAATCCTACTCCATTGGGCCCCTGAGCAAGGCCCTTAACCCTAACTGCTCCAAGGGCACCGTATAAATGGCTGACCCTGCGCTCTGACCCCAAGCTTCTCTCTCCCCACCTGTGTGTCTCATGGAGAGCAAGCTGGGGTATGCAAGAAGACAAATTCCTGATACAAGAAATTGTATATGGCCAATAAAGTGTGATCTTATCTGCTAATTGTGACATATCAGTTATTAACAACTATCCATACAATTGGTACATCATTCCATAAATATACAGGAAGGAGATTGTTAGTTCACATTATTACAGGAAATCACCCTTTTCAAACCTTGATGTTGCTCACTAACACCTTTGAAAGATATTCTTTTGGTATAGTATAATCTTTCTGGGCCTGTGATATTGTATCAATTACTAGACTGAGTTTCCCTCAACAAAGAGCTTCATCTTCAATTGAGAACAGACACATTCAGATTTCCACATGGACCTGGGTATTGGTCTGTTGCACAGGTGAGACTTAAGTAGCTCTGGAAGTAATCACAAGCTCACTGCCTTAGGATGGAACATTTTTTAAGTCCTAATTTAGGTCTGACAAGTTTAAACAAAGCAATTTCAAGGCCTGCTGCACCTGCAATATTGACATTACTTCTCAGTACTGTCTTACAGGAAGACAATAATTTGTTTCATTACACAGCTGTAACAAGCTCTGAGGCACAGTGCCACTAGGGACAGAGTCAAAGTGGACAAGAGGAACATCTAAATGAAAGCTGAAAGAGATTAATGTAGCACACGGTGTTAATTTGTACTTATCCCAAAGTACTTGCGCACTGATTGTTGCATAAATGGCTGTTCTTCATAGCTGGTTTTATAGGTTGTAGCCCCCACCATACTGTATATATATCATGTATAGCAAATGAAGATACCACCACTTACAACATCAAACATAAGTCAACGTGTGCGTCGAACATAAAGTCATACTAAACAAATAAAAAAAACACCTAATTCAACACTATGAATTATGAATGGAACAAGGAAGCAGGTGAGACCTCATAGGTACCAGACCAAAGGCTGTGAAAGACAATATCTTGTTCTGAGACCCATTCCTTGAAGACGATTAAAAACTGCTAGCCAAAACCTCAGCCAATAAATACTGTAAGTCCATTGGTAATAGACATGCCTCATGGATTTTTTTTCATTGAGAATGTTTTGTGTTAGCTCTAGGTGGCCAAATGGCCAAGATGTTCCAGCTCCCCTGAGTGGCCAAGGGACTACAGCAAGAGCAGCCGAAATATAAAGGAAGGAGGGTTGCTGAACAAAGAACTCTGGGAAGGAAAGCCAGACATCACCGATTTATTTAATATCAGATAGTTTACTTCATGGTGTGTTTCACTCCTGTGACCAAACTCTCACTTTTAACTTTCACGTATGACTCTCACATATTTACCCTGTAGAGGAATGGGAGTCACCAGGCCTCAGCTTTAAAAGAACAAAGGATCAGTTTCAAGACATGCACACTCCACGCTGTCACCATGAGAAAATGGTTTTGTAATGATTGAAAGCCCTGCCTCTACATGGCAAAAAGGGACTAAACGTACTTCTTATAGTGACTCATGTTTCTTGGATCACATTCAGAAGAAGAGAACAATATGGTGCAACATTTCTGTTATCGGTTGTGTATGCCAGATAGTAAATATATAAAACAATTTGCCATTACACTGTACTTCACCTTGTCAGCAGAAGCAACAGGCTATTCTTCTCAGCTGGTCCATATTTTCTGTATAATGAGACACAATATTATGGGCACTGAAACCTCACATCCAGCAGATGCCTAACACATTGATGGGAACAGGTTCCATGAAGTTGCACACACATAGTAAATATCTTCAAGAGTAAGTAATGCCTTGGAGATATGAAATCTGACAGGGCAAAGTGGTAACAGGCTTGCAGAAACATGGGCCTTGATGTGTTTGAATATCAGACAGAACACTGATATTCTGAATCGTCGTGTTGGCAGTGCAGCAGATTTTGGGAAATTAATGCAGAAGTAGTGCTGCAGCTCAGAGACCTGGGGACATGGTTGTCTGCATATTGAAGTGGCGTATTCCAGCCTCGAGCTTTGATCGTGACAAAAATCTCTAAAGCAATTGCATCCATTTCCATGTGTGTGCCCTGTGATGGACTGGTGTCCTGTCCAGGGTGTGTGTGTGTGTGTGTGAGACCTGTGATGGACTGGCATCCTGTCCAGGGTGTACCCTGCCTTGCTTGCCAGCAGGGGCTCTGGCTCCCACATGACCCTGAATGGGAAGGAGCGGTGAGAAAATGGATGGACGGACAGAAATTTCTTAATAATCGAGACTTGGGCATCCTTACAGTAAAGATCTTGTCCCTCTGTTCTCCATTCTCGAACTAGATAAGGCACTGAAAAATCAGCATTGATAGGGTTAACCTTACTCCAGTTTTCCCAACTGAAAAGCTGCATTATTACTGTTATTTTTTTAAGGGGATCGGTTTTCCTTTTCACTTCCTCCCCCGGGCCTAGGGGGCAAGGTTGCCATAGCGATAGTGGCTGTCTGTGAAGTGACGTGCTCTCCCCCTCCATTTCAGCCCTCACTCATCACCTCGCCAGCCCCTCCACCACTCATGCACAGACGGCCAGCTACTCAGCTGCTTGTTCTCCTGCAGCACTCTTATCTGCAGTGGTGTTTTTGCACTCTCTCACTCACTACAGTGGCAGAAGAGGGATTTCCAAAGACAACATGACAAGCCTTGGAGATTGCATCGAACGGTAAAGTGTCAAAGAAGAACAGACGGCGATAGCGAAACCAGCCACGTGTACAACCCCTTTTCATCAGCAATTGTCCCTGCCTGACTGTTGTGTTCTGTTGCACCCAGAGAAGGCAGACAGCAGGAAGAAGTACAGCTCTCAGACTCTTGCTGTGGTCATCCCAGTTGTGTTGCACAGATAAGACTGAGGAAAAGAAGAACAGGACTCAGGGGTGGCATCTCATTCTTCTCTGCAGAAGGTTTTTATTTTAAACAATAAAAAAAGCTTTGAAACTTATAATAACAGAACAGTTTGTAACCTCCCTTCCCTACAAATCAACATTTTATGACTTTCATTTTGAAGACTGATTCTTGCAAGCTTTTTCCTGCACATTTCTTGACTTTATAAGGCTGTAAATGAATACAGATAATGTTGGCTGTGGCCCTCTTAAAACTGTCTTTTAGGTCCTGCCAGTATGATAAAAAAAATCAGTCCTGGGAACTGACCCAGAATGGTCATTCCTTCAGGGATCACTAGATTTAAGAGTTACTAGCTTTAACTGATGATGCAGAGGGAAACAGCTTGATAATTCACTTGATTGGTGGCACACAATAACAGTCTCACATTTATACCACTCGGTATTTCAAGTGTGCATCACAGATGATGTTTGCCTTTCAATAATGAAGTTCGTTTTCAAACGAATTAAGCTTTTATTCCAATGCAGTATTTTAGAGCTTACATGTGTTTTGCATAATAATAGTCACAGCAGTAAAGAACGAGCTATTTGCGATTTCTCTGGTATACAGGCACAGAATGACAAAGTGGCCAATGAGATTTGGTGCTAACAGGCGGATATATACTGTAGATTACATTGTGCTAATTATTAAAAATCACATATCTGTACAAATTCTGTAGTTCACAAATACCAGAATGCTTGAAAGTCTTTGATTTTTGGTTGGGGATGTCAAGAGTAGGCAAATGGTGATACAGTAGCAACCTTAGTTTTTCCCAGGAGGTCTCCCATCCAGGTATTGGCCAAGCTCACACCTGCTGAGCTTCAGTGGGTTGCCAGTTGTGAGTTGCAGGGTGATATGGCCATTGGCTTAAGGTAGAACCCACTTCACCACGTGATGTGTCACTCAATCACTCTTCTTGGCCTCCCTCCAAAGATGTCCGAGGATTGTCTTTTGGTGAGAGATATATACTGCATCTTCAGCATCCATCTTCAGAATGCACGCATCCCTCTCTCCAGTCTTGAAAAGACTGACGTGGACGTTCTGGTTGTTGATGTTTCGTAAATCTATCTGGGCTATTTAATTAATGTGGCTTTTGAAAATTTACAATCTCGCTGCCAGCAAGTGATCCCGAGGTGCTGTTTTATTTTACTTCAAGGGACAGCCCAGAGATAATTCCCTGTTGGTTATAATTCTATACGTGGTTCACTGTTTCACACACTGAAATGACTGGAAAGGTGGAGTAAGATTTTTTACTGTGATTCTGAAAATAATCCTGGATTATTATAACCTGGGTCTTTAAAGGGATTAGAGAAATTTAAAAAAAACAGACATGTATGACAATGAATTTACCAATACCATCTGTTTTAAAATTCACCTTCTGTCCAAAATGACCACCCCTTACCTATCTAGGAAATCTAGGAAAGGACATTGTGTTGGGTCTAAAATATTTTTGGAAAGACTGCAGTTCAGTACAGCTAACATTCTTATTTTACTGTTATTTTTCTACATAAGGTATTCCAATAGGTATGAAATGGGGAAAAATGATAGATCAATATTGATAGGGAACGCTAGCCCTGTTGCCAGGGTTTGTACATTTTCAAAGTTACAGAGACAGTGACAATATATTAAAATATATTAAAAATTCTACATACAGTAATGTGCCTTTTCAGTGTATTCAATGTATTACCCATTGCCTCTTCCTCCAAGAAAGTCCAGTCCATATATTGTATATACACTAACAGAATCATATTTTTACCTTTCACAACTAGAATTAAAGGCAGAAATTATAACTTCTCTATGGCTTTTCTGGAATATTCTGGCCAGGCAGTTTAGACTTGAAACCACCTCAGGGATTCTGCATTTTCACAGCTGCACTCTGTTTAGTTAGAAAATATATGCACATCAGCTACTATTTTGAAAAAGACTGCTTGTCCACTTTAAAAAAATATCATCAACCTCTGTTAGTGATTGACAGGTCCTCTTCAGAAAGCTGTCTTTAGAGTGCATGGCTCTAGTGTTAACCCTTCAAACCAAACTGTGTCATAGCTAAGAAAAATTGAAATGATGCTAACCGATTTGGTTTCATACAACCGATCATATATTCTTTACCAAGTGGAAGAGTGTCAGAATACAAAACAAACAATAAACTAGCAAAACCTCTTTTTGCAGTTATTGCCTGAAGTATCAAGTGAGATGGTTCATTTACCAAAAGTGTGCTAAGTTCAGTATTGTCCTGAAACAAATGAAGAGCTTGGGGATGTTTAATAATGCTTCTAGACTCTCACATGGCCATGGAAACACACACATGGACATTACAACTCATATAGACTACCAAGAAAAACACAGTTCAGTAGTAGTAAACTAAAACAGTCAGTCCACTACACTCCATACCAGCACAATATCCAGACAACATACATACTCTCAAAACAAAACAGAAACTAATAAATACTAACACAGCTACACAGACCTCTTTCTCAATCCAGAAACCACAAACTGTCCCGATTGCGAAAACCTATGTGAAAAGCTGTGAAACTGAAATTTGTTTTCCACTACAGCTGCCCGTTGTTGAGCCATGTAGCATTCTTTCTGCTCTTTTGACGTTTTTAAAGTTTTTTTTTATTCGTGGAGTCCAGCAACATTTGCTAAGCAGCTGTGCAGGGCAACATCTGGAATCGCAGGAAATTCAGCTGCTGTCGGCGTGACGCAAACTGATGTTTTTCGAGCACTTCAGAGGATCAGGAGAACATCCCCTCCCCCTCTGCCTGCACTTTGTGGACTTCAACAACAAGTGTTTCTTATTATCGATGTCATCTTCCTAACAAATTGCTGCGTTAGCCTTCACAGCTGGGACTGTGCTTTTGTGGGGTTATTATACTATTTACCTCCCTAAGGGGTCTAGACTGGGGAGGCAGGCAAGTTGCACCACAATTTAAATTGTTTTCCCCTCCATTTCCAGGACTTTTCTGTGTTCTGTAAGTACTAATAAATCACTGTTGTTCTCTTGCAGGGGGAACAAAAGAAGTTGTCAAAAGATAAAATTCCCCTTTAAAGAAAGGGCAGAAAATTTTGCCCTTCTCTCCACTTCCTGACAAACTGCCCCCTCTTATGGCAAAGTGCACGGAGGAAATAACTTGCTTAAATGGAGATGAAGTGGCACTCTTAATTAAGAATTTATTTCAGCTATTTTTTGTAATAAAGCTTTCATCTGCATGCATAAAAGGAGCAAAACAAAAATAGTAACCTGAAGTCACCCCCCTGGAGTAGAAGAAACAGGAGATGGGGGCTGCTGTCTGTGTGCCAGAACTGAACTAATAAAACATATTCTAACTCTATATAGGGATATCTTCTATAAATATATCGGCAGTTGTTGGCTCTGAACTGGCTTAACTGCTTCATTTCTTGCCTTACAATAAATTCATGCGTATATAGAATTTAGAATATAGAACAAAAGATTTGCAGAAGTCAACCTATATGACTGTATCATTATATTGCAATAGTAGTTTGAATCTGTTTAGGTTATTTCTACTTTTTTAAATTTAATTCATCTGCGAGGTTATTTTTTCTCTTGGCTTGACCACAAAGTTGTTTGACTACTATCTGCTTGTGAAAGACTACAAAGTGAACGACAAGGAAGTCATATACAGTAAATAAGAATACCACCAGTCTGCATTTCCATACTTTTGATCCTTAAAAATGACCAGTTCTAAATTCTGAGCAATTATTTTGAATAACAAACTTCTCTTTTAAACAGATATTGTGTCTTCGCTAGACCCCAGTTTAACAAAACACATTGCCCACTGCGTATAGCACTTTTTCTCATTAATAACCATGATGATTTAAAACACCAGAGCAGCGATTATTGTCCACTACACACATCTTGTTCAACAACTGGCAAAAAATAAATAAGCAACCACATGCACATGTACAGTATCAGTTAGTAGACTGCAGGACTGAAATGCGAGTTCAATGTGCTCTGGGATTAGTGATCAGTGTCACTTGTAAACTCTGCTTGAAGAATTGATGAGGTAAAACATTCAGTACCTGTGAAGTGAGGCGAGAAGCAGGCCAGGCCTTCTTTTGCAAATGTTTTAGTGCGTTTAAAAGTGGGAAATGGGATTGTCCTAGGGCAAGATTAAAGGGCCTTGGCCTAGCATGCCAAAAAATACACACAGAAAACACAGAATGTTTAGGATACCAAATCACTTTTTAGGTCGGAGAGTGATTACATTATCCTTGTGTAGACCTGACTCATTTTCTGATTGTTTTATTATACAGTGGTGACAGATGATGTACCATGAAAGGTGCGATATAATATAAAGATTATCATTGTCATCCTTATTATTATTCCTCCATCAGCTGCGACTCCTCTTTTACATTGAACACATCCCATTTCGCACCCCCAGAGCTCACTGAAAAGCAGATGTTGGCCACAGCTGAGAAACCACTCTGTGAATAAAGGCAGGTGAGCTAGACGGGGAAGTTTAGGTGGCCCGTAGTGGAAAAGCCAGAAATGGAACTGAAGCAGGCCATTAAAGTTCGCATCCCTTCTGTTTCAAACTCTTTCCTTTCTGCTGCTCCAGAAAAAGGATTTGTTTCACCTTCTGTGCTTTAGAACTATGCGGATAAAATGTAATGCACTTCAGTCCAATCAAATCTAGCCTGCCTGGTGTGAAGGTGCTATTTGCCAGCTCTAGATAGTGCCTGATTTCTGTGTCTGCTTACATTCTGTGAAGGCGACACTGCACAGGAGTGACCTGCCAAGTGCAACTTTCATCTACTGTAGATATCTTAAACCTCATTTAAGAGTTTCAAAAGTGTCAAAGCCAAGAAAAGAAAATTAAAACGGAGAGAAATAGGAAACCTCTGCTATTGAGAAGGCAGATTCTTATTTCGAACACTGCCTAAGCACTAACAGCTTTCATCTGGTTTTTATTGGCAACTGGAAACCAGGAACTGTCCAACAGGAATTGTGCTTTAAATTGCGTCTCAGACTGAAGAAATGAACAATCTGCACCTGGCCTGACACAGCTGTTTTGTCCATAGAAATGATCAATAGTGCTCCTATTGTTTGACAGCAGAAAACTGATCCTGCCCTTAGCCACCGTGATCCTGTGCAGAAGGCCTAAATGCAGTCTGTTTAGGTAACGATGAGACAGCAGGAGAAGTGCAGATCTTGGCGGTTCCTTAAAGGAAACAATTCTGCAAATTGACAGAGTTGGCACAGGGAGTTCATCCAGTTTGGCAGAAACACTGAGCTGAATCCTTTAAGAGCTGATAAGGAGACTGAGGCGCTCACTGCACTGATCTCACTTGTTCTACTTAAGATAGAAAGTGTAACTTCAAAGTTAAAACAGACTACCTTCTTTTTTCTTCTTCTTCTGATATGGACACTTCTAAAGCAATTAAGGTGTAGATTGTAAACAGCTGTTGATTTCCACACTGGCAGCAGCTCACGGAGGGAGTTTGTACAGCAAATGTAAAAGAAAGATGTAATTTTTTTAAAAATTTGAGGCATACATCTTTGCCAGGGCTTTGCTAGAACATCTGTACTGCTCACTAGAGTCCTACTGATGGTACAGAATGGTGCTTCATGCTCGAATTTAAGGAAACAAAAGCCTTTTTAACCCATGGGCACACAATGCACTTAAGTTTTGAAAGCTGCAGTCAAATATTCACAACTTATTTTTAAGATAACATTTTGACATATGAACATTTGAACACCTGATCTGCAACAGAAAGATCTTTTAACAAACATCAATTAAAAGGACAATTAACTTGATGTATTATTAAGTATTTACCTTTTTTCTTTGAATGATACAGATGACAAAGCAGCATCCTGTCTTTGCTTGCTTTACTGTAAGTGTCTTGCAAAATACAGTATGCAGGAGTATGCAAGCCAGGGGTGTCCAATCCTGGTTCTGCAGGGCTGGTGTGTTTTCAGGTTCTCTACATCTCTTTAAAGTTGCACTTGAAGAGCTGGGAGAAGCTGTTAAATTAACCCAATAACCAGCTGGTTCAGCTCATTAGGAACACCCTAGGCCTAAGCAGTGCAAGCAATACCTAGAAATGAGTGTCCGAAATTCTCCAGGAAGGACAGAGTATTAAACAGCTGATGTCTTGTATTACACCGGGGGTGGCCGTCCCTGGACCTGCAGGGCCCCTGTCCAGTAGGTCATCTTAGGTCACCCCAAAATCATCAGTCATCCAGTCCCGGAGCATGTGTGTGGTGATCAGTTTAGTTAGATAATTGTTTCAATTAAGTTAGGAATGGCCAGCTGTGGTCCTTGAGCACTATGGGGGGTGTTGTGTGTTTTCATATCAAATCATCTCTAAACTACTTAATTGGACACATCGCCCGCTTAAGATTAAATTGCTCCAAGCCGTTAGAAATTGCGGGATTGAAGGGTGACCCACACAAATGACTGGACCTCCAGGACCCCACAGTCTGCAGATGCAGATCCGGTGTGTGAGGAGAAAGCATCACACACTTTCCCTTGCAGGCTGGCGTGCTTGTTGCACCCTGGAACAAAGCGTTCAGGGATTCAAGGGGATAACTTAATCTGTATTTTAGTGCAGTTCAGTGTTGAGATCAAACTACAGTAGGTTTGTTTCAAGGACAAGATTTACACTTCTGAGAATGTATCCTGAATTGAAGTTTATTCTCAGTGCAATTTAACTGCCAAGTACTGTGACTAAAGGAAGGATATTTATCACCTAGAAAATGATATCAGGAGGTGTGAGGGAATAAAATCAGGCACACGTCAACCACTGAAGAAATATAACAGCTCAGCAGAGTACCGGTATAAATTAAAACACAGATTCTTAGGACATCCATAAAGTACCCCACTGTTATCAGGCATTTTCGTAGGAGAAAGCAATTAAAGTTGTGAACTAAATATCCCTCGAAGTTCCCACATTTTTT
The DNA here is from genome assembly GCF_055471065.1 of Atractosteus spatula. NCBI lineage: Eukaryota > Metazoa > Chordata > Actinopteri > Semionotiformes > Lepisosteidae > Atractosteus > Atractosteus spatula. The sequence continues at coordinate 55,663,588 of NC_142712.1, forward strand.
TCTTGTTTGGACAGCTTGATACTGCTACTGGCAAGCATCCCATTTAATAAAAGTCTTATAAACAGATACAGTATTAAACAAAACACAGATTTTCTGGGTTTTTTATGATTCTTTTGTTGTTTGGTAGGTCTGGCCATGGATATGGCAGAAATAATAAGAAGAATTATGTTATTTTGTGAGGCCACAGTATAGTACGTGATTGCACGGTGTTGCTCGCCTCCAACTTGACGGAGTAGCGACTCAAGCGGTCTTGTCTTGTTTCTTGTTGAGCGGCAGTGCGTCTGATCGTGTGTGCTGTCAGTTAGCGCCGGACCACGGTCTTAACGGTCCCACACCAGCGACCCGCAGCCTGGCCGGGCGCCGGAGCGTCAGCGAGGGGCTGCGGTGCGGGTCCGCAGGCGTGAAAGCGATGTCGGTTTCATTATCATTTCGACAGACTGATTAGCTTCTAAGCGCCCCGCTGCTGTGCCAGTTTTCCGCCTGTTTAACAGCTCGTTGCTTTCAGCATTTTCAGGATACTATACTGGAGTTGTTAAAGGAAACGCACTGCACGCACTGCAAAACCCAAAGCATGTACAGTACAGTTGTCTTGTTAAGAGTTTCAATACTAATTATTGAAAATGAGTAATAGATAAAACAGTTTCTGACTGTTTGCCTGTCAATAATACATAAATTTGTCTACTACTGTATATTACCTGTCTGTTGTAATTGTAACATCGGAGCTTTAAGGGAAATTCTTTCCTCACATTTTTTCCTTAGTTTAATTCTTTATAATAACAATAAACCATTAACAGAATACACAATAGTCTTCCTCCCTAAGAAATTGCGGATCATTAACTTCTATGATAAGCTCTTAATGTTTAATTCTGTCTTAATTACCTCAATTACCTCATTCACTGTCTAAAGAGTTGCAATATACAATTATTTGTAAATGTTTTTCAATAATAAAGTTTAAAAGCATTCTAGTCCTGCCCCTTGTAGTTAGGTGGTCAGTTTGACGTGGACAATAAAGGACCTACCTTTCCAGGAACTACAGTAGGTCTTTTGTAACCCTTCTGTACAGTGGTTCGAACCACAGGCCAGCAGGTTAACTAACACACCGGTGCAAATGTAAAGTATGTAGCCAGACCTTGGATCACAAGCTACTGTACCTCTGAGAACCTGATCCACATCAAAAAACTTGCAACATCAAATGACAGGTCCCAAAGCAAGAGGAATCCAATCACTCAGGAGAGATCTAGGGGAAGTGACTTCATAATACCATAACATGGTGTACAAACCAATCCAAAATGCACTCAAGATTTCCCCATCCTCATCAGGTCAAAGATCTCCCTTGAAAAACAGATTTTAGTCTCAGTAGAACGTCCTGCTTAAAGGGGCACTGCAATGCTATTTTTATATTTCGGGGTAAGAAAGAACCAGCATTGATGAGTGTTTTTCCAACCACAATAAAAGTAAAATGTACTTGTAAAACCTCCAATTTACATCACAGAATAGAAGAAATTGCCAGCTATGTGCAATGCCATATTCTGCGATTCAGAAAGAGGCAACAAAACATCTGGTGATGTGAAGCAGTCCAATTACATTGTAAACAAGCAGGCTTGTAAATATATCTCTTTTACTCTAATAGAAATATTGTTCTCGATTTCGAGACAGTGGTGCTAATAAATGGAACTTACTTGTTAACTCTGCATGCAGATCACATTGGAAACTTTCTGCAGTGAAATATCTGCTGCACAACCTGCACTTATTCGCTCGTACATCACATTACAGTGACTAGTGAGCAGGAAGGGCCGCTTCATATTGCAATTCTTGTGAGCTCTTGCTCTCGTCCGTGGTGAGACTGGAGGTGTGTGACAGCATGTTACCTAACCGATCTGAGAAATTGGGACTGTAGTTCCCCTTTAAAAAATGGTAACAAAAAACTATTCTATACACTGAGCCCATAAATTTGAGGCCCCCTCTGGAATGCAGAACAGGTGTCGTACCATCGGTTCCCCATGTTACTGGAGGCAAAACAACGCCCACACAGCAGTTCCGATATGACAGAGATCCCGTCACATTCTTTAGCCAGCTGCACAGCTGAAATGGAAGTCAAACTAACCTTTGTTATGCTTTTGCATGGGAGGCAATAGCTGTCCCACTTACCAATGTTAACCAAAAAGGGCTTCACTAAACTCTGAAAGAATCACAAATTCCAACTTTCTCTGGCGTTTAGTTATTGCTTTCACCGTGATTTTTTAAAATAAAATAGACACAACTACACTTTGAGATTCCCAGAGACCCTCGAAATTCAGTAAGATACTGTAACTCACCTTCACAGAAGTGGACAAAGTGAAAGAAAAGGCGAGAGTTCTCCAGCATGCTTTCATAAAAAGTCAGTAAAAGCATTGCCTGAAAACAATTGACTTCAATATGCCACCAGGAGGATAAACAAAGAGGTCAGTTTTCCCTGGACACACCATGTAAACCTTTTACTGTTGCTATCACCCCTGGCGTTCAATGACTTGAATTATTACACAAGGACTTGAATTTCCAGATGAATCGAAACCAACTCCAGGGAGATTAAAGTCATGCCAAATGCATAGTCACGGTGTGCCTGCCATTATAACCTAAGCATGCCCACAGTCTGCTTGTGATTTTGAAAATTAAAAATTAAAGCTTTTGTGGTATTTTGCTTTATTCTCAATGACTCAGCTAATGGTGTTGTTATTTGTCCTTTGCATTGTCTGAAATTCAAAATGAGGGAAGGCAAACAATGTTCTAATAAACCCATATTATAGGCTCTGTAACATCAGGTTATATTTATTTTTGTCCAGGGTTTTTTTTTTTTTGATAGTCTGGCGAAAAAGGCCAGCCGATTCGGCTCTGCAGCTGTAAGCAATGCAGCATTGACAGATGAGGTGCCCACATGGATTTTCAGACGAAGGAAGTGGTGAGGACATCAACATGTCTCAGCTAACCATCTCCAGAGACAAGTTGGAAATGCTCTGAGCTGTCAAGAGAACATTTTTCCATACTCGCGGAAAACAAATGGCCTTATCTCTACAAAATGTTATCTAAAGGAGCTGGAAAAAACACACACATCCACATATACTATATATACAGTATATACTGTATGCTGTATGTGTGTGCATTTTCCTTTCACTTGGAAATGTTGAACTTTGACTAATGTTAATGGAAAAACCTTTCCTTGTTTCTCATGCATGATTCATTAGAGCTTTCCGTTGACTTTAAAATGCTTCGGATTGGTTTCTCCAAAATAAATGCTTTTCATTCACACAAAGGGATGCAAGAAATCGGTACACTATGCAAGTTTAAGACCTCACTGTCTTGTCTGCGTGTGATATACAACCACCACCCAGGAGGAAGAGAGCCTGCAAGAAATATGAAATCAGTTATATATCTGGAGAAAATAGGATTCTTGCCATGATTTATCTAGGGCCCTTATATGTCTTTCATTGCCGGCAAACTGACACTTAACTTTACATCTGGTTTTCAGGAACTCCTCCATCACTGGGACACAGAACTGAATTAAAAGAGTGATAGATTTGAACAAGGGAGGGCTTTCTAAAGCCATGGCAGGGAAGTAAGAGGAATCCTCCTGGCTTGAAAGAACCACGGCACAGGGGAGGTGGGTGGCGAAGCTGTATTTGCTTGTGCAAGTGTCGCAGGGTGCCGGAAGTGGAACAAGGGAGAGGTAGGTCCAGTGGAGCACGTTCATTCAGGACTATCAGGGCGTTGGAAGGGTCAGAACGGTCGGGCTGAATGGAAGACCTGCTCATCGGGTATAATCGGCAGAGCAGAAGATTCTGGCTCGGGTCTTTCTGAGTTGAGATTTAAGGAAGGCCTCTTTGAGGAAACTGGTGCTTGCTGGAAGATTTTTTTTTGTTTTATTTGTAACATGGCACATGACAGAGAGACAGAGACAGGACAGGACTGTGCAACATGTAAAAAATGCTGCCTGGGATTTATTGTCTTTGTTGTGGTTACTTTGGTCTATTGTTTGAGGTTTTTTGTGTGTATGTCCCTTGTGGATATCTTATTTGTGTTCTTCTTTTGCAGTAGAGAGATGGGAATACTTACCTTATTGTAATTATTGAATATATTGTACCAGTCTGTGAGTGCACTGATGGTTCTGGAGCACCTTTGAAATTGCTATTTGGTGTAGTTGACTACAGTTCCTGCAAACAGTCACTGACGAAACACAGATATTGACATCTACAGGCAAAAATGGGTGAGATATTCCAACTCTCGTGCATCTGTAAGTACAAGTAACTTACACTACTTTGTACTTAAATTACAATAGTTACGCTATACAGACACTACAAAAATAATATTTTAAAGTGCATCATTGCAACATTGTACCATTTCATGAACTGAACTTAAAATTACTAAACATATTGGGGTGATGTTTTGCATGAGTTAATACAGTCCTTTAATGATAATGTCTGCAATTTACAATTTATTGTGCCTCACAGTGTCTTCAATCAAATTACTGTAATTAGACTAGAAATCAAGAGCTATAATCACTGAACTTGGGGCAATTTAATAGTTAGGAATTTTAAGGAACAAAACAACTGATATTTTTGCAATTCTTGTTTTTTCTTTTAACTCCTTCCATGTTTCTTTTTCAATTTAAATGCAATTAGTATTTGACTGGGAGCGAAGATCAACCTAACTGCAACCACCTGCTCAGAAGCAGCTTCTTCAGTCAGCACACATGCTATTAATCAACTGCAATGGTAATTTACCAACAGACCAAATACCTTAGTCGTCAAGAAGCTCAGTTTAAGACCTTCCAGCAACCACTTCAAATTCATCATTCAACTGGAAAAATAACTACGTTGGTGCAAGTAGAGACACCTCAAGGTGCATTTATCTCAGTATCAGTAACTAAACATTTAGGGAGGAAAACTAAGACTCACAGGTTCAGAATTCTTGCTTGTACAACGGATGAGAGATTTTACTTGAACTGGAAAGACTGAAAACCTTTTCAAGAATGTCCCCGATGTTAATCTATGCCTTGTGCGTTTCTTATTTAATTCTTAAAAGACATATACAGTATAATATAATATAATATAATTATATTATATAACAGATAAGAGTTCCACATCCATTCCCTGGTGTCTGTTCAAAGGCCTTCTTTATTCTTCTGCTATGGCTCAACTGCCGAAGCCACACACATGCGTTGTATCTGGCTTTTCATGTAAAAGACATCTGAGGGCCTCAGAGTTGAAAGGTCTCCGTCTTGCAGGGTTTGTTCTATTCCAGGAATGTAAGAAACACACTGACCAAGCAAAAAGGAATCTTTTCTTTTTTTAAAATAGCATCAGACAAACACAGCTGCTGGGAGACATGACCATAATGACCGCTGGACAAAGAGGAAATGAACGTAATGGATATATCATAAGCACTGCAAAACAACAAGCAATATTTTTAAAAAAAAAATATTTCTTTGCTATGGTATGTCAATAATAAACACAGCAGAAATGATTTAATTAAACTGTATAGATATCGGCTGTGGTGTGTTTAGATTCCCCAAAATATATGCCAGACAGTTGTCAAATATTACTTAAAAAGAGGTGCAAAACTTGAATTTAACACGTACAAAACAGCACATTGGTGAGGATATAAAAGGGATTACATCATCCTCATTGCATAAGCCCTGTTTCCCAATCATCCACAGGTAGACTCCAGAGTAATGAGCCCTACAGCAGAACTGGCTCCCTGCTCCCCATATCCCTTGCAAATCCAGTCCAACTCTAATTGCTCTCCCTCTCTGCCGACTTCACCTCCACCGCCTGCCTCACAACAATACCGATATTCACATCAAATTACTTCTCTCAGTGCACACCACGCCCTGCATCCCAGCCACCTGCAAAATGAGCCCTGCTGGAAATTTCACTACAAATTACTCTGTGTCTGTCAGATCCCCTGGGAGCCCTGGAAATCCCTCCCTGCTCCCATTCTCCACCCTCCTCTCCCTCTCTCGCACCCTCTCTGTCTTTCCGGGCTTTTTTGTTCTCCAAACTCGACAAATCAGAAATGTTATAAAAGCAGGAAGATTTTTTTAAAAAAACAGGTGGGGTTTAGAATACAAATCACACAAAACAAAGTTTTCAGGTACAGTAGCTTTCAAACACTCTGAGTGTACAGAGGGAAATTTGAAAAAGAAACATTTGATCACAGGTAAGCAATCCATCTTAACTACAGCAATATTTTCACAGCCATCGTTAAGAACAGAGGTGTGCTGCACTTTTTCAACAGTGTAGGTAACTCTCTCCTTGTTATGCCTCCACTTTGTCTTAAGTCTACTGTAGATGACACAACGTGACAGCCTGCTAGTAGGAAAATATGCTAGCTTACACACTAATGATCTGCTCCTGTTTTTAAGAACCTATTAGCAACCTACTGGCATCAGACAGTGGTTTTACAGATTAAGCAGTTATTACTTTACATGCTTCAAATTCAGCAAGTAAGCAACAAGTGGACTCATGTCTCAGTGTTTCTGTAACATATTTTTCCATCTATTTTACATTCAAAATATGCACAGTAATGACCAGAAATTAGCACAATTTTCATTAAAGGCTGTTTTCATCAATGACTCTCCAGTCATTGTTTGCACGTCTGCATTGTTTACATTCAAACACGTTTTACTTGTTTACTTGTACATTGTCTACTGTTTGTTTGTATATTGTCTTGATGCACTGTCTGCACTTTGTTTTTACACTTGTTTTAACAATCGGGAGACTTTCTGTAAGTACGAATTCCATTGTACCAGTACATGTACCGGTTACATATGGCAATAAAGTTCAAAGTTCAAAGTTCATTACACAAATCCCTGAAACATCATCACAGAGGACTGAATTCAAGCAAATAATCTAAATCAGGTGTACAAACTCCTGGGGGTATTCTGTCTGCATTCTTTCATATTTTTTGCAAGATCTGACCATCGTGAAATGTTACAATCCCTTGCACCACAATTAACATCTATTCCTAATGCCACATCAGCAATCTGTTGCTGTTCTTCTCAAAATTTCATCACAGTGGACACACATCATTGCCTATTGGGTCAACATTTTTATCCTTTAAGTTTTCTGTGCTTCAACACAGTGAGAGTACTGCAAGTATTAAGATTAAGATCAAAGAAAATCTAGGATTCCCTGATTCAGGATACAATCCTCAACTCATGTCTGCTGCACAAATCAAAGTGAATGATGGATAACGTCTGGTAGGGGTACAAGACAAGCAGCAGTTTTGGAACTATTGCTTTAAGTTACACATGGCGATAATTGAATCTCAATACAATGAGGTGGCTGTCCTATGGTCACAGTGAGCTAGAGGAAGCAATTTCTTACCAAACATCATCAAGCTTAAAGGAGCTCCAGTGATGATCTTAAGATTATAATTGTCAGATATTCTTTCTAATTAGAAAGACACCTCATTCTCTCTTCTCTACACAGGAAAAGCATCCATTAGGAAGAGCTGCACAGTCTGGGGGTGACAGACTGGGGTGGCAGTGTGACTGTCTCATCACTCTTGGACACTGGGTTACATTCTGAACCTTCTACAGTACATGGTTTTCTGCTGAGGGCTCTGGCTCTCACTCAACTTCCAAAGACACACTGGCTAGGTTCATTGACATCTTTAAATTGTCTCTGTGCACGGTACGTGTCCTCTGTGATGGACTGGTATCAAGTGCAGGGTGTTGTTCCACCCTGTGCCCTGTGTTTCCTGGATAGTTCCTGGGTTGCCACAATTCTACTCGGGAACCAGCTGCTTTCTGATAATGGATAGATGCATAGTCTAGGCCAGAGGTCTCCAGCACCAGTCTTGGAAAACCCCTCTCCATTAGCTTTTACAGTTGACCACTAATATCCACAGGCCTGGAACAATTTAACTTTGTTCTGTTTTAAATTAAGCAATAAAGAGATTATCTGAAACAAAAATCTGAAGACCCTTCAGCCCTCAGGAAACAGAGGGCTTAACTGAACAAATGGCTTTCTTATTTGATTGATGACCTCCAAATATCCCTAATCCTTAAAAATCAGCCCGATTTAGGATAACCAATAAGATAAACTAGACTGGGGCTTTCCAGGACCAGGGTTGGACACTCCTCCGGCACAGGCTTTAGTGAGTCAATTTAAAGAAAATAAAAGTAAAATCTAAGGACTGAAAAGAAGCCACCAAACTTAACACACTGAAGTAAAAAAAAAAAACTCTAGATCACCACAATCCCCCTCCTCCTATCTCAAACTAAGAGCAAAAGTGCCACCTGGTGGAAACTCTCCAAAGCCCTGAATGACTGGAAGCACGAAATGGGGGTGAGTCACCAGCGAATGTGCCAAAGAGATGAGCGCTGAAAGCTCTTTGGAAAAAGGATTAGGGCTGTTTACGTGGCCAAGTGGCAGGCTGCCAAAAGCACAAGTGTGCACTTCTTAAAGCTGAAGAGAGCCTGAATCTCACACGAAGAGCTGCACCTTGTCTGCTCTGCAAACCACAGCCACGAGAACCCATGGACTATTTTTCTTTGTCTTTCAAAATCTTGAGCAGATTAAACAAACCGACTAGACTCTGCAACTCGGAAGAAACATAAAAAATGCAGATACAAACGATTAAGTTCTGTTCTGGCTTCAAGGTGCAAACAGCCAGGGGCCACTGAGCAGACACGGTGTACACTGAATCTTTGACTTCGATTAATCAGGTTCCAGTAGCTTTGATGGGCCGGTAATGACAGGCAAAATAATTTAATCAGGATGCAAAATCAATGGAAGGCTTTTTTCCAATGCCTATGATTGCAAACTGCAATCAGAAAAGGGAAAAACAATAAACTGATCTGTCTTGCTGCAAGCCGACATGAACTTAAATGGAATCTGAATGATACTTCCAAGTGGGGGGATTGTTATGTGCCCTTTACTGATGTGGCGGCTGCAGGCTGAGCTCAGAATATCTTTAGAGTTCATGTGCTGTAGAGCTTGAAATGCAGAGTGGGTCTTGATGAGTGTGTGTGCATCTGGGGCGTCACTGGAACCCTATATTGTGGATCTCTGACTAGGAAGTTGAAGCCGAGAAGCTCTTTCTCTGCCTTTGGTTTTGGCACATTTGTTAAAGACACATTTACAGTGTACATACAGTAAGCTGCTCAGAAGGCTTGCCTGCTGTAGCTGACTGACCATGCCCCTACCGTGTTACTATGCAGCCGCAAAGGCCGAAGAGTAGCACTTTGATTTCATAACTAGCTTGCAAATTATCAGGAAATTTTATTACACAAAATAATAAAACTGGTTTAATAAAATGTAACCAATGTACAGCATATACTCGGTGTTACTTAATAGAACAAGTTGCATTATAAAAAACCACTTAACCTCTCATTTTCCGGAACTTAACTAAAGTCTCTGAATTAAACACCTTTTACTTAGGATTTTCACTTCTGAATGCCAATAAACTGTACAGGTTGAGTTAACTGAAAGAAGCCACTTTGAAAAAAAAACTGCAGGGACCGTCTAGTATTATAGAGTCATAACGTTTTGTTCTTATAGATAACTGATACCAGTAAACAAGATGACTAGTTCACACAGAAAAAACTCTAAGCAGTAGGACCTGGAATTTTTCATTACAGTCAAGCGCACTTAGAAGAGGAATGACTCAATGCCAATATCCACTCCAAGAGCTTATTTAGAAACAACCCATTTTTCCTTTTCATGTTTACTGTAGACAACTACTTCTACAATTCTCAAGTGCTGTATTTGTTACAATTCCCCTGAAGAACTAAGAATATGTTGTTACATGTATACATGACACATACAGAAGATTGTTACAGTCTTCTTCCATTTCTGACTTTCATCACCTTGGGTTTGCAGATCCACATCAGTTTCCACTACGAGGTCATGAAGAGAGGTGTTAAACCTACATCTACATTTACCAGTGGCATGGTTAAATGTATTTCAATTTCACACTCAATGATATACTGTATACCCTACGTCCGATATGCAAACTAATGAAATGTAATAGAAACAAACGTTAAAGAGAACAATGCTGGCACCTAGTATTAATTAAAAATGTTTTTGTGGAATACAGCCATGAGAAGTGACACTACTGTCCAAAAATACTTTTTTCATAACTTAATACATTTGAACATTAGTACTGTTAAGTTGGAAAAATATCAAGTTTATAAATTGTAGAGTGCAAAAAAATACCAAAGAATCAGGTGGTGAGGCCAGCCACAAATTGGAATTCTCTCCATTGTTTTTGAATAAAATACATATACAGTATTTATGGAACAACTTAATCAGATAGTGAACTTTTTCTTGAGAGACAGTCTACACAACAGCTCTTTAAACATCAGCTCAGGTGTGGTTTGCCATAGCGGCATGTTTTCAGGTTTGGCTCAAACACACTGGGAAGAGCAGCTGGGAAGAGTAAAATGCTGTTTACTTTTGTAACTGAATGTGACACTGACAAGGGCCCGTTTAATGAAGATCGGTCCCCTGGGACTTCTGACAGTAAAACAGAAAACATAACCTCTCAGCTCAACGCAAACTAAAAAACTTAAGCACATTATTGGCATAATATTAACTTTCATCATTTCTAATACAAAATGCAGATTACTTATGCATAAAAGTGTATATTCTACAATACATAACATATTACTGTTTAAAAAATCAAATTAATTTATTTTTTGCTGGAGGTCAGAAGGAACACAAACACCTCATCAGCCATTCAAAACGGCTCACCAACTAAGGACAAAAGGTAGTCGGAAACTGCAAATCACTATGACCATTCTAACCTGCGCAGCCTCAGACTGGACTGGAAATTGGAAGAGCTCCTATCAGCAAAATCCCCAGTGCACTTCCTAAAGACCAAACAGGCACTGCCAGATGTTTAGCCTACCAGAATAACAGCACGAGATACACAGTGCCCCTTCGAAATGCCAGTTCATAACCAGTGCACCAGCCTGTCAGTACTGTACTGTACATCATGTATTCAAGAGCACCATCTGAAGGTGTTTTTAGAACGACTTAGTGTATTACTTACTTACTAATTGTTGGTAAAAATCCACATTATTCATTTTAAATGTCTTAAAATATTTAAAAAATATATTTTATTCTAGTCCACTTTTAAAAGAGACATTGAAAAATTGAGGCAAAACAGCATTGTCTTACTGTAAGTGCCTTACTTGCCACCAATTGTATATGCAAAGACAGACCAGAAAAGCAGTACAGGTGTGCAGACATTTTGGAAACTAACACAGAAACCTGCAGATACATAGGGGAACCTGTAGACTTTTAACATCATGTAGTTAATACATTCAAAATTAAAATATCAAGTCATTATATTATTAAAGAGTTAATCTACTACATTTTTGGTAAGTGCTGGAATGTTGTATTATTTTATGCATTCAGTCTATGGGTGCACTACTTTCAAATGCCCTGTACTTACTGTAGATTTTGAAACAAAAACAAAATGAAATGTGTGCCTGTTGCCTTTCTTTCAGGAAATGGCCGGATGAGATTCCAGACAGGCCTTAGTTATATTTTTATTTGCACGCACTGTGACTGTACAATTGAAATGACATTTCATTTGATGAAATGATTATGTTTTTATCCATATGCTGGTAACGGAACATATTCACCACTTCCAAATGCTTCCCTCAGAACCTTTAAACCTAGGTTAATTCACAGACCCCATTTGGAGTCTACTTCCTGCAGAATGCCCAGTTTGAGTAGATAAAAGAGTACCTTGACTAGTGCTGCCATCTGCTGGTGGAATTTTCAGGCCACATCTGTCTGAATAATAATAATAAACAACTTTCTTTTATATAGTGCCTTTTAAAGGTGGCTCCTCAAAGAGCTTTAGAGAACGACAACAACTCAGCTATAAAAAAAACTGCACAAGATATGCTCATTGAGAATACAGAATGAGAGGAGACGGCAGATGGGGGTACTGAATACAGTAGGAGCAGAGGAGTCAAGAACAGAACCAGTTAAGTAAAAGCTCTCCTTAAGAAGAAGGTTTTCAGCCTAGATATGAAGGAATTTAGGGGTTTCTCTGATTCCCTTGGGAAGAGAGTTCCAGAGCTTGGGGTCATAACAGGAGAAGGCCCTGTCACCCATAGTGTAGACGGGCTTGAGGGACAGACAGGAGACCAGAAATAGAAGAGCGAAGGTCGCGAGGTGGGGAGGAGGATGGTAGTAGCTCAGACAGGTACTGAGGTGCCAAGCCATGCAGAGCCTTATAGGTGAGTCTGAAAGCGCTTTCCTGAGTTTCATTAACTGAAACATTGCTGATGATAAAGCACGCACACAACAAGCACGAGTTGATGCAAGCCTGTTCCCTTCTCTGAAGCTTTGGAATTCCCCCTGTCCTCCGCGATGGGATACCAGTCCTTTTCCAGGCTCCAGGAAGGAGAAATTGCTTAATTAATCATTTTTAATTTCACAAGTCACAAGAACAATTTCTGTAGGTCACAGACCTCCAGATACTTGCAAGGCTTCTTATCATTTTTTAATTAAAGGCTGAGAACCATGAAAAAGGTTAACTGCACTGCTGACTAGTGCGATTAGAAACGAATTTCAGTTTTTATAGAAAACTGAGATGCAGCAAAGAAACAGAAGATATGGCAATGGAGTGCCCCAAACGAGGTTTGACAATCTCTGCTGGAAAGGGAAGTGTTTTATTGTTTATGGAAACTTATAACATAGCATCTGGCCTTACATACATTACCCAATACTCAAAATACCAGGTATTACAATACATTCGGACTCAAGGTTTTAGGATGACACACTCTTTAATTATTTGATTGATATTACAAATAAACTGCACTGAATTGCTGGTACTCAAGTAACTTTGCTACACCGAGATTCTTTCATACAGGTATTCTGTATCTGGTAATAACCTATTACTTCAATCAATAAGGACCTGGGTCAGGAAAACAGACAGAAAGGTGTTAAAATATTTATTTAAAATAGTCTATGCTGATATATTAAAGGTCAATAAAATACAATAATGATGACAAATTAGAAAATAAAATGTAATTCCAATTGTTTTCTCTGTAATTTAATATGAAAACAGTACTTCAATTAAGCTTTATAAGGAAAAAGACTATTAGAACTTGTCCCATAGTTAAGCCGTGTATTTTTTTTTCATTTTTAAACTATATTCACTTTGGCCATTTCATTACAGCTTCTTCGGAACCTGACACAACCTTGATGTAGTGCTGGCATTTACCTTCCCACACTTAAACTGAACCAGCCTGTCCAGATCACTGTCACACAAAACATTCAGATTTAAGTTTAAATCTATTACATGGATCGCAACAAATGTGAGCTTTCATACACATGCAGTCTAATCAAGATTCTTAACAGCAATCTCAAATGACTGACACTGCCTGTCATCAACGAAAACATCTCCTAACACTGCATTACACTGTCACTTTTCAAAAGTCAGCAAATTTAATACCCCTGTTAGTCGAGCAAAATATATTTGTTGTCTCCTAAACAGACAATTCACTTTCCTTCTTAAGGTATGGTAGAATTACCTTACCATATGAATTTAAGTCATTTAAAATTTCATAATGGCATCAAAAAGTATTAATTATTTTTGTTCTTAACAAGTCCATGTGACTGATGAGTGAAAGGGTTGGGTGAAATCACAAAAAATGAAAAAGAAGGGTAAGAAATTAAAGGGAAATGAAAAGTTTTTTATATCAAACAAAAAACAGGAAAAGAAAAAATTCAAAAAATAACATCTTGCCCAGGACAAAAGAAACGGCCCTATAGAAAATAAAGAACCTAGCATATAATGTTGATAAGTTCTCTTTAAAACACAAAATATGTCTCTCTAAGGTTGTGAAAAAAGAAGTACTATATTAGCACCACCATAAAAAATCCAGATGTCACAGGTTAACTTTGTGGCTCAAGATAAGGTACAATGGGACAAAAGATTTAAACTGCATAATGAATATAATCGAAGTCTATTAAAAGCATAAGCCTTATACTGGTAATTCACACAGTATCTTGAGTGTATTGGTTATGAAGACTTTCAAAACACAGTAAAAGACGGAAAATGAAACCTTCTCTCTGCCTTCTGTTCTGTAGAACAGAAACAAGGGCCAGTGGTGGAGTGTGAATTAACTGTGCAGAATAACAAGTCTGGAGGAGCAAAGACTTTTACATCCAGTAATACTAGCTGGTCTGAATCCCAGCCATGCCCAACGCGACTTATAATATCCCCATGAAACGAACAAAACAGAAAAAAACAGCTGGGACAGGGCTACTTGCATAAAGTAAAGTAACTCCTGTTCTTTAGCATGGCAAATACTTATAGAGGACAGGAGCAATACAAGCAACACCCTTTTGAGATTCCCCATACTTAATGAAGTTTTCAAATTTAGAGAAATACTAAACTGCATCTACATTGACACTTTATTTACGATGATGATATTAAAAGGGTTCAATACAGAAAGGAGCCGAATCTAAGCACAAATTTTTTAATCAATGGTCTGACTCTGCGACAAGTGCTACAGCGACAAACAAGCCACCAACTAAAGTAGCATTTACATGGAATTACTTCTTCCCTGCAACCACACATTTCAAATGTGGATATCGAAATGAATTAAACAAAGCACTATTGCACCAAACTGACCCTCCCAGAGGTCATCCTTGCACTACAAGCAAATGTTGAGTCATGTTGCTTCGAATCGAATTCAGTCTGATAAATTGACAATCTGAAGTGGCATTTGAAAAGTAAACACATTTTACCCTTACTAAAATAAATCTGCTACAGTTTGCCGTCAACGCTGCAAACCTGAACCTGAACGAAAGTTGAATGAATTTTTGGCAAGGAGTTCCATCTACTGAATGGAAAAACAAAGTGACTAAAATGTTTTCAAGGTTGAGGTCAAAAGTTTTAAGCGAAGGTCTTCCCTCCTTAGCCTTGCCTGCAGTTGCTTACAACTCGCGGAAGGACAGACTTATATTGAGGCCAAAAAATAAAAAAAACTTCTCTTAAGTGCTATGAAAAGCTCCGCAACTTCTTTTATGCCTGTTACTGAAGACTTTCAGAATCACCAAGATGACAACAGATAACATTGTAAACAGATCAATTACACATTAATAAAATATTATTAAATAAAATGGCACTCTCGGTATTAAACTGCAGTCTAAAAAAATACTGAAATCTTTATGGCAACAAAATCTCTACACTCATATCACATCATAATTCCAAAAACACAAGACAGAAAACCGAATCACTCAATGCAAGATGCAGAGAGAAGGGTTTTGCAGGGCCTTGAGAGATTTCCACTCTATTGTCTATCAAAGTATTTTTTGTGATATGTAGGCAGTGGAAATCACACAGAATAATCCACATAAGTACCTTATGACTGTCTAGCAAACACAAAATACACGTTACAGAAGGAAACAAAGTCTGAGAAGAGTGTCAGTGGAGCAAAAAGGCCTGAAAATTGTGGAGGAACCCAGCTTTAGGTGTCACTGTAACACAGAGGCAACAGAAGAGGTTATTATCTGGGAAACATCCTGGGCCATCATTATGTGCCCATAGTTTTTCTGAGGAGTGGATGGGTTCTGCCCTGAACATCTAATCCCCCGCTGGGGGTTATGCCAAGGCTCTTTTCCGTAGTGTTTGAGGTAGGATCGGAGTGATTCACAAAGCCAGCATCCACAGCAGTCCTCCCGCTTTCCTGCGTCTTGTAATACACCAGGTAAAATATTGGCAGGATGATGCCTATCAAAAGCATGACCAGCACAGCGTTCCACCACCGGATGCCCCAGTCTGCCCCGTAGCTCGCCGGCGCCTGCCTGCCTGCAGCTCGGGGCGGCCCTCCGTGGTCGTCCGGGGGGCACGGGCCCAGGCCGTCGCTGGTCTGGATCAGCCTCTCCAGGTCCTGGTCTACTTCTCTGAGGAAGTCAGTGCACT
The DNA here is from genome assembly GCF_055471065.1 of Atractosteus spatula. NCBI lineage: Eukaryota > Metazoa > Chordata > Actinopteri > Semionotiformes > Lepisosteidae > Atractosteus > Atractosteus spatula. Next base: position 55,679,527 of record NC_142712.1, read on the forward strand.
CCCGGGCATCGGGACTGCCAGCGCTGTGTGCAGCTGGAGAGGGGGAGGGAGAAGGCAGGGGACAAGGAGCCCTGGAGGCGCAAGGCGGCGTTTCACCCAGCTCCGAGCTGCATTCCGTGAAAAGGCCATGCTTCTTGACGGGGATTCGAATGGACTTCAAAGCGTAAAAGTCTTGCTCCCGAATTAGGTTGTTCACTCGCTTTATGTCGGCCACCTGCATTTCGAAACAAAAACAATACAGCCATCTTTTTATGTTAAAACGTAGCTTGCTCATCACCTTTTGCACTCCTAAAAATCTTCTCCCATGGTTGAAGGAGGGAAAGAAATACTCCCCCAGCGGTGCCCCTCCCCCCTGAAGAGCTCCTCCCCCTCCACCTCCCCAGCAGAGCCCCTCCTCCTCCTCCCCCAGCAGAGCCCCTCCCCCTATCCCACCCACAGACTCACCTTGCAGCCGTACTGCAGTGCCAGCTTGTTGAGGTTGTCGCAGTGAGACACATCCCGCTCCAGCAGCAGCAGGTCCCCTGCCCTCTCTCGCTCCTGCCTGGCTGACTCCCGGCCTCTGGGTCTCAGCTCCGTCACACTGAACTCCTCCTCCTCCTCCTCCGAAGAGTCCGCAGGGTGTGCCGCCCCGGCCCTGAACAAGTACACCTGCCCATCCCCGCAGGTGTGGACATCACCTGGGGGCAGGAAGGCTCCGCGGAGAGGCTCCCCCCGCCTCATCGTGGCGACAGCACCTGGGGAAGAGAGCAGCATGGAGCAGGGGGGTAGAGACAGGAGGCATCTGAGCAGGTCCCGCTCCAGGAAACAGCTCCTAGAAGAAGCATGGACACACAGGGGTCTGTGCCTCAGGAAGCACTTCCCATTGCTATCCCTGAACACAGGGCCACTTCATCTCCACCTGGGTCTCAAAGCACGCTTGCTCGAGGGAGTCTAAAGCACACTCTTCACGGGGTGAACCTTCCCCGGCCACTGACCACATATGAGTTTCTACCAGCGGAACGAAGCAGGAGTGAAGTAGTTCAGGTGGGGAGCTGCGTCAGCATGCGTAGGCAAAGGAAGAAGTAATGGGTTTATTCCATGCTGTCCAGACATCTGAAGAAGGCTCCACAGCCAAAATGTGTTTTCTTTCTTCTCTTTTCAGCATGGAATAAACCAATTACGTGTTCCTAAGCAGGAGTGAGATATCTTAGTGTCTGTGTCTGAGCTGGAAACATCAGGAGAGGAATGCAAATAAAGGCTTTACATGAGGAAGAGAAGGCCATTGGTCCCATCTGACCTGTTCGTTAGTAGTTAACTGAGCCCAGAATCTCATCCAGCCTGGTTCACGTGTCACTGTTCACAATCCAAAGCACACTCAATATTAAATGTTTAAACGCTGCAAAGCAGATAGTGGTGTTGCCTTACAAACCCTAGTTTAACTAGTACTTTTCTTTACCAGTCCAAGGTGCACCACTTCTTGACGTTGTATTTATTAAACCCACTACGTAAACATTGCTGCCTTTTTGCAGTCATCTGCTGCCGACAAGCGGACATAAAATGTTGAATTATTTACTTTAACATGAATGGCCCGCCTATAGCATGACTTCTCTTAGCACAATCATCCTTAATACGTGGGAACTTTGGCGAAGATTGCACACTGTTATTTCTCGATTTCAAAATCTGTGAGTCAGTTTTCTTCGCGTTTCACACCTTAGCAGCGCACAACATTGACTGTTCTCCATTCTCTCATCTCATCGTTTGTTTGTTTTTTTTTGCTGTACAAAAGCCCTGTTTGAAAAAAACAACTCTTTGAAAAACAAAGAATGCATTTGACAAACTTTCACGCACCATGTAGCTCCAGTTCTGTCACGCATCACCTTCAAGTGAAAAGGCCAGCTCCCTGCCACAAGATCAGCTAACGTGGTTATATAATCTAACAGTGTCAGCTAAACGTGCTGGTCACCTCCCGGGGCTTTTCGATGTGTAGCAGCCGGTTTTTAAGATCACTGATCGCAGTTGTCTACACAGGAATGAAATCAACTCACATCCCCGTGAACAGCCACAGTATCACACAAACCCGTACTTGATGTGGGCAACTGTGATGTTACTGAAACCTCATTCATCTATACCTCTCCTATTCAACTAAACCTATATATGGAGAAACAAACACGTTTTAATTACGAAATGTATACATGTAAGATTAAAAAGGAAAAAGTGAAACAGCTCTTCAGAATGTAACACAACGCGCTTCTCAAAACTGCAAACATGATTACTGACAGTACGGGATTTACCGTCTGACAAGCGTAAAATAATAACATTTGGAACAAAGTCGGGTGAAAAAAAGTCATCTAAGCAAATCTGTTCAAGTTACTGTAATTGTTGACCAAACTCACTTACCTATTTGGAGTAGACTACATTATCCTATAGGACTGCATCGTGATACAAAGCTCAGGCACACAGGAACTTGATGGTAACCCGGCGAGAGAAGAAGCGGTAGATTGACAAGGGTTGAACCAATCACATCTCAGGGATGAGGCACGCTATCCAATCGCAACACAGCATGGGCGGGACACTTCCTCATCAGGTTAGAGTGTGTGCCCAGACTACGTGTCCTGGCAATAAATTAAAGTGACAGTGATTTCATTGTCTTAAGTAAAGTAAGTCTTTAAAAACAGATGACCTATGAGACTAACTGGATTGTGTTTCTCCAGGTCCAGGGTTGCAGACCTTGTAAAGCATGCTTATGCAATTCAGCAGAATTTCTGATGAGAAAATTATTCTGTCTGTTTTTATGTATTAGAAATATACAGTATGATTGTTTATATGTGAAATGTTTAATGACACATTTTTCTTCCGTCATGCAAAAAGATCAACATTTATCTGCAGTAAAGGTCCCAGCATTTATTTTTTCTGTATAGGTCCCAGAAAGTTAACATGCAGTTCTGAAGTTCAGTGTCAGTGTTCAGTGAAGACGGCACAAAATTGCATCTGGAGGTGGAGACAGATGAACAAGGCCACTGTCTAATGGGCTCTGCTCACCTTTCGTGAGTTTCCCACAGGAGAGAGAAACGGTTCAGGAAGAGGACAAGCCTCAGGTCCCTTGACTCACAGCTCTAGGGTATAAAATGCAGGCCTCTTTCAGTTCACCTTCAGCCACGTCCTGCTTTCTCATAGTGGCGTTCTGGTTTCCTGGTTCATTTGGCCAGATGACTGTCCCTCAAACCAAGTGGGTTAAAACCACAATATTGATATTCTGCAATCATCTTCTTGGATTTTGTATCTTCTGAAATACTTAGTTTATTCCCTTTCATACTGTATGCATTATCACAATATAATAATAATAATAATTATTATTATTATTGTAACCTCCTGGAACTGTAACACTTCCCATATCAAGTAAGAGGCTACTGTAACTATACTTGAGACTGGTTTCTTACCCTTTCCCTGCCTCCAGTGACCTTTGGTCCTTTACATCTTTGCTGTTCACAGCAGCATGCCTGACCTAAAGGCCTGCCTCTGAGAAAGGCATGCAGGTGTTTTAATTATTCAGAATTATGGGATATATGACCATGTGGATCATAACTGTGGTATGACCCTAAAAGAAATTTAAGTGAAGAATCACTGAAGATATTTCCTTTTAAAACACATTGTTTACAAAAATCCAAATAACCAAGTTTGTTAGACGTCCTGAAATACTGCAGATATTTTGTTTAAACAAGAATTCTCTTTAAACAACTCCCCCGCTTTCACAATCCTGTCCACTGGGCACCAACAAGAGTGAAGAGCTGACATTCTCAAGGTATCCATGTTTCTGGCAGGTAACAACTGTATATCACCCTTTCAAGAACAACAGCTCTGGCAAATTATTTTCAGATTCCAAATTGTTTTCAGATATGTTTTCACAGACACATCAACTCAGGAGCAGGCCTCCTCTGGACAGGCGCACATATCTGTGTTACACTGTATCTCATGTTTATGTTAATGCATGGAAAGCAATGTATGAACAGGAACAACAGTAACAGTAACAGTGAGCCAGTAGTGTGGTAATGTAGTTCTTTCTTCATGCCCACCAAACTCTTTAAGTTGACGTTTCCTGCAGGGCAGAAAGTACAGTAGATGCTCATAAAGGAGCAGTGTGGACAAAGTGTGAATAGGAAATGAACTAAATGAAGAACTTGGAACAACCAGAGATTCTTTGCTCAGTTGATTCTTATTAATACTGATAATCTGTAGAGCTTGAAGGAAATGGATATAAAACAATCTAGTGAAAAATAAAGCACATGCTAAATTACTTTTGAACAGCAGTCATTTTAAATCCCTTTTGCCATGATGTGTTTGTTTCCCTTCAGGGATAAATCCTTGCATGCAATACGGAATTGTGCATACAGCCCCTTTACTAGATATTTTGTCTCTCTTTCTCTGTAAAGCCATATCTGTAGGACATCTTAAAAACAGTGTTAGCAAAATCCCCACAGCTTCAGGCTCAGTTTTCAACCTACCACAGCACTGGGCCCTGAAAGAGTATTTACGAGAAAAAGGGAGAAAATTGACATTCAATTTGGACATTTTCACATAGCTGGAATATAGATTTGTCTGTTGTTAGTGTTGAAGAATGTGCATAATATCATCTGTGTGACCATGAATAAGGATTTCACTTTCAGATAAGTATTATTAGTATTTATTATTATATTATTATAGACAGTGTTAGACAATTATTTAAGCTTTTATTACTCTAGTGTAATAGAAATTTCCATATTGTATATAATAATATGCACTGCTTTATCTTACATTTTGTTGTTATCAAAATCTATACATTAAATATATATAGGATAAATATTCAAACTTCTATACTAGCATCCAGAAGGATGTAAGTGCTGCAAGTACAACATATAGATGTCAGAATAATCAGACACAAGAAGAGCTTCTAATAATAACAAGACCTGCAAAGGACATTATGCAGCATCACTTTAAGAGAAAAAGTCTAATTTCAAAACTGTAATTTGGGCAGAACAATGAAATAAAAAAAAACTATAGTCTACTTAAAGTAAAGCAATCTAGGATTGTTGTGAATAACACTTTGTTGTGGCTGTTAGGCTCTAGTCTGGGCTGGGGCTCCATGCTGAGTTGTGTGGGTTTAATCTGGGTCCTCATGTTTTCTTTCATCTCTCAAAGACATGCTGGCATATTCATACGTCATGTTAAACTGTCCACTCCATGAGAAACAAGCTGGGTACCCCTCCCTGTTTTTCTACTGTCCCCAACATGCCTGGGAATAGATTCCGATGAAAAACAATCTAGGATTGCCCACATAATGGCTTCAGGGCTTTGAGGAAGCTTTGAACACAGTAGTGTAACTGCTGAAAAGATAAAGGCACACTGTACATGAATGACCTTTGAAAGATATTTTCCAAAGCAATTATAATTATAATTATTATTAAATAAATATTATTTGTGTTTTCTAGCCTATTCCATTTATAATTAAATACAACACGCTGCTACTAGGGCTTTAAAAAATCTGCTTTCTTTTTTAAAGTAAGGTTTCTCAGAGTGAATATATCATTGCAGAATATTTTAGACATCAGCATAAATACAGGATGAATATTTCATTATGTTGTACTTTAATGTTATTGTGCCAATCCCAGCAATGTATATAATGAGTAAAAAAAGTATCTATTTTTTATTAAAAGAAAAGACCATTATTTTGTCCATTAGATGGTGCTATTTATCCATGAGAATTGCATCTTGGAACTGCTGTCAAAAGAAACCAGGCAAAATTAAAAACGAAGAGGTGGAAAACCTAAACAAAAAGCAGATAAATTGTATTCATTATTATACAAACAAAAATAAAAGAAATTTCTAAATATATGAATCAGTTCCAAATCCATCATGAAATGCTGCACACATGGATTTGCGTGTACAAGTTATGGAGTCACCTTCCCTTATTAACAAGAGAGTGGATGGCCTTCGAGGACCAGGGAATCATATCCTGTCCACTGCAAGCGAATATGCGATATTGGTCCCTGCAAGCGAATATGCACTTGGCACTTAGCACCTGGTAAAGGTCAGGTGACAGAAATGCAACAGAAGCAGGTCACAAAAAGCCACTGTACATGCATTTCTTATTTAATGCCTGACTGCTTTAGACTACAACACACTCCTCTGAACCAAAATGAAAAAGGTAAAAAGGCAGTATGCATTTGTCTGTGTTACAATTAATTAGATCAATTTACTTTTATAGTATTTAAAACAATCTGACAGCCTTTTGGTTTTCTTGTTCCAAACCATATTTGCTCTTCAGTTCTTACTGTTTCCTAGGTTTACTTAAACCTTTCTCCTCTCACCTCCCACCTCAAATTCAGAATTATTCATCACATTCTAACTGAGCTTTCTAACAACCTTCAGTTTCCTCAACACTGCCATTAAATCTTTTCCTAACCTGAGTTCTGTTTTAAAATGATATTGATATATTGTTCCCTGCAATGGACTGGCGTCCTGTCCAGGCTATATCCCGCCTTGTGTCCGGTGGGACACATCACTGTCACTGCTCGCTGGGACAGATTCCAGCTTCCTCGCAATCCTGATTAATCACAAATTCTTTGTCCAAAAGATCAGCAGTTTGGTACCAGGTAATTTATGGCATTAATTTATGTTGGTGAAATATTGTACTTTTACTATGCATTCACATATGGCAAAAAATAATTTCATTCTAAATTCTTGCCAGGAATTTCATATTTGCAATGTCCCTACAATCTAAAACCCAATAACCTTTTTGTTTCAAATTTGTTGTTCAAATCTGGCTGATACGTTCACATGGTTTTAAAAGAGCTTTCAAAAAGATTGATTTTCCAAAAACTCATGTACTGCAGTTTTCATATCTGTGACTGTGAGCAGCCCTTTTTGCATGTTACATTAAATCCTATGAAAAATGCAATAGCTTTAGTAGCAGATGTGGTGTAAAACTGCATCATGTCTCTTGTTCTATAGGAGGAAGAGAGGAAGTGGAGTCTGAAGGGAATGCAGTCATATTAAGCACACTGAACTAATGAGAGGAAGGCTAGGCCAGATTATGGATCGCCAGCTCTAAGAGAATTAAATTGTTAGCAAAAGAAATTAAAACTGGGAAACACGGCAGAGTTCATGAATGTCTCCAGTGCCCAAAACTGTTTGTATAGATGCAGTGATGCAGAATAAGCCAGTGGACAGGAAGAAAAGATGAAGTTCAGGACATCTAACAGAGTGGATTAAAGGTTCTTATCTCCATCTTTGTTTAAGAAATCCTGGCCTTAAATCTTGATTGACAAGACAAGTGAGGCAAATTAACATGAGAAACTTAAACCTAAAGGTTAACTTCTAATCACAAAGCAATATAAGTATGGTCACTGCTCTTACCTCCCTAAACTCTAATAATCATCATAATATATTCTATACAATACTTAGTATCAAGTAATACATTCGAATACATCTACAATTGGAATTTTAACTGTTGAATTGAAATTGAGCAAAGACATTTTGAACATTCAAATTGTTTTAAAAACATTTTTGCTCCCCCAAGTCTAAGATTCAGTCCTTGTACAGATTAACACTGGATGTGGTAGATGGATTTACAATTTCTGTTTGATCGGCCCAAGCACTGCTAAAAGTGGACATTGCCTCTCCTTATTGCTAGAGTCTGGAAGTTTAATTTAGAGTCTCTCAACTTGGGATCCCCCAGTAAAACAAATTCTGATGTCCTTTGGTAATCCAAGTGGCTTTCAAACTTTCCGTCTTTCAGGAAAAAAAAACTTGCAAGAGCAGACCATCTGGTGCGCCACTGACAGCAACATGAGCAATTTTACAGCATTGGATGTATTAAAGAGATAGTCAATTAATTTAGTTAAAACAGCATCCCTCGTCTTTCCCCTGGTGAGTAAGACAATTTAACACACCATAAAATCACGCATACCGCAAAGTTAAATGGAAACTAATAAAAAAAATTGTGGAAATTGGAAGAGCCAGTTTGAAAGAGGAAAAGGGGTCTTGAATTGGGCCTTTTTATGAAACGATAATGTGTAAATCTCATACCCAAGCAACTTTCTGAAGGTCTGCATCCTAGCTGGCAGTACTCAGAAGGGCCCCATGCCACTGTGTAGAAGCTGAATGGCTACTGTGGAACCTGGGACAACAGATTACTTCATATTCTGTTCCACACAGGATGGGTTTTAATATTGCCCTTAAATTTTAAATGTTTTCACTCAAATGTTGCAAAATTAGCTTGTAAATCAAGGATTAGACCCTTGCTAAACTGAGTATGATTGTTTAATCACCCCACAGAGCAACAATAAGAACTTATCAAAGCTTACAGAGGCAATATGATACATTGTTGAATGTGCCAGAACTAAATCAAAAATCATACACAGCACTAGTAAAATCTGGTTTTGAGTATTGTGTGCAGTTATTATTACTGCATTACCAAACAGAAAAACACAGCTGCTCTGGAATCAGTCCTGTGATCTGCAACATATTCCAAGGGTTAAATGAATGTCCTGCTCTGACACATTGGAAGAGATGCGTCAGTTTTAGTCTTTAACACAGAAGATTGTGAGAGAACATGATGCAAATATTCAAGATCCTCAAAGGCACTGACAAAGTCCAACCAAAGGACTTCTGCACAATGAAACAATCAACCCAGAGGACATAAGTGGAAAGGAAACGGACATACAGTACATGTAAAACCTAGAACAGGAGACACTTTTGTACAATATATGAAGATTCTCCGCCATGCTGTTGAAACTCCCATGGATTCATTCAAGAAATGGCTGAATGAGATCCCTAGATCAATTAACTACTAGCTATCAAAACTAGAAATCCTCTCATTTTGTACCCTTCTTATGTTCGTATGTATATTATTTTGTCAAAAATAATTCTGTTTATTACTGATTTTCTTTAGTTTCTGCAGTAACTAATATGATAAAGTGCCTATTTAGCGTTTGCTAAGAATAGGTCATATATAAAACCTAATTTGCAATTACTCTTCCAAACAAATCAAATCGGTATTACTGTATTTGTCAGCTGTTGTCTGGTCTTATCGATGGCAGAAATATTGATCTGATCAATACTACACATTTACTACACATAGTCATTAAGTGCTAATATTCACCTCAGTGAAGGTAAAGTGCTCAATTTACACATTCATTTATTTCAATTTAAGGGTATTTTTAATACCCCGCTCTGTCTCAAAGCATCACAGGGAAAGATGTTATTCCTTTTTTATTAAAGTTCTAGCTGATGAAACAGCTGATTGATATCAAATAAATATCAAGAATAATGATAATAAAACTAGCTCAGTAAAGATCTAAATGCCATTTATTTTGTGTTGCACAGGCAGCTGATGTGTTCTGTAAGGTGGTTGGGTTTCAGCAACAGATTAGTCCCACAGTGTCTCACTTCCCACTTTCCTGTTCCAGTCTGTCAAGCCCTTTGTGACTGGACATCTGTAGGAGGAGGATGCTTGGCAGGGCAAGGTCAGTGACGATACACAAATCAGCACTTGCTTTCAGCTATCACAGTAATCGCACTGTTCTTGGAATGATGTTGGGGAAGATGAGATATTTTATTCAGTCTCCTGGGATGCAGGCTTTAATATACAAATGGACTTATGATTCCTAACCTCTTCCACAGATTATCTCTGTCTTCTGGAGAAACTGAACAAAAACATCAGCACTGTGTTTAAGGGAAAGGTCTCTCAGAATGTAAAGTAATTTGTGGACGTGTTCTTTTGTTTTTAATGTTTTCGGAGCTAATCTCTCAAATCCAATCCTTCTAGGAATTTGGCACGTGTGCAACTTTGGTGCCAGATTACGCAGACTGCCTGTTCTGATGAATGCACAAACAGTCCTCTGGGTCAGGGCTAGCTTTTCATTTTGTGCTGCGCCCTGAAAGATCTAGCATCTCTGGGTTGTGCTTATTCAGGGGGATCACAGACATTAAGTCCTTCCTCTTTCCTGCCCAGCTATGAATTTAAAGCACTTCCTAATCCTCCAGAACAAAATCTGTCCCTTGTAGTGTGCCACTGCAAATACAGACGCCATTCAAAAAGCAGCTCTCGTTTTCAAACTGATGCACTTGTACGAATGCTTGAGATGATCCCTTACACCAGCCAAGTCCAACAGCTCTCTTCATAAATTCTTAGTTTCGGGACCTTGGCTCTGTCATGCTACAACAGATTTACCCATTGCTCTGTTGCTTCATTCTCCCTGCCCATCCATCTACAGTACTTCCCTGTCCACAGCTCGCTCTCTGGCTCCTGTTCCTCAGCCAATTATAACACAAGGGCAGTCGGTTGCCAAGCCTCACATTCCATTAAGCAGATCTGTTGCTTTAAGCCATCTGATTAGTGGGAGGGTAAACTTGTGCTCTTTGCTGACTCTCCGCCATCCACTTTGCACTTCTAAAATGCCTGTGAGGAGGAGGCCATGAACACAAATGCTGCCTTAAATGGATGTATCGTATCATCATATAATTTCCCTCTCTTCCAAGGCCCCGTGCAGCCCGCCTTGATTATCAACAGAGCAGATAACACGCTCTGTCTCAGGGCCACTGAGCAGCTTGTCCAACTGACAGGAAGAATAGAGAAGAGGGAGAGCAGAGACATGCAGTGCCCGCACTCTGCCCCATCGCAGGAACCTTCCTGTCTGATAATTCAACAGAAACGACAGCTGGCAAATTTGCTTAATCAATGTCGACATGGTTAACGGTTGTAAGTCCTATATGCTTCATATAAAAATGAATGTCATTTTCATGAAAGCTGATGTAGGGCAGTGAACAGTTTGAAGTGAACCCAGCCATGTCCAGCAGCTCTCCGTTTTTCCCATAACTTTCTTAAATGTCTTTTTCATGAATCTTTCCACACCCCGATTTAAGTTCTTCATTTAACTTAAAAGATACAAAATTACATTTTAGTTTTTCTGGGATCTCTACATTCTTTTTCTCAATAGTCCTTAATGTGTCTTTAGTTTATGTAGTACATCTCCAGAAAACTGTATTTGGCCTCTATTAAATGTGTCCCTTTGAATGCTGTCAATGTATGTCTGGAAAACGGAAATTGGAAATCATTGCATATAATATCAGAATCTGGTGTTTTTATGATCACTTTTAATAAATCAGAAGTGAATGAGTGAGGTTTAAACTCCTGTTAACCTACAGTAAGTTACAGTATATAGTAACACTATATATGTCAGAAACCATCATTCTGTGATTTTAAAGCAGCTACAAAACTACTGGCAGTGGTTTAGAATTAACAGTCCCTGATGATTTACAAAATAAACCATCTACAGATGCCACTTATTTTAAAAATAATAATAGAAATCCTGTAATACAAGATTCTTGTCGTGACCTATGTAAATTGTCATTTTTTTGTAAACATTATTGAGCTGACTGCGACATAGAAGATCTGTAGATGGCAGTGTTGGCTCTTGTTAAGTAGAAGTAGACTAAGTCTATCCTTACCCATCAGATCCCCGTAACCCACTATGTGTTCGGAAGAGCAGTGAGCAGAGGATACACAGTGCACAGACACAGGGCTGCTAGCAACACTTCCATAGCTGGAACACTAAGTAGACTGTCACACAATCACTTATCCTGCATATTTCAGGATTTTAGAGACAATAAACCAAAATTGAACACAGTGGATGTGTGCACAGGTACAGTATGAAAAAAAGCATGATTACACAGAAGCATGGTTGGGAAGCGCAATACAGATCCTAAGAGCAGCGTCATACTGTAATATCTGCAAACAATAGATGGAAGCAAACTTAGCATTTAAAGACAAAAAAATAGAAATTAAAATAAAGTTTCTGTGTGAAAAAGACAGACACACACAGAGTGTACAGTGGATGCTCGTACTGTTAAAACCAGGGAGTGGGAGCAGTGTCAGGAAGAATTCTATATACTGGAGGTTACAGTTCTGTCAGTGTGGCTCACAGACTCCCAGAGCTCTGAAAGGTCATTTAGCAATTTGCTACACCTGAATTAAAAATAGCTAAGAGCTCTGCTTCTCTCACTGGGTTGCTTTGGGCACAAGGTAACACAGGCGATTACAGATTTGCTGAAGACGTAGGGTATGCAAAAGCCCCTCTCCATTGCTGTTTTTCTCCGAGTCGGAGAGGGAAAACAAAATTAATCCTCACAGCTCTGGGTCACGGCAACAGGTCAAAAGTTTATTGATTAAACGTCAGGTTTGCAGGTGAATGTGATTCATAACTCAGGGGTGGCTGCTGCACAAATTCATCACGGACTGTTGCAGCAGAAGATTAAAAGGTACATCGTAGGATCGCATGACAGTGCCAGGCAGATGAATCCGCCCCGTGATCCTAAACAAAAAATGCACAAAGAAAAAAAATTCAAAGGTTCCCCTTTCAGTGTTTGCAAGATAACATTGAAATAGTTAAGCAGGTAAGCTTTTGTACTGTATATATCCCTTTCAGAAGTATTCTTCCTTTGTGTATGTTGGATAATATTTTGCATTATTAGGGAAATTAGCATTTTGAATATAGAAAACTAACACTCACATAACGGATTCACAAAGTCGAGCAATCTGAACAGTGTTCTGGTGTTGATCGATGACGATTTGAAGAAGCCTGAAGTGGTGACTTTTTTATGTGTCAAGCCTGTACTTTAGTGACCTCAGCAATTGATTCCTGAGCATCAGACCTTATACATAATTTTATCTTTGCTGTGGTAAATGACCCAGAGAGTTTTGGTTCATGATCCCAGTATCCCAGCTTCCCCTAAATCCAGGTTGTTCATTTACTTATGGGAATCAAATGGTCTCTGTTCTGTTCCTTCTAAAATCACACAACCCAAAATCAGCTGGGTTCATAAAGAGAAACACTATTCTTTGGACTTGCATTCAAGACTCAGAACATCATTTATGATTACTACTACTTACTACTCTGGGTGCCTATATACTGAGAGACAGTGCAGATATTTGAAACAGTAAGTATTGCTTTTTTTTAAATGCTGCCATTTTTTTAGAATTGGGCAAAACATATTGCAAGAGAAACTTTAAAAATTACCCCATCCGTTTTGATCATCTTTTAAGCACCCTGGAGTTTCTTTTTACATTGAATTCAGCCGAACAGTTGTGATACAGAATTTCATTACACCAGTCGTTGTCTGTAAAAATCACTGAGGCTCGTGCCTTGCAAGTGATGGTGATGTGACAGCAGGGAGTGCCGCAGGCTTGAGAGTGATGACTCCCCTGTGTCACTAAGTACTGTAGGAAGTCTATGTATCAGAAGCAACTTCTAATGCCAGCAGAGACCCAAGGTTAACTGTGTTTAAATCCTTTGGTGCAAATCAGTGCAAGGTTTTGAGGGCGAAGATCTGACTGAGAAGATACCAATACACTCATACAAGCTCTCCTCTGAACTACAGTAGGAGATGTTGGAAGATTTTGGCAGAGTTGCAGGCAATTACTGTATTTTCAGAGATCCCTAGAACCATGGCACACAGTGCAAGCTTTTTGTCAGCAAGAAAGCTCACAGTCATTGGCACTCTGTTGGGCTCAGTCCAAGGCAGTAGCTATGAGTAAGGGATGACCTTGCCCTACCACCACCCTATCCAGAGTGTCGTCTGATATTACTCTGACTGACAGTAACCCAGCCCCTCAGCACCAATCAGGTTGGAGGCTCTGTATAACCTCACCACGAGAGATTGCATTGATGAGGACACTTCGCATGTCGTGCTGATGAGGGAAGTGTAAAACTATCACCACCCAAACAGATAGCCTGTGTCCCTCTGAAAGGGCAAATCTTTCAACAGCTACTTCATGTAAACACCAAGTGCTTGTGCTGAATTCATTAGCAAGGATCAAACTACATTAGTTAAGGGGTTTTTCATTTAACGTTTTCTTCCCCCAAGTGAGACCGGCTGCCAAATACATTCTCTCTGTGAAAAGGACGCTTGCTTTGTACATGCAGGATTATAGAGCTCTTTGTTAACGTGTTCAACAAAAGTTGCAAACTCTAGGCTCAGACTCCTCCCTCACTCTTTAAATAAACACTTTGCTGTGTGGTCCACTGTGCTAGAACATGATTTTGGGATTCACTATTGCAAGGTTTCTTGGGTAAAGAAATACCTTACGGATATTAATCTGCAACATTAGCTCTTTCCTTGTGTATCCCCCAGGCAGATTCAGAAGGAAACGATGCGTTTTAAATCCCTCTAATTTACCCTCATTTATACTGCAGCACAAAGTAGAAGAAATTATTTAATGCTATACATTTTCTCTCTTTGTTGTAGTGTATTATTGTTGTTATTCTTTAGTTGTGGTATTTGTTCTGTCCAACAAATATTGCACTTAGCACTGGTTTTAAAATGTATTGAGCTTAATGCACATTACATGGTAAGAAATAAAATGTATGGTAATTTGGGGGTAAGGTGTCAATGTAAAATAAAACAAAATTGAATTCACACCAAGTCTGTCTGAGTCCTGTAAAGACTACAGAACTAAATATACTGTACTGTATATACACCATAAAGCAATAAAGATGACTTTGCTTGGATAATCAGGAGCACGGTTTGCATTAAATATAGATGACAGGAGAGAGGAGGAGCTGCTTTTTCCAGGAATTCCCAGCTATCTGCTGTTAAAATATGCAATGACCCGGACTGCAGGCAGAAATGATATCATGAACATTAAGCTCCTGAGTTAATGTTACATACTGGGTCGTGCTGCCAGTGTGCACTAATAGCATGCTTTTAATATACCACATGTGCTCCTAGTGATTTCTGTGGGGACTTTGGCTTTAGTCTGGGAGAATTTTCATACAGCTGTTTACATTGAGGCTAGAAGGATAATTATGAAAAGTGCTTGTGTAGTTTATATATTTTTTCATAATGATATAAGAAGTGACTGATCACATTACATCTTCCAGGCCTTGTGGAAGTTCATAATGATAGCAACATACACTTTCTCAGAAACATTTTTGTGGACTGTAACATAGACAAGCAATGTTATGTGAGCACACTGCTATTAGAGACATATTTGTGTGCTATGTGGTGTTTAACACTTCTGGATGCTCTACAGAACCTGCAGTCTGCACTAGGTGTCAGATGGTCTTCTTTGCTTATCATGGTAGTGCTGGGATTCTGCTGAACGACAACACTGAAGGGTGAGATGAAGTTTATATGCTGTCGTCAGTGTTTCAATAAATAAGATAACCAGATCTTTCACAGCTGAAAATGAGTTACACATGTGGGTGAATAGACAGAGTGTTGTAATACTATTGTCTGCTTTGTAATGAGCCTACAGGAGCATTCCACTTGTCCATGGTAAAACCACGTAACAGACCGAAGATTCTGGGCTTGTAGCAATATGATCAAACACTGAGCGCTACGATCGTGTTATAGCAGATCATGTGGAGGTGCCAGACCACCAACCTCAGAGCCCTGTCCCCATACCTGGAAAGTTCCACCTCTCTACTTCTTGAAAGAAGCACCTGTTGAATTGAATGAACCAATTATGGCATTTATGGAATTTGTTTTGCACATCAAAAGCTCATAAACATATAACAATAATACAGTATAAAAACAGTACAATACCATAGCACAACATGAGATCTTAAATATTTTTTCATGTTCCTTTCATTATTAGCAAGCTCCTCATTATTCCTGGAATGGGTCAGAAGGAGTGAGAGCTCAGCCCAGACTCCAGTACAGGACAGGACTCCAGTCCATCGGAGGACAAACATACACAAGGGCAATTTAAAGACACCAGTTCAGCTCCTATAGCAATATTTTAATATTTGATTTTTTTTGCCCCACAGAAAAGAAACCTGCTTTTTTCAGGGTGATTTTAAATCATGTGCAGTTAGCATTATCTTGGATATACTGTAGGCATTCTAGGACCTCTAATTCTATGCGGATATAGAACAACAGAGGTCCAGTCTAGCAATGTACAACGTTGAATTGACAGAAAGGTGCAAGTTATGCCATTCTTGGAGCTCAGGGGCGTCCTCTGTCCAGCAGGACTTATAATGCAAAATACTGTATATAACAATGCGAAAAAAATAACAATGTAAAATATACTGAAGGAACAGAAGGTTTCTAGTTTTCTTCCCTCATGAGCCCTTAATTACCAATTTAAACTCATTAATTCCTTAAACTGGATAAGATGAAGCCCTCCCTTGCTCTTAAGGAGCTGGAGAGACTTTAAGAGGCCACAAAACCTGCCAGACAGCAGCCTGTGAAGACTGGATCTCGGCACATCTGCCGTATTGACTGTACAGATTCTTTACATCCGAGATGCCTTTCTGAAGAAACATTAGCACAACGACATAAACAAGCTTGACAAGCCTCTTTCAACAATGTTCAGTTTTGTGTCACAGCAATCTCACAGCTCCGCTTGAACTGGGAGGCTGTGACTTGGGCGAAGGTTAATGCATCAGTTTCTATAGAATTGTATATTTTAAGTTCCCACTAGGCAATAACTTGAAGAAAAAAATCTAGATTGCACAATTTTCCTCTGAACACTGTTCTAGAATAGTAATCCATCACACGTATGTGAATGTATAGAAGAAAAAAAGGAAGACAATTTAGTTTAAGTTAAATGGTAATTTTGTGAAAGGTAGGTCCTTAGGTATCAACGTAATGTGTTCAGTTTTATCTGTCTATGGTAGTTAAGCTGTTTAATTAGGACAACTGAAAGTTCCGTGTGACAAAGTGATTTCTCTGTCTTCACTTTGCATACATCAAACTCAGGTGGTTCTCTTAAAGGCGCTGGAGGTAAAGGTTGATTGTTATGAACTAGAAAAAGAACTTAAAACCTCAGATGAAAGATTATGCCAAGAGCTACTGAAATCATAATGGTTATTTTCATCCTGTGCTCCGAACACCAGTGCCATTACAGGTTTGCTTCAAGCTTGGAGAGGGAGAGAGCTTCTCCATACAGTAAGGCATTTAATAATTGATGCCATTGGGTTCACTGGCTCTGCAGAGGGTCTCACCATGGCCACTGGATGACCTCAGACATCTTCATTCTTAATTAGAACTTGATGACAACCTTTGAAAAATGCAACAGAACGCTCAGGTTTATACAGTACTCTGCTGATAGCACTTTTCAGCACTGCAATCTGAAGCCTGAAGCTGGCATAACACACAGGTATTCATTTTGACCAGATTTGCTCTCTATATCTGTGAGGCGATAAAATCACAAAACCATTGGAGTTTCGTGGTGATGTGCGCGGTGAAGTCAGATTTCTTGAGACTGAGTGAACAAAATAGTGGAGGAAATTATTTTAATTCACAGAGAAAAAGGCATATTAAGATTATTAATTACTGAAGCTCCTGATCTTATGGTCAGTTTTAAAATGTAGTTAGTATGTGAAGGTATTCTAAAAGAACTACTGTATTTCTTAATTATTTATAAGCAATGATTAGATTACCAAAAACAAAAAGGTTTTGTTGGCCAAGGATGTTGAATAAATACTGATTTGCAAGAGAAAAGGGTACAGTATGCATTTAAAAAAACGTTTTGCATGATGAATCCGGCAGCGATTTAACTAACCGCATGGAATTGTGTACTTCGAATATCCCAGGAGAGATTATAAGTGAATGAACACTACAACAGTTTCCCCACTTCTTGGCTAGTTACTGTGTTTTTCCCCTTTTGAGAAATCCAGCTTAACTGTTTTGTACTTCAGCACTATTAACACATTTCTTTCTTAACACAAGAAAAAATGTGAAACATGTTTTGTGTAATTGCCACATAAAACTCATTACTGTTATACAACCACTGTACTTTGCTGATTACTAGCTCATGGTGCTTCATCTCCCTCTATAGGATGTCTTTATCATGTCCTCTAGTCTCCTTCATCAAGACCCACGACCGCCTTTGTTTCCAGTCTTGTGAGGAGATAAAGGGATGGTTAAAAGAGAAGGAAAAGCCAGAATTAAAAATAGTGTGGAGAGCTGCCCAGGGCGAAGGCCTGTCAGGTTTGCTTGAAATGAGGAAGATTCCTGCTTGAAGACACTTGCTGCAGCTGCCCTTCGAATGAACTGCGGGCGGGGTGGGGGGGCTCCCTACTGCAGAGCTGGGAGAGCAGAATGATTGCAATGTCTGTAATCCAGGATTATACATCTTTTTTCACATGAGCCAATGGATTAAAAAGCAGAGAGCCAAATGGCAGGATCAGACATATTAAGATTATTACTTGGAGTTGGCAGAGTTTTAAAAATAGATTTCTGAACAAATCTCCAGAGAGGGAAATAGGGAGAACACTGGGTTTGCACTGTGCTGTTTCTTGGCAAACTTTCACAAGGAATAAGTGCAAGAAGCTGCTCACTGACAGTGGGCTCCTCCATTCACATGGATTTACCAGTTCAGGTTTCTGAAGTGATGGAAGGGTGTTTGTGCAAGGCAACAAATGTATGACTGTTCTCTAAACACTAAACCACATTTTAGTACCATTTGTGCATGTGTATGTAATAGACATTGCAAATTATGCTAATTTAAGAGCTAACAAAACTTCAGTTTTCTAAGGTGGATTACTCATACCTTTAGTAAATGCACTACTTACATGTTAATTGCTTATATTCTTGTGCATGAGAAATGAGCAGACTTCCACACAACATATTAAAAATTACTCCAAATGATGCTGCTTTCTGGCTCCTGGCCGTGAGGAGCTCTCACTACAATATCCCAAAATCTACAGTATCATTAACTACCACAGAAAACCAATTTCTACAGCTGTGTTGTCTGTGAAAAAGATGCTGTGTACTATTTTCACTGCCCTTACATTTCTGTGTTTCAAAATGCACTTTCCCTTGGCTTTGTGCTAAAATATTGAAAGTTAAAGCAAGACTTTTTGACATGGTGGCACTCAAATGGATTGATGTTACATCTGTTCATTCCTGTTAGTGTCTGTTTGCCACAAATTTTCATATAAAACATTGAAAAAGCAAGGGAAATATTCAACCTGGGGTGTGGAATTCGGGGAATAATAAAAGGCTGATCCATTGAGGTGAAAATAACATACAAAACCTTAACTGTGGGCAATACTAATGCAGTATCTGGATAATGCTTTTTACTGGAGACAAGACAGATGATTTTTTATTCTTCTTCTTACAATTATGCTTTGGAAGAGAGAACAATTACAAAAGGGAAGGTAAAAAAGCCCTGGAAATCGCTAACCTTTTGAGATGGAGCATCTGCTTCAAACTGTGGGTCTCACTCCTGGTCCCCTTTCAGGGATACAATACAAAAAGACAGAATATAGTGGGAGTCAAATTGAAGGTTAATTGGAGCCAGAAAAATGTCAACCAATTGTAGCAATTCACCCAGGAGGACTAACCAGCCCTCGGTAAAAAGAATCACAAATTACAGTACAGCACAATGCTGATCCATAATAGGATGAAATGGAGTCTTGAAGTGAGTCAGGCTGACACCTCTAGCTTTCTGCCCCTGCTAGCATCAATGTGTGGGTTTCTGTGCACACGCCATATCTTCAAGTCAAAGTGAATACAGGACTCGCGGCCTCTCTGAGAATAAAGGTGTTGGCACCGTATTCCGAACACTGCCACAGCAATGGCATCCTCTCCCCTTCCAGCCTCAGGACTGCCACGCGACTCGAACACAGCCTCCGAATAGCAGAATCACAGATGACAGGTAATGTTAGAGTCACAGTGGGAAGCTCATATGTGGCAATTCACTGCGAAAAGCATGTTGAAGGGAGAAATACCAATCAGATTTTGAAAGTGGTCTGGGTTGCAAAACAGCTTTCCTGTAATACCTGCTTGCTCTAGTGGAAGCACCAGTGTGACACTGATCCAAGGAGGGTACATTATACAAGCAGATTTAGCATGGTTTGTCTTGAGACGGAGGACAAAGGATTATCATTACTGCCAGCAAAACTGTGCATGTGTGAGTGAAGCAATTTAAAAAGTGCAAGAGCTCACTGGCCGTCTGTGGTCTGAAATGGGCATGTTTAAAAATGGACAATAGCTGCCTGAAAGAAAAAATTAAAATGCTTAGTTTAGGGTGAAAAGCTATCAAATTTGACTTATCTGGAAAAAAAAATTGAGAGCATTTAAGTAAGAGCCTTGTAAGTCGATAAAGTTGTAATTGACTTGCATGTGCATGCATCTGGGTATCACTATGACACAAAGTCAGCGAAAACGGGCTTTGATTAGTTAAAGCAGATTAGCTTCCCCATCATATGGACCAGCAAATGTGAGTTTTTGTGATCGTACTGCTGGATAGCAGACCCAGGGTAGATCTATATGGATATGTAGTTCAGGTGGGTAGCTGCGTCGTAGGCTGCCAACGAACAAGTAACAGGTTTATTCCATGCTGAAAAGAGAAGAAAGAAAACACAACATTTCGGCCGTAACGTTGTGTTTTCTTTCTTCTCTTTTCAGCATGGAATTAACCTATTACTTGTTCCTATATGGATATGTGTCAACCAAATTCAACTCACACCAGCTGTAAATTAGTGTCTTACCCAAAGAAGCCAGTAATGTTATTTATGAAATATACATTATTATTATTATTATTATTATTATTATTATATTTCCCTTGCTGACACCCCCATCCAGGCCAGCTTAGGGTATTCACAAAGGTTTACATTTATTATTTAAATAGATGCACTTACAATAAAACTACAATAAAGTAGTAATTCATGGGAAAATAATCACACAAAAGCAAATAAATCAGGAAGAAACAGCTAGTGCTAAAAGAACAGTAAACACACACAAATAATATGAGTACAGAGCAGTGCTGTAGCCACCTTGTTATTGTTCATGCTTGTTTAAGTTCAACACAATAATTACATGAAACATGGAGGAATAAAAAACATTTAGTGGAATACAGTGCAAGAGGCACTAAAGGATTTCATTCAAAACTGAAGTTCTCCATTTGATGAAAACTGCCCTGGAGGTTAGGTTGGGCACTCAGCATGTGCAAGTACTGTATGTTTTGCAGAATGTGTTCATCTGATTCCAAATTGGGTGATAGATACTGTATGAAACCACAAAGAATTGGAGATTCCACTATATTTTTAATGCACAGTTAATAAAGAAGAACAAAGGATTATGACAGTTTTTTTTTAATCACGCCCTTAAAATATTTCTTTGGAATTGCAATTTAAAAATTGTTTTATCCCTGAAAACATTAAATCTTCTTTTTTTTTAATTCTAAGTGCTCTCTGTATTGTGGCTTTGAAAAGAAGTAATCAGTCACATACATTGGAAGTCCTTTCAAGGCAGCCTTCTACACAATGTATACTGTCTGTGCAATTTAAAAATACTTACCACAACACTCTGTAGATACACAAATCTTTTGCTGCTGCAAAGAGGTTTTTTTTTGTTGCTATAGCAGAATGGTTCAAAAAATGAAAAGGATGCTTTTTTATAGTCTGTATATATATAAAAAAGATTGCTCACATTTAAGGTTAATTGGAGCCAGAAATGTCATATTAATCTAGCAGTTTACCAGAGGAAATTGCCCTGGCCTTTTGTAGAAAAATGGCTGAGATCACCACATGGGGCTTTGCTGAGATAGTCAGTAGTTTAATTTGTAACTCGCCTGCTGTGTCTGTGACCCGAATAGTCTTATGTATAATCCACTGCTGTACAATCAGTGCCTGTGATCTTTCACAGATACCATAAAATTAATATTCTGATGGCCCGGAGAGTGCCTAGAACCTACAGAAAGAGGACTCTGACACTCTAACTTTCATTTTCTCCATGTTCTTATGCAGATATCTGTCATAAGAAACCACAAGCTTGTGAATAAAAGCAACAACAACAGCTCACAAAATTCAAAGCAGAATCTGCGGTGTGCTACATTAGCGTAAAGATTCTTGAATGCTCTGTAACTGTCTGCCTTGAAATTCTGTTATTTGCAACAGAGTAATTGTGTTCCCTGTAGATTTGTGAAAAGACTGACTGGAAAAAAAGGCTCCGCTTACATTGAGGTGTTAATACTGAAATAGGCTTTGTTTCTTCAGAATAAACAGTGAAAAAGGTGAAGGTGTGAGAAATGTTTTTTGCTGGTTTCGTTGTGGTAGTGTTTGAATGGATGAATACCCATTGAAAAGAAAAACATTGTACCTTAGGCCAAAACACCTGGTTATTTATCACCAGCACCAATGGAAATGTAGCATTTTTCTTTTTCTAATATACTGTACAGTACATGAACATTTAAATTCATTAATTGTGTATTTGTGGTTTATGTTGTTTATGTTTATGAAGTAAGGAATTTCAATTTTTGTATATTGTGAGCCTTTTGGCTTTCAAGCTGTAATGAATCATAATTAAGCTATAAAACTATGTAACATGGTGATATCTACTATAACAAGCTTAAACAACTTACTGTATGTTTTATTGGTACTACAGCGTCTGATTAATAAACTGTAAGAGTAGGTCGTGTTTTGTGTTGCACTAAGCAAAGTATCTGAAATGAAAAACTCAAGAAAAGTCTTAGCCTCAAACAAAGACAAATATCTTGCATCTAAGCTGAAATGGCAAATTTTCTATCCCATCAACATCACTAAAATAGCTCAGAAGCTACAACGTGAAAACAACCTACTTGCCCACAGCGAATAGCCCTCGCTAACATTTGAAATAAGAAATTGGGTCTGTTCAAAATATTTCAGCAGAGGTGTAGATTACAGTACAGCTCTCTTTACTACATGGTTTATTTCCCTAAGTGTCAACACTCCAGGAAATGACATGGTTCTGCTCCTAGACTTGGTACATCGCCAGAGCATCTATTGTGTCCATGAAAGAAATTAAGCTAAAAGGAAAAAAAAAAGAAAAACTGTCTTGATTTCTCCTTAGACGATTGGTGAATCTAATGATAGTAAGGATTACCCTTGTTCGCGGGCACTGATCATGCTGAGTGAAGGTCTAATTGGAATGTTCTCTTGCAAAGTTTATCAAGTCCTGGGGCTGGCAGTTAGTGAACCGGTCAATTAATCTTTTCTCTTTTAATGAGGTGGGGGATTTCCTTTGGCTGAAGCTCACCACATAGACAGCCAGAGTGCCCAGAGGAAGAGACAGCCCTGCACGGAGTGACCCTCCAATTAAAAATGTCCACCCCACCACCACCTCTCCGGGTGGCAAATTGGTCTGACCCAGCCTCTGAATGGAAGATGACTTAGCCGTGACTTAGAATCTGCTTTAAAGGACTACAAGGGGAAATGGGGATGACTTCCATGAAATAGGATTGCTCCGGTCAGGCCTTAATTTCTCTCCCTTTATTTTCCGAAAATTAAAAGAAACTTGTTGAATCTCCTCCTCCCCCGCCGAGTGACAAATGATGTATTCCAATCTGGAAACAGGTTGCTTTCATTGTGCAAAGCTCAGAAGACGCCGTAGCAACAAAGAAAGCAGCAGGATGAGGGCTTTGTGCATTTGTCTATATGCAGTTGACCGAAAGTTAACAAAAAAAATCCCTTCCAAGAGAAAGTTCAAGCATAAAAGTATCAAAAAGGGAGGTTTTGTAGCATGTCCCCATGCCTGCCCATGTAGAGTTGCTGACATTTTATGGCTGTTATACCAAAGTTTTGAAAATACATCTTCTATGACCACACCTCATATATTATACTGTATATAGATTTAAAGCAATCAATGAAGATTAGTATTGTAAATCCCAGAATGCAAATTACAGTCACACCAAAAAAGAAGAGCAATTTTTATGCATTCATTAAGATAATGAGTGTTCGTGGTTGTTGCCGGCACTATGATTGCACATGCAGAATTTGTAACGCTATTTCTCTTGAAAAAGGCCATCTTATTTCCACCTCACTTTAAAAACAAATCACATTTTTCTACGCCTGATCTCTCCCAAACTAGAATGAGGTTCAGGATAGCACACTTGGAACAGGAGAGCGTAGGTGTTTTTGCCTAAGGTGCAGTATTTCTTTATTCACCACCAACACCCGTAGAAATTCTCTTGGAGGTTTTAGCTTCATGGAAAGCACAGAACACAGAGGAGGTAAGTTTGGCTCATGCTGAGTCAGTGACTGAGCTGGGGTTTGAACTGTTAAACCAATGCTTAACCTCTGATGTACAGTCCTTAGCCCCCTGATTGGTGCTGTTCCCAGGGGGACTTTGAAAAGGGGCTCAGATGTCAGTCATGGTCAGACAGAACTACATATAAAACAAATGTTAGCTAAGATTGACATTTGAGAAACATGTCACTTAAGAAAAGCTGCGCCGTGAAGACTACATAGACTTTTAACCCCTGCTGTCAAAAGAATGCTGAGATTTGTATGTGTCTGCCTGACAGGCTGCTCTGTCAAACCGTACTTTAATTGGTTCAGTTAACCTGCTTCAGGCTCCAGCTCTGCTAACTTGGCTCTCGCTGTTCCTTCATTCAACTCTGCGCTTCCTTGAAGAGTAATTACAGCGGAATCAGTCAAGGATCTCATAGCACAAAGTATCGCCCATTCACAACATGGGTCAGGCTGGCTTGGATAAATCACAAGGTCAGGACAAGCAGGCTTAATGTCAGCTCCCCTCCTGTTCCCTGAGGGGTTTGTTAAAACTTCATTTGTACTGGATTGCTTGAGCTTCTCTCATTAAGAAACAAATACAAAGTCTGGACATATACATACAATACATGACCCACAGAGGGTCCTTTTCAGTTTCTTTTAAATTAATTCTCTTGTTTTGTTCCTTACAAATTTGTTTTGTGCAAATATTCTTAATCTAACAAGCCACATCTGTGAAATGGATGAAATTTGACCTCTCCTGTAATGCTTCTTTGAAGCTTTCTTCAGAACTTGTCAATACTATGAAAAAAGAAACCATTAATACTGGGAACTAACCATATTCAAGGGACACAATTATGTACAAAATTCCTTTCACTGTCAGGGTTCTCTTATCTCTTCTCCCCTTTGTACTACATTTTGTGTAGATCCAATTGGATCTGTGCACTTTCCTAGCTAAATGTTGTAGTGACATGACATTTATAAATAATTACACAGGTTCACATTAGATGAATGTGTACAGGGAAATTAGACACTTCTAAATTTACAAGGCAAGTCCATGAATAGCTTTTGGAATGTATTTATTTGGAATAAAATAAAATAAATCCCACAGTGTGAGCCCAATACATCCAGGCCATACTGACAGATCATACAATTGGGGTCATTTTTGGTAATTGTCCAGCAATCACAGACAATGCAGTGCACATGTTGAAAAACATCTGGGATTTAGAAAAGCAATTCAGAAAAGGCTAAAATATCAAAACTACATCAAAATTCTCCTAGTTTAAACCTTTTCCCAAGGACTGTAAAATACAATGCTTACAGTAAGTACCTTTAACTGCATGCAACCTGCAAGACATTTCCTTTTCTCTGTCTCTGTGCTCTTTCATGATTGCGTGGATATAGGTGCACTAAAGGGTTAGTCAGCCTACTGCAAATGTTAAAGCCATGTACCAGGAACATGACTGAATATGGGTTCAAATGCCTTTTTCTTCAAATGTGAAGTCACGAACTTCAAACACAATACCCCCACAACAACGGCACAGGTCAGTCCTGCACAAGCTGGCATCTCCTCCAGGCAGGGATTAGCACAGCCTTTGTAGCTAAGTAAGGTTCACTGCTTCACTGACGTTCCCTGCTTCATCCTGTCACTGTATCAGAAAAGGCAGACAGAGTGCAAGGAGACAGCACTGCAGCATCAAGTCTTATGTGTGCATTCCTTTACACGGTAACAACATCCCACCTGGCTCATCTATCTTTTAATATGGTGTTTATTTTTTTCTTCCCTTATTAAAGTATTTTTCTTTTAAGGCTGTCGATTTCTTCTTTTCAGTGGGGAATTTGAGATTGTCAATCAGTACAAAGGACCCAGATGGCACTGAATTCAGGAATGATACATTATAACAGTCACTTAGCAAATTCAAAAGGACCCGCTGAGCTACACCCTGGTGAGGTTAGGTTGGTTTTAGGTCAACATTTTGCATAATCCAATTAAAAACTGATGTTTCATCTATAGATTTAAAACATCCATATACTGTAGGGCTGCAGATCTAAATATTAAATCAATTTAAGCCATTATGCAACAGTACGTTTGCACTTTTGCACTTTTTTCAAATGAGAAAATATCACTCTTATAACATATAAACAAAATAATGAGTTTGCTCATACACATTTGCTGTTTGTTTAATTTTAGGCACTGGAAGTTTGTGTTTCAGTTTGCAGATAGAAATGCACATTTAGCAAGGAGGAAAATCCTTTTAGATTTTTTTTTTCTTAAATTCTTGTGGATCTCCATATTGCAAGTCTTTTCAAACAGTTGCTGGAGATTCTTCAAGCCCTCTGCAGGTCATTCATACCACAATCCTAACTGCTT
The DNA here is from genome assembly GCF_055471065.1 of Atractosteus spatula. Lineage (NCBI taxonomy): Eukaryota > Metazoa > Chordata > Actinopteri > Semionotiformes > Lepisosteidae > Atractosteus > Atractosteus spatula. Next base: position 55,705,852 of record NC_142712.1, read on the forward strand.
TTTCCCATAGAGATCGCAGTGAGCTTCCAAAATTCAGATTACTCCTAATCTTGGCCCCTTCAGTAGAAGAAAATCTGCCCTGAACTAAACCTGACTTTTTATCCAGAGCATCATGATCATATCAGAAGCTTATTATCAGAACCAGTAAAAGTCTTCTTCACTCATGTGTATCAACAGAGATCTGGCCAGAGAAAAGGGAGAGAGCAAGACAAGAGGAACAAGCAAACAATCATTAGGTATCTGGCTGCTCTGCTGCCCCTGAAGCATATCTGTACCCAGCGCTGTGCACAACGACAGAATTTCAGAACCCTGTACATGTTGCAAATGTCCTACATAGTTACTGAGGAGTGTGTGGGGCATTGGCCTGTTGTCCCACCAGTAGGTGGTAGTCTCATCACATCAAAGATTTTTTTTTGCAGAAATTAGATTTTAAACAAGACTTTGAGGACCTAATTTTCCACAACTCTGCCCTTCTGGATTTTTTCAAAGTGACCAGTGCAGAGGTTAAGTACGGGCCATGGCTGACCTTTGATCGAGTATTTGTTGATAACCTCAGGAGGACTTCATGGGGATTTGTAAAATCCACTCACTTTCTTACAGGGGATAGTTTTCTGTCACCTACTCTCACATAGTTACGTCTCCTGTCTTCCTGGCTTTTTTAGTATTAAACTAGCATTACAGTTATTTCTCTGCATTTTGTATATGGACACTCCTGTAGATGTCTTTGCATTCATGTCTGTACCCAATATAGAAAGCATACTTTCCTATTCCTCTTGGAAAGTTGGAGAATCTGGTAAATATATACTGAACAGGTGCACAGAGTTTGAAAGTTATTAATAAGAAGAGATATTTAAGTTACTGTTTTCCTGCTCTTCAGAGCCTGAAAGATGATTAACTGAACTTTAAGCAGTTGACAACATACTTTTTTAGAAAATTTAAGTTTTTAATAATAGACCGCAGTTCCATAATAGAAAAAAATGCTAAATTAAATGACATCCAAAGTACGTGAAACACATCTAGGAAAATCTTTGTTGAATGTCTTGAAAGTCTTAATAAAATGAATATACATACATTTGCTTGAGTGGTATGCTTTTTTGTTTCCTTAAGTTCATCGCCTGATGCCTCTAGAGTAATAAAACAAAACAATCTTAATCTCTTTTCTTAATCAGAGATGTCTAGTACAAAGTTTGTATAAAATTAAATACGACTTTTGGGCTTTCTTCTCTGTCACAGAGAAATCAAGCACATATTTTTGTCAGATCAGTCACTTGATTTTTGCTGTTTATACACACTGATAAGGACTGTAGTGCAACTGTGAAGAAAAGGGGAAAGAAGAAGAGAAGGAGAAGAAGCAATCATCATCACTGACATCATCATCATCTCTTAATCATTTCTATGTGCTGCCTTTTGAAATTCACTGCACATTCCCACACCAGTTCAGCTAATCCGGTTGGCTCAATACTGAAGTCAGATATGTGTTTCTGAAGCATAGATAGCAACAAATCTCAACAAAAGACACGAGTTTTCTTTCACAAAAGTGTGAGCAGTTTTTTAAATCTGACTGCCGTGTACTTGCTCTGAGCATATTCCCAGTGTGCTGGACACTGATGTCTCCCTGCCAGTCCTTCCACACAGGGTATGAGCAAAAAGGAAAAAAAAAACATCAAAACCATCAGGAGGCCTCCTGCACCACACAATTCACGATGTTTAATGAAAACTAGCTGCGGAGAACGGCTGCACAGCCAGCAAACCCCCCGATTTACAGTTTGCTATTACGATGTTGGGTAAATAAGGGTCAGGTTGGCAGTCCCGTGTTTCTTGTTTCCCGGCCTTGCCGAGCGAGCGATTATGTGCGGTGGGTTGAGGGCCCGGGGGGGCGCAGCGCGGTGAGACGGAAAGCACAACAGGCCTGCTCACGGTTGATGCTCAGTGAATCTGAAAGGTCATGTCATGTTTTCTGGCAATTGACTCGATGGGTTTGGATTCTACAACATAAGGTCGGGCCATTTTTCACTCAGCACATGTTTACTGGGAAATGTGCCTTCCAGTTGTTTTCACATTGACCTTATTACCCTGCCGCGGCGATGAGCCGGCCACATGACCCGCTATCTCTCTCCACGTCTTCCACGTCTCGGCATCTGCCCCTCCCTCCATTTGCGGCTTCTTCCCCTCTCCCCTTCCCTTTCGCCTTCTGCCTCTCTTCCCTCTTCCCTGCCTCGCTTTCCTGATGCACACATTCCACAAACGGTGGCAGCTTTTCTTGTCCCGTGCAGTTCCTTGATGTTGTGGACATATTTTCAAGTTTTCTCTCCTCAAAACTTGTTTAAACCGAGACGGAGTCAGACAGTTGGACAGGGACACGTTCTTGCCTCACTTTGTGTATGTTTCTCCATCATGACTGCGCACTAAACCTGAACGTGACCCACGAGAGACTTGGGCACTGTCTGTCCACAGATGCATTCAGCACTATCGACGTTAATAACATTTCCTTAAAACACATGGGACTGTGGGGTGGCTCAGGGGCATGGCAGTCAGTGCTTGTGCTCCACGGCTCTGGGGTTCTTGAGTCCTGGCTTTGATTTTGGACTGGGGATTACTCTGTCAGTCCACACGCACCAGGGGCTCCAGTTTCCTTTCAACTCCCACAGACGTGCTGATGAGCTACTGCAGTGAGTGTAAACGGCCCATGTCTGTGTGCGCCCTGCGATGGACTGGCATCCCATCCAGGGTATATTCCAGTCCTGTGCCTTGTGCTTCCCGGCTTTAAGCCTGTGCTTCTTTTCTTATTTTTGGTGCTGTTAATTGTAACTAAAACATCTTTTTCTTTGCATGACTAACAATCAATGTGGACTCCTAGGACTCCATAGAGGGTCGGCCTGTTGAAGAATATGATCACACTTTGAATGGCAGTGTCTGAGGCTTGACTTTCACTAAACTGAAAATTCAGTGTCCACAACACAGAGAGGTTTTCCTGTGCAAGACCCAATAGTCTTAGCTCAACAGAAGGAATGTACAGTATGCCTAAGTTGAATATGTACATTATGTATTTCATAATGTAACACAGCATGAAATCTCGAAGAGGAGTTCAAGGTGTTTGTGAATAATTGACTGAAGTGATTATAACATATGCTAGTGGGGTTTTCGGTTCTGAGGAAGGTCCTTTTCCAGCCTGTACTGTGCAGCACACCGGCCTGAGAACCTTGTCTGGGTGTCTGTGCCCTTGACAGGCAGGCTAAGTGAAAAACGCGCTCCAGATGGACACGGACAGATTCTCTCTCAGCTGGAGTTCCACAGGGGAAATGTTACACTTGCATTTCTGGCACAAGAAAACGGTTTCAATACACAGAAACCAGACCCCAATGAGTATTTCAATCCTTAGGCCTATAAAAAGAATAAAAAGGCCTAACAGCTCTACTACACTTTTTAATCTGAGCTCAATGCAAGAGTCACCTGGAAACACCAGCACCCAGAAAACTCAATGTCCTCAGTGTGCACCCCCTGTACTGGGCACGCAGGCTGCAGTCACTGTGTGGCAGCGTCTGTGATGTATCTTCTGCCTTCCAGACATTTTCCTGGAGTCTAATTTACCAGAACAATGTAATTTTAACCTCTCCCCCTTATTCATCATCTGGGACTACCAGTCAGCCGGTTCAAAATGACGAAACAGATCTAACTGCGCCTCATCCTCCAAGCTACTATCAGTTAGACCACACATTTTTACTCCCAGCACTTCTGCGGTTTCCTGTGTCAAAGATTCATGGATTAGATGCATTTTTCAGGTTTCTTTGTTTATGAATAAATAAACACCCAAAGTTTTCAGCCATGTGAGATAACCCCTGACTGTATTATATTTGCAGGTACTTTTTTGGTGATGTACCCTGTGCTCAGACATAAATCTTCCAATGTCAGTGCAAGGGTGCAGGACCAGGCTCTTACTATGTCTCTCGGTGACTTTTCTTTAAACAAATGCATTTTCCATGCTGAAGTACAGGGCTTTGTTTTTATGCATGAATCAGAGGATTCTGGAAAGGGTGTTGGGATTTTTGATGCTTTTCCTCTGTTAAATGCTGAACCCTTTCAGAAGGAAATCCAGACTCTAGTGCAACACAACAAACCTCAGGTACAATTCTCTCCACATCTCAGCAGCCCCATAGGTTTTCGTTTCTGCTTTTGCCCCCTGACACCCTTGCAAAGTGGAAGTGTGGCAGAGGCCCAGAATCACTTAGATCGCTTTACCAGGGGCATGTGGGGCGCAGCGAGAGAACACGGAGCTGCCCCCTCCCTCCCCATGCCCCCAACCGCAGAGCGCATCTTCACGCTCCGTCGGCTTTCGCGGTGTGACATTTCTCTCGCAGTCGTCCCCCCCCCCCTACCCCCCCACATCACGGCCAGGGACGGGAGAGAAAGAAAAAAAAACGATTGTTGTCTCTAGGAATAAAAATCAGATACACAACAGCTGGGGTCAATCTGCTGTCAGCACGCTCGGCTCCGTGCTTCAGCTCTTAAAAAACCACAGTTCCAGTTATTGAGTACTGTTTGTCTCATTCTGGGTGGGCTGTCGTGACTTGAAGACACCTGCATTTCCAAAGGTGCGTTCAGCCCTGTCTAGTAATGAGTACAAAAATTGGCTAGAATTGCTGCCTCGTAATGCCTGGGTCCTGGGTTTGGTGTCCGACTAGGAGAAAGCTTGCAGTTTCTCCCCCTGCCCTGGCAGGTTTTCAGCAGGCACTCTAGTTTCCACACCCTTCCCAGAGACATGCTGAGTTAACTGAAGTCCCTAAACTGCACCTGCCCGTGCGCAAGTGCCCTGTGATGCTCTGGCACCCCCTCCAGGGTACCATCCCACTTAGTGCCCTATGCCTTCAGGATGGGTTGCCACAACCCCCATTAGAAATAAGTGGGTTAATTGGCTCAGGGATGGATGCTTGTTCTCTGTGCCCACCACTTCCTGTGTATCTGTCTCTTCATCTTGGACCCAGTGCCCACAGTCTTTCCCCTCTGCGCACACAACACAGCTCCTGTGCAGAGCCGTGCCATGCTGGAGACAGTATTAAAAGATCAGTCGTGCCTGTGAAATATTGACTTCACAGCTGATAGGCAAGGGATGGACTCAAGACACTTTATCTCTAATCACACTGAAGTCAAGTATCTGATGAATCATTTTACATTTTTATTAGCTTAATTTTACTGTTTTCTTTCTTCCCTGATAAAACATGGTGCTTGTCTTATCCGTTCTGTTATTGTTTCCCAATATTGAAGCGATCGATGAGAGGAGCATGTTTCCTATACCATAAGAGACATCAACGGCGCATGGAAGGTTGCCTGATTTCTCTAGAATGATTTCTAGAGTAATGTCTCTAACATTGGTATTTCATTTTTTCTGTTGGTTATATTTGAGATCTACTAAATTAAATCACTATAGTATTTAACTGTCTTATAGTGTTTACATATTTCATTGGTACTACAGAATATTACTGTAATGATCTGTAGCTCACCCTGAATACACACGTCTAGATGATGTCAGTAGTTTTGGAAGGTTTCCATACATTCCCATTGTTGACCACTTTTGCAGAATTCAGGTGGCTCTTTTTTTCACTGTGTATTTTGTGTGATTCACTAATTTTGTTCAAGCAGTCAGTCACACTTTTTAAATAATAATAATGAATAATTCCTTACACTTATATATATGTATATATAACCTCCACCACCACTAAAGGCAGCTATAGTGCACCAGTATGCTTACCACACACCAACTATCAGTGGGGAGGAGAACAGGGTGATGAAGGCAGTTCAGAGATGGGATTATTAGAAAACCACGATTGGTAAAGGCCAATGGGAAATTAGGCTAGGACACTGGGGTAACACCAGTACTCTTTTTGAGAGATACCCTGGGATTTTTAATGACCACAGAAAGTTAGGACCTCGGTTTTACGTCTCATCTGAAGGATGGCGCCTTTTTATGGTATAGTGTTCCCGTCACTATACTGGGGCATTAGGACCCACACAGACCGCAGCGTGAGCGCCCCATACTGGCCCCACTAACACCACTTCCAGCAGCAACCTTAGCTTTTCCCAGGAGGTCTCCCATCCAGGTACGAACCAGGCTCACACCTGCTGAGGTGTGAGTTGACGGTGATATGGTGATATGATATCTTTTTTAGTGAACACTCTCTTCCAAGTGAATTCCTACTAAAAACACACCACCGTTTCAAAACTAAAGAGCCTTGCATAAGTCAGACAGACAAAAATCCATTTGGCTGGATATGAGCAGGGGCTCCAGAGATCCCTGTGTTAACTGCGTACCGTGTGGATGCCAAAAGGTTGCCTTAGGTTGAAGGCCTACATTTACTCTACATCCCATAAAGCAGTTATCTGGGGAGATGGCTAGCGTCCTATAAAAGCTAAGACATCACTGTGATCAACACATGTCTTTGGAGCCTAGAGGTTTCCCAATCTCTGTTCCACTTGGCTTGTTCTTATGATGACCTCCATGTTACTGTGCCAGAGCCTCAGCACACTTCAGTTAACAGTGGCACAAACACAGGCTGGCCAACTCAAGCAGGACAAAGCAGTTCAGTAAATGCAACAACATCCACCAGGGAAATGGGGAGATGAGTGAGAGGGGCTCCCCTTTTTTATTTCTCTTCTGTTTAGTTTTCTTATCCCAGGCACATAAGCATTGCCGGAGCTTGGCAGTCCTGACAAATGACACTTTCAATTGGGGTCAATTGGACTCCTGCCTTTAAATCTCTAACAGCAGCTCTGCCTTGGGGGGCATCATGAGCTGCAGAAATAATTGGCTATGTGGAGGAATCAGCAGGACTGTGCATATTCACAAAGCGTTGCTGCAACACTAGGGGTCACTGGCAGACCATGGAAAGAAAGTGGACTCCAAATGTTTTTGCTTTTCTCAAAATGGAAATGTATTGAAAGACGTGTTGGTACATCGGTGGAGAAGCTACTGTAGTCTTCTAATGAAGATCTGGAGCCTCTAAATATATTCTGTTTATTTATATACTTCAGTAACTTACAAAGATAAGACAATTAACAGCATAAGGACAGCAGCAAAGATAGGAATGTATACAAAAACACTGGCTTTACTGGTACATAGATTATTTCAAATGTCATTGAAGATGTGAACAAAGAAATACTGATTCAAGCAAAAAAAAACTAAGAAAATTAAGGTATTGGAATTTTCAGACCTAAGCATACTGATTATACTGAAACCTCTTATTTGGGGTTCTGCTTCGAAGTTTTTGACAGGCTATACTCTAATGTTAGATAATACAGCTTCTGGAAAAGTAAAAAAAGCATTCAGAGAGGTGTGAACTTTCAATTTGCAACGAATTTCTGACTTCTTGATCAGCACTGAGACTGCTGTAATTGTGTTTCACATCTTGAACAGCCATCTCTATCTACTATTGATTCTTGCAGATCTGCTCATATTCAATTTATTATTTATTTGTATGTTCCTTTTGAAGCTTTATTGCACTTGACAGAAATTCTATATGTTGGTTTTTCCTCAGAATGCTTTCAAAAATTATGGTTGCTATTCATCTGTTATGTGCTTTTAAAAACAGAGGAGAGAATAACAACATTTATCTCCAAAAAAGAATGATTCCAAACCTCCCACAGTACTAAAATTCATAATTTGCTGGGGTTTCTCTTCTAATTACTCTGTTTATTGCTTTTTCTCCCCTTTACTCTCGCCCCCAGTTGGAATTGGACTAATTACGGTAGAGTTTATAAACCACTTTCTCAGCCTCTTCTGGTTCCAAAGCGCGATGGCAAAATATTAGCAGCATGGGGGTCTGGTAATTATCTAATTGTTTGAGCAATGGCTTTCTTTGATTTATGATGTTGTATCAGCAGCTGACCTGATTCATAATGAGGTCCCCCCACTTGTGAAAATCTAAACCTGAATTAGGTGGCAAAAGCCCAATTATTTCATTGCAAAGAAGTTCCAGCCTTCATTCAGACAGGGGCTATGCATTGCTAATGTCTGCCATTTTTGCTTGTACCTAAATCACAACTGTTTGATGAAGATTCACCACCTTACCCAGGGCGACCAAAGACTTTTGTTTCCTAAATGCAATAATTGTAAAAGGCCAAACAATTTAGACAAAAAAATACCTTCTGGTTTTATATTAATGTACCATGCTAAGAAATCACAGGCAGCCGCATACAAAATAACAAGAAAAGATCCTCGTTTCCTGACTTTGACGTCATTAAGACAATAATGGGGTGTGTGGAACACAAATATTTTCAGATTTCTCTTGAGATTGCTGGGTTTAAGATGATCAATCGGTAAACCAATAAAAATGTTAGTCTGGGCTCACAGCAAAAGAGCCCTTTGTTGCTTTTTATTTCACCTCATTACCAGCAGTTGCTAAACTGAGAGGTAAAGAATGTAAAAGATCGGTCACAGAACTGCCCGTTCCACGTCCTGAACTGAAAGACAACAGTCTTTGTTTCTGCCTGTTTGTTTCAGCCAGTTTTACCTCTCAAAGGAGCAGGGCCCTGAGCTGCATCCTTTCATAAATTCCACCAGCTTTCCATTACCAAGTCTCAGGCCACAAAGTCAAACAACTGGGCGTTAAGTGGAGCAAGTTGCTTGGCACAAGGACAAAGCTGACAGAAAACACAAGGGCCTTTTTATACATACCAGACAGCAGGAGGCTCTAAGCATATCTTTGAAGAATAGACTCAGCACAAGAACATCCACTATACAGATGAGCCCCTCAAATTAGTACTGAGCAGGATGACTACTGTGCTGGCGGCTGATGAAGAGACACGCGGCTGCCACTGTTTGTACTGTTCAGGCATTCATCAAATTAATTACTGGTGCGCCAACCACCTCTGATACCTCTTCATTTAGAGTCCTGTAAATGAGGCCTCAGACTCGGCCTGACAGAGGCCTAATACAGCCGGAGCCTTTCTGCACATAATTAATTGAAAACTCCACAAGCTTGACAAATTGGAATGATGAATCTATCTTCTATGAATAGCTTAAGAAAAAAAAATGCATAATCAGTCAAAAATTTAGACGCAACATCTTTCTCCGGCTTTACACCACATCGAAATCCATTAGGGTGAGGAAACACTGCTTTGTGAAATGGCTCACTCTCACTCCTTTGGCTCGATTGATAACATTTGTTCTTCGATTTAATTGAGCGGTCAAGGTGGATCTGTTCCTTTGTATACTTTTGAAGAAATAAAAAAAAGGCTGCCCATAAATCACAGCCTGTTGTTCTTCACCGGCGAGTTTAAAATCCTCAGTAATTTCCCATCTATGCTGAATTTTAAAGACCCTTTCCACTTTTCGAGATGTAAGAGCGATTAATTGAAAACAATGCGCGTCAGCTTGGTGAAGTGTCCAACACTATAAAGTCACACTTTTAAGGTAAATTGACTATTTTACATTTAATGAGGGATTTCAGCTGGACATGCTGTGTAAAACAGCATCATGGCAGTGTTCATACTGGGCAGCAAAAAAGATGTGTAGAATAACAGAGTGCATTCATAAACTGATTCTGTTGGATTTAAGATTCCAAAGAAAGATATTCATGAATGGAAGAATGGCTAATATCACCTGATTTATTATTGTGAATTAATTAGTGATTTAATTGATTTAAGACATAGTTTTCCCTCACAGTGTGATTTTACAGACCTCTGTTTGCTCTTCAGGATTCAGCCCCATCATGCTGGAGAAGAGGCTATGAGTATAACAGTAAGAGTACCGTAGGTCCCTTGCAGTTTAGATTATTTCATTTGTCTCCAGGCTTCCATCTGAAAACATCAATCAATGGATTTGGACGGCAGCTGACATATGACAAGACCTGAAAAAGTGGCTGTCTGTCAACATAACCATAAATCCCTAATGTGGTTTGTGAAGAATTCCATCTCTGATAAAATAAACTTTAAATATTAGAACAGTATAATTTATTAAAAGCTCTTAATATATTACATCTGATTACAAGTCCATTAAATATCCTGTACCCTGAGAAAATGTGTTCATTACCATGGAGCAACTGTGTGAACAGCATTTATTTTGTGAATGAGAGGAAATTACTCTCTCATTACTGACTTCTTTGAATGACTGTTCATTATCTGATAGCACTTTTTCCTCATACGTGAAACTTTCATACTTTATAAATGCACCTGTATTCTGAATTGCAGTCCAATTATTATTTTATCTGATGTTTTGTGACACAGCTGAACTCAGATATGTTTTTGTTGTTGTCATTATTGTTAGTTTTATTTTTTAACAGATTAATAAAGAAAGTCACTTGAGTCAGATCAAAATCAAAAGGCTCACGACTGTCAGAAGAGACCTAGGAACTCAGGCTGATCACACTGCATCTAGAAAGTGTTGTCAGGTATGATGAACTCTCTGGCTGCTGATGGGTCTGTCACTTAACACTCTGAACTAGACACACACTGTTCTATTGGGCTTTGAGCTGGACAGTTCTAGATCAAACCACTACAAAGCTAATAGTATGTCATCGCGTCCTACACAGAGAGCAGGAAATAAGTCTACAGAGCTGTGAAGTGTGTCTCTTATTTGCCATTTAAAGTCACACCCTGACCTCAACAAAGGAGTCTTTCTAGAAGACATGACAATCCATTTTTCTCAATCTCTGAGCCGTATTTTGACATCGCTGGTCTTTATTATTCTACATACCGAGTTCCTAGCCATGTAGACCTAAGTGTGACATGGGGTTGAGCTATCACATGTCTTTTGACTGTACTCTACCTAAACCAACTATGTAAGGAAGAGAAGGAAAAAATAAAACCTTTAAGAAAAGAAATATTTGACACTGGATAGGAACAAACCCAGAAAAAGTAAACATAATATTCGTGAAATTTCCACAGTGAACATTTGAGGAGCTCTGTTAGTTTCTTGTCTTGTACTTTTTCCAAGTGTAATAATCCAACAGTAAATTCATGAATCAACAGAGCAATAAAGTCTCACTTAACTGTGCTGTTGCTCTTCTTGCAGGGTTATTTAAAGTATCATAAAACCTACAATAATATTGCTTGCACATTCTCTTACACCATGGCTGAAAGAAGGAAAGATAAAATATGAATTTCAGAGCTTTCTAGTTCTTTACAAATTGCATACAAATCTGTCGCCACAAAATGTCCCATGTTGTCTCTCGCTATACAGTATTATGCTACTGGGTATGGTGAATTACTAAGGGTGTTTTGTAACATTTTTAACTGACTCACACTGGGGATGAAGAAGATGTCACCATGCTTGATTTGTGGCAGATGTCAGAGACTGACCTTTATTCAGAAAAGTCACTATTATTTAGGAAATGATTATCGATATTGTGATATTCTAAACATGAAACATGTTGCAATTATTTTGTGCTATTGCTTTTTCTTTCTAAAATACTACAAAACCTTCAATTTTTCCTATGTAGTTCTATTTTTACCATTCTACTTTTAACTGTCCTGACCCAGCACAGCACGTACTGTATTTTGTTTGAGATTTGGACTTATTTGATCTTACGAGCCACTCAAGTCCTCCTTATAGGGAAAGAAGCAAAACTCTTTGGCTTTGAGACATACATCCCTGTTTATCGCTGTATGCCTTATGTCAACAGGCAACAAAACTACTCTACACACCTACATTTTCCGTAATACTGTAATTCTTATTTCAATTTAAAAAAGAGATACCAAGACAGGGGACAGAGACACCTTAATTGGATCCAATGAAAAATAGCAGGTTTCAACTATATGGGTGTGTGCATTTATAAATATACGGGCCGATACAGTACACACACCAGTAGACTGAATATACACCACGTACATTGCTACACAGTGTGTGTATCTGTTTGAAGGTTGCCTATGTGAAGGACACATTATCCTTTCCCATGGTAAGTAGTCATCCTTAATAGGTTTAAGGCTCGGTGTGAAATATTGGAGTGCCAGGCTTGTGTGTGACATTACTGTCATCCCATGGGGGGACTGCAGAATGATCTTAGCTTGGGGAGAAGCCAGGCAGGACAACGAGGCTAAATAAGATCGCAGACATATGAAACAATAGCATCAGAATCATACATTCAATACAATAAGATTTCCTATCCTTCTACTAGGGTAGAAGCTTTTTACAGCAACTGAGTAGGACAGCTGCTTCGTTATTAAAAGACAAATTGTCCAAATAGTCTCAGTTACGGCAACACCTAATACCAAAGCCTCCATTCAAATAATCTGCAGTCATTAACCAACAAATGTGCTGTAAATATTATTAATACACTGCAGCAGTTCCTATAGCCATGTAGAATAGCCCTATTCTGTCTTCTGGCTCTCTTTTGGTTAAATCTTGCCTATTTGGTTCATTTGTCTGCTTTGATCTCCATTGTGGTTCTGAGAAATGATAAGTGAAAACCCACAACTGTTTTCATCTTCACCTTAAACAGGCCGACAAGCAATTGCCAGTAATCCACATTAACTCAGGAACAGCAGAGTGCAGTACAGGTTAAATAACAATGACTTTAACCTCTATCTTTAATTAACCAAAACTGAGGCCAGAGAATTCCTGCCCTATTCGGCATGCAGGAAGTGTCAGCTCAAGGGACAAGGAATGGAAATCAGGAATGAGAACTGTGACTTCACAGAGTATTCCACAGGGGGAGGGAGAATTACTCTTCTAAGAGGTTGAACCAAGTCTGGCCTCCAAGAGGAGCCAGACTTGGAAGAAAATTAACCCTCTGTAAGAGCACCACTGGAAAGGAAGGAGTGGGAAAAGTCAACCCCAGTGGTACTCTCCAATCGACACCAACACAGTGTTCCACCAGGAAGAAAGTGCCAGATGTCTACACACTGCCTGGAGCATGATGATCACCTCATGGTGGGTGCCAGAGATCTCAAAGATGGCCACATCACATGAAAATGTTGACCGAGTCATCGGGTCTTCTTCTCAGCCAGCCCCACCACACTGGACCCCAGGAGACAGCGTACGCAGAAGCAATGTGGACACCAAGTCAACACTGATGGGCCCTGGGAGCCAGTGAAGTCAGTAGAAAACTACGGCAAGCAAACAGCAGTAGTGGGAGTAGTGGGTCTTCCAGGAAGCATTAGGGCTGATCTGATGAGGAAGCTCCAGGAATTGAACAATAGCAGGAGCCACACAGTTTGTGTTTTGCAGAATGACAGCAAATCAAAGCAAGCGGATCACCAAAGAGTTAAGGCCAGGGCTCAAAGTACGACCCATGACATCGGGACAGCAGACAGAGGGAAAACAAGGCAACGCAGATTCAGCATCCTACCAGCTACAGGCTAGAGACACCCAATGTCCCTTTCATAATGCATTTGGCTATTTTGGGCATTGTTTGGCTGTGAGAGGCCAGAAAGGAGGAGACAATCACTCTAATATTTTTGGTCTCACTTTGCTTATAGAAGCCAGTCAGTGGAATCCTTATCCATGAGCTTTAGCCACGAGCAATTCTGACCCCTGGCTTGCATCAGCTCCAAATATTTATTCTTCATAATATCAATCCTGAGAATGCTCCAGGAGATGGAAAAATAATAAATTAGAGAGGAATGTTTGGACCTAGGATAAACTATGGTTTCAGAAAGGGGAGGATGTCGCAGTAATAGTGTCTGGGAGTAAAGACGGTATACTTTCCCATGCATGTTTTCAGGAAGCCACATTTTTTTCTCTGCATTTTGAAGTTCAGCAGTTTGCTGTTTGTTAGATTTTGTCAGAGATAGAACACTTTGTTCTTGTCCTAGATATTGCAAATAATCTTAAAGACAAGTTAAATATCAATAAGAAAAAAATGCTGAAGAGAAAGTGTTCAATCATAGCGTTTAGACTTACCTCTTCCTATGACAAGATATGTTTGGATTTCTGATTTTCCAGTGTCTTAATGACAAAGAGAAAGCAAAACGCAAGAAGCAAATGTAAGTGCCATATACAGTATATGGTAAATCGAACAGTTGCAGTGCTGTTGTTTCAAAAATACTGTCCCATGGGGCCTGGGTTAGATTAAATACATTTGATGTTTCCAACTTCAGAATAACCATCGTTGATAAGAAAAGTAGTCTCTGAAAACACAGGGTTTAGCCAAAGGCTGCTGTATAAATAAGTCTTTGCAGTTCCTTCACATAACATAACTTTACATAACTGTATATTACTATGCATTTTTTAATTTTCTTTGTTGCTTGTGTTTCCCAAGGGTTAAAGATTCCTGGAGATAAGCAGGTGACAGCAGAGGCATTAATTACTCTGCAATATTGAAAGTCATTTTCTAACATTCCTGCTCTTCATTGCTGTGGCCCCAGTGACCTCTAGGCTCTTTAATTAAAACCCCTGGCATCTCTGTGCTGCGATCCCTCCTCTCGAAAGCCGGGAGGTTTCAGTGTAAGCTGAAGCTGTGGTGGCAGGCCACCTAGACTACTCCAATCTTTCTTCATCACACTTCTGCACGCACAAGTCATTGAAGTGTGACCAACAATTAATCATTCTCCTCCCCGCTGCAATCGGAGGGCTTCATTACTTTTAAATACAGCTGTCCTGGGTTGCTATGAAGCAGGTGAAAGTCTTACAGACAAGCAAAGATACAGGACGTTCACAGGCACTTGCAATCCTAGGTAGCAGAATTGATCCTATCACTGCTCTTGCTTAGTTGAACCTGAAAACCAACCCCAATGAATACATGTGTTGCTGACCACAAAGAGTAGTTTTATCTGTTGTACTTAGTGTTTGAACATCCAAAACACAGATTAAAACAAACATGAGACAGAGCTGCGATAAATTCTTTTAATGAGCTGCCTTAATAAATGTCTTAATGGTGTAAAGAACATGAGAAATGAAGTACGGCACATCATCGACCTTTCTAATAATAAATAAAGCTTATTTCTGGCCCTTGAGATAATAACATCTGCAGAAAGCAGACTCATGGAATTGAGAATTCACTTCTTGATTCTTCTGAACTATGACTTTGTTCTCCTGTCTGATGCTCAGATTCATTTTCTCACGCTTACAAGTGTTCCTTTTTTTGGCCTAAAATGTCTTTGCCAGCCTCAAGCTCATATTCTCAGGTTTTGAATTCTTCAGCCATGATTTTCTGCGCTTCAGCTAAGCGGCTTTCTCAGAAGCCAATTGTCTCATTATAAATCTCTGAATATTAGATTAAGCAATTCCCCAAAAGCCTTCTAACATATCTCAGCTAAAACAGCGGTTCGCTCACCCTACTTTTCACTAAAAGCTGGTAGCTGTCCTTTGAAAATGCTTTTTTTTTAGAAGACCCACACACTTTCAAGCTTCTCGGAGTGCACTATACCTCTTACACACCTAGCTATATAATATTCCATGTAAATTTAAGCATCTAAAACCAAACTGCTTAAAGCAGTGTAGAATGGACTGCTCCCGAGTTCATAAATGAATAAGATTTTCCAAATGAGTTTGCTGACCTCTTAAACTCCATGAAATTAATATAAGCAGACATTCTGAGCGCTGCAGGCTTCCGCAAAGCCTTGGAAGATCACTTAAGCGTTCAGAGTTTCCTAAAAGTTTTATAAGCTGGCTTTTAAGATGCATCATCGTTACTTATTGCTGGTGACAGGGAGCATTATAGCAGCAAATAAACCTTTACTGACTTCACTTAACCCCTACTACAGTACAGGGATGCTGTCAAGGGTAATGCGGGCATCAAGGCATGTTATTACACTCAGGTCCCGGCTCAGGAAATGTACCCCCAAAAGACTCCGTTCATGCAGCATGGCAAGAAACCTGAAGCAAGACAATATCAAGGAAGACATTATTGGCACTAACCACTGAGGCGAATGGGAAGGGGAGAATGAAGCCTAGCTGTCAGAAAGAAACATAACCTAATCATTAAACTAATACTACTTAACACAGAAAAGACTCCTCACAAATCTGTCTCTTAAATCCCATGAATTCCTCTGTGGTTATCCCTGCAATCATCTGCCATTTAACAATCGGTGACTAATTCGTACAAAGAAGAATCCCTCTTTATACCTGTCCTGGAAAAAAAATAATCACTCACTTCTTTGTAGATTAAACGATTCGGCATCCTTCTCTGCCACTGCTTTGTGGAAACCAGCTATTGCATTGCAATCCGACATATCGTCACAGCAGCAACAAGAATGCCCATAGTCTACTGTGACACTCCAGGTACGTTTACCAAGGGCTGCAATTTGCATGTATTAGCAAGGCAAAATATATACATATATACACCAGGCCACTTACTTTCATGGGCAACTAAAAATTACTTTTGAAGAGCAGTCATTCCGTATCACCAAGAGGCCCTCTCCTCTGGCCAGCCAGGGGGCAGAAACACATTTGTGCACAGTCCTGAATTAAATGCAAGCCTATACGGTAAAAAACAGTTCATCCTGGTTCTGTTTAAATAACTAAATAAATAGGGTATAAACTGTCATTAAAACTGCTTTAGTTTTGGAAGGTAATGCATTTACTCTTTTAAGCAGAAGTATATAAACACAGTATATCTCTGAACATACATCTAAATATAGTAGATGCAGTTATAATCGTAACTGTTGTACTCCTGTATATTCAATTATTTGGTTAAATCATGCTATAATTCTTATTCATAATGGAGCATACAGGTCATTGCATTCCAATGCAAAAGGATTCTCATCTTTTTATTTACACTGCTGTGAAAAAGGTTTAGGCATTTTAGACACAATCAAGAGTTAAAATTTATGAGCATCTAAAATTAACTCAAAGGCTCCACTAATAGTTTCTACTCTTATAACATCATTTATATATTTATACTTTAGTGTGGCTGAGAAGAAACCAAACTTGTCATTTAGTAATCTATCATTCACGTTGATGAGTGTCTTTAAAAACAGGATCACAGCAACTCAGGGTTGCTGTATATGAGCATCCAATATGAAGTGTTGTTGTAGCTAGTCCATCACATTTGCAAATCAGATCTAATTGACCCACTCGTCATTAACATCATATTTCCTCTCTATACACCTACAGTAGAGAGCTAAAAGCCTAATATCTTTACTGCAAAATAAAGCTCTGTCTTGATTAGCTCTTAATATAAAACAAATTCTGTTCTATGGACTGTGTTTCTAAGAAAGAAAACCATTTCAATGAAAACTGTTTCAGAATCATTTTCGAGTTTTGTATAGCACTATATGTTTTTTAGCCCAGCTTGCCTTTCATGTACCGATGCTGTGGTCAATTTCGATTTAGTTGGATTGTGCCCACGAGTTCTCTGGCCTGAAGTGTTTCTTCACGGCTGTTCTGTTTTTGGTACTTTCATTTATCTTTGGACAGATGAGGAATGTACAGCAGACATATTCAGACATCTCAGTTAAAAGACCAGAAATGGTTGTTCACAGTCTGCTTATTCCTTATTTTCACCTGGATATAACTATTGTGTTTTGTGGTTCGCTCAACCAAACTTCAGTATTCTGCCCCTATCACTTAAAAAAAAAACAGAAAAGAAACAAAAGGCTGGGATGTACACTGACATAGGAAATGGTTTAGTTGACAACAACCGAGGTTAACACTATAGTACAAGATGCTAGATCAGATTTAGTGTAATATACTCCAGGTCCAGCTCTAAGAAAGCATGGCATTTGTAAAATAAAAAGAAATTAACTGAATTATTCAACTGATGAGTGTAGTATGTACAGTAGTATCTCTTTTAAATAGAGGATAAAGCTTTTTTTTTCATGGTAGCTTTTAGAATGTATGGCGAAATTCCTACAAGAGGTGGTCCAGTGTAGACTGGTGTCAGAGTCTTGTACAAAGGTGATAGGATGAAGAAAGGAGATGGCAGAGGCTAAGCAAGCAGTGTTGCTGCTAAAACGAACCGGCAGTTTGATAAAGGGACATATCTGTAATTATAAAGACAAAGATGCCTAAACCAGTCAAGAAATTTCCATTCAGGCTTGAGAGAAGCTTTACAGGCATGATCCCAGGATGTCTTCCCTGTGAGGAACAGACCTGAAAGTGAGGTATTAACTCCAAGAGAAAACAACTGATTTGGTGCAATGGTAGACTTTGAGGAAGGAGGAAGTCACACTGGCCAGAACAGGTCTCAGAAGGTTCTGAAAAGTTGCTTATGTTTTCAGACAATGAAAGCAAGCAGAGGAGACCCAAGGGTTGTTATTAGCAGCAAAGCCAACACACGGTTTGCGGATCCCAGAGGTGTTTTACGAACCAGTTTTAATCAGATTTTTCAGTGTGAAATCATGCTGCATAGGTTAATGATAAGTATGCAATAGGTGTGAGTTAAGGGAAGGGGTCTTCAGGGTACAAAAACACAAAAAATAAGCAAAAACTAAGACAAAAGTAAACACAAAAACAGTCACCGCAACACAAGCAATTTTCTCAGTCACATTTCTCTAACACAGGATATCAGTCACAATTATTTCTGTATCGTTGCACTGGGATTCTTGAATGAAACACACTCATCGAGAGAGATGTGCTTTATTATACATACTGTACAGTACTAGAATTTGCTTAAGGACTTAAGCGTGATGGGCTTAAATTATTTTTTCTGCAGGTTCCACCAGAGATGCAAAGATACAAAGAGCAAGTAATACAAGCAAACTAACTCAGGCATGAGGTGACTGTTTACTTGCATCTTGCATCATTTCAGTTCAGCTCAATGTTTTCCAGACACAGGTTCATCCAATCATCCTGTCTCCCAGTCTGGTTCATACTCCTGATCCTAGCCCTACTCTCCAATTCCCCCACTACATCCTCTTCTACATCCTATTGATATACAACACAATTCTGCAGTCAGCTCATGGCATAGTTGCAAACCTTGCAGAAATAGAACAAGTGTTATCCGCGTTTTGTCACCTTAAAACTTCATATTTTCCATCTATGCATAACCTCTCCCGTTTTCTCGTTTCTGTGACCAGTTGGATTGAACGTAATGCGTAGAATGTAGGATTTCCAGGTAGTTTTTAGGACACGATCCTGTAACTTAATTCTCTCAGCACATGCGATTACTATTCGCAATTAATGAACTCCATCTTCTTCTAATCAAAGAGAAACGACTTCCTGTAAGAACCCGTTTCTCCCAGTAGATGGCATTCATGATACATTTTATGAGGTCAGACAAGCTAGGGATACGAAAACGTAGCTTGTGCTGGCTGGTTGCTCTGTTAGTGCTTCACATTTCAATACAAGAGAGATTTTCGCAGTGTAGAATGCGTGAAATCACCTCTTCTCTTCCACTTGATAAAAACACGTTATCTGTGGAAAGGGGCTGTCTAATATGATGTAAATGGTAGATTACATCAGCATATTATTTACTTTTTTTCTGAGTGCTAGTTGATTTGATTACTGACCTTTCTAGTTAAAACAGCTTCTGCAAATTATTCCTTGAACCTGGGGACATCAATTAGTGTCGTCGAAGTTCTTCAGAGCACGTTGTGTCCACGCACATTAATTCACCCATCTGCATACTGTCTGCCTCTAAGCTTGATCGAGCGTTAACAGACAGCGTCCCCGGTCAGAACACAGAACACGTCACCCCCTTGCCACGTGACGTAACTATTACAGCAAAGCAATTTTTTTCGTTGCAGGTGTCCCTCTATGATCTAACATTTCCAGAATGTAATATATGATATATTACATGTGCCATATAATATTGCATACCTAACTGGAGTCCCTGGAGCGGCAGACAAGCTGCTTTCACTTGAGTTTAACTCTCGTGCAAAAGCACTTGCAAAGCAATGTATTAGCAGTCCATATGACCACAAAACCGCCTTTAAATGATATATTTTTTACTTTCTCGATCTTCTTTAAAAGAATGTGCATGCGGCACGGTACAGAAGGAGGGCTTGTGTGTGATGTGTTTGGCCCTTTCAACCCTGCAGAGCTGCTGAAGCTGGAGGACGTTGACGTCACGAATGCATTTTTACTGGGGTGATCTGGGGTGTCTCCTTCTCCCGAACTTTCCTCCTGAGCTCCAGCAGAACTGTTCGCTATGGAATGGGGGAAAGCAATGCAGTAACTGCAGCTGTGTGGTGGTCCCTGCAGTCAAGCCTCATACCAGCGTCTTTAAAGAAAATGTCAAACCTGTCACTTCCTACACTCATTTAGTTCCGATTTGTTTCAAATAGACAGACATCATCAAACATTTGGAACAGTTTTTTTTGTGTGTTTTGTTTTAATTCAGACATATTTCTTTAAATAATAATGATAGTGTTACCTCAGGTGTGGGGTTTGTGATTTTTGAAAAAGGAGAACATTTCTAGTCTATGAAACTCCATTAATATTTATAACTATAACTATTTATATTTTGTTCGAAAAATTGGTGCTTCACAACGAAAGGTTAAACAGCGAATTTCCCAGTTGCTAAAAATACACATAATTTTGTCTACGGAAATCCGGGACTCGTTTTTTAGGCACAGAGAACTGATTGGCACCGAACTTGACATCGCTTTCTGCATTCACATACTCAATCTCTCGCTTACTCTGTCTGATATTTAATCAGGACATGCCAAGCTGCGCAGTAGCAATCTCTCAAGAGCAGTGGACACAATGCGTATTTAAATGCCGCATGAAACGGTGTTGTCGGGCATGAGGGACAGAGCGAGAGAGCAACACAGAAGGCTACTAATAATGAATGGCACATCCTATAAAAGATCATTACACAGTGTTCTGAGCAGAAGAATGATTATGTAATTATGAGGAGACGGGGATATTAGGATGTACTTTCTGAAAACATGACGGTGACAGTGTAATTGGGGAGAAAAAAAACACAGGAAGTTTGTAAATTACATGACACGGTGAATTCTCCTCCTTCAGAATACGTAAACACATGCACAAAAAACAAACACACGAGGTTTTTTTTTTAGCAATTGGATTAGATGCTGTCTTTCCACTTCATTGTCCAAAGACTCGCTTGGAAACACTTAAACTGATGTGTTGTCTTCATATATCTAATGGTGTCTAGAGTTGGCAGAGGCTGATGCTTGGCGACAGTAATAAGGAAATGCATCATATAATTTGGTTAGTGGAGGCAGCTGTCTTTATTAACCCCCAATTTACCCCTAAATGAAACTGTCACACCCCAATGAACGTTTTATTAATAAAGTGTTAAAAATGGTTAGTGTGAATACACTGTACCTACAGTAATATCTACTGTACACCCTCACAACTGGAGTCACTGAAGGATCATTAGAGCAGACATGCAGTATCTGAAGCAAAGTAATTGTTAGATGTGTTACGCTTTGCTTTTTAGGGATGTTTTGACACTCTAGCTGCTTAGACAGGCAGGATTTATGTAGTGTGATGCTGACATTTCACTTCCAATGAACAGACAGGGTTTTGAAATGAAATAATTTATTAAACAGTGAATGCAAAGCAAAAATAGGCTTCTGTTCATGTAAATGAGATATCTTGGAAGTCCTGGCTATTACAGAGGTGTGATATTCTGTTCTGTTCACCCTTTCTCTTTATTGAATTGAATAATCTCAGCATCATCAGTAGCCTTATCACCCTGCAACTCCCAGCTGGCAGCCCGCTGGAACTCAGTAGGTGTGAGCCTGGTCAGTACCTGGATGGGAGACTCCTGGAAAAAACTAAGGTTGCTGCTGGAAGTGGTGTTAGTGGGACCAGTAGGGGGTTACTCACCCTGCAGTCTGTGTGGGTTCTAATGGACCATTATAGTGAAGAGGACACTATATTGTAAAGAGGTGCTGTTCTTCAGATTAAATGTAAAACTGAGGTCCTGACTTTATGTGGTCATTAAAAATTCCAGTGGGCTTTTTGAAACAAGTAGGGGTGTTACTCTAGTGTCCTGACCACATTTCCCAATTGTCTTTACCAGTCATGGCTATCTAATAATCCCTGTTTATAAATCACTCTGTTCTCCTCCCCACTGAGAGCTGGTGTGTGGCGAGTGTACTGGTGCACTTTGGTTGCTGTTGCATTATCCAAGTGGGGACTACACACTGCTGGTGGTGGAGGGGATCCCCATTACCTGTGTAAAGCCCTTTGAGTGGAGTGTCCAGAAAAGCGCTATATAAGAGTAAGGAATTATTATTAATCTTAAAGCAGCTCAATATTACCTTTACAGAGAGGTTCCCTTCAATGTACGTTGTAAGCTACTTAAAACTATTTCAAGTCAATGCTATCCAATGAGTGACTGTATTACCCAGATTCATTTGGTGACATTTCTATGCAAGTGAATCGGACAGCTCTAGGAGGACATCACACTAGCTAATGGTCTAATTAAGGGTCAGGCAGGTAGGCAAACAACCTCCAAAACCAATATTGTAACTTTATATAACTTTAAGCTCTTAAGGAATATTCCCTGAGCAGGCTCCTCAAATAGCCTTAGTAATATCTGCAAGGGAATTCCCAAGAACTAGATTATGCACTTGGCCAAGTGCCTTCTACTTTTGCAAATACTATGCAGAAGAAGTTATAAATATTTTAAAGAATTACATTCTTCCCTAAAAGGTCTACAAGTTCATTAGATGAGACATTCCAAATGCTCTTGAAACCCCAAAAAAAGCACAAATACATCAGTATTAGTTCCTGAATCAGAACATTTTCATATTGGTACTGAAGTTTAACATTCCCATAATGACTTTTCATAGTATTTTCTGACCTGATCTCACAAAAACAGTGCCTTTGATCTCAGTTACCGCCACATATTTCTTTGATCTTACTGCCAAACACTAAAAGACAGCTTGATGAGAACCATAATTTTAATAAAATATTTTTATATCTATTCATTATATGTATGTATATATGATATGTTTTTTAAAAGCTAGAACAGGTTCACCAGAACCAAGTACTAGAGATGGAATCACAATCTAAGATGATGTCACTATCCCTTTAAGCAAGCCATAATTATCCTTTGCTTGGTTTGAAAGGTTTGTTACAAACAATAAAAAATAATTTCTCCTGTGTGTTATAGGGAGAGCTTACAATCTGAACAATCCTTCTGCATTTTATTTGCTTTCTTACCAGCTGTTAAAATGGATATGCAGCTAGACAGTAACATCTCTGGCTTTGTAAGTACTCTTAAGTTGTATAGTATATTTTCTTCTTCAGGACTTGTGTGATGCAGGTCCAGCAGCATTTGAATCTGCTGTGCTGTTTTAAATAATACACAGCGGCAATGAATATTTCAGATTCACGGTTATTAAACAATCTCTGATCTGATGCGGCTTTCAAGGAGATGGTATTTGTCACGATGGTAAGGGTGTTTCACCCTTCCAATGAATTATGAGAGTCAGATGGTCCACTGCAACATATTCCACTGATCTTATGAGATCATATCAATTAGCCTTCTCATCTCCTGCTCTCCCATTATATGCTCAGACACTTCCTTGCGCTGAAACCCCTAATCTTACCAACACTCCCTTGAGATCTTTAATGACCAAGTAAACAATAACCTGGTTTAATGCTTCATCTGAAAGAAGGCACCTCCTACAATATAGTGTTGCCAGTCACCTTAATGGAGCATTGGTTTTGGAAATTCTTTACCAGAGGGGAGAGTCAGGCCTATCAGCACCATTTAGAGCAGCAGGCTGGTTGGAGAACTCCAGTCCTAGTTCTGACCAGGCCCAGTCTTGCTCAGCTTCTGAAACCTGTCAAGATCGGGCTCAAATTGTGATATCGCTGCTGTCGTTTGATTGATGTGTTTTCAAAAACATGGAGCAGAGCTGAAAGCCCAGCCTTTGATAGGTGAGTTTTGATTAACTGTTTCTGATAAAATTTTGTTTGTCCTTTTTGTCATCCATTTCCATGACCTCCAAGCTGCAGAACAAAAATCTCTGTCCATTTGAGCTAGTTGCTAGCGATGGAAAACTGAGTGCAAGATGGAATGATGAGAATGTGGGGACAAAACAGAACCAATTGGGAAAACAAGACCTATTCCATGTGGATATGAAGCAAAGCAACTTCTTTCATTATTCTTTGTTAGGAGGTAACCTCAGATTTAATCTCTGAGCCTAATTCCGAAATTGGTGTCTGCCATTTTCACCTAGCTCTGACACAGTTAATTAACCCCAATTAACTTTGATAAGATCTCTCCCAAGATCTCTCCTAAGGGAATCAATAAAAAGGAGTTTTGTAGAGCCCATATATCATATAATTAACCCTGAAGACCGTACAGTGAAATCATGATGTTTAAAGAATCTACAAACGGGCAATTGATTGTTTTCGCAGCAGGCAGCCTAGAATCCTGTTGCATGAAGTAAATCTTTGAAGGATCAAAATGCAGAGAGATACAAATTTAACAGCTGTGTGTCAGGTTAAGCAAATAAACAAATAGCCAACACTCCCAGTGCAGTTATATTGGTTTCTTTGATTACACATGACCATAACATCAGAATAAGTCCAGTAAAATAGAACCAAATTCCCGGAATGTAATTTGAGACAGCTCATTCAGAGGCAGAAAATAAATGTCTTATTTCATCCTTATGAATAGGATAATTCAGATCAATAATCATACAGCAGGTAAAGATGATATCCTCACCTATTACCAGTAACACCTATTATAATATTTACTAACTACATTACTTATAATACCATGAAATGATATCCTTTTAGAGGTGACTTTAACTGGACTTTAACTGAGCCAAGTTAACACAAGACTGTGAGATAAAGGTTGTTGCAGTGATCCCTGAGGCAATGGGAGCCTATATGTGCACTGATGTACAAAGACTTTTAAAAACCCACTCACAACATTTTTTTCCTTTTAGCTCAAACAAAGAGTTAGCAGGAAGTCATGAGACTGATTCAGAGCCCAGAAAGGGAAAAAAATAATATCATCTACACTGGGGCATGGCTTCTGGCTCGTCTCTTCTCTGAAGTAGTTTGATGTATGAGCTTACTGTATGCCACAGCTAGTCGTACGCTCAGGGAAGGGTTTTCACTGAAAAACAGGATAGATTTAAATAAGGGCCCTTACAGGCCAGAGAGGCATGTGACTTGCACACAAGATCATACAGTAAACAAAGTCTACAAGCCTCACCAAAGGAAAAGTTTCCTGTGGCAAAACATGTTTGTTTGCACGATACCATGAGTTGGATTCCCAGAACATACAAAATATACAGTATATAAAAATATAGCCTTACTGAATGGAACAGCCAGCTGTTTATTTCCTACTAACCTCAGTTCAGTGTGGTGATTAGGTGGGGTGCCGTCTTAAACTTCACCTTTAAGTGTTAAATGATCTGAGATGCTTAAATGCACATCTCTCTAATACCTAAATAATGCCAGCAATATGACCACACATGACCTCTCTGAATGTGTGTGATGATCAGGAGTGCAAGCACACAAAAATCGAGCCTGAAAATCAATGATCTTTTTTCTCCTTGTAAAGAAACAAGTGTTAAAAATGTGGCAGGGAAGGTGAAAGCCTATGGTTAAAGTCTCAGAAAGATTCATGTGGGCATTCTCTCCCTGCACACATGAAAGCTACACATGCGCATATCGTCCCATCACACACTGGCTTCTCTGCCCACCTTGTGGATCAAGAGGTTGGCATTTGAAAGCTCTGAATCTCACCGAACCACCCAGCCCTTTTCTTTCTGCCTGGGCTGGGGCCCCCAGCCTTTCATTTCCCTGCTCGAGCGATGCAATTTGTACAGCTGGTGTTGCTGTATTAACGCATTAATAAATGAAAGGTGAAAAGAGCAATCTTGTTGTAATGGTATGTATGCTAATGATGAGACCTGGGTAATAGGGCTCTCTTTTCGAGCTTGTCAACTCGCTCATCAGATATGCAGCCTAAATTAGCAGCTTGCTTTGCACGGAGCATCTGGAGGAATGAGGGAGTTTAATAAAGATGTTTCTCTGTATAAAATTTCTTATTAGGTCATTAAGGTAGGATTCCAAGAATGCCTTTTTAGTTTGTATCCCCTGTTTAATTGCCACGTTAGGGAAATACAGATTGTGTCAGGCTGTGCATGAATTACAGAAGAAAGCATGAAAGGCCATCCCTTCACAATTGGGGGGATAATGCTCAAAGAGCCTTTATAATGTTGCAAAAGAAACACAGCAGGAAAATTATTTCTTACCGTCTCCAAAGCAGTCATTGGTAAAAGGTTTCAGAAAAACAAAGTGAGAAAAGGGGGAAAATAAATATGCACAATATTTTTTATCAATATATGAAAGTGCCATTCTCCCCCAAACAAGAAGTGGTTAGATCATCCTCCTGTCGTGAAGGTTGTCCAGTAATTTGAAACATTCAACAAGAACATGTTTCATTTGAATGAAAAGTCTATGAAAAGGCCCAAAAATATTGGGAAGATTTTTTTCTTTAAACTTCACACCTCAATTCAAGATCTTAAACTGCTAATCCTAACACCAGCCTCTTTGCGTTCAGTATAGTACTTTCCAGTTCTATTCCATCGCCACTGTGTGGTTCAGCCACAAGGTGGAGCAAAGCAACACCTCTCCTTAGAGCTACAGGGTAGCCTGATGACACGTGGACATACAACGCAAGGGGAATCTGTCACCTATCTGTTTAATTGCTGTCAAAGATGTGGTGTCGACTGTACTTTAACCTTTTCAAATTCCATATCTTTATTAAGGTATTTCACACTTTTTCTCATAAAATATTTTTAACTCTGGACTAAATTCTTAACTAGCCATTAAGATGGCTGTATGGGGCCTCGTGAGAGTCTCCGGCACTAAAAATGCAGGCTGAGCTTCTCCTCTCTCTTTCTTGTGTGCAGTTACAGGTTTTGGAGCAAAGATGTGGAGATGTGAAAACCTCACAGTCTGATATTCCAATGGTGTAAGATATTCAGATGGGTGTAACAAAAATAGTTAGGGGGTCTAATTTTATTTTTTATAATATCTTATATCTTTACTGAT
Source organism: Atractosteus spatula (assembly GCF_055471065.1). Lineage (NCBI taxonomy): Eukaryota > Metazoa > Chordata > Actinopteri > Semionotiformes > Lepisosteidae > Atractosteus > Atractosteus spatula. Next base: position 55,732,673 of record NC_142712.1, read on the forward strand.
CCCATGAACTATTCATAGACTATTTATCATTGTTTATTTATATTTGTAGCTCTCTGAATGCCATGCACAAATGTGTATGTGCTTATCCAAGGAAAATAGGAAACTGCCTTTTAATTGAAAATTATTTGTTTATTGATCACAATAACAAGTCTCACAGGTACACAATATAGATGAACAAAGTTTAGTGGTCAGTATTTATATTCTGAAGACACTGCAGTGCAAAGCCCTATAAAGAGACCGTGAGGCCTGTTGTCGTGGCGACTGCACTTGCCAGTAATGGCCGTAGTGGCAGGGAAGAGAAAGAAGAGTGCTTTTAGCTCTGTGGAGAGAGAGGGCAGGATGGTCTCAGACAGAAAAGGGGAGTTTATCTTTGAATGTAATTAAACATTACTGCTGTTGAAGTGCCCGAAGCTGTTTTTTTTTTAAAGTTTGGGAGCAAGTTCTGGAGCCTCGTGGGCACAGTCTAGTCAAAATGTCAGAGCAGATTGGCCAACCAGTGAGGTTTTCCCAGGCAGCGTGCTGTGCTAGCCTCAGGTCAGATTAGAATAATTATATGGAGAATCCAATCTGATTCCAGGTCACAAGTTCCCGGGGAGCAGTGCTCTGAACACAACAAGTCAATTACCTCGGCTGTTTTGATCGCTCTGCTCCAGGAGCTCAGACATTGGTGACTGCGAGTGCTGTCCTAAGAAACACCTTATACCTCAGAAGAACACAATAAAATAAGGATGTACCACTGAAGGAAGCTGGTGAGCAAGGCGGTAAGCCTCTATTACACTCAACTAGGTAAATATCCATGTAATGAACACCCATTTCCTGGCATTCTCCAATCCGCATGGACTTACTGGGGACTGTCCCCATATCCAGGGGATCATTCCAAGCCAATGAAAGGTTAAAGTCAAATCATTATCTCAATTACTCATCCAATACATTTCTCGGTCCTGAGGTCAGGTATCCAGAATCTCTGGGATTATTTTTAAAATATTATATCTATGACAAAGTTCACCTTAAAAGACACAGCAGTTACATCACTGAGCAACCCAATTGGACTCTGCTTCTCTGCTGCTTCCTAAAAAGGCTCTACCTTTGGCAATGAGAGAAAGCCACTAGCTGTAGCAGACAGTATAACTTTCTACTCACAGAGAAATAACTGAAATAATTGCAGAGCTAACAAAATGACATTGAAGATATGTTTAGAATTTTGCAATTTGCTGTTAACATTTGAAAGGGTAAACCGGGTTAAGTTCAGATTGTTAAACATTTACACTTCAGTTGTGAGCCAGTCTGTAGCATTGTACCATCACATGGTACAGGTGGAGGAAATACAGCTCTACTTAAAAAGATGTGATTTCTGCCATTCGTCTGCAAACTAGAAGATAATAGAGTTCTGGAAATGAAATATGCTAAAAATAGACTTCTGAAGTGATTGAATGTCACTGACTTGAAGTCAGTCAAAGAAACAATTCTGTGACATATGATGCTTTGGAAGGTGAGAAATGCTGAATGGATGGAGTTCTTCAGCAGAGTGCAAAAATGAGGACTGTGCATGCTGAAACGTTTCTTTATTTGGGGCGAAGTATAATATAAGCAATACAAAATGATTTAAAAGGACAAAATACTTTCAAGCTCCTCATACAGCATCACTGAATTCAAATTTTAATAAACGTTTTTTTATTGCGTATTTTTTCTTTAGCTACGGAGCTGAAGGCCTTTAAAGAAACAAGGAAAATAACACAATAAATTTGGAACCATTGTTAATTTTCCAAAGAGAACAGATTGTAATAAACATTGCGAGGTCTGGGCTAGCTTAACGGTTTAGGAGAGCTCTTGTCTAGCTGTTCCGGATTTATTCTGGCTGCACAGAGCAAACACAAAGCAAATCCCACTTTTATTAGATGATCTGTGTTTCCCAAAATGTTGTAAGTACGCTGGCAGAACTGCAATGGAGTATATGATCACTACAGCCAAATTTAATATTTAGTGCACTAAATAATTAGTTCTGTGTTATACTATATCAGAATTTAAGTACATTCTGATATAGTATAACACATCAATAATTAATCCAAGTAGATACTCCTAGGACTTTTCACATGACAGACCAGGAATGTTAATTTTAAAAGCACCAGTGAAAACTCCATGTTTTTCATAAGATACATCAACAGATTTGAAAATTATATACATTATTTTACTTCCGCTCATATGCGGATAGATTCCTTGATAGTGAGGCCTGGAGTTTTGATGTCGAGAAACAGCAGTTTTGTGATTTTCTTTGTGCATTCGTCCCCAGGGGAAAACCTCAGAAACGCATGTAGACACATGACTTCACTGCTGGTAAACTCTGGCAGCCAATCAAAAAATGTTCAGAAAGCTGACGAGCCAATCAAAGACTTTCAGTGCCATTTGGTAATACCTGCTGGTACACTCTGGCAACCAATCAAACAATGTTCAGAAAGCTGATGAGCCAATCAAAGACTTTCAGTGCCATTTGGTAATACCCAGGGTGTTGGAAGAACAGGCTCATCTGTACCTGGAATACATTTAGATTCCTGTGACATTTAAAGAAAAAGAACTTTTAATACACTCTCTATAGTTACGTAGTATATAAGTTAGTTATACAGTAGTTTAACTACCAAACATGCTATACTCAACCATTTGTTGTTAATGTGTATGAATACCAGCTTAGATAAATGTCAAAATGATATCTGGAATACATTAGTCACAATATTTAACTGTCTCCAAATTAATAAAACCCAAAACAGTATCTTTCCAGGAAGGCAATACTGAATGACCAGTTTCTTTCACTGAGTTCACTGTAAGTTTTTGATTTTTAAGTAGTTTGGGCTATTAGATTGGAGCTCTGATACATAACAGTTTAACTGCATATTGATTGAAAATATTTGCTGCTTTTGTGTGCTGCAAGTTAATAGCATTAGTTTTGAAAAGGATACAGTTCAAGGAAAATTATTTTTGGCAATATTAATGAACAAAGCCAAATAAACAAATATTTACATTTTTCTTATTTAAAAAAATCCATAAATCAAATAATATGTTAATCCAAAGTGAATTAAAAGATGCCTTTACAAGAAGACTTTGCATGATGCCTTTAATTAACAAATTAGCCTAAAATATTAATGACATACTAATTGAGATGCTTTGTTCTTAATTAATTACTGGGTTTTGTTATAGAATTATAGCTAATTAATTACATTATATGTCATTGTAAAAATTAATGTGTAATTTTGCATGCAATATAACAGCTGAACATCAATTGGACAGAAACTGAATCTGTACTTTACTATCAAAAGTAAATCAACTGGAAAACAGTTGTCTTCCATAAAGGATTTTAAAGTTAAACTAAAGAATAAGTAATATGTATCTGTTCCTTCTATTTTTATTTTTGTAGCACTTACAAGTATAAACCCAATCATGCCTTATATTTGTGTTAGAGCCGTGTCTTAACTATTATGATTAGGTTTCTCTTGGTTAGCCATAGCGATGTATGGTACAAAACATTCCTGGCTTTCTCGGCAAGCTGCTCTTTGGTAGATCCAGGTGCAGACTTCAAGTGCGCATCGTTATCAACAGGGTAATGGGATACCTCGTGTGACGTCACGTCTCGCTGGTTACACGGCTCAGGGTCCGAGTGCTGTCTGTTGTTGATGCTGCTTTTTTAGTGGCTAAGTGCATGTCGGCAGATCATTTTAAAAAAAAAAGAATATTTCATTCTCCGCTCGCTAGCTTGATGAAATGCATAGAAGTACTGACGCATCGTGCTCATTCATGCTGTGCAGGCTCGACTCAAAACGGCCGAACTAAGGACAACTTGCAATAACCTGTTTATTCAAAGCTTTGTATCGCTAAATGCATTTCATATCGTCTGTCCCAGTTACAAATGACAGTAGGAGGAATATAACGCGTTCATTCTTGTTTATTCAAAATAAACTAAATAAGGTAAACTTGAGCTTTGTACTGTTAAATACGCGTACTTAAATATTAAATATTCCGTGTACGAAATACACCGGTGAACGAATATTCATCAGTCGAAATGAAAGCTGTCAAAACCTCGTACTTAGAATATTTACCACATGAATCTAAAGTAGCCTAATGACATTGTTTTTTTTCATAAAATATCATGAATTTTAAAACTGTAAGAAAGTAACATTTAACGAACACGTGGACGCTTCTCCATGCAAGTTCTCTCCGATTTGATAGGCTAGAAAATGAAACGTCCCCGTTCCGCAAAGAACTGGGGGTGATTCCCTCCATGGGAGTCCGCTCCGATGCGGACCTCAGAGACTGGGGTTGTGAAACAAATTTAGGCATGGGGCACTCTGAGCGCTTGCAGAGTTGAGCGAGAACGCAAGCGTGCGTATTGGGACGCGGTTTAAATAGCGCTGTATTCTCCCACAGCGGGAGGCCTGACCGTTCTACGCCGTCCAGAAGGTGGCGCTGTGCGGTCTGAAGCCGCAAGTGTTCACAACCTGGCAGACGCGGAGGCTATGGGCACAACTGAAGTGGGACGCCAGTAACTGCGCTCGTGCAGGAATAAGAATGAAAGGAAAGGGTTAAATGAAGTGGCCGAGACCCGGCGTCAGTGATTGCATATGGACCTAAGGTGGATGAGAGTCACAAGACAGTAGTCTCCAGGTATTCGTTATTTTCAGTACTCGCATAGAAAATACCTCCATTCAACGTGCAGTGTATGTTTGGCACTAATGTGTGTTAGTATTTAACACTGTGGTGGAGAACGTGCATTAAATAGAACCGAAAAAATATAAAAGCCCCAAGAACTTCTCTGCTGCTTCTGACATCACTTTCTGTGCCACCTTCCAAGTGTGCGTCTTTCTGCTCATTCTGCTGAAGCTCTGTTGCTCTGGATTATCCTGACAGGCAGTATGAATCGATCACACTGGAACATTGCTTGCTACTGGGAGTAAAGGTGTCTGTGCTCAATGCGCTCTTTCACAGAATTTTAATTTCATCACACCTGTCCTGTGCAAATGTGCCACTGAAAGTCAAATAGCTTTTTGGGGTTTCTGATTTGTTTTACTTATAAAATGAAACTGCAGAAGAAAGTAGCACCAATCTCTTCCATCAACAAATAAGAGTATTGTAGAGATATGTTAATAAAAGTCATTTATCAAACTAATGCTGAAATAAAAAAAAGAGAAACACCTAGAGCAGAACATCAATTTAGCCTTTTTTCGAGCATGAACACGTTCAGTATTACCAGTTCTGATGCACCTGTGCAAATTACCTAGATTAGTTTATGCTATCTGATTATCTCGTGAAGCGACCATTTGTGTGCTACATAACGAGCAGTGATTTGAAACGGAGAAGAATCTCTGCTCACAGGACTGTGCCACATGTCCAACCACAGTATGGAATCCTTTCAAGGTTCCAGCTGGTGTTCTGCACAACGATCTCCAGAAATGAAATGCATGGCAGCATCAAATTACTAGAACTGTGGGGCTTATATAACTCTCATTTGTCAATCTGAGTTTCAATCTGTGGTCTGTGCACCAGCAGTTGACTGTCTAAATAGAGAGAAACGTCACTGCCTCATTGCTCCATAACACACATGACAAAAAGGATTTTTCAAAGAGAAGGGTGGAGGAGGTGTGTGTGGGTTTGTTGTAAATCAGTTTTTCTTGTGCAGTATTTCTACAAAAAGTCCCATCTTAAGGTTTGCCTGCGAAAGCCCCCTCAAAATACCTGCTCCCTGCACTCCATTCTCATGTTACCCCAAAATTTCTTACCCACTGGGGTGTGGACCCTTTCAGCACTGTGAAGAGAAGATAGCCCACTGCCAGTCTATGATGCACTCTCAAAGAGATATGCATAAATGGCAACCAACTAAAAACATGCCTGTAACTTTTAGATGCACTTGCAGAAGAAAACAGAAAAAAAAATACACTGGATAGTTTCTGCGTAAGATTAATGTTCATGCTATGAGCACTCATTGAAGATAATTAGTCTTAAAGGTACTAAAGGTGAAACATTGCAGTAGGTTATTAATCATGTTTTTTTGCATCGCTGACTGGAGACACATGGTGTTAACTTCTTACAAGAACATGTACACCCCCACTGCAGCTCTGTGCTTCACGGTTGTACAATAGATTCCATATACTATAAGCAAGGGCAATTTTTTTTCATTTTCCCTTCTAAATTCACAATTTATAAAACATGGATAATACCAGTTTGAGATTTACTTATTTTGTTCCTGTTTTGGATTGTTTTGTATGCATTGGCTTAACGCACAGAAAGAAATCGAAACTGTTTTGTACCGTGTTGTTGATTCTCAGAGTTTATGCTTGGCAGTTTTAATGTACATCAAAAATGGAAACATTGTTTTTTAACTTCTTGATGAGACCTTGACACCGTTTTTCATGCTGATTTTCGACCAGCAAGCAGACAACTCTTAAGATTGGCAAAAGAATATGGAAGGTTAGAAAGTTAATAGCTTTTGAACCCAGGAATCTGGAGCTGGGAAGCTGTAGGGCTGATAACCACACCACCATTCTCCGTCATGTTGCAGTGCTGCACACAAATAACAATTGCTTTGTGTTGTGCATCACACAGTGGGAGAGATAAGGTTGTAACAGTTTTGCTGTCCTTTGCTCCAGAGCAATGTAATGTATCTCATGGCTCAGCACAACAGAGTAGCAGTGCTAAATAAAACAGGGGAGATCATGCTGACAGTACAGCACACATTCCACTGTTTCTACCACTGAGAGGTCCTCTATACCATATTCAACAGAGGCTGCAGTGCTAGAACAGGGTCAAATAGTCCAGCATTTTCTCCCCGTCAGGTTAGACTGAAAACCATCAGGGCCACATCTTGCTGCCCTCATAAAATATAACTAGATGACTTGCACAATGAAAACCACAGTGATCGGCTACAGAGTAAGGAATCACTGTTTCTTTGCCATTCATTACGCAGTCTTTCTTGCACTGCTGTGCATATGGTATTTGGCAGGGAGCAGATAAAAGCTCACAGGCTTCCAATAAAAAAAAATGAAAGATACAGCATTGGCTGTTGATGCATTTCCAGAACCAGTGCTTGCCTGCAATTAACCTGGATTGTCAAACATTTTACTTTAGAAATAGCTACAATATATTGACACAATATAAAGACACTATCAACCTCCAGGTGGTTTATTATTAAAAGCGGTATTTTAGTTAAATTTAGATCAAATTAATTTTGCCTACCATCATTTATTTGAACTGCCACAACACTTTGGCTTAGGTTTAAATACGATACAGTAATTCAAAATGTAATATTAGATCTACTGAAATAACCAACATACTCCCTCCTTGCCTTGTGCTCTTTTATCAACACAATAGAATAATAAGATGATATATTGTTGCCTTTTAATACACAAGACCAAAATAACCACACCGAGGAAAGTGCAGGGATTTTCCCTGTTGTTCCTGTCTAGTTATCTAGCTATCCTGTCTAGTAATCTTACAACAATGTCACACTACAACAGTAACAGTAAGACCACATTGTTTTTAATTCAGTTTTCCTAACTTAAAGGCATATTCATTAAAAATAAACAGGGCCTGCATTAGAAGGCCTTTTGTCTTCCATGCTTAAATGATCTACTTATGATCTATTGCCAGATGTAAGCAAGCACCACCGATTCATTTCAGTCTCAAGTTTCCGTTACAGTTGGTACAAACGTAGCTATCCTAGGTCATGGGGAGTCCAATCCTGGACCTGAGAGTGAGAGTTTCTGCTGGTGACCTAGGTCTCATTAGTGTGGCAGCACCTGAACAGTTAATAGTTGAACAGTTATTAAATTGGTCCAGTAAGCCAGTAAAGCAGCTGGACCTCCCAATACTAGGTTATGACTAGGCTAGGTTCTGCGTGACAGAGGCTACGTGTTGTACCATTTGCCTAATATCCTGTTTTGTCTCTATTAAATGGGGATAGGGCCTTCTCCAGTAGTTAGTGCACCTGATCAATCCATTTTCTAACAGCTTCTTCCAGTTCAGGGTTGAAGTGGTGCCGGAGCCCATCCCAGCAAACACCGGGCACAAGGCAGGGATGCCAGTCCATCACAGGACGCACACCCTCGCACCAGGGCCAATTTGTCCAGAAGTCAATTAACCTACCAGTATGTTTTTTGACTGTGGGAGGAAGCCCACACGGACATGGGGAGAACACGCAGACTTCACACAGACAGCACCTCAGGTTTGGAATTGAACTCGGGGACCGAGCGCTGTCATGCAGCAATGCTGACCGCTGTGCCACCATGCCACCCGTCGTCTCTGCCCCTTTTGCAAGATACAAAGATACACTACAGCCTTTTCCTGTACACATGTACAGTATACGGTTTAAAAAAGACTGAGGGAGAATTCTGTAAATCAAATCATTCTCAGACTAACAGGCAATGAAATGACAAGCGGGGATATTCCAGGATGTGTTGTCAGTATGACAACGTGCTGTATGTGCTGCTCTGTCTGAGAAGCACATTCTGTTCTTCAGTTAGTTGGACAACTCTGTGCTGGCAGCCATCCAGCACTCCAGCTGTGATGGAAGTAATCTACAGGAATCTGGAAGCAGACTGACAGATTAAAGGGAATGTATAAAAGCCCCTTTGCTAAACACATCTGTTCCGTACATATTTAGGCTAAGAAATGACAACGAGCAAAATGCGTGCACACAATTTCACTGAAACACAGATTAAACTGAACTTGTTTTGATGGCTATGTTGCCATTCATAGTGGTGCCTGGTATTATATATTTGAACGCTGTTCCCATGCAGAGTTAGAAAGGAAAAATTATTAGTTCGCAACCAAGCACACACATTCTTTTCTTTCTAAAAATTACAGATGACCTCTGCTTTCCACTGCTTTATGTACTGTACACAGTATACCTACTCTCTGCATGAATCATTCAGAAGATCAATCTACTTGACACAGATGTATCTGTCTGCTCTATTTTGTCATATGTATTTTTGTCAGAGCTGCACTATTAAATATGCAGAATCAAATATTAGTATTACAATTATTTTTTTCAGGCACTTAAACAAAGTACTGTACTTTGGATTACTCTACGCGTTGCTGCAAAAGACACTGAATGTTGAACCAGATGTCACAAGACCTCATACAAATATGAGTTCAAAAAACAGCCTGAACCTCACCAAGGTTAACTACTGCTTCAGTCTGAAAGGAGAAGAAAGAAAACACAACGTTTCGGCTGTGGAGCCTTCTTCTGGGGCCCTCCTTTCTGACCGCCCCATCATCTCATATCGCTGACCACCTAATCTGCATAACCTTCTTGTTCACAGCTCCCTTGACCGCCCTCAACAACCATCCACACCAGGCACTTTCTCCTGCAACAGAGCTCGCTGCATCACCTGCAAGTACACGTCTAACACCACACTCATTCGAGGCCCCTCAGGATGATTCCAGATCACCCAGATGGCATCTTGTACCTCCAGCAACCTCATATACTGTATCTCTTGCAGGAAATGCCCAGCTATCTATGTTGGGGAAACCGGAAGGAGACTAGGAGACCGCTTCAGAGAACATGTTAGGGCTGTGAAGATTTAAGATTTCTCCAAGCCCATAGTTTCTCATCTCACCTCAGACGGCCATGCCCACACTGATCTCTCCATCTGCGTTCTCAAAGAAGGGTTTCTTAATTCCCATAGCAGAAAGACATCAGAAACAAAAATTATCCTGAAACTTGGTTCACACCTTCCCCCTTCTCTCGATGACCGACTTTTTGTGTAATTTTCTCTATTCACATGCAGGTTTTGACTTCACCTCTCTCTACTTCACACCTGAGTGGCCTCTCTGCCTCTCCCCTGCTGTCGCCTCCTCCACTCTCCCACCTCTTGTTCTCCTGTGCTATTTAATCTTTGCTGTCTGCCCTGTCTTTCTCACACCCTAGGAAGGCTCCACAGCCAAAACGTTGAGTTTTCTCTCTTCTCCTTTCAGCATGGTATTAATCCATTACTTGTTCCTTTGCAGCCCACACATGCTGATGCAGCTACCTACTTGAACTATTACTTCAGTCTTATTACTTTCTGTTTTAGCAAGGTTGCAGACTGCCCTGGGCTGAAGGTTTAAATATCATTATTGTAAGAATGTAGTATATATATTTCAAAATCTACATATCAAGATGCGTTGATAATACTACTGTACACTTAGGCTAAAAGTCAGGGGCAGTCAGATCTTGCCAGTGCATCTTTGACTGGTAGGAGGAAACTAAGGCATGGAGAGAGAACATGCAAACTCAGCATGGCAATTTGTCACACCAAAGTGCTTCCCCTACACCAAAGGAAGATTGCAAAATATTTAAAGGGACGTTATGAGATTAGTAATAAAATGTCCTCATATATCACCAGGTGTTTGTGTCTCCAAGATATTACAAACTGCATTGTGGTAGGCATTTTTCTATTTTGTAACTACAACATTTAAAAAAAAAAATATATATATTTTTTAAGGCACATAATCTAAAATCATTTTAAACAGTTAAATGAATATCCCAAACCATTCATTGTACTAAATGAAACGTAACACTTGTCAGATAAATCAGACCCATAATAAAAGCCGCTATTCACTGTAACACCTATGAGTGACCAACAATTTACCAAGCTGATTAAGCACACTGAAGTGCAGGAGACTTTGTACAGCACGCTCTCTGACACTGTCCTTGAAGATGCCAGGCTAGGACTAATTCCAGTCTTCCAAGGACAGAAACTTGAGTTGCAGCCAAGCAGATGGAAGACATTTACAGTACTCTTTCTCCTACCTGAAATAGGCCCCACTGAGCTTTTATGTCCTTGCATCCCACACATAAAATAAAAAATGTACTTGTTTCTACTGCACTGTATTATACCTATTTTACACAACATTCCACATCTTGTCTTACTGTACAACATCATTTCAAATTACCTACAACCTGTTAAGCTTTGCATTTGTTTAAATGTAGATGATACAATTTTGTACAAATACAAGAAAATGATCAGACTCAAAATATCAATTTTCTCCACTTTTATTTACAAAAATATACTCACTAGGTTTTTTTTTACAAATAACAGTAAGGTAGTTGATAGTTTTTTTTTACGATTATATACATTATACATTTAAAAAATAACCCATCAGCAGCATTTTAAGTTGATCACTTTGCACAGCTTAAAAGATGTTCAAGAACCATATCTGTGCTTATAACTTACAAAACCTTACATTTTAAATATTTTGTTAAGAATGATTGCAGCAAAAAGTAAGGCCCCATATTTTAATATTCAAAGTGCTAAATATAAATATCTAAAACTTACCAGGGCACTATTTAATATTAAGTGGCACTGTAGGCACATTATACTATTAAAGACAAACATAGCAGACAAATAATTTCAGTCCCACCTTAGGACTCTGCTTTCTGGATGGGCTTACAGCAAACACGCGACCTCAACCAGGATAAGCAGCTTTCAGATAAAGGAAACACAAACCTAGAGATGCTGATAAAGCAGCTAAAATTAATTATTCCATATTGTAATATCTGCTCAAGTGCTGTATTTCAAATTAAATGTACATAGGACTTTAAGTGCATTTTTATGTAAGCATGGTTAGACCAAATTGTTGTTTCTGAATGTTTTAGTAAAGGATCATAAATAACATCCCCACTCTTCTTCAATGTGAACTTCAACTGCAGTGTCACTTGTTGACAGCTAGCTACAGGAATGGATGATCCATGTACAAGGTATAACTTTAATATGAGACCTGTGAGGCACTTTACTTCACTTTACTTGGTCCAGTTTAAACACTGCATATTTTCTAGTTGCTTGCTGCTTAGTCCTCTCTAACACACAATACAGACGATGCAACATTTCTTTAAAACAAGTGCTTTATATAGGTAGGCCTTTTGTAAACAAAGACTGCCTGAAATCATACCATACTATGTCAAAATTAAGATCTAGGTGAATAAGACACTGTACTTTCCACTTTTGATCATTAATTTCCTTCACACACGTGTAAAACCCAACCTTAATATCCTGAGAATAACACAAATGAATTCCACCAAGTGAAATCCCAGAATAAGATTAATTAAAACTGCAATGATATGGGATATGAATTATATATTTTAAGTCTTTGGTAAGCATTTAGTTTCTTAGCTGTAAACATAATTGAACTTTCAGTTCAAAACATCCATTTACTGTAGGGCTTTAAACAAAGTTATGTCCCATCCAGGGTAAAGCACAACTTTTTTGAAGTAAGGCTTTGGTTTTCAAAAGTGCAAAAGACACACTTGTGTCTATTGGCATTTCACTTGTATCAAAAGTGAAACTTAAGATTTTAAAGCTATAAAAGAGTATCATATTTTAACAAATTATATGCTAAATAATTTACTCTTCTGTGCACATAAAACATACTGTCCTTACGACTGCTTCTTTTTAAAGATGTTTCACATCTTGTTAGACTTTACTGTGAATTGTATATTCACCCTTCATTTTCTTTAGCAAGAACACTTCTGTTCAGACTATCTTTATGTCCACACTTCATTCTGCATTTCTTCTTTCTTCTCCAAGCTCACTCAAAGGCGCAAGAACACATTGGAAACAGAACTTCTAAATTCCTACATTCTAGCTCCTCCATTTATTTGGAAATCTCACAATCCCCCATCAAAGACTTGGTGCAATTCTTACAACCCTTACTCATGCCAGCTACGCACTTCCATTGACCTTTCAATCCACAACTGTGACGAAACACTATTTCAAAGCTTTCAGATGTATTCAAACTAACTGGAAAGAAACCATGAAATCAACCACCCTGCAAACGTGGCAGACATGAAGGTTTCAGACTGAAAACAGAACACGACCCCGATGATCATCAGTCTGGACTGGATGTGGGTCAATCTGCATTGGAAAAAAAAAAGCGATAAAGGTAATTTAGTCTTGATTACCAAAACACAATAATCCACTCTCTCTGTGTATCTAAAGCAAGTGCTACAACTAATACAGAATTAAGGCGAGATTTTGAGAGGCAGTTAGCACAACACATTCTTAGCTTGCTGTAGACAAATTACAGAGGTTTTCATTATTAATAATCAAACAAAACTACAAAGGAACAAGATTCAAATTTCACAGAATCATCAAAAGCACAGTTAAACTCAACTCAATGGAATACTTCAGAATCAACAGCCAAACACAAACCAGATGACACAAATGTAAACTATGGGAAAATGTATTTGAAGATGAGTCTGGAACAAGTGGCCCAGCCAAGTTTAAGCTGATGCCATCACTTCCTGCAGGAAATGGCCAAATAAGATCTGAGATACACCTTAACGAGTTACATTGACCAAACGGCCTCCTCTCAGCTGTAACCTTCCTGACTGAGCATATACCATTTTATACGGGGAAAGAAATGCAAACAATACAAACCTCTGCAATAACTCAGAACCTCAAGCTGCATGTAGCCATCAAAACCAGTATATCTAAGTAATCAGTGGAAAGCTCACCTCTGAGTACAAAGGCGGTGGCTGGAACCTGAATTCCTGAATATAAGCAAAGACAGGCCGCCCAATTTCACGCTCCAGCTCATCCGGCTCAGAGTTAGAGGGGGTGTGGCGCTCAAACTCTTCTTGCGACACGACATCTGCATAATTCGGAGGAGCTGGGGAAAATAATATTTCAGAATTATGAGCCATGAAGAACAACAAAACTTGTGTAAAGCTGTGAATTCTAATAAAAGAATTTCGAGCACGCTAAGAATTGATCTCCATTAAGTGTTTTATGCAGGATGTTAAGCAAGGACCAAGAGTATGTTTTCTTGAAACGTACTAGAAACCATGTTTTGATGTTCCAAATATCATTTTTCAACAACTTGCGGTTTTGGAATGCATGTAAAACAATAGTCAATATTATAACTTTTCCTTTCCAAATGATTTCAGAATGGTGTTCCTCCTCCCAACATCTCCCAGTCCATCTGCTAAAGCATCTATTATTCTGTTGAAATCGCACAGAGATAGCCAGTAACAGCGACACTCCCTTTACTGACGCTTTCAAGCACAGTGCCCACTCGGTACAAACCATCAGGACAGACGGCGAGGAGATCGCACAAGGTCTTTGTGTTGCAGCACACCTCAAAATAGGGCAGCAAGATCATGCATGCCAATGATTGTGTAATGCTGAGCTCAGCATCGGAAATGACTTAATAGGATTGCAAGTAATTTCTCCTCACCTTCTGGCTGTTCAGGTAGCGCCAGAGTGAGCCAGCTCATGTCCATACTGAACTGGCTACACAAACTTGAACTTCGGCTCCCAAACCCATTGTATGGTATGGTACCGATAACCAAAGGAAGCTCTACTCTCAGCTTCTTTGCACCTGGAATCTGCACCAATACCTAATAAGATTGAGTAGAAAAAGCATGAATTAAATCATAGGTTTTGTCAGTTTTATCAACTTACTTTTATTTAGTACTTGACTTTTTATCTGATTTTATGCTGACATTGTCAGCTTTATTTGGCAAATTCAAATATAAAAAAGATCGTCTTTGATGTAATTCTGTGGATTACTTTCCAAATGTAAAAGAAAATATTTGTTTCAGAATATATTTTTTAATTCTATTTCAGACTCAAAAAAATTGCACTGAAAACATTACTTACTGCTAAAGAATATTCAACTCTGATGATTGAGCAGTTCAGAATGGATGGAGTCACTGGGGGGATCTTCAATGTCTTTCCATTCCATGTGTCAGTGCTGCCTGAGGCAATATGGTTCCCACGCACACTGGCAACTTCCTGCTTGAAAGTTTTCGTTTTGCCATTAGCAAGACAGGTCTGAGTTTGATATATTGTGGCTTTTGGCACAATGAGACGTGAAGAGCAGTTTTCAATCTCAGCATAGATGGGGATTGCTTCTCCTGTTCAACAGATTAGAAATCAAATCAATACACTCAAAAATCATTTCATATTTTACTTCATTAAGTTTCAAGCTGAACCAGAACTCTTCAATCTATTTTTAAAGAAAACTTTGTGACTTAAATAGTTAACACTTCTGTAAAGAATAATGAAAGGCAAATACTAAAATGAAGATGGAATTTGAACAATTACAGAAACATTTTAACTCTTTAGTTATTCCACCGTCATAAAAGTATTTCAAAATAATCCCCTTCTCTTACCATTACAGTAGCCCTGTCTTTCAATTTTGGCACTCAGGGAAATAGGGCCTGAAGTGAAGAACCAGCAGCCGACCATCTTCTCTGTATTTGTAGAAATAGGCGACTGAACAAAAAAACAATCATTCGAACTATGGCTACACAAATGAACTCTGTAACTCTACCACAGAAACCCCAAACACATAATGAGCTTTTAGGTTTTTACTCACTGTTATATTAGCATACTAACAGTTCCTCTGATAACACGTTCCCACAGAAACGGCCTTGAAGTTGAGGACCGATATGCTGCTTGTTAAATTTGGTTTATAATCTCTTCCCTCCGAGATAAACTGAAAGAATGTAGAATCTTTGGATACCCAAAACAAAATTCCAGGAAAAAAAAAATTAGGACTACAGTATTGTGTGTGTGAAAGCTTGCATCATGGCTGCTTAAAGCTTTTCTTATACAAGTAGATTGATTTGTTAGAATTATATGTTCAGCACTAATTAGCATTTTAGAGAAAGAGGCTAGCTGATTAGCTACTGTACATAACGTTTTACAAAAAATACTTTTCAATTCCTTTCAAATCACAGCATTCCAAGTGGATACTAAAAGACAAACCGAATCAATGATGCTATTTATCTCCTAGGTCTTTTGTAAACTAGCAATGTCCTCAAGCACCTAATCATGAACGACCGTCCTGTATCTAAATAGGCATCTCACCAGTAGAGTTGGGGAGTTGACATCTACATGGCTGATAACAGGAAATTCTCTGTGCACAATAAGGTCCTGCATAGATGGCCTCTGTAAAATTGCTGATACCCAGTACTGGACACTTCCATGCTTCCCACAGAATGAGGTAACCAAGGGCCTGAAACACAGTAAATGTATAAAACAAAATAGTCATACAAATACATATACACAAAGACATGACCATCGGATCCTTTTTTCTTTGGAATGGGTATAACTGGTTAAAATCAAGAATTGCCATACCAAGACATAAGGTCCTTTCAAAGAAGAGCAATTTGTCACATGCTAGATCAGGGTTCGCCAAAAAATGGTCTTCTCCACCCAATCCCCATAGATCTGTTTTTCACTAACAGGCTAGATAAATTGTGTCGCTTCTTCTCATTTGAACTTTTCTTGTGTTTTTATGTTTTAATTCCAGAAATAACAATGAAATAATATGTTATAGGTTGGATCATTGAATTGTTTTCGGATTTTAAAAATTGTTTCAGCTTACAAATATTAATACAAAAGTTTCAACCTCCCTACAACTCTAGAGATGAGAAGTTTTTAATTAATAACTTATTATGATAAAGATGGGTTACAATTAACCAATCAACAACTCGGCTCGAACAAAAAACAGACACTGGATTTAAGTGAACCTAGAACAAGAAGCCCTGGGATTCAGATTCATTAAAAAACACCCAAGTCTGGAAAGATGGCTTTGATGATGTGGAAAGGGGGGACAATCAAGAAAAGAAGTAAGTTTCCTAGGAATACCCGAGGGCAGGGGCAGTATTTCTAATTAAATACTACCTTGTTTGCACATTAGTTTCAGTCGAGGCCACCGATATTCCGTCTAGTTGTGGGTGGCTGCTGTGTGCTCTGGTTTTCATTCCAACCTCCACTTTTAATGACTTGATTTGAATCGACTGTTTGCTTACTTTGTCTATATTGTTTGTGCTATGTGTTACAGGACTTTTCCCTTTGAAGATTATAAGTTACTTATAATAGCTGGTGGGTGGCATCGCTCCAGGACTGTTCTAGACAGGAGACTGTCTAGAATAAGTCATATCTGCAGAAACAAGGTTTCTAATTGTTATCTGAAACTATAATGAAGACCTTGACAATGATTTTTTTTTTGCAGGCTGCTACGAATAATATTTCGGATTCTAGTTCACCAGTTGTGTGGTCAGCCACAATTCTAAATTACTAATACCTTTATCTGAAGAGGGGGGGTGTACACAGACATAATAATTCTGAAACTTTAAACAATAAGTGTTTAAAAGCTTTCTATGCCAGACATACTGGGTATACATTTTCTTAATACAGGACTAAAGGAAATGGCACACTTGCAAAAAATTGCAAGAGTGGAAAGATAGTTCTTTTAAACTGGTCCACTAGATGCATAGCATCATTTCTTCTCCAATGACCCTCTCCTAAACTCTGATGAAGACGGGATATGAAATCTCCACCATCCCTTTGATAACTACTCGGTTACTCACCCCTGTGGAAGCTGAAAGCTGAAAGGGAATTCATGCTTCCCTGAGGGTAAACAGATAAAACCTTCGGCAACGTCATCGCCTGCAAACCCAAAGAAAAAGACAAGTCTTAAAGGGTACAAGTGCTGGTGTTCAAAAATACTTTCAGGTTCGGAGGAGGGTTGAAAATCTGAGAAGAGAATTTTCAGACGGTGCACCTTCAGTTTAGCCTGAAAGTATTAGTCAAGATGAAAGTGAAAGTTCCAAGAAAATCAGTTCTGTGGTCTTACTGTATTCGCCTTGTTGAAACTGAGATTTTGCCACTGGGTTACTGATTGCAAAATACAGTGTATATAAATAGCATCTTAGTAAACATTACAGCATCAGTGTACACACATGAGAATGTCACCTGTACTTGAACTAAGGGCGATTATTGTCAACAGTATGAGTATCACTTTGCATATGGGTAATACGATTCACAGCAGAGACTAAAGTAATTCTCTGGTGTAACTGTAGAAATACAAACATTTCCTAACTGTAATCCATGTAAGAATACATGCCAGTTCATGGCTATGCATTACATTAATCTGCAATGGACAAAAATACTAAACACCTTTTGTACTAGTGCACCTTAATACAATACTAATATTAAAGCCTCCCATCATTTCCTCCTGGACCAATATAGTTTGAAGTAAAAAAACAGATTGTCCAACAGTCAGTTTCTTATCTGGACAAGTAACTTATTAGAACAAAATTGAAGACTACAGTAAGACCTGGACGTTACACTTAAACACGATGCAGGCACAAGGTTTCTGTATTGTCAGTCAAGTGTTTTGTCTAATTTGCAGTGAGACAAGTGTCATATAATCAGAACCCTGGCAATGTTTTGATTCTGAACCATGGTAGAAACACAAGCTTTTACAGTCGAGTTTTCCCTTAATCGTTTTAGGAAGTCAACACCACTTAGAAAACAATTTTCATGCAGGACAGTACGCATGAACGTCTTTCCCCATTTTTCAGTGCTTCTTTTATTTTCCCGATGGATTCAACTGGCGATATGAAAACGCAGCTCGCATTATGGGTCAGTTCAATTGCACCCCTCAAATCTGAAGAAAAAACAAGAACGCTGTTCTTCCACAACACCAGTCTCCCAGTGACTAAGCAGAGCGCCACGGGCGCTGAACAGCTCTCGACCATGTGTGCAATTCGCACTTCTGTTCCTGGTCCCTGTAGTATGCCTGTGTGCACGCACTTCCACATCCTAACTAACACAGGCAAGGCATGAGAGTTAACCTGGGTTCACAACACCATCGTTCAAACCCTTTTCAAACGGAGAGTCGAAAATAAAGGTCGATATCACCTGAGTAGTGTGCATATGTATGTGTATATACAGCCGCAGTGAAGTGGGTAACCGTACTCAAGACTGTTTAAGTCTGTGTCAAAGCGCATCTGTGTGGTGTCCCTGCATCGACCTTCAGGTGTCAACGAGCGTCCTTTGACAGGCTCTGTCCCGTGAGATTCACGACCTCTCCGTGCTGGTTCCCCCTACCGTGTACCCCACCAAGCCTCCTCGCCCGGCCCGTGTCCCCGGGTGTGTGTGTGGGGGGGTACGTCTTTTACCTGTCGCTCCCGGGGGAGTGTGGGTGACGTTCAGGTAGTCGACCTCCTCCCTGTAGCCGTGCCCCGGGGATGGTGCCGCTGGGGCAGACCCCGGCCCGTCGGTCCAGCTGGCCCGGGCACAGCCCCTGCCCAGCACCCTGAGAGCCCGGATCCGCGCCGGCACCGACAGCTCCAGGAGCACACGCCCGGACACGGCCTCCCCGCTGCCGTAGGCACTCCCGTCCTCGCTGTCGAACACGATGCCCAGCGCCTTCACTTTGACCACCATGTCGGCGTCCCCTCGGCCCACCTGCAACACAGCGCAAACGGCCGGAGCCTTAGAGGAGACGCTCACGCCTAAAGGTTAAATCGGCAAGAGCCGTAAGTGTGATCCCAAAAAACAAAACCGACATACCGAGTCCCGATATTTGTTTTTGACTACCTCCAAAAACAAAAATCCCTTTCAGGTGTTCCTATTTTGCCTTTTTTTTAAAAAAAAAAGGTTGCCCCGTTGGTCTTAATTTAGCGCTCTGTGACTTGATTCAGCCTCGGGGCTCAGTCATATGTTAACTGTCGAAAACACCGACTCGACCGCCTTCTTCTCGAAAATAAAACACCGGTTCTCATTGAAGTGGTTACTTGTGCCGCCCTGACTGGACATCTGAAACATAACGCAAACTGTGGGGTTTTTTTTAGTCTTGGTACAATTAATTTAAATAGTTACAACAGAGGTCGGAAAGAGCCGCGACACCTGAGCTGAGCGTCTACTGTTGATACATTGAGCAATCACGCCGAGGCCGTCTGACAGCCCTACGGAAACGCCAAGAAACCGAAATCCCTGCGCCCATTGGTCTACGGATCTGTCTACAACAAATAAAGGCGGGACTCCACCGAACACTGCGTTTCGGATTGGACAGCACCTCCGGGAGTCACGGGGGCGGACCCGCTTCGTGAAGATACAGGGTGATATTTACTAACCTGCGTGATCAATGGCTATTGACCAATGAGCAGCGAGTCCCTTCACGTGGCCACCTTATGATTGGCTTCTTGAAGACATTGGAAAGCGCGTTAGCCAATAACGAGCAGCTTTCAGGCGTGTGAACAGCTGATGGCCAAAAGACAGCCGCTGGAAAAGGGAGTGACACAATGTCTGTTTCCATAGAAACGGGATGCGGATGACGCAGATATAAACAGTACCACGAGATGCGCAGAGGCTAGATTATATATATATTTTCAAAGTTTATTGACAGGATTAAACTACTTGAGGTGCGTCATTTGGATGTCAAAGAGGTCCTGTTAGAATACGTATTCACTACTTATACTAGATACAACACACATATCACAAAAAAGAAAAATAAGAAAAACAAAAGCAAATGAAATTCAAACTATACAGCTGTCATGAAAGGCTGGAATAAACAAAATCTGAAGTTTAATAAGAGCGTAATTATTTCAATTACAAGAGAGTTCTGTTTTTAAATACACAAACTCATTGTTCAGAAGGTAAATTATTCCAATCCTTCAGAGCTTTATAGCTAAAAGCCTCCCTCTCATAATATACTCATACAACCTTCAAATATAAATCAAATTGGGTTGTTCTTTCTTCTGATATCATTATGAACATTATTATCACCAATCAGCTTTGTATATATAAATCGGTGGAGCACAAAACCCAGTGGGGCAGAGTGATATTTTTTGTGTGGAGCAGTTTAAAGGGGTCAAATGAAAAGACATGACTAGATCATCTGTTAACTAGGAGACTGAGATCTCTGGTTAAAATCTTATAGTCTGCAGCTGTATCACCCTGCAATGCCCAACTAGCAGCCCACTGAAGCACAGCAGGTGTGAGCCTGACCAGTACCTCGATAGGAGACTCCTGGGAAAAACTATGGTTGCTGCTGGAAGAGGTGTTAGTTAGGGGGGCAGCAGGGGGTGCTCATCCTGTGGTCTGGGTGGGTCCTAATGTCTTAGTATAGTGATGGGGACACTACTGAGGGGATTCAAATGTTTGTTGTTGTAAATTATCCTGAAAAGATAAAAATAATAATAATTCCAACACATGCTTAAGGGCAGTCATCTTCAAATCTTAAACATGGGTCCCTGCACATGCGAATCACTCCCGCAGCCGAGGTGAAGCACTGCTCATAAGTGTCACAGCTAGGCCTCCCGGTAAGTGAGATTAGGAAGGCAAAGTCTCCGTTTTTTCTTTTTTATTTATGCATAACAAAATAACAAAAATTACAATACAAAAAAGAGTACATATAACATTTCAAGTCAAAAATATCGGCAGGGGTACACATTACAAAATAAATTCAAATTATGAAAAAAGACTAAACAAGTTAAATAAAAATAACGTCCGCACCGCTTTCATATTTTTGCATTTTGAAACAGTCTGCAGATACTCCTTTACCTCCATTTTAAAATGCTCAAATAAAGGGTTCTTCCCAGACCACTTAATTTTGTGTATATAATAACGTCCCATTATAATAATTAAATTTATTACAAACGATATTTTAATATTGTTTGCGATGGGGCTGAAATTTAACATAACATCTTTTTCATCAAAACAAAAATCAGTATTAGTTTCTTTTTTAACATACGTCTGCAACTTAGTCCAGAACGTTTTTACCCTGGGCCATAACCAAAACAAATGAGGCAAAGTCTCCATCCTGACTACATTCAATGATCGCCAATAAAACCCTTTCCCAAACAGTTTTCTTCATTTTTTGAAAAGATTCATTTTAATTCATTCAAATTCCACTGCGGTGGAATGACAATCACAAACAGGGCGCCTGAGTACCCAGATTGCTCACGTTGTCCACAGTGTTTTGATGTCAGTATTGTTTCGAATTTATTTCACTCCAGTCTATTTCTCTGCAGCCGAATTAGCGGTGAGCTGTTGTGTGACAATAAACCACGTCCCATTATAATAATTAAATTTATTACAAACGATATTTTAATATTGTTTGCGATGGGGCTGAAATTTAACATAACATCTTTTTCATCAAAACAAAAATCAGTATTAGTTTCTTTTTTAACATACGTCTGCAACTTAGTCCAGAACGTTTTTACCCTGGGCCATAACCAAAACAAATGAGGCAAAGTCTCCATCCTGACTTCCGCCTCGCTCAGCGCGGGGAGCTATGGGATTCAACGGGGAGCGAACCGGGGAGATAAAGTGGGCAGGTGCGCCAGTAGCACCAGACACATCTTCATCCGAGCCTTTCTTTCGAATTTCAGACTTTTTTAAAATACAGAAACTTTTAATTACAACACACCTAAAGGTGGCTGGATGACGTCGCCAAAATATTGGCAGCCCGTGCTTTTAAAATCTTGTGTTTTCAGGGGACGGCTCGTGGAACACGAGGCCGTGTTGCTGAATTAATTCAGATGCAGAAACTGCGGCCTGGCAGGTTTCCCACTCTGTTTCTTTTCGCACCATTGAAAAGGTCATTGATTGAACGTACCTCTCGCTAGCTAAAAAATGTATACTCGCAACTAGAAAAGTATATTATAGAAGGGTATATTCTATAACTAGAAAAGTACATTCAATGATCGCCAATAAAACCCTTTCCCAAACAGTTTTCTTCATTTTTTGAAAAGATTCATTTTAATTCATTCAAATTCCACTGCGGTGGAATGACAGTCACAAACAGGGCGCCTGAGCACCCAGATTGCTCACGTTGTCCACAGTGTTTTGATGTCAGTATTGTTTCGAATTTATTTCACTCCAGTCTATTTCTCTGCAGCCGAATTAGCGGTGAGCTGTTGTGTGACAATAAACCACGCGCCTTCCTATGAATACGGATAGGCGACCCTCGAAACTCGCCCATTCGAGGAGCAAAGGAACAAGTGATAGGTGCCCCGAAGAAAGCTCCACGGCCGACAAGTTGTGGTTTCTTTCTTCTCTTTTCAGCATGGAATAAACCTATTACCTGTTCCTTTGTTGCCTACGCATGCTGGCGCAGCTCCCCACCTGAACTACATTCGAGGAGCAATGCGACTATGCCAATTAACCCACACAACATGTATTTGGCAGGAAACCGGAGCTCCCAGAAAGAAGACCCACGCGAACATGGACATACTGTACCATGCATACTCTTCTTAAACAGACCTCTGGGTTGGAAACGAGCACAGGACCCTAGCAGTAACTGCCAGTCCCCTAAATCACTCCTAAGCATCATCCTGTAAGCATTAATGAAAATCAATATTACCTCAATAACAACGATCAGCTGCAATTACCTTTTTTCGCTTTATAGCTGTTGCGGCTCTAAAAAACATAATTACAGTATTTCATCTCGAGTCTGCAATAGAGAAGTAGTGAGAGGCTAATTTAAACATTC
Organism: Atractosteus spatula; assembly: GCF_055471065.1. Classification (NCBI taxonomy): domain Eukaryota; kingdom Metazoa; phylum Chordata; class Actinopteri; order Semionotiformes; family Lepisosteidae; genus Atractosteus; species Atractosteus spatula. The sequence goes on from NC_142712.1 coordinate 55,755,932, forward strand.
AATAAATGGTTTTTAGATGCGATTCATCGCATACATAGTGCCAAGTTACAGTTTTTCTTATATTACTTGATCTTGGCAAATATATTTATTATGATACAGAGATTGTGAGGAGACACCACTGATTAAATCTGCTCTCTGCTGCCACCTTATGACCAATCAGTATAACTGCCACTGGAGTTAATCTTAATGACAGAGGAAATAAATCCTAACGGAAACCAAAATATTCCAATCACGTAAAGCAAGACTTTAAATTGTTCTATGCAGCTGGTCAAACAATTTTAAAAATACGTTTTAAAGTAGGTAATTTCAAATTAAATGACAAATGATGATGAAGTCGGTGCTGTTGATGATTATTGTGAATTGTGCTTTAAAAAGAGTTGAGTAATATTGATAAAAAGGCAGTATGACTAAACCAATGACCACTTATGAAAGACACAATACCAGCACTGTGTAGAAAAAAGAGCTTTTGAAATATATACATGCTCCTTTTTTCGGTTAAAATGAGTTGAATAGAAATATATTTTTATCAAGAAGAGTAAACTACTCCATTTATTTATTTCCTTATAAAGCGATGTAATGACCAACCAGCTGATTGTACCATTAAATCTTTGAAGTGGTTTAAAATACAATTGGACCTAATTATCATATCTTGCCCATTAGAAATGCTTTCCTTGGCTTGAAGAAAGTGCTACATTCCAGGCTGATTTTGCAATCCGTGCAATTTGTCTCTATTTGTTGAAAAAAAAGAGCATAGAAACATTCTTAAAAAAAAACACCCCCCTCAATTTTTTTAGTGTACCGAAACCTTATAAAAATCCTTGAGATTTTTAAAAGGAAGTGGGCATTACAAATGTATACTGCGGCGCACAGGAAGATTAGATTTTTTGTCATAGGCGAAAAGGGGTCAAAACCAGGTCATCAGAACCAATAAACTCAGTTACAGAAGCCATAAGCGTTGAAAATGTGAAGGTTTGGAGCTCACCTAGTGTGAGCTGCAGCGAGCAGGCTGTGGGATGCTGTAAACTCCCCTGTGGGTTGATAGATACGAGATGACACGCTCCCCTCTTTACTGCTGAATGTTCACTGAACTTTCTGGCAGAAAGGCAGCCTCTAAAGTGGGTTCACCCGAAGGTTAATATAAACAAACAGCAGAAAATGGAGAGCCAAGGATTATTAAATGTTGCTCTGACTGACAAATCCTTCATTGCCATTAGCCCCTGGCCTCCACCTGCTTTACGCCTATACCCAACTCCAAAAAATGTTTTAGGCCTTCCTAAATTTTTATACATGACAGCCTTTATTAAAGATGTTCAGGCTGCACATGGTAATGCAGTCGAATATTCCTCACGCATGACTGTTGAGTCACAGGAAACTGGCGGTTATTTAGGGCTTATTTTGTGTTCTGTTCTCCCACCCTGAATAATACACATTGAACGTTTTATTCATGCTGCCTTGGGAAGGTCATTAGATATACTGCATGGGCTTGAGTGTTACGAAATTAACACTAAAGAGGCAGGTTAACGCAAATTCTAAATTCTTTTGTTTTTTTTTGTTAATAAACGTCACGTCGCCTCCAAGCATTCTAGTTTCGCTCTCTAAATAATTACATATTCAGTTTTAAAAAGCTTAATTATGGCACAATTACTTAATTAACCAGCAGTGTTCTAAGTGTGGTAACCTGGATGATTCACTCACAGTATGGTAATCGTTTTAATAATGTGCTCGCAGCAATGACACTGTTTTAAAAGGGTCCTGTCAGGCCTTTTCTTCACCAGAGAGCTTGCCCCCAGTCCACATGTTTCTTGTGGCTGGACAGCCTTTTCCTCCAAAAGCAAGCTTGCCTTTTGCAGACGTTTTGCCCCAACCTACATGTACAGCCGTTGATCTACAATGGAAGAGAGCATATGGGAAGGTGACAAGGTGAAACGCAACATAAAATTGCTTCATGCAAAACGATGAGCCGAGATGAGACCTGTACAAATGTGTATTTAGATGTATATTTAGAATACACATTATCGTTCATTATTTCTCAAGAGGCACAGAGAGTGGTGTGAAATGGCTGGGTGATACGGATTGTGTTACAGAAGACAATACTATAACAAACAAACGCCTTTTAAATAACTCCTGCCAGGAAGCCTGTGCACATATTACCTGTGCATATGGATTCTGAGCATACTTTCTTATACCATGTGTAACAGTTCTTAGGGTTTCCACCCCTGCTGCTCCTGCCCTGCCAGTCTGTCCCTCACTGACTGGGCGCGAACCCAGGTCTCCAGTGTCACGCAACACAGAACTTGCCAGCTGAGCTGAGCTGAGAACTCCCCTAGCCTGGGCAGCTGAGATCCCTGTTATACGCAGGGGCGTATTCCTTACGCATACAAAGTATAACTTTGAGAAACAGCCTTGAGAAACAGTTCTGATTGGATTGTGACAGCTTGTTACAGCCTTTCAATTACAGGCCCTGGTAAGCAGAAAAGGGATGGAGATGTGTTTTGCACAAACAATGTTTAACCTGCAAATGACAAAAGCTACTGAGTGTCACTCTGAGTGTGGCTCAAAGTCAATTTATAACTATGGACTACAACTCTATAATTCATTTACTTTTATGACTCTTTTTAGGAGACCCGTTAATACTCTCTCAATCGCCCCCTAGTGGAAAATTGTGAAGGAAATAGAAAAATTAATGTACAAAAACCTGTAACAACCTGTGAATATAACCAGAGGCACAGATTTCTGTGCAGACTCATGTCTTTCTTTGATTCAGTACAAGACCAAAGAGCTTATCTTTGCACAATCAGGCATCACTATTATCAGAATGAAGATTGCATGTCTTTGACTGGGGTGCTAATTAAAAGTCTGAAAGTACTTTGAACTCGCTGTTACTAGAAAGGGGATGAATGTAAGCTATTGTGTGAAGATATTGCACAGAAGCAGGGATTATACAGAGCACAGCAATACAAGGCCACAGACTCATACCTAGTGTCTTATTCTTGGCTTGTTTTTGAGGAATGTACTGTCTCTATACCACGTGAATGCCCAGGAAGAGAAGAATATGGAATATCCTTAACGAAGGTGGAAAAAACACTGTAAAGCACGTAAATGCAGCTGTTCAATAACACCTCCTTTAACGGCGAAGCACCACTCTGTAGATAAACAGTTAAGCCGAGTATGAAGAAAGTCCCTGCCGGGCGCTTGAATTTATCACTGCCAGCGCCAGTGTGCATATTTTCTGATGTTGGCTGTGCATTGTTAACAGTGATTGTCATCTAATTAAATCGCGGCTCATCACGAGAGATGCTATTTATGCTGAGATAAGCATCGGGAGTCTGCTCAAGCGTTCCCAAGATCAATAAAGATGTTCCCTTCTGGATTACGAATCGTCTGAGGGTTATATGGGGCACTGGAATTAATTAGGAAAGAATTCTTATTTCCCCCCTACTTCAACTTTCTAACTAGAAAAAAAAATGTTTAAATGGTTTGATATCGGCTTTCAAGTTAATTCTTTCTGTCACTTGATCTTCTTTATGGCAAATTAAAATGTTCTATATAAAACCAATTCAAAACAGCCATTAGGGTCTGCACCTCCTCTTGCGCTATTGAAACATTCATTGCTAGAATCATTTCCTTTTTTTTTGTCCTTACAGTTAAACAGACAATATGCAATTTCACTCCAGGAGTTAAGCTTTGAGATTTTGTTTAAAGGATCACAAAGAAAAATCTGTGTCTAATGTTTTTTAAGGGGATAATTAGAAAAGTATAGTCAAGGATTGCAGTGAAACCCCTTATTAATTATTCTCTGAATTTTTTAAAACAGCACACAAAATTTCATCCATCAAGTTTTTTTTTATTTCACAATTGGTGCTACCCCCATCCTATCTTCACTATAAAGATGCAATGTTCAAAACAATTATGCTCATAATTGATCATAAGCTGGTGGAAGGTAGAGCTGTTTTTTTAAACTTTTTGTCACGTTATCTGTTTCATCAGACTGATACAGACTTAAACAGAACATCTCGCTGTAGAAGAAGCCTAGAAGATGATAACCTTTTTCCAAACATGAAAAATGCTTGAAGGTTTTATATTAGTACAAGATATTCGATTGAATGTCTGAATTGTGTTGGCATTCACCAGAATGGCAGAGGAGGCTGGAGAATCATGTTTTAGGCTGAAAAATTGAGATAAAGGGAAACATTCCTGTCAAGCCTCTTGGAACCCATACAAAAACTCAACAGTCTATTGATGAAGCTGACATACGAGCAGTCAGCCTCCTGAGGAATCACCATACAGGTGTTGCTCATAACACTTGCCTGCTTTATCATCTGTAAAATTTGTTTATTGCCCCCTGTCACTGTTATTTCTGACCCTCCCCCCTTCTCAGATTGGCAGGACTTGACAATTTAAATCAAAACCATCAACATTTCCCCCAGTGCTTAGTTAAACAAAGAGAAATTCCTTGTCTAACAGTGACCCTTTTTTAAAGTCATAATCCCAACTCAAACATTATGTATCCCAGCTGGAGTCTTTTATTATTATTACTTTTCAAAGGTTTGATCCTAAATCTTATCATTTTAATTTTTACCCACAAAAGCAGTGGCACAAATTGCTAGTGATTAAAGCTCCACTATGAATTAAGAAACATATATCCACTCTGTATAAAGTGCACCTGTACTGAATTAGCCATCTACTAATCTCACTCACCTGAGGACATTCAGCTGGCATTTAAGCTATTGTTTTTAAATGCACTCTTTAAAGTCTTGTTTTTAAATATTTTTGCATAAAGTTGATAATTTCAAACACTAACACAATACTACTCAAAAGGGAGATCATTCAGAGCATCACAGCTGAGCGATATTTGAGAAGCTAGTGAAGTTTCGCTAGAGAATACACAGGTGCAAACATCTCATTCAAATTTTCAGTTTCATTAAATGACATCTGCTTAGGTCTTTAAAATATCTTAATAGTATTTTTGGAGTTCATTCTTGGCATTAAAATGAGAATTTCCTGAATCATTTAAAATTAGTGTTAGTAAACTGACACCCATTAAGTGGGACTGTGAGCCAGCATTGTTGTTCAAATAATATGGTCACAGATTTATATATTGAGTATGGCGTGTTATCACTCTAATTAAATATTTGTTGGTAGAATCTACCTCTATAATGTCTTTTGCTTGTTTGTCTAGCAGGTTCATACATGATGATATTTTATGATCATTCTGGCCGTGTTTTAAACCATAATTCCACTTTCCTGATAACGGCGATTTCTTGCAATGAAACAATCATCTATTAAGACTCATAAAACTCTGAACTCCAGATCCCATCAGCCAAACACTTTACCACTGTGCCACATTAGAAAATAGCACTCTTTTTCAGCACAACCACACGCTTTTCTGAATATCCAGCTAACAACCTATTGCGATCAATTGTCTGCCTTCAATCAGCATAAGTCCAAAATAACACCAGTGTCTTCCATCATGAAACATGTGCTTGAAGTGACCATTTAACACTATATGCTGAAAAGAGAAGAGAGAAAACACAACGTTTTGACTGTGAAGCTTTCTTCAGGTGTGAGCAACATGAAGAAGGCTTCACAGCCGAAACGTTGTGTTTTCTCTCTTCTCTTTTCAGCATGGAATAAACCTATTACTTGTTTCTTTGCAGACTAAGCATGCTGACACAGCTCCCCACCTGAACTACATTTAACACTATATTTACTGTGATTTCTGACTTTTGACACTTGCAGCTGAAGACTGTGAGTCTTCTTGCCTGATGGTTTGCTCTGCACTGGTCACTGTGGGCAACATAGAGGCTGAGAGAGCTCACGCCCGAACGTCAGACTGTGGTAAACTGGCGATGATTAAATGGCAAAACCAAAACACTTTTGCCTCTTCTCAAGACCTGAGAGGGCCACCTCAGAGTGTGGGTGCCATGAGGACACACCCTTGGTCTTCACTTCCTAGCGGTATTTTGGCCTTTTAAATTGTTTCCCCACATTGTCTAGGAGATACAATAAGCATGAAATGTCAACATACAGAACTGTAAATACCAAAGTATTTTTCATAAGCAGCCTATATAGCATGTATTCATGCCCTTAGTGGAGCTATCACAGCCAAGGGTTTCCCAGTGGGCCTCCTCACATCTCACGTTTGAGTCCGGAGAGCAGTCCTCGGCCTTTTTACACCGACTGCAGTTCGTATCCAGGCTGTCCACGATAGTGCTGCTGTGTGTCTTCCACACACTCCACTCCTAAATGGACTGCAGGAGCCCTGGTGCCCAGCTGTGAGACTCAGTGGCACTGCTGGTCGGAACGCCGGGACAGAAGGTGAAAGCAACACAAAGGGACGTCCATAAATCTACTGCACCGCTTTTGACACCCTTGCACACACGGGGCCAGTGCAGAAAGCAATAATTCCTCATGCTGGGGAAAGCTGATCAGTGATTAAAGCATCTGGCAGCAATGCGCTCCAGAGGTAAACCCGCAACCCAGCCTACCCCTGTCTGTCAGCGGCTCTTACAAATAACACCATCTGCAGTGAAGTGCGGGAAAGTGGGACCAGGAATGGCAAAACAAGTAAAGAAAAAACCTATTACAGAGTGGTTGTCTAAGAAATAAGCCTGAACACGGGTGGTAGATCGATGTATGCTGGAGGTTAAATCTATTTTCGCACTGTGTTCCTATTTCACACTTTAATGGCGTTTTAATACGACTGTCACCCGGCCTCCAGTTCATGTCAAGCAGGTAGAGTCTTTTAAAAGCGGAGGGAGAGAGCTTTACCACTGCAGAGCTCAATGCGCAAGTAACATCTTATTTCCCACTTAAAAGATCTGTCACTCCCTCGGGAGTACAGCTATTTTTTTTACGTGTGAGCAGGGGCTACACTCTGGTTTTTATTTAAGGCTGCAGCATGTTACGCCGTTTCCTTTAAGACGAGAAATTGGCTGGGTAACACCATACCTTGGAGGGCATCGCGTGCCTTGAACATTCGGTACCAGGGTTAAGATCAGACGCAGCAAGCAAAAGACGAAGGCTTTTGCTCATGTCCCTCTGCTGTCACATATGTTTTGTCAGTAAAGGATATATATTCATTTTAAAGCTGCTGTATGGCATCACATCTAAGCCTTAGTCTTGTAAAAGCAGGGTCTTACGGGTGTCTGGTATCTCTAGCAGTATCTCAGACTTCCAAATATCATTGAAATGCATGCATAGTAATAATTATGTGTCCAGTATATTTATATGATGAAGCTGTAACGTATTTAAAAAAAGCCTTTTCCAGGCAGTCTTTTGGGATAATTTAATACATTTCATGGAGAGCCTTGTTAAATTTAACACATTTCAGATCACTGAAAGACCCTTGTTTGTGAACATAAAAAATGCTCTGTCTGCCTTCTGACTTGCCAGCAATATTCCGTTATTTTACATTAGTTCTGCTGCTTTAGTGTTATTACAGCTGTTACAAAATCCTGACAAAAGGGTGCATTCCTCCTTCTGTTCCAGCATAATTGCTTTTTAACTGCGTCTCCTGACAGTATCCATGGAAACCTCGAAATGCCACACAGAGGAACTCTTGTTGCTCTCTGGCCATTAAAAAAAAAACATAAAAATTCTATGAAGTCACAAAATAAAAAAAACTTTCGTCTTGAGCCATCTGAGAAGCATAGGCCTTCTGTTAGAAGCTGATCCTTTTGCTTTGTAGATAATAGAAAGATCCCTTTCTGTCCTTGTGGTAACATATTGAAAAATGAGAGAGATTTTTTGTGTAAAAGACGAGCTTGTTACAGCACGAGTGAGAGCTCAATTGTCTTGTTGTATTCATCGAGGTCAAGCTATGTACAATCCTACCATTGTTTGAAGTAGAAGTCAATGTGAAACATAATTATCATATTAAAGTCCTGTAAATAATGATCCAGGAATCCTGAAGTTTGTAACTGTTAGGAGCCTTAAAACACTTCAAGAAAAGCTACTTTTACAATATACCATAAATCTATGGGTATTGAATACGTTCATGGGTGAGGTGAGAGTGAAAGCAAAGAAACAACCCGTGAGATGTTTTAGGAGGCATTAAACATTTAAAAAAACACATTGGGAATGACTGATCATTCCAATACCAATAAAATGTTTTTTTCAAATTGCTCAACTACTGGTGCTTCAAATGTTTCTGATAACAGCCAACAGATTTACACTCCATAGCTGCTATTCCCACACTCACACTCTCATTCAGGCATTGAAATTTTATGATTAATGAAGATATACATGCCACAATTTACTTTGTCTGACGGTGTTCTATGAAAATATTTTTGACACAGAAATAAAACATGATCTACACTCATGGGTGAAGTTCCATGTTTTCGATATGCTATCATGCATGCACTGTTTTCTGTGGATAAGGCAATTGTTATCAAGTTCCGTAATTACCCTGGACTGTATGTGGGCAGCGTGGCCATTATCTTGATCACAAGAATCAATTCCAGTAAGCTTAGAGATTAAAAACACCCTCACATTTCATCCTGCTTTGGTGTCACACTCTCATGTGAAATGTGGAACTCTCAGAAGAGCTCAGAAAGTTGCCTGAATCCCTCTAATATGTTGCTTAGAGGAATTTGTATTTCTTTTTTATCTCTTGATGAAAAGAAACTGAGGCAAGATGTGAACAGTAGAGGGCGCTATCAGCCAGGCAAAGAGTGCCACTCTTGGAGCCATGGGAGAGAGGAACAGACAGAGAGACAGGATTAAAGAGTGAAGTCCTTGTTTAGAGAGCGTGTGCATGCATGTAGGAAAATGAACCCTCTTGCTGTCAGAGACTAAAGCTCCGACTCCAAATCTTAATTCAGAAATCAGCTTTTGTCATAGATAATCAGGCAAAAAGCTCATAGTTTTACCCGGCTTAATGACTCCTTGTATCAGTATCTCCCTGCCACATTGCCGCAACGGAAGTTGATTCTGGAGATCTCTGTGCTCTGCTGTATGCCGCAGGACTCACTCATATCACCTGTAAGTGCATCCCAGGCCTTTGGCAGGTCAAGATGCACTAAGGAATGATGGGTATGAACTCCCATTTTATTAATTTAGGAAACTGTAGAATTTGGGAAGCTGTGACGTTTTGGGGCACTTATGTGTGTTTACTGTACACATATCTGAAGTGTAACCAAAAAGTTTATTGCGGTTTATCACAGCAGCTGTGAAAACAAGCTCGCATCATCCCCAGTGCTTGGACAGGACCTACTCAGGTGTTGAAATTTGAAGCAATTTTCTCTGAAATTTCAAAATGAGTGATAACTGTTATCGGCCTTCTCCCCAAGTGATTTCTGAAGCGGAGTTAATTGAACAGAGAGCACAGTAATTAACGATGTGCTCCTCCAAGCTGGAGGGTGTCTGAAGTGAGCACAGCAGAGGGTCAATAGGGGAAGCTATGTAATTGGTGTTAAAAAAGATAAAAATTAAAACTGTTTTTTTAATAGATTAATTTAGAAGATAAGAAAAGTCTGCTAATGGGTCTATTTGTTGTTCCTCTTTTACAAAATAGTGGCTTCAGTCTTTACTATAAGATGCCATACTTCCATAACGAAACAAATAGGAAACCACAGTAGAAGCTAGCTTTCAAAACACAATGAACAGTTCTCAGCATATTTTTCATTTCATCTACAGTATACACACAATTACGTATTTTCTCCTGCTGTAACAAAACATGCACTTTGATATCCCTTTTCTTTCTGGGGTGTTTCTGGAGGGCTTTTATTGATAACCAATACAGACACATGAGGTGTCTCAGTGCTTCACTGTCAATCCTGTGCAGCAGAGAAAAAAAAAACAGTTTTTCAATTTGTCAAACTGTTGAGTTTTTCCCTTTTTTTGTAAGGTGCAAGGCATCCTAGCAAACTCTAGACTCCTAGAAAATTCTTTCTGCACACTTTCTGGGGCACAGAGGCCTGAGACTGAGCTGGAGTCTGCCGGGAGGCTGGTTGTGCTGAAAAGACTGTGGCATCCACTCAGCTGAGGGAAAATCAGAGGAACACAGTTGGTGAATCATGCCTGACTGGCCTCTGACCCTCAGGGTTAGACTGATGTCTGGGTCATGTACAGTCCTGTAACCTAGTTGCTAGTGATGGGAAGCCTGACAGCAGTTTGCCACTGAAGTAGAACAAATTCACTTTTGGTTTCTCGGAAAACAGTTTTCAGAGAAAATCAATGCAAGAAGTCAGTTTTGTTTTCCTAAGCCAATCTGCAGGGCTGTACTTGCAAAATGATTCAAGTAATAATTTATCTAAGAGCATGAATCCGTTTATTCACATTTACAGTGGATTTTATAATGGAAAAAGAATGCATTAGTAATATTTACACCCCAAAATGGAATTCCTTAATTTTATTTTCTTTATTTAAGAAATATTGTCTTCCAAAGACAATTTTAAAGGTATAAGGCACCCCAGTAATCATTGAGGAGAACTTCTATTGCTAGCTTTGTTATTTAATTCCTAGTGGCAAATGTTTAAATTCAGGGTATACAGTAATTCTTTAGAGAAATGTTTCATGATTGTTGACAAAATAATGAAAGATTAATAATGTATGATGCTGGATTCTCTCAAGAATAAACAAGTTATGTAAGGTTAAATCATTGTTTCAGTAATATTGTTATTGTATTTTCAGCTGAAGCTTGTTTGCCCTACGTTGGTAAGTGTCTGTTTGAGTTACTGTAGGTAGTCTGACCTCAGTGTTGCTATTTTTACATGTTCTTTTTATTTCTAGGTTGAAAGTCTGAGAGTGTTTTTTTTTTCTTTGAAGCATTATAGCTGTACAGACAAATCAAGCTAACGGATCTGATTCATTGAAGTGCTGTAGCCAATCACTTCATTTGAGTCAATAGCTCAGTTTAAATGTCAGGTTTAAATTGGCAATAATTACTGTTACAGCACCATCTTGTAACATACGATCTTCTGTGAGTACCTAAAGAGATGACGGAACAGAAGAAAATCTAAAATTACAAACTCAGCTGCTTGGCTGACAGAAAAGTTAGGCCTTAAAATATAAAAATGGAATAAATCCGAGCAAACAAAACATTTTATAAGCTAAGTGTTTAAATATGTGCTAAGTAAATCTTATTTCCCAAACTAGATGTTTTTACCACTGTGTTTTTACAAACCAGTACATAGCATATATTATAGTAAGAGCTACATTTTTTTCATGCTACATTTTACCCTGTATACTAAGTGTGATGAGAAAATTTGAAATGAGAATGTGAGAATTTCTTTCAGATTTTCACTGTTGACCAAGGAAAATGCTGTTAAGTATCCCTGGGTGTCAGTTTACATGACAGTTGAGGTGAGGAATTATGTCAATTGTCCTGAACAATATTTTGGGTAGGTCAGTTGGGATAATAACGTACAGCAGGAATGTCTGGACTGTGACTTTATGTTTGGAGATATGTCTTTTTAATACCAATCTTTCGCAGGCAGGTCTTTACAAAGACAGCATTGATTTCAAAACACAACAAAACGTTTCACACCAAGACTGAATGTGGCCTAGATTTTCTAAAGACAGACCACTAATTTGAGTATTGCCAGTCAGAACAGAAGGTACATTATTTTAAATGGAAGTACAAGGATTCGGAAATGTGTATAGGAATAAAAAGGAATGTGAAGAATTCCCTATGTGCCACAGCAAAGAATGTGTTCTGCTATTCAGAACTGCATTCCGAATCTTAACTTTCCATTTTAAAGTTGAATTTTGCGTGTCACCAATGCTTTGGAAATGTGAGGGGGCTGTGGTATTTGATTTTTTTGTACCAGTACATCCCACATAAATATTGATCTGTTTGTGGTTATGTGGTAATTTAATTATTTTCTGAACAGAAGCGTCACGAACAAACAAACGTCCCAAACATTTTTAAAATTAAACGCATAAGTTACGAGACCTATTAGAATTAGACATTTACAACTAGTTGCTGAGAGACATTCCTCATGAAAATCATGTCTGGATGACCTTTTAGGTTCTGTAGAAATTTCTCAGTTTCCGATAGAATGTATCTATTGTGCGATTTCTATAGAAATGTTGAACAAAGGGATTGACATTTTTTCTGTTACTTGTTATTAATCCTTCATAAAATATTGGGTTGCTGCTCTGTCAAACATACACATATTCCTTCCCATAAACCTCATCAGGCAAACAAGCTGCTCTCCACATAGTATCTAAGATTACTGACCTACTGCATAGGCAGGGGAAAGACCAAGCTCTGATTTCAATAATGTGTGTGTTTCACTTACAAATGTGTCTCTGTTTTTTAGCATATGAAATGTCAGTTAGTGACATCCTGTACATTTGAACACAGGAAAGAACAGCATTTTTTAACTTCCATGTGAGGAGCTGTTTGTTACTCAGCGCCAAAACACTTATTCACCAATAATAACACAGATGAAAAGACACATGTTTTGCTTGATATGCTGTAATGTAATGTAATGTAAGTCTTTTTGATGATACTCCTACTACTCTACTATGACTGTACAGAAAAATACTGCATATGAAGTACTGATCTTTTAGAACTGGAGTATTCAGTCCTGATCTTGGAGGGCCAGTGTGTGGAATTTCATCCAGCAGCAATTGTAATGGCCAGAAAAACAGCTCATTATTGGCTTAATTGGACCAATTTAAATCTGCAAGACACCTGCAAGAAAACCTGCAGACATATCGTCCCTCCAGGAGCAGGACTGGAGACTCTTTTTCCGAAAGAACACAATATTGTTCCAGCCATTCCTAAAGTGCCATTGAGGTCTCTCTCGTCTTCATCCTCCGCTGGGCATGCCCTCCAGGAAGCTCTGTTAGTTTCTCTGAGCCGTCTTCATCTGGTTGGGTTCCGCAGAGCCCCTTGGGACATTATCTTTGCTAAGAGGCGGGCACAGAGAAAGACCACAGCTGTAGACAGCTTTAGGAATTGAGCCAAAGCATCCTAAAGCAATCTCTCGCAGTTCTCAGGAAAAATTAGAATATAATGTCGACTAAGCAGTTATTAATTAACAGAGCTGTCACATATAGTTTGTCTGTAAAACACAGCTGTGTCACAATTGACTTTATTAGGGCCACAAAAGGTGTGGCTGTCATGACAAAACAAATCCCAGACTGCCTAAGGCCTGTTGAATCTCAGGCTGCTAGCATGTACTGAGATAAAGGATAAAAAACTAAGCAGTACTGCAGTGCATGTAGTACATCTATATATTTGCGATATGCGGTATGCAGCATGAATCACATTCGCATTCATTGCATATATGCACAAAACACTCCAAGAAACATTCCATAAGACCTGTTGTTCTTTGTAGATATCTGTGACTTTCAGTGTTTATGTATGTGTTTGAAGGGTAAATCTTGCTGTTTAATATAAAATGAAGTATAAACACATGACTATTTTATTAAAAATCACAAACTCTGAGTAATGAATTTGCTACAGATAGCGGTTATAACGGGAGTGCGTATTAAGGACCCTGTGCAGACGGTATAATCTGGGAGTGACTGGAGAAGGGCTACAGGGAAAACATGGTCAGGAATGGAAGGGATAATGAATAGGGGGCGGTGCCGACAGTGATCCAGGTGCAAGTTGGGAGTACAGGCAAACAAGTCCAAAACTGTCCAAGGGAGAAATTCAAGCGCAGTCCAAAGTCCAAAGCCGGGTGATCCATCCACAACGAGACAAGAGTAAAATCTGGAATGGGGAGTTAAAAACAGAATGACGAGGCCAGGCGCTGCGAGCCCCTGACTCAGATTGGTCAGGACGTCGATCGGAAGCCTAAGCCTTCAAGCCGCGGACGTAGGGCGACATGATGGTAGGCGGGCCTCCAGACATTCGTCTTCCAATGCCAAACCCTGAGCTTCTGGAGCACCTGATTTCAATAATAGACGGTACAAGGGGGCAGGTGAACATGATAATGAAACTAAAGTGCAAAAGGGTCGGAGCGCCCTAGAGGAGAGGTGATGATCGTGACAGCGGTTTGGAAACATATTTGCAGTCAGCAGCTACTCCCTTCAGTCCCTCGTGCCACATTCATTGTGTGAGCTGTGACTTCCTGTTTTCCTGCAGAGTACCAGGAATATTGACAGAAGCCTTAACAAGAGGGGAGAAAGATTTTTATTGTAGCTCAGATCCTTGATTTTGGATGGTAGCATTTAAAACTTGACATGCATGATTATAGAGCTGAACGGCTATTACGACTGTACGTTACTTAAGAACTTTGATCATCGGTTCTGGAATATAATCCCCAAAAGCATAAGAAAGGACTGGAAGTTGCATTGCTTGTTCCATGAACTGAGCTATGTCTTCGACTGGACATTTAAGGCAGAACTTCTCATAGACTTGCTTGGTTTTGGCATGGGGTTCCTAATGTATCGTGTACTGTCAGTCATAATTTAGATTAACAGCGTGATCATCAAAGCTGTAACAGGGCAAAATATATTACTGTTTTTGTGAAAGTAATCTTAATGTTTGCGGGTATCAAGCGAGAAATCGTGTAAGCTTCAAATAGAAATTATGTGATCTTTTTTTCTGTAAAGCAACTTTTAAAATTATTAAGTTGGATATCTTGTTTAGAGTAGGAGAGCGGCAAATTGTACACTGGAGCAATGTTGTCCTGTTTGAATTTTCGATCCATTAATTTCTACACATTCAAACTGTTTCCTGTCGATGATGTTCCCAAGACTCATCATTAAAATACCACTGCGCTTTTGAAGCATTTCTGACACAAACAGATGTTTCTGTTGATGTACAACATGCAGAATGAAGACCTCTCTACTGCCAAATGAAGACAAGACCCATTGTACACAGGAAATGGGTTATACATCCTGTTTTTAGAAATAAACAATCCATCCATGATCTTTACAAGTATCCTACATTTTGTTTTATTCCTGTGAGAAACTGTGAAAAACATTCTTTAACATTTAAGGTTTTAACCTTTGTTCCCTTGGTGACGTGGGGGATAAGGAGGGATTTTGCTGGAAAAAACAATATGCATTAATAAGCCTTTCTTCTTATTCACAAAATGAATGTCTTATTTTACAGGACACCAGAGATATTCAGACATAGTTCTTCAAGATCTCATCAGTAAAAAAGTAACCATAAAACACACTCTAGCCTGTCACACAGACATATAGAGGAAGGTTACTGAAACAGAGAGTTTTGCGGTGCACCAGCACACAAACACAACTAGTGTTTAATCACTACATCTTGGCCAGTCCCTTATGAAACTTGTTGAAATAATACACAAAAAGCTGTGGTATCACCCATCCATGCCTCCAGTCAGAGTACTCAGAATGGTGAATACAATAATCTTATCCTGAACTAGGAATTTCACCACTCTGCAGGCTGTCCAATCAGCAGGCAACATTTTTCTACAACAGATCTGAGACATTACCACTAAAATTCTCACAGCTTTCCCACTTCTTTTATAAGATAAAGATAAGATCACTTTACTGGCCATATACAATTTCCTGTATTAGGAATTTGTCTTTTTGCATACCCCACTTTGCTCTCCACAGAAAGGAAGAGAGAAGCTTGGGGTCAGAGCACAGGGTCAGTCATTGTACAGTGCCCCTAGAGCAGTTGGGGTTAAGGGCCTTGCTCAGGGGCCCAACAGAGTAGGATTCCTCTGCCAGCTGCAGGATTTGAACCAGTAACCTTCCAGCCACAGGCGCAGATCCTTACCCACAGCACCACCCTTGGTCTAGAATCTTTCCACTAATTGACCAATAAGTAAAAATGTGAAGAAGCCATCTCTATATTTTGTCTTCCATTTCAAATGGAACAAATAACCTGCAGGATATACACTACACTTTGGTGTTAAAGCAAAAACTCCACAAAAAAAAAATCTGAAGTGTAAAGAAAGTTAAATTCTACCCTGATTAAAGCTGACAGATGTTGTCCGAAGGGTGTGCTGGGAGAGGTTTTGAAGTAGGATAGGGAGTGAGACTTGGAGCACAACACCTGCTCCTCTTTCTATGACCTCTTTCCTGCAAGCTGCCCATAGCCTGGCAGGAGGGCACTCCTCTCCACTCCTGGATAGTGGGCCTGATCGCTCTGCCTGGCTGGATTGAGCCAGAAGAGCTGGTCAAAGAGTTCAGCCTGTTTCAGGTTAGCTTTTCAGAATGTTTCATGGGATCCTGAAGAATTGCACAGGGTTTAGAGTACTGCCGTGCCTGGATCCCCTCCTTTGTGATCTTTTTTAGCTAACTGATGAGTTAAGAAATCTAACCTACAAGGCCTGAATATTAATTTCAGATCACAATTATGTGTCTATGTGATACTGTGGGATTGATGCAGGACTGCGGTAGGAATTACAGATTGCAGGAAGGTCAGGCAATATTAACTTCTGAAGCCTGTGTTAAAATAATTTTGGAGTACTGTATGCCTGATGTAATCTGTAATCTGTTTTATTTTCCATTTGAAGATATGCTGCAGTCCAAGGTTTTGACTTGAGAAACACAATGTGTGAATCCTGACAAATCATCTTCTTGGTGACTGCACTGAGGGGGAAGGTTGGCATTTATAACAAAATCTGAGACATTTGCTCTATTTTGTTCTAAATGTCTACTGTCCTCATTTTTCAGTGTTTAGATCCCAGAGTTCTCTGTAGTTGCGCAGCTCTGGCTGGACTTGTTTTTTTTTCCCATCTTTTCTTATGACGTAGTTATAGCCTCCCAGTGCAACCCCCCCCATGGCGTATTTGCTTTGTGCTCTGGGTTTACAGGAGATTTTCTCATGATTGTGTTCCACAGCTGCAGAGAGTCGTAGTTCATTTCATTTGCATATTCATACCGCAGATGTTTGTGTCATCGCTAGTAGAGTTTTAGCAGGGCCACTGACTCGCTGACAATCCGTCGGTTTGGTGCCACTGGCACTAGGAGATCCATGGCTTTCAGAAACACAGACAAGCATCCTAGACCAGATGCACAGCTTGAGCACCAGGCGAATAAAGATTTCACTGGTGTCGAGTTTGGTAAACACCAACTTCTTCCGAATAATAAAATCTCACAGCATGAAGAAAATAAAACTGAAGATCTTGTTTTCTTTTCTACACCTTAAATGCTCACATGTAGAAAACCTTTAAAACATTGTAAAAGGACCCAGTGTTGTATTGTGCATGCCATTTGTTCAGAATGGATGGGGATAGCATAATAGAGGAGTTGAAAATCAGAGAAGAAGAAGACATAACAAAATTTATATAATACGCACAGAGAGCTACAAATTCCTGACTTTGTAAGCTGCATTTTGTTTCACTTGCATATTCCTTGTTTTCAGAAGGTTCACATTTTGACTTTTCTTTTACATTCCTTATATGTATTGATGGCCTGTGTCTCCCTGGAAACACAAGGCCCCTGTCAAGTGATGGAGATGGTCCAAAGAGATCATGCCTAGACTGCCAGGTCCTTCATTTAAGAGAAGAGGGCTTGTGTTATCTGATTTCCAGAATGGCTCAATTATAACTGCAGCCAGGCATGTGGATATGTGAGACAAGTATATGATTTAAATACCGTAGCTGCTGGTTGGAAAATACTACATACTGCCCTTCCACCTCATCTTACAGAAGACTCATGCGAACTCAAGATCACAGACAAACAGCTCAAGATTTTATGAAACAAACTATGTACAAAGTAACACTGTGAGCTGGATAGTAAACTAGAAAGTAGATGCTTTGACATTTTCCATGAACATTTGCAGACATGTAGTCACTGTATACCTAAAAAACAAGGCTAATAGCAAGACATGCTAAATCAAATTCTGGTACTAGGCAGGCATAATGTGATATGGACAAGGTGCTGTGAAACTGCAAAAAAAGGCATATGTAATTAAAGAAAAAGGAAACATCTGTAGCTGAAATCCCATGTAAAGCCCTAGAAAATCAGTGAAGTAAGTTTGCTGCTCAATGTACTGGAGTCTATTAGCTCATCTTCGTGTGCCATTGAATCTGTTACACAGGCAAACTGCCTCGCTACTCTTGCATCTTGTTCTGCAGCCTGGCCAATTACTTCTGATGTTAAAAGGACATGACATTTGTAGGCTTTGCACTCTGAAAATGACTGCACATGTTAAAAGATGCATCATCCCTTTTTCCCTGCAAATAATTTATTACACCCGCTGCAAGGGGATTACTCTTTGATCTTAAAGGTACAAGGTTTAAATGCATTTGTCTTTTGAAGTTTGCATCACAACTGTAAAACACGCCTATCTTATTTTCCAAATCTTCTGAGTTATCGCTGATTTACAGATTTGTTTGTACAATGTATAAAGTGTGCACCTCTCACCCAATAAATAAATAAAAACACATTTTAATTAACTTAAGAAAACGTCTTTTAATGTAGTTTTCAGTAAGCATATGTTTTGCACAGAATTAAAGCATTAATGAATGTTCACTAATGGTCCTACACCTGATTGGATCCATTCAGATAGGACTGTTTTCCTAATTAATTCTAAGATTGTAATGCATCACCATTAAATGTTGATTTCATAAACACACAGAAATCAAGACGATGCTTATTAAAAAGGGCCATCAGAACTCCACTGAAGCAATTTACTGTATGTACTCTTGTGGAGTAAATAATTTAATTGCCTGTAGTTTAGAAACATTTTAGAGCAGGCATGCTTACAGTAATTAAACATGTCCAAACGAAATCAGCTTAAGAGAGATTTTTTAGATTAGAGCTCAGAAAGAGAGACAGGGGGCGAGAGGGAGAGGAAGAAACTGGAATGCTTCTCTGGAAAAGTCTTGCAGATGTTTCTTATGTATTTGTTGATTCCAAAGTAATATGTGCATGTGTGATGGGGTAAAAAAACTGCCATAATCCCACATTAAATATACATCAAAATTTAATACAGTATATATATACACCAAGACGTCTTGGCAAATGGCTGAGATTTCAGTATGCTGTTGCTAGCCCTCTGCACTGTTCTGAGGTAAAATCGAGAGAACTATTCCATTTAATTTCCATCTGAATCTCCATTCATAACACACCCCTTACTCTGCAAGTCATCAAGGTCGTTTCTCTCTAATTCTCCACGGTGCCTGTAATCACAGGGAAACTGACGTTTTGTTCCAAAGAACAGATTTAGCCTCTGTACTTTGGATTTCTGTCAAGCTTTACGTAACTTTGGAATTGCAATTGAGTCTAAGTAGTCAGTCTGGCAGAGGGGATTTTGAACCACAATTATCCAAGTTTTCCAAGAAATAAAATTTAGAATAACATCAGTTATGTAAATCATGGGTTACACTGTGAAATTTAGTTTAAAATCACTACTTATTATTGCTTAGCTTTTTTAAGGTTTAATATGACATCAGACCTGAAACTTGAGCATTTCTGAAGAACCCAAAGAACAGAATTCTTTGTTATTCCTCATAGCAAAAAAAAAGCTTTCCATAGCTTTCAGCAGATACAGTATACACTGTATATGGAGTCTCTTCCAAAGATATTGATATAAAAGCCATCTCCCAAACCCAAAACATTTTTGAATTGGTACAAGTAAAGTTCATATTCAATATTTGAATCTTCTGAACTAACAGATTACAAAAAAAGATTTCCCTTGGCAAGGTCTCTCTTGATTGCTGTTCTTGTTTTCATTATTGAGCCAACAGAAATGGTTAGCTTGCAAATAAATGGCGTGTGTTGCCTCACTTTGCATCCCTATAACAGCTACCTAAAAACAGAAATCTGAACACCTGCTTTGAGTCTCTAACTAATTAGCGGATCTGCAAAAACAAGACATTTCCTCTGTTTTTCTCCCGGATCATTTTAGCTTAATAACCAGTTGAATCCAGGACACATCAAAGAGCCTCCCATTGCACTAACAAGCCCCCAGCATGCATGTGTGCATATATTTCCTGCCTCATGCCTATCGCTTTTTTCCATTTTTTTGTGCTAACTGTAACGGGTAATATGATGTATTAAATGTCATGTCGACATTGTTAGGTATGCATCTCTGTCCCGTAGTAGCGCTCTGTTTATGCTTATTCAGCCCTTTGAATAATTTAGCACATTTCATATTCCAAATTACCCTGATGGCTTGACGAGGCTGCTGGCACTTCCAGGAGGAGTGTGCTGTACTAGGCTGAGGCAAAGGATCCTGCTACATCTGCTAGTCAAAGTCACCTCCCTGAGACAGGGGGCCTGCAGCCTTCTCGAGCAGGGATCTCACCTGCTAGTTTGCCTGGTGCTGCGTCTTGGCTGAGGATCTGCTGAAACAAATGGCAGATTTAGAAATCCACAAATGTCAAATCCCACTAAAGTGTATTTGACTGTACAGTTTTGAATTCCCAGCACTGTCTTTAAAGACTGAACAATTGTTCCAGTGATCTTTTTTTTTATTGCAGGTACTGCTTATGATACAAACAGTAGCTTTTCTGAATGGAAAATCTAAATGAAAATGGCACTTTATTTTGAAAGAAAAATACTTAACCTGTATGCTGTTAACACTGTATTGTACATTACAAATATATTAAAATTCAATCAACCTTCCTATTATACTCCAGGGAAACATAAATACACAGTTCCAGATAGAAACCACCCTAGTAATGGAAAGTCATATTCCTGGGAGTTGAATCAATCACCTTTAGATTTATAAAGGCTAAAAGACTGGCACTGTGGCAGATAGTGTGTGTCTTATAAGAAATTTAACGGGTCGGTTTGAATGGAACCCTAAACACCCTGCAGTTCTGCACAGCTGACTCAAAAATTTACTTATCAGATTGTTAAAAAACAATTTACATTTGTTCCAAGACTCTGCAAATAAATGTTTCTGTGTGACCTATATAACCTACTGTAGGTGGCTGTCCTGAATAACATCTGCTGGATCAGTGTGCCTTTAATTTGTCCAATTAGTCATTAAAAATGCTAAGTTACAAGCCGATAACTTAAAAAAAAACGTTAACTGGCTTATTGAGGAAAACAGCAGCTCATCTACCAATCTGCTTTGAAAGAGCTGTAGCAATACAAAATGCAATATCCTTCTTGCTGGGGTACCAAAATTCATACTCAACAAACTTTAAAATGTCCACGTTTTGGCAGCCACAATCCTGACCAGGTGTCCTGTAAGTAATCACATTACACCTGTCCTGGAGTCCTTGCACTGGTTTCTTATCAGGTTTTGTGTCCACTTCAAAATCCTCATGCTCAGACATAATTCCCTACATGGCTTAGTACTTCAGTATCTATCTGACTTATTATCTTTCTACTCCCCATCTCGCAAACTTCGCTCATCTGACTCTGGCCTCTTGTTTGTTCCCAAGCTCGTTTACACTATTGGTGACAGGGTCTTCTCCTGCTACACCCCAGAGCTCTGGAATTTTATCCCAAAGGATACCAGAGAGTCACCTTTCCTGAGCACTTTCAAATCCTGTCTCAAAACCTTCTCTTTCAGAAAGGCTTTTATTTATTAGGTGTCTGTGTCTATGGCTCTCACCTTCTACTGCATTTTAAACCCATGTTTTTAAGTGTGCTGATTTTATCTCCTATTAAAACTTTTTTTCTTACTGTAAAGTGCTTTGAGGAGCTTCTTTTAAAGGTGCTATATAAAATAGTTTATTTGATCATTGGTATATAAAATGGGACCACAGTGGACGGGAGGTGCTGGGAAACAAACTAAACCAAGACTTAACATTAACAAAGTGTTAAACGTGTGAGGGATTTCAGTTCCTTGGAAGTAAAGACATGGTGAGCTGTTATAAAAAGCCCCAAATTAAATACGAGTGGTGTTGCAGACTCCAAAATCACCACAAAAGTAATTCTGTGGTTTGAATGTAAGTAGTTTGGAGGAATATCTGCCCCCTGGTGGTAAAGCAAAGGAAAATAAAGCAGCCTGGAGCACTCGGCAGCTACTTAAATGAGCGTATGAATAGAAAAAAGTTTCAGCCATAGATGGACATATTTTGGTACTTAATCTGTAGGGTGAGCAACAAGTTCAATATTATACTATTTAGGTTCACTTGCATTTACTCTGAGTGAGCTGCATTTACAACTTATATACAGTAATCTTTGGCAGCTATGGTTTTGCAGTACTTTTAAATAAACAATGCCTAGAGACATACAGAACAAATTATGCAAATAACTGGTCTAATGAGGTGCCTCAGAACTCATGTAGACTGATAACCACAATATTCTGTCTTCACCTCTCTAGTATCTTGGTATCGTCTTCTAAGTATGGAGCTGTATCTTTACCAGTCAGAAGAGTTTTATGTTATAAAAGAAAGTCTATGGTTTGAACACTTTTTGTTCCTGTGTAACAGTTAAAATGGTGTTACTTAAGATGTGGTCAAGTGATACTTAAAATATTTAAATATCTATAATACTGCAAAGTGTCCAGGGGGAAAGAGACCTATTATTTTGAGTACATAAAAATAAATAATTACAGCAACAATCATTTTCTTAATATAAAGAAGAAATGGTTAACTTTCTGATTAATATAATTATTAGAGCTGAAAAGGGGATTATATTATTGTACAGTATATGTTGCATTTCTGAACTAAGACACATTCATTATTTCCACATATTTCCACAAGTTGAAAAAAAAAGGGAGAAAGGATGTTGGCAGTCCCTGTCTTTACAATTTAAAGGTCAAGTGAAGTTCTAGGGCTGGTTGTTGCAGCCAGATGGTTTAAGTAAAGCGTTTCTTTGTGGAGGTCAAATGAGAAAGAGAGAGCATGCATTAATCCCATCAGCAAGCACTGCATTCACATAATGAGACATTAATATCATGAGCGTGCTTTCAGATTAAACAGAGCATTTAGGACCATTAGATCAGTTTCAGCGCTGGCGTTAGGGCAGCAGGTCGGGATTCCCCCCCCCAATCCTGTAAAATAGGTCACTGTTTATTGAGTATTAATGCTGCTGCAGTGATCCAGTTGTTTTAGCTCCAGCTCCAGGAATTAACCCTTCAGAGCCGGTCTCTGCAGCACACAGAGGAAAGGCTGTGTGATGTCAAGACGCCAGGGCATGACTTTCTGGTATGTCAGCAGCCCCAAAGGCACATCTTCACACACACACGCTACCTTCAGAAATGGTGGCTCATTTTGTCCTACAACGATCTTTCTCCATTTTCCCACAATCTACAATTCTCTTTAATGAACATTGGACCAACCACTACAACTGTTCATTTTCAGCAATATTCTGTCACCTTGTGCCTTAAAGAGTTTTCTAAGCACTGGATCAGTGCAAAGTGGTCACTTTCAACCACAATTAATGGAGGGGAAAATCATAGTCATATTATATAAATTATATAGTTAACCATCATAACCCAAATTACTGCACATCCTGCTTATGTTCATAAACTCAGACTAATATTATAATAGGGCTTTACAGTCTCGTTTTTGCTGTTATGTTTTGAATATGTTCAGAGAAGTAATTTGTGTTTGTTTATTTCTTTTCTCATCATTTGCATTTTGCCTACTTCGTGTATCCATGAATCAGAGAGCTCGCTGGAAATTCAGTGTCGTATTTAGATATGCCCTGGGTGAGGAGCAGGATATTGGAGTGACAGTGGAACAGTTGGTGGCAGGAAATGAAACTGAAGCTGAATAGTCAAGTTAAATTTTGTCATATGAAAAAAAAATAGAAATAGCACATTACACAGCTTTTATCAAAAGCCGATGAGCAATGTGTATGTTTAATAAAATCTATATACAGTATAGTCATATTGGTGACTTTAAGCACCTATAGTTGATGGTATGAGACTGTGGTGAGTTGAACCTTTGGATCCAAACTTAATGGACTACATCTTGTTAAGAAAACCCAATCTACCAGCACACTAGAAAAACTCCCAATCTGGTTTTGTTATAAGAAGGAAACAAGTGAAAGGACCCACAGAAAAGCTTCTGATTTCCTAGCTTGAGCCAAGTGCAAGCAACAACACCTTTGGAGGGGATGTGATATTCTGATTTGTTCTAATTATGCAAAGCAGGGGTAGTGAGAAACGCCACAGTTTGTTCACTGTCGCTTGGCCAGGGTGAAGCACGCGAGTGAGAGAGAGAGAGAGAGCTGTGGATCTCAATTCACTTGCCTTGACTCAAGTCCAGGAACTCACTGATCCCAGCCCAGATGCCTGGTAAATAATAATCAACCCTGCACACCAGAAGGAACAATTAAACCCAATGTCCTTAATAACGGCACCCCAGATCTCGTACGGCAATGTGATCACGAACAGCAGTCAGGAGGCAGATTAGAGCAGTCTAGCTTGTTCTGTTAGATAATGCTGCCAAAAGCCATTCTGTCTCTGTCGCTGGTGTGAAACTGCAGTTTTCATACCTTTAAATGTGTTCCTCTAGCTCTAGATTCAGTGACTTCATGCTGAAACTGCACAAAACCAAAGGGAAGAGACACCAGCATTGTACATTTCTGTTCACACTCCAGGAAGAAGGCTTATCTCCTTCTCTCAAAACTGGCTTCTTCAACAGTTTAAGTATGGTCATGTAATATGGGCAAATTTGTCAAGTGTTATGTTTTCCGTTTTTAAAAAAAATGAGACTTAGCATATTTTAAAAACAACAACAGTATCATTTAATTCCTCCAGCTGGGAAAGCAGGCAGGGCCTTTTTTTCAGTGCTGCCTTTCTACATTCTAATTGCTTCATGTTGGCTTTGAATTTTCGATATTTGTACAAGTTGGCCGAGGTCATGATTGATCTGTCTCCCACCAATAAACTCATTCACCCAGCACAGTCTGTCCACCCAGAGGGAGAGAAACCTTTTGGTATTGATATTTTAAGCATCTCCACTGCTGCTCATGATAACTTTTTTGGCTTTTGCTCAGTGAAGAGAATAACAGAAATATTGCTTTAATGAATTATTCATTTCCTTAATAAAATTATTGATAAACAAATCATCCGTTACTCAATGTTGCCCTACAAAGGCCTCTGATAGTTTATTGTTATGTCAATGATCTATGAAACTGGATGAAAAATTGCCTAAAAATGTGTCCTAAAAAGTAACATCGGAACTTTTGTAAGGTGGGGTAAAAACGAAATCACAATCTGTGTGCTTCCAACTTACATATTGAGGAGCATTTATGTTTACAAGACAGAGAGGTCTCTCTTTTTAAATGTGTGCACCTCTGGAGTAGGATGGCAAACAAAATTCAATAAAACGCAAGTTATTTAGAGCAATATAGCTAAAAATACAATAAAACAGTGCATTCACTCCCAGTGCCTTGAGGTCTATTAAAGTCATAACAAACTTACATGCACAAGTGCTATAGAAACTTGCAGGTGAGCTGTCTGAACATGCGGAATGGGATTTGTTTGAAAAATCACAACTTTCCCCAAAGGGATATGTGATTCCAATAATTGTTCCGGTCTTTATCTTCAAAACAGATTCCAGAGAGTGAGCTTCTTCTTCTCTTTTAGGATGAGTTGGATCATTTAAAAATGAAAAAAAAAAGAAATAGATTAAGAGCTCAGAATCAGCAATTCTTGTGGAATAAGTCACCAATGGTGAGATTCTAAAACTGCTCACTGGAAGAAGTATTTTTCAGACACTTTTCTTCCTGAAGGAAGTTTCTGCTTTCTACTTTTCAGAGGGGAATTAGCCTTTACTCGTTCCTTTGCAGCTAGTGCATGATAACGCAGCCTCCTACCTGAAAGAATATATTCCAGTTGTATATGTTAGACATAAAAAACTAAAATTTGAAAACCTTAAAGCAACAGCATTTATTTAAAAGTAAACATTTTTAATTTCTAAAAAGGTGATCTTTTTCAGAGATTCCCTGTGTATAATGGAAGTTTTTGAATAAGCTGAATTACTGTTCAACATGGACAGGGTAAAGGGTAGTACTCTTTAGAGTGCTTAAGTCTACAAAATACTCTAAACTTGGAACAAACTTTCTCTTTGGTGGCAGCACTGAGCAAGACCGGAGCACTAATAAGATTTTAACGCTTACAGTATATAAGCAGCAGGAGGCGTACGTCTTTTGAATTGGCATGAGCTTGTAGAAAAGACAGATTGACAGTTAACCTCCTGATTCACAGGTCAGGCTGTTGTATAGACACCAGGCCTCCAACAGGGATTTAAAGGGCCCTATAGGGAAACAGTAGAGTCAGGATGAAGGATTAAAAAACAGCTTGTATTTGAGTTTCAGGAGGGGATCTCTGGATTTCCCCCCACCCACAATTAGATTTCCAAGAACACCATGGCAGATTACTGCTGGAGAGAAATACTGCTGGAGAGAACTCTTCAGTTCTGAGGTCCTGGGATTCAATCTGCTTCATGCCCTTAAAGATGTCTCATTGATACACATTTGCATATATATATGCAAAAAAAACATGTATGAAGCCATTAATGCAAACCATCCATCCATTTACTAACTACTTCTTTCAATACAGGGTTGTAGGGGAGCTGGAGCCTATCCCAGCAAGCAACTGGTACAAGGCAGGATACACCCTGGATAGGATACCAGTCACAAACACAGATACATACTCACACCTAGAACCCCAAGTTCCCAGAGGAACCCCACTTGAAACACGGGAGGAAAATACAAACTCCACAGAGCTGACACCCCAGGAATTAAACCCAAGGACACAACGCCGCAAGGCAGCAATGCTAACCACTGCAACTCTTAACGCCAATCAATGTAAAGTATTTTATCCAGCCACCTCCCTGATGATTCTCATTTAGTGCACTTTTGAACAATACGACCCTATGTGAAACAGTCCTCACAGATGAACAGTTCCCGAAATCATCTTTCAGAATGGCTTATGTATGTTACCAACAACAAGGTGCTGTGACAAATTTCTCTAGGCCGTGTTATTACCCGCCCTGCGACTGATGGCAAAAAGGAAAAAAAAAGAGAAATGAATAAAGGTCACTTATAAAGAAAGAGAACAGCAGCAATTAAGCTTGACGATGGTGATGGGAAGTTTCTGAACAAACACAAATGGGGTGCTAAATATCATGCTAGTCTATAAATTATTGTTCAGTAAGATTTCAATCTGTAGTTGTCGTCACTGCTCAGTGAGAGGCAGTAGCCTCCCAACCTGCGGTTCTGTAGCTCCCAGCAGCCCAGATCTCACACTCCAGCCTTGCAGGACTGAGGCCTCAATATTTCTTCCACTGATGGAATTGCCATAATAACAATCCAATACCAGGAACGGGATTCACTCTCACAATCAAAGAGGTGCTGTGTTTTATTTGTGCATCCTCATGTCACCAGTTAGGAGGCTCGTGGAGTGGAAGGTGACATACCAAAGGCAAATCCTTTTCCTCATTGTCCACCTGTAGGAAATACAGGTGACAGGTTTCATGTGAAGCCCACTTTCCTGGTGAAAAAGAAAGAGCCAACAGTGAAGGTGCCTGGTGGCTGATTGTTCAGGGAGGAACTAACATAGGGCTTCTTACAGTCAAAAGTACTCAAAGCAGTACATAGGAAGACTTCATTGTGTTGAGAAGTGGGTAAGATAACAGATTGTGCAGGAGAGGTATACATACATAGTAATGAAGAGTGATGGTGAGACCATGTATAAAGAAATATATACTGTGTTTGGCATCAGCAGAGGGGGAGGCAGACCGCCCATGGAACAGATCTCATTTCTCCTGCACCACAGTTTACCTTGTTAAAGGCTGGACCATCTGGCAAGTCAGTAACTGGCAGCTACTCGAATCCAGCCTCCTGTAAGCAAAGGCGTGCTGGCTATGATATTTACGGGTATACATCGTCATATTTTGTGTGTACTCCCTCCCTTCCTGGGACCTGTTTGCGACTGAAAAACGGAGCTCCGGAAATGAAATTCTCGCCTCCGGGAACCTCGGCAAACTTCCTGCTGCCCTAGCGGAGAGAACAAGACGCGTCTGTGCCGAGGCCTGGGGGAAGGAGTGCCTTGTCATTTGCACACTAGTGGGAAGTGTCAGAGCATGCTGGACGGACACGTGCTTTAGAGAAAGGGGCCCAGCGAAAGCAATGGAAGAATGTAATCGCACTGCTGCAGGTGAAGCCAGGAAGCTTGCACAATGCTGTCCTCCCTCTCCAGTGGCGACCACATTTGAAGCCCAGCAGCAGCAGCTCCAATGCAATCTGTAATGTCATTAAAAGTGACAGCAGCTGCTCCGTCTGGCAGCACCCGAGCTGTCTCCTGTTCCCTCTGCCACCTCTTAAAGGCACAGAGCATCATTTTTCCCCCATGCCCAGCCAATCTGGAGATGGCAAGGAAGGGGGAGTGCCCAGCTGGTAGGAATGTGGCCACAGAGACTTCACCCCTTCCTTTACCTATTACCACCCACGCAACCGAGAAACAATCTTCAGAAACAGTGCCGTAACAGCCCACATAAATATTGCCAATAGACGAGCTTTATTTTGGGAATGTCCCGAAGCCAAGAATCGAACTATGCTCCGTCCCAAATATTGTTGTTGCAATACCCCCCTCCACCCCACAACAGCATGTAACATAAGTAAATCCCTATGGGAGAAATGGTTTTGACTCAATTAAGTCATCGTTCTAGATTATCCAAACATATAAAGATTGCACTTATATATTTAATGCATTGTTATTTCCTTTGCTAGCATGAACCCTGTGCAGGCTTCAAATCCTCTTAGAGGGAGGCAGGCCCCCTTTAGAAGCAACGGCACTAAAGGGGTTAAATTTGCTGATCTCCGTCTCAGTATTTACCCACTGAATGCTGGCCAGGTTGAGTCCCCTGTGAACTGTGATCCACAGTAAATAGCAATCGCGCAGTTTGGCACATTTACCTCATCTGGCACTCGTTACTCCTCAGAGGCTGTATATTGACTAAAAAGAGAGGCTGAGCTTTCCTATCGCCCTAGCAGACTCCCGCACACTTCAGGAGCTCATCAACAGTGCACAACATCAAGCCCAGCCTGTGATCACCAGGAATGGGACTGAAAATGGAACTTTAAAGTTGGCATTTGTGTTGAATTTCAAAACAAGAAATCCGTGATGGATAACATGCTATCAGTACATACAACATATATGATCTATAATCAATAAGTATGTGTTTGGATATAGTTCAGATACTGTAGGTTTTTGCTATTACTTTGCAGATGTATGTAGCCAATATTTAAGATGGTTTACTAACTTTTTAATGCACACTTAAACAAAAATGGTATAAAATATTAACAATATACAACAACAAAATTACAAAAGCACTGATAGGATTTTTTTTAAATGTGTAACTGTCTAAAAATATTACATCTAGCTACTTTATAAAAACAATCCTTAGTACTTTGATTCCAGACTTTGCTATTTTTAATTTCTTCTTGTTTTCAAAGCTTTACTAGGGAATATTTTTTTCACAGAATCATCTGAACCACGAACTAACCTTTCATCACCAGAGAGTTTTGCGTAATGAGGTCATGTTAAAAAATCACAGAACCACATACATTGCTTGTCCACTGGATGGTGCTCTTTTACATGTGAAAAGGAGAAAATCCTTTAGAAAACAGCCAGTTTGATTTTCAGGTCACAATAGAGAGGATTCTGATGGTGCAAAAATGGTGAAGCTTTCAAAAAATGTTTCAGTGAAAGAAGAAAGAACAGAAATACTCAGTAGTCAGCAATTAAGCAAGAGAAATATTGCTGATTGTTCTTGGTTCTCTGTTGGATACTAGCAAAGTAGGGGTTAAAGATCAAGAGTGGTACTAAGCAAACTATCAAAAACAACAAATGGTGTTTCTAATCCCGACTGGAATAACAGCTCTGATTGTTTCAGCATCAGAGTGATGCTTAATTGGATTTGTGGCCACTACCTACTATAGAGTCAGCAAAAACTAATTGGAGTCTGTCTTTTGCTTGATAGAAACATTATAGCTTAATGGAGTACCCCGAATTCAAATGATAAGCAAACTGGGTGGGTGTCTTATACTCATACCTTCTCTTGTTTTCTGTGGATTTCAGGAAAAAAAGAAATATGAGTTTCCATGACAATTTGAAAAGGTGGTGGTGGTGAGTGGGCTTGTGTGGGGGTGAAAGTACTGCATAAATGTTCAAGCTAAGGAGAATATTGAGGAAATCTGGGGCCAGCAGGGGGCGCACACCCTGTGGTCTGTGTGGGTCCTAATGCCCCAGTATAGTGATGGGGACACTATACTGTAAACAGGCACCGTCCTTCAGATGAGACGTAAAACCAAGGTCCTGACTGTGTGGTCATTAAAAATCCCAGGGCATTTCTCCAAAAGAGTAGGGGAGTAACTCTGGCGTCCTGGCCAAATTTCCCATTAGCTCTTACCAATCATGGCCTCCTAATAATCCCCATCTCTGAACTTGCTTCATCACTCGGTTCTCCTCCCCACTGAGAGCTGGTGTGTGGGGAGCGTTCTGGTGCACTATGGCTGCCGTAGCATCATCCAGGTGGGGCTGCACACCTGTGGGGCTCTTAACCTGTAAAGTGCTTCGAGTGGAATGTCATGAAAAGCCCTATATACAGTAAGTGTAAAAATTATTATTATTATTATTATTATTATTAAATCTGTCATCCCAGATTAACGTTAGGTAATCCAAAGGTAGGGAGTCAGGAAATTCAGCCAGGCATGTGGCTGAAGAGCTCTCAGAGGGCATTTTGGGTCTTATTGGGTTTTTCCTGTCTTTCTTGATAACTAACTCTTGGCAAAACTTGCTGCAGTGCACACCTGCCTTCAAATGGTGCCCCTCTTCCTGAAGGAGTGAACAACAGAGCAGGAATAACCATGCTTGTTTCTGTTAAACATTGCCTGAAGCTAATTGCAAGACCTCTTTACTTTTATTATTGCTGTTAGCAATCGCCTGGCGTTCCAAGTTTAAGTGGGAGAAAGAAGCAGGTTTGCATATTTTTGCACTTGGCCTTCAGTGGTTCAGTTGGAGATTCAAGTAAGCTTAGAATTTCAAAAAAATTCCCACAGTGGACAAAACTTCATTAAGACAGTGTGGTCTTCCTCTTTCCTTGAAGACTGGAAACATGTACTGCCTTTCCTGAACATTTCACTGAGAGCCTTTTTTTTAATTAACCTAAAGGTTGTACATTTCAACACATGAAGGTCACATTCCAATACATTAAATAATTCATTATTGTTTTTATTAAAATGTTGAATGTCTCAATCCATAGTTGGTGATAAAACAAGAAACGTAATTTACAATAATTCACTACAGAAAAATGGGCCTATCCAATCTTGAAAAGGATTTTCAAAAAGTCAATTTTTTTGGATCCAGATATCAGAATCTGTTCATCTTAATACCAGACAATATCTTGCAGAGTCAATAGTTGTGCACGAGAGAATTGTGCAGAGGTTGATTTCTCCGAAGGTGGAATTTGAGGGTCCCCAAGCCACAGGATTCAGTTTTGAGAGATGTGACACTGCCTTGTCTCCTCACTGTCTAGCTAGCACAGGGACGAGAGAGGCAAACCCAGCAGAAAGCTCAGAGATATGGAGCTCCCAACTAGTGGGGGATCTCATCTCTCACCACTCTCATCATGATCTGAAAAGAAGCTCAAGTAGCTTAACTTCAATAAAGTAAAACAACATCAGAACTTGCACTAATTCGTTTATTTATACATTTAGGTAAGAAACGCTACTGTGAGATTAACCTGACTATATATTTTTAAGGACAAGGCATATTTATCGACAGTAAAGTACTATAATAGTTTAAGAATGCACTTTTCCCAAAAATTAATAATTGATTGACTTTGGTGTGAACATGGAACAATTTCCCCCAATTAGCTAGTTTTACTACTGTAATTACTACTTACGGGTAAAATGCACTAATTTGACATTTTCTGTTCCGTACTTTTGATCCCCTACTGCAGACCCACTATCAGTCTGTAGAGGGCAGTGAAGTCACATGGTAAAATACAATAAACAAATAAAACAATGGAGATCTGCTTAGTTTTATGATTAGTACTATTAGTGTTAACAAAGAAACCGGTAATGCTTTCTTGTTGAAAATAATAATACACAGTTAAGAAAATCAATCAGATAAGGAATAAGATAGATAGATAAATAAACCTTTCTGCTACAAAAGAAACCAACACATAGGAGGGTTTTGAAACAAACTTTTCCTGTCTTTAAGAGAGAGTTGAACAGTACAGTCCAAAATGGATGACCATTTGTTTAAATCTATAATGGATACAACAGGAATTAATTTGGCAATAAAAAGTGTTCTGGAAAAAGTTCAGATAAATAAAATAAAAATAAATAAAAAATAGAACGATTTTCACACACATTTTCTTGCTAAAGACACATTTTGTACCTACAACAAATTTTTTAAAAGAAAGAGGAAGTGAGAGAAAAATGGAGAGACATTAAAAGCAACTAAAGAAGCCATCAGAAAAAGTTCCACTGTGTCTCTCTGGCAAATAATAGACAGTGTAGGGACATTCCACAGTTTGGTCATCTGTGTTGGGTGAATAGACACGCATTCTGCTCTTGGACAGACATTTATGGTGTTTGTTATTAAAGTGTTAGTTTGTTTTTTGCGCCACTGGCTTTGATGGAACAATTACAACATATACCGAAGATCTGTCTCAGCTTGGATGTGTCATGCTAAATACTAAAAGAGTGCTTATTCATAAGTAGAATGAATTATTCAGAAAACAACCTGTTATGTCATGCTCTGTATGTAACAAGGATATAGTGTTCCCATATCTGGAACCTCAAAAGTTTTAAGATAAACGATTGTTGAAATAAGAATGAAATCAGATGAATGTTGTGATACAGAGTGAACATAATTTATGTGACATAACATAACATAACATAACATAACATAACATAACATAAGCATTTCCAAGATTCAGTAGTTTATTCCATGAGTAGGTACACAAGTACTTTGCACACGGTCTAATTGTGGGAATCTGATTTACAAATAAACGTAAGCTCTTTACTCTGTATACTCTGCCTTCCTGATCAATATGGTATTTTATAGAACAGTCTAATCAAGTCAGGAAAAAACTAAATGATTGTAGAACATGGATATCATTCCTTAATAAAAGTACAGATAACTAGACATGACATACAGTACATAGGATAAAAAAACTCCACTTGTGTTTTCTACTATTATTACAACTTTATTATTATTAGAGTTTAGTTTGGTTGAAAACACAGCCTTGTTCTATAGTGATCTTTAGATAACATTGATCACAGTCTTCAAAAACCTGATTACAACTCAATGAAAACTCTACAGCCAAAATTAAGTGTTATGTTAGCTAATCCATCACATTTTACAATCACATATAATTGACTCATTGTCAGATGTACTGTATCATATTAATAATATCATTTATTCCTGTCTACATATCCAGCTAAGAGGCTACATTTTGCACTATAAAGTACAGATAAGTCAGGATTAAACGTTACCTTAATACAAAATGGATACATTTTTAGTGGATCTTCATAGAACTGTATTTTTGGTTAAAGAAGCAAAAACACTGAACATGCATAGTTTGTGTAAAATATTCTCGCTTTGATTTTGTTTCACGTACTGCATGTGCATTTTATCTTGCAAACATCTAATTTTACAGAGTTTCAGAGCAATCTTCCAAACGTCAGAGCAGAATCAATGGGAATAAGGAATCACTGTTCTTGTTTTCTGCTGTGGTTTTAACCATTGTGAATAATCCTTTGTTTTCTCTGAATTGTTCTCCTTCCCCTATTCTAGCACATTGAAATGTCTATGCTCAAAACTACTGTACTTTTATGGGTCCAAGAACTGAGAGATAAATCTTGGTGTAATAGCACTAATTGTTTGCACACTCTATATATTTTTTATTCTTATTAATAGAGTACACTTAGATATGCATAACCTTAAGTAGCTGTCTGTCTCTGTTTTCAGAAGAGCAATTACTGGTTTATGTCTAATGCACAACACTGCAAGATCTATTATGGAATTTCATTGTTTTGTCAATAATTAAGTAAGCCCTGCTATTGCTTTAAAAATGTGGAAGGACAAATTATTGAGCATTTGTGTGGGAAAATGCAGTATAATGGAAGTTAAGGGGTTTTAAGGCCTTGCAAGAAAAGTAATAATTTCCAAACATCAATTAAATCAGTGAATTTTATAATAACACGGGGGAAAAAGAAAAGGTAAGCAGTCTATTGTGAAATTAGAGCGAACACACAGGCGCTCATATTTCATTACAATAAAGCCAAGTAGCCTGGAAGTTTTAGAGTAGCTAATTGACAGCTATATTGAACAGACCAGAGGGATATAATAAAATCTTATGAAGAAATTGACCGTTTTAAATAGCAGCTGTTTAAAAATTCATCGAGTTCGCTGGAATATCATAAACTAAAGATCAGTTAGTTTTCACTCGGTGTGAAAAAGTAATGGCGCTGGACGTGGTTTGACTCGGCATTCTGTTAAGCATCACGATCCCCTCTGCTCACCGTGGAACACACAAAAATGTTTTGATATTTACTTTATTATTGTATCTAGCCTAAGTGCTTTCACTTGCCAGAAGACAAAGGCAAAAGACACCTTAAACCAGCGTTTGCGTAGGGATTTAATCCAGATTCTGTATAATGTTGAAGAGCGGTGCTGAAGGGATGTCAGCATCTGGCAAGAGCAACAACACTCCTGTAGCTGTAGGATGCTCTCCACAAAGATCCATTTTAATCCTGAAACATCTGTACAAAGATGCAGTCCCTTCATAAAGCTACAGGTACAATGTAGTAAAACATGCAGTTGTACTGTCCTATGAGATCATAGTGAAGATGGATAAAAGCTTAACAAGCTTCATTCAAAAATGATAGAAACATGGGCAGATACGAAAGACCTGTAGATCTTTAAAAGATGTGGGGAATGCTTGAGGCTCATTCAGATCCACTGTGTATAGGTTTTAATAAGAGATGGTTTGTGAAAAACAATCATTGTTACTATGAAAAAATCAATATAAGTGACAATAATTAGTTATTTATTCAAATTTACAAAATGTGTAAATCATAAGTGGATTACTTTAACAGTACTACAGAAAAACAAACAGTTTTCCAAAACGATTAGATTACAACCGTGGAGAATATTACACAATGTTTTTATGTGTTTATATTTTTATTTATATGAGCTATTTTTGCATTGAATTCATTAATATAATTTACGACATAATATCACTCCTGTAGAGTGAGCCTTTGAAAACAAGATGAGCACATTAAGAAAAGTGCAAGTGGGAAGAGACCCATCTATACCATGAGGTTTTCAGTATCAAACTGATGAGAGAATCTAGTCCAGACATTTCTTGATGGAAGCCAGGGTATGTGCTTCAACTAAGTGGCTGACCAGCCTGTTCCAGACTCAAACAAGATTGCACAGCTAGTTACTTAGATTCTTTAAACCTACCCACTTTCCAGTTGGTACAAACAAGAAGTCATGGAAAAAAAACATTATCATCATGCACCAGCTCAGCAACTTGCGATTGGCTGGCGGGTCATAATATCCCAGGTCTTAGTTATTTCATATACAGTAACTGAAGAAGGCTCACCTGAAGAAGGCTCCACGGCAGAAATGTTGTGTTTCTTTTCTTCTCTTTTCAGCATGGAATAAACCTTAACCTGCTACTTTGCAGCCTACGCATGCTTACGCAGCTCCCTACGTGAACTAATATAACTGAATGAATGTTTCCCCTCCCTCCATATAGTGTTAGTTGGAACCAATTTCCCTTGCTCAGTCATGGATAAGAGTAAAATAAAGAGTCAGTGCAACAGTTGCGGAAGAATTTTTGGAGAACATTTGGAACTCACTTGATATTTAGAGCAAAGCACACTTTCAGTCAGATTCAGATGATATCAATTAATATTAAAAGTACACAATGAATCTCACTCTTTGCCCTGCTCTCACTTCATCTGTGGCTAAGTGGCTGATTTCGACAGTCACCTGAAGTAGGCAGCCGAAGGGAAAGACCAGCATATTGTCAGCTTAACACTTGAATGGATGATAAGTGCTCTAGAAACACAACGTCTCCCAGCAAATATGAATTTAATAAAATGTCTACAAAAGTGGACCACAGCATATTAAAAGGCAAAATGGCAAACCAGTACAGATTCGGGGCCCTCAGTTCAGAACACAGGCTTTCCACATGTGTGGCACAGGACAGAACGAGCGCGGGGAGGAAGTGGTTAAGAGCTCAATTGATAGAACTCCACACTTTGAGGGGAAGTGAGAGTGAGAGGGCCAACAAAAGTGCTGAATGAGCTCTCTTTTGCTACCTCTCTCCAAAAAATTGAACATTGTTAATGATCCTTCATTTAATTCAGTTCCACTATACCTTTCAACCCACCATTGTGTACCGTACAATCTGCTGCTTGTTGTTCCCTCAAAGACACAGTGATGGGAAGCAGGTACACCAGATGGATAAACCTAGTGTGACTAATTATTGTGTATTTGCCTTTAATTATTATCATTTATAACCGCAGAGCAGACAATAGAGGTTCTCTGTGTTGGAACGGAGCCACCGCAGCAAACAACTTCTCACAAAGTGCCGATGAGGAGCCGGGCGACGGTGGAAGAGGCGTCGTTGACCTCCGCGCAGCCCGAGCCAAAGCAGCGGAGAGAGGAGATGAGCAGAAGCAATCCACAACAACGGCAGTGCCGCAAACTCGGATTTCTGCTTCTCAAAACCCTAGGTGGGAGCTGGGCCACGAAGGAGATGAAGGCTCTTTAGAAAAAATAAATCAAGCGAAATCTTCGATGTGTGTACGGTGCAATCAATTTTATTAAAAAATATTAAAGCAGAGGATATTTTTCTTTAATGCTTTATGAACCAGATACGCTAATTGAGAACAATTTCTAATTAACATTATTGCCCTGGAGAGTACCCATTTATACAGGGGCTTGGAAACAAGAGGAGGCCACTCAGCCCACCTTGCTTGTTTAGTTTCTAATGGCATATTGATCCAAAGGTCTCATTCAGCTGTTGGCTGAAGGACTCTCCTGCAACAACATGGCTGGGCCAGCGAGTTCCATATACCAGCATCCCTTTGTGCAAAGAAGGCCTTTGCATATTCAGTCTGACATAGTTTTCTTCTCTGAATTTCTGCACGTGTGATGACTGTTTCAGTACCTTTCAGGATTTCCAGTGTTTGCTTCAAGGGCCCTTGTAGTTTTCCTTATTCACAGCCAAACATTAATATTTCTTGTGATATGTCAGTGTAAATTAGGAAATTAAACATAATATATATTGTACATACTGTACTCTTACAATGAATTGATAACTTACTGTATCGGCTCTTGAGTGATATCCCACGTGCAGAGGATTATAATGCGACAGAGCTAGCTTATTTGTAATTGGGTAGGATTTACATTTTCTCTCTTCTGTGACAGTGAGAAGTCCAAAAGTTTCTACACATGAATATGAGATATACAGCTTCCTTAACTGCCAGAAAATGATAATTCAATACGACAGCCATCACTAGGTGTATGACTAAAGAGGAGAAGAGGTGCGAATTGTGACAGAGGAAGTTCAAAAAAGCAACTGTTAGCAGAAAGCCTACAGGTACAGTAAGCCGCAATAACATGATATTAGTTTTGCAGGTATAGAGAAAACCTTAATTAATCTAAGTGCTTTGGTGAAATCTAGACAGGCCCAGTCTGCACTTGACATACTGTAGGGTCTATTGGAGGCTGTAGGTCAGAAAAACAGAAGGTCAAAGGGTCACCTGATGTGCTGAGATATATTCACCGAGACACTGCAGCACAGGGGCACTGTGTTAAGAGAGCCACATATGGCAACATAAGAAATCTAAGTGTGACAGAGTGAAGAAAGAGACCTTATTTTCTTTTAAAATTGTCTTTTTTAAGAGAACAATAAATTAATAGATCTCCAGGCATCAAGGACATGTTTTATTTGAATTGTAATTGTGTCTGCCTACATTGCGTATTGTCACGGACATTACTAGCGGACTGATTAAATGAAGCTACATTTACCAAAATACACAGAGTTAATTAAACCATCACACATACAATGGGGCTCTGAAATGTCTTTCTGTATTTACTTATTTTTGTTTTTGTATGGGGAATCTGTTAACAGCATTAACCCAGAAATTTCATTTGAAATCTATACAGGCAATGTTTCAAATTATAATTAGTCAAATTGAACCTTAAGAATCTTGGTTCAAGGTAATTTCGATAGATCACTCTTACTCCCTTTCTGATTTAACTGAAATGAGAAATGCTTTATCTTTTACTGTTTGCTTGTTTCTTCAGTGTATTATCTAGAGCACATTCAGATTTCATTTTAATGAAAAAGGATGTTGCATTGGGGATAAGGACAAAGCAAAGTATACATTACCAACATCTTCTTTAATAGACATCAGTTATTTTTAAGAGTATACAGAGCAGCTCTTCATTGAGTTACTACTGGTTTCATAGGACTCCTAAAATTTCATCTGGGAAAGACTGAGTTTTGGGGGAGGCTAGAGGGATTACTTTCGTGTTCTGTCCTTGTTTGAATGTTCATTTATGTTTTGCGTTAAAATAAAAAAAATGATCACAAAACAAAATTGATGTTATTACAATGTTATTGCACACATATACACTAATTATGATTTTCATATCCAGCTTTGACTTATAATACATTTAAAGTGGAACAAATATTGCACTTAATGTATGAAGTGATATTAATAACATGGCATTCACTAAAATGTTATTACAGGAGGCACGTGGTAGTGAGGGTGTGGATCAAGTTATATCAGGCTATCCTGTCAAAGCCGGTTATATTATTTCTTTCAAGATATGGTTGGATGAGATATTCAAAACCTTCAGCTGATAAATCCTAATGATCAAGATGGGCTGAATGGCCTCTCTTATTTGAAAATTTGTTGTCTTTTCTCATATGTTCTTGATTATTGTATTGACATTTGTACTGTAACTATGTAACCTAAGCACCGTGCTTGGCGAAACATTGTGCTTGGCAGTGTGCATTGTGTCTGCAGTGCACTTGATAATCTGTCTTCCAAGAATGTTTGTAGTCCTGCAAAAGTGTGAGATTTTATAATGATGTTTAGAGAAGTTAGATAGGCATTGCAGCATCTTATCCAGAAGCTGCCTTTTGTTTGAAAAATTTCTACAGCTGTCAGAACATAATAATGCTTAATCCTTTAATAGATAATATAAATATGTATCAATTTTAGATATATATTTTGTCTGATAATGGTGTTGGGTCTAAACAAAGTATAAACATCTGAAGAAATGAAAAATATGATGAGGATTTTATCAGCTATGATGGTTAAAAATGTATTTTTGTACAGAAACTGCACAACTCTCTTCCTTTGTATCTTTGTCGGTCTTTCCCATTGTGTCTTAGTCTGCTCTGTCTTTTCCATGCACAGGAGGTATGTGTTCAGCAACATAGTTAGGCATCTCAAAATTAAACACAAAAATAAGGAAAAAGACTTCTATCCAAATTGGCAAGATTCTACTACAACAGAAACAAATGGTGTATGACTTACATTTTTTAATTCCATAAATCTCTCACTGGAGACTAAGAATGACTGTACATATTGTATGCCAAATAAATATTTATTATCAGACTAAAACAAAACAAAAGAAGACAAAGACAAGCAAACAAGAAATTCGAGTGATAGGGATTACATCAGCTGTACGATTAATACCGTAGACAGACGAGGCATTAAAATGAAACAAAACCATGACTTGTTCATGGTCTGACACCACCTCAGAATTCAATTTCAGACACTTAACTCCCTTCAGAAAGCCCTTTAAACTGTATTAAAGAAGAGTTAGAAGGTGTTTGTTTTCTAAATGAGTTTTCCAGAACAACACACAGGTACAGTACAGTATACGTACAGCCGACAGGTAAAAGACAAATTGCTTTGCAGGTATGATATGAGTTTCCAGAGGACATCTTTCGATGGACACTCAAATGGGTCGGCTTCTGCCAGCCCAGCTAACACCCTTAAGTGGTTACATTCTTTAGAATTTAATGGATACCAATTGTTAACAATAAAACCCTGACACAATCAGAGACCTTTTAGCTGCAGACATCACAGGAAGATTTATAGTAACGATTCTTCCCAGGTAAGAACTTCCTCAGGGGCGTTACCAGAGCTTTGTGTTGATCAACCATGTCTTTTCGCTCAATCCTTTTTCTTACCTGCAAACACACAAGCACAGAGAGAGAGAGAGAGATCTGGAGCTACATCACCGTCAGTTTCTTA
Organism: Atractosteus spatula; assembly: GCF_055471065.1. Lineage (NCBI taxonomy): Eukaryota > Metazoa > Chordata > Actinopteri > Semionotiformes > Lepisosteidae > Atractosteus > Atractosteus spatula. Next base: position 55,796,009 of record NC_142712.1, read on the forward strand.
ACTGTCATGTATTTGATTGTGATTATTAGAAAACTCTGACTGGGAGGAAGACTGAGCAGCCCTGAGTGTATGTGAATGGAGTCTTTAATCTTTTATGATTTGCTATTTTGTATGAAAATGTTTTACTTTTGGATTTCATTCTGGTTTTATTTGGATTTTATTCTTGTTTTGTATTTATATAAATAATATTTATATTATTATCTGCCAAATAAAATATTAATTAGAGCTACATCAGCAATTGATAATATGGCACACTACCAGATTTGATAGTTACAACACTTGAACCATACCTATAGTATGTACTGCATTACATACATAAATACATAGATTTACAGTATGTTTAGGGATAAGATTAATGGTGAGATCAGGTTTGGACTTCAGGTTAGGGTTGGAATACTTTAATATACATTGACTCAGAGGAACACACTACAGGTAATAACTGCTTGAGATACAGCACATGTTCGTTGTGCATGAGTAAAGATAGGCACTTCTTCGTTTAAACAGTGCACACCACAGCAAACCTAATAAACTGAAACAAAATAATACACAACATAAAACTATAGTTCATGTTTGTTTGTTCTATACTGGAATGGTAAGGAAAAAAAGCCTCAAAGTGTTCATGTATTTCTTTTGAAACAATGCAAGATATCAAGTCATGGACACACAAAAAGCCTTTTGGCATTTTTCTTGTAATAACATATGCAAAAGATCCACATCTCATAAGCCATTCTGTATTTGTATTAAATTTTGCTCTTGTATGATTGAAATAATAGTTTTCCCTGCACACTATATAACAGATTTATTTTTAATACTACCAGCTGACTTACAGACAGAGACCAGATCCCACTGTAAATCACACTCAGACCTTTGCTAATTTATTTTTAAAATAAAATACATTGTACACTGTTAATAATCCATCTTTTTTTTGTAAAATCATATGGTGCTCTTACAGCTCTCTTTTCTTTTGGAGGTTTTCGACTCTTTTTTAATAAATAAGAGATGTTGTCTGTGATGGCTGCTCAACAAAGAGCAAGCAGTCTTCAGCTGTAACCTCTCCGCGCTGGAGTCTGGAACATGACACATGTCAGGCTATGATAAATGGTGCAGAGTCTCAGTAATTTCACCAGGAATGCCCTTGAGATGCCCAAGACCCTGATCGCAAATGTTATTGTTGAATTAAACCATAAAAAGAAATCCCTGTTTTTCCTTGACGTGATAGGAAACACACCAAAAAAGATGATAAAGTTTCTCCCTCTTTGTATATATATATAATGTGTGTGTGCTTTTATAAATAAAATGAAACCCCTATGCCTCTGTACATATCAGATACTCGTGCCTCTTTATCTCCAAATGAGACTTTGGACTCAAAAATGTTTAAAAATATAGTGTGCAGCTTGAAGCTGGAATTTAGATGTGCAGTGATGTGCCTTGCAGCTTTTTGTTATTTTGATTTTTTTTTCATTTCTCAAAGTGCGTTTTTAAACGTAACCTTTCACTGCTCGTGGTGTTAATCCATTTCTTACAGCCTTAGCCGTGGAGTGTCTTGTTTTGAAACCCTAGTGAGTTAAATTTACCAGTGAGGTGTCCAATCGGCCTTTCGGCTGGAAATCTCTGTGCGGAATTTGGGCCCCTGTACATTGCCACCAGTACTGTCTATGATCTCCTGATTCCTATAGGTGGTAACGCTGCTCCAAGCAGGTCCTCCTAGATGTGAAGGGCTGAAGACCAACACAGGCTAGATTGCCAGTGGATCTGTAATAGACTATCCCCAAAACAAATCTAAAGTGCTTTTAGCAAACTCATTAATTGAAATGGCATTCATTACAAAAGTTTGGACCAAGTCATTTTCATCTCAGATGTATTAGGGTTCCAACTGTAACGCTGCTCTGAAGAGGTGAAAAGGATCCAATGCAGATGCAGGAGTCATAGGGAGGTAAGTAAGCGAACAAACCGAAACTAGAAGCTGAATCGTAGTCAGAAGGTGTAAGGTAGGTCGAAATCCGGTACAGACACTGGTGGCGAACAATCCAAAACGTGAGACAGAATCGAGGTCGAAAAGAGAGCGGTAGTAAATCCGGTATAGACACTGATAGCAAACAATCCGAGGGGCAAGGCGAGATCCGTAGTCCGAAGGCAAAAAGGTGTAGTCCAAAATTCCAGGAAGGCAAAAAGGTAGAGAAACGCTAGGTAGAGCTTACGAGAAGTTAACTCAATACCGAGCAACGGGAAGCAGGTTAGAATGGTATAAATAACCCGGCGTGCCGCACGGTAGAGCAATTGCAGGTGTGTTAACTCGTGCGGCGGCGCTTGTTAATAATAACCCGCTGCTGGTGCTGATTAGCTCGCTTACGAGTTGATCTCTGCTGGCTGGCGGTCGTGACATCAACCTTGTTGTGTTATAAAGTAAATGCCATTAGCAATCCCTTCTTTTCACATTCATCTTTTACATCCCTCCTACACCCAATCTCCACCCGTGCAGCTCAATTTCTCTCTGCACGGGGGTCGTAGCCTCCTGGTCCTATGGGTTAAGCCCAATCTCACTATACTTAAATACTCCATTAACATTTTTCAATACATTTAATTCTTGGGTTATTCCTTGTTATTCCATGTGAACTACTGTAAGTAATGCTAGGTGTTTTTTGCCTGTGTGTTAGACCACCAGGTACTAGAACTGTCATGTCCTTATCACCGGTTCCACCTTCACTCGTCTACAATCAGGCCTTTAACAGTTGAGTATTGCCTGGGTACACTGGAATGGTGTAACACCAAATGGAAACATGGTGCATGGGACATCAGGTTTCCTGAACTGCAATAGACCCTTTCAGGTAATCTCACATTCCAAGAACGAAACAAGTGGGGCCGGAGCGAGGGCACATTTTCTTAGTAACATTAAGATTGTTTTCCCTGAATCACTGCAGGGTCTGTAGAGAACCGAATTCTTAAATACAGTAGTCAGAGGTGGATCTTAGTAGACTAAACAGTTCATCCAAATTCTTGTGGGACACCTGAGGTAAAAGCACACCCCACAGGTTTTGGTAACAGAATTATATCAATACAGGCAATTGTACGTCTTTACTTGATGCTTACTCATAGTAGTTTTGCTATTTCCCACCAGGATGAGAAGCTTCGGCAAGTGGATTTTCTCCCCTCGAACCCTCCTCCCAATGCTATAATTCAAGGTAAAATAAACCCAGTGAGCAGCAGTTGTCCCCTGCACGCCAAGTTTACTCCATTCTCTGCCTTCTTCTTGGCTCTGCTTCCCATTTTGCAGTGATTTGCATGGCAATTACTATAAAACAAACACTAAACTCTCCTTGCCGTCCTCTCCTGCCTTTGACAAATAGATGGTGGGGTCTTTTAATTGGATCGAAGGCGTTGCGGATCTATTAGGGCTGGGAGAGAGACGGATGGGGCCGTCACGCAACGCGGCAGGGAGCACCGGAGCAAACTCCCTAATTACCCAGCCCTATCCATAACCCGCGCACGCGCCACACTCTCCTGCTGTCAGCAGCTTCGGCTGTGGGTAGGAGCCGAAGAGAAAAAGACCCGCTGGGCGGGCGAGAGCTTCCACATCCGGCACTTTTGTTCAGCACAGGTTGGCCTTGGCCGGCATTCACTGCCTGGCGCACTGAGCACCACACGGCTTTCAGCAGAAAAAGTCCCCCGAGCAGATTTTCCAACATTCTTTCAGGGACAATTCCCCAAACTGTTTTGTCAGGTGAAAAAAAAGAACAAAAGATAGAAAAAACACTGCGAACAATCCGGCCTACCTCGTACACCTGGATGAAACCAACTCACTCCCCTGGAGTTGAATTTACCTTTTATCAAATCTTTCTGAGTACAACAGGGGTGTATTAGTCATCTCTTTTTGACTGCTTCTTTGTGGAAAAAAGAAGGCAGTGATCTGTTTTGGGATGCAGAGGTATCTAGGAATTACAATGAAGAGCAATGAACAATATTGTTCTCTTCTCAGGTTCTCTGTACATGCACATCCATTGCACAGTACTGAAAGCGGATGACTAGGCTGAAGGTTAGGCCTGGGTTAGGGTGAAGAATGGAGTAAAGGCTGGAATACTTCTCAATTGTAGTAAAGATGCAGACAATTACTTCTGTGAGCGAAAATACCTGATATGTACAATTCTAAAAGGACAAGAATAAGAAAAAATAAGAAGCGTGAAAGATAGTTAAATAATGCCAGAGTACTGTATTTTATTATTGATGCTGCGTGCAGGTAACAGGTTAAATGATCATAAAGAAAAGGAGTTAATTCCGGTTGGACAGCAGAGACCACTTTTCCTTCTAAACCTGCCACACAAAGGCTTCAAGGTTAGAATATTGCACTTTGTGAAATGAAAATCTGGGTACCTGTAGCTGTCATAAATATTTAATAATAAGCAATCTTTTCATTTTCATTTTCTCATAAACGCTGCAGTATATTTAATATCAAATATCGCTGCTCTTCAAACACAGGCGAAAGAGGACAGGAGAGATGAAAATGGACCAATACTGTCTTAAATAAAAATAAATTAAAAAATAAACATCTCCACAAGCACATGACTTCTATTAATAATAAAACTAAAAGTTCAAATTATTTTTACTGAAGAGCTATTGGTTGGCAACACCTTTTAATGTGGGGTCCAGAGTGTCTTATACATGCACTGTTTCTATCATATTTGCATTTTAATGTTTAACCACCAAAACATTTCAGATGAAGAATACATTGAGAGTTTTACACTTAAGCATTGCTTTCCATGTTCCATAGGCTGGGGATCCACAACCTTTGCATATTTATAGTGTACAGTGATATGCATAGGATGAAGTTAAAATGAAAGAGTGCTGTCTCACTCGGATGCACCCAGCGATCCAATTTGACACAGGTAGGTCACAGTATTTGCTACGTGCATTCCATACATATAGACAGAGGCTGATAAAAATTAATTTTATTTCATAAACAATGTCTTTTGGACTCCAAAAACGTCTCTTGTAGCTATAAAGATTTACATGCCAATACGTTTTTACATGCCAATACCAATACGGTGCAACTCTACAGTCTAAGGAAACAGGTGTTATTATTTATTTGATGAGTCTTAGGAAATGCAGCATAATGGTTCTCAGTCCAGCCACTGCCCTTTTTTAATATCTGTGCTTTATTAAATGTGTCGTAATATCTACAGAACAATGTCATACCTCTGGCTCTCTCTCACATCCAATTTTGTTTGCATTGACCTAAAGTGGTCAGAGAGGCCTCCTTATAAAAAGCTGCTCTTGTAGTCCATTGGCTGCCTTCAATTTCATACATGTGAAGTTTCAATCTAGACAGACCTGTCTCCTTTCACATTACTCTTTTTTCTAAACTTGCTCTCTCTTTCCTGGCTTACTCTTAGAGATTTTTCTCCTGTGTTGTTATTTTCAACCCTGGTGGACGGAGGGTTTGGTATGTGTTCTGGAAACACATCAAAGAAAGCAAAAAGGCAGCAATTTTCTGCTTGAATATCCCTCTGACTAAATCCATTGATCATCCTCGGGGTTCCTGCACGAGAGAGAAATGGAGAGGTGTGTTTTATCCTCTAATAACTCCTACCTTCACCCTCCCTGCTTCTCTGTTGTTGTGCTGTTGTTGGTCGCACCTCTGCTCTATTCCTTGGAGAGCTGGCGAGATTGAAGTTATTTTATGCTTGAGCTCCCCTGGTCCCAATTTGAAAACTCTGCGTGTCAGTTTTCACACATTGCTGTCATGCGGCGAGGAGCGTTGCAGAATTTGTTTTTTTTTCTTTTCTGAAGGCATCTGGCAGAGTACTCCTTTTGCAGTGCGATATCCCGGACCATCAGAGCAAGCTAAGTTATGGCACTGATCATCTCACAGGCTGGTTATCGCAACATAATTAACACGACATTTACAAACATGTCAGTTTTCCAATACACCTCACTCCAATACAGCAGTGCTATGCTGCCCACGTTGCTCATTTGGTTGCTATTAGCTCTTTGATCCATAATCTTCATGAAGAACCGCCCACATAGAACGACAGGACTGCGAGAACTGAGAAGAACCATGCAGTTGGGAAAATAATAACAATGGATTGCTTTACCTTATTGTTTGAACGACTCAGACATGCTGTCATCATGTTATGCAATTCTCACTTGTTATAATATTTGAAAGAATTCATTAAGTCTCCAGAATTAAATTCTGTAGCATTACAAACTTATATTTTATTTATCCAAGTACAAACAGGTCATCTGTGCTTGTCAGGTCTTCTCTGTTATCACTTCCAGGGTGCCTACAAGACGAGACATCCGTGTTTATATTGTAACAATTACTTTGACAGGTGTACTTTACCCAACCAGATTCAAACAAGATGTTACCAGATTTAATTTAAACACCCTATGGGAGCATGAAGCAAGTTAGCCAGCCATGTAGTTGAAGCCAATATCCTGGCTTCTTTCAAGAAATGACTGAATAGGATGTTCAGATGATTGAGCTTCTAGCAACCAAACAGACTAGAACCTCTTTCTTGCAAATGGTCTTCTGTTTCTATGGAAAATATTTTTATGAAAGCTATTTCACAGTTTTACAACTAGCAAAGTTATACTGTTCATCATCCTTATTAGTATCAACATCTTCTAATGTTACATTAGTATTTATAAATTGTTCAAAACAATGACCGTCAGAAAGTCACCATAAAACACTGGGTTTTATTCCCATTGAAGCTGGGATTTTACCCCACCTTTGGAAGAATAAGAAAAAGTGCTGTCTTGTGAACAAGGGTAGGGGATAAAGAGGGACCCCGCATACCTCTTATATAAAAGAAAGAAAGAAAGAAGCTTAAGCGTATTTCTACGCTTCCAACTGACAAATTAATACACCAGGAAAACAAATAGCAGGTGTTTCAAAACACTGAGATAAAAAGTATTGTGTTCATTGAGCTATGAAAGTCTTATTGAGTTTCAAAATAGGCTGTTTGTGAGACTCCCAGCCCACCCTCTCAGTCTTCCTGCTCTTTATCTCTGGAGAAGTGACAGGCTGGGGACCTGCAGGTGGCCGCGGACAGGCCGGCCAGTCGGCTGCAGCACCCCTCAGACGCCTCTCCTCGCCTGCCGGTGCGCGCTGTCTCCGACTGCCTCTTCGTACTGCGGCCAGCCCCCTGCCCCCCACCAGGCTCAGGTGAGTGGATCGCTGGCCTCGGAGTGCTCTTGGACTGTACTCATATTTTCTGTTGAGATGGGGCAGGGTGGTGACCTCCCTGGGCCAGGGCGTGGAGTTTGTTCTTCCCGTAGACACGCTGGTTAATTGGTTAATTGGGTTAATTGGTGTCTTCTCAACTGTCAGTGTGGGTGTGTGTGTGGTTATGTGTCCTGCTCTAGATGGCGTCCCGTCCAGTCTGGAGTTCACCCAGGGATGGCTTACCTTGGTGCTCCTTAGGATTCAGCGTCTATAGATAATGGAAGTTTTTTCACACATAATATATACATACACTCATGTCATCTATATATGAATACATGTGGGATATCTGGGATGTTTTGTAACATTTGCAGTTTTGTGTTATTTAATATAAAAACCTCTAAACAACTATAACAGAGATATTTTAACATCTGACATATTAATTACCTTGACTTTTGTATGAATTTAATGATTTGGCAGCTTTGTTGCACTGAGTTCCTCACCCGTGTTTTCCTTGTCCTACAGTATAACCATGCAGCTTAGTTTTTAAAATGGGAACCGCAAATTTAAAAACGATATCCAGATCAATAAATCCTAATAAATTCTGGGTGGGCTTGATCATTGTAGAATATAACACGAAAGCAGAACTGAATTATTTAATTATTTAACTCCTAGTCCTGCATTGTTCAATGTAATATAATATCCACCTGCATCAACTTGACCTCACACACGAATCAATCAATTAATTTCAACCCATAACTTACAATAAGCTGATACAAACTTATATGGACAGAGTTCAGTTCTTTTGTAAAGTCCTGTACAATAGCGAATCCACATAGTTCTCAATTGACTCACCTTAATTTGCATTATCTTAGTTTAACATACCTCAAAATATATACCATTTCTTAATTAAAAAAAACAAAATTGTGAAAAAACATTCATTAAAGAAAATGATTAGAACAGTTATGATCAGCTAAAACCCAGATAATAAAAACATATTTGCAATGTTACAACTAAAATAAGCAGTATTTCAAAGGCCCACTGAAAGTAAAAAGACTGAAGATAGTTTAGCAGACCAGATACAGCTGAATGCCCATGACTCTGCATTTTCCACACCGTTCACCACCCACCACTAACAGAGCTCTTTCACTTTATACATTTAGCCAAACAGCCCAGTGTTTTAAATGAAATTGATTTGTTTTCCATTTAGAAACATTTAGCTCAAAAATGACTTTTAGTACAACTACATAAACATCTTCCAGGAATTTATGAGTGTAATTTTCTTTATTCAGGAGCTCTGGTTGGGAATGAGCCTGGAACACATTACTCCCTATTCACATGCATTCGCACATTGTGTATTAGTTTTTAAATTTAGACGTTTTTGAATTACGTAGCACTTTTCAGGAATGTGTAAATCGAGAATTACCTGTATGATGATTTATGGAAGCCTTAAAACTGTTTTTAGTTTTAGATGAACAACTAAGACTTTATATAAATACATTTAACTGCCCCGAAATGGCCTATTTCCCCAGTTTCTTTCTTGTTTCAGTGTCCTAGTTTTTATTTATTATTACTTTCATTTTGTTGATGGTCTTCATACAGAGTTGTACAACCAAAATAATGAATGGAAACCAGTGAGGTGCTCTGGACGGATTGATGAGAGATCCTTCTAGGAATGCGTTTTTGATGGAGATGGTGCCAGGAAAGAGACGTGGCCGTCTTGCACATAGGCACACATTTCACTTAGTAGATTAAAATCAACTAAGTGTTTAAGCTCCAGACTAGTCTCAGGTTGTTCAGTAGTGATGATGCCAGACACAGGCCTATATTACAAGTGACATTACAGTGATACATCCTCTTGGCTGTGGAAGTATTAGTTTATAAATACTACCATCTGATACATTGTTGCTTTTTTTAGCACTCAAATTTCAAAGTACTGTTCATCAGGCTTAACATCTCGCCCTGCATGTCCTGGTTAGGCTGTTGCTCCGCATAAGCAGCAATATATGTCTTGATTAAAATGTTTTATCAATAGACAGGTCGGTTGTAACATAACGGTTCTGCATAAAAAGAAGGGTCATGTAATCTCTAATTTTTTAGACATTTGAAAGTTTCACCTGCATCCTGCATCCTTTATTATTGCAGTTCAAACTTTGAGGTCTGAACCTGTATAAAATGTCAGAATTCTGCATGAGCATTATCTTTCCCTAAAGAGACCGGGGAAAGCCCTTTACTATATTATCTTTAATATTTTAAAAATCCCACGCCCCCCCTTCAGATAAGTGGTATTTACATATAGTCCACACTTTGTAGTGTGTGCTCTCAGTTCTGAGCAGAGTTCCCCTCCAGGTTACTCGTTTTCTCTTGTTTTCTGTCAGATGCAAAAATGTGTTTTATTGAAAACACTTTGAAAGCACTTGCACCGTGGAAATAACTTTTTGTGTGTGTGTGTTTTTTTTCCCCTGTAGCTTGATTGCTGAAGCCTGAGCCTTGACACTTGTGATGCGCTCTGCCAAGAACATTAAGTATCCAAAAGTGATAAAGCTTCAATTTGCTAGACCATTAGACTAATTACTGCAATAATTAAGTAACTACTTGATTAGAACTAATGGGTACCTAATTATCCAGGAATGAAGGATCAGGTGGTAATTAATAGAGTCGAGCTGATGTCTTATGACTTACTGTCCCTGATACCAGACATCAGGGAGCTATACTGGTGAAAACAAACAATGCCTTTTGAGTGTTTATTTAGACCCCTGTAGCTCTGGAAAACAATCTGCTAGTTTTAAATAGAGGGCTGAGAAGAGAGGATACACACTGCTGACGGATTCCGGTGCTGCACTGTTTATCAAAATATTTGTCACTTTGAAAATTGGCTGTTTCTATTATAACATTATTTGCAAAAAAATCTTTTTGCTTCACAATCTGTAGCGCTAGGTTGCACAGAGTGACTCTAGTCCGAAAAACTACTTTGATCGGCAAATTCCTCGGGCTGCCATTCTTCCCTGAGCTGTTTTTTTTCAGTCTGACGAAATCCTGCAAGATTGACGGTGGCTTTTTCCACCCTACAGTTCCATTACTAGAGCTTTTCTTCTGGAACACTATCTCGAATCTCACACATTAATTTGAACATATAAGCTAACACTTGGACGTCTTTAACCAATACTTACAACATGTTTTTGAAGGATGTTCTAAACAATTTTAAATCTTTTTTTAATGTATTACAAAAGACTGAATAATAAATGATGTGGGGGAAGCCAAATAGAATTAAAGAGAAAAATTCCATTAGAGGCACTGCAAAAACTGCATGCTAACAATGATAAGTTGTTAATCATAAGCTGATCATGATATATTTAGGCACTAAAAAAAGATAAATGCTTACCTTTAGTCTTCAGCTGAGTACAATTCATGCACTATTAACTGCTTCAATTTTCAAGGCAGAATAATTAAAGCTGTAAGATAGATAGAACCAGCTTGTATGTATAAAAATATGAATATACATACTGAGTTCTATTAGCAAATTTTACTATTCTTAATAAAGTGTCCTTTGAAAATGTCAACTAGCTGCTTGCAAAAAATACATGTGCATATTTGAAGATTAGACTTTTGGATAGTTCATTTTTTTCTCTGTAAAATACTGCTGATGTTGATGAAAGCATTAATGTACCATTTAGGCAGAAAAACAGTTTTTCATAGAGTAGGAGAGATTTTTAACAAAGCTGCCAGTACAACCTTTAGTGTTCTTACAGAAAAACTCAGGCAATGCCTTTGCATGCTGTGTGAACAGGGTTATTGTAAACTTCATAAATAAAAAAATAAAAGCAATTTAATTTAAATGTAATAAAAATAAATACAAATAATTTACTGGTAGAAAATTCTTAAGTACAGTCCTCATTTTCTTGTCTCTGAACATTCTTATCATTTCTTACCTTTTTTTAAAAGAAATCAATTTTATGACATTGAGTAAATTAATTCTCAGAATTTTAAAGAAAGGATATTAATATAGTCAACGGAAAAAATCCTGTGATTTTCTGCTTTCACCCAGAATTAATCTACTGAAGGAACTCTAGCCCTTTTGACTGAAATGAATCATTTAATTTAGGTTTTAATCACATCCCACTAAGAGTCAGTCTTAGGCACATCAAAAACACGGAAAGATGGATTGAGACAAATCTAAAATTTATAGAATTAGAGCATTTGCATAAACTTTATTATCTAAACATATAAGGCTTTAAGTAACGGTGTCGAAAAGGTCATTAAAAATTTAACTATATTTAATACAAAAACCTCAGAATCCATGGCTTGATTAAAACAGCCTATCAATCCACTTGTTCTAATGTATAATTGTTGTAAGATGGGCAGCCGTCAAGACTCGCCCCCATATATAATATGCATGAATACGACTGTAAGTGAATGTGAAACCTGAAGCTTTTTTGATGTATAGGTCTTTTATTAATGTTTGAATAATATGTGCCTGGAGGGGTTGGCCATAAATTAGGAGGTAGAATTATAGAGATATAAATTTTTATGAGTAGTGCTCGTACATTTCCATTATGTGTTTAAAAATGAAAGAAATACTGTGATTCTGATTGAGTTTGCAATCGTGCAAACTCCCGAATTTATTTAGGCAAACCGTCGGGGAAGAGTCAACTCATGAAGTGCACAGCATGTCAGTACCTCTCTACACCTCCAAACCTGCAGCTCTTCTGAGCTGAATTACGTTCAGCAATCTCTGTGGAACCACGTTGCTAAACTATTATTTAAAAAAGCAAATCGATAAACAAAGGAATTACTGTAATTGCAACAGTTTTAGAACCAAAAGTTTTTTTCTTACACATGCACAGTGTATTTTACATATTTTTTAAGCATGTAAATAAAATAAGTAATACCAAAATAAATCAGTACAGGTAACAATGTTTACAGTCAAACCATTCTTCCACGTTGGTTTGTTACCCACATCAGATTGGATGCTATAAAATCTGGGTTTTGAGCTGCCAAGTTTAACATGTGTCTAAGCTACCGAGGGAATGGATTGAGCAGACCACAGTGTCCGTCCACATCAAATGATAGAATAATATTATCACTCATATGTGCCCTCCTTCTAGCTGGGTAGGGTCTAAGACTCTGGCCTTTGAATAGTGATTATCAGTGTCAGTAGCTAGTGTTTGTTTCAACTTTTCCTCAATGTATGGTCACTGGGTCACATCAAATTATCTGTTCACCAGCCAGTGTGCATCCTTAATCAAAGGTAAGCAGGTATTACTTTGTAATCTGCCTGGCTGTGATTCTCTCCCCTGGATAAATTCTAACAAGGGAGCCTAAGTTTAATTGGCCACGGATTTCACCCTGTGAATGTTAAAATAAGACACTCTAGCGGTCAATAGGGACTATATCGTATGCATTACCCGATGACACGTGTAACCTTATCATTACATCGCCGGGGCCTGCTTTACAATTCACTCCGTTGTAGTTGTTGGGAATCATCTGGGGAGAGCACTACTAACGCAGATAAGAGAGGCGCACACAAGAAAGGGAGTAAGGCTGGGAGATGCCTGTTCCGCTGAGGGCTTCGCTGAGAGGTTTTAACAAGATGAAAATTAAGGGCAAAGTTATGTTGTCTCCAGCGCTGAGACCTGCTTCCTGTGAAAAGACACCTTTGATGTCAAGATGGGCTAAAAATAACGTCTTTCTCCTATTTTTCCCTATTGAAAAGACTCAAAGCTGGGCCTAACTTGACTGGCAGCAGTGATGTCAATTAAAATGTTTACAGACCTCTCCTTGAGTACTGCGCTTTTCAGAGCGAACCGGATGATTTTCAGAGAAGCATTATGTAGCATTCATGTACAGGCCCAGGCCTTCTTTTATACTGGCAGATTTAAATATACACAGCATACGCACATTACTGTTTTTTTACTGCATTCAAGAGGAAATGGAAGGAACCAAATGCTATTTTGTGTAACACATTTGCCTGTGTTTTCATTCAGATTTCAGCTAACTGATCTGTATAATGATTCCTAACACACCCTGGTGCCTATTTCTTCTGTAAATTGCCAGTGTGGCTTCCTTTTTTGTAGAACTCTGTACTACTTCTTTTCCTTTTGTTGTAGAGGGCTGCCCTAATGTTCATTGGCATATTGTGTTCATGGGATTTATAACGGGGCATATATTTACTCCTAGACCCACAGAGCTGCCGTTCCCTGGATTAAATTCAACTTGATCACTCAGTTCTGTGATTTATTAATTAATAATTGCCCAAATTACCACTGCCACTCATAAAGCCAGCAGGTCTACAGCTCAAGGGGACCAGAAGTATCAAACTTGTCATTGAGTGAAACATTCTAGTTAAATTGAGTATCACTGCTAAAAAGAGAAGAAATGAGATCATGTTTAAATGCCAGTTTGGTTGCACTAGCCCAGAGACAACTTACTGTGTCTCTGGAGTGGTCCGTCATCGCTGTCTGGGAGAACATCTCCCGCTGGCCCAGATCACAGATTCCTCGTGACCTGGCCGGGCTAGCTGCATCCCTTCTCATGATGCACACTCAGGAATGCTGGTGGTGACCGTGGAAACCTTCCCTCTTAATTTTATCAGCTCTATGTGTTAGCCCACCTTTTCCTTGGTATATATACAGAAATGGAAAACATTACAGAAATATAGGAACTTGAAGGTAAATAATGTAAATTCTACTCTATAGATTTATAGATTTTATATAAGAATTATTGAATTATACAAATATATTGCATTTCTGAAACATCGTTGGTTGTTTGGCAACCCATTAGAAAGTACCACATTTCCTGCAGCCCCATATAATTAGAAGCTTATAAAGGTGTTAGTGATTCCATTGTGGTGTTTTAATTGTGTGATGATAGGATTTGTCCTATTGACAGAGTGCAGCCAAGTAAGTGTAAGTGTCATAAGGAAGACGTACAGTACACGGCATTGGTGAAACTAGCACCTTTGATAACAGTAAAGCCTGAGGAGGTTAGCCCAGAGTCCCCAGAACAGATGCTACATTCCTCAGCGTACATTCTCTGATGATCTGATAGAATGAACCAAGATATCTCTACTCAATCGTCAGCTTTTTGCTTTGTTTCATCTCCTCGTCTTGTTCGACAAGACCTCTGCTGGACCCTCACCTATAATACGGGGAATTTACTTTAAGGAACTTTGCATCAATTTTGCTTACAGAATTATTTGTAACGCTGTGAGTGTGATTTATCACTGTACTGGGTGGCACTAGTTAGAGAGAGACGTACCTCTTCTCAAAGGTTCATGCAAAGGTCTTTGGAGAAATTGCAGCATGTCCAAAGATGAATGGCTGGACAGGTAGGCAAGTTGCAGAACCCCGTCTGCCTTTTCTAAGTGCCTTTGTAAGTATGAGGATCATCATCCTGAGCCAAGATGTATGAAAAGACACAAGTGGAAAACCTAGTAGGGAGCTGCGTCAGCATGCATAGGCTGCGAAGTAACAGGTAAAGATCTCTTCCTTCATATGGAAAGGAAACAAAGAGACACAACCGTTCAGCTGAAACCTTTACTTGTCCCATTGGTAATCCTAGATTTGTTGGTAATAAGATAAAACATGACTTCTGGTAATGAATGTGACTTCTGGTTCTCAATCTCTACATAAAACCGTTCAATTAATAGATTCTTCTAATTAGCTATATTGTGTATTTTGTTGTGAGTGACTCCTACATCATTTAATTGATAATTAGCTGAATTAAAGGAATAATGAAGGTGCAGGTTGCACTCAACTGGAATGGCAGCAGGGTGAGCACTGGTGCTCTGCTGTCAGACACAGGGCTGTCCTGCCCAGGTCTCTGGGAGCAACAGCATCTTCCATTCTGTCTTCCCTGCAGGTCACACTGTCTGATGGGTATGATTCTGGATACTGTACAACAAGAAAGCCTTTGCTGCCTTAAAATAGAATTGGAAGATGAGCAAACAAAATAATTCTTCTTCTAAAAAAGAAAGTCACACACGAGGGATTGAATCTGTTCAGTCTTAAGCAGAGGGAATTATGAGGCGATTTGATATGAGAGTCTGAACAACTGAAAAGCAGCGGCAAAATCAACCCGATGCATAACTTTATGCATAAACGGATTTTCTGAGGAAATCTATTTAAGACTAAGAACAGGATGCACTGTCTTACACATATTCGTTGGTATCTGGAACAAGCTGCCAAGCCAAGCTGTTGTAGTCGTGGGACCTTTTAAGAAATGGCAAGAGGATAACCTTAGATCAGTAAGGTTCTAGCAACCAAATTATTATTAAACACTTATTATTATGCAATTATTTTGATCCAATTAAACAAATAATGAGATGATTCAGGTCATTAGCAGCTGGCTTGTAATGAAATCATGCCAATACTCCATCCCTCCACGTCCAGCAGTTGGGTCCCACTAGTGAAGATATACAGTATACAATCAGGATGTCCTTCTCATCTAGTGTTTTTCCACAGCTTTTAATTCAGCAAAGTAGAGACACCCTATTTAGCTGCATAAGATGCACAATAAATAGTATAAATAATCACAGTACAAACCTCCTTTAAAACTCTGCCCCCTTTACTTTTCTGTGCACTGAAAGATTTTATTTAAAATAGTTTTTAAATATCTCAAAATCATTCAAATATTTTTGCAAGTCTCAGAAAAACATTGGTGCTCAGTCCAATTCTGTCTGGCATACACTGGAAACTCCAAAAAGGCAGTCTTCAGACCTGGAGCTCTGCTGCTTATGCCCCTCCAGACTTGAAACAGGTCGAATGGGCGTGCTGCACTGACTTACAGCCCAGCATGGCAGTGTGGTGAGGGGCTTCTGAGAGGACCGGGCAGCCCAGAAGGTTTAGCTTTTTGTTTCACTTTAGCATATCCACTGGCGCTCGCCTGTACAATTAGCAACTCAGTGGGCCCTCCGGAATTTCATTACTTATCAGGATGGCATCAAGGAATTGACAATAAAAGGACAAATAAATCAATTGCACAAAACAGCTTCCTCTCCCCACTGGGCTGAGGTTACTTCTCTGTCTTGTTATCTTGCATGAGCGTGTGTGAAGGAGAGTGTGTGCGTGGTTTTTTGAAAGAGCAGTCCCTGACAGTTAATAAACTCTGACATTAAAATCTTCCTGTCTGTCATATTCGGCTCATCCTTTGCTATATGCTTTTAATGGCAAAGGTCTTGCCAGGAACGAGATGACAGACTGTGTGACGTTCATTTTCTAGTTCATATTTGGGGAAGAGGGGATAGGAATGGGTGCAGAAGGAAGTGATGGTCAACCTTTTGTACACTTTTAATTCAGGAAATAATTGACAAAAAACCTGCTGAACCAAAGGGTTTAGCCTGAACTGATTTCACTGACCTGAACTTGATCAAACCTACCAGCAGAGCTTTCATCACAACTGTGTGGCCCTGTTTTAGCTTTTGAATTAAATGTAGGTCTGACAGAAACAGGGCTGTGATGTTTCTTGGAATTTTGAAATGCAGGGGTCAGGCTAGAAGAGAGACCGTTAAGAACAGTACAAGGGAACAGGATGTTAGCATTCATTTTGTGGATACTTACAGAGCAATTACTCAGAGTTATAAATCCTGTTAAATGCAGAAGAGTTTTAAGATATAAATGGATCATTCCTCTTAAGGCAACTGAAAGTCTATTTCATTGCTTAGGACTTAAATTGTATCATGACTGCATAACTTCAAACACTCAGAGTATTAAACAGTGCTAGTAGAGATGTATGTCTCTGATTTTCAAAACTTTATCATTGATTTCAGCTAATCCCTGGTAAATCACTTAAAAAAGTCACATCTTCTGCATAACCTTTGGTGCGACCTCTTTAATAGGAATGCTAATGTAATGTGAATTACATATAAATTATTTTCTCTTCAAAAATACTTCAGGTAAAGTTATCTTTAAGTTATGTGAATTTAAAGTGCTAGCTTTGTTACATTAAATTGAAAGAAGAGTAAAGGTTGGTAGAGTATATACAGTAGTTACCACCCAATAACAAAATACAATATTACATTATTTTAAAATAATTACTGAATCACAATACAGTATATTTTCCATTAGCACTAATACTCTTAGGTAAACTAGGCCTGATTCTCATTCTTTGTAGTAAATAAATTTGCTTGGCAATCTGCTTCACTCGTACAGGAGCAAAATAAAGCCTTTGGCCCTTAAGGACAGTAACTGTCCATCCACGCTGCACCCAACGGAAAGCCTCTATCAAGATTTGTTTGTGCTCCATAAAAGACTTCGTTTCATTTGGAGCCTTTTGTGAGCACAGAATTCAGTGACTTTGGCACATGGACAGCAGTTTCTTTGCAAACGCACTGCAGGCAACATGCAACACTAACTACAACATCAAGGGACAGTAGCTGGTTCCGCTTGACATTTCTTAAACAGTGAAATCCTTAGGGACATTAAGGCATTAAGATTCCCTAGGTGAAAAAGCACTATGGTAAAAATGTCCTTTCCTTTATTCTAGACCGTTTAACTGGAACAACCTATCATGAGACACTTTAACAACCTTTAAAGTTTAGTTATTGTCCTATTTAGAAAACAAATGCACTCGCTTCAGCTTATTATAGGATATGGGATAATAGCAGGAGCTTGAGAGTAACCTACAAGCCTCCCCAGGGACTGTCTTGTAAATGAGACGATTCATCTCAATGGATTGGCTCAGGAGATTGCTCTGTCGATGCAACACAACTTCAGCCTGAGAGCCTCTTGTGCAGGAAATCTACCCTGGGTTAGGGCAGCCCAAGTTTAGAGCTGCCAGAGGACTCCAAAGCCTTTAATATGCTTTTTACAGGATATGTAAGTCCGGATTCCTATTTGTGCCTTTATTATGGGACAGTAAAGAAACAGCGGTTCCCAGCTTTTCCCCACCACCCAAGCAAAGTCATTATTCAGTGAAATATATCTGCAACATATCTGAATACTTAAAAAATGCTGCATGCTAACTTAATGGGCAATGTATTAAAGGTTTTATGTAATCCACAAGGACTGTGCTTTCTGTTTTTTTAATAGGAGGCTTACTTCTCCAGCACTTACCTTTTCCATGTAATTACAGAAAAGACCTGGACTCTACCTTTTTCTGTGCTTCTAAAGGCTCTCAGGGCCCAGAGAAATGATATACGGCGCAATAGTCTGGTAGGAGCTGATTTGATGTAAATGAAACTAATTAAGGAAATGTCAAACATAATTAATAAAACAGGTTTAAGTTGCGAAAACACTGTCAGCGGAATGAATGAAGATGCCGCCACGCTCTCTCCTCGCCGCCGCCTCGCCTCGCGTTTCAGTGCCGTTCAATTAGGTCACGGATCGCTCGCGAGCTCCCTCTCCCCCTCTCTCTCCTCGCCTCACCTCCCTGCCGAGAGTCCCAGGAAAAGCGAGGGGGGGCTGGGGAGAGGGAGGCGAGGTGGATGCCAGGGTTTGAGAGAGGGAAATAAATATGCCTGTCCGTCCACCGCCTGGAAAAAATTAATTGCCGGCTCCTCATCCTGTCCAACTACAACAGGGGTATTAACATAAGCAATTTGCGTCCGACTTCTTCCGCTGACTGCTTAATAGAGCATCGGACCCGGCCGATAAGGCTCGGGGTCCCTCACGCATTAGCATTTTCATAATATCAAAATATTATAGCTCTGTGATTTGCCCGAGCCCATTCATTATTGATAAGAACAAAAGGTTTTATAAATTACAAAGGGGGAGCACGACCTATAATTACGACAAGCAAATTAGGGTGTGCGGCAAAGTCAGTTACATTTTGAAGAGAAATAATGATGCTGGAGACCTCTTCCTTCCCCTGGGATTGGAAAAATAATAGATTCCCCTACAACTGCAGATGGGGTAGGGGAGTGGGCTCACACTGTCATGCAGGACAGTAGCTGTACAAGCTGGGGAGCTTGTGACTTTGGCCTTCATCTCAGTGATGCATAGGAAATGCTGCTAAATGCTAAAATGTGAGCATGCAGGGGAATCTATAGCATTCCATGTAAAAGTGTGTTAAGGTCACATCTAAGTGAGAAGAAAGGAGCAAGTCAAAGTTTCTGATAGAAAAATGTGCTACAACATCCCTGCACCTAACAGGGAGAAAGACCTACCTGTAGAAATATGTTCTTAGATAACAATTTCTCTTTTACCAGTCCAGACCTTTATAACCTTACTTTGCAGCTATGTGTTATATGTAAAGAGTTATCAACTGGAAAAGACACATTTAGAGATGTACAGATCCAGGCCCAGTTAAGGCTGCATTTTCTTAAACAGAAGGGAGGAAATGCCTGCATATGGACACAGAAGTATATGTACATAAGGAAAATAAATACAATGTGCTCTTCCACAGACACACATCGTGGATTTATTTATGAATGAAGCAAACAACATGGAAAAAAAAAACACTTCAATGGGTTTGGAAATAAATTGCTGAGGATAGAAAGATGATGTACTTATCTTTACATTTTGCAAAATGTCCAAAAACAGAAGAGTTAGACAATCAGTTGACTAAGAAACCTTTTCTAGCCACAGATGGATGCTGTCAGAAGCATTTTACTGGAAGGTCACCCCCCGTAAGAAGGTTTTGATGTCTTTTGTAGGCTGCCTAATCAGACACACGATTGCATCATGAGAAAAACACTTTTCGATGATCCTTGCTGTTTGAGGACCTGAAAAAAAAATAGGAAAGGAAATTGCTCCACCCACCTGGGTGTCACACAGAAGTGTCTTAGTGACTGAAGGGACTGAATCAAGCGCATTGTAACTTGAGATGACAAAAAGGCTCTAGTGGCATTTCAATAGCATTATCTTTGAGCTCCTGGGTTCAAGATCAGTTTAGGGCACACAATACTGGTTTCAGTAGTACCGATTTCATTCTGACCTAAGCTTTGTTTTACATTGTAAGACCATCCCATCCAATATTTAGTCACACTGAATGCAGAATAACAGTGTACCCTTTGAGAGGGTGAGGAAAGACTCTCAGGGCATGCTCAGGTTGTGATTAAGTGTCTTCACAGAGTTGGTGGGGGTTTGCAGGGTCTGTAGAAAAGTAAAGAAGTAAAGAATGCAGTGTAGACACTTGGGCATC
Organism: Atractosteus spatula; assembly: GCF_055471065.1. NCBI lineage: Eukaryota > Metazoa > Chordata > Actinopteri > Semionotiformes > Lepisosteidae > Atractosteus > Atractosteus spatula. Next base: position 55,816,245 of record NC_142712.1, read on the forward strand.
TAATGCATGGGCTGTGTCAGTGGAAACAGTGATGCCTAGAAAGAGAGACCTTTCTTCTAAGAATGGCTTCTTCACTGGGGGGAACAGCTCTCTGTGTCGTCCCTGCATTCATCTGTGCAGTTAACTCTGAGCAGTTCCTCCGAACTCCAGCACAAGAAGCAGCTCCTTTGGCACACCAGCACAACACACTTGGAAACGGTGACAAAAAAGTGCTAAAAAATTAAACAGCAGAATGATGAAGAAGAAGGAAAAAGAGATCTAGGGTGATGGGTATCACAGACTCGGTCTAATGTCTTCCTGATTTGTGGAACGACAGCCAGAGCATTCAGAAACAAGCACACTGCCCTCTGAGTCCAGCTCCAGGCTCATCTTTTGTTTTTAAGCGATTTGTATGAGTCTTCCCCCCCTCTGTGGGCCTTATTGTTGACAGCTGTGAAGGTCTCCATCAGCTGGAATGATAAAGCCACCATCTCAGAGGCAGAGTCCTGGCACGCTGATCTCAGAGACAGAGTGCTTGCACAACGATTTCAGAGACATGCTGTAACAGATTGTGCGACACTGAGGCTCCATTTGTCTTCCGATGCACTGTAAAAGGTGTCTGATCAGAAAGAGAAGCTTGACCCTTTTATGAAAAAGTATCAAACTTTCAATATATTAAAAGTTAAATCAAGTAAAAAAATAAAACAATGTATTCCAGGTGTAGCTGCTTCAGCATGTGTAGGCTGCAAAGGAACAAGTGATAGGTTCATTCCATGCTGAAAAGAGAAGAAAGAAAACATAATGTATGTAGCAAATTCCAGATACAGTCTATGAATTATACACTTCCAGTTGTTCTGATGATCAGAATACAATATTTACAACTTTCAAAGCCTTGAAATTAATTTCAACATATCATTTCAACATATTTTCTGCATTATATATCTCATACTGTATACTGTATCTCTCCATGACAATTACACAATGTTCAAACTTTGCAACTGTGAGAATAAAATTCATATATTACTTTTAGTTAATTTTTTTCACCAACTAAGGTGTCTTGCTAAATTTGCACCTTTAAAATTTCATAATTACTTTCAGACAACTTGTAGCAACATAGGCACTGGTGCTGAAAGCTTTGAAAACTACATTTGTACTGCTTTAGACATTTCTAATAGCATAGCATTTTATTGTCTGATGGAGATACAATGTACAGTAGCACACTGTGGACAGAACACCTTTGTAAAACAAACTACTGACTTATCAAGGATAATGCATTTTGGTTAAGGTGAGCCTATATTACACTGATATCAGGAAAAAACACCTCAGTTTTCAAACAATTGTGACTCCAAAACAATCAATAAACTCAATATCAATAACCTGAGGCAACATACAGGAAAATAATATTATTTGTACACCCTAATATTTACTATGACCTGCAAAATGATTTTCCCATGCTCCTGTATTAGCCTGAAAAGTTTTAAATCTTGAAGGAGTCCAAATCAATAATTAAGCAGTTAACCTTAAAAATAACTTAGAAATTGTTAAATAATCTTGAGACAGAACTGAATAATCCACAACAAGATTGGATCTATACAGGAACAGAGCAAAGCAGGAAATTAATATGTATGTGTACCCCAGTCAACTTTCTTCAGCAGGAATTCACAGTGGAACCTGAAAACAATAGGAAAATGAAAAATAATCTGCCTGGGGTAACTCATCCAAATACAGCGTTTCTGATGGTATGGGGGAGCCACACCACTACAAATGCTGAGATTATATATGTGGCATCTGAATTGTGCTAATTAGAAACATGAATCTCTCTACAGTCTGACCCATGTTTCCCTGATTCCCTTCTGTTTTACATGTTTGGTTACTCATGTGAATGCAATTTCTTTCCTTAATATTTATGTCCAGAACAAATGTTTCTCAGTGAATCTGGGCCTAATGTACACCTTCTACTGTATATCTTTCCAAATGCAAGTAAAATAATGCAAAGTGCAGCAAAAAAAATGTTTAAGGCAAATTAGACACGTAATAATTTTTTATTTAACCTACTTAAAAAACAGTACTTCACTGATCTATTTTGAAGTGGTAAAACGTACTTAGCCAGAGTGGATGGATAACAAATGCTGTATAAAATACTGTATTGTCTTCTGAATGTTCTTCAAATATCAACCACACGCGATGTACAAGGTATCATGCGTATCTTTCATGATGCTGAATGCTGATTTAGGATCCACATTGGAGGTTTAAATAGTATCTCTTGTGTTTCTTTTTTTAAAAATACTGCATCTTCAATTACAGTATTTTTCTTTTCCTGCCTCCTCTAACAATTTAAACTGGACGTTCTTCAGATTTTCGGGGTTTTTAGTGGCATCTTCAGTGTGCAAGGATGGGGACAATACAGACGTACTGTACGTGAGTTCATAAATGCACACTGTCAGGCCTTCCTCTTATTATCTTGAGGTGAGCCCTTTCACTGAGCAGAAACACAGGAAGGAGGATTCCTAGCCCTGCAGGTTCAGGAGAGAGTCACAGTGGTGGAACATGAGGGGCTTTGGCCCACTAGAAGCTCAGCCAATGTGTTTTTGTCAAGTTGTGTTCCCCTTCTGCAAAATCCCAGCCACAGCTGGCTAATGCCTTAGAAGACCTTCTTTTTGATTTTGCTTCATCTGGAGTTTGATTTTTATAATGTGGTGGATGAAAACATTTCTGCTGCATTCCATATACAGGTACATATACAGGTACATCCAGGTGGACGCTGCACATTGGTGGTGGTGGAGGGGATCCCCATTACCTGTAAAGCGCTTTGAGTGGAGTATCCAGAAAAGTGCTATATAAGTGTAAGAAATTATTATTATTATTATTATTATTATTATTATTATTATTATTACATTCAATCGAAACAGTTCCACTAATACACCTTTTTAGCCACTTTTTATTTTCTTTATTTTATTTTATATAGTATGCTCTTTTGTGCTCAACGGTACTGTGGCCTAGCTCCTTTTCAATGCACAAAATAAATTAAATGATTATGAAATGTAAAATTGTGCAATGGAAAGGTAAACAAAAGTCTTTTGATTTGCAAAGCAGAATTCAGAGTTTTCATATATCTAAGTTCCAATTGAAATCTGTTCCAAATGATTATCTAGGTTTGATCCCACTGTACTTTTTTGCAGCCTCGCCTTTCATTAATCTTTAACCAGAGCTTTCCTCTCTCTCTCTTCCACTTTCATTTCCCCTGCAGTATACGCGGTTGTAAAAAGATGGCTCTTCACTAAAATGATGTTCAGACGCATTAATATATTGGGAGTCTAATGCCCAGCCAAAGGTGACATCGTTTATTTTTCTGGCCATTTATCTAATTGCCCTGTGCAGATAAGAATTAATTAGCCTGCTTATTTTTCTTAGTTTTGGACGGCTTCCCCATCTGGAGAGAAGACATTCCTCTGTGCCACTGATTAATTGCTCTGAAAGACGCTTGCCAGAGTGCATTTGCTCGATGATGGCTCGTGTGTGGGTACGGGTCAGAACCTGTCCCAAGCTGTGCGGGATAGATGGATTTGAAAATTCAGAGCTGCTCAGCGCAACTCACTGCTAAACATCTTTCCTCAAATCTATTCTTCAGCTTTTTCTTTCAGTTGGTGTGCACACAATTGCACCATGAACATGGCAACAATGATTAGTACCACCATGAATGGGATATGAAAGAATCAGGAATCTTTTGAACAAAACTGAGAAGAGAGAAATCATAGAGGTGATATTAAAATACTGTTGCTACACAAATACTTCTGCTACAATTAAGGATAAAAAAGCTTTGTACAAAATACTTTGATAACATCTCCACTTATTTAGTATTACAGTATATAGAAATTGAGTCTGGAGTTTCCTGTTGTGTCTTGAGATCGTCGCTCACTGCAACAACCCCTGCTCCCACATTGAGAAAAATCAGGAGGTGCCCACCGACCATGCCACCGATCTTTTGACATGTCACCAGCTCTGAACTGACATGCAAAAGCTTCAGCATCAGTTGGAGGAGAGCTGCTTTACTCACTGCTGTCATTACAAGCTTCCAGGTTCCTAGGAAGTCATGGAACTCTCTCAATCATGGTCAGCTATGGCCATAACCCAGGCTCAAACAAGTGACCTCTGGATCACAGAACCCAAACTGCAGTTGAAGGAAGCATCTTGATTAGCTGAACAACCCAGGAACCCCCTAAAAATTTGCTATTTAAAAATTCTTAGTTGTCAAAATGATGTTCATGCTTTAGCTTCTTCCTCTGCTTTCATTATGGAGTTTGTAAAGATGTCACAGCACCAGTGAAGTAAATCCAACTTCCAAACTCTCTTCCACAACTGGTTGATCATTATGTAATGCATGTTCTCTAAAATCAAATAGTAATATGTTTTAGTCAATGCTGCAGTAATGTTCAAGGCTAGAGACTGGGTAGATTTAAAAGGAAAAATACTTATTACTCTGGGGTCACAAACTAGTCCAGAAATACAGGCGTTTATAAATAGAGATTCTCTGTATGATGAAATCTCTGTAAAAACCCAATTTAGTCATGCTACCACGATTTCATCACTATTCCTCTCAGTCCTGGGGATGTTGTGTGATTATATCAGTGCCATAGATTCCCTCCAGAGGCACTGAGGTTAGAAACAACTTATATCCAAATCTCTGCCCTATTAAAGTAACACACAAGACTGGCAACCCTGCATTACTTACCATTACATCTTGTGAAGTACCAACAAAATGTTAATATACTGCAGTAGTCAAAATAAATTGTATCTGGAAATCAATCTTTCATGTCCAGTGAGTCATGTGACCACAATACTAACTAAGCTAATTCTTCATTTTTTCCAAATTTCTTTAAAACAAATAGAAGAAAAATGTAAAAGCCCATACAGTAGCTGTTATGCTGTTAGTGTTGGTTACTGGTCTTTGTCTGATTCAGCCTAACACTTAGAAGCTGAGAACAACACTGACCACTAAAATCAATTTGTACCCAACACTCAGACCACCGGAAAGCTCTTGCTATTCTAATCAACCAGATGGCCTTGAGTTAAAAGGATCCTGGATATGTACTCTGCAGTGAATATGCCGAGCAAATCTGCTGATTTTCCCCATGAACTGACCAGGGAGGAGGCCAAAGGACTTTGCAGGCCATGGGAGCTATGCTTCATTTGTCACTTGCAAGTCAAAGGGAGGATGACATTCACAGCCTTGTGTGGAGGCTGCCTGCAGTTCACCTGGCACCCTGAAGTAATATATGTTTACCTTAAAGAGAGTGGGCCGAGAGTTGAGCTTCTTTCAGAGGGGCCTTTGAACATTGGGCACTTATTTTTCCCCCCTCACTCACTCTGTCAAACAGAAACAGATTAATGGCACAATTTGTTCAACAAATCATATTAGTGGAAAACACACAGAGGCGAAGAACATTTTTGCGCCCGTCTGCAGCAGCAGTATCTGTTCAAATAAAATGTATTCCTGTCTGACATTTACAGAGGGGTACGATGAAAGGGAGGAACATAATGACTTTGGGCAGCTGAGAAATGGCTCAGCCTGAGCAAGTGTATTCAAAAGGGAATAGAATAAAGTTACTTCTAATGTCTGCATCGGAAGCGTTTTACGGCAGGAATTTGTCATACCCTGGAGGTGTCTTCTCTCCTACTTTCTTGTGGAAGAGATGAAGATCATTGTCACTATTTCATCACGCCATCGGATGAAAACAAGATAATTTTTCAAAAGACTGAGAATGAATCCTGTGTAAGAGAACCTCTGCTTGTCATGTACAGCTCAGTGCTTAAATATATCGCACAAGACTTTTAAACAAAATGCGCAGGGATGTTTCAGTTTGAGAAATATGGGAACATTTGCATAGAAAAAAAAACATTTGTTACTGTAGATGAAATTTTCAAGATTTCACATACTGTATAAAGTACTGTTTCAGTGCAAAGAGAACTGGTATGGTATACAACTATAATAGATAGAGGTGATACATTTTGAAGATGAATTATTATTGTTATTATTGATTGAATTTGAAAGGGGTGCCCTTGTTTCTTAGTTTTACTAATAAGGTTAATATTCTAAAAGTGAAGCGCTATTGTAAAAATCTAGATGTTTTACCAAAATTTGCAGTGACTTACTGTCTGTGCTATCTCAAGGAGTTAGTCCTTGAAGCATCCCCTCTGACAAATCCATGAATGTGAGAATAACCTCAATATTTAAACAGATAAAAGGAACCATCCTGAGAGATTCTTTCAAAAGGACTTTGAATATCTGAATCAGGTCCTTGGAGGCCACTTTTCACAGATAGTGCTGAAATGCGATTAGATTTGAATAGAATAGTAGAGCTTCTAGGATGGGCGGCTGAGGAACGATGAGTTTCAGAAGGGAGGGATAACAGTCTGTTCTAATTACAGCTTCTGTACTGCTGGGAAGACACTGAGATGTCATGTTGAGAGGCTTCGTGGTATGAAGGATCCTAAGTGAAACGTCAGGACACAATTCGTGAAGCAGGATTGCCACCAGTGACAAAATTGGAGCTACTGAGTGGGATTTACTGATCTGTCAAAAGCTGGATAGCCTCATTCCACCACTCACTCTTTGCAGTATCTACTCACTTAGTCTTGATACCTTCCTGGATTTACTGAATAAGCTTTAAAGTAATTGAATTCCACTAACTCTGAAGGACTCCAAAACCCTACATTTTTCCCCCCAGACTACAGTGCTTGCGCCTCTAGTTTTGCTTCCATTTTAGTTTCTTAAGTTCTTAATTCAAGTAATGAAGTACTTAATGAGTCCATGTTTTGGTCTTCCCTTTGGCTTTTTTAGGCATTTGCAAGGCCTGCCATTTTGGGATACCTCTCACCTCATACTAACCCATTGGGATGCAGTAAATGGATTCCTTTATGCCACCAGCTTCATACTACAGATTTCCAAAAAGCAGTCTTACACCTCAGGAGACGTTTCTAAGCCTACTGTACCTCACTTGTCAAATGGGTTTTCTTTTACTCCTTGCAAGGGTCTCATGAGTTCCATGGCGCCTGTGTCTTGGGAAAGGGTTAAGGTGGGCAGGATAGGCACTGAGGTCATACAGTATGTGTTTATGAGCTTTGCTTGGACGTGTCAACAGAAAGAGCAGCATAGTGACGGCATGTCAGATACAGGAGCAGGACTGTTATCTGCTGATCCCAGAACTTCCCCTTGAGCGTGCCGGAGTCTGCCTGTCTCAGCAAACGCAGGCTGCATTGGGACTGCACCGCCGTCCAACAGGAAGACTCGATTAGCAGCCCACAGAGAGGCAATACACAGGAAGACTTCCTCAGTGCAGGAGGTGCGACCGGACACCGACAGCCACCCTGCCTTCCTGCGAGGGACTGTGACAAACACATGCACTCTCCTGCGGCCTCTTGGGAAACCAGGCCAGAGATCTGACCCTTGCACAAGCCCAAGCTCAAAGCTGCCTACGAAAAACTTTGCTGCCAAACTCTGTATCTCATTTTTTAAAATTTTCCATTTGAAAAGTGGAAAAGTGGAAAAGTCCAGGTTCTGCAACAAAAACATCTATGACACCAAACACCGTCTAGTTGTTTAAGAAAACTCTATTACCAGTCACGTGGACTAAAAAAAATAAGTTCATAACTTTATTTAGGAACAAAACCGATTATAATTCTTTTATTTTTGGGCAGAATGTTTAGTATCAGTTGACACTTTTCAGACAAGATGGCTGTAGATCAATTGCTTACTTAACTGTAGACAAATTTTGGTTCTTTTATCCAAATGTGGAATTCCAGAGGGATTTCAGCACTGCTGTGGGACAACAATGTATCAAATGCCAGTCCAAGTCTTTGATATTAACAAATAATCTCTTGGCTTCCACAATCGTGTCCAGTAACCTAAATTGCCACTGTAATTCTAAAACCTCATGAGTTGTAATGCTCTCTGAACAGTAATCTGAGCAGGAGACTGGCCAATATCACTCTCACTGTCAGTCTGAGTTTACTAGCCAACAACGTATTAGAGTTTCTGTGTATAAATTCTAATTGTAAATCATCTCAAGAGTACCAAAGTGTTCTTTTTGCTTTGCATTTTTTATGCATTTTACCAGTAGGCAATATTGGACTTGAACTCTCAGTGCTCTCACTGATCAGTAAGACATATTACAAGATGACATTGTGTCTAACCAACACCTAACAGTGATACTTATAGTACCAGAATCTTTACCTGACAATGCTGTTTTTAATATCAACAAATTGGAAATTAAAGTTTAACAGTTATAATGCTTCTTACTGAAATATCGCTTCAGTGAAACAGGATGGTGACAGATTGTCAGATTGCTGATGTATACAAAGAGAATGGTATTTATAACTGTTAGTAAAATTTTAAATTGTATGTGGAAAAAGTCAATTTTTTTGCTTATTCTGTACATGGAATGTATCTGCTATTTGTTTCTATCCTTTGACATGTAGGCTCAGTAAAAGCCAGTTGTTGAATAAACAGACATTTTCCACTCATCTCTCTAACCGATGAGACAAACTGTTTCGTATCATGTCCTTGGACAACATTTTTAGGGAAATGTGTTTTTCCCAAAGGTTTCCAGTTTTCCAAACGAAGCTAAACAAATGTGGACTGCTGAACTCTAGCAGAGCCTGTTGTAAACTCCAGATAAGTTAGTGAAGGTGCCTACCCAGAGTGCAGACTGAACTCTATGGCCCCGTCATGAGTTCAAGGTTGAGTGATGTAACTGGGATTGCGGCAGTGATGTCAGTGAGAGATGCTCCACTCCTCCACTGGGCGCTGACTCACCTGCATGGGGAACAGAGCTCACCACAGGTCAGATAATGAGTGACTCTGGTCCCCAGCTCAAAGGAGCATGTCTACTGGCCTCATGCATGTACAGTAGGAATTATTTCCAGAGAGCCAATTCAATTTAAACCAATTTAACCAGGTGATCCCATCATTTATGGTCCCATATTAGATGAGTATATAATAAAATTGGCAATGACAGCTTTGCAATTACAAGCTTATGGAGTTGTATTTTCACAGCAACGTGGTTTTACTCTGCTCATACCAAGGACTTTCTCCGCAATGGCCTTCCGTGGCCGTTACCATGCTTCATGGTCATGTGACTGTGCTTCACTGTACCGTGCTTTTACCATACGAGGGAGTACTTCACAGTTTAGGTGAAAGCTGAAGCCTCTCTGTTACATAACCTTGTGATTAATGTGCAGAGCCGCGAGCTGGGAAGTTTCCTTTCTGGAAGGATGTTGGCTGTCTTCCAGAGAACGGAGGCCGGCCGGGACGAATGCGTTCGGGCCGGCCGCAGCCCGACACGCGCGGCCTGCCGCGGCTCAGACAATGGGGTGGATGTGGAAGGGGAGGAAGGGGAGATGGAGGGTGGGGGTGCGCTGGGGAGGAGGTGGAGGTGGGGGGGGTTCTACAATAGGACTTTGGCAGCTGCTGGTCCAGGGGTCCCATTGTTCCAAAGAGGAAAAACACAACAACAATAACAACAACAATTAGGAAAACAGAAAAAAACTCCAACTCACCCTGAAGCGTTTTGGCGCTGGCGGGCAGAAAGAGAACAAAACGGAGCTCGCATTTTTTCACTTTACTAAGATCTGTTGTTCATACAGGATGTGAGGAAGCCCTCCCTCAGAGACCCACCATGATCCCTTCACACCTTTGCGTCTCACACACCCAAAGCAGCAGGGAGCAAGAGCACTTCGCTGACTCAGATGCGGCTCTGACCTTCCAAAGTACTCCGCCCCACCGCAAAGAGGCCAGAACCCTTAAACAACCTCACCTCTGGAAAACAAATTATACACATGTTTCACCCACCATTTTGATGAAAAAAAAGAAAAAAGAGAACAATCCACATAACTTGAGATTGATTATTAAAGGATTTTTATATGAGCGTTTTGTATCTTTCAGCTTATTCTGGTTCACTACATTGTCTTGTTCTGTGGAAATCATCTTTAATTTTTCCAATAACTTTTCCTTCCCAACTTGGATCCTGGTCATTTGTAGTCAAATTGAAAAGAATACTTTTTTTTCCAACAGAAATGAAAAAATCTTTTTTTTCATTTTTTCTCCGATTTCTATTACAGAGCATAAAACATTTAATTTTTCATAATTTGTGTGGTGGAGCTGTCATGCAGTTGAATTTGGTAATAAAGTTTGTCCCATCTCTCATAAATGCTAGAACCTTCATGCAGGAAAACTAAAACCCATGTATCTTAATTTGTACTGGTGCTTGGGACTAAGTTAAAAGAACATGATAAATTACCACAAAATATAAAATCCAGAAACTTACATATGAATAATATTAAAACAGATGAAAAATTAATGATTTGAATAATTTTCCATATTGAGCACATTTTTTAATATATGAAGTAATGTTCAGTAATTAACCTATATTTTTTTCTATCTACAGTTAATACGTGGCTGGGTGATGTGTTCTTTCAAGGTGGAAGGTTGTTCCTAAACCTCTTATTAGTACTCTAGCTGAGGTGTGCTTCTCATTTTCTAGAACATTAGTTGGTATTTTGGTGTCAACCTCCAGCTGAGAAGAAATGCGATCATTATACTCTTTTTTCACGACTTGCAGACGAGACATTGAAGACCTGAAGACCACACAGGTGGTATTAATATTATAAGCTGTAGCTCTCAGACAAGTCCTGAAATGGGATAGTGTTCTTGAGATAATTGAGATTAGACTTTGTACTGAGAGTTCTACCTCTCCACAGATTAAACTAACCCCAGGTCATGCACCTGGTGCACCTCTGAAAGAAGCTGTGAGGTGAAGTGTAAAATCTTTCCTGGGAATGAACACATCAGTAGACCCGTGTTCCACAGTGTAACATGCTTACTCTTGTGGCCTCGAGTTTTGGGACTATGCACAAGCAGGTCAATTTTCTTGCATCCTCTTCTACTGCTGAAGGTGGACTGGTGCGTAGAAAGTGCTTGTGAAAGAGAAGCTAGGAGGTAAACAGTATATAAGATTGTAGACAGCATTGTTTCACTGTTAAGTTATCTCATCATGTATTTCTTATCGAGGTTCAAGTGTGTCTTGGTGGCTAGGCTGCCTTAAAGAATCACATGGTTGAATTGAACACTTTGGTCAAAGAAACTGAAAGGAGCAGCAGGACTCCTGTTCATACACTTCTGTGAGGCAAGCTTCTCTGGGACAAGTAGAGCAATCTTTTTGTGCTGCCAAAATGTTCTTGTTCTTTTTGGCACCTTGCTTATACAGTCTGACAACAACCAATATCATTATAACTTCTCAAATAAAACATTTTCTTGACATCTAATCATTTTACAAATTATACCTTGCTTTCTAAACCTCATTCTAAAGAATGCACATTTTTCTAGAAACATACAGTAGCTGTGCTGGGTTCCTGAATGCCTCTCATAAGCATTGTATTCTAAGCAACTTACATCTGCATGGGGGAACAATTCAGGTGAAGTACCTTGCTCAAGGGTGCAACATTAATTTCTCTCCTGGGATATGAACTCTAACCAATGGTCCACACTGCTTCCTAAGCACTCATGATCTACCTGAATCTTGACTCAGAGAACACACATTCCTGGTTAGAAACTGATACCTTTAATTTCAATAATATATATTTTCATTATCCTCCATCTTCAGTAAATCTATTACACAAACAATAATGTATTTTGTCATATGAAATGAAACTAAAACTACAATTAACACTCTGTGTTGCGACAATACCCTCGATACCCATGGCAGAAAAAGAAATCGGCAGTGGTTTTAGTCATAATTTCAATCTGCCTGGTTGTGTGCACAATATACAAGCTAGTAACAGTACATAGTATTATTCACTGTACACGACAAACGTCATAATGCTTCCTGGATTAACATTTGAAGCCAGCTGCTTTTTGAAAATACTTTATTTGGAGCTATTTCCTGCATCCTCAGCTATGAGAGGAAAATGATTCCATTCTATCACCCAGAGGCCAGAATCTAACACTGAGCAAAGTTTCTGATGGCTTCAGATTGTTCCAGTCATTGAATTACAGAAAATGTATTGATTCCTTGTTTGGGGTATACGAACAGTGGTTGCACGGTTGAGCTGGGATCACTCAGCCTTGAGCCAGATTTGAAGAAGAAAAGAAAAACCGATTCAGAGCAGTTTGTCTTTTCAAAGGAGTTAGTTTTGGTCTTAATGCATAAGGAATATGATATTTAGCACCTACTTCATTCCGAAATAGAGCACAGTTGTAAATCAGCCTACCTCTCATCAAGAACAGAATATTTTCTTTTATGTATATCTTATGAGTTTGCTTTTTAGTTTGTTGTAAAAACAAATCTTGACAACAATGGACCGATGTAAAGACATTTTTAGTGAAATCCTCGGATGGAGTAATTAGTGTTCAGACCCAAGTGCTGTTTCTGGAACTGTAAGCACAGAATCTATTATTAGAGCACCACTGATGATCAACAAATCCTAACATTCAAAGATTCTAGAGAAACAAAAACGGTTTACCGGCAATTATTTTCGAGACTGCAGAATCCTTTGATTATTTGGTGAAAAATTGTTTACTTCCATACAAGCCTAGAAAAATTCTGACATTTATCCTGACGTGGCAGCAGTTAGTCTCACTTTTCAGTTCCACCCAGCCACTGGGTTCATGCACCCAGCACTTCACGAGCGGAGTGAGCAACACAAAGCATACACAAGGTACACAAGGGCTCCAGCCTAGCAGGTGAAGGAGAAGGACCTAACAGCACTGCAGGTGTCTTGTAACAGTTGATAAGCTTCTGATAAGAATCTTCCGGTGTTTTTGTATGAGTTCAAGGGGCAATCCGTATGCGTTTCTGTTTTACATAACGAATAAAAAGAGCCAGTTTTGTCTGGGCTGGACCTCGATTTGGCTCTTGCTGATTTAGTTTGGGTGTGAGGTCAGAGCGCCTCCGAATCTGCCGCTTTGAGAGACAGGTTCATATAACGCCAACTCATTGCCGGGCTGCGGAAATAGCAGATTAATGAAGTCAATTGTTGGAACCCTTTTGGTCTCACAAGGCTGGTGGCCACCAGACTGAATGAGGCTACTGAGACAGCAGACAAGAACCTTTTTTTGCATCCACAAACTAGTGCTAAATTCAGAACACATTTTCTTAAAACGTGATACATTGATAACAAAAATTAGAAAAAGGCAATGAAAAGGAGTTCTTTTCCAAGCAGTGAAGTCACTGAACAGGAGCTGTTTTCTAAAATCCTAAATCCTGCTTTCTGAAGGCGTTTTTGTGTTTCTTTTGATTTAAGCAGAAGGCTTCCAGTCTTTTCTGTTAGCAGCACTTTGTAACTACCAGTGCACTTTCTCCATGGCTGCCAGTTCTATTTACAATCACCCAAACAAACTCTGATGCAAAACTCTGCTTTTGTCTCATGCAGGAACTGCTGTAATCCTGGTGAAGGTGTTTGTGTACACTTTCTCTGTCTACTGCTGGAACATTATCACAGAGAACAGAACTGTGTTGAGCAAGGGTTTTTGTTTTCCCTGCCAAGGAAATGCAACTCAAGAATTTCTTCCTACTCAGGAAAACTGTTATAGCATACTGTACACTGTTTCCCCATATATTAACTTTCAGGTAGAAAAAGCAGAAACTGGGAAAGACAGTCTTTTGAAGGGCTGCAACAGGTAAGTTTTTCAAATAGGGGAGGCATATCTTAATCTTACACCTATCCTAATGTGATTCATCATGAATCTAACCCAGCAGATACAGGACTACATCCTATCATCCAGTTCATTGCAGGACAGCCACACACAGGGGCATTTTAAGAAATGGCAATTAACCCAGGCAGCGTGCTTTTGGAAGATGGGAAGATGAGAATAAACCAGAACACCCAGAGGAAATTCACATGAACAAATGGGAAGAAAATGTGCAAAATCCACACAGAAGGTGCCCAAGACTGTAATCAAATCTGGAACCCAAAGGCTCTGAGACAACAGCACAAATCACCATGCCAAAAAAAAAGGACCCTTTTTTTGCAATGCAAAGCTGGCTCTGTTTTTATGTGCACATAAACTCAAAAAATATGTAAAAAGGATTGATTGAAAAACATGTGATTAAGAATTGGTTTTTGCTTATCTTCTGTTTTCAGTTTCAGAAAATTAGAAGTGGATTGTTCTGTAGAGGTAAAAGCTTTGAAACACGTACCTCTTCTGAAGGTTTTAGTGCAAAGGTGGTCGGACTTCATAAAAATGACATTAACAGAAACAACCATCAGTTCTTCACACAGTTGGCTCTATTATAGTGACAGATGCAGCCAGAACCAAATGACACCTGAAATACATTTAGCTTGTGACCTGAAGAATAGGTACAAATGAGAAGGGACCATTTGGCTCATCTATAGTAGCTCATTTAGCTTTTTAGCAGCTACAGTAGTTGATCCAAGGATTTCTTCCAGCTATTTCTTGAAAGAAGCCAGAGTATGAGTTTTGACAACAATTCTGGGCAGCTAGATCCTTACTCCCACAAGCATTTGTGTAGAGAAGTGTCTCCTGTTTTCAGTTTCAAATATACTTCCCTGTAGTTTTCACTTATGGTATTTGTTTCCGTTGCCCTTTTATGAAGATGACAAATTCTTCAAAACATTTCAGAATGTTTTTCAAGCAAGGAATTGCAGTGATTTCAGAAAGTATTTTTGAATTTACATTTACAATCAGAGACTGATGCACAAATGAGTCTTTAAACTTTTTTCCAATGAGCAGTCACTTGATCTTTTTTTTTTACTACACAGTACTTTCCTAACTTCTGTGTAAAAGCTCATAGAACAGCAGCTCAAAACACATAGTGCTAACAGAAGGCCCTGTGTCCAATTCATTCAAAATCACATCCATAAGAATCTAGGTGCAATAACTTACTAAAGTATGTCAGCTTGTGTAAAAAAAGTGTGTCTGATACCAATAATTTCATTACAATGTGTTCCAATAAGATTTTGATAATATACTGTAATGTATAGCTGATGGGTCTGATCCAGCTGTATCCTGATAGTAACCAGAGCATAACCTTCAGTAATATGGCTGACATTCCATATTTCCTCAGCTGTTGTGTCAAGAGCCTCCTGTCCTCAGTCTTGAATTAATTTTGTGAATTGGCTTTAAGAATGCCTTTCAGGATTTTGAATAACTGAATCAGGTCCCCTTGTAGTCTTCTCTCTTCAAGACTAAAGAGACTCGGTTCTTTAAACTTCTGGTTTGTAGGGCTTTCCTTTAAGCCTGGGAGCTTGCATTTTCTTGGCACTTTATATGGCTGCTCTGGATTCATTCTGTTTATTAGTGATTAACTAATACATTGTATGATTAGCTATTACAAGAAATCCATTGACATACAAGCATCTTATTACTATTTCTGAATATAATAAGCGGATATAGATTATAATCTGCATTGGATCTGATCATACAGGGTATTCCTACAATAACCTCAACAGCTGGATGAGAAGCAATGCTATTTCCTGCATACAGCTGTATGGGTTTTATAGGCAATTTCATGTCTTTGGTGGCTTAAGTCTTGGAGAAGCTGACAATTGAGAGTGCTTTAGTCACTAAATGATTCAATTAGGTAATGCAGAGCTCGGGTGGAACGAAAACCAGCAGTTCTCCAGAGCCAGGAATGAGTATGGCTGCCACAGAAGGTAAAGAAGGGTAGGCCCTTGTCAGACAAGGCTTAGGGAGAGGGTCTTAGCCATGAATAGGAGAAAAAAAAACAAGGAAAATATTTAAGTAACTGTGTAGAATAAGCATTACCTTGTTGTACCTTTGGGAGAAGAGGGCATTTGTTTGTGAAGGAAACAACTGAAAACAGACTAATATGCCACGATTAATGATACTGAATTGCATTACATTTTTTTTTATTTCAGTCCCTGTCCAAACCAGGGCCTGAAGTCTATTCAATAGCTCTTGTATGTATGAAACTTATTAGCAGAATGAAGCTCCATATGCTTCCCTTAGTTTATCTAGCCACTAGCATATTGTCTCTGTACAAAGTTGGCAGCCATCAATAAATGTTTCTTTCTTCTTTTCTCTTTTTTTATTTTGCTCCCCAGTGTTTTCTACTTTCGATTGCCTTTAAAAACACACACACATCCACACACTTACAAAAACATGATAACAGCTGTCTGGTATCCTGCTCAGAGCAGGATCTAACGCCACAGCAGTGAATCTGGGTCAGAATACTTGGAAGGCATGAATATCAAATGGACTTTTCAAACTGGTGAATTAATACGTCTTTCACTGGTGACATTTTCTGGCGGCATATGGCAGAGAGCTCAGGGGAGAGTAGGCTTTTTGATGAATATTTTGAGTCCGAAACTAAAGGATGGTGGTGGGCATATGTCGCCTTCTGTTTCTGCCTTATGAAGTGATAATGCTGCGGCTTTTCAAATGGATACTGTAGCAGTAGAGTGCGCATCCCAGCCTGGATTTAACCCTTCAAGGAACCTAACCTGGGACAGGAAGAAGAGACTCCCCCACCGTGAGGAAACCTCTGAGGGTCTGGTTTGTTCCGAAGCACAAGGGTGTGGCAATCAAGTAGGATCTTGAATCCAAATGAGCAGCAGATGCTGATGGATTTAAAACACTGCACTGGGTTTGGTCACGCAGCACTCTGGGCACCAAAGCAAGCAGCCTGCAGCAAAATGAGCACAGAATTCGGAGGGATATTCTTGATTCAACCGGCGAACTTCCCAGGGCTTTCAACATTTTGGATCATCAGCAAAAAACAAAATGTAACTCCAAGCAATGTTTTGTTTGGCACAACCCCACAAACACAGAAGAATTCTGATTGTAAGTGATGAGGGTTCAAAGCCTGCAGCGCAGTTTGTGTCACTTTGTTTCCTGCTCATCTTTCCTGATCAGCTCAACGTGTAAGCCAGTTGAGCCAGTATGCATCAATCCACAATGTTGATAACTATGAAAACTGATGGCAATAAAATATTTTAGACCAGAATACACATATCTTCATATTGTGGCCATAGTGCACTGAATTACTGCAGGACAGCTTATGCTTTAAATAGGACACCAAAGCAAAGTATAGCATGCTTGTTTCTTTTATTTATAATATTGCATGTTTTTTTCATATTTTGGTATTATGTTTTTGTTATACTATGCTAGGCAAATGTATCTGATTATAAAAGCAGTCCTTCATAACTTAATCAAGTCTGATTTCTAGTTGCTGCATTTAAATTTCATACATGGAATTGAGAAATGTTGCTAATTGTTCCTTTGTCACACTTTAACTCCTTATTCAACTTTTAATCAAAAACTTTGATTTTCACAAACTTTTAAGCACAATATTTTTCATTTCTTTCTGTTCCTTGGCTTCTGGCTTTTTTAAACCTTCATGATGTATCAAAATAATTTCTTTTTAAGTGGGATGAGATAATGACATCAGAGTTATTAATTCAACTTTAACAGAATTTAGAGAAATGAGAAAATGTTTAAATGTTTGCTTTACCTTGGAAATAAAAATCTTTTGTGGTTTGCTGTAGCAAAGTATGATGCACATTTTCAGTCAGTCCTTCATTCAGCTTCCTGCAGCCTGAGTGGCCATGCTGTCTCTGGAATGGGAGAGTCTTGGCCTCCTTCACCAGGAGAAGACTTTTAGTCTGCCACACCCCCAAATGCCTGGCAGATCTGCCAGGGTGCTCGTGAGTCTGGTGTCAGGAAGGCCAAAGCAGCAGTGGGTCACATCGGATGAACTGTTAAATCACGGTAATGAAAGGAACATGACAGCAGAGCAATCCCCTAAACAGGTGTGGGCTTTCATCGATTTGAAACAAAAGGATGTCTCCCCAACATTCCTAAACTCCTTCGATTCTCTAAATAAATAACGATGGTTTAATAAAGCAAGCAACCAAACTCTGTTGAGGTAGCTGAGCCATTAGGATTTCTCAGAAATAACCCATGATCTGTTGGACCAAGAACTGGATAACAAACAAGACTCGTCAAATTCTCGTTTCCCTCTATAGCATTCCTGTACATTTGTACGTTCTATTTTTGTCTGATTGCCTTGCATATCGTAAAAAAAAACAACGCACCCCTTCATGAAAACAAGAAGCTATTAAGCAGTGGAAAAAGGCTTTTGCCTTTGCTATTTTATTTTTTTCCACACAGAAAGTACAAACATTTGTATTCAGCAGTTTCTGCAAACACGTTCAAATTGAAAAGGGTAAAGTCAAGAATTAATTATCCATCAGTGGCCAATGTACTGGAAAATGTAATTTATAGTACAATTATGAAAATTATGTGCTTAAATTAAAAACACAATTATTCAATTAACATTTTATTTGAATACTCATTTCATTTTAACCCATAGTGACTATGTAAATGGAAGGCTGGAGAAATTTGTGGTTATTTCAAAGTATGGTTCATATTTTATTCAGATAAAGTGCATTTTGAATAAAAAAGCCACAGATTCCCTTTACCTTTACTGATGTACAACTGTATTATTGTAATACAATGGTAATTTGTTTGAGTAGCAATTATAAATTGCTACTTGCTTAAAAAGATTGCTAATTGCTACAAAGACAATTGATCATGCTCTTTAATAAAAAGAAACAAATGGAAAAACCTGGGCACCCTTATGGACAGTGACAAGCTGATTTACCCCTAATTAAACCATGCAGTTGTGACATGCAGGAATCTAGTAAGAATTAGCAATTCAGTGTCTCTTCATACATATTGTACTTCTGCATAAAATCCCTTTGAGTTCCAGAGAGCACAGACCTATTTTCCCATCCTAGCTACAGCCTTCTGCTCTCTGTCGCCCTCCACACACATCACTTAATTATACTAGGGGACGATTTGCCCTTCTCCCTGTCACTGGTCCACTGGGAACACTGCTCTCAGTGCATTCTCATTGGCATGCTAAAAGGCCCTGATATTTTCTCTGACATATTAAAGAAGGAATTAAGCAGAACTATGGAGGGCTTAGGTCCTGAGCATTTTCACTTTTTCTTTTCTTTTTTTTTCAGTTGTTTTTGTTTTGTAGTTCTAATTTGAAGTCCGTCCAGGCAGATTTAAAAAGATGGGGGAAGGTAGACAAGGGAGACAGGGGTTATTGACAGCGCCCTGGCCAGCATTTTGAGAGACAAGCGGAAACAATGTGCTGACTGTTAGCCAAGGACTGGCTCTGCTGTATTGCACAGGGAAAATAAGTGTCCTGTCTGTTTTTTTTTTTTTTAATGAGAAGGCTGTTACATTGAAACCAACTCCAAGGCAGCAATTTGTAAGTCAAGAGGCTGGCAGGCGGAGAGGGGTGGCTTGGTTGGAGGGGGGGGTTGAATGGGACTGGCACTGCTTGTTCTCTGCCTGGCCCTTTCAGGGAGGCTCAAACTCATGCCGCCTCGCCATCCTCAACGCCTGTCGACAGGACTGCAGGTCCCCTGGCTGTGTCCTGGCTTCTGAGGGCTTTGTGAGTCTCTGACCTGATTCTGGCACAGCAAACAGCTTATTGTGTTTGGTGGAAAGGCGGGGTCCCCATAGTTCTCTAGTCTACTGCACTGTGGCTGCGTGCGCTACGATTCTGAATACCTACATCTCTGCCCACAGAGCAAACAAATCTATTATTCTTCGTTCACACAAATCAGAAATGTAAATTGAGAGAAGTGCACGGAAAGCATACTGAAACAGTGGGCACATAGCTCTCCCGAGCTGTATACGAACAGTATGTATACACACTACCTCCTCCTCACTATCTCCAGCCTGCGTGGATTCACTGCCGCACAAAGGCCCCAGACGAGTTCTAGTGGGAGGAGGACATTTCATCCATCTCGCATCTTGTTTCGCTCTGTACTTCTAACTTGCCCATGCAAGCTTCATTATGTATTGTACATGTGATATAGAGAAGGAGAGATTAAAAAGGAAATCTTCTAAACCTCCTAATCTTTTATATTAAGGGTTTAATATAAACCGCGCCTCTTAAAATCGATAGACATAAGACAGATAGGAAAGGGCAGTGCAGAGTTTCGGCGTGGATGCAGGGTACAAAAGAGGAAAGCCCTGTGATGAATGCAGCAGGCTCTTCTGCAGCCTGTGGAGATTAGTGTCAGACATGCCTCCCTCGCAAGGCAGGCAGAGATGACAGGGCCCTGAAGTTACAGAATGATTACGAGAAGCCCCGCACTGCCGCCGGAACAAACTTACTGACACGTTGACAAAATCCTTGCCCCCGTGTTTATGTGGCTTTCGCAAGAAATCAGCAAAGGTAATCATGTATGGAAGCCGGGTTAAGAAGCAATGTAACAGTCTATTAACTTTAATATAGATACGTGGAATAAGCATATGCAGAGGGCCATTAGCATAAATCTTGGTTACACAAGAGCAGTGTGCCGCTTAGTTTCCTCCACAGACACGTCTAATGACAAACACTGAACTGAACCTGTCCGTTCACAATGCATGTGAGCTCTCAATTAACTCCTTCGCCATTTAGCCATGACTTCCCCACACCTCCCTTATTTACTACACTAACTACCCAGGTGGCGACACAGAGGTGCTTGGAGGTGGAATTACGGAATTGCAGATGAAAGCGGCACTTTGTGTAATTGCTGCTTGATGCTGAAAGTTATCAGAGTTGATTTTAATTATGTCCATAGTAACCCATTTAAATACCACAGCCTATTAATCCATTAGAGGTGCTCTCTGGTGTGTTCCCCAAGGGAAGCATGCTTTCCCCTGTACTAATATTACTGGCATGCTCTGGGGTAGGAGGGTGGGGTAGCTGTGAATTTAGTCCAGTGGTTGCTGTCTAATTTCTGAACGTCCTCAGCCAACACAAGATACAAGAACAGGATAGCACACAGAAGAAAAGGGTGAGCAAGTAGGCATGTTGTAATTCTCTACTTAGAGAGTAAAGAAGCTAAGGGGGAATTATAACTGAGAAGTAAGTCTCAATCCCAGAGGAACTCTGCACTGAATAGCTTTCTTTTTAGAATAAGGCCACGGCAATTTTTCGGTTTCATGGAGAGTGAAACTGATGCAGAAAAGCTTCCAGTCTGCTGAAGAAATGGCACACTTTCAAAGCCATCGAGAGAAAGGGTTATAATGGCGAAAAAAGTTTGTTTTCTTAACAGAAGTTTGTGAAGTGGAGGAGTGAGGGGGGGCACTTTCCTTCTCTTGTTGTTTGATTAGTCATCTTCAAAGCCTCCTGAAAAGGATGCAGGAACAAGAGATATTCCTGACTCAACACTCTGTATTTCTGTTCTGTAGGACTGTGTTCTGCTGTTTGATGTTGCACCGAAAAGAGGGTTTCAAAAGAACAGATGTGCGCACGGACTTCCTAGTAAAGAAAAAAAAGGATGAGAAGAAAGGAAAAGAGAAAGGAAAGGAAAAATCATTCCACATATTGCTGGTTATCTTGATTGCATACTGTAGACTGTAGATCAGTGCAGTTTTTCATTTTTAAGACCCTTTTTGGCTACACTTGAAAGAAATAAAGAAATGTAGCTGCCGAATAAAAAAGAGATTTTTTTAACAAAGCTTTGTGAAGTTATTGTGGCCCCGATCAATGTGCCACAAACTGGACTCCTGTTTTTATAAGCAACCATTTGAAGGAAAAAATAAAATAATTCCTGCATTGCTTTTGCTTTACTAATATCATTTCCTTTGAAAAGATATCAATAAAATAACTACAACTAAAATAAAAGAAAACTACAGCTCAAATCAGACAAAAGGAGTGTTTACTTTTTTATTAAAAAAAGCTTGATGAACATTTCCCACTTGTTGCTAGATGTATTAATTGCTAAATACACTTCATAACAGCAGTGTGCAGGTTGCATGTATTTTGTTGTATCAAGAGGAGATTAAAAACTCTGTTTTATATTGCGAATAATTCCACAGTGGATGATAGAACAACTAATGATATATGTTTCCAAAAGAAATAGTTCTATATAGTTTTTAGTTAGAAGGCTGGTAACAGAAATGCACGTTTGTTAAAATATTTCTTGCTTTTGATAAATCCAGGAAGGTTTTATACACACAAGTTAAGATGTAAAAATGCAATCTTCATTAAAGACTAACATCTTTCTTTTCTTAGTGAGAGATGAGACTCAGACCAGATAATAGCACTAGCACTTACTAAGAGTACTGTATTACAGATATGGAAATTTGTTTTACGAGGGATTATTGAACAGATTTCACTGAAGTCCAAGAGTCCAAAACTCCCATCCTGTCTTGTCTGACTACGAATTTCTTAGTACTTGTGTCCAAGCTTCAGGTGGATTGACACAGAAACTGGAACTAATACAGCAAGCAGCTCTCTTGGAGTATACCAATTCTGACTGTAAAAGGGCCAAAGCCCTTTAGAAGTTATAGGGGCTTTGAACAGGGTGAGTGAACGTCCATTAGTTTGATCTTGTCATCATCAGTTAACAACTGATCATCTGCTCGGTGACAATCACATAGCTAATAGACAATTTTCCATTCGCCTATCTTTCTGGCTTCTTTCTTAGAGACAAAACTGCTCTGTCACCTGATTCATCATGTGATAAATTAAGATGAACTTCTTGCTTTTTATTGCACATAAACCTCAGTGATGTTGGGACAGGCCTGCCACACTCTTTACAGAAGAAATGCACACTCTTTTATCTCCATCTCGCCATCCTCTCTCAGCGTCCGTCCAGATGATTTCTGTATTCATCTCATTGTTGTACACACAACAGTTTTCACACTATAAAACTCATAAATCACTGAAAGGGTAAACTAAAACTCAATTGAATGGGAAAGCACAGAGGTTTCCTTTGGGGCTAATTGGATTTGGTGTTTAGCAAGACCCTGTGAGAATACTTGGTTTGCAACCACGCATAAAATTTTCTTTGTTTCTTTCTCTTCTTTCTTGCCTTTTTCCTTCGCCTCTCCTAGAGCAGAGGGCTAGGCAGCAGTCCTATTAGTATACCTTTGTGCTGGCTCAGAAAAGAAATGATCTGGTATTAAATTTCAATAACGTGTTTCCACCAGGGCCCTCCAGAGTATAAGCAATCAAGGGTTAAATTGGATCTGTAACGTATGTTTGGTGACCCACAAAACGCTTCCCCATCAAACGGACTCATTACGACCGAGCAAGCAGATGAGTGTTTGTGAGCCGTGCCTCTGAGCTGCTGGGATTGTGTGTATTACCGCTAACACGGCCGAGGTATTTAAATTTTGATTTTTTTGTAATGGGTTTTGACATGTTTCATTTCCTCCGGGGGAAGCGCTCGAGACCTCCGAAAGTAAATGTTGCTAAAAAGTCATCAAGGCAGAATATTAAAATGCCATCAAATAAGAATTTCGCTAATGCGATCGGGCTGGGGCTTCAGGTACGCTGAGCTAGGGTCAGAGGGGGCTGGTTCTGAGAGAAACACTATTTGTTCCCCTTGGCTGCCTTTTTTTTTCCCTTTTTAAATAAATTATTTAAGAACTTATTTCTTCCTTCCCCCCACCGCCTGGGCCTCTTAAAGTTCAGCCTTACCATTCTAAATGAAAAAAAAGGGCAAGAAGAGAAAGTGAGCTGATGTAAAATTGCAATCTCCCCTTCTTCCAATGTTTCTGTGCATTGGAAGAGAGGCGAGTTAGCACTCCAGACTGGACACAGCCTCATCTCTCCATGCAAGAGCAGGGCTGTCTGAATGTAGGGGGTTTCTCTGCCTTTGCCAGGGCAATTAAACAGGAAACCTCTGTTAACGAATCAACAGAGGCACAGAAACAGCATAATGTTCTGAACTGAACAAGCACTCTTGGATTGTTGTAATACATTGCGAAGCGTAACGTATCAGCCAGCCTTCTTCGTTCCTGTGTGAACAGTTTATGGTATATTGTCTCTGTCTGCGTGCATCTGCTGATGCTTTGTATTTTTACATTTGTGTCAAATAAAAATGACAAAGAATATAATTACCGTGAAATGCTTTTAAAAAGTCCTGGAATAAATGCAATATAAATGTAAAATAAGCAAATTATGTGGAAAAGTGTTTAAGTAATGTAATACTCTGTTTTTGTAAATAAATAAGGTAGGCACTCACTGTATTTAACTTTCCTGATTCTCATCAGCACTTTGCTTTTGTACCTACAGTACTGCCTCCCTGTTGCACCAGCTGCTACTAATTCCACACTAATGGTGTTCATCAGCGCAGGGCAGCTCTGTGAGGACAGTTCCAACATCACACTGGATGTCCACACAAGTGAAAGAAGCAGAAGGCCTTCTCTTACACATGAGAAGGCCTGAGCTTACTAAATACCAGGGCAATGCTTCATGTCTGAAGTACAAAACAGCTTTGCAAGCTTTTCTGAACCACAGCTCAACGTGCACCGATTCTAACCTGCCATAAATGTTTCACAACACTACCGGCCCAGGGTCCCAAAGACACTAATGATACCATACTTCAAGTGTCCCTGGATTTCTGGAAGCATCATGCTTTATGAATCAAAAAGGGTATACTATTATAATAGGCAATTAAAGCATGCATCGGGACTTAATGTAAAATTTCTTGCATATTCAGAATTTAAATTACATGATGCAGAAGAACCTCCATAATAGATCATTAACTTAGTGTTTGTATTATTAATAAGCCTAATGTTGGTCACCATAAGAACACTACTAGTAGTATAGTACCACCACAACTGCTGCTGCAATTACTACCAATAATAATGATAATTTATTTCCTGCTGCTGAGTTTTCTAAGAGACTGGTAGGCACGTGTCTGGACTTAGCGTCAGCCCTGCTAATAGATGTGAGCAGGTCATCTGGCATTAGTGAGAGAAGTGAGGTAGCATTTTGCGCTGAGCGTTTCTTGCCATACTGTGTGCATGTTGAAGGCACTTGGACAAGCAGCCCCTTTCACGGTGATGAATGGCTTTTTTCAAGCGTTCTGCTCCCTAGTTATGAGAAGGGTGACCTGGTCAGGGGACGACTTTATGAAGCTATAAAAAATGTATGTCAGTCTCCAGTCTCTAAAGCCATCCCAAACAGTGCAGGGAGAGAGAGCGAGAGGCAGAATGGTAATAAGGCCATTTTCTGCTACTCTAAATAGCTTTCTGACTGCTGTTCCCCACTTATCTGACAATGTCCTTGTCGTCAAGACTATTTTTTATTCTGTTTTTCCATTTTACCTCTTTTATGGCACACGTGTTTTCAATCTGCTGAATTGACAGCGGAGGGGACTGTTTTATAAATTTTTCCCTGTGAATTGGTCTGATGTACATATTCCGTATGCCCAGAAATTATGTTTAAATATCTGCCGCATCCCCGTTTTCAGGAGACAGCATGAAATATGGATGTCACTCATGAATTTGCATAGTGATGTTATTATATGTTAAGTACATTGTCACAGCAAAACTCTGAGTCGCTCTGGGATCTCTGCTGTTATTAACCGTACGTCTGCACTGTAACATTGTCTCATTGTGTGAGAAAATAATTCCTCTATGAGTCAGAAAACCTGCTGTTATCCAATAAGGCTCTGAACAGTATTCTAAGCAGGCCCAAAGAGAAAAAAAATACCAATATTTATGCAATCAGAATTTCACATACTGTACTCTAAAAGTCAAAAAGACTATAGAATCAGATTATTATTTTTGAAACACATATTTAACCTCAATTTTGATTTATTGTTCTATAAAAGATCAATGACATCTCTTTCACAGGCCAGGTTTTGCAACACAGAAGCAGCAAGGAAGAAAGTTATTAAACCTAATTTGCCGTTTTTTTCTTAAGAGTTAAGAAATGCAGTAAAACTCCATCACCGTAATTACGGAGTTCTGATCTATTAAAAGGAGTAACCTGGTTGAACTGCAAGGTCACTGAGCACTAAACGTTGAGCTCTGAAGGCGGAGCAGACATCACCACGCCCGTATCTAGTAAATCAGCTTTTTCTGTCATGCAGGGTCTCAAGGACTGGTCTCAAGGTCCTGAAGAAGTAAAGAATGTTGTTTGCTAATTTCTTATATGTATATTATTCTCTATATAAAGCAGACACAACTAGAAGTACTTTTTTGAAAACCTTAGGATATGTTTCATGAAGCTTGCTTTCAAAACAGGATTTGTACACATTTAAATTTGACTATTTATGATTTACTGTATATAAATTAAGTAGTCTGTTTTATTTGTGAATATGGCAATAGCCAGCTTTTTATAATTATTTTGACATATCAGGCACCTATAAAAAACAGAATCAAGTGCAACCACACTGAATATTGATTCAGTAATTTGAAGAAAAAAAAGCAAAGGAGTATTACAAGGCCATTAATTGGTTTTCTGTATCTTACCAGGTTGTAAAAGCAACACTCCTCTTTGATGTTGCATACTTGCAATTTATCCACTTAGAAACTCTACAGGAGCACTTCCTGCCCTTAGGTATGCATGGCCCTAATGCCATCCTCAACCTTCACACCACAGTCTCATCTTACAGGCTGCAGGAGTTACAATATTCAGATACTCCTGGGAAGGCTTTGAAGTGCACAGGTCAAGAGCCTACAAAGATGACACCAAGGAATGTCGTGCAGTACTGGCAGTATTAAATCAGGTGGGCTGCAGAATAAAAGAGAGGGGATGATCTTTGGTATCTGTAGGTGGCCTTTGGCTGGTGTGTGGAGTGACAAATCATCTGTAACAGTCATGAGAAGCTTTTAACACCATTAGGAAAAAAGAGGAGCCCATATAGCAACAAAATGCTTGTGTAGGAAAGGCAACAAATTATTACACTTATGAGCAGATTTACTTTCTGACAGCAATCTCTTACTTCATTTTCCATGTAATACAGTTGTATCTCATTAATCACAGAGGTCGTCTTTTTAATAAATATGCAAATGCACAGTACCTGATTGGTGTTACTGCTAATGTGTCATTAATAAAACATGAGCTTGTGAGATGCATGCCTGCCTGTGTTTGCTGGAGTACATGCCAGAAAATCAAGGAGAGAGAGATTTCGTAGTCTCGAGAATCCAAGAAGAAAACTCTTCCTGCAGGTACTGTATATAAGGGTGTAGCTGGTTGCTGAGAGGGAACGGCCTTGCAAAGATCTCCTAAAGTGCTCTCCATAACTCACATATACTTTAACGTGACCTGAGATCACAGGCACAGCATGGGATTTTAAATTGAAAAAAGTAATCATTTATTTATGAGAGTAATTAGGTCATGATGTCTGACAAGAACAGCCCGTGCTTTTTCGAGACCTCTTAGGCCAGGAAGTAGATTTGCCATTATGTTTTATTCACACACCTCAAAATGCACTGTTGTTGCAAGCTTATTACAGTATCTTAACTAAGCAGGCCGGCTTCCCAGCCTTTCCAGGCTGAATGTCAGCTTGTTGGCTTTGTTAATGGGGGATCCTTTCGTGTGTGTTTGGGAGGGGGGGGGTTGGGTTTCCATCGTCTCCTCTTGCGCGATTCCCTCAAGCCCCTCCCAGTCGCGCAATGATGTCATCTCTGGGCGCGTAGGGTTGACTGGTATTCGGTATGGAAAAGGCCATTTAAAAAAAAAACATGTTTCTATTACATGAAGCCCATCCTGAATCTGGCTCAGGGTGTCTTCACGCCACTTGAGAGCTCTTACAGAATGTAAGAAATGTCTTATGAAAGTCTTTGGAGAGGACGAGTTATTTTGCGGGACAGCACAATGCTCTCTTAAACACTTTCGCAGCAAGGTGGTGCAGTTAAGCTCTTGAATAATCAGTGCCCTACGGCATTCTTTCCACTTGTGCTCATCTTTACCTACTTGAATGTAATTATGGCTTAATAGGACCCATCGACCAGAGGATCTCAGTTTTAAGAAGAGAATTCAGAGAGTCGAGGAGAAAATTGAGAAGCTGTTAGTGATGCATAAAATTGCTGGGTGGTTCTAGAATCAGAATTGTGCCCCTGTTCTAGAAGAAGACGAGAAAGGCCGATGCTGTCTTGACAAGATAAAACCCCTTGAGATGTACAGTACCATCTCGTTTTCAAGGGGGTCTTATTAGAATCCATACTCAATCTTTATACAAAAAAGATAAAATGCAATACAAATCTCACAGGGCAGAAAAGAAAAAAACAAAAGAAGAAGAAAAACCAAAGTAAATAAAATTGTAAACTACACAACTACCACGAAATGTTTCTGGAATAAATAACATCTGAAAATTAATAATAATTATTTAATTACAAGGACATTCTATTTTCAAAAACAAAATTATTTTGTTTCTAAATACACTAAATCAACTCTGTGATCTTAGTTCAGGAGGTAATTTACTGCTGAACGTTTAGCACTGTCCTATTTACTTTTTCATAGTTTTCTTTGCTACCCTCTTTGCTACCCTCCAAAAAACCATCTAATTTTCAGCTGTTTAAAAAAGGCTTCATGGTTTTACTGCAGTAAAATAAATTGGAGCACATACCTACAGATGAAGATATGAAAACACATAGGCCTGCCAAGTAATGCCAAACGTTATGTACATTAGCAGGAATGGTTTCCATTAAAATACTGGATCAAAAGTCCCATGCAGAGACCCAAACAAGGGAGATGACCTGTTGACATAAAATAATTTCAGGTTTGTTTTGTGTTTTTTACACAGCTAAACACATCACCAGGAAAGGGATAAAAAGGGATTATTTCTGTATCACAGGAGTTAAGAACAAGAGAGATGTGAAGGCTGAATTGCCCGCCTCTGTCTCTCTGAGCGTAATCAATCATCGACTTCTCATGAGCTGCTGTGATTTAAAAACAGCTGTAATCTGTGGTCATTGTCGCCGGAGTAGATTGTTTGCCAAACTATTACCATAACTGTCAGCCGAAATCAGAAAAATAATCTCATCTCTCTGGACAGATGCGTTTTCCTGCATTATTGATACGGCCATCTCAAAGTAATAGAGAATTATAAAACATAGTTCTATTTACAAAGGGAGATTGGTTGAGTCCTTGAGAGTGAGTGAGAGGGACAGGCACTTGCAGGAAGTGAGATATAGCCAGTTCAGAAGGGAGAAAAAAAAACAAATTTGCTGGATTTGGGGTCATTTAACCCCAGAGGCCCACTTCTTACCTGAAAATGAATCACCCGAATGCACAGCAACGAAATTCTCGAAGTGCTTCTACCTGCACCCTGGCTCTGACACTCAGAACTTAATATAAGATTCTGCTTGCTTTGTTATTGCAAAACAGGATGGCAGAGGCTGACCTTCCAGGAAATGCAATGGATGTATTTACTCCTAAAAGCAATGCCATATTAACATACAAACAGTATGCTTGCTGCCCTGTATTTATTAAAGTTCAAATTCAAAATGGGTTTCAAAGTGAAACAATCAAAATAGGAGGACAAAGAAGAGGGTAGAGAAAAACTTTTTCTTCCATAAACCAATTTGGCATCCGTCTTCGTCCATATTTCCTGTCTGCTTTGTTGGTATTTGATCAACACTGTGCAAAAATGACAATATTTAATGCCAAATTTGAACTTTGAGTCTTAATTTGTTTAATAAAATATTGCTTTTTAAATATTTAGAAGAATTACTTACTTACAGTATATTTAAACAATATATCTCAAGAAAAAGTACAAGAAGAGGTCAATCACACATAGGTTTGTACCTTACAGCAACTCTGATAATTGATTAGAGCAATATAAACTTCCAATACTAGTGATTTATGTAAGAAAATGTATTATGGTGCATTCCAAACAAAATAATACTTAACTTTAAATGTATTATATTACATTTTTGATTTTAAGAAAAGCAAATGTGTAACACTTGTGTTTCACACAGTCATGTGGATCCTTGCGCTTGTGTTGGGTCTGTTCTGCGCCATGTGATTAGTATTATACATTTCCTGCTAATGGCAACCTCAGAAAGCAGGTGGTAATCTGTACTATTCCCAGATATATTCCAGAATTATCAGGGCCAGAGAGTAACTTAATTGCGTGTTTCAGATCTTTCTCTGACACAGAATCAAAGGTGTTCTTAGAGCCCTAAATTACTACATGATCGGCTGACAGCATGCCAGACTGGCTTTGCAGAAACATGTGTCCTTGGCTGGCACAGGGCAAGATTTGGCAAGACATAACCGTTTACAAGATCCAGCATATGGAAGGATAAACAGTTACCCACCCATTGCATCAGGTTTGTGCCATCTTCTTCCATTACAAAAAAAATGATGGATGTACAGAAGTGATTGCTGGGAAGGAGCCAGACAGATAACTGGCCAATACGAACAGCAGCAGGGTCAGTGTGGGCACGGCCTCTGGGTGAGTGAGGCCTGTTAATACTTTCTCTGTCAAAGCAGTCTGGCAGCTTTCAAAGGATCTATTACCTTTCTTGTAATTGTTGCGCTGCTCTGTGCCATTGCCTGTCGATTAGCTCTTCTTTTAATTGCCAAAAGTTTGACTTTTCAGCCTTTGCTTTGCATCTGATTTCCACATCGAAGCCCTGAGTTTTCACCACGACGCCGATTCCTGCTCAACACTTTTAGGTCTGGCTCAATGTAACAGAAATAAAGTTCTGTAAGGCAGCAGCTGGCAATGAAGGACAACACTTAGGCTACCAGTCCCAGTCCTTCTTTAAAAGGGTTTTCTGTCTTTGGAAGACTTGTGCTGGAATTTCAGTGGATGAGGGGATTATTGGTTGAATTCTCATTTGCCAATGTCAAATTCACTTCAAATTGGAATAAATCAGAGCAAATTAAGAGCAAGAGGAATGCATCTATTTGGGCAGAAAACCTGCTTCCAGAGATTCTTTTTGGTTTTGGTGCAACTTTTCCAGTGTAGGCACACTGCCTACATCTTTTGTTGTAAAGAGTTGCGCAAGGAACTGAAGAATATACTGTATTTAGCCTCTGTAATAAAGATAATGGAAAAATGACAACTAATGAATGAGTCATATCTTTATATCCAGTTTGAATGGATTAGAGAGGATAGTTTACAGGTCAGAAAGCTGCAAATGTATTTTCCTCTTATTCTGACTGCAGACTTACTCACAATTTCTTTAATGAAATTAACCATTTTTTTTCAACAATGGTGGGAGGTGTTAACAGAGTTTTTGCACTCTTTTGTTAAAATAAATTCCATCTGACAGCACTAGCATGTAAGCAATTTTACTAAGCACTGGACAGGAAGATTTAACTTCTACATTCACTGTGTGGTAGGAGGAGGAAAGGAAGATCGAGAATGAGGAAAAGCAGAAAAACCCATCAAATCGCATTGCCAAATGGGTTTGACTAATGAAATGTGGCAGGTTAATTTGCAGTGATTATAATACATTTAGAATTAAGACGATGTCTCAGGCTTACACTGCGCTACTGTGTGTGACTGCTTGCAGTAGGAAATAATTGACAGCTGAACCAAAAAACTCTAATGTGGGAAAAGTGCATTTAGTCACAGACTTAAAACCATTCTGTGGATGAAATTCAATTTGTCAAATAGTATACATAATTTATAGATTCCCCAAGTCATTCAATGGATGGCTTGCATTCGTCAAATGCTTTACTTATTTCTCTGAACCATGTGTGCAATCATCCAGATGGTAAAGAAACCTGTGGACAATGGGCCTGGTCTTGCAGTAGCATGCGGCTGTCTGCAGAGGAGGTTGTGAAGACCCTTCAAGCTGAGAGAGGGCCTATTAGAGATCTCTCCATGGGTCATGTTGATTTAAGTCAGTTAAAGGTCCTTTAGGTTAGGTAAGGTTCTGTTTCTGTCAATCCAAACTAAAACCCTTGTCAGGTGCCAGCAACAATAGAAACCTTTGTCAGTCAGAGTGCCTAATGTAGCCACTTTGTCCTGGATTCATGTTCTCAAACGCCATCACAAAACAAAAGGTGAAAACGGGTATGATTTTTCCAGCTTCCCTTTTCTGAGGAATTACTGTAGCTTTTATCTATAGAATTTGAAAATTAAAATAAATATCCAAGTGCTTATTTTCCAACGTTGAAGGGGTTCCTGCTTATTACAGGGAAGCTCTTTATTTTATTTTATCCTCTCATCACGTAGATTGCAGGATTTGTCCTAAAAGCAAGGCATGGCACAATGAAGCAAACAAATGTGCAGTGTCACTATTGATAATCCATTGAGGAAAAAGCATGTCTGAATCAATTGAATCTCAGTCTGAGCCTCTAGACACAGCACTGGCAGGCTCCAATGCTAGACTAGGCCCAGGCTTGATAAATTCGCCCTTATTATATCTATTGATGTTTAAATTTCTTCAGGGTTGTTACTACACAGGCACCAGGCAGTGACAGAGGTACTGTGACCTCCTTCGATCTATAATTTACACCTGTTAGTTGACTCCCTCATCGTTTGTGAGTACACTCAGGCTTAAAGGTTAACAAAAGAGAAGCAGGCCGGGGCTGTGCTGCCGCGGCAACGGATCAATGCCAAGTAAATAACCTTTTCTACCTTATTTCCCCGAGCAGCATTGATCCATTTTTTTATTTTTTTTGCCTTCTTTCTGTTCTTTGTCATGTCTCCTAGTTTCCTAACCCATGGGGACGTCAAGCAATTGTTTCATATTGGATGTGCTAAGTGGCAGATTATGACAGCTCCCATTTTATATCCTTTTCTGGGGTACCATACATAAAGGCAGTTTCTTATAGAAAGCATTTTACAGGCTCAGACGGTGAAATAAGGAGGGTAATGGCGGGTAATGTAATTTGAAAAGACGCTCCACAGAGCCATTTTCTTTGTCTCTACAATTCAATAGATTTTTTTAATGCAAGTGGAAATTAGTTTTTACAATGGATACTTAACTTACTTAATGTAAAGCCAGCAAACTGGACCTAAATCATTGCAACCCCTTTGAGATTTTACCTGAATTCTAGCAATGCTGGAGATCGGCAGATCCAGGTGATGCTTTTTGATAGTTCATTGCAATTGTCCCACGATAATCTGGATGCAGAGAGTTAATTTCATTGACCCAAACGTGTGATGTGACAAGGCTGGGAACATAACATCAACATCAACATCAAGCCAGTATGCTCTGCAAAATGTTCATATTTAGTTTATATGTCCTTACAGGTGAATGAATATTTGGGTTAAGTTGTGTGTGGACATTTTTAAAATGGTGCTCTACTTTACAACTTCTCCAGTTGCCAGAGTGATGCTTTTGACACCCATATTGATATTGGTCTGAACTTTTTTCCGACATTTCCATTGTGTTCCTGTTTTCTTTTCTTGCGATTTCAAAATGCTACACAGTATCAGAATCATTTGAAAATGATAGATAAGAAAATAAAAAAGGTGAAGAAAATATGTAGATTTAGGACACATCTGTATTCATGAAAATTTAAAATGTGAAACTGTTTCAGCATTCATTTTCTATTGGGAGGTAGAATATTGTAAAAAAAACTATTGTTATACAGTAAAGTATGGTACTCTTATTGTGTTAGATAATTAACAGATGTGAACTGCACTGGTAGTACTAGAATTGTTGACTGTGATTCACTTAACAACTCGAATATCTTGCAATTTAAATACTAAAGATTGCTTTCTGTTTATTATAGGTGACTGTCCCTCAGGATTTTAAGAGCTCCAGATTCTGCAGCACACATTAAAAAAAGGTGATTTTTTTTATTCCAGTCTATGAAGTAAACTAGGGCGGAAACATAAAACCCACTGAAGACAGCTTCCCAGATGTAATGTTGATTGACTGTGTATCATTGAAATTTTCATTCATTTGTATCGCTTAGAAAACATCTTTTTGAGCAAGTGATGAGTAAGCTTATTATATTGCAAGCCATGGCTCTCTGTTAATTATGAGAACATAAGTGGAGTGAAATCGCGAACATGCAAAATGTGCAGTATCAATTACACCGAGTAATTAATGTTTTTTAGTGAGCTAAGGGAAAGAAAAGGGGTTGAAGGAGGGAGGGGGGTTCGGGTACTAATTATTAACACAACTTCCTGTGGACACATGCTGCAGTTAAGTTCAAGAAGAGAAGAAACAGTTGATCTTGTTTGACAAACGTCATAGTACCTAATGTGTTTTACAGGAGTATTACAAAAGCACACAACTTCTATAAAAAAGAAATACTGTGGCACTGTACATTTTTTATTTAACAGCCCACATCTTAAATCTTTATTTCTCTCTGCACTACATTTTGTCTGTTACCCTTTTGGGATTTCAGAACATTTTATTCAGGCTCTGTTTGCAATCATCCACATTATGATTTCCTTTCCTACTGGGATATTAAAATGCTCTGTTGAGATTTTTACTAATATCTTTTTTTTCTGGCTTCTTCTATATTTTTCAGAATGTCATTTCTCTTTAGCTGTCTTCATTCAGTGTTATTTTTAACAGCTCATTCACATAACATAATGTTCCACACAACACTTTCTCAAAAGATGAGCCTTTAAGATGGTCGTCATCTTTTGGAGGAAGACAGTTCTCTCTACAATGAGCAATTCATTACCTTAAAGAGTGTAAGCATAGTATTAATGTCTAAGGATTCTAATTGCTTTTGTGGGCTGATTACATTTAAATTGTAAACTTTTAGAAGTAATTGGCTAATGTAAAGTTCCCACTTAATGATATCTTTATTTTGCAAATAATGTTGCTTTTAATGTCCCAATTGTGTTCATATCGTCACATAGTGTGTCTGCTTTAGAAAGAGCTTCAGCAGGAGAGAATTCAAATGGATTCAGCTTGAAGCAGCTCAGGTTTGGCTGAGTAACCTTGTGACAGGCAACTTGTACCACTGAAATTGGATGGTTGATGTTTTTTTTTCTTCTTTGAGAAAGTCAGACAGCGAGTGAAAGAGAGAAGAACAAATGAAACAAGAGAAAGGCAGACAGATGAAACGTATTGTCCTTTTTCCAAGTGAA
Organism: Atractosteus spatula; assembly: GCF_055471065.1. NCBI lineage: Eukaryota > Metazoa > Chordata > Actinopteri > Semionotiformes > Lepisosteidae > Atractosteus > Atractosteus spatula. The sequence goes on from NC_142712.1 coordinate 55,850,988, forward strand.
CTTTCACATTAACCAAGGTCAATCACAACTTAAGGAACAAAAAATCCGCTGCACACAGGTAGGTTGCAAAAGTCTTGGGAGGGAAATTAGATGAGGCACAATGCATAATTAATTGCACAGCTCGTGCAAATTCTAATTTTCCTTTTAATGGAAGTTGTCTATTGAATTAATACAAAGTTCATACATGTGAAGAGTTGAGAGATTTTAAAGAAATCTGGAGAGCCCCTTGTTTAACAGAATTCACCATGTTGCATCACATGTAAACAAAGACATCCAGAAGAAAATTCCCTAAAACAAGAGACTCTCGTAGGACTTGTATCACCACTTCATTGTTGAAAAACAGTGTCAATAAATACCCCATTACTAAAACAAAGTTACTATTACTGATTACTTGTGAAAAGTAGTAAGTACTGTACATAGCCAGCCTTTATACAGACTCTGTCCATGATGTGCTTAGTGCCAGTATATCATGCAAATATAACTGGGACATGCCTTAAAGTTTTTCCTGTTCTTAACTGTTTCTGAAAATGTACTTTTAAGATAAAAAAATAAAACACTGTTTTTCAAAGTCCTCCTTAATGTCTGCTTCTGGGAGACTATTTTAGAGGGTATCTAGAAGAGGGAAGCACACGTACAGTATCTGTAAGTACTATCGATATTCATAAGGTTATTGTATGTGAATCAACACACAATGTCCTTTTATATACACATGAAATCAACATTTATTTGTGATATATCTAACATGCATTAATTTTACTCAAGATTAATTACCCATGAACAAGCACTTGTTTTTGATGCGGGACCAGAATATAAGGTCTTTTCTCTGAAATCTTTACATTTTTTTAATTTAAAGTGAAGAAAAAATTAATCTTGAAGTCTTTGCTCAAATCTCCTTAGTCCTCAGTAAATATCTTTTAACGCTTATGAGTGGTTCAATCATTTAAAGTCCAGATGGAGCCCTGCAGCCTAGAAATTGCCAGCTCGAACCTGGATCACAGGAGCCAGCTATGAGTGGTGTGTTCCACACAGCTAGCAAACTGCCACCAACCTGGGACAGGCACTAGTTCATCACGGCCTTCAGTGATCACAATGGAACTGAGTGAAATCAGGGTCCCTCTGATTTGTGGGATGCCAGTAAACTGGCTGAGAGGGAGACATGCTGCCTGTCCAATTAGAGCTAACTCTCCTGTAAGATACCATGGAGCTTTCAGGGTCTCAAAAGGTGATTTACTGACAGGTAGGCTTGTCTACAAGTACCATTATTCTCCGGTGTGCAGTAGAGGGGTCGTAACTGCAAGCCTGGTGATTTTTTAATTGGGTGAGGATGTAATGAAAGGAAAGATTTGTGGATGTTAAGTGTCATCTGTGGCACTGCCTCCTGCCAAACCCCTGTATACAGGCTCCTCTGACCCACAGACCCACCCAAACAGCTCCGTCGCAGAAGGTGCAACTAGCATAAGACGTACAATTGCCAAAGGGAGCAAACACATATCTGGTTGCTTGGTTGGGCTCACCAGATGCTACCTAATGCACACACTCTTTCAGAAGGCCAGCATTTCTACCAGTTTCAACTGTCCAGGACAGTTTCATTCCTTTGGTGGCACTTAGAGGATTTTATAACCAGGAGCTCAGAATCACCAGTGGTTTTCTCTCATGCACCTACCCATTATGGAGGTGCCACTGGCATTATGTCTTGGCTGACGGCAGTGACCGCTGTACTGCACAGTGAGAATGCACAAGGTGCTCATTTTGATCTGTCAGGGCTCTGCAGGACTGGGGATCCTGGACTGAATCAAACCTGCATTGCAGAGGCCAAAAGGGAAATTAGATGCTTTTTGTTTTACCCAGTAGAGTCTCCTAATCTGGTATAAGGACTGTGATTTGAGATGGCCTTGTTTGAATTTAAAACAGGTCTTTGTATTGCTTTTTAGGACCTGCTTTACATTGGCTAAATAACAGCGGGTCCTGCCTTCAGCACAGATACTGTACCTGCACTGGCTTGGAGTTGCACGTGTGGTGCACTCACAGGAGGGGGGGCTGGAAACCAAGGGACTAGAAAAAGGCGTAAAGGACAGAAATACTCGGGAACCTACTTTCCAGCATTTGTGGTTGTGTCCAGTGACCTGCTATTGATTTCCCCTGGCCTGTGTGGATCCCACTCCAACATGAGTGATTATCAGCCCTTTTTCATGTGATGACACTGCACTTACTCTGTCTGATCACGCTCGTTGTGATAAATGTACCAGGAGTTACAACTCTCTCCCCTGGTGACCAAAACTGGGTTAAGTGTGCTTGTTAGGTTGCAAAGCTTTTACTGTGTGTATAGTGATGATTCTTCAGTATGGCCTAAACTGTGAGAATGTCCTAGATGAAAACACTCTCATAACTCCTGATCAGCTTAGTTCTATAAATCCTGCTGTTTGGCTGATGACACACCTGTAATATCCAGTAAGGCCTATGCTTATTCAGACAAAACAAACTTCTGGAACTGTAGTATATATGTTTTTGCTCTTATGGATCCTACTTAAACAGACAATAGAATTTTACCTATTGCACTTACAGTAATACCCACAAAAATAGTGGCATCTTTTGGCATCTTTTTAACCTTTCACCTTTGTATCAAATCACAAAGTGAGTGTCAAAGATACGTGTATCAGAATCAACATACTGTACCATCTGTCTATTAAAGCGGTGGGCATGTAGATAGTGTTGTTACACCCTTGGATAATAATTTGCAGAGGCGAGACTGGTTGGATTTTTGGCCAGCGTTCGGAAGTGATGGGAGCAGTTGGCTTTAGTTTAAACAGCTGCTTTGAATCTATTAAACACTAGATTAAATAATTTGTTATGCCGACTTAAGGATCACAGTACCAGCCTAATGTCTGGGAAGGGATGGATCTTATGCTCTAATCCAGTGTCCTACGTGGGTGGCTGGTGGGTTGACATTAGAAGAAACTAGTCATATAAATCTGTTACTTCGGCTACTTTTTCAAAGTAAATTTAGATGGCTGGCTGCCTGCTAAGTCCAATTTAGCTATACTGCACTGAAGAGAAAAACTCTTTTCTACTTTCACTTGTTTGCTTATTGTTATTGAACTACTTTTAATAATAACACAGTCTTGTACCGAATATTAACAGATGCTCAGGTGTGGTTAAGCACTTGCTTTGTTTAAAAACAAGCAGGTTCTTTATACAGGAAGTTCCAGATTAATTAAAGAAAATCTAGCTGCCAATCATCCAATACATAACAAATCCAGTAGCTCATGGTGCTTTTCTGGTTTGTATTCCTCATTTCTAAGCAGCTATGCAGTACAATAGATATCTTCATCAGGAAGCCTTGTAACTTCTAGGAGTTGTCATACTATGCTTATTGTGATTTAAAGTCATACTGTATCAATACAACAGAGACTTCAGAAACTGAGTTAATCAAGGGCCTTACTTCAATCGGACGTAGGCACATATTAGGATTTGATCATGCATGAATAGATTATGTAAATGAATGGCTTTCCCAAAGTTTTCTTTCCACTTCAACTTCAATATTCGGGAAGGCCCTCCTTCCCTTTTATTTTTTACTATTAACATTTTTGTGTAGGAGAATTGCTGCTCTCAAAGCTTGACAACCATTTGAAGAAGAAGTTGCAGAGGGAGTGTACTTCCTCATTTATATAGGCAGATGTGACCCAGCTGTCCACTCCCAGTCTCTCAGCTTGTGTTGTGGAACACCTGAGATCACTTACCTGCACAGGCTCAGGCAACTAGCCAAGTCAATCCGGAGCACCTGTGGACATTATCTTCCAGAAGAGCACACATGCTATCGAATGGCTCTTATTGGGCTTCATGTCATATAATTAGGTGTACTGTTAGCAGCAGAAAAACAGGGGCTACAGCATTTGCAAATCACGATAGGAAATGTGCCTTCGGATGAAAATGCCCATGGTTTGACATTGTAAGCCACATTGTAGAGTAAAGAAACACATAATAAAAGCAACATGAAGGTTAATCCTCTGTGTCACTTGTCCTCAGCTGAACCTCAGAGGGTTATATGCTCTTGCCCCAGACATAGTTACATTGCACTCGGCTATTGATTTTGGTACAAGCCTCAGCAAGAGCGAAAGAGTGCTGGAGACAAGGTGAGCGAGTATTTGTTGTAGTTGCCCTTGTGCTACAAGAAGAGAGAGTGATGTGCCACGAGGGGAACAAGTGCATGCTTGAGGGAAATAAAAGAGTGAAGGAGGAAACCCTAGTGTGCAAATTGGAAAGGGTCAGCGTTACATCAAGGGCCTGAGAAGCATAGAGCAGAACGTCTGGCAATCATCATGTTGTACGACAGCTGTAATGAAGCCATACCTTTCAAACAGAAAGAGAAAAACAGTGCATTTCAAACGGCAATTAACATGTTTAATCAGACCTACACCGTTCCTTGTTTGTTAAAGCAACAACGCAATGGTTCTGATTAATTAATTAAGACCTCAGTCATGAATCAGATTAATCAGTAAAGAAAAATCTTTAAAAATACACAAAAATGCAATTATAATGAACTGGAGACACAAAACATTTTGTAACAATAATATTGTGCACACTGTCAGATGTGACAGTATTAATGTACAAGTTACTTAGGCAGAATTCAAGGGAACACTTTCTGCTCACTATTCAGTGTAGTGTGGTTTCTTTCTCAAGAAATCTGTTTTTCTTCTAAAGAACAACAAATGAAAGCCATTATTGCTCAAGACAGCACAAGCCCTAGGAATGAATTTGCCATTAATTCAAACTTTTGTGTTTTGTTGAGTTGCAGTCTTTGGAAATGGAAGCCACTCTGGGCCGAGACTGTGACTCTGTCTCTGACATATGCCTGATAGTGTGTTGTCTAATGTTATTTTGCTTTGGCTAGAAATTTCTACTGACATGTGCTTGTGCAGTAGAATATGACCTAGACAGGAAATCTTGTCAGCACTACCAAAAGTGTAATTTTTTCCTGTACCTATTGTTTTTGTTTCTTTTTTTGGTGACTTTAGTAGCCACATTATATCCAATACAAACAAGTGATAAAAAGAGCACGTGGTATTTTTTAAAATAAACACTGCAAGGTCAGATTACAATTAAACATTTTAGCGGGGTAATAAAAATGCTTCTTGAGGAGCATGACATGAATATTAAAATAAGCAGACAGTAAAACAATGATGGTGGTGATGAGCTGGGATCAATACATTTGTATTAGTGGGCCGTTTCTAAAATTGTTGGTTTCTGTTTTCCAAATTTATATCAACTCAGGCATTTGTAAAAGTGCTGCACTCTTTTCAGCTGAGTGGCTGCCATTATGGAAGAAATATCTGGATCTTCAGTGTCTCTGAGCATCAACTGAAATGTTTTATTTTGCATTCACTGACGTCTGAGGACACAATTGCATTCTAACTATAATGTCACTATTCATGTTCGGATCTAGAAATTGAGTAAAATAATGCAGGAAGATAGATGGATCACTGTACAGAGGCTTTTATAAACCTATATCTCTCTGGGAGAATTGAACACCTGCATGTCGGACATGATAACAGTCCACATTTCCAACCTGCTGTTGGCCTAAATACGGTCTGGAGAGCCCCATGCTGTAGGTGCCAGCCTGTCTGGCCCCACAGGCAAAGGATGTGTTAAAACAGTAGGCAGAGGCTGGAAAGCAGAAGCACAGAAGGGACCTCTCTGTGGCTATTCGAGAGAACAGGCACATTTGCTACAGGTCCAATGACAAAGAGCACCTGCTGGTGTCACACAGCTCTGGGGCCGCTGGTGGTATGAATGGGGGGGGGAGGGTTCAAGGGGGCGGGGGGGGGGGGGGGGGGGTACGGAAAGGGTTATTTTCAGTAATGTGAATTGATCCCTGTGACTCCAGGCATCCTGAAGGCCATCAGCGCTGTTTTTGTAAGTTAAGACCTCTGCCTGTCATTCCCTTTTTAATGGATAAAAAATGTCCTACAGTGATGTGCAATGTCTCACAGGCTTGAGGTCCAGTCCCAGAAGATTCCCTTTTATGAAGTAACATGGAGATTAAGGGTTTTAGCTAAACTAAGTTCTAAAAAAGGGAAATAAGTTTTAGTAATTGAATTCACAGGAAGATTTTCACACTGCTCTTGATTTGTGTTTTTTGATAGAAGTTTTGAATATATTTCACATCTCTGCTAATAATAACAATAATAAAATGAATAATGTTAATAATCTAGATGGGTGGATGACATGATGGCTTTGGGAATACTGTAAAAGTTTTGCCAGTAAAACATACTGAATTTGCAATGAGATAGAACATCAGCTTAACATGATTATCTTTAATGTCACTACCTGACATTAAACTGTTATGCTGTCATTCTCAAACTTTTTTTCCTTCCTTCACAAAAAATATAACGTTTCTTTATTTTAGTTAGAGAATGTCTGCATTGTAGCCTTGGACATTATTTTGAAAAGGACAGAAGTTGAACAGAGATAATGCTTGGTTAAATTAGGTCTGAGAAATGAAAAATGAAACAAGAATCGCATCTGACAGTCTTGCCTCCCGAGCTTGTCCCGAAGTAATGTGTAAAGAAATACTGTATCATTTTCTGCTCTTTGGTTAAATGGTGACCTCAGGTAAGATATCTGGTGGCTAATGTTAATGTCAAACTTGACACAGTCTTTCACAATGAAGGTTACCCTACTGTCAGCAGTGTACTCTTTGCCAGTTAATATCTTAAATCCTTGTGATTCAGTTATTTTACGTTGTCAGAATTTTATGTGGAATCAAGTTCAACCAAAATTAATCACACAAAGAGTGTGAAATTTTAAAACTGGTTGGCAGTTAAATAAGTGAGATAGAACTCATATCCCAGGAAGAACACAATAATATTGAACTGGAAAAACAAACAAACAAAAAAAAAAATTAGCAACCCTTTCTTTCTGAACAAGGATGTGTGCGATTTCCATTTCATGTTCTGATCATATTAAATACCTCTGGGGTCTTGTCCTTGTTTATATTTTACTACGTTTAATTGAAAAAAAATTTTGCAGAAGTTGAAAGAACATTATGAACTGAATCACAGGGATATATCCTTTCCATGAAGCATGGCTGAAAAGAAATCCACCTTCTCTAGGTAGAAAATCCAGAAGTCTTTCTTCCATCACCCTCTTTACGACTCTCCTGTGATCTGTGTCACCTTCATACACATGTCCAAAAGCATTTGACATGTCTGTACTTTTTGCCTTAGTGGGGTGAGACAGAGCGCTTTTCCCTTCTTACAGTGTCTGGATACAGTGCCCTCTTCTTTGAGAGCTGAAATCTATGTAAATAGCAAAAACAGCTAAAAGGACAACATGTTTAGTACTTCCCACTTCTCTAGGTAAGACTTTCCATTAGATTAAAGAGACATTACACTGCAGTCAGACTGGAGGCATTATAAAACTTGAACCATCATTTTCCAGAATTTCATGATCCCAAAAATTAAAGACATACAAGGCCTTTTCACTCCACTCCACAGAAATGCTCAGCTTTTTTCTGAAGATGTTTCTTAGTGGTCCAAGGTCAATGACCCACTGCATAGCTGTCTCCAGTGCACCTAAGGGCACCTGCTAATGTCAGCCTTCTTTTAGATTCTTAAAATTGTGGCTGGCCTCTGGTTATTTTCAGTAGTGCTAAGCGATCTCTGTGACCCTGGAGGTCAGGAACGCTGCCTTTTTTTAGCTAGAAGTCAAATGCCAAATCATAGCCCAGGGATCAAAGCCTTCAAAGTCAAACTCTAGTTAGGATCCCATTGAAATAGGAGCCTTGAGCCTGGCCAAGGACATAGAGCCAACTCATATACAGACTGTAACTCATACACCAGCCAAGTCACCGAGCACAACACATTCTCTTAGTCTTGTGCTGTGACTTCTTTTGCTGATGATGATGCATTGCTAATTGATTGTATGACACACAAAGGTTGTCAGCTTTCAAGTCCTGTTGGTGTCAAGTGTCTCGTCACATAATTCCTTATAATTATTTACAATATTGAACTTCTAAACAAGTCTGGATGCAAATTTGCACATCAAATATGACATACATCTTTACTTATTGGTGAAAGATATAACATTTCCACTGAGTAATTCAATTTAACACCAGCCTTGATAAGAGGTGTCCTTGCAACCAATGAAGCCTGTGATTAAACAGTGGGCTTCTTCTGCTGGTTAATCTAATGACGTTACATGCATCTGATTATTCTGATACCATCATTTATAAGTATTTCACCAAATATACCAAAACTTCCAAAACTTGTAATTACCTAATTATTAAAACTTTTAAATTAATGTGTTAAAAATCTCAACTTTTGGTTATACCGTGAGCCACATTTCATATAATACAATTAGATTCTGAATCAAGTTAAAATACATTTTATGCACGCATCAGATGACAATCCCTATAGTTGAATGTAATCAAATAGAATTAAGTGATGTGCATTACTTTGCTATTACATGGTAATTATACTCTAATGGCATACTTTCAGTATACTGTAAATTGTATCAGATGTCTATCAAGCTAATGTCTTTCGTTAGAATCTGATATATACTTTAGAGCTTAGCCATAAAATTAACTCATTTAATTCATTATATTGTAAGCACATAGAATTTGAAGTGGATCCCAGAAGAATCAGGAAAAGGCAACAGTGAAGTAAGTGGTTTGTTAGAACATGATATAGATTTTGTTGTATAAAGAATATTGTGCACCAGAATGTACATGTTCTCAATCTCCAATGCATCTACCAGGGCCCCTGTTGTTTTAAGCAAAGATAATCACCATTTGTCATCTTTCACTTCACTTTTTACTTCTTGGAATCTGGATCTCAAATGTGAATGTGATGGACTTACATGTGAAGTTATATGGCTTCTTGTCTTTAGGGCTTCATGAGTCTTCACACACACTCTCCCAAGGGACTGGTGCTGCTTCTAGATCCAGTTCAGAAGTAACATGGCAATCTTCACACTAATTGGACTGTAATGCTTTTCCTGAGGCTGGGAAATCTCTCTCTCCACACCAGTTCTGCAGAGGGCAATCAAGTCATTTTGAGAAGATACATGGGCCTTAGGGACACTAAAGTAACTTTAAGTAGCGTTGGCCTTTTTAGCACAAGGCTCAGCTAATTGTCAGCACTTTGTCACCCGCAACAGGGAAATTAAAAAGGAGTGTGGGAGGCTTTAAATGTCATTGCATCCACTGATATATTTATCATTCATTCCTGTATCCCACACTATCTGTCAGAGAGCAGCATAATGTGCAAGACAGCAGGGTTAAACCAACAATAATTTAAAATCATAAATAAAGCATACCGGGGAAAAGCAATCTAGGAATGCGAGGGGGAACTTTAGAGGTTAGCGAGTTTAAACCCGGTCCCATAATTGTTGTAAGTAAAAGGGAGCCATACAATGGTATTTGGTATGAATTATTTACTGTATTTGTTTACATTTTGTATTACGAACCACTTGTCCTATTCATTTACAGTAATTAATAGGACCTTCTTAGATCTAATTTTGCCGTTCTTAGGAAAGGCTCTCAGCATCTGCAGCTAACCCTCCTGAAAAAATCCAGGCAGAAAGTGTTGGGGGTAACAATATTACTACTACTGCTACTACTACCACCACTACTATTACTAATAATATATTAAGAATAAGAATTCTAAATGCAGTGCCTTTCCTATATGACATTGCATATATTACGACATATCCCTTCTTTTTGGTTTCTCACATTTACAATGCAGGAATAATTTTAGCTAATTCATAGACCTAATAATAACACTCAATAGACACCCCCCCCCCAGACATTAGAAAAAGGAAAGGAGATGGAACAAGGCGTTTCCTTGTTTACAGTGTGTGCCTTTCACTTCAGTTACCTGAAAGCAGCAGGACAAAGAGCCTGCGGACACTTTTCTACAGAATTTGTAAAAACCTTTCCCTCATGGAGAGAAAAACCGTAGCAAGGACACTGGAACGAAAGGGTTTACCAACAGCCTGTCCTTTAACCCCTGCTACATCCATTCAGTACAAGCTGCCCGTTCTCTCCCTCTCCCTTTCTTGCTTCTGTTCATTTCCCCTTCCTGCATCCCTGTGCTGGGGAAATGCAGTCTGGCCTCTTGGCAGATAATGTGACACACACGCGTGCGGGCGGAAGACGCAGTCCCGAGCAACAAAGAGCCGCGGCGGGGTTCTGGAGCCTGATACCATCAGGGAAGCGAGCAGGGCAGAGGTAGCCAGCAGGAAGTGGCCTGGACTGCGCGGGCCTGAGGAGGTGTGCTTATCTCCACGACGTGCTGGGAGGCAGGGACTCAGGGGGTGGGCGGCTGGAGGCGGCGGGGGGCTCTGGTGCTGAGAGTGTGAAGCCCCATGCCTTCAGTGGCACCAAGCACTTAACATCAACCGCATTGGAACGAACCAATATTAGGCAGCGATATAAATTACCCTCTCTAAATCTCTTCTAATGGGGGATATCTCTCCTTTACACTGAAGAATTACAGAGCAGAGCAACGGCTGTTACTATGACACCCTCATAGCATACGGAATAAAGCACTTTTTCAGAACAATATAAACAGGCATGTACTGTAGTTGGCCGGAGTATAGCTCCCGCACTTCTTTGCATACCATCGAGGGTTTTGAGACTGATGAAAATGACATCCACCGTGCGAGATTAAATCAAAATTAAATTACATGTACTTAAATTTTCAGTCAATGCAGATCTCCCAGGTTGCTTTCTGATCAGAGACGGCACTATCTTTTCTCGGGTGTAATACGTATCGTCTATGAAGCCAGATTGATTGGATTCTGAAGACAGGTGACACCCAGGCCGAAACAAAGACTATGTCGGCTGAAGCTGCAGGTGAAATTCAATGTGAGAGGTTGGACAAAGAGCTGTTTGTGGCATTACATGTCGAGACATCTGTAGCTATTCATTGTACAGACATCTGAATGTGTTCATTCTCACTAGGCGCGTTCGTGAAATGAGCCTTTATTTAGAGTTCCTGCTCTAGGATTGAGAAAACTTGTTGCCTGTGCCCAACTAAATGTTTGAAACCCTGAGGTGAAATGAATCTTAAACCAGTGTCTTCTAACTGTTGTGAAGTCACGTTCAGATTTCATGTTAAAAAAAAAAGGCCCCGCACGAAATTTCGAACAGAAGTTCAAATCTAGGTTACAATGTTAAAGAACTGTAAATCATTCTTACAGTTTAGTGTGTCGTAAAATAATACTGCCAACATTTCCTGAGTGCTCAAATTTGACTTCCTTGTTTCTTCCATTCTTTCATCTGCTAAGAAATCTCCAAACCAAGGAAATGAGGGAAGGCTGAGATTTGATTCATGGAGCAGGGGCAGTGCTGTCCATCATCGGGGTTAGATTTAAACCTTTTTAATCGTTATTTTTTTTCCACTTTGTGATTTCCAGGGAGGTGTGAATCAGTCTAGAGTGCCTTATTCAGAGTATTAGGAAGGCGTAAGGAGAACCACATGAGGTAGTAAACTGTGCTGTAATGTGGATATGCTGGCTGATGTGGTTGTCTACAGGGAAAAAAAGAAGAAAGTAGTAAGTTTCTGTGTGAGTTAAAGATTGCATTTCATAGCTCTTTCGGAATAATCAGAAAGGAAGCTGGAAATCAATTCTGAGGTTAAAAAGACCAGATGGTATTTAAACTGTATCCCCACTATAAGCGCATGTGATTTATGAGATTCTCTAATGGTATCTCTGTTCTGATCTGGCTGCCTTTCACCTCATTCTCAACTGCAGCTTTAGACTCATCGGATTCTTTCAGGGCTGTCATTAATCGCTGACTACAAAGGGAGGTACAGCTTCAGGGAACTGGAGTGTTTTTATTTAATTGTTTTTGCCTTTTTATCCCTAGAAAGCCTCTCTAGCTGTTTGCTGAATGATAACCTGATGAGCAAACCTAATCCCCGAAAAATGCACGCCTGCTGTTTTGCTTTGCATTCCAAAACATATTCATTCAGACTGGGAGATCGGCATGAAATTAGGAGCTGACGTCTGATCAGTTTTTTACATGATGCTCTTATGACGATACTGCACACAGTGGACCTCTCACAAAAACTTTTTCCATTTGTTGTCTTTCTGCATTTCTGGATGCCGGGGAATGGAGATGTTTTCTAGTGCTTACAAGAACCAGAATAACTTCGAGAAAGCCTCCCGTCCACCCACCCACCTACTCACACCACAACTCACCTAAAGGACCACACCTGACCTCTACCCATGTGTGCCAGCGGCAGGGCAGCTAAAAGAGGGTTGTGATTACAGCTACCTGCCACTAGAGGCCTCTATATGGTCTTTTAATTACTTTAAATAGCCACATTGGGAATTGATTAGACAATTATTAGGGAATTGTTAAAGGGTTTGGGAATTGTACAGTCTCACATGGGTGTAAAGAAATCCGATGTGTTAGAAAAAGTGTGTTTGTGGTGCTTGGAGTGTTGGGTGTTTTTGAGTGCTGACTTCTGCGTTAATTGTTTTTGGCCTAAAAAGGCAGAAAATAAAGCCTCCTGGACTTACTTCTTGTTGCCATTGTGAGTTTTTTTGTAAATGCAGACCCCTGGGACTCCCCTAGTGGGTACATTCTGTCACACTGCCCAAGAAAGCCCATATTTCGATAGAGATATGTGTTCCAGTTATTAAAATGCAACAGATTATTTAGCCATATGATAAAGCATTTACCAAGGAGGGGATCCAAGACAGGCACTCTAAGCAAAGAGGAATTGACTTTCCTTCTGGTGAGTGCTCAAGTGTAGTGTTTTTTACTTGAATGAAAAAAAAACAAGGCTCCAGCTGTGAGTCCTACCACACAGAGCTCATACTGACCCCAACAGACTCCTCTTTCAGTGTTGTATGGCCACATTTGACACATCAACCATGGTGCTATTGCTATCCTATCAAAGTCAAATGTATACCCCTGACAGTAAAGCACAGGTTAATACACATTTTCTCCTAAACAAACAGGCTGCAGTAGCATCCTGCTGTATGTATAGTAAATGTAACATGATTACCTACTGTATGTTCAATCTTTTCATCAACAAAGATCAAATCAAAGTCATGGTGTTATTTTCCTCTGCGTGAAATACTACAGCAGATGCACTCTTTAATTACATGTCATTATTTGTCCATCTTTGGGATTTAATATGCCTAAATGGGAGGTATGTTGCAATGTGGCAAAGGCATCACCGATGTGCTTCATGACATCTCACTTTAAAGGTGATTCTCCCACACACATTTCATTAAGAGGCTCCTTGGTGTCAGTTGTGTGTACAAAAAAATTGAGCTTTCTGTCAATTCTGTCACCTGCGCATTAGAACGTGAGAAAGGTTAGAACCAGACTGCCAAACATGGCATCAAAATTTTAAAACAGACTTAAGCTGGACTGAAATCTATCTATCCAAATGAGATACAAGGCTTTTACTGTAGATGGAGTACTTGACTTGACCCTCTAATTCTGATCGAAGAAAAGATTAGCTTTGTTTCCTCTGTGTCAACATAACAGTATCCTCTATGGAAATAACTAAGAACAAAAGTGCCCTGCCACACATCAAACACCCAGAGAGCAGGACCCATGCTTCGATTGCTGATGGGATTTTCAGAATTCACAGCTTATTTTTGAGGGTTACAAAATGGCGGAAGGTGTTGATATGGGAACCTGATACTTCCCTGTTATAATAGCCTTACTGAGGCATCATATGCACCATTAGCTGTTTCTATACGACTGTATACATGTGTGTGTAGCATCTCATGTCATAGAATAGGCACTAGATCATTTACTGAATTTTATTCCTGAGGAACTAATAAAAAAATAAATGAGTATGTTTGTACTCACAGTGCACTCACTTTAAATATAAGTACTGTATACATACTCGTCAGTCTCAGATAATTGTGGTACTCAAAAACAAAACTGAGATGGGTATCTTTTAATCATAACCCACTCTTTTTTCTCCATTACAGGTAAAACTACTGCCTCTCTAGTTCTCTGATGTGCTTCCATCTTAAAGGTCCTGTGATTAATCTACTGTTGTCACCACAAAAACATTTTTATTTACTGGATTGTTGTCCAGCTCAGATATTGGTTCCCTTCCTCTCCACTCTTCTGCCAGCCTTCTCCTCTTCATCCTGTGCTCTTGGTGAGGACCGCGTTCCCCCTGTGCTTGATTGTGTGGATGACAGCTTGTTGTGATCTTTCTGACAGGATCTGCCTCCCAGGAGAGTTCTAGCCCCTCTGCAAGTCTCGGTCTTTCGCTCTCTCTCTCCCCCTGTCTCTCTGTCTTTCTCTTCTGCGTCCCCTCCTCCCTCTCTCTCCCCCTCTCCTTCGCCCTCTCTCACCAGACACAAAGAGAGGAGAGAAGGGCCCTTCAAGTTGGAGATTGAGATCTCAAAGTAAATCTCAAGAGTCGACACCAGAAGAGGATTGATGGGGCTCCTCTGTAATGTGTTTGTATTATGTTCAGAGCCTGATAGTGCACAGCCCCTTTGAGCGAGACTCTGATGTGAAATTGAAGAAAAGTTCGAAATAAAGGTGAAAAAAACCATGATCTGTTTGATAATTTTTGCTTATCTCGTGCACTGATATGCACTACACTGTGTGCATTTTGCACACGGCAGAACGGTGCCTCGTGATGTACTGTCCCCTCGTCTCCTTCATATGCTGTGAGTGACATTGTTACAGAAGTTGAGTACACATTGTAGCTGATGCTGATTTGAGGGTTGTAATGTTATATTCTATCCATGCTGTCACAATACATTAGAGATAAATGGGCATAGACCCACTTCAGTGAACCATTACCAGAAACCATCAGGACAGGAAGCAAATGTATTATCCCAATACTTTTGGTGATATACAGTACATTTGATTTGGAGGTTGTTGGCGGTTTTGACAAAGTCCTTGGAGGAACATTGTTTAAATCTCAAAGCATAATCTGATTTGACAATGTAATTTGGCAGTTCTGATTGTTCTACAAAAGAAAGGCTTAGGAACCCCTAACAGGAATAAATAGAATCAAACAGAGGTGTACAGAATAAGAATATGATTTGTGGTACATAGAAGGAGGAAGCTCATATCTCATATCATATCAAATAGGCTTGACATTAGTGCAGCAGCATGAATTATGTCAGTGCTAATACCAGATTGTAACAAAGAACTGGCAAAACAATACTGAATTCTGGAAACCTGTTTCGATTCCAGTGCATTATTCTTGGAATATAACTTATCATGTCTTTGAAAAGTTGCTTTTTTTCCAAGAACTGTGCTCAGGAGCTCAGAACCAAAGTTTCACAAGAAATAAGTAATGAAGGGGGTGACATTTTCCTTGCTCGGAGTTGTCAAATTGCCTGCCCTGCGGCAGGATAATGAGGTGTCGAATCAGGTATAATTATTACCTTATTGTTTCTCCAATTATATGATTTTATCTCAGAGGGTCTGCCAATTAATACACGTCCTCTGAAGTTTAATCATTGTTTTAATATGAACACTCCTCTGAATGTGCAACGCCGCAGGCAAGAAACATGACAAGGGTTCTGCTTCTGCAAGGCTCTGTCGTGTTTACAAGGAGGAAGAAGGGCCAAATCCTACTTACATTCAGACACACAGGGGTTTCATCACTCCTCTTGGAGGGATAAAGGAGACAGATGTAGCTATGAAGTTGATTCAGGCTGGGTCCTCAACACAAGATGCCAGGAATCTTCTCTACAGTCTTTGGCAGCCCAAACAGTTGTGCTGGTTACCAGAAAGCTCTGTGAGCCTAAAACATGTATTCAGTATTCCTTTCATGCATATAAAGATACAGCAGGAGAGCCTTTTTCCCCATTACTGTTATTCAAACTGTAAAATAATATGCCCGACTCATCATTTTCTTTCTGTTATAAAGCTTGGGTTTTGAACCGCGGCTGTTACATCGGCAGAGCCGGTGGATTGAAATACAAGCTCATAGCCAATTCTGTTCCATCTGTTATCCTCATACCTTACCATTAGGGATCACTGCGATAATACCGGCTCTGATATAGAGCTACTAACCTTATTACAAGGCTTCCAGATATAAGACATCTGTGAGCACCAACTCTCATTATACCTTTGATGTATTGCCACTATAGCTTGGGTGAGGAGTATATAACATCCTATTAGAGATAAAATCAACCTCTGATTGACGGTGTTACCTTGAGTTATATACAACAAAAAGACGCGTGCACTGAGTTGTACCTGCACATAAACCCACAGTGCAAATGTATAATTAAATCTGAAAGTGACCATTAAGAGCAGCAAACGTATGTTTTAATATTGTCTCCACATTTTCACTCTTCCACCCCTCCCCCCCCCCACACACCCCGACATCCCCTTATTTTCTTTTCACCTCACATATTCTACTGTCATCTCCATGATATTTTTGTCAGTTTAGGCCTGGAGGGCACTCGGAGCTAGCAGGTTTGTCTGACTCCTTTCTTCCCCCGTTATTGGTATCCACCTTTTTCCATTTCAGCCAGAGGAAGGTATAAGCCCAGGAAGACAGGAGAGGCTGTGAAAAGTCAGAACTTGTAACCTTGTCCGCCCACGGTCATGGGTCACTTGGCAGGCGCGCCTCAGAATTCATTTCACTAAGGAAGAGACAAAAAAACAGAAGGAGAGAGGCGAGAGGGAGAGAGATCATGAATAAAAATGGGAGCCCGTGTTACAATTTGCATTTGCTGACATCTCTTTTAATAAGGAGGAAAAAAAGGAGAATGGGGGCTGAAGGAGAGGCTCACATGTCCATGTTTTCTCTCGCCTCTTTCTTCTTTTTAAACCTAAAAACCGTCATCATCCTTTTCAAATTCTCAGATTTTTAAGCAGGCAATGTATGTCCCAGAGAAATACTGGCAAAATCTTATTAATGCCATGCTTTTGCTTTTTTAAATTCCCTTTCACTGGTGCACCTTTAAACAGAAACCCACAACATTAACTATGCTGCAGGCAGACACAACAGGGGCATCCTGAGTTCCAGCCTGCAGGGCTCAGTTTCTCTACCAGCTTTGGTACAATAACTCCCTTTATGGTATCTCCCAGCTCCTGGTTGTGCAATTAAGCACACCACAACATTTCCCTTTTGATTATTAGCTATAATCATAATGTTATTAAAATGATTTCCACTGCATGATCATTTGCCAAGGTGTGCACACATTCATTTTTCAATGATAAGCACCCTGCTTTTTTAATATGTATAGTATGTAGTTTTTTTCATCAGCCCACCCAACACATTTAGTCTTATGACTATATTAGGCCATTGCAATGAAATTGTTTCATGCGAAAAGAACAATAATGGTAACAGCTGGATGGAACTACTTGGTGAATAGTCTGTTCATCCCACTCAAAATATAGATAAGGAGTGTAGGCAATAGCAGTGCAACCACACACATATTCATTTTGATAATATTGCCCAATTAAAGGCACTTGCATGATAGCACTTTTGTGTCTGTGCGACAGCTGAACAAGTTTTGGATCCACTCAGAAAAGCCAGGTGTGTTATAAACTTGAGGACAAGATAGGCATGAAATATGAGAATCAAGTGCTGCAACCTTAAAAAAGACAATGGCTTTTTGTATTTACTCCCATTTCCTTCCCTAATGAAGTCATAGATTAAAGTAGAAAAAAAAACAACACAAAGGGCTGAGTGTTTGCTCCAAGGAGCACCTATCCAAACACATTGTGGGAGGGCAGCCTCTGCAATTAACCCTGAGAAGCCAATAAACACTTTGCAAGAGGGAGTATCTCATTCACACAGTGTCATTGTTATTTAACATACTCAGGCTCACTGTAAAGCATGTGCCAAATCCTGATTAACTGATGTAGTTCAAGGTTTTAGCATGAGACTGAAGCTGATATAATAATAGAATTGCTATGACAGAAACAGACATTTACTTTACACTCGTTCAATAGGGAAGTGTATGAACACTTGAATCGTTCAGCAAGGTTCTTCTCTTGTGATCCATTTACTGGGTTTACAAATTGCAGTGTACTGTTGAAATTTTACTCTCCCCCAGTCTCTAGTTTTAAATAATGAGTATCACATTAAGACTGCAGATAAAGAAACAGTGGACTGGCCTTGTCCTACAAAAAGTGGGGTGTCTCTGCCCATGGTGTAAATTTCAACTTTTTCATGGCAACAGACAGTACTAGACCCTGCATGTACCGCATGGCTGAGCTACCACGTGCTTGGTCTGGTCTCTGCAGACATGGGACGTGTGTCAATGTCGCTTATTTTAATGCAGTGAGGTTTTGGTAGTATTCCGTCGTACCGTGGTGCTTAGGAGTT
Source organism: Atractosteus spatula (assembly GCF_055471065.1). NCBI lineage: Eukaryota > Metazoa > Chordata > Actinopteri > Semionotiformes > Lepisosteidae > Atractosteus > Atractosteus spatula. The sequence continues at coordinate 55,869,287 of NC_142712.1, forward strand.
GTCTAACTCTGTATTATAAAGTTAAAATGGGGAGTCTGGCGACTTTGTGGAGATTCCCCTGTGCTGTGAAATGCACTGTTAAGATACGGTATGGGATCCCTCTGCTGACGGGACACAGCAGAAAGTATCTACTCAGCCACCAGCCATGAAAGTTGCATGGCCATTATCTAGTAAAGAGAGCCGACAGACATCACCCTGCAAATGCAAATGTCACAGTATTGCATGCTTTAGGACAATGTCATTAAAGAAAGAACAAAATATAAAAAAAATATTTCGTAATGATTTTGATAGTGGATTCTGAAACCCATCAGCAATGTCAATTGTATTTTAGTATGAACTATAGACTTTTGAATAATGTATATAAAGATATTTAAATATACTGTATGCACTTAACATTATTTACACTCTCGTGTGAATATGCCATTGTGCATACTGTAATCACATTTTAAACAAATCTGTTTTCACGTATGTGTAAATGCGAAAGGAATTGCTGCTAAAATTGCTCTTGATTTTAATGAATTTTGGCTGATTCTGTATGCCAATCACAACATAAGGGGGAGATTATTAAATGTGCAAAGATTACTGGAATCACAACAGGAACAAGGGGAAAAGAAAGTTCCTGTTCTACCAATTGTTGTGTTTTTTTCACTCTGTACTGGTATTTATGACTAATGGCTCCCACACTTTAGTGGAGAGAGAGTTCTCCATTAAACAGATGGATCTGAGCAACAACAATTGCTGTCATCTGTGTTATTACATCAGGTACTGAGAGTGGCAGATGCTGCCCTTTTAAATGTTCAGAAGTTACATCTTCAAATTGTCAAGAGGTCTCAATAACTCCCGCTGATGATGAGGTCACCTATGAAAATCTGTTCTCAGGTAAAAATATAAATGATCCCATGTATGCATTATTTTATTTTACGGTGCCATAAATCTCACAGCAATCAGCATTTGGGCTGTTATTATTATAGTATCACACATAAATATTTATTGTTGTTTATTTATGTGGATATTACAGATAGACATCAGTATACAGATGGACATCACTGGACCCTCTAAGTGAACAACCTTGACTGGACAGCATATGACAGCAGTGACCCACCTGGGCCACCCCATGCCTCTAACTGCTACTGCATTTGTTTGTATGCACATTTACTGCCTTGGTAGTGGTAAGATGAACTTTTTCTTTTCACTTTTTTCAGAGTTGCACCTCACGTCTTGACACTTGGGTTCCCCTGCTTTAGAAACGATTCCTGCCTTGCAGAGGAGTGTCTCGAACTTGTCTATGCATGCTTTGACCTATTGTAGGCATTTACTTTTGTGGACTATCTGGAGAGAAGGCTTGGCTGGTCCTCTGACTCTGTACCGATATCACAGTTTTCCCTCGTAAGTTGAGGTTCCAGACTCCACTGTGTCCTTCTGTGTTCATCAAGACATCAGTTTTTGCATCCCTTTCAAACAATTCACCAGGAATGATTTAACTTGGTGCCTCTGATGTCTCAGGCTCCATCCTGGCTGTACCGCTTTACATGTACAGTACCTTTCAGTCAGTTATCTTCCAGCAATGCAAGGAATACTGTTGCTTTTGACACTTTATTTTCTATGGGTACTGCTATAACCTGATTCTACACCTGTATCTTTCACACCCATTTTGTTGTCCAGAGAGACTGGGGTGGTGGTACTGTGGCTAAGGATCTGCACCTGTGGCTGGAAGGTTGCCAGTTCGTATCCTGCGGCTGGCAGAGGAATCCTACTCCATTGGGCCCCTGAGCAAGGCCCTTAATGCCATCTGTTCCAGGGATGCCATATAAATGGCTGACCCTGCACTCTTACCACAAGCTTCTCTCCCTGTCTGTGTGTCTCATGGAGAGCAAGCTGAGGTATTTGAACAGACAAATGCCTAATACAAGAAATTGTATATGGCCAGTAAAGGGATCTTATCTTTTTAGCTTGGACATGAAATATCCACTGTGATGGAGTGGCGTCCTGGCATCCTGGTGTCCTATCCAGGGGGTATCCTGCGTTGTGCCCGTTGCTTGCCTGGCATAGGCTCAGGCTGTTTTCTAACTAAGCAGTTAGAAAATGGGTGGCTGGAACCATTCAAAGAGCTGGTCTGTAAAAGTGGATTAATTGGATATGTACAGTATCTGCTTGTGCCTTTCTCTAGTGCTGCTATACTTTTCTTTTAAGCTCGGGCCGCAAATGGGTTTTTCTACCTTTATCTCTTTGCTTGCCTGGACCTTACTTTGCATATTTTATGCAAGAGGGAAAATATTTGTTGTCTCTGACTACAGGCAAGATTTTCAGAATATTGCATCTAACCTGCTGTGTAATGTCTTTAAATGCTTCTGTGGTGCCATTCACTGGTAATAAAGATGTTAAAATGCAGTAAACAACGTGCTTAATTAAATTGCTGCAGTCACCCTAATACATAAGGATTGGCTGTGTTCACATACCGTATTGTTCAGATTCTAAACATAATAATGAGTAGGCGTAAGTCACTTTAGATTGTTTTCTACTTCTTCTGTCCATTAACACCTAGCACTTGGGAGATCACTGGGTAAATGATCGACTTGCATGACAGTTATGGGTCCCAGACTGCAGATGACAGGGCTTTTTAGAGATGCAGTAAATTAATTTGATAGTACTCTCCAAGTGAATAGGGGAAATAATGCTAATTACATTTCCTGTATTAAAGGATATTTTAAAGCAAACAAAAAAAATATTGCACCATCATTACAGATTGTCTGTAAAACCCATTTCAGGGATGTCCTATTGCATATTCTGTACAGACATCGAGTACTACTTGGGATTATGCTTTCAGCTTGACCTGGCAAGAAAATGGTTAATTAGAGCAGTGTGGGTTTTCTGGAGGAGCTGGGTCATGTTGCGTGCTTTCTCAACCCTTTGACCTGAAGGCATACACCTGGTATCGGGTCAGGTTACTGCCTGGCTCCCAGGCTTGCAGGTCAAGACCTGGCGGCTCACAGGCCTCTAATCCCTTGCATGGCAACATACTCCACTGAAGGGACTAACCAAAGCACTTCCAGTCATCCTTGAAAAATTACAGCTTTCTCCCTCCCTCCCTCCCTCTCTCTCTCTTTCTCTTTCCCTCCCTCCCTCTCTAAAGTAATGGTTTAACTCTTTAGTCTTGTCAAGGAGCTTTTGTGGGGCAATTAGTCTGCCTTGTTTTATTGGCTCAGCTGAATTATGATGAGTTTGTCTTTATGTACAGCCAGACAGTTTTTCATTTTTTTCTCTTTCTGCTCTGTTCTATTTTTTTAACCCTTTGGGGGCTCTGTGTCTCAGACTTTCTGAGCTCTTTTACATCCTCTATGTCCCAGAGCCCTGTTTAAGACGCAAGATACTGTAATGAATCTTAATGGAGGTCTTATAAGATACAGTGTCTTGGGTATCTGCAGTGTTGTCTGCATTAAAGCTATGGTTTAGTTCAAGCTCATGCAGCAGAGAAAAACATCTGTCCAATCCTTATGCTTTCGCAAGTTTGCAACTTGATTTGTGAACAAATTTTTAATTCATACTGTACATATTTTATCAAGTCTGTTTCCCATAGAGATTATATGTAAGATAGAAGATCATATGAGCATACAGGATCTTTGCTGAAAGAATTAGCATAAGACTACTTCAGTGTTTGAAAATTTGTCAATGCCTGTCTCTACTATGAGCAATACAGTATGTGAGCCCAACTACAATGCTTAACTTAAAAATGCAAAGACTATTTATGGTGAAAAATCCTAGTGTTAGGGGACAGAAGGATTTAGGTGGACAGAGAGATAAACATACAAACATAGACAGAGTTGTGATGCAGTACTACACCTGGCTAATGTTAAAGTGCAAAAATCCTAAAGAGAGCACTTCAATACAGTAACTGAATGGTGAAAATTGAAATTAATTTCAGAGTGAAATCGAAGTTAAAAGTTCACTAACATTTCACAGGCAGGTGAAATTGAAGACGAATGTTTAAAAGGTGAAATAAAGCACTGATTATCCCAGAGTCCAAGGATATATCTCAGGATATACAGTAGTTCAGATCAGCACGTGAGAAAGGTAAGATAAGTCACATTGCAAATATTTTAAGACATACAGTACAGTAATATACACTACAGCCATGTTACTGTATGTAAAGAAATAAAGAATGGTTATCCGCTGTAAGGAATAAAAATGGATTAGATATTTCAATATTCTCAATATTGTTACTAAATGTTGAAATGTTTTAATGAAAATATTCAAATAGTGCATGCTACAGTGTTTTTTAAGAAGACTGGGTATTACATTCTTGAACTTCTTGAAAGCTGAGAGTTACAGTTTAATATTGCTTTGACCCAGGTCTAACCCAGGTTTATTTGTTTCTATGAAAGTAAGTTTGAGATAAAAAGATATGATAAAATATACACTTTGACATGGAGTATTTGGGTAGATTTATTAAGAAAACATTTTTTTACAGTGCTCTTAGAGATAGATTGTAATCTATGGCTAATGTGGCTGATGTGTAATGTGGTAATAACACAAAATGTAAAACTGAAGGAGATATTAGATGGAGACTCTACTGTGGATTGAATTAAGCTTTCAATCACATGACTAACAGCACTTTCATAAGCGCAGTTTAAACTGTAGCAGAAAGCCGAATTCTTAGACACGTAGGTGATTTCTGCAGTGGCCGCCAGGGGGAGCAGTCCTACTGTCATTGTGGCTATGAGACTTCGAGCACATAGTCCTATTGCTGCTCAATGTAAATGCTGTCACAGGGCAAAGAAGGCATTTCTTGCATGACTAAGTATATGAACACATTCAGAAACCAGAGCTCCACAGCACTGGGCAGACAGCTGCAGTGTCTGGAGTGGACACTTACATTCAGGCATGCTGAGGTGTCACAACAGCAATATTTGAAGAGTGGCCAGAGCACGCTGGCTGTGGCTTTCTGTGCCTGGGATGAATGTTTTCTCAGCATTATATTTCTATTCCTATCAGGCCCTTTAATTGTATTAGTTTAAAATGAATAGTAGATGTGGTGGGCCCGGAGATTGAATTGCCATGTAACCTGATGTTTCTTCATACAAACAGCCAGAGGTAATAAATAGCATAGAAAAGTACTAACACGCACTTGAATCGCTGCCCTTTCACACTGAAAAGGTCATATGCAGAGTAAAAACATTTTTTTCTCAGAGTGAAGAAAAGTGTGAAGTTTTTTTAAAAACAATACTTTGTCACTGGTTTTCAGTTCTAATTTGGTAATGACCTTACACAATCAGATACTGCTTCAAGCGGCAAAGAATCACCAATACTGCGAGTGATTGATTTATTTTCTCACTTGATTCTATTATTAAATATCTGTTATTAAATATCCGCATCCTACTGTTTAATGAAGTCAAATCATTTGAGACTTTTATGGCTTAATTCTGAATTTGAAGATAATCTTCTCCTGACAATTATCTATCTTTTGCTTCACTTTATTTTACTTTCCCACTTTTTAAAAGCACTTTAAAGATTGTTACATTTTAAAATCAATTTTCCAGATTCAAAGAGTTTATTAAATGAGAACGTTTCATTTCAACAAAAATTACACTGCAAGACTTTATTTGTTTTATTCACTTGGGGAGAAAAACAAGAATGACTGGTGAGCTCCTTTGTTCAACAACATCCTTATCAAACATTCTTATCTGTGGCTGTGAAACTTGTTTTTTTTAGCAGTGATGTAGTTAGATGTGTATTCTCAGATCTCAGAAGCTAAGCAAGGCTGAAGCTGGTTAGTACTGTCCAGTATGGGGATTGGAGGCCTCCAGGGGAAATCCACATGGCTGCTGTTAATGTTGCTTGTAGACCTGCAGGTGGTGCTGTCTGCTACAGCCTAGAATATCCAAACCAATTGCGCATAGCAGAGATGTTAAAAATAATAATAATAATAATAATTGCTTACACTTATATAGTGCTTTTCTGGACACTCCACTCAGAATGTTTAAAGGTAATGGGGATCCCCTCCACCACCACCAATGTGCAGCCCCACCTGGATGATGCGACGGCAGCCATAGTACGCCAGTACGCTCACCACACATCAGCTCTCAGTGGGGAGGAGAGCAGAGTAATGAAGCCAGTTCATAGATCAGTGTCCTGACTAATTTCTACCCCTGGTTTGCACAACTGGACCTCTATTAATTCCCCCCTTAATTGAACTGGTGAGGCAGTGTCTTGCTTCTCTTCCTGGGCTGCAGTGTATCACCCAGGCAGATGGGGGTCCCTCCTCTGTGGATAAAGTGAGGCCCATCCTGATGTAAAGCATGTTGGGATTGTGTGAAATGAAAAGCACTTTCCAAATGCTAGCAAATTATTAAATTCTAATTATTATTATTATAGGTTAAACAGACATTTGCGTCCAAACAGTTTTTTCTTCAGCATTGTTTTTTCATATTACTGTTCTGGAAATTGCCAGTCATGAGAGTCAGCACTTCGTGTTATAAAGTCACCTTCCAGTCTGGCCTGCAGAACTCTTGACACTTGACTGTTGTCCATTTCTTTGTGTGTTTATGCTTCTCACCCTGCTTTGGAGGTTTTTCTCATACAGTACAGCCTATTACATGTCCGAGTTTGAATTTCATCAGAGCCTTGCATAAAACGGCCACATTTTCTGGCACTCCATCAGTTGAATTCCTCACTTGTTTCCTCAAAAACTACAATTTTTCTGGAAATAAAAAGCTTTTTTTTTACTGGGTGCTATTCTCTTATTTTTTACTTGAGGAGTCTTTGAAAGTGTTTGCCCTGTAAATAAATTAGAAATGGGGAACTGTTTGACAAAATCAAATAGAAATCATTGGAAAATAAAACTAGAATAGGCCTGTGATATTCCCTGTCATTTGTCAGGATCAAGTAAATGGCACCGTTACTGCACTTCTTAAAAGCAGTTATAGCTCTATAACTGACACCCGGCATGGTTGCCATTTTTGTCTGAGACATTTATGGGGTTTCAGTGATCGTGTGAGAAATCTCTCTAATGTCCTTGGTTTAATAGGATGCTCTGTGCCCTCCGCTAATGTACACATGAGCACAGCTGCAAGAAAAAAAATCACTGAAACACAAGAAAAAGGTCAGTGCAACATACTGTACTATCTTGGAATGTACAGTACCACAGAGTTCTGGGGTTACTTTTTTATATTTCCCTAACCTACTGTCCTCGATTGATCAAAAGCCAGAGCTATCTATTTATCTGTCGGTCTGTCAGTCCGTCATAAAGAGCTGTGTGTTATTAAAATGAGTAGCCCAGGCATCGATATATTGAGTTTCAACTCCAAACACAAAGCAGAAAGGACATAATCACAGTCCATCAGGTACAGTAGCTTGACTGTTTGTGCCCTGCAGGGCCATGATAGCAACAGTTACAAAGAATGCTGAGGGAAGACCAGAAAATTCTGCCATTTTTATTAATAGCCCTTAATTTAACAATACAGGCTCTGTACAGTACCTCTCGCTGTCTCAAGTGATACAAATCTCAGTACTTTTGACATTCTGAACATAATTATATAAATAAATTACCAATGCTTTTTATTATCTACAAATACTTGTTGCCTAAATTAAGATTACAATTGCAGTTTTGAAGAAATGCACAAGAGCCAAACAACAAAGACTGTAATTGTAACAAGATTAGATCAAAACATTTTATTTTTACATGTGTAGCAACACAGGGCATATGCGTAAAATATTATAAAATTGACATAGGAAGAGAAAAAAATGGCATGATTACTTGGGGTTTAAAAAAAGTATGCTTTAGAATACCACTGATAATTCAAACTGCAATTGTTGCGGTAAATTAAAAATAATTCTAATAATGATAAGAAAGGATGGATTATGTTGCTCAGTTGCTCATGAAAGGCATCCCTGCCTGACTCCAACAGGAGAAGATAAGCTTCAAAGTCTGCCATTGTCAGAAATAATGTTGTTATTTGTGGCTCAAGACAAAGTGACCTCTTTAATGGTGATCACTGAACCTTGGTTTTCCAGATCTCTTTCACCTCACTCCTGACTTCCTGTCTGCTCTTTCCTGCACTGAGGAAATAACAGCCCCGTGCTCAAGCTTTTCTCCTCTCCTTTTCTCTCTGCCTGCCAGGAAATGCTTATGGCTGTGTTGTAGCTGACTGATTGTTAAGGCTCTTTCCTTCACTGTCTCTGTAGCCGGCTCTTCTCCAAAACCCCCCATTCAGCATCCTCCCTACCTCTGTCTGATAAATGACATGAAATACAGTGTGGGTATTAAGAGGCTTTAGAGTGGAATGCTAACTGGCACAGCCATGCATACATTACTCGATATAATTATTAACACATATTTTAAGAACGACCTTGTAATTGACCCAATGGTTTTCAAAATGTAAATCAATTTTATGCTCTGAAATCTTTCCCTCTTTTCATGTGTTCATTTCCCATGTTTGCACTAGAATGTTAGGGTTGCAAAATCTTAAAGTTAAGAATAAAAATAACGTCAATGATCTATTTATTTTTTTAACTTATCCAACATCCTTAAATGAAAATAAGAAAAATATACCTATGTTCTTCAAGCATAGATCATTTCATGGTCCATTGTCTTTTGACTATAGAGGCTGCTGGGAGCAACATTTCTGAAAACTGTGAAAGCTATTAGATATTTCTAGGACAGACACATGGAAAATATTTGAAGAAGTCTACACTTGGGCGCTGAGCCCAAGGGACATACTGTATGAAGTACACAAAACATTTGAAAAACATTTGAAAAAATATTGCATTACATCAATCTGTGTTCAAAAAGTTAAACAAATACACACAGTCACATACTATTAAGAGGCCTTTCAATCTCAATGTGTGCTGACAGACATGAATATACAATATTTTGGTTTAAGCCACACAATGGCATTGGGATCATTCAAAAACTGATAAATGTGTCATATAATTACAGTGCATTTGTGCAGATGCCTTAAGCAATTGCAGTAAAATTAAAATTAAAAGTTATTGGAAAAAGAGGAAAGAAGTTAACATTTAATCACAGGTCATTAACATCAATTACATACAGGGTTGTAGGTGTCTGGAACAAGCTAACCAGCCAAGCTGTCTAAACTGGCTTCTGGTGAGAAACGGCTGGATGAGACGCAAGGATTAATTAGTTACTAAATGAGCTAGGTGAGATGATTGGTCTTCTCTCATTTGGTAACTTTCTTATGGTCTAAAGTTAACATTTTCCACTTTTTAACATTTACAGTAAATTGAACATTTTACAAAATACGAGCAGGAGAAAATGAATTGCAAACATTAATTTCAATCCGAACACCTAGGTGCTAGTCCCCAGTTTCTAATTTAACTTTGCTGTCATTACTTGGGTTTGCCTCAGAGCTGCACTGTGCCTCTTTCGTTATCGACAGAGGGATCACAGCTCTTCCCAAAATTAACTCCTTCACCACTAGATCCTTGGGGAAACAAGTATCTATCCAGATACTTTTACTATGGTTTAGCAGGCAGATTGAATGTAAAGATTGGATATAAGTACTGTAGTAAGAGCTTACGTTGCTAGCTGTATACAACAGTCCAAGGATAATATGTTCTCTCATGTTATAAAGAGTGATATTCATATGTTTTTTTAATTTGTTTTAGTATCTTTTAAGTCTCCAGAAGTTAAAAAAAACAATTTGGTTTTTGAATTTCTCTGAAACTAATATTGATTTTACTATTAATAATGATAATGATATGATCAGATAAAAATATAGGACAGTGGATGTCCCTGGAAAATATTTTAGAGGGAACAATTCCAATCAATTTTACTTTGTAGTTTAACAGGACCAACATAAAAACAATTACTGTACTTTTATAAAGTTTTATTCTAGAACTATTTTAATACAGCAATGTATCGATTCAGTTCAATATATTTTCGATACAGTTCGATGTTTTTTATCTCTGGGTGGTTGAAATACATTAATTGTTTTATTATTATTATTAAGCATTTCAAATATTTTATTTCCAGCATATCTGCAGTATTGAAAGAACAAGAAACTCTTCTAATCTGTACTTCTAGCATTTTTAAAATATAGCTATATTACAGATACTATTTGTACAGTATATAACATTCCTGTGCTTAAAGAGTTTGAGAGACACACAAACATTGACATGAATAAATACACTAATATATTTTATGAAGGGATGTTTGCTGTAACAGATTAATAAGATGAAAAAAAACATTAACTTGCTTTTGTTTTGTGTTGATTCCTTTGTAGCTCGAATAGATAAAAAAACATTGCGCACAGAGGCCCTCAAGCAGTATAACATTTGTAGCAGAAAACGTAAATCACTGGAAATTCTGTTTATATCAGGGCCAGTAATTCCATACAATTAAAGCATTTGGAATTATTCCCTCTTCTAAAACTCTTTCTAGGAAAACTTACTGTATTAACAGAGTCCTTTCTGGTACAGATTGTATTCATGATTTTCACTTTCCTTCTTTCCTTTTCAGTAATACTCTTTTCACCCTGGTGACTATTTCTGAACAGAAATTGGGGTCTTTTTCAGATTCTTTTTGAAGTCTGTATTTTTTTTCATATTTTAATTCAAAAAGCCTCTCTTGCCCTTTGGCTTATTGACTCACTGTATAGCACAGCCACTCCCCTGCTCCCTTTACAAGCAAGTTTAAATACAAAACCTTCCTTTCATATAAGACATCAAGGACTGAAATACAAATGCATCATTTTCTAAATTTTTAATGGCTGTATATAAATATTTACCAAACACTTATTAATGTGCAAAACTTCAAATTTCGATATTTCATTTACTCATTTGGTTCTATTTTGAGTTCCACCCCCACGGATGTGTATTTTTCAGTAGTTTGGTGATTGCACACACTATGCAATTTATTGTTGTAATTATTATTATTATTATGATTACAGCTATTATTTTTAATCATGTAGTCTTCCTTCTTGTCACAATACGATTTTAGCTGTAGGCAAGCATACGTTCAGAAATGCCATATGTTATGTTCATGGGAAGAAAAAGCTCTTTACTTAGATTTTTAAAAGAATTTCTCAATGAAATTCAGGCTTATTGTGTGCTTTTGAAACCATTGCAGTGACCGTGGTTCAACAGAATGAAGTTGGTTATTAAGGAAAAAACTACTAAAAAAAGTAGTTCCTACTAAGGGTCCTACCCAAAATGACAACAAAGAAGAAACAAACAAAAAAGAAAACAATGTAAAATATTAAACATACTGACCTCCACATCTATGTACTCATAAGTACGTATTAGTTCTTTAGTAATAAAAATGTGAATTTGAATTTAACACATTGAAAATGTAATAATTATTTTGTCATCTGGAAATGCCCATCAAATGACTGCAATTGATTAGGTACATACAGTAACTGTATGTGTGACTCATTACTGACTACTGAATTTACCAAACTTTTATGCAGTTGTTATTTGTGATCTGATCTGTCAGTCATGAATACCTCCTGTGTGCCTTAATAAAGACTTCAATGAAGTAGTTTCAGCACCAGTCTTATATATAATATAATAAACACACATATGGCTGGCATCAAATTCAACAGAAAAAACCTGACACCTTGAGTAAAGGTTATAGCCCCCATAAAGGACAATATAAACACTTGCCTTCCTATGAAATACATATGTTCATAAGTCATTGTCACCTGTAAGACCTACAGTAGGTATTATTAGATACAACCACCAGAAACCGACAGGGCATTGTGGATTATTGGAAATTATCGCCACAATAGGAAACACTTGTTGACCGGTACAAGTACCACAGAAATGAACAGGGTGGGGAAAAAACAGCATGCTTTTTCATTCTTAGCTCCCATACTGAAACACATTAAAAAAACAAACAAAAACAAACAAACAAACAAACAAACAAATGCACAATAAAATTCAGCAGTGACAGGAAAAATATACCAAATACACCAGTGAAAGTTTTTGATTGATTTCATCCATAATCCTATACTTCAAATACATGGCTCCCCTGGCTGATTCGAGGCAACTGGTCTGTGTGTTTTATTTTATTTTTTCCATCTGTATTTCTGTGGTCATGATCACTTCCTCAGAAACTAAAGGACACTGCCTTGAATGACCTGGCATGTATCGGTTTACAGCATCATTTTCAAATGATTATTATTGACAGTATATATATACACTGTATATGGGACCCATTGAGCGGATATTCTCGATTTTCTTTATTTCTCTGTGTTGAAATTGACGTGTCTGGCTCTCAATGTGCCCATGACCTGCTTACAGCAAGTCAGAGCAGTCAAAGCCTAAATCCTTGCTGTGGTTGCTGACACGAGTACATGTCGAGGTTGTGCTCATAGCTCTGTGGCTCATTCCTAAAGGGAGTAGGAAGCTGGGGTGTACTCCTTGACTGATTTTGAGACTTCCTTTCTGAGATACTTATGTTTATCCTTCTGTTAAGCTCAAAGACTGGGTCCCCAGCCTTGAGGAGACCAGTGCAGAAGCTCCAGTTGTCTGGGTGAGTCTCCTCTTTCTTCAGCTCTTAACATGCAGCCTCGACTTCACAGGCCTGGCGGATAGTCGGTGCAAGACAGATACAAAAGTAAGACAGCATAACCAGCGCCTGTTAAGTCCTCAACTAATTAGCAAAAATGGCCCTTTTTCTTTTCTTTCTTTGGCACTTTTTTCATCCAAAGCTTTTAGTCTCGGGGGAGAGAGAGAGGGAGAGAGGGAGAGGCTAAGAGGGAGAGAGAAGCATCTCACAGCTCTCAGCTGGGCTGTTTTGAAAACACACTTTTGAATGCCTCTCCTTAATTCACGTCTTTTGTTTTTAGGCCTTTGTGTTTGCCAGTTTGACCATATAACATTATACATCTGGTCTATAGCTTGTTGGGGGCTTTCTCTCTCAGGGAACTATTGGCTCCTCCTGAGCTGAAATTCGAGTGATCGTGTAACATAAAGGCATCTAAAGTGTGGGCTGGGCAGAGAGAGACACACAGAGAGGGGGCGAGATACAGAGAGAATATAAGCGAAACATGAAGAAAGAAGCTGAAAAGCATTCCTTAACATTCCTCCCCCCACCTCTCCTGCTTTTTTTTGCACACATTCGCTCCTTGCTCAGAACAGCAGTCCTGGGAAAAAGACGAACATCAGAATAGATAACTCGTTTCAATCCTCAGTGATGGGTGTCAAGACAAGACAACTGGCTTTTAATTAGGGAGAGCACATTCATTTAGGCCCTTTAAAACAAGAGTCATGTCCCAGTGTAGAAGCATTGTATCAGATCACTTCTGGTATAGTGCAATTTTCTTTTTAAAGAGAGCTGAGCCTGTTCCTCTTCTCTGCCTTGCAGAAGCCTCTTTCTGTTGGTTGTGTTATGTTTGTGAAACCATCAGTTGATTTTCCTATTTTTATAAAACTTGAAATCAATAAATCAGACATTAGCCCAGAGCAAATTATTTAATTGTTTGGATAATCAGTCATACACATGTTATGAGAACCCAAGAAAACAAAATAGTCTCGGGATACCGGGCCATATATAAATGAATGATTTTTAATTATCTTTTTCCAAGCTTGTTGTGACAGGAGTTGTGCTCATAGCTCTTTGGCTCATTTTCGAAACAGACAAAGAATAATTGCAACAGCAATTTGTCTGTTATTTTCTAGCAGGTCAGAGGAATAATTTCAAGTCCTAAAAACAACTCTGCAAAATCAGTCATTTCTTATCAACTGCAGGACATTTTCTTGGGTAGACTGTTTCTTGGACCTATTACTTGGAATGTCTTGTGATGCCCACACATTTTGCTTTATATGCTGTAATAGCATATATTTTTCCTTTGCACTATGCGCTAAGCAATTATGGTCTCGCCATGAGTAAAACCCTTTTGATGAGCAGACATGCCTCCAGTTTTATGAGATTTGATCCTGAAGGGCTTAGCTTTATTTAACACTGGCTGAAATGGGTGGACAATGCACACTGATGAGCAACATCAGATGTTTCGCCTTAACATTTACAGGGCCTTTTATTTGGGATCATCATCATTGTGCTTTGGATCAGGGGCGCATGGGAAGGTCAATGCTGAATTGCTCCCAGAAAATGAACAGAGAGATTGGCATTTTCCAAAATAAAAACTAGCACTGAGACTGATGACTTTTCGGTCTTCCTACATCAGAATGTTATGGCACTCATCTCTCTGTGTGCAACACATTGTATATGCAATCCTGTGACTGTAACAATAACAGAATTCTTACTTTAAGGTGAGGCAACATTGAACTGGATTACAGAAATGGATTTGCAATGTAAGTTTAAATACAAAGACATAGTCGTCACTTTTATTAATTAAATTGTCTCCCATTTTATTCCATTAGTTTTTTATGGTGTAGCACTTGTGTGGAAATACAGTAAATGTCACTTCCTTACGAAGTTATTGATTCTTGTCACTTTTTTTCCATGTGTTCCACACTTCGCCTTGCATGAAGTACAATGTCCACTGGCATTTGCATACTGCTTACTTTTGTATTGTGCACCATTTCATTCGCATTGTGATTGCGTCTAACTGCACGACAAACTCCAGGAGGATAAAAAACAAAAAACTGGAGAGTGCTTTTCCTCATCTGTCAATAGGCGTTTTTGAGGTTCCAGGAAGAAAGGCAGTAATAAATAAACACTAGTACAATTGCGTATGAGGTATTGTGCTTCACTGCATCTAAAATAGTGCAACTAAAATAATTCTTTTTGCACTAAAAAGCATTTTACATGATCAGACATGTTCCAAAACTCTACAAACTACATTAGCTTATAGATTTCATGCATTTATATGAATATAACTCAAAATTCCGTTGCAAATAATTGGGCCAGTATTCATGTATGTTGTAGTTCATACTGTAGGAACATTCATAAAGGAACTTCTAAATAATTGCCAATATATAAAACATTATTTTTTTCATACATCTGTATTTACACGCGTTATTACTTTTCTGATTGAACTATTTCACAGTTTACTATTGTCTGCATAGGGCTGCTCTAAAATAGAACACATTCAAAATTCTGCTTTTTTGTTTTCAAATTAAAAATGAAAATAATGTATCTTCCATGTGGCTATTTCACAGAAAATAAAATGAGGATTTAGGCGGCTTTTTGATCTACTAAATATATTTTGTGAGAATTATTCACAAATTAGGCCTTTTTCCCTGATATTAAGTCTGGGCTATCAAATCTGTCCCTTTGAACATTCCACCTATGGAGTAGAACAACCTTTAAAATCCCAGCCCATACAAACCTTCATAAAGTAAACGCGTGTGTCTAATAGTGCTAGCTTACTCTTTCGTTTGCCTTTGTGCTCATATATCGGTAGACTCTTTGCACAGAGAGAGAGAGTGATTACTAACTGGCTCCGCAATTGCAATTTGCTTAATAGTTTAAATTTATCAAAGCATTAAATGTATCATGTTCTTGTCGTCTGGAATAAAATTGTTAACTTGGACCTAGAACATCAGCTATTAGTTCTGAGCTTTCACAGTGTCAAAGACAAGCTTGAAGGATTAGGTTGTCAAGTTCAGCCTGTCATCTTCAAAAAAAAAGTGAAGGAGAGAGAGAGAGAAGGAGCCAGGCTATATTTCCTCCGATCTGCACCAGACACAATGAGTGTGGCCTAGTTAAAAGACAGGGAAGCCTGAGCCTTCTGCTGAAGGCAGTTAGAGCTGCTTTCTATGCATGTGTGGCAAAGCGAGCCAGGCGTCTAATCACCACGTCCGGGGATGAATTTATTTCAAGGGGATTTCATGTGGAACCTCTAGGACATACCAAAATGGGTGGCTTCACTCTGAACAAAAAAACACGAATAAAAAAAACGTAGGAGGTTTCTCCCACAGTTGCTTGTCACCTCACATAAAAGGACGCAGGATGGGCTGAGTTAAGCACCTAATATTCACTCATTTGAAGGACTTAGGCTACAATGGCCTGGTTTAAAATACCCATCACAGGCTTTGGGTATTGAAACGTTTTGTGTCCTTTTCCCTCTACAACTGAATAGCTCGCCAGCAGAGCTGAACTGCCCACCTTTTCTCATTAGACTTAGTGAAGGGAATACCCTGTCGTGTCAATAGAGGATCTGCTGGTTAAAATATCATTAGCCCACATCAGCATTCAAAAACTGTTTGCCTGTGGTTAATTAAAAAGGCTGCACAGGAATAGATGTTCCAAAGGGCCTATCGGCTTGTTTCCTAAAGGACTTTGCCAGAGTAATTTAAGCTTTATGTCAAGCAGCAAGGGCGACACACCACTATCCCCTAACTGCACTTCCTCAGGTTTACTCTGATGATTCATCTGTCCCCAGAGTCGCCTGATTAACACCCTTCTCCAGTTAATAAGTAAACAACCAATAAATAAATAATCAATCAATCTTTTTGGACATTATTCCAATAATGAAGTATTATTTTTGTAGGCGTTTGATTTATAAGTGATAACATGAAAAGCTGATTTGAAAGGAGAAATATCACTCAGATGTTCAGGATGTAAAAGCATCTGTCTATCATTCAGGACTGTTGAAATAGTACAGTACTTACTGTACCTTCAGATATAGGTACATATGTTAATTATGTACAGTACATACATATCAATGTTAAGAAGGGAAAATCTGGTGTGAATCACAAACATACAGTAAGTACAATTAGGTAATACCTAATTTCTTGCTGTTCAGAAAATTTGTTATCATATTATTGCACCTCATCAATCAATGATATTTTTCAAATACACGTCCTTTCACATAGCACTGCGGTTCTGTGCTATACAGTTAGGTCACACTCCAGAATGTATTTATTTAACCCTGGGGTATGGGATTTCAGATTTTACTTTTGTAGTTCATCCAAAACAAACCCTCTACAGTCACACTGTAGTCTTATGGGAGAAACGTTTTTCAGAGTTGTGATGCAGAGGGATCTTCCTTTCGTAGCTTTTTGACAAACAAGTGGTTTGCTTTAAGGCCCATTGAATGGCTTGGTTGAACTGAAATAGCTGTCACTTGGCTCTGAAGGCCTTTTATTGACAAACTAGATTGCTGTTTCTGATTTGCAAAATGCATAGCACAGCCCATCTCTTATTGGACCCGGAGTGAATGGGATTCTTGCAGATCTCTTGAGAAGGTGATTATAAAAAACAGAAGACAAAATAAAATGATGCACAAAGACAAAAAGTAATTAGAACTCTGTGTCTGGTTTCCTGATAGTGCACAGGGAGCTTCAGAAAATTAGTCTAACTCTCTCCGACAACCGAGCATGGCATTGTGGGTAACATTGCAAAACAGTAGGGACCTTCATTCATTGCTATCATCTTCGCTGGTTGTGTTCCAGTGCCTTGGGTAGAGCTTACACAGTTCCGTGCTTGTAAACAGGCTTATGATCTCCGCAGATCCAGAAGCAATGGAGTTGGAGTGTTGGATGCTAAGGGGCTAAGACCTATAAACCTTGGGTTATCACGGGAGGCCCTATAAATCAATAGGAAGAGAAAAAAAGGTCTAAACACTAAAAAAAGCGTCATCCAAAGCAGCTCACATGATCTCAAAACACACACAAAATCCCTCCTAGTCAGGAGAGGAGGAAAAAAACTCTCTAGCCCGGCAGTGTGGTTATAAATTAGGAGCTGTCAGTATTACAATGTATATTAATAGTCACACCTCTTTTTAATGAGTTTGGCATTGGCAGCTGAGAGGAAATACAAGTCATCATCGCGCTGCTCATGCACACCCCGATGAAAGAACCTATAATAAATCTTCTGAGAGCGGCGCTCACCATAAATATGTATCGCATAAGGCATCTGTTTTACATTCTGCATATAAATCAGAAAGAGTGCTGAATAGCAATGAATCAGCCACTCGACGCTTGATTTGATAACAAATCGACTCTGATCTTGGGAGGGGAGAATTTAGAGCCCCCTGTCTGAGGAAAATGGGGGGTAGGTAAGGACCCCCAGGCCTCCTGCCAAGTCTTTTCCAGCAGGGGAAGGGAGTCAGCAGCTTGTCTGGAGTCGTGGCAGCCATAGGGAGAGGGTTGGCGAGTCCTCTTGGCCGGTGTGCGTTGGGCCTGCTGCCCCACCCTGCCAATTCATGGCTCTTCTGGAGTTCAGGGACGCAGGATAGTCAGTGGGCTCCGCGGGCGTCGGCTCCGATCGCTGCTCAGGGCGGTACCCTGGCTGTGGCCTGTGCCCGGTGTGCTCAGCTGAAACAGGAGGTCAGGGGAGTGGAAGGGTTTGTGGGCTGCTCTTCTGTGAAACTTGATAAAACAAAACATGGGAGCGAGAGACCTCTTCATTCCTATTAACTCTTTGTGAGCTTTAGTCCCTAGTTTTGCAAGGCAGCCACAAGCCTAAATACTCATGTGGTGTATGTTCTTTAATATCTGGTATCTGTTTATATTTGTCGTGATCTTTCAAAGCTGTCAGGAGTAAGAGGGGGGAGAAGTCAGGCGTAGAAAACAGAAAGCGATGGGGTGAAGGTGGGGGGCATTGTTTCACTTTTCAAATTGTCCATTGAAGAGAATCCAAAAGTAAATGATAAGAGAGATAATAAATAAATGCTGGTATTGATCATATTGTCTGTAGTAAGCCACTGCCCCCAATTGTATTAGTCTCTGAAAAAATATAAAAGGAAGCAAAACAGCCTTGATTCCACTTGCGTCTTCAGATGTGCACGCTGGATAAGACTGGCAAGCTTTTAAACTCCTGTTTAGTCACTGGAGCGTAACAGGCCTGCCCTAGGGTATTAATTTGACTTTGAATGCGGCTGTAGTACATATGTAGATAATAGCAGTATTGATAACATATATACGCCTTTACATGACTGTCTGCCAGAGATAAAATCAAACAGCTATTCAGACAACAATTTACCATCTGAAAAGCTAGATGAATTGTAACCTTAAACCAAGAAGAGCTCCTTGGGGACAACCTGGTGTAGCTGTAGTAGGAGACAGCAACTTAGGAGACCCACCACAACAATTTTAAAAAACTTGGCAATAACCTGCCTGTTAATGATCCTAGAGATAGATAAAAAGAACAGAGCTGTTACCCATCCTCCTCATACTCTGTGGTTAGTCCTTTAAAGTGTTGATTAGTGTGTGTGATCTGAAAGCCATCCCCTGCACTATGGACTGCGCATGCATTGCTCTGTGTGCCCTGCAGTATGGTGTTGGCACCGTGCAAAGTCAGGGCTTTGAAATACTGAAGACGCAGAGCAGAAGGGGGGATTCTAGAGTGGGAGGGGGGTGGGTTGAATAGGATGAACAGAAGTACAAAGCCAATGCTGTTCATATGAAAAAAATGAAAGAAAATCAAGAAACCCAAATGGGATCCCACTCTTCAAATACACAAATGATCTTGTGTTAACAGCTGGGATTTAACATCTGTCTGTGAAGTCACATGTCCAGAGAGCAGATGCTCTTTGGTGCTGTGCACTGCCAGCGTTGCTCATTGCTGTTTGCCTTGCCCATGGGCTGGGCTCCGTCAAGGTGTGCACTTGAACACCTTTTCATCGGATTCTATTGTTGCTTGAGATCATCCAGTTTATAAGTCTATATTGTGTTAAGGGTGGTGAGAGAGAAAAGAGAGACAGACCTTCACAATAATGAAATAGACTGTCAATAACTGCCTGACCTTATGATTCTGTGAGGATAAGGAAAACACGGCCTGGAAATACTGAACTCTAGATCACTGCAGCTGTGATTTTCTTCTCGCTGAATGCTTTGGTTTTGGGTTATGTTTGTTCAGTGTCAAAGAAAAGGTTGTAAACCTTTCCTTATGGCCACACAACCCAATAACTCTTGAAATAAAGAAGTCCTATAGATTACAAATAATTAAAGACGACTACTTTGGGATTTTTAGTAAACAATTATGTGACTGTTTTATAATTATCATTCATGTGCAGATAGAAAGTCATGAAATCGCACGGATAGCCTATTAAAACACATCCTCACACCTGAAGAAGGCTCCACTGCTGAAACATTGTGCTTTCTTTCCTCTCTTTTCAGTATGGAATAAACCTATTACTTGTTCCTATTAAAACACTTTTAGTATTAGTATTAGTATTAGTATTACTATTAGTATTAATTAAGTGTAGAAATTGATGTTTAAGGATGAAAATTAGACAATTTTGAACCTTGTTTCGTACAATTCTTTAGCAGATTGTGACTGTAAAGGTGACTCCTCTTTCAACAATTGATGAGGCGTCTTCTCAGATAATCCAGAAATCCTTCAAGGCACAGATTTTTTTATAGTAAAATTACATCTCTAAACCTTTATCTTTGTGAAAACATAACATCATACAGTAAGTGATAATATCCGTACCATGTTACATCTCAACTGTGGAAAAACCAACAACACAACAGTAGGCAAAGCTGACATGCGCTATGTGGGTCTAATAATCAGATAATAAAAATCTTTCTCATCAACTGGACCAAAACAAAAATCATTAGGTAGGGGATTGTAATTTACTTTCCCTGACCTCTTATTGATTATTCGGCACCAGCTACACAAATATCAAAGGAATTATTGATCGGGAAAACCTCCCAGATAGATCCATAATGGCTTTATGCAGAGAGAAAAAAAATAATTACGCCTGTACTGTGGTCAAGTAATCACAATACAAATAGCACAGGCACATTATTAGATGTATTAATTACCCAGATCTCCCCGAAGTGTAGAGATATTGAGCTGAAGGGAAGAAAGCCAAAAGAATGTTAGTGGCAATAACACCAGTAAGGCAAATCTATCAGGGGACCCCAGTGGAAAAGATGGCTTCAGCTTGAGCTGGAAAAGGGAACCGGTTTGTTTTCCTCAGAAACTAAGCACACTTGTCTAGCTGGGGGCCTTGTGTGGCTATGGGGAGCCCTAGCCTTACTGGAGTTTCAGCAGTGAAGCTGGAGTTTCTATTTATTCTTCATTTTTCATTCAAATGAACCAAGCCATCAAATCAATGGCTCTTTGGCAAGACAGTATTTGCAAACCAGGTAAATTAATAAACATACGTCTGGTAAGTTGTGTAGAATCATTTTCTGTAAAATGAAAACTGCTTGGTAAACAAAACATGCTTATAGATCTTATAGAGAAGATAGAAAAGCTTATAGAAAATAATTATACCTTTGCTTGTAAAAGAGGAGGTATATAAAATTCGGAATGAAAAAAAGAGACAAATGGCAAAACTTCAATCTTAATCCACTGAGCTAATCAGCTTCTCTCTTGGGCTGTGCAGTCACATTTTCTGCAGTTTGAAAAAAACAGCTGGATACTACAGAGTCTTTCTACCCTGAAGAAAGTACACATACACTAGTGGACCTAAACTACTGCTCAAAAGCCTTTGGCTACAAGTTCTATTTTCAGAACCAGGAAAAAAGAAATGACCAGAAACGCTGCAATAAACAGTCCTTTGAGTTTTAGCATGTAGAACACCATATGCTGCACTTACCATTCTCTCATCTTCTGTTTCAAAGCTATCTGATAACTGAGTAACTTTGTCTCTCTCTAGACTGAAACTGATTTCAGCAAGGCAAAAACTTTGCAGGCAGAGTTATCATACCAATTGTCAGTTTTGTGTTCTATTTTTTGTTGGAGGACTGACAAGCTCAGTATACAGACTGCATTGGGCCACTTTGTGACTTAAATGGCTGCAACGTTTCAACCATTTTTAGGACTCTTGAGAGCGTCATGTTTTGATTATGGCTTCAGAGGAACTGGATAAAGTCGCTATTCAAGAGTGATATTTTAGTCTATTTCTTCTAACGGTTTGGAAACCATATTTAACGTAATCTGACAGTTTAAAGCTCTCTTTGCAGCGTGATAAACTAGTGCAGCCACAACAATGCCACACAGAGTGGCGTAGCCATTATTCAGTGCAATATTATCAATTTGACCTAGTCTGTTTAAATGAAACACATCTATTGTTAAATGGAAAAGCCTGTTTCCAGTGACGTCTGGTTCCAAGGCATCACGGATATAGTGAGGCCTTAATACAAATGTTAGAAAAGGGCAACAAGGCTGAGAAGAAAATTCTTTCAGTAGGAAATAGAGAGAGGGAGGGGGGAGGCAGAGACAGAGGTAGAGTGAGTTTGAAGAGTTTTCCTGCAGCTTGATTCACACCTGCGCTCTCTTTGGCAGCGTGGAAGGCTGGGGTCGTCTGTTGCTCGGCGGGAGTATTTGGGAATGATTAATTGCCCTGTCTCATGAATGGAGCTCTCGAAACAGCGGGATCCTCTGCATATGTAAATACAGGCAGTCTCAACGCAGCACTGTAGAGCGAGATTAACAAAACGACTGCACTCCCAGATTTAGGCCAATTCCTGAATCTTTTTATATTACCACTGACAACCCGAGGAATGCAAACCACAGGCGTGAGAGAAAGCCTCAACTCCCTTCACCCCACCAAGAAAGAAAATATAAAACACCCCTTAAACTCCATCTCAAATTCAGACGCCCAAATTACTTTCCCTGATATTGCAGAGCCACAACACACACCTTGCAAAAAAAAAAAATTAAAATTGAGCACAGACAAAAATCTAATTTAATTGCATTTTGATCTCAGGTTGATCAGGTGGAAAGTAAACAATTGTCTGTCAAGTGTTGTATTCCAGTTTTGCACAGTATGCATACAGTATGCTGCTTATATAATGCTCGTTTGTTATTTGGCATTTAAAAGCAAAAGTGTTGGAAATTATTTTCCAGGGAAAACTCTGGGGGGAAAAGGTATGCACAGCAATGAAGGTCAAAATTGTTTTTTTGGAATTCAATGTAAAGACAAATACTGTACATGAAATTAAATAGAGGTTAAGACAATTTTGCATGAAAGTTTTATAAATACAATTCTTAGTTGGATTAAGTAACTGGTGCATAATACTTGCACATCAAGAAGGCATTTGATACTATTTAATGTACCACACTATAGTATGCCATAATACTATGTAGTAAATATTGTCAAAATATCGTTCCTAAACCTGCACAAAACCTGAAGCCTGTGATGAGTACTGTAAGTGTATTATTTTTACAGCACTGGATGTGAATTGCATGTGTATGTAAAATGACAATGTTATCCACTCTCATGTAACAAGTGAGGAGCAAAATAGTGTCCTGTACCTGTGCAGGTGCTCTGTAGCTTAAACCGTAGGTGGGCTTCCAAGGGGGCAGGTAGGATGTGTTGCACTGTGAAGAAAAGGAGATGCCACGGGGGTGGAGGAAAATATTTCCTCCCAGTAGTCCCCCAGTGCTGAGGCTTGCCAGCCACAGAAAAGTGTTTGAAAATCTAGGGCAGCCAGTGAGCCAAGTCTTCCATTCCTCCCACACATGTAAAGGAAGACATTGAGAAAATGCTGATTACAGCGTGGATTCAAATAGCATGCCCATTCCCGCTATTTAAAAAGACCGTGCTGAAATGGGAGTCAAGCAGCAGTTTTCAGAATATAGAACATGATGAAGACATTCATTTAAAGTGCCCATCAGAAGTAAGCCCTATGCAAGATTTTATTAAGGTGAGAAACATCAGAGGCTCAA
This sequence comes from Atractosteus spatula, assembly GCF_055471065.1. Lineage (NCBI taxonomy): Eukaryota > Metazoa > Chordata > Actinopteri > Semionotiformes > Lepisosteidae > Atractosteus > Atractosteus spatula. The sequence continues at coordinate 55,892,781 of NC_142712.1, forward strand.
CTGATAGAGATAGGCCTATCTAGTAGATGTATCATCATCATCATCATCATCATCATTATTATCATTTTTTGCCAATTTACCACTGAATGAAGGCCTCCCACTTGCCGTCTGTTCTCAACTGTTTGTTACCCACCTTGTTGCAACAGTCATCTTGTTTTCGCTTTGCCGTTTTCAAGAAGATCTCCTTGGTCATTTCTTGTCTGGGGAAATCTGCAATGAATCCTGCCCACCACCATTTCTATTTCCTCACTGTTGCAGCAACGAGGCAGTGGGAGGCCTGCTCATTTGTATGCCTTTTTGGTATTTTGAGTATACCCCAGTTATTGTTTCTTTTATATATGTGCTTTGCAAATTGAACATACATGTATTATATGTGAAAAGTTACAAGTACTATATAGAGAAGAATTTACCTAAAGTCAATAAATTAATCCCAGTTTCTTTGGCTTTGCCTATAACCTGCACCTTGCATACATCTGCTTCTTCCTTTAGTTTGAATGAAGGGAATCCGTTAGTCCCTTAATAGTCCTTTAATTTCTCCTTTATTTCTCCCAGGGGTCATGTCTTTCCAGCAATCATTTACTCTGAAAACTTAAGCAAACCAAATCTATTTGTGTATTGGTATTTAGAGAACGTTCCCAGGCCCAAAACAAGCCAAATAATAACCATCAACTTTAATTTCCTCTTGATTTTATTCCCTAATCATAACAATTCCTTTTTCCTATAAATTAAAGGGGGGAGGTGGTAGGTGTGCATTTAGAGAAAGTAAAGGATAAATCCAAGGATTTCTCTTTCTTAATATAAAGAGATGAAGATGTTATGATTTTCTATAAGACTTTCATCGCTGGTTTGTGCTTTCTCCCTCCGGAGTGACCTTTTTCAAATCCCCTAGAGAAGTATAAATACCCCCAAAAGAAAGATAACAACTATCGTCTCTTACTCCTCACTATTTTTGTTCCTTTTCTTCTTTTTGGAATCTATACTACTTCATGGCATTTGGAAAGGTCAGACAAGTGTTGAATGTCCTAGCTGTTAATGTCTGCTAAACTTTTGCTGTTTTGTTGATAGAGGGAAATAGGGCCACGCGTGTTCCTTTGCACAGTCACAGGTACAGCAATAAGCATTCTTCTCATTTCCATTGAAAGAATCTCAACAGTTGTGTCTGTACAGTAATTAGCTGCAGCTTTCGCTTCTTTGTGTACAGTACTGTATCTCACTAGTCTATTCCTGAATACACAAAGCTGTTATTGACTGCATACTGTAAAATGAGGAATCAAAAAGGAATTTACAAATAGCTAAATTAACTTAATTATTATATTGGTTTTGCTTTAAGCAAAGTTTTAATTTCTTAAATTCACTACATAGTGGTCATTGTGTGAAGGAACGTAATTAAGATTAATTAATTAGCTCATTGCATGATTATAAAACAAGAAGACTCAAGGGGAACCATTAATAATAATAATAATAATAATGTTTACATTTAATATAATGTCATTTGTATTGCATATTTTATTGCTAAGAAAAAGATACAGATTTTGGATGTGTTCAAATAAGATGTTAATTTTGCATAAAGCCATAAGAAATGTCAAATGTATGTAAGCATTATATGATTACACTTTAAATATTTTCATATCAACATGTAATTGCTTATTTTACTCTGTGTCATTATGTGAATTCAAACTGTTAAGTAACTTTAATACAGAGAGAAACTCTTCTGATTATTATGAAACTGTCTTCTGTATTTTGATCTCTGAAGATCTGTGGGTGTCTTGTGTAAATCTACCATCTTATATTTAAATAAAAGCAGCAATCTGCTTCCTCTGCTGGGTATTTTTTATTATGATCTAAGCTGTTATTTGTAGCCTTACATTTTTTTAGCTCTCTGCCAGTCATATCCTAATGTTCAGAATTCCACTATACAAACTATATAAACTGTAACAGATAAAATAATATTAAACATTAAAACCTGTTTGGAAATTTTACCCAATGAGTTTGCCATGAATCTTGCATATGCTAAGGTCATTTCAGAAAGTTGGACTTGCCATTGTTGGGAATGACACCAAGCTGGAAGCAATTGTTTCTGATGGGCTGTACAGCTGCCCACTCAATATTTGTAGCCACTGTAGACATCCGTTCAGACTTGGCAATTTGCAGCCTTTGCCCTTGAACTCTAGTTATTAGTGCAATGTGTCTCCCTGTGATACCACAATAACTCCCTGCTGAACACATTTATAACGCCGGACACCGAAGGCCAGGGCTGGTAAGGTGCGCAGCTGCAGAAACAGGAGTCGGAAGGAGAATTTAATTTCCTTTATGTTCCAAACACACCTGGCCTTACCTTTACCCTTACACGGAAGGTCATGACAAACCACGACGCCTTTATACGCCCCACGCTTGTGTGTGCGGTAATCATAATGCAAAGAGCATAACTGCAGATTGGACCATTCTTTCCAATGATGACTTTTTCATTAAGAGCCCATCATTAAGAGCATTTTGGAGAAATGCCTCAAACCTGATAAACGTCTCTAAATCTTCTGTCCTTTTCATGTTAGAAATTAGAGTCTGAACCCTCCTGTTAGGAGCTTTTGTCTCCTTAGATTGTAGGCTTATTACATTTTTAAAAAATCAATAAATAACAATACAGCCTACATATTTTGAGAAGAGAATAGTTTAGGAAACTGGATTTCTGGATAATTACCAATAACGCATTCGGGGGAACACCTGTGTAGCTGTCAAAACAGTATTACATCCATACCATTCAGAAAACAAAACCACAGACTGAATTCCACTCAGTATTAAGCCACAGTCCTTTCCGTTACATTTTACCCCCTTAACCAATTACAGGCTCCACTTAACTAGCCTGGCCTGAGTAAAAGCAAGAGTTAGTTACCCGTTCTCAGGAGTCTCACCAATTGCACCGCTTGTGGGTTTAATGCACTGTGTTCTTCTTGCTTCCATCTCTCACACATTGTTTCACCCCAGGAGCCTGAACCAAATGCATAATTTAAAGAGTCCTTAATCTGCGATGGCATTCCCATTTGGTCGCCAGCAGATTTCACTTTATGATGTCAGCTTTGTTCCACAAAGGTCAATGGCGGGGTTTTTTTTCCTCCTCTGTGTGCGAGGCGGCCATCGCGCTGGGCCGCTGCACCACTGGCAGACCTGTCTCCAGCATGGGGCTGCGACATCGTTGTAACACTGCGTGACATCAGATAACCTTCACGGTGTATTCCCTGGGGCCGGAGCCCAGGAGCGTCAGGCCAGCTTCGGGTTTCTGGAGAGAGGGAGAAGGGGGCGCCGTGAATGTTCACCTCTTTCTGTAACTTAAGTGTTTTCTCAAGCGATGAGCTACTGTACCTCTCTGAAGCTTCACAGGCCTGTGTCGGAGAATATTTTGTATTATTTATTAAAAGGTGCATAATTTAGCCCCAGCTTAGATTGTTATCTAAATTGCTGTAACACAATGCACTGTTTTGTTTTTTCCCCTGCTAGCACACAGTAGAGTATTTAGGGGACACTTATAAAGGGCTTTTTAATCTTTTATCTTTTCACCGTGGCCGTTTAAATTGCATGTTCACAAACATTACTATTCCTATCTGTTGATTTATTGTTATGGCCCCATTTTACAAATTATGGGTTCCACTGGAAAAAAAGTACTTTCTTCTCATAAAAGTTTTAAATAAATACTCTGCTGTGGCTATAAAAGCAATTCTAAACCACATCATTATTGCCTTCAGAATGTGGAAAGTCTACAGTGACCTGGCATAGACCTCAACTTACTTTGAGACAGAAATTTTGTAGCTGCAACCAAGCACTTGGCGCAAAAGAGAGCAGACAAAAACACATCTGAATCCAGTATATACAGGTGATGACAAAGCTGCTCAAGTAGAGGAATATTTATTCCACAGACACTGAAGTGTTGTTACGTAAACAGGACAATTACGCTTTCATTGGATATTCTCATCTTAATATGGCAGGATTCTGTCCTACTCAATAAATGAAACGAAACCATACTATTTAAGGTGGTATGTATGTTAATTTAAGCTTAATTCAGTTCAAATAGATGTAAGAACATCTGGCCCGTATTGGTGGTTAGTAGCTCATGGATCCCAGGATCTCATCTAGGTGTTTTTTGAAGGAAGTCAGGGTATCGATTTCAACACCATGGCTGGATAGCTTGTTCCATACTCCCAAAACACTTTGGCTAAAGAAACATTTCATGATCCTGGTATTATTTTCACCTGCACGTAGTTTCCACTTGTATTATTTTAAAAGAAAGCTTTTATTGCAGAGCAGTGTATTCTAAAGGCTGTGACGCTCCTGAAAAACAAAAAACTTCTGCTCTGCATGCTCTATGTCTAAGTAAATGATCAAATGATCACAAAACTTTGCACAACATCAGTGGTGCCTTTGGATGTGGCTGTTTGCTCGCTCACATTCTGAAGTGGTGGGGGCCGACTCCAAAACATCCTGCAGGGCGACAGATTGCCAGCTCCAACAGAACAGTGTATTAAGTCGCTGTACCCAAATCACAAGTCCCTGCCCATAAATCTGAAGAGCCGGGCCCTCTGGGAACACTGCAGTGGCTACACGAAAGGACATCTGATGACACACGAACTCCATCACTGAGCAAATAAAAAAGACATCACCTCGTAACAAGCCGGTGATAAAAGGTTCTTGGGCTTGGTGAAAATTAAGACTTTGTAACAAGGTCTGGGCTCCAAACTGACAACCATTTTCTTTGATATTTATCATCCCCTCTGTGCCATTGGCTATTATGCGTGAACTTGCTGTCCTATGGCAGGCTCGAATTTATGGGTGCTCCATTATTAGGAGATTGCAGCAAAAGAGGGGGAGCGCTATGGTTTTCTGAGGACGTTACGATCGCCTCCTACATTATGCTGCTTGACAGGTTTGTCATCCTCCTGCACTGATGTGCTCTGTAGAGTGCTCTGATATCATTAGCTTCATTGCTCCTAATGTGTCTGCTCTCCTCAGTGGCCATGATGGGTCATATATTGTGCAAATAGGTGGACAGGAGCTGAGTGCCAAAGATTACTGCATAAGAACAACTGGGCTTTGTTGTAGAGCACATGAGAAAGGACAGACTTATTCATCATTAACAGGATTCTGCTTTTATGTACTGGATCAGATGTGCACAGATGTGTAAAAATATCCTGAAAAATATTCCCTAAAACACACTTTTAAGGAAGCAAAGAGTTAAAAAAAACAAAGTTTACTTTTATTATGAGTGTTAAATCTCTTTGACCTTCATCTACTGTCTTGTTTTCATTTTCATTTTAAAGATCATGTTTTATCCACACACATTACTGTATATAAATACTGTTTCTTCCACTACAATAATACTAATAATCAAAGGAACGGCGATGATGTGACAATGAAAATCCAGCTACTGTAGCTTATTGCTGACTTTCAGAAATGCTTCATACATCACTGCGCATTTCAGGTTTAATGTGTGCCTTCAGTAAAAATGCAAGTCTTGCACTAAAACTGGAAAATTATTTAAATTATAATTACTTCCTCTAAAAGTAATTTGATATTAGCTGTTGTCAATTGAGTTTTTTTTTACAAAGAACATTCACCTTTTTGGACACTCCATGGAATAGTTATTTTTAAAATGTTATGATCCGTTGCTGGGCAAATGTCCCCTTTCATTTTTTATGGTTTATTTTTTCTGAAAAGGAAGCATGTCGTCGTTGTAATTTAAACCTGCGTCTGTCCTAATGGGAGACAACAGGTTAACTGCTTTGACATTTTACCACTTAGCTGCCAGTATTTAAAAGCAGTGTCAGTGTGAGGTCTTGTCAAAAACAAGTCTGTGACCTTCAGTAACTTCATATTTTCATATTAACATCAGCCTTTGTTTCCGGCATGAACCCTGCTACGCCAGTAAGAACTAATGGCAGCTTTCTCAATCTACGCCAGCTCCCATTGCCCAGTCTGACAGTAGGATACATCTGGGCTAGATAACAATTACCATCATCAAAACTGAGAGGAATGCCTCAGCAGGACTTTCAGCGTAGTTCCCTGTTTTTTAAATACCAACAAAATGCACACATTAATATATATACACATAGTTAATTCAAAATCTGAAATCTTCATGATACAGTCATTTTTTTACTCTTCCTAATTTAACACTATGTGCCACAAACGTACAAAGTATGAGAAATTTCTCTGAATGATTAGAATATTCTTTAATCAGCAATGGGGGTATACATGCAGCTTTTAAAGTTTTGGACATCTCCACAGCAGCTGAACAGTGCTTAATTAAATGTGTCATAGATTAAATATTGAAATACCTGGATGGAGATACTGTAGCTTAATGCAACATTTTCCCCTCAACTACCCGTCTTTCTGATTTCACTGCTTGTACTGATCTCAGTCGTATGGGACAGTGTACATCCAGCAGTGGAAGCTGTTTCCTAACCAGTTCATTCTCATTTAAAAACTGATACTTCATGTCTGAATTTAACCTGTGTCTGTCAGATCATTACCTCTATAAGCTCAGGCTCCATACTGCAGCTACAGCATGCAGCTGTGCTGGTTAAGTTATTTATAATTTGGCCTTCTTGAGCTTTTCGGTGAGCAGTCAGCCTAAATCTGATACACACAACCAGCTAGGTCTGACGAACAGCCTGGTCATGAACATAATGCAGTCAGTATGACCCGATGGGTTCGCTGGAAGGGCAGTGACGATGGGACTGGTGGACAGGAGTCTGAAGGAAACTATTTATTCGTCCCCAGTGAGAGCAGGTGATATGTTTGTCCCAGATGACAGAAGATGTGGTGGAGTTGGGATTTGTCTTTCTCCTCAACACTTATGAACTTTATATGCAATTATACAACTGCATGTTACAAACAATAATTGCCTAATTACGCACTTCAAAATAATAAATAAAAACATTATTACAGCTTTTCAGTTTTTAAGACAAAAGACAATAGGCAATATGTTTTCAATGATTTAGTCTTAGAATGAGTATGATGTTGACTCAAGGTGCTTATAAGTCTCCTTTTTATTTCATTCTTTTATATTAAACAGCTGTGAAATAATAATTTAGGTTTCAAGCTCTAAAATATGAAAAAAAACCTCATTTAAGCACATATCAAAGGTTACAAAAGAGAGGTCATTCAGCTATATATAAATACAAATATAAATAATTGTATTCATGTTTCTAGTTACCCTACTGGCCTAGTAAATAACATGATTAGTCAATAAATAAATAGCAGTTTGATGATTGGATTTTAAAAGTGTTAATACCCATATCTGACACATAAAACAAATTTTGTCATGTAATTATTTGTTTTAATACTCATTCCTGATATAGCCTGCTGTCATCCTTCTTTCTTAATATTTATTTAAGTTATTAATGGTTTTTATGCCCGCACTCATGAAATGCATTTATTGGCCTCTATATCGTCCAAACCATATTTGTTGTGGTTGATTGGGTCCAGAGAGTCGATTATTTCAGAGCTTAGATAAAGAATACTAATCGACTGGCTCTGAATGAGGTGAGGCTAGAGTGAAAATGTTTAAGGTACTATAAGGCTAATTGAAGCAGTCAGCTAGTGTAAGCTGTGCACTCTATACAAGGTCTGGTGTTGCAACACACTTTCTAAAATCACTGTCACTGCCACAGTATTAAACAGGGCTAATATCTTTATTGTGATACAATACTATACTTTATTGTTCTTCAAACTGTAGTCAGTACTTGTGCACAGTATATTCTCCTGCATAACTTCCCATCACATTTACATATATGTGCTGGTGCTAAAGTATCACCTAGAATCTTTGCAAATCAATTACTTTCTTTCTTAAAGACATGTGAGGATTTTAGTTATTATGTATAAATACTGAATGTGTGATACATTGGCTAAAGGCTAATAAAAAGTAACCCCAGGTGTTGGATATGTTCTGATTGGAGATAAGTCACATAAAATATCAAAACACCCATTTTTCCCAAAGAAAAGGATAATGTGAAATTCAAAGAGACATTCAGTAAAGAAGTATAGTGTGGTGCTTATATACTTTGTTTTTCTATAACTTTTAATATAAAGAACTGTTTTTTATTATATTATTAATAATAATAATATTAATCAGCCCCAAAAGTCACCCACAGTAGTAAATCTTTTTTAAAGGTTTTAAAGAGTTGAGGTGAGTGTACTGGATGAGCCCTATAATAAGAGCCTCTCAAAATAAGCCATGCCTTGATCCCCGGCATTTTTGACATGGTGTGAATTGTCAGGATTTGGCAAAGCTTGTTTTTGAGGAGCAAAAGGAAGTGAAGACATCAAGTCCAGCGGAATGATTTGTGAGTGCAGGGCATGGGTGCACGACGGCTGTGAGCACACAGCTGCAGAAATAGGTCAGGTGCTTGTTACATAATGAGCCATGCTAAATGAGAGTCCAGACCTCCCTTCAAAAACACTGCAGCAGGAATAAGGAGGAGATTAGTTAGGAGAATCAGTTAGGTTTATCAAGCATGGAGGTTTTGCATAAATTCAAAATCTGTCGGTCATTATTTAGAATTTCTTTTTCTCCAGTAAAACTGCCTTTTTTTCTTCTTTATAACTCCTGCAATTTGGAAAGGCTCTAATTTTCACAGTTATTTTCTTCCGGTTGCAAACCATTGGGAGATGGTTATTTCTATACTGTGAGCTCCTGATCCAGACTGCAGGACTGGGTCACATTCCTCTCATATGCTCTCCAGGTTTCTGGCCCATCATGGGGGTTGCTGGACCATAGCAAGTCTGTTGGCACTAGCTGAGAACACGGCACCCTCAGAGTGTTGGGCCAATGGCACGGTACACGCTAGGACATGGCCACATGTCCTGCTCTGTACTGAGAAGAGGGATGTGCAAGATTAATCACTCCAATTCCTTTGGTTTGTTTATAATGTAACCTTGATTGAAGAAGGGCCTTTGAGATAGAGATATGTTTTATGGGAAACCTGGGTGGGAGTCATGTAGGAAATGGTCTTCAATACTAATTAAGCCAAAGTACATTCAGTAGAATTGGGTTTTGACTACAAAGTCAAGAAGTCTCCACTCATCCTGGAACCTCTAAAGTTCACATCTCATCAGAGTAAAACTGAACAGGGTTAAATGTATGAAATGTTTGTGATTTCTCTTTTGTTCCAATCATACTGCATGTTATCTGCACATCAGATTTTTCTTACAAATGGGGTTTGTTTTTTATTGACCTGCCTTAAAGCAGGGAAATGTCATCTATTGGCATCAACCAGGTTGAAGGGATAGATATCTTAGTTTACTGATGGATCAGAACAAATGCCTCTAGCATTATTTTTTATGGAATCTCATCCTTTATCTAGAACCCACAGCTCTGAAGTCCCATGCTATTGCGTGCAAAAGATCTTTTTTTCTAACACCTCACACAAAACACTTGTTTGGTCAATCTTCATTCATCAAAGAAAGCAGCACAGATCTTCAATGGCATAAATGTCTGCTCAGGGAATACAGTATCAGTGCAAATTAGCTTACTGGCTAAACTGAAAATACACTTATGTTATTATTGAATGTGTCCGTCATAAATAAAACATGAAGATTATGGGCAAAGCTGGCAGAGAATACGATCTCATGATGATGTAAATGGATAGGATTATTGTTTAAAATACACAACATTTTACAGACTGAAGACTTAAAATGGACAAAGCATTATGAAGGCAATTAGAGCGTGCCAGGCTTTCTCCTTCTCCCATTATTCAAAGAAAGGTCTCACCCATCCGGGCCCCTCTATTAGGTGAATCCGTTGGCATAAATCTGTGAAGCCAATGGAAAGTTTAAGATAAGGATCCGCTGAGGCGAGGACAAACAGCTGCCGAGAATCTGGTGAGGGAAATTAAACCAATTGAGGAAGTCACTATTTTTCTAGGCCCGATGTGAGTTATAGGCCAAGACAGGGGTGTATATTTTTGTTAGGATGGAGAAGGGAGTTGAAACGAGCGAATATTGCTGAAAGAGCGCCGCTCGCATTCAGGCCGAGACAAAAGCTGGAAATGAAATAACTTCCTCTCCTCAGGAAAACACAGCAGCTCCTGACAGAATAATAGCGGTCGAGGAGAGAGAGTACCCTACAGTAATAGGGCCACAAACACAGGAAACGGTCCAGCCGCCTTCTCGGGTTGTTAAAAAACACACACACACACTCACACTCTCCAGCACACCGTCGCAAACATGGTGGGCTCAATGTCCTTGGAAAGGCGGGACATTTATCTTTCAGTCGGTGATAAACAATTCATCTCCGACCTTCATACATATTCAATGAGACCCCCTTAACCAAAAAAAACTTGGAAAATATACACTGGCCAGCACTTTTGCCTTTATTTTTGAGACTGCGTTAAGGGCACGGAGTGCAATTCCTTTTGCTTTGTTCTGACTGAATTTTGTTTTCTCCCCAATAATAAATAATTTTTCAGTTGAGTTTAAAGGGTGACACTACGCACATGTGGCACCTAGGCACCAGACAGAGCCCAGACAGCTAGTACATCATAAGAAAAATCCTGCGCTCATCTCACTCAGTAAGCACAACCTAAAGCACACAGATGCAACTTACTGTAAATCTAACCTGTATGAAAGAACAATTTAATCTGACCAGACCAAAATATCTTCTTTGCTTTCAGACTTGAAGAAATCAATCTCAAAGATAAAATCTGGTTGAATGCAAAATAAGAAAATACTGTATCTTAATTCTCAGATAGCCATATATATAATATGTAACATCCCTTATAAAGTAATGTAGTTTGGTTGGCTACCAAAAACACAAACTAAAAAATCTATTTAAAAACATTAAAAACCGCATATATAAAAATACTGCTATGACAATAATTTATATAAAATAATACCTTCAAAATACAGTATGATTAAATATCCTCAGACTAAACATGTTAGAAATGCTTTTGTATGTAGACTAAATATGAACTTCTCAACTTCCACAATGCTATTGTGAACTTGCAATGTGATGCAAGAAGCTTGTACAGAAATAAAGAAAAATCTGCTTAATTTCCATCAAGCCATTTTATGAAAACACAAATTCTCAGAAGTTTAGGTGAGGAAACAAGATGGTATTCAGTAGTTATTCAAGCAGTTCTACATCATACAGAAGTAGGGACAGAATTATTAATGTAGTGCCCATCCAGAGTGAGAAGAGTGTCAAAACTGGAGAATGTAGCTATAAAACAATTGGTTTAAGTTATATTATTTGTAAGGTTATAGAAATTTATATAACTATTACAATTATTTTTAATAGTTATATAAATTCTATATCAATTATAGATAATTATTATAATTAAATTAGAGGACCACCTACTGTATATGGAAATCAGATACAAGAGAATAGTCAACATGGATATAGAAAAGCTAACTCTTGCTTAACCAACATTTTAGAATTTTGTGAACAAGCAGCATCAATAATTGATGTGCGCAGAGTGCATGATATGTCATATTTAGATTTTCAGAAGGCTTTAGATACATTTCCTCATAAAAGATTAATTCTGAAATTACAAGCATAAGGAATTCAGGGAAACATGTGATTTGATTGAGAATTGGTTAATAAATATAAAACAGAGTACCAATAAGGGGTGAATGTAATTAGAGGAATACCTTCAGGATTTGTATTAGGACCACTGCTGCTCCTAATTTATATCAATGATCAAGATTCTGGTATAGTTATCACTTTAGTCAAATTTACAGATAAATATCAAATTTGGAGGACTGGGAAACACCATAAAAGCAGCAAATGAAAATAAAAAAGATTTAAATGAAATTCAAGACTGCACAAACATCTGACAGATGACATACTGTATAATGATGACATTTAATGTAGACAACTGTCAGGATTTTGCACACAGGTAGTCAATAACAAACTATGAAAATGTGAAACTGATACCATAAAAGGAGCTACAGTACTTTATGAAAAAGACATATGTTACATCTTCAAGCCAAGCAAGCAACAACCAATTAAAAATCAAACCAAATTTTAGGATACATGGTTGAAAGCATGGAATTCTAATCAAGGGATGTTCAGCTCAAGTTGTATAATGCGAGGGTTGTGGCAGTGTGGAACAAGACACCCAGCCATGTACTGTACATTAGTTAAGGCTGGTACCCTGAATTCTTTCAAGAAGCAGATGCAGGATAATGTACAGTATGTCCCCATGTTGCATGTGTTATAATTTTCTTGTCAGATGAGGCTGCAACATTCATGCCATTTATTTAAAACCAATGTTTTGCACATTGCCTGTTGTCTCTGTCTTTCTTTTCTTATACAAATGTATTTTTGTTTTTTGTATTACTTACCATCTGAGAGCTAAATAGCATTTCTTATACCATATATCTTTGCACCAGTATAATGACAATAAACTTGAACTTGAACTTAATATCCTAGGAAACAGTCAACCACAGTGATGGACAATCAGAGGATAGGAAATAGTATATTTAGATGTAAGCTTTTAACAAAGTTGCTCATGAAAGATCAGTTTGCTACTATCTTATAACGGGTCAGGAGGGCTGAATGACTTCCTCTTATTTGCAACTGTTTTTGTGTACCTAAGTGCGAATAACAAAAGGCTGGTGTGCTATGAAGTAACAAGCATGGCATCAGGTGTACAAACTCCAATTTATGTTCCTACAGTTTTTGGAGTTTATTGAGGGACACTTACAGCTTTTGTCTTCACTTACCTTTTCACATGTTGTTGGCTTTGGGAAAGTACCACAGACAACTCTTCACTCTGGGCATTTTTCTTTTAGAAACAGAATTCCTGTTACCCCAGCTGCCAGGGGGATACCAGCATTGTTGTTTAAAGACACCCGAGCAATCACTTTGCTTCTGTGATAGAGCTCATTGTCTGACTTAACCATTTGACCGACACTAAGAATAGTAGCATAACAAGGAAATAAAAAATAACAGCAAAACAAAGCTAATGCGATATTAATTATCCGGGCGGTTAGATTACTAATAACATAAAGAAAAATACTCCATTCTATTATTATCCAAGTTATTTATTTTGTCTATTGGCCCAGAGAGTGTGCTTGGCTGTGACTGAATATAAAACAATAGCAAGATCCTACTGGGATTATTTGATGGAGGAAAATATGTAAACATCTTTTCTTTTTCCCTGAGAATCGAGTCGTCGGAGATAAAAGACAATATTTGACAAATACAATTACACAATGTCTTCTTTATTAATGTCCAGATGACATAAAGTACAGTAAGTTAACACTGAAACACTACCAACTCAATGTGAACATTTGTTCATCCCACAGGGGGGACTACTGAGCCTAAACCAAAATGAATGATGAGCTTCATAGTAAAAAAAACATTTAAAGCTCTTAAAAGAATCCTGGAAATAGCAGGAGCTTTGGGTGTGGCTTTCACTTAGGTATTCCATCATGCTTCTCAACATTCTCTCCTTTCGAACTTTTATGGAAGTCATCCGCAGGAAGTCATACCTATTTTGTATGCAGCACATACAAAACAGGTATTGTTTCAGAAGAGTTAATCAAAGTCAAAGGTGGTGTAAACAAATTAGAGTAGTTAGGGAATGTCAGAAAAAAATGCTCCACGCACATAAAAAAGCTATTCACCTCTGCATTAACTGAAATGAGGGAAAAGCAGCATTGCAGGATACTGGCCCTGTGGCTTTCGTGTAAAACTGCAGGGATGCCGTTCCCTAAAATGATCCCAGTTTTTATTTTCCTAAAGGTTTTGGGAAGAATTAGCGAGAGTCATCGGATCTCAGGGAACTTCATGCAGAAATTATACACATTCATTTTTTTCCTATATAATTTGCAACGATTTTTATCCCAGCTATTAGACTTTATGCAAGAGGTTGCTATAAACCCTGTTGATTAATAGACTATCCCCTTTTAGTTCTTTTTTTCATTTCTTTCTTTATTATTATGCAGTTTAAAATTGCCTTCTACTAAATTCACTTTAAAAAAGACGAGGCTGCCATTAGGCCTTTATGTCATCAAGAAATTATAACCAAAAAAAAAGCTTGCAGAGTAAGCAATTTTAGTGATTGCCCAACCCATCCATCTTTTTAATGAGCTTTGTTTATAACCTCACGCCATCTTCCCTATCACCTTCCTTATTTACATTTCTTGGCCCCTTTAATTAAGAAAAGAAACAGGTCTGAAAAGAAAAAAAGAAAAAAAATAGATATACATATGTGTATAACAATATGACCTGATTAATTTAGCTAGCGGGAGGTTAGTGACTGGTGTGGCCATTATAACACATAACTGCAGTTTGTGGAAGGAAATCAGGAAGAGAGAATTTTCTCTTACTCTTCAGAGGCAGAGAAAATAGTTACATTTGCCGCGACAGAAGACCCCTCCTCATTTTGTTTTATTTGACTGTCTTTTCTTTAACCTTTCCTCCCCACCATCGAAGCAAAGGCCTTCAAAGTTAGGTCCCTATTAGGCAAATAAGGCCTGATAAATCTTCAGCACCTCTTTAATGAGGACTCCTGAGCAGTGTCATGTTAATTTAAAAAGGTTAACCAAGATGTGAATTGTTATCTCCACTCATTTTTATTGCGCTAATTTCTCTTCATAGCTTCAGGTTTTGTGATGTAGTGGACTTTATGGAGAAAAAAAAATGCTACATGTCTAGCACTCTGTTCAGTGCTGGCTTCTATCTGCTATTTAGTGTTTGTATTCTCCTGCACTGAGAGAAAAAATGTAAAAAATATGTGTGAGGTAAATTTTTGGTATTGAGGTATCTTCCTTTAAGCCACTAATGTGTGTAATAAAATAGTGTATGTTTTACACTTCAGGCAAAGTTTACATTTATATTAAATAAAAATACCAATTAAATTATTTACAGGTTAAATAAAGTCTTAGTCTAATTTTAGAATATATGCAGGAACACAATACAAAATGTTAGGCTAAACATTACACAGGTATTTAAGAAATAGAATTTAACAACAAAATCTTCCATGTTTTTTTTTTCTGTTAATAGCTGGTATTCATATTGCATTAAAAATTATTATAAAAATAAAAAAAACCTACAGTACATATCACATTAATGCATGTCTTCTTACCACAGGGTGTAACTTTAAAAGTTTCCTTCCTTATTGGTTGTAAAATAATTCATTACCTCAGTGCTAATTGGTACAGAGATTTGCTGACAGCATGTTTGATTACAACATTGCAAATTTCATATTAAATTTAATTCTATCCCTCTATGGTTCCCGAGTATTGAATAATACAGGTTAGGAGTTTTTTTAAAAGATTTATTGCAAAATGTAAAAATACAGTTAAATGAAAAATGCACAATGTTGGAGTGGATACTGTAGAACATGGTTTATTCCATTTCATTATGTTTTATTTCTAAAGAGCCTAATTTATGGGCATAAACATTTTGTTCTCCACTTGTAGTTTTTTTTTTAAATTAAGCTGCTGTTTAGATCCAAGCACAAAGAAACAGGATATCCTGGCATCATATCAAAGACATCTAGATGCTTACACTGCTGTCCTGTGACTGTGTCTGCTACAGATTTCTCAATGTGTCAAGACTGGCTTAAAACAGACTCTCTGATAAACAACAACCAAAAAGATGGAAAAGCAAAGATGCTTTTCAGCTATTCATGACAACTAATACTTAGAGCATGTATGTATATGAAGCTTAAGTTTCTGGCAATTTGGAAAAAAAAAGATATAGCTCACTAGCCGAGCCGCAGACTTCTTACACAATCTAAGGAAAATAATTATTTTAATTATATAAAATGCCTATATTACATTCTAGTCTGATAAGCAAGAAAAAAAAAATTCCACCGACACCTTTTGAGAGCAGGAAATGTTATGTGGTGGTTTTTTCCCCCTACTTAATGGAAATCCACCACTGAATGTTGGACTTGGAATTTGATTAGTAGTTTTTGGTTTGTGTTCACATTTTAATTCAATCTGAAACTAGAAATTGAATTCTGAATCAATGTTAGCTATCCTGTTTTGCACAGAAACCCAAAGGTCTAAAAACTGCAAACCTTTCTCGAGCCTATATTATTTTAACGGAACTCATTTACAAATACGAATTGAAATTTTTAGATTAATAAACTAAATAATGTTTAATTATGCAATAATGTTTTGAAATTTGTATTTAATATACCATCCCTAAGAAAATAAAACACTGTAAAAGCCTGCATTGGTTGGTCTATAAATTATCATTATGAAGATCAAGGTAGTCTTTTCAAGTTAACCATCAATGACTTTGTTAACACAGAGATATAAATTACAGCTTTCAATAGAGACACACTTTAACAACACAGGTTTGGCAATTAGTTTATTGATTGTAGAGAGATTGTCCTTTTAATTCTTTAGTAGGTTTCCTTGCATGGCTTAATTAACTCAATGTTCCTTGGAATCAATAGAGGCTTCCCACAAAATTTATTAAAGAAACTTTCCTTTTCCTGTTTTTTATATAACACACCTCGGATTTGAAACTCCTACTGATGTAAATAGTTGGTTCCCATGAGTGGTTATATTCACATTTAATTATTTGGGAAAGTTTCAAAACATGTGAAATGTGTCTGAGAGATTTAATTTACTAGATTTGTTTTCCCAGGAATGCTCAACTGAGTTACCACTTTGCTTTCTCAGGTCCCAATGAGGTCCTTTCTGCCTTTTTACGTAAGCAATGCTATTGGGTTCACAAACTTTGGTGTAAGTTGACAATGCAGCTTTGTTGGCATCAACGTATTAGAATGCTTTGAAATGAAGCAGGCCATGCCAGGTCTTCAGTGGGCATTTACTGTATTATCTCACAAAGATGATACAAAGTTTAAAGACTTCCAACCCTTTTCCCTTGAAACGTGACATATTCTACATATGGAACTGATGGTACTTGTACAACAGTCCTGTGGCTGATGCTACATGCAGTACAGCATAGTTTGTTTTACAGTACATTCTATTATAAACTGCTCAGTGTTTGCTGTTTACAAGATATCTTACAGCTTAGGTAACAAGACCAGTCATCAAAATGCTCTTTAATCTTCCCTTCACCTCTCTGATATAGAGATAGGACGTTGAGGTCTCTATAGTCTTTGTGCGTAATCTTTAAAAGCTGTTTTCAATCAAGCAAATGATTCCTCCTTTGCAATATGCTAATGCAGGCTGATTTATCCTCGTTGTAAAAGTTAATTACCGTATGTTTGTGAGGCCCATAAGATGATGTATTTAATGTTTATAACTTGGATTATTAAAATGTCCTGACTCGATTACAGGGGGTTCTTCTTCCAACCCTACAACTAATTGTAGCTTTAAATCAAACCACCCTTTTGCCTTAGGAACCAGCACCAAGGATAGGATGGCATCAGTTTTAATTAACTTCACCTTTGTTTTTTGGCTCATTTGAAGTGGATGTTAGTTGTAAAAAATGAGCAATGTCATTGTATTTTCCATATTTTTAACAATTTTCATTAGCAGTGCCGTACTACTATACTTTTAGGTGCTATCATTCTGTCTCGTCTGTCTGCCTTGGAATAAACCTTCAAACCATTAAGAATAAAGAAAACACAATGTTGGCACTCTGCTGTTGCTGGATATTGTAATTTCTGTTGGGGAAATTATTTTCTTATTAACAATGAATCAACTACAAAACCTTTACAGGTGACACTACATGCAAAAACTGTTGTGTTTCATAGGCATTGACAAAGGCACCAATTCTTATAAAATAAATGGTGGCATTTCAATTACAGACAATACAAATATTCCATGAAAAGACTGATATGTTATTTCAATTGTAGCAACATGTTACTGCGTACAGTAGTTGAGTAGCCTATGAGGCAGTTTTAGCAGTGTACTGAGTCCTGTCGAAGTCCTGTTTAATGTATGTCAACCTCCTATCAACAGAAATTATATCATTGTCTTTCACTTCTTCTGTACATTTATGCAGTTTGACTGTCCCCTAAAAAGACAAATGTGCCAGTAAAAAAAATAAGACTGAAAATCAAGTGGTATCATAACAGCCATCTTTATTTGCGTGAGAGAATCGGACTCAAGGAAAGGAGTATACCAAATCGCATATGAACTTTTTGATAAGGCTGACATGAAAAGAAAAGAAACTAAAATCTCTTTCGATGCACCAGCCTGTAGAAACACAAAAGAAAAAGATATGGATCTGGGAAACACTGAAAAGGTCTGTATAATCTTCTCTGCATCTCAATCTGTCAAAAGTAAGGGGCCTTGTGTGAATAATTTTTAGTGACTGTATCTCCACATTCACTGCCTTCTGTTTATCCTTTTGTTACAGTTGTGGCTCTAAGTTTAATTGTTCGTAGTGTTTATGGAAGAAGGGGGCGATCTTTTTTCAGGGATGTCTGACCTGTAAGGGTTATCGTTTCCAAATATGCAGTTTCCCTCTTCCCGCTACTCAATTGTCTGGTAATCTCCAGTGCTGGGCTTCAATTGTGAGAAAGCATATCCATTACAGAAATACTTCTTGTAACAGCCTGACCCAGTGCTGCAGTTCTCATAAGAAGAAAAGGGGTTAATAGACTTCCAGAAACAGTCCCAGTAGGAAGGAAAACGAACACATTTATTCTGCAAGGTAAGAAACCCATTTGGCAGACGTGGTATATTTTTCAAAAGGCTATTGAAAGGATCCATGTTTTCTTAATTCATTACCTGTTTCTTTTTTCCCTCTCTAATGCAGGAGTCTGATTAAGATTTGCTATTAAATCTCATCTGTTGCACAGGAACTGAAATGCAATGGATTCCCAGGAAAATAATATAAAAAGTTTCAAGTGGGCATTGAGATGCTAGGTGCAATGTTTCCACAGACTGGTTATCTGCTTGGAAAAATGTTCCATTCGTGGCTGACAGGGAAAAATAAAACACTCCTACTTGTTTTGTTATTATTACAGAGCCCAGCTATTTTAAAATGGACAACTCTGACATGGCGATAATACTTTATGTATACGACCAGCTACTGAAAAGTGATTCATAAAAAACAGCAACCTTAGCTGGTGTAACTTGGCACACCCCTTGGCCTGGACCAAGCTCTCAGAGCTATCAGAAGCCTGATATATATGCTATGGGTACAAACAACACTGGGAAAACTGGAAAATGTCCCTGTTTTTCTAGGAGCTTATTTTAAAATGGGTGTAGAGATTAATGCTATTGTTTCAGGACTCAAGAGCTGCCTAAATTCTCCAAATGGACTTTTACATTAGTTCTAACAGAAGAATGAAAAGCCAACGGTAAGTGGAAAAACAGAAAAAAGGTCAAAGGTCTCATTTAGTTAAAAGTGTGGCTTTTAAGGATAGAGAAATACAGTAGATTATATGGACAACTTTGATGGGTAAAGCAGTTATGAGCCAGATAAAATACCTTACTCAGCCTCCCTGTTTTAAGAACCTTAACAAAATGATATCATCTGTGTAAAACAGTGACCCTTTTAGGAGTTTTACTTTCCCTGTTGCTGCGTTTGATGACTACTATAAAACCTGGAAATCTCTTAAACTGGAGTGGAATAAAGCAATATAAAAAGCTACACAATGAAGCATAGAAACTAATTCTAGGCCAATTACCAGAGAGTAGTATTCCAAATGAACACTAACTTAAAAAACATCCTGGCAGCCCAATTTAAGTTGAAACTGGATTGTGCTACTGCCTACATAAAAATGCAAATTGAATGATCGGAAAGCCCTTATAACAAAGAGCAGGAACAGTTCCCCATATTCTGCACACACCACTTGATTTGACGAAGTACATCAACAGTATATTTATAGTTTACTACATTTTGCTTTGGGGCTTCTATTGCAAGTGCTCGTCTGACAGCGCTGATTAATGCCCAACTCTGAAGTCATATAATTTCATTATCTTAATAGTCAGCGGTTAACAAGGGAATTAAATAATCCTGTATAAATTGTGGCATGCCTCCTTTCAAGTACTCAAAAGCTTTTTTTTTGGCGTGTGTGTGTGCATGTGCATGTGTGTGTTGTGCATGTCTAAAACTTTGATTCCAGTGGATGTCTGAGGAGTTATAACTAGGGACAGGGACCCAGGTTTAATTCACATTAGAATTCGCCTGCAGCACTGCACCTCTGATCTAATCAAAATGAATTCGGGTCACACTTGCTCAACTCTTGACTCCAGCGCTGACCTATGCTGTATTCTTTGACATGTCCTGGATTTTTATTCTTTCCTTGACACAAACACTGTTGGATAACACTTTGGAGCAATAGGCTTCCCAAACGGTTCAGTGAATCCAAGGAGATGAATTTTTTTTTTGTTAGTTTCTGTTGCCATTTGCCTGACACTTTATTCTCGTTTGTTTAAATTCCAAAAGAGTCAAAATGTCACATTTATTATTTCCATGCTGCAGACAATAAACCATAGCTGGTAAACTGGTTAAGGGAAGGTGAGTTTGTAGCGGAGCTAGTTTGGACACGGTGACGTCATCGCCCTCTCTGCGCGGAGCAGGGACTTCAGCCGCCTGGGCTGGGGGAGGTCTCCTTTAGCTCACTCGGCTGGTTCCTGGTGCATTTCGCCAGAGATCCGGGTTCGCGCCCAGGTGTTGTGGGATGATCAGGCGGGGTGGAGTGGAGAGGGCACGAGCCCGCGCGGAACCGCAGCGGTCACAAGTGCTCTGCAGAAGAGAACACAAATTGAATTGCTAGTCAGATCAGAACCATGACTTTGTTAGCAGTCTGGCTTTTCTGCTCATGCTCCTTAAGACTTGGGACACACTCATACAGACCTTCTGAACCAGTAAAGCAATCTGTGTACATTAATATTACCAGATATTTCTTTAATGACCTGGCATTCCATATCAGCTGTAACAACATACAGTACCTGCAAGAATTGCTTCTGAAATCCCAGTAATTGATAAATCCCAGTTGGAATTCTTCATTTTGATCTGGAAGGCGATCTGTGTACTGTATTTGCTGCTACATGTTTTGCCGCTTTAAAAGTTTAGCACAAAACTTGTTTAAGGGCGTAATATAATCAAACCCATCCCAATCAAAAATGTTCTGCAGGTATTTGTAATATCCAGTAACTGACATATCACATTTTGTAACCTCAATTTGGAAAGTGCAGTCTTAGTGCTAACAAGCAATTCCAATTTAAATGTAGCGTAGAAGCATGATTTCACAATGTTTTGCACATGGGTGAGAGCCCGACAACCTAACCATGAGCCAAATATGAATGTAAATGTGTTGGAAACCCCCCACACTCACCTTACTTGGAGGGATGAGCCAGGGAGCTGCTGCCGGAGTGAAGATGGGGTGGAGGCAGGTGCACGAATGATGATGCTCTAGAGACGTGATATTTCGATATGCAGGAGAGTGGAAGTGGGTGAGATTGGGGTCTGACCTCCTCCCCAAATGTCATTCAAAACTCTTTCTTGGAAGGAGTTATTTGCTTCTTTGAATTCTTTCAAGTCTGGTTTTGCAAATCCTTTCTACACAAAGGATAATGATGAAGGTGGTAAGATCAGGGTAAAAATTCAGTACCTGAAGTCTGCAGCTTGCCTTATCAAATACAAACCTCACATGAAGATCATTCAGTGACACGCACACATTATGCTTAGTTTAACATGCAGTTTTATTTTCACTGCACCTTGATATTAGAACCTTAAAGAAAAATAGTGCAGTGAATTCTTTGTGATAATGATCATGTTACTGAGTTTCACTGTCCTACAGAAGTCACAGTGTCTGACTCAAGGATTTTATTTCCATATTCACTGTAATTCCCTGATTAATCTAATTATTTACTTAATTATTCTTAATCATTTTTAATCAGTCAACAAAAAAGATACAGTGTTTATTAGCACCTACAGGGCAGAGCTGATGAACACTGTGAGCAACTTGGTGGTGTTGTATGAAAATTTATTCCACATTTACTTACTCACTTTCTCACTGTAGATAATTCAGTATAATCACTATGAATATACTGTATTACATGCCATGAAGAAAGTTGCACACAAAGTTATTTTAATAGATAGAAAGATCTAGTCAAATATTTATAGATGTATTCAAGGTGTTTGCTATGTGACACCTATGTATCATTGTGCATTCTTTGAAACCATAAAAAGCATTTGTTTATGACCAGCCTTGATCTTGCTAATGAATAAATGTATTTCTTATGTAAAGCAGGCCTGTACAGAAGATAGATTGATGATCCATGCAATTTCAGAGAGCGCTGTTGGAACCCAATCAGACAATACGCTTTTAATAAGATGTTGCGTTGTTTTGCTTTTGATAGTTGGGTGAGAATGAAATGCAATTGCATTAAATTGGTCTTGTTGAAGCACTGGGAATGATTTAATATCTTGTTGATGTGGAACTGGCAATACCAATGTCATATGAAACCTTCGTTTCAGCAGAAGTTCCTCAAGAAAGTAAAGTTTCTTCACAGTCTATAAAAAGTCTTCCAACCTCCTAATAAACCAAACTGTCTAGCTAACATGCTACTGCTTAAGTAATTCATTGAGATGTACAGTACCTATGGAAAGGAGAGCAATTCAGAGAAAAGGTTATGAATTAGTAATTGCAAGATAATTTAGCAATTACCTAAGGAACATGATATTTTATAGTTTTTGTGCCGACATAAAAAAAGTTATTGGGCATGTGTAGTTTATCACTACACAACCATAATATGATTGTTGACAATGTTTAGAAAAATGTTACCAGGGGTTTACATACAGAATAACCCACTGGCAATGATGTGGTGGTTATGACTTAACCAGCAAGTAGCAAATGGCTTTCAGAAACTCTACCCTGCAGCCCCTGGTCAGCCATTCAGCAGCTATGATGTAATCTTTCAATGCTTGCTCCTACCTGAGAGAAAGCTATTCAGACTGATTTCCCCAGGTTAAGGTTATGTTAGGAAGGCAGTTACACGTGAAGGTTGGATGTCAGAGCACAAGTAGCTCATCCAAGGCCATTTACACATATGTCAGCAAGCATTTGTCATGCTTGGTAGTGTCATCTGCATCGCTAAAAACATTGTTGGCATACATTGGAGTGAGCTTGTGCATTGATACACAACAACAAGAGTGAGCCTTGCTTGCCATGCTAAGAGTCTGTGGCTATTCTCATACCATTTAGCGGTTTAAGGGATTAGAGTACATTGCATGTGATGTTGTTGTTAGATTTTTTCCCCATTGGATTAGACCACAAGCCAGTCTCCTCCCTGGCCAATAGGGTTGAGGGTCAAAGAGATTTGCGCTAGAGCTAACGAAGCTTTTCTGCTCAATCTAGGGGGATGTTTCCATTTTTTAAAAGAAAAATAAGGAAGCAGCTTGGTAAAAGACTCCATGGAAAATCTGTCTACATCTTTGTTTATTTTTAGAGAACATTAGCATGTCTAATGTTATTTAACAGGTGATGTCGATTTAAGTTATAAGAGTAAATACCAGCATATTATTTTAATCTGAGCTCTTTGCCATATCGGTGGCAGATTAAGCAGGATCTAAGAGCAGCCCTTAGTTAACATGAGCATATGGGCATGATCTTACTGCTTAACCCCTGAATGTGGTCTGCACAATGCATACAGAATGTCATGTGCCTCTCACAGTTTGCAGCATAAACACACTTTTTAACCTTTCTCACTAGCAAAATATAAAATGCACTAAGATGTAAAAGGTGGCTAATTCCGTTATGCTTATTGACAAATTACTGTCTGACTTTTTATAACACTACCAGATTTTTAAAAACATTTTCTATATTTT
This sequence comes from Atractosteus spatula, assembly GCF_055471065.1. NCBI lineage: Eukaryota > Metazoa > Chordata > Actinopteri > Semionotiformes > Lepisosteidae > Atractosteus > Atractosteus spatula. Next base: position 55,916,494 of record NC_142712.1, read on the forward strand.
CTATGTTCTCAGATTGTGCATTTCTTGTTAAAAAAGGGGAACAGTTTAAGCTAGTATGTAATAATATTTTAAATCAAATATGAGTGTATTGTAAAGTCATTACAATTTAAAGTCATTGTATTGTATTTATAAATATACTTGGGGATTTTAAAAACTGAAAGGAAGGTGGCATAATTGTCTTCTGTCATGCCTGCAATGTGGAAATAGTTTCCAAATCAACTTTTTTTTTAAACTGGCAAACAGAATGAAACAGCTGGCAGGGGATTAGTGCCATGGCCTTCAACACAAAAGGTGGCCATGTTGTTAACCACAAAGCCATTAGGTTGATATTGCCAGGGAAATGGACTGACAAATCCCAGTGGTGTATGATTTATTTGGTGAGGTCTGTCTTGTGTGAGGATCAGTGTCTGATTGCACTTGTAGGCCCTACCAGGCACATCTGTCCTCTAATGATACTTCCCTTTTAGTTTGCAAGCTCAGAACCAGTCATTTTTCCTGCCACCTAAAGCAGTACAGAATTACTGAAGCTTTTTTGGTGCCCTTCAGTGAAATAGGTAGTTAGATGTAGCTAATACGAGCTGCTACCTCTATCTCATTCTCTTTCTCTCACTCTCTCTCCACCTCTCAGGAAAAGTTGCTCTTATTATTTTCATTGGGTGGCTCTCACTTAGCATTTTGCTTTGTCTGATAATTGACAGGCAAGATGACGCCTCAGAGGAGGGAAGATATTCATCATAAATAAATTATGGGGACAAAAGAAAGCACGGCATAAGCAGATTTATGTAAAAATATCTTTATTAGGGATGACAGGACCAGCGAAATGTCACTGTGGTGTTTTTAGAGAGCAACAGACAATATGGAATATTGGGAGAGATCCTGCAATGTTGAAGCAACACATCAGCTGACTGCTGTCATTATTTCTTTGTTATTAATTATTGCTAAAGATGTTTGCATTATGGCATTAAATCAATTCAATAAGTTCTTTAAGTGTGAGATGCAGGTTACTGCAACACTCCTAATAAGACACTGGTGCAGATCTGCATGCTGAGGGCATTACTGTGAACACAATATTTGCAATATTACAAATATTGTCAGGGTGGCCTGTGATATAAACTGTGAGCACACCAAAGCTTACTTTATGACCCCAGCAAAAACAGTGAAGATCAAGTTAAAAAAATCAATGCACTTCTTACTGGCAAAAATGTTTTGGCATTGCTGGTAACGTTGCCAGTAATAAATCAACAGGAGAAGATCAGAAATACTAACTGCCAACGATGATTAACGGCAAACGTTCTGACTTGCTGCCTGTTATTTTTTTGTGCATTCAGCAAGCTGCAACCCAGCCTGCTGAAGAGCACGGACAGCTGTTGACCGGGAGGCCATTAGCAGTAGCCTCTTGTTTCCTCAGCGCTTGAGTCGAGGAGCCCCTGCTCTGTGCTCCTCAAGAGACACACAGGCATGAGATAAGAAGATTACGAGAAAAGTCTGTCTTTAGTCCTTCTCCATCCCCTGTCAGACACAGCAAGTTAAATTACAGTGCAGGCTGCAAACATATTGATCATCCACTCAGTCCCTACAACCCAAGGGTTGTGAAGGACCATCCATGGGATAAATTGAGTAATCTCGGGGAAGTTTATTTGAGCCGCAAGGGGCTACTTTAGTTCAGCAACAAACGATCCTGAAAGCCTTAGCAGTAAAGCCGCCTGAGTAGAGCAATGTTTATCCACCTTAGGTCACCAGGAGGTAAAGGATGACAGACAGTGCAAGAAAGGCAGAAAATTACAACAGCACTTGGGGGGGTGTGGTGGTGATGACAGTATGTGTGTGTGTTTCTGTGTGTGTGTGTGTGGGGGGGGGGGGGGGGGGCTTGTTTTAACTATCTAGTTCCCAGAAATTACAATTGGAAAATTTGATTATTTTATATGAGCTTACAGGGTCAGACAGGAGGTGGAGAATTACACTTAGTGTGTTGAGGTCACCGATCTAAATCCTTGTAACAGAGGATATCCGAACGTTAATTGGATTTTTTTTTTTTCGTTTTTCTGAATTCTTCGCCAAGGTGAAGTGCGCTCTCCCTTGCCAGTCAGCCTCCGAGCATGTTTATTTCTCATGGATCCTGTCTTTGTTAAATGTTAAAGAACTGCAAGACGCTGGACTCATTCCGGGTGACTTCTTTCGTGTCACAAATATGGCAGTAAGATATTGCTTTCCCATCTTCTCCTGTAACCCATTTGCAAGGTTCCAAAGCTAATTTCACTATACGGCAAAAGATAACATAACAATGAGCACATCAAGGGGAGAAAATGAAAAAATTAAAATTCAACAATTTATTTTTCCCTTGTGTTCCGAGATCCCTCTGCCGGCCTCTGTCCGCAGCTCACTTAAATCTCTTCAAAGGTCTTCTTGTTAAGTACACTGTGTGCCTTTTTGACAGACGAGCAGCTAATTGCTCTGTGAATTACTGCTATCGATTTCTGTTTCTTGTAGAACCAAACAAACAAAAGATATTAATGCTGAGGGGGGGGGGGAGAAAAATGAATGATGACCTTTCTCTGCAAACAGAGCCATTCTCCTGGATTATTGGTGATCCCAAAGAGCTCCAGTCGATAGGAATTGCTGCATCACCATGATAACTTTAATAAGCCGTCATGACCTTCTCACGTCCATGTTAAGTGCTTTAAATTTATTTACAGAACAAGGGTGAGAGGCTTTTTTTTATTAAAAAAGACAGAGGAGTCTACATTCAATTTTGTTACCAGAGTGTAGTTGTTTGTCTTTTGCTTCTTCACTTCTAATCCGTTTTGGCATTTCATATATAAAGCTTAAAAATAATTTCTTGAAAAATACAACATTGAGTTGAATTATTCTTTATACCATTGTGGTCTTACTTCGCCATCTCCAATTCAGATAACAAGCAAAAGCCTTTACTGCAAATAATTCATCTCACTGTATGAAAAAAAAAAACATTTACTGTATCTACACAATGATAACCAAGGCTACACATGCAATGTGTTGTAGGTAGGAGTTTATTAATTAATCTAATAATTACTGTTTTTCAACTCCTGCTAAATAAGAAGGGTCGTTTCATCAATGCATTTCAGCATTGTTGGAGCCGATTTGGTGTTCTACCCTAATCATTTTTTTAACTGTAAACTCTTGTTCTGATTTTCAAAATCCAGAATGTCTATGCAAGCAGCAAACACGCTATATAGCTAAAACTGCACACATGTATTTAAGCATTTTTATTTGTCCACACATTCAACAAAATGATTAATGTAGATGTTCTGGGTAATAAACTAACATATTTAAAGACATTATTTTGTAGTAAAAAAATCTACACATGGCAGCCTAGTTTTACAGCTTTCAAAACAATTATTGTAAAGCAGACATGTTTTATTTCAATTTTCTTAGATTGTCATAAATCCATACATGATCCTCCCTTCTTTTAGAAATGTAGAAATCAATCAGGAATTCATACCAATCTAAGTTTATGCAAAAGAGAATGGACATACTTTATCAAGGTCTTTTAACAAGGTTCTACGATAATGATAATTGCTAGGAAATTTGCTCAGTCTGCTCAAAGACTTTACTAGTTACAACTCCAGTACTAATTGGTTCCAGGAGAACACAGTAGGAACGGACAGAGTAAAATGTGCAATACATTTCCAGCACATTTTCACATACATGATTGTTTTTAGAGTTTTTTCAAAGTTAGGATTATTTTTTTTCAACCCTGGTCAGTTAAGATACTACAGAAAATGAAAGCCTTTTTGCCTAAATTTAAGAAAATATATATTTTGTTTAAGGTTAAAATTCCATCTTCTGTTACAGAGCTCTAGTGAGTTTAATAACAGGTGAGCTGAGTCTTCATAGACACACACCAAAAATAAGAAAAATTACTTTCAATGGCATCTTCAGGTCTTTTCCCTGTTGTTACCATCTAAGTCAAAAGGAGTGATATCCTCTTCATTAATTTTTTTCAACCTTATATCAGCGTTTTACTACAGCAAAAGAATCTTCCCTCCAAAGTACTTCATAGACACGCTCAGAAAGAAAAAGAGAGGCTGCTTCAGTGAGCTTCTTATACTTAAGCTCATAGTTGCACACATACCAATAGTCTGCTGAATGTGTCCACAGGTGTAAGCAATCTCCACTAATTCCATTCCAGTGCACCAACAAATGAAGCCTAGACTTGTGTCGTAGGGATAGAAGGCAGTTTCTTGTGGCCTTTGACTGCAACCTTTCAATGTCAATTTCTAAAATTCTTTGTGTGCATTACAGTACATTCAGTGAAACAAGGCAACACCTAGGCAAGCAGTATTCCTAGGCACATACTGATATAGAATGCAGTTTAAAAAATAAATATGCGTGTCACTATGTCAATTGGGAAAACAATATGAAACAACCCTGTTTTAGTTAGCAGGATGTGACTGAGCTACACGTGTGAGGTTATTATTATATATATTTATTTGTCATGCGAATTTGTAAGTGAATCTGTGTAAGGCTTGATTGAAGGTAATGAAAGTGAATTTTAAATCAATTTCTGTGTCTGGGATTGTGGACACAGGTAGTGCACAATCTTGGTAAGTATTCTTGAATGCCTTGAGATCCTCACCTTTAACCAGCATAACATTTAATGAGGCGCATACCTTATACTTGGAATAAAAGTATAGATGTACTGTACAGTATATATTTCTAAAAATATATACAGCTCTGTATATTTAAAAGTATTTGGAACACATCTGGTTTTGGTACTGCATGAAGGTATTTGAAATCTAATATATTTATAAAGAAAGAACATTACATTTTAAGAACTCTCATACATTAAAAGTCCTCAATAGGAAAGGAACGCTTAATGTATAAACCCTAATCTAAAAACTACTATTTTTAAAAATGATAATTTTACACCAGCTGTTTCAGGCATGAAATTTACTGATACATCCTATGGTGTCCTGGTAAAAATGTACCTAGTGATAGATTGCATCAATTTGTCATTGGCTTTATTTAACAAATGAAGTCAAAGAGGACACCTAAAGGGATCACTAAACCCTGTATTTTGTCTGCATGGAAGCAAATGCAATTTTGAACTAAAATAAAGTCTTTAATGGTGAATTGGTGACTGAATACCACTAATCTGGATTTTAACAGTGATCTGAGAGAAGTGGACATTTCCTATCAATTCTAATTCTCTTTCTTGTTGTTGTTTTTCAAATTAAAACTAATTGCGCTTTTTGATGTATGGCAAAGCAAGCAGGCACTAACAAAGTATAGTATTTTGAAAATAGCTTCAGGGTAGAACTTTTATTCAGGGGTTATTAACATTCCTTTTTGCAGCCTTCTGTTCAGTCGTTTATTTTTAAGCAAAGTGCTCTTCACATCTGTACTGCTTTAAAGAGCAACTTACACAGGCTACTGTGCATTACAACAAAAGAGGGTCAGGACCATCGTACATTTACATTCAGTCCTGTAACAGGTGTTTTTTGTCCAAACCAATGTACAATTCCATGCGGTCAAGTTGCAAAGAGTACAGATAACAGTAGCACACACCGTGAAGCAAAAAAGACAATCTCGTGTGTTTTTTAATGGTCAATGATGAAATATTTTCTTGTAGTTTCAGCATTAACTGCAATAGAGTTGGATAAGGGAATATCCTCTCCATGATTTTTTTTGTGCCATGCTAAAAGCACACTGGACATGCACTAGAGCTGTAGAGGGCTCCAGTGGTAGAGAAAAGAAAATATTTGGGAGAATTCGAGGAACTCTTTAATTGTACTTAATAACTGAAGTTAACAACCTTTCAAATCAATGAGAAAATTAAGAACATAAGAATGTCTACCAATCCTTACTGGGGGTCATTCAGCCCATCTAGTTCACTTCACAGTTAGTAGCTAATTATACTTCCAGGATCTTATCTAGCTGCTTCTTAAAAGAAGCCAGAGTATTGTCTTCACCAACATGGATTGTTGTTGAACTGCAACTCTAGTAATTACTAGTATTAATTGCTGCGACTGTCCTACACTGTAAAATATAATATACAAGTAGAGATTTATAGACAGATTTGTACATAAATTCAGAAGTTTCTCCTACAAGGGGGTCTCCCCTGATTCAGTGACCCCTAAGAGTCCTTGGAAACTGTAGGAGGACCCCAGAAATAAAGAATAATGTTTCACCCCCAGTGTGTTCTGGCAGTACTTGCAGTGAATTGGTTGACCTGTAGTTCTGCTTTTAATATTGTCTAATTAACAACATCTGGTGTTCGAATCAGGGGTCCTTTTTGAGAGAGGTTTCGTGAAGAGGGGTCGCTCAACCAGAAAAGGTTAAGAATCCCAAAACTGCAGGAGTGTAAAATATAGAATCCATGTAGAATATAGCTATGGCTCAAGGCCTATAGTTTCCTAGGAAACCTCACAATTCAAGAATAGCATTAATTGTGTAAACGTTGTTCTACAGTACATACACTAGTTTTCAGCTTCTTTAAAAAAAAACTCAGTTTTACAGCATGAACACAACATTGCTCCTATTAGAGGTTTATTATTTGAAAAGGGCAGAGATTGCCTTTATAAAAAAAAAGTTACCTTTAAAAGTGTATTGTTTTCTTAAGGCAAATGTCCTGGGAGTATACAGAAGGAGGAGAGTTGAAAAGCTATTAAATGTAACAACTTTCAATGAATTTTCTGTTTGTATAAGGGGATTTTAAAATGTTTAAGCCCACGTCTAGCATACTCTGAACAAACTTAACTCTCTCATACACTATGTCAAAGAGGAGATGATTGTGAAATCCAATACTCATTTTATTTACTCCATTGAGGCAGTGCTATTAGCTTTCGAATATGTGGAAAAATAAATTGAAGATTTTGAAGCTTTCACACATGTTGAACTGATTTAACTTAACAGCTTTAATTGAAATCCTTTGGATTTAAATCTTTATACTTTATTACAGTCATTTATACTAATCAAAAATATTAATATAAAGCAGTGGCAAGAAGAATTCAAATCATGGGAGTGAAAGGACTTTGAATCTGCAGGAATGTTATAGTATTAGTAAGCAATGTTCCAAGCTGTCTGGAGGTTTTTTGTTGTGTCCTGTTTTTAATTAAGTTTTGCTCTCTACTGTTTTTAAGAGTAAAAGCAGTGTTCTAAAAAATAGATGGCATCATAACCTTAATTTGTTATGAATAATTATTTTTTGAACCATTATTAACACAAATATTAATGAATAATTATGAATAATGACAATACACGGTTTTATACAATACACACATGAAGGATTATTTTCTGGAAACACACAACCATGAATTCTGTGACAACACATAGTACATTTTTACTGTTCACAAGTCAGTGTGAACACAAACAGCAAACCTTTCAGGTTCAACTGTTGTTTTTTAGAAGACAGTGTACTACAATGGTTAATGGTTCAGTAACTCACATATGGTACATATCCTAGCCTTTGCTATCATGCAGATTAGACCTTAATAGTTTTATGGGTCAGAGTAGGAAATAAACTCAATCCAGAACATTAACAGCACTTTCACATACTTTAGGAGGTTGAATGGGCTGATAAATGGAGATTATTGCAATGAGCATTTTATGTGTTTAAACAGGTACAATTATTTAAAAGGGCCATAGAGATAGAGATAGATCAGTAGATCACAATGAACACCGCCCTCATACCACAGAGATAACATCAAATACTTCCTATAAAGACACAGTACAGCCTTCCTAAGATTGTACCCCACTTAAGATCCTTTAAGATATAATCTGTGTTAATAAAGATAGGGCTTTTAGTTTCTCTTGTTTTTTTTCCCTTTTTTTGTCCTCTCAAGCCAGAGACAAATCCTTTTGCCTGGGCCTGCTGCTTTTATTAAATTCTCCTCAATAAAAAAAGCTCAGACAGGATTTATTAGGTACTCAGCACCGACGTTTAGTATTTCCCCAGTTATTAAGTGAAAATCAATAGAAAGCAAAGAAAATGGAAGTCATACAAGTGTTGTCGCCCAGATATTATGTCGGCTGTCTCGGCAGATTCATGACAAGCCCTAGCGCCTGCGAGGTGGGCTTTCTGCTTACATTGCAGGACCTAAAGTGGAGGTTATTCATTAGACTAAGCCAGCGGTCAGATACATTTCCAGGCCTTTTCCCCCATTCATCTTAAAAACGCCTGTATCGAGTGAGAAAGGATGCTGATATTCCTTGATAGAGATGTCAGATTTTATGTACCCACATCTGGATTTATTGTTATTTTGTTCTAAAGACCTTTTTTAACTCAACAAAATAGCCCTTCACTTGAAAATGCAAGCGAATCTTTAAATAAAGGCTCCTGTGGGCAATATACAGTACAGTTTCTTCATTTCAGAATGCATTGAAATATCATGACAGGATACTGTTGTAATGCTTGTAATTTCTCTGACTGAAGAGATTAGTTTCTGATGAAATAGTCTTTTCAATGTTTAATATAGATTAAATAAAGTTTTTAATCTACAAAACTGCCCTTTTCTTTGTTCGTGATCTTTGTAATTTAAATAAAGGCTAAAAAGGTTTGAGTGACATTTCTTGAAGATCATTAAGTTACAAAGGTCTGTGTTTTATTATTATCTACACAGCTACTTATGCCTGGTCGTAATATGTTTTTTTTAATCTCAAGATATTCATTAAATGTGAATGATGAAAATACTTAAAAAGTCCATTTATCTTCCTGAATTGAGTGTATTTCAAGAAAACTGTGTCTCACCCTGTGATCAGTTGGTCATTGGAGGCAGTTCAACACAATTAAGCCCTTTGGAATATTTATAAAAGCTAATGATTTCCATGGTGTCTAATGTACAGTTTTAAGTGGCAATTCTGATTTGGATTAGTTTTTAATCTGTGGACTGTACTGATAGCATGCAATGCTGTTTTGCAGAGAAAAAAAGTGTTGATTGTTGCTTTGTTACTGTAAATTTAGTATTAATTTAAATAAGTTGGCAACACAGTTTTTTAAAAGGGCCTAATGACATTTTTGTGTCCCCTCCTGTCAAGTACTTTAAATTAACAATAGGGTTTAGTGTGGACAGTGAAATGGGGTGTGGTGACAGCAGAGGACTGTACATTATGAAGTATTATCTTCTGGAAATACTTATACCGGATCCCAGCTATTCCTGACAGAGAGCTTTATCATTCAACACATGGCAGCGTTTCTATCCAGTTGCCAAACCTTCATTGAAGGACCAATGCGAAATGTGGAAAAAAAATTGAATTTGGAATCTTTTAATAACTTGTTTTTCTTGAAACTGTGATACAGTCAATGTGCTGAAGGGTTTTATGGACGTTTATTTTCAAATTGAAATATTCTGATGCATATAATATATTTTAACAGTCATTATTGCTTGAGGTATACCTAAGAAACAAAAGCTCAAACACAGGAAGGAGCTGGGCCAGTGCTTTCAAATGCAGGCTAGGCTATAGACATTACTGCATTGAAAAACCTTCAAAATAATCTGTATGAATAAACTGTATAACATATTTTACTGATTAATCAGGGACCTTCTACAATGTGCATGCATTCATTCTTACACTCTGTTTAAATAATTAAATGTTTATCATGTCACAGATGCACAGGGTGAATGGCACCCAAGCTCCTTGTACCAGAAATCAGCAATAAAGAGTCTGCCCTCCGTTAGAAAGCAGGTGGGGGCAGTACCGGCAGGCTATATTTATCACATGGAACTGAACCCTCTGTCTGTTCCATTTGCCCTCTCTCTTTAAAGAGAACACGGTTAATATAAAAACTCTTCTGAAATGAAGAACTTAACTACGACACTAATTTAATTACTCTTAAGACCTTTACGACAGTAATGTAAATATTCTTGCAGGGGGCCCGAGATACTCTGAGTAATTACTTAAAGCTTTCCTTCAAATCTCTCTGACTTTTCTTTTTTTATTAAAAAGCTTTTTAACATTAGCACTTTCTTCCTGACAAATTAAATGAAATTTCATTACTCTAGCCAGCCTAATGGCATGAAACTGTCTGCCTCTGTGTGAGAACCTTAACCCTTCTTTCCCTGCCTTCGTAGATTAATCAAACACTCAGCACTGGAGTCAAACAGGAATTGAGCATCGACCCATGGCAGAGTGTCTGGAGCTCCCTGCAGTCTCACAGTTTGGATAATCTGAAACAGAAGTGACGGTAACTACCTAAGAATTGATTTCCATATGCTAAGAGTGTAAAGGTGGTTTCACTGTGTCCCTTTAGTGCTCAGGCTTTTTTGTTGCTTCTCAGATTCGCACTTTTACTCGGAGCTTGTCCTTGTAAACTCTAGCAATCATTACGTAGAATTTGTTCTGGACACAGAGATGCTTGACTTGTGAGTAGGAGCACAGGAAGGTGAAATTCTGTTGATCTGATTGGATAATATTGGACAGTGAATGTCAACAAAGACATACTGTATAGTGTTTGCTGTCAAAAGGCTGGGAATACTGCATTCAGTACATGGTGGACTTCTGAAATGTAATTGCAATTATTATTTAAATCATGGCTTTTATCATTTGGCAGAATTATTTTTATTATTATAAAGCAAAACAGATGATTTTGGTCTGATTTACAGTTCTGTTTTATTCTTACAGTTTTTTTTTTGTTCAATGTGTCATCATATCCGATTTAAACCCCAATCCGACAAGTTTCTATTTCAAAATATTTCCAAATGGAATCTACACATGCCATTGTCTTTTTCAAACCCACACTTCAAGTCTTGTGTAGGTTCCTATTTCACTGGCTGATCTTTAACACCTCTCGGTTATACAAGGGTTAAGCTCCTTGGCCCTTTTTTCCCCCTGGGTGAGATCTGGGCAGAATTTGGCCATCTGCCCCATGGGTCCTTGTGGGACTTTCAATCCAATTGCCGTATGTGAGTGGATGTGAATTTCAAGGTTACACCTGAGTGTTCAAGGGCAGGTCCAAGTGTAATCGGCACTTAGATCATAGATTAATCTTATTTGCTATCTATTAGGCTTGATTCTTTCTTCCCTCTCTCCCTTCCTAAAGCCAGGATTACTGTGATAGTTTAAGATAATGGATTCTTATGGAAGGGAGGTCAAGAAGGCTTTGCGTTTCAGAAGCCACAGATAATATGATTAATCTAAAAGCCTCTTTCAAAAGGGGTCGCACCTTCACAGGCCTAATTGGTGAAGAGGGATAGAGAGAAATAAATCTGAAACATTGTGTGCAAACTCATTGGATAAAATTCACTTAATTCAACTAGAGTGTTTAATTAATTAACGCTTTATTGTAGAACGTACAGAGTGAGAGTGGGCGATGACATAGATTTTTATATGTGGAGGTATCCTGTTTATTTTTCAGACATGCATATCGGCTTGAGATCGGAGATGTTTTTATTTCAACAAAATACAAGTTTTTTGACCGGAGAATTCTGCATTTAACTTGACTTGCAGATGTATTCTCCCCTTTTTCAATCCTGTTTTGAAATTTGCTGGAATGACAAAGAGGTAACAGTAATGCTTCCATGAAATATTGATATTTCAAGGCCATAAACCCAAGTCCCATTGACATTTGTATAATACAAATTCTATAACATATCTCTTGGTTAACTGCATTCAATGAATGCATTAGGTTGCTTTTGAAAATGACTAACATTTATATAAAAGGAAGAGTTCTTTAGAAGCCCCCAAAAAAACTAACCAATATGTCTCTTACTAGAACAAAAGGTCATGTCAAGTTATATTGATTTTGGTAACTAAAGCTTAGCTTCTTGTATGAGCTACAATCATCCTTGTGTTGTATTTTCAATGGGTAGCCACTAGCCAGGTCCTTGATGATAAAAGATAAACCAAGATAAAAAAATATCCAAATTCTGACAGCCCAACAGATAACCTTTGACGACACCTTGATTATCTAGGACCGTTATCACCAACTAAATATTTATCGCAAAGCACAGACTCCACATCCTTGCTTGCCCGTTTATTATGCTATAAAATCCTTTAAGAAAAAAATCCTTGAATGCTTCATGATTCTGCTGCCACAAAACATAAGGTAAGAGTAAAAGTTGCAAATACTCATTTTTTTTCTATAGTTAATCTGTATTTGGGGACTTTCATTAGATTGAAATACTGTAAATCTCCAAATTTTAAAAGTTACCTGAAAAACCCAAACACATACAGGCTATGTGTCACTATTACTATATGGCCTTTGGGTTTATGCTATCAGGAATTATGTGAATGTAGTAAATTACATTAGTAAATTAGTAAAGGGCTTCTACTTCTGCTTGCTCTTGAAAACCACCATAACCTTAAACGTCTTTCTTGTAAGATACCCATGTCTGTAACTAGTGAAAGTATTACAAAGTTCTAAATAAGTTCTGTTGAGCACTAATAAGGGAAAACTAGCAGTTCATGGATGCTGACATTGACGTTATAGATTTGACAAAGCTGGTCTAGATGGTTCTGTATTCTTGCATAATAGACATACATTTATAAAATAGTATTCAGCTTTCTTTTCTGTGTAGTGATTTTAAAGTAATAGTGCCTTATCTTGACTTGTGTACTCAACAGAAACTTCACAAAGGTTTTCAAATGTCCTGTATATTGTGTTTTTGAGCTTTGTTGTAAGATATGCAAGCTCTGGTTAGCTTCATTTTAGCCACAAAAGCAAATCCCTGTCCTGTAAAAAAGCAGCACACATAGTTATATCTTTCACTTTCTTTTACGGAAAAATAGAAGACAAAATAATATTATTATTAATAATAATAATAATAATAATAATAATAAACACCTTTCCAGGCCTAAGGATGCTGTATATAGTGATAAAGAAATTAAAGAAAAAATGAAATATTGAACAATAAAAGTAAATAAAATGGAACAAGAAAAAACAGGACAAAACTTTAAGGCAGTCGAACATATGCCTCAATAAAAAGCTGAGTTTTAAGTTTAGACCAGAAAAGAGTAAAAGAATTTGTCTCTCAAAGAGTAGGAGGAAGGGCATTCTGTAATAATAAAGCAGTGACTGAAAAAGCACAGTCACCAAAAGTCTGAAACTTTATCGCAGGTACAGAGGACAGAGGACCAGCCTCAGCTGAACAGGGCCTACGAGAGGGAGTGGAGACATGGAGAAGCTCAGAGATGTATGATGGTGCCAGATTATTTAAAGCCTTAAAAGTCAGTAACAAGATCTTATATTGAACACATGACTTCAGAACTTGAAACCCTATAGTATGTGGGTGGGTGGTTGATATAGTGCATCTAGAAACATGGATGGAGTCCAAAACAAGTTGTTGTGTTGACATGTGGATTCAATTGGCATTTTAAAGGGCGCAAACAGTCACAGCTGGACCAGTTCCAAAAGGATGTAACCCTTAGGCTCGCGATCCACACCTGTGGTATAAATATACATGAGGCTTTTAAGAGTTGAGATCTGTTTCACTACCTACACGCTCACCTCAGACCCAGGCTACAGGTTTTATGTTCTGGAATGTAATATCATCTGCCCGTTTGATTCCCGCTATGAAAGTGTTAAAAAATTAAACTTTTAATTAGCCTAAGTCAAACAGAGATAGTGATATATTTTTAACATGGAAAAAGGGATGAAATATTCACACTTGTGGTTAAAAATGAAGGAGGTCAACTAGTTAACAGTCCTAATCAGGTCACTTTAACAGACTGTCACCATTCATCAATCGGAGAGATTTAGATTCGAAATCAAACAAAAAATTGTACTATACATAATCAGAAATATACTGAATATACTGTATTACCTGTTTAAACCAATACAGAAGGTAAGGCTTATTTATCTTACATTTGGTACTAGCACCAGTTTCCTCCCACTGTCCACATACTGAGAGGTCAACTGTCTTTGGGTACAAATGGCTTTGTGTGTGTGTGTGTCTATGTCCTGTCCAGGGTGTACCCTGCGTCATGCCTGTTGCTTGCTGGGATTAGCTCCAGCTCCCATGCCATTCTGTATTGGATAAAGCCGTTAGAAAATGGATGGATGGATATTGGTATTATACAGCATACCCATGTACTGTACATAGTAGACATTAGAAAGCTTATTATGGTTCTGCGATAGCTTTGCAGGTATTTCACTAGGGTTTTAACATAGGACTATAGTCTACCTGTCATAAAACCATTTTTATGAGATATCATTTAAGACACATGGTTCAGGGAAGTACACCCCAGCAAAATCACACTCAAACTACAGCAAACTGTGGTAAAAACGTTCAGAAATGTGCCAAACACATCTATGGCAAACTTATCAAGTTAGATCAAAAATGCTTCTATTTTCAAGGATGTATTATAGGATGTTTTTTCAAAATACAACAATTTGATCAATGCAATGGTCCATGTAATAGCTGAGCATTTTTGTCATCTCTTGTCTCAGGGGTTAATTCTCCATATCGATCTATATTACCAATGAGCTGTGAGAGACATCTCTAAATGAGACCTACAGTACCTTTCAGATACCATCTTTTAAAATCACGATATTTAAGGTCAGACATGGGTCCTACATGTTATCTTGAAACAAATTGGAATAAATAATTATATAAATCGACTACTGTAAGGATTTGACCAGGGATCATCATTTGGGGGGAAAAAGGAGAACACGTTCTTCATTACTTACTAAAACTCCATTACCCCCATATACCCTCAGCATACATTATATATGATCTGTTTATTCAGCGTAGTCCAGGGGCATCTCAATCTTAAGTGACTGACAAGTGCAGTAAAATGAAAGGAGCTCAAAGCGAGCTCTAATAGGTAGGGGAGGCCTTCCTAGTCAAACATAAAGCAAATTAATGTGAGCCCTTGCAGTTCCTTTAATCTGAAAATGCCATAGAGTAATAACCAGTAAGGGCCAGACAATAGCTGGGGCCAGATTGCAGGAGATTTACAATGGGCCCAGAGACACAGGTACAGAGGCTTTGCCAGGTTACTGCTCAGTGGGAGAAACTTTGCAGATCTGCACAGGTTAGAGACGGAATTGCTCTCAGTGTATTTATTCCTTTGTCTTCTGTGGCAATTTTGACTATCCTTTCGCCCCGTTCCTCAAATCTAAGAGTCCATGTTGGAAGGTGTGAAACAGACAGGTGTGAGCAAAATGAGTCATCCCTGCTTTGTTTCAGGAAAATTAAAGGTTTTAATGGCGATGTCCACAGACGGTCCTATTACGGCTCTGAGAATAATGCACTATTTTATCTCCTGCATTTAAAGTAAAATGTCATTAATATATTCTGCTGGATGTGATTCCAAGAAATCCTATGTTGCCCCACAGACGCTCTTAGTCTGCATCCATGTATTTTTAATGGGAGCAGTTGCCAGTTTTTCTCCCTCTGGGCCTACAGATCTGATGGGCAACTCAGTACTTAAACTGAAATGTTAACCAGGAAATTGTCAATCATATTTTTGGCGTGGGGATCTAGGACTTGTTTGTACTGGGCCTGCCCTTTCAGACAGAAGCTTCTCTGTTTACTACAGATGTGAAACCTTGAGTGTGAAAAGATTCTGTTAAAGAAGGCAACCGTTTTCAAATACTATTGATTATGATGAATCTGGATGGTGCTCCATTCATATTCAGACAAGCTGCATTTTCAACTCAGCACCCATTTCTCTTGCGGATCCACTGCAGCATATTCCTGAAACCATTCTAAATTGCAGAAATCACCAAATCAAGTTTGGACGGAAAAAAAAAACCTGTATGGAAAGGTTTACCCTGAAGATTAGAAATGCATCAGAAAGTCTATTATGGGTCCATAATGACTTTCTGGTTCAATTAAACCAGCAACTTAGAGCACCCAAAAGTGGTACAGGAGCCAAATGGCCTTCTCTCACTTTCTTGAGTCCAAGAAAGAGCGAAAGCAGTGTCAAGGCTGGTATTTTTGTTCATGTGAAAGCCCTTGAGAGCTGGAAAAGAACCATTTACAGAAGAACGGACATTGAGAGGAAATATTGTTTTTACACTCTGAAATCAACCATATTTATTAAGCGACCTTTCTAGCAGTGCCTTGTGGGACTAGAGAGAGGGTTAATAACGCAAGGCCTGCATGTACACAGATTAATGATGAGCAAAAGGGACAACCATGTAAAACCAATTAGTTTCACGCCTCAGTCCGGAGAAGATGGAAGAGTGAATCACGACCAGAGGCTCATGCATTTTTCCCATCAATGCACAAGATGTTTGCATTGCTTCACAGAGGATTAGTGCTCAAGGAACCTTGAATCTACTCATGCAAAGCAAAGATGGCATCTCCACCCTGGGGAGTAAAGTTCAACCAGTCTTCAACGATCCTGAAAGGACATAAGGAAGTGACATAACAGGAAGTACATGACGGTTTATCGCAGCTGTTGAATATTATAATTGAAGTACAAGTACATTCTTGTCATGTATGGATCATTTCATTCAAATGATTGGAACTTGAAGCCATGGGTTCGGTTGTGCAGTTGTGCAGCATTTATTCTCAAGTCATGTCATTTTCACTTCATTTGACTGTGTGGTGTCCTAAGTTAAAAAATCTGCAGTATACTGTATAGCCATCTCAGGACCATCTCAGATCTCTCAGCTCCTCCTTCCTCCCTCAGCAGTCTGGGTAGAAAGTCATAAATATCAACTGGAATCAGAAGGAAAACACAGAAATACAATAATTTCCATAAAATGTAAAATGTAGTCCTGCAATAGATGCTGAGTTAACCACGCTGTTGTATTAAAACATCTAAAGTCTGTTAAACATTGCTATTTTGCTTTGAATATATTGAATACTATCATAAACTGTACAATTTACTGCAGAAGCTAACCTGTGACACAGCAATGAGACTGGGTACATTTGAAGAGCATCTGGGCACAATTGAAACAATTGAGAAACATTTTCTAATACTGATGAAGTCCCATAATGAACATTATCTCAAACCTCCGAGAGCTGGCATTTTTGAACATTTTAGCTGCATTTTCTTTCATCCAAAAATAACCATTCAGGTTAGCTTTTCACGTTCTGGGTGAAATGTTCTGTTTGTTTTGCTCTGTGTTGTTGTTTTTATATGGAGTTTCTTACAGTACATGAAAATATGTCAAGAATTGGTATGTTTAAGGCTGCATGAAAATTTGAATGCAAACCAGCTGTGGAAATATTTCTCTTATCACAGTTATAGCCTTCAGCACTATACTACAGCTCCCTACCACTGCCACAGCTAAGCACAACAAACCAACTTCAAAATCAACACCAAAATGGCTTGACAGATCATTTGTTTACCCTTATAATCATAGGCATGGTTTAGATTAACATTCAGTCCATTCTTTAATTTGTTCACTTATTTTAACTCAATATAAAAGAAAACATCTACATTAAAAACACACCAAAAATCACATTACTGAACAGTGAATAATGAGCAAGTGACTTTTGAATTATTATTTGTGGGCTTTCTTTGGTATGCTTTCAATGGGAAGTTGAGTATCAGGTGGGCACAATAACAGTAGGTTAAACAGGGGTACCTGGATCTAATTCCAGGAAAAAAGACAAGCACAGAGTCTGGCAATAGCAGCCAAGCAGTTTTAAAATGGAAAAGAATAAAACTGTTTTGCCTGGTTTAAACAGGAAAAGTTCTTGTCTAGCACAACCTGGAGGCTGAAGGCAAGATCTGTATTTGTAGCCAATTCTGAATGGAATGCAATTCACCAAGCAGAAGCTGATGCCTGGCAGGGCTGACAGTGCTGAGTGGAGCTGAGGCGGCATCATTAGGTGTCATTAGCTAAGTGCAACAACGACATATGCAATGTGCTGAGCACCTGCAAGTGTGCAGTGTTGTCATCTAGAGCTGCATCCTCCCTCGGATCTAAGCTCACTCTGCAACGGAGCTTGGAACAAGAAAAATGGCAGATGGTGCTCAGATGTTCCCATGTCAGAGCAAGGCCTGCGTGGCTTTCACCCCTCCAAGTGCTGCTTCATTGGTCGTAGGTGAAAGGCTGAGCCGATTCTAAACTTTACAATTTTGGTGATATGGACTTGGAGTGCGGTTTGAGCCCTGGGATTCAGGTGTTGCTAATTCCAGCCTGGTTCATGGGCAGGTATAGAACAGAAACCGTGGATGGTATTGGTAAGAATTGGCAGCATCACTTATTGTTGTAGTGTACAGTCTTGTAGTCAATTGATGGGTCCTTTTTTCTTCCCGAAAATAAAGCGTTCATGTGCAGGGCTTCTTCTGACATGCAATTTCAAAGCATTGCATGTTTCAAACCAGCTGACATGTTCTATTATTCTAACCTCTTCATCAGGCCATCAGACAGGACAAGCCTATAGGGAGCAGATGTCGTCAGTATGATCCATTGTAGCATTAGTGAGGTATAGCCTTGGCCACTATGTCATTGTTTAGGTGTTAATAGTGCTTTATTTTAATTGGTTTTAGACTCCGTGTTTGCAGCATAAGTAGAGGCTATTAGAGCAATGCAGCCAATCCAACAGGGTCTCCCCTGTGAGGCATGTAATAGCATCCTTTATAATATGCCATTTGAAACCATTTAAGAAAGCATACCAATAATATTCACATGCACAAGCACACTTTTACTGTATATACAGTACGTGTGCTCTCATATACATACCATATGTTTGCAGTGGAAAATCTGCAGTTGATCTCTGCAATGCAGCCATTCTCTCTACTGCAACATTTGATTTATATTCACGCTTCTAACTTTTGTGGAATATTTCTCTTTTGAAACATCTACGTACAGTACATGAAACTATAAAGAATGTCTGTGTTTTGATTTAGCCTTATGATCTTTTGATTATTATTTATATTTTTTATTGCATACATTTATATTGTAGCATTTTTATGCTGTGTAAAATATATAATTTTGTTTTAATTTTTACCAGGGGCTGTAATGTTTATTTTTTTTACTTAAATTTCTCATTCAATCATTCAATACAATTGTAAAGGTGGTATCCTGTATATAGTGCAGTACAAAACGAGAATGAAAATCTGATATTAAATGAAGTAAATGAACCATGCATCATCTAATTAAGTTTCTGTATATGCCCATTTTTGTGTGATTATGTTGAACACAGTTCAGCTCAGAGAAATTGGATCATAAATATTCATTCATTTGTAATCTTGGTCAAACAAGTTTTTTTTAAAATGAAATTCAAAAAATGATTTCTTGAATGCCCGCATCCATAAAGTGATCAAAAATTTAACGAGTGTGTGTGGCAGTGCTTTGATTTCTAAAAGGTAAAAAGATCCATATACAGTATATAACATATCCAATATGGAAACAAGCGGAACTTTTCTGAATCAGTGGGATCAGTGCTGTAAGGTGAATACCTTACAGTATAGATCAGGCTCCCATTTTCTCATCTTGACAAGCTAGAGAATGTGTAACACCAACAAGCCAAATAAAGGATTAAAATTCTATTTGTAAATGTTTGGGCGGTCTTTGATTCTCATTTCCTGATAAAATGACCTTTCGGTCTGTGCTCCAACAAGTGTTAAAAATAAACATACTAATCTGCTAGTGTTTATCAGGGTATAAAACTTTCAGGGAAGACAGTTATGAAATGCAAAGCTTCTTATACGACCTACACCAGCCTTCCCTATCAAATCGTCTGAAATATTTATTCTGCCTCCTTAATAATTGATAGATGCATCAGCTCTCCCGGTCAATTGATTTATTAAGGACTGTTTGGAATTAAACAGCTTAAAGATATTAGATTTAGCTGCGACCTCTTTGCTTGTTAGCATATTCATTTACCTACGGGAGCCCCCATTAGATATTGTTAATACATGCTGCTCAAGTCAGAGCCTGGCTCTCCTCAAATTACATTAATGTTGCTGCTTTGTGTAGCCACAGAACAGAAGAATTTGATTGAGTGCCCGTGTGTGATATAATTAGATTATGGTCTGAAGGCACGGTTCAATCTCTGTGCTCCATGCACCAGACCCTAAATTGTTGTGAAAAGCAGAATGAAACAGTAACATATTTTAGCATGTTATTTGACCTACAACCTTTTTTATTTTTTCCAAAGAAAATGGTAGAAAATAAAACAATATTCCTGAATATTGTGCTTTTATTTTTTGTATTAGTGCATCTATTTATATCCATATACCGTAAAAAAGCACAGAGAGTAAAAACAATTACACGTACAATATTATATATAATATGAGTATATATAACATATTGCACACGGATATAGATGTAACAGAAATGCAATAGAAGCTCAAAATAAATTGTTCATATATTTCAAAACATAATCCTTGATTAAATTGTTGTATTATCATTGCTATTGTCATTGGTCATTGGTTGGCACAAAATATAACAATAGAATGCAAAGGATATATGGAGAAATGTTGTCCAACCCAATGATGAGTCAATCAAATTGAAGTCAAAACAACTAAATCGATTAGGTTAAAAAAAATGATCAGTCGAATCTACTGTAATCATCGACAATCACTGTTTTTAACAGACACGGGAAAGTAACCTTGGTAAAGGTAAAGTTGAGCCTCCATTTGATCAGCACCTCATGCTGTCCCACCACCATCCTCATTAAAACCTGTCGGTCAGCTCACTCTCTCACACACACTCCCCGCAACTTCCATGCTCAGACGTCATTTATCAAAGTCAGTCTGTCAACAAATCATATGAAAGAAGGTTCCACACACAAAAGAAACAGGCAATGACTCATATGGGAAAGTACAATTTCACCACAATGGGCAGCTAGCTAGACAAAAGAGAAAACTGTCTTAAGATGCAGTTGTTGAACTTCAGAATGTTGCCTTAATGGATCTTCAAAACCTGCACTGTTACGCCTTTTTATTGGTCTCATTTGCTGGTATTCTGAGCTGTTTGCAATGGAGTCGCCATTTGCTTTTGTAATTCTTTCTTCATTGGAAAGCTTTTAGTTTGTGACTAAACAGGTAACAGCAGTTAGCAGCTTTAACTTTCATCCCAATCGTTTCTTCTTTGACAAACTACATAGAGTAACTATAACTGTATATACTTTCTTAAGGCAATTGTAGTGAATAATGATTTTAACTTAAAAAATGCAATAATTGGCTTATTAGGGGTTATCACCTCCCAGAAAAAAAAAGGCACAGGCAATTTTAATTTAATATAGGTTTCATAGATCGCCTGATGGATTGAAAAGGCTGCATTAAAACCAGGTTTTGGATGGCGGTATAACCTGGGAGTGACTGGGTCTCTTGTTACTGACTTGAATTTCATTTCAAAGGCCCTGCAGTCAGAGGCAGATGTGCAGGTTTCAGAGCTGCAAGAGGCAATCTTTATCGCTTCTAATGTGCAGCTTGGCGGCCACTTGAAGTGGAAATTAAGGTTTTGAATCACAAGGGTGAATAAAGAGGGAGCTGCCGCACACTTCCACTGCATGTGTATAATCTAAAGAACATTCAATGGAAAAAGCAATGTGGTAGAGTTGATATTTTAAGCTTCATGATCCCGAATATATATACAGTAGCATTTGCATATAACACATTCTATATCCAGTATCAAGAGAATGTATGCAACATGAAGAGACAAAATACTATGGATGTGTATAGTTTGAGTGCATGTACAAAAAGTAAATAAAAGTGTTTCGAATAGAATATATTTCATTTCTAGCATTTGCCTATTTTTGTTGACAGATTTTCAGAAACTAGTGGTGTATTAGTTCCCACTGCCGACTCTGAGGAAGCCTTATTATAGCAGTTGAACTTGGATCAACAGTTTCAACCTTATACTTCTACAACTAGATGTGAGGATCGGAGAGCAACGTGATAAAGATAGAGGGTGTCTTTGATCTTCCTCATCCATATAAAACCATCCATAAAAAGCTAGTAAAGTTCCCAAGAAGTGATTGGACCTCCTCAGTCTGCTCCAGCAGTAAGACTCAACAAGCAGCGTGACCACGTTTATTGGTGTCATAAAGACAATTATCATTTGTTTATTTTTAAATGTAATTAAGTCTTTGCTTTAGTCAGGAGAAAAACACAATTTATTGTAATTAAGGAAATCCGCTTTAATTTTTATATACTGCATTTTATTGCTCTTTTTATTTTTACTTATTTACTCTAATCGTACATATGCGCTTTAAGGCATGGGGTGGGTGAGAAAGCCGATCTCATACAGTACTTTGCAAATCGGCAAATTACGGAGAAAGAAGATTTCCATACCTGTGACTGGAAGTGCATTTTCTGGAAGAGAAGGTGTTGTAGTACCTTTTGCTGAGATCCCCTGCCTCAGAATCACATGTGCACTCAGGCACAATTGAGTGGAATATGCAAATGGTTCTAATTGGACCACTAATAGAGCGTGTCTCTGTTGTTTTTAAGCTTTTTTATGCCTATGTAATCAGTGCAGACAGTCGTTAAGTAAATGAAGAGGCAACTAACAATGTCAAGAGAGGGCCCAGGCGGTTACGGCTGACACTACCCTAATCTTGCAGGACCCATTAAATGGCAGTTTCAGCGCATTACCTACCATAACATCCTTGAATATCACTGATTTTATTTGCAGTATCAAACATTTCATTTCACGCACCATTAATGGCAAGTGCCGAGGTTCTAATGCAGCTAAACATTTTAGTAACTACCTGGACTTAAAGAACCAATTAACTTCTGAGACAATATGGCCAATTAACCACAAAAAGGTAAGTCCACCATCATTGCCCTCCCCCGGCCTCCCCCGTACTTATCCCCGCTTCTGCAACACCCCACAGCAAAAATTGAATTTGCTTCCTAACTGCGGTTATTGTTTCAGTTCAGCTGTTAATGGAAATTCAGCAGCTGTAATAAAAGTATGAAAAAACAGAGAAGCCTCTGAGATAAACCCTTCAATGCGGTTTCTTGAAATTAAGTTTTCTACCTGTGTGATGCTAGTGAGATCAAGCTGGAATAGGGGAAATTGCTCATGACTTTGTTGCTTTGCTAAAATGATCAGTTTGACTTTATGTTTGATCAGTTTCACTTTTATTATTTTTCTCTTCCATGTCTTGTTCTCAGTGTGCTTAACATGAAGCAGTCTCTCATGAACGTTCCAGCTCACATTCCTATGATAAAAGGTAAAATATCACTTGGCCAGAGGTGCGTTTTTCAAGTCTTGCTGATCTAAAAGGAACATGAACCGTGTAATATTTGTAGGACTCATTTAAAATACATAAAATTTATTTAGTTCTGATTAATTAATTACTATATCTGTTATTTTAAATGTCAAAACATAGAACTATATATATTGTGGAAATAGTAGTGTTTAAGTAATTCCAGTTTAATTATAATATCAAAAGCATCCAATTAACTTCACAATTTTCACAAAGCTGAAAGACTCTCATAACAAATGGCTGTGGGTATTCATTCGAGACAGAAGTGTACTGTCAATCTACTGTATGTGACATAGGATTAAACATAAAAAAATCCCAATAATCTTGATTTATGAAACTCTTGATTACGGAAACACTTCCAACTGACTTACTGTAAATGTTTGCTTTTTAAACATCATTTAATTTTTGTCCATTTATTTCTAACAATAATAATTTCAAATTATTAATTTAAATCATCATAATACTGGCGGTATCATTTAGCTTCGGAGAGGAGCAGAAGGGGTAGAATCTATTTAATTGGTCTAAAAATGTAATCTGTGGGCCATAATCCAGATAAAACGAGCAAAGAAACACGGAAGAAATCCACCATTTCATGAGGTAATTTCATTCGGCCCTCTAAAATCATTACTAACCACCAAAACACTTAATAAAAAAGACTCTTGGCAGCAGGATTGAGTGATGAAGAGGTCTCCATTAGCCCTCCAGAATCTGACCCTTAATGCAGTTATGCCTAACACAAACTTCAAGTGGCACTCCAGGAGATGGGAAATGAAGAGAACCCCTGCTTTCCAATCGATCAGCTCTTTGTGTGTGTGCATGTGTGTGTGCATGCATGTGTATCTCTGGGCTTATGTGATAATGGATTAAGTCTGCAGTTTTCGAATAAAAGGACTAGAGGATTTTACCATCTGCAACCTTTCTCAACCTCTCTGGGTACACAGAACTGCAGATCTGTCCACCTTTTTGAAATCTGGGCTCGGGAACAAAATCGCACACGAAAACAGTCCACTCTGCACTTGTGTGGTCCTCTGTGGAAAACATTGAGGTACGCTTCACAATAAAAACAATTACAGAAACCATTAGCTCAACACATTATACAGTTCAATAATAAGCTAGAGCAAATTAATATGTTTTAAGTTTGGATTTAAAAAGATTCAATGGGACCAGGATTTTACCTGCTTTCAGTCAAGCTCAATAAACCACCAAGAGTCCAATATTCACTGACTTCAGTGTTTGACCAGGAGTATTTGCCAACAGATAAGTATAAAGGTGCCAGCAGCTACAGTATATCACCCTGCAGCTCCAAAATGGCAACCCACTGCATCTAAGCAGGTGTATGCCTATCCTGGATGGGAGACTTCCTGGGAAAGCTAAGGTTGCTGCTGGAAGAGCTGTTAGTGGGGCCAGCAGGGGGCGCTCACCCTGCGGTCTGTGTGGGTCATAATGTCCCAGTATAGTGGCAGGGTACGATACTGTAAAAAAAAGCACTATCCTTTGGATGAGACATAAAACTGAGGTCTTGACTCTCTCTGGTAATTTAAAATCCCAGGACACTTCTTGACAAGAGTAGGGGTGTTCTGGGGTTCTGGCCCCCTGGGCTTTACCAATCATAGCCTCCTAATAATCCCCTTCTCTGAATGTGCTTCATTACTCCCCACCAGAACTGGTGTGTGGAGAGCGTAGTGGTGCAGTCTGGCTGCCATAGTCATCCTGGTCCAGGAATTTCCTACACAAGTGTAAGGAGTTATTATTACCAGGCAAGTATAAAGGATCAAAACAAAGTGAAATGTTGCATAAACGCTGAGCGAGATCTGATGGGGAACACTGACTAGATCTCAACACAGATACAAATGTATTCATAAAATATTTTTGTGACACAGGCCAAGTGGCCTCTGTTGCCAATCCTTCTGTAGAGGAAAATCCACAGTTAATGCTGTAATATAAGAAATTAAAAAATACGTTGAAAGTTTAAGGATCAAGATCATTTACATACAATCGAACTGAAGTGGTTATGTTTGTATAAAGAATGCTCAAGAAATGCCCTAGTTGATGAGCTAATTCATTTTCTGGCAAATATATATTGCAAGGAAGCAAAAATCACGGCAGGAAAGAACAAGTCTTTGGAACTTGTTTTTAATTGTTTTTATATCATTTTCATCCTGCCGAATCCCAAAGCACCCACCTGGTTGATGTGTGACAGCCACGGTGCTGCAGCAGCCCCACTGCGCAGAAAACTAGGCAACAGTTAGAAATAACAGTTCAAGGGAACCTAGTCAGAAATATTTTATCAGTTTAGTGTCTCAGCCAGATGATGGCATCTTCTACAGCATAGCATGGCTGCTCACCATACTGGGGCACTGGTTTTGGAAATTCTGGTCCAGAAGAAGATGCACCTTCTACTGGTACACCAATACCACTCATAATAGCAACTCCTTTTCATCTGGGCTCTCTTTTCCCAGTACAGTCCAGGCCTAGCCTTGCTTAGTTTCTGAGATGCGACAAGACCAGATTATAAAATAAGAACAGTGCTGTGATTTTTCTGTGTCCTTTCACAGTTCCCTCCTTTTTATAATTTGAAAACTAAAAACTTTAGTATTTAGATATTTTAAATGATACAATGGCAGTTATTGTTTGATGTAAAAATTTGAAGAGGACAGACCTAAGTCGCTCCTTTCTAGCAATGACTGATTATACCAATTACAATTTTTGGCCCTTAACATGTTAAATATTTTTCACAAGATGCTAGTAAATAAATTCTCTCCCTGCTCTTTGCTTGGTCTGATTAATGTTATTGCCCCCAATTTCCTGCTCCATCTATTTAAATTTGCACTTCATTTTAATACAGACTCTTTGCATCTCCTAATTAATAATGAACTGTAGCCCAATTGTATTCTTAAGCAATACCTTTAATGTCTCAGATACTGCTTGTCTAGAGGGATGAAGAATACAGAATGATTATACTTAAAATCATAGTCATGTAGTGAGTATGACAGCTCTCATTCATCTTTGAATGGTAAATAGCAGTGGTTATAAGTAAAAGAAAATGTTTTTAATGTTTTAAGCATTCGAAATATACCACACATAAAACAAAAACAAAACACAAAAACACATATCTTCCAAAATTCACAGTACCTCAAAATATAGTAAAACCTGCAGTTGTAGATAGCCCCAGTGATGTATTATATAATATGGAGTTGTACTTGATTTCACATATTACATTTGGTCAGGGATACAAAAAATGGGTCATAAATAAGAATCGTTTGATTATATTTCTTATCATGCTTCCTATGAACACCGCTCCCGGCATTGCGAAAGTTATACTGCACCTTGGAGTCTTCTCTACCACTTACACATACTGCACACATGGGAAGATTCCTTCATGTCATGCTTGCTAACTGGCAGCACGTGGGTACCAGTCTGTCCAAATCACCAGCCATTTTTCTAAGTTAAACAAAGTGAGCAAGAAAAGCCTTGCTCTGAGGGGTGAGTCAAGGGTAGGATGGAGAGCAGGTCACCATTGTAAAGGCCAGTTACCTCCGCAAGTTGTAATTAATGAGGTCTAGTTGGATGTGACCTGGATTTTAGTGCATGTTTCTCCAGCCACTGCACGGGAATGATGAGCTTAGAGAGGATCAGACCAGATTTTGTCATTTAAAAGCATTTAAACATTGACCTTGGTGGCCAGCAGAGAAAGGCATGTCTTTTGGTTACCTTTGTATCACAGAGTGATTTGTTTTTATTATTTAAAAATAGAGGGATTATGTACTGTACATCTCAAACCATGGGTTGTATTTTAGCCTGTCATTTCATACATAAGAACTGAAATTCAAAACCTCCTAAAAGCATCCTTTCCAATGATACTCTCTTTTTTTATTTATTTTACAATCATTGTATTATTTGTCACTTACTTTCAGTTATTCTAAAAAAGAAGCTCAGTAATATAAAGAAATATCAAACCAATATGTTTGCATTAGTTTAATGGTTAAGGAGAAATTTGTGTATTTTCTTTCAACATCTTCTTAAAATAATCTAGAGTAATGAACAATGACGATCTTACCAAACATATATTAATTGTATAGGAATAAACTTAGACTTTGGGGTATAACTGTGCATGTTTATGCACAACTGTGTGTACAACCCTTATAGTAAATAATTGCAAAATTGAGCCTTTTATTATTTTCCACAATGACACATCAACATATAGCCAGTGAGGGTACTGGCCTCTGTGAATGTTTTAAACAAGAAATTGGGAAGATCAAACTACTCTAAACAGAAAGCTAGAGCAAAGCTCTGGAAATGTAAGCTTGAAGAAGTACAGTGTATCCAGTATACATACAGTGTGTGTCTGAGTATGTGGTCCCTTTCATTCTGAACCAATAGGCCTGTGCTGTGTTGCAAAAATGTCACCGATGTAATCTACTATGTGAGATAGTACCATCCTGTGTTTACACTGTCAAGCCAGGGCTTCCACCCTCCAAGTGTCTAAGACTAAAGGCATAAAGATTCAGTTAAATGTGTTGCTCTGTGAACCTCGCACACTGCCCCATAACCTCCTACTAACTAGGTAATCTTATTCTTATTGATTTTCCAGCTGGCTTACTGCAGGTCTGATGGAATGATGTCAGCACAGAGCTAATGAATCAGATAATAAACAAAGAGAAGCATAAAATATCATTATTGCAACCTTTTTGTTCCTTGTGTGTCTCTGATTATTATGATATTACGATATTGGAAATGCAATCACCCTGTATACAAAGAATGGGAGGGATGTTCTGGCTTGAGAGAAGTGAAAATATTAATTCCATGTCTGTCTTTAATGCCTTTCTTTGCCAAATGTATATCTTCACCCTTTTACTTTCCTTACATAAGAATAAGCTAAATATTTAAAGTGAAACTAAATAAAAATCTAAAATGTTGCACAATGGAAAGCAAAAAAGCTCTTAAGAGAAGACATGATTATATTCATACTGTACCCAAAGGTAATAGTTTCTGCTATTGCAGTCAGCTACAGTTGATTTGCTTTATTACAGATGATTATAATTGTTGCTGTGCAGTGTCATTTTATAAAGCAGTGTGAATGATAAAACTTGTTTATTTGAAAATAGCCGTGACCAGGCAACACAATAAACCCAGATAACTTACTCAAGTGTTGTAGACTTTTAACATGGACATTTAAATAAATTTACAGGCAGCTATGAAATGTTAAGCAGCATGCTTCAAATCAATTTTACATTTTTTTGGCCACATTATTTAGCAGAATCTAAATCTTTTCCCCATTTGCTCCAGGATAAAATATAAAGTATATCAGGAATCTGTTGTAGGTACTGTAAATTCTGCCAGAGTACAGGGCTTGCATGCCAAGTCATTTATGATGTGGATGGCTGAACAGTTACCTTGTTATGCATTGACTTTCCCTCCCTGATTTTGTTGTTGCTGATTAAAGGTAACCTATACTGTCATACTAATTCTGGTGTCATGATGTACGGTATCAGACTAAATATGGATCTCAACAGGAGCACTCACAAAGAGTGTGCTATACCCTCTTGTAAGTTGCGACCTTTCTTTGTTCCCTTGAAAAGCACTTTTTTTTCTTGTTGCTTTAATTAAAATGAAAGGGACCACATACTCAGACACCCACTCCCTACAAGGTGTGTGTGTGAAGTTGCCCGTCTGTGCTGTTAATTACTCTTCTGTTACACAACACAGGTGTCCAATAAATTTATCACCATCAGGTTATGAGGATGAGGGGAGAGGAGGAAGGGGGGCAGGGGAGGTAGAGGGGGTGATCATGCTAAACAGCCTGTGATTACAGTACCTGCTAATGTTCCCGAGACATGAAGGAGAAAATGTGTGGTTCCATATTTCAGAGAGGACATCTCACCAGGTGCCTAATGTGGAAAATCGCTCTTCCTCACTCCTGCCCTAGTTTTGCTATGGTGTGCGTTTAAGAGCAACTTTCTTGTTATCTGTTGTTGGCTGTATTTTACTCATCACCGCATGAGTTATAAGGTCTTCTGGCCTTTTGGGGGGCTCTCATTGGCACAGAAGAGCTGCCACAGGTACATTTTACATTGCATGAAGGGAGAAATACAGAAAAGAGGATCCATGGCATGAATAAGCATGAACAGAAGGCAAAAGAAAATGCCTCCTTTTAAATGACCCTTCTGAATGACATAATGAAAAAGCATTTTGGGTTATTTATCTCTAACGCATTCATGAGCTTTGCTGCAGTACAGCAGTGTAGCACAGTAACCTTTGTTAAGTGCAGAGATACATTAGATCAACACTGACTGCATGGCTGTGTTCCAGAAACACATTTTTTTTCTTAATCTAGCTTGAGGGGAAACATGGGCCTAATTCATCTACTGGTACCTTGGTATAGTGTTTGGGAGCAACAGACTAGCTAAAGAGCATGTAGCTTGTAGTGGCTCCTGTATTCTCTGCTCCCAAAGGAGACTACATGTAGATGTAAATGGAGTTTTACTGACCCAAATGTCCTGTCCACACTCCCAGTCCCCCAGTAGTTGTACAGCAGTATTAAATCCTTCTTTTTCATCTCCGTACAAATGAAAGGCCTTGAGCTACATGTGTATGTTCCTTTTGCTGAAACCAAAACCACACATGAATTAGGAAAAAGGACACATTTTTTTTCGTGCTCCAAATATTCTTTGTCCACTGTTCCTGTTCAAAAAAGGAAACGTTCTGCCACAAGCCTGCCGAAGCTCGAAGAGGCACACACCAAATTTGCGCCAGAGCAAAATAACAGCCACCTCCACACACGTTTGCGCCGATTCATTTCTGTCCGCAACACCCCGAACCACGCCGGGGCATTACAGCTTCACCTCCTGCTTAGTGATTAATCCTGATTAATCAAAATCGAGCTACGATAAAAACAAGGACAGGCCGGAGCAGAAATGGACAAAAGGGGTCCGATATGTTGGTCTAAACAGGAAGGCCTGAGCAGCTTTAGGATGCGCCTGGCGTGTGAATAATGAGCTGGTTCGCGGGGCTGTGTGTAAAGATGTAAGTAAACATCGGAGCAGAGAGAGCAAGCAGCACACCAGCACCAATGGAGATAAATCCCTTTTTCATGTCACATTGACCTTTCCAACCAAGATGAAATCAGTCTCAGCTTAAAACAAATAGCCACATTTCATCTGCAGTTACCCTTCAGACCGTGCCATATGACCTTTGAACTTAATTTTCTATCCAAACCCATTTCCATGCCCCATTTCTCCCACTCGCTGCTGATAAGGGTCTGTAGTGCATGAGTAAGGCCTGATTAGGGACATATTTTATTTCGGGAAGATAAGCCTAAATAAGCACTCGTTACTTAATGTCTTCTGTTTGCACTCTTTTCAAAAACATGTAGCCAAAAAAAGTTTTAAAAAATGAAAAAAAAGGAAACTAGCTGGAAAAAAATTCCCTATGTCACCAACCCCTTTCAGGAGAAGATTTAGATGTGGAAATGTGGAACATTGCAAATACAGCAGATAGTGATGCTGAGAACATAAGAATGGAGAGGAATATAAATGTAATGGCAAATTGTGATGTTTTCTCATGTCAAATCTTCAAATTCTATTTTTTTAATTGTAAGATACGTATGTAAAAACAAATACACAAACTGACTGGATACTTTAAAAAAGTACAGTTAACCTGGATGCTTCGGTTCCTTCAGCTGCTTTGTGTTCAAATGAAACATGCAGCTCCTCTCAGAAGTTGGTATAAAATAACGAATGCGACATGATAAAGCCTTGGCTTTTTCCATCTCCTTATCCTCTTTTGCCGTTGCTACCAAACCGAAAGTGTGGGAAAAGGAAGAAGGCAAAGGGGTTTGTCAGCTTTAATAGATAAATAAATACATAAATAAAAGAAGAGATATTTCCAAATGTACGGGTGGGAGATTGAAGCAGTTAGGTCACCTGAAAGGCTAATTATTGTAAAATGTCAGGTTAACTCGGAAGGCCTCTGTTCATCCAAGTGAAAGCAGATTAGCCCAGATGGAGCCATCTTCAACACAGCCCTTGATCGGCCAATCAGGAAAGAGCTGGGATTAGTTTAGCACCTTGTCTCATCTTCAAGCCCTCGCTCACACACACACACAAAGGTCATTCTACACTCCTTGTCTTCTCTCCTGCTCCCCCTGTCCCCTCCCTTAGGACATGCTATTTCTTATATTCGGAGACAGACTGCCCAGGAAAGGGGGCCTCTAGTATCAGCAACTTAAGCATTCAGTTAGCACTGCCACCTTTCATTTTTATAAGCGCTTTTCTCTTTTTTTTCCCCATATTAAAATTTCAGATATACATTCATTACATCATAAATTTGTGGGTAGAATTTAAGGGAACCTCAGCGGCTGCAGTACTGAAAAAGAAGCCCTAGAGGAGCCTGCACTTGTGAGTTTGTATTGATTGTCAGAGCCTTGTTATGGAGCCGGTGCTTCGAGGAGTATTTTCTCTGTCTTCCGAAAGCTGAAAGCGCCTGTTAACATGTTTGCTAGCTTGTTCAGGAGAAATCATACACTAAGCATCGAACAGAAGGCATTTAGTCATTCAAACCAAAAGCTGTAAGAGTCACATTGTATTCATATTGTACTCACCGCATCTGGGACTCGAATCGTGCAACATGAGATCCACAGGCTGATGACACGCACTACAACAAATAAAGTAGCAAAAATGTATTCTGTATCAAATTTGTATGACTTTAGACATGCCTGGCATGGTTACTTTGTTTATTTACAGTTTACACTTTCAATATTGTCTTGAATGAGCTGTGAGAGTTTCACTCAGATACGATCCCTTTTGACTTTCATTTCTTCGGATTTGTAGAGCTGTATTTAATTACCTACTAACATTTAAAAAATAGGCTTCGTAATAGTCTTCGGATGCTCTTTTATTCATATCTTTGGAACATTTAAGAAGAGTGTTAAGAAGGATGCAGTGTGAAAATATTTCAGGTTCCTGAATCACAGTGAAAGTCAGCAGACATACAATGTAATCCTCAGATTCCTACTGTGTGTCCACTGTGCCTTTGGCTTTCACATGCAGAAACATTTACAATGAGTCCACAGAAGAATGGTGCCAAGGACAGCAGCATAACTGAGATGGCTTTAAATCTTTGCAGGAAGGAATTTGAAGATCTGTGGCATTGACAGGACAATTGAAATAAAGTAGTTAAGAGATTATGCCAATATCTATACAGAATAATGCTAGATATAGCTATCAGCTCAAAAAAGGTATTCCAAAATTGATTAGTGTAGCAAAGGCTGCTTTCTGTGATTTTGTTGTACCTGTGTGTGCAAATCCACAGTTTTCTACTATACACATATTTATGCAACGCTATTTTTATTGGACTCACCTAGGAATACATTATTCCAGTTGGATTTTGGTCATTTCTAACACTGAAAGAAAGACAATGTACAGTAGGGCATTTTTATGCTTACTGTGATTTAATTTGATGACAAAATGTGATTTCAACTCTGAAAGGTGATTCTGTCGTAATGAGCTGATACATAGTGAGAGGGGGAAAGACCTTTCTCTGTTGAAGGGAATGAAGTGGCGTGTTTAGAGTAAGAAGGGAGAATATTCTCTGTAACATCACAAAAGCCAAAATCCACAGGGTAGTTTTTAGTTTTATAGTAGCATAGCAGAACAACATCTCAACCATGTCCCCCACATTTAAAGTAAAGTGCTTATAATAGATTTACTTCATGACTGAGATTAAGTGACCCTTGAAGATTTTAGTTTTGCATGTGATAAGAAAAAGCATTAAATAACTATGAGTAAAAATTGAGCAATTAATGTTTCTAAACAAGAGGCTCCACGTAACCTAATATTCATCTTGGAAACTGATGGATTTAATATGAGTTTGTTTTTTAAAGAGGTTTCCTTGTGAGGTTAAGAAAATAAAGATGCTGACAAGAAAATAACTCCTTTCCCCTTTTTTAATCCCCCTGTGGAAGATTCTGTTTGCCAAACCTCCCAAGTTGTTAAAAGCATTTAGAAAGAAATGAATTTATTACAACCCTAATTTAATAAATACAAATTTTACAAGAGGTGACCTTTCCAGTTGGGCAAAAATAAGTCTGAGCTGAACTGTCTGTCTTGTGTGAGAACGTGCGAGGGAAATGTTGCTCTTTTCATTCAACATCTCACCACACAAACCAGATTAGCTCTGTAATAGTTATTTAACCTTTTCAGCTAAACAGGATTAATTATTTCAATAGGTTTTTCAGGTATGCATTACATATACACCGAATGTATATTAGGAAGAATTAAAAAACGGTAACAAACAAATGGAAACATTTTTTCACTATTGGAGGCATTACATTACTGAAGCTGTTATGCATATCAAAACCAAACAACTTTCCTAGTTATTGGTTTTTCAGAAGTGGTACCTGTAGTTGCTGTGCTGATAACCAGCCTGAAAGCAATAACTGTGAAGGGGTATAGTGACACAGCAATCTCAGACTTAAGTCATTCATTTTAAAACTGAGTATCTTTAATGCTCTGTTATCTAAATAGAAATGTATGAGACAAGAAAGGCAGCCATTGAGGTATAACAGAAGCAATTGCACTTTTATTGTATATGCTATATCAACCAGTTTTCGTCTGTACCGGACCTCTGCATTATTAAATAAAGAGAAATCACTTTTACATCATGTATTATGTGCCAAATGTATGGTGGTGTTATGTTTTTTTATTATTGCCTCATTCTGCTGAGACCTATGAGGAACTGGAGTGTCCACTCTTTGGTATTCACAATGCGCATGAAACTCAGCAGCCTTGTACTGTAGTAGATATTTGCATTCAGTTTCAATATAATGGATAACATTTCTATATTTATTCAGAACAACCTGTTAATAAAAACTCAATCTACTGGTCCATGAAGAAGAATGTGATACTTTAATAAAATATGGTTGTTATATCTCAAGGGTCAACAGCCTCATGTGTGCTTGTGCATTTAGTCAGGGAGCCAACCAATTAAACTAAATGGGAATTCTGTGGTTTAGAACCTAGGTGTTCCAACAATATGAGGTGTGTTTTTTCTTTCTCCTCCCCAAGTTGAACAATCCTGATGTATAAGATTAAAAATACAAGGAATCAGATCCAGCACACATTATTAGGCTAGCTTTGCTCCCATACCTTATAATTTTCTGCTATCATGCACAGACTCATTCAGAGCTTACAAATTAGAATGACTCTGATAATTTCGCTTCATATCTTGGGTAATTGTTGTTTGACGCAATTATCTTTTTAAAGATTGGTGAGAGTTTTTTTTTTCTGTCTGCCTTTATTTATTCAGTATCACATTGCTGTTTTTCCCCTGGGTTTTCACTTCTAATTTGTTCAGCTTCAAAATAGGAAATTGACTTTTGTTATGCTTGGGATACCAAAACCCGGCTATTTAATTTTATTATTTTTTACCATTTCCTTTACCATTTCTGGTTTTACAGTACTTTTTCTGCTCCGGTCCCTTGAAACAATGCTTTACGCAGAGAAAACAGAGGATACATCTTATTTGTCATTGTGTCGAACTTCATTCATTTAGCATTTATACTATCATTCCAGATTATACCTGGTGAAAGGTGTCCAGTATTTCTGATTGACTTTGTTTTAATAACCCATCTTGTGCCTTGTTGTTATGCATGACATCCAGGTGAGTGTTTGACCAAATCTGGTGACCCAGACCCCTTGCAGCTGTGAGAAAGGAAACCGTGACCCTCTGAGATCCGACACTACAGTATAGCGCCATAATGATGAGCAATGAGTGCCTTGACTCTCTCATGGAGCCACCCAGGCAGATGATCCTCTCTGCCTGTTAACCTTAATACATCTATCTCTTCCTCCCTGCCTGCTCTCAGACTCCAGCTTCGAAATGCTGCTGGTGCTGGTGCTCAGGGACTCCGCAACAACAAACCAATACAAATGGATCCGCAGTGGGACAAAAATTAAGGCAATTTCATGTTTCAGATGGGAGCAAAATGTTATCATAAATGTGTTGTTATAATTAAACCTGACTGAATCAAGGCCTTTACAAAGTGCATGGGGACGTCTATTGCATATTATCTCTTATACTCTATTACTGAAAAATTAATTATAAATTTAACCCTAAAGTGACTACGGGGTCCTTGTATTTTTGATAAAGCAAACACTGGTACACACACCAGTGGCTCACAGGTCTGCAGAATACGCACACGGCCATACCACCTTGATCATAGAAGCTAAGCAGGGGTGAGCGAGCTCTTGGGAGTACCTGTTGCTGGAAGCATGGTGGTGGGAGTCTGGAATGAGTTACCCAGCCATATTTTTGAAGCCGATACCCTGGCTGCTTTCAAGAAACAGCTGGATGAGATCCTTTCATCAATTAGCTACTGACTACCAAATGGACTTGTTTGGCCCCCTTTTTTGAAAGCTTTCTTGGGGTATTGTTCATGCCAGTTTTTTTAATGCCTATTTGTTGTGTTGGAAGTACTAATGTGTGCAGTGTACCATCTGGAGAAATGTGAAAACTGAACAGAAGAACATGGTGGTGGGAAGCAAAGCCATTATGTGGAATCATGGTTTCATCATGTGTTTCCACGAGGCTGTGCATATCTCCCAATTGAAATGTTCAATCAAAATCTCTGTTTTTAATCCATCTGTACTCTGAATACTGATTCTTCCCAGGAATGGTGAAAAATAATCGAACAGCTGTTGTGTATTTGAAGCTAAAATATATACTGCATATTAGCCTACCAAAATATTATAGAATAGCACTTGATCCAATGCCAGAAGCTGCAACTTGTACTTGAAGTAAAAGTATTGGATGTACTTAGAGATATACAAAACAATAGCAAATAACTCAGTTCTGTGCTACATTTTGGAAACAGACTTTTGTAGCCTGAACTACAATTTCTGTGGGTATTTTTTATATGGCAGCTACAGCCTCCAAACCCTTGAGGTTGTCTAAAGCAGCACAATAGCCAGGTGTGCTGTTGCCTTCTGCAGTACACCCGTGTTATTAAGTTAAAGGTATCCACACTTGCAGTAATGAGTTGACGTGGGATGAACATGATATTACATGCAAGGGTGTGACATGTGCAACATGCAAGCTGCAAAACAAATTCTGTTATATTAAGCTGCTTTTTCAAATACTCATTTATTGTAAATATCTTCAATAAAACAGCACAATGAGCAAAGTCTGTGGCCTGCTTATTTATAGTCCTCAGGAAGTATGGGACATGCCACATATTGGGTTATACCCACTACTTTACTGCTTCATACATTGGGTGGGTGGGTCACTCTTATAGGACACACCATATTGTAATATTTTAGTACATCAGTGTTCTTACCATAAAAATGCCACCAACTCTAGTTTTCAATGCCCAAGAACCTAGGGTCACTGACTAGTCTTTTTGAGGGATACATTCACATACAGTAGAAGTTATCCGTAATTTCATTTAATCACAATTTCTCATGATTTATGACACAGGGAATAAGAATGAAAATATACAACCAATTATATTGATGTTGGGTGTGATAATTTGGGAAATATATGAGATATTGTAGTGGAGGGTGAGACATTAGGTGAGATTTGTATTTTTTTATCAGTACCTTTAGCAATCTGTATTCCTAGCAACTAAACTAAGTAAAGAAAATGAACCCACAGATAAGTCTTTTCATGAATTCTTCGGTATTGTACTGTTATTTCATGCCTTGACAAAAGCTTTTTTGCAGAATTTCACAGTACTAATCTTGACTTCCAGAGCAGACTGTGCAGCTCACATCCTTTACTGCTGCATTTAAAACATTGTTCTGCTGCAAACAGTAGATCTTTTTTGCCAGTGCAAAATACAACCTTGTTATCTCTCAAGTAGAGTTCAAGGAACAAAATGATAACCGAGTAAGGAAATGTATCGTTCATCTTAAATCGCATATTTAAGGTGTACGTTAAGACATATACATGTGTGGAGCATGCAATTATTCTCTCTGGTCCCCTGTATTATGACTAAAATCTGTACAATGAGAAAATGCCAACACCAAAATACAGCCTACAGTAGGCTTATCCTGTTATTGATTTTAAAAGCAGAATTATAATCTGCGTCTCCTTTCATCAAAAATAATAAAATATCACCTGAGGCAGCTTTTATTTTAGTTGTCGAAAATGTATGTTTGTGTTGATGCAGATGTTTGTGGAAAGGGGGCGGGAGGGGGGCCAGATCGGCGCTGTACTGACATGCCTGGAGGCCTCCTCAGTGACACAGCTTGTTTAGCACAATTTCAAAATTATTTTAATGAACTCCCATCTGATGTTATTTATGACACTAATCACAAGGTCAAAAATAGCATCAGTTTCTTGTCACAATGCACTTTTGACTTCCAGATTTTTTTGTTTTTGTTTTTCTTTTTTTTGGGGGGGGGAGGGGGGGATTGGAGTTGATGTGGGATAAGAAGTACAATTTTTGCACGAACTGGAGCCTTTCACCTGTCAGATCCTATCCACAGCAGCTGTGGGGTCGCAACGTATGGTATATTACACGTGTCCTTCTGAACGGGCCTTCAGAAACCAGTCTCAGAAAGGAATGCTGGGGTGGTAATCCTGCTATTGCTGCACAGTGGCTGTAGCACTGACTTTCATTCCTGAGGGCTGCACAGAATTTCAGAACTTTCTGCATTCCTAATGAAACTTCATTTATACTGTACACACCAAGGTGGGAGCATTCTCCATATCGAGAGCCCAAAAGAAACACACGGATGTGTTTCCTGGAGGTTTGGTGTGAGTTCGACATCTCAAGTTATAAAGATGCAGAAAAGATGAGGTTACACAATATACCAACACGCGTTGCCTTGTCCTATATCTGTTAAATTGAATACCCTGTTCATGGAGGGGTTAATTGAAAATCTAGCTAAAAAAACGTATAACTTAGAAAAATGCAGTAACTTACTGGACTATTCTCTTAAAGGGTTAATGTAGCGTGCTACAGTAGTGGTAACAGTCCAATCCTGAGATCTAGCACTTGAAAGTGTAGAACAAACAGTATCTGAGATCATGTGGCAGTATTTCGTTAAAATACTACCTGGAAAAGGCAGATGCAACTCAAGCTAGATTGCTGAGAATTGTTTCGAATGGCCCATTCCAACGACAGAATTGTGCTAGGATAAATACTGCAGATGGGTAATTGCCTGGAACAAAGTAATTCCATTGGAGAACAATTGCAAATTTCTGAGAATTTGTCTGTGGTATTAAATGAGGGAAACAAAGGTATTATTTTCATTTGATTTTGTTTTCCTCCAAGTAAAAGGTTAATAATTCTCAGGCTTCTGTTCTCCTCTTGTGTTCTTGTATTTTCTAGTTTAATCTCCTCAGATGGTTTTAGATAAGTATTTTAGCAGAAGCTTGGAGAATATCATAATAAAGAAGTCTAAGAATAAGATTGTAAGAACACCTCTATTAATGAAGCAGATCACATTGTGGGATTTCTTGTCAATAAAAATAAATCAAAATAAAAGCTAACTGAGTCTCAGAAAAAAGGGTTCAACTGAACTGCCCCAGAGTATCTGCCCAGCAAAAGGCACCTGTTCCCAGACTGACCAGAAGAGAAGAGCCCTCTCTTTCCCCAGCGTGCTTCTTCTCAAGGGTTAATTCAATCACGCCAACCTCTTTGCTCTGTCGCTCGCTCTCCCATCATGCTTTAGGCTCAGCGGAGCGTTCCCTCATTGAAGGCACCTTTGGCTCCACAATAGAAGCCAATTTGTTAGAATCTTTCACAGGTCAGGGGCTGGATGAAGGCAGAGAGGGAGCCTTGGCCACCAGGAAAATAAAGTCATCCTCTCCGAGGCAAATTAAATGTCTGCCACTCTTTCTGACCACAGATCTATAATATATAAATATCTATTTCTCTCCTTCTCCTGACGAGAGAGCATGAGATATCGCCACGCAGCCCAGTTAACACAGGTTAATAGATTGATTCCGGTGACACGGCTCATAATGAACAGTAAATTGTTTTATCTCTTAAGTCTTATTTGGTCAGCCAGGAAAACATATGAGGTAATATGGCTGGGGCTAAATGGAGCGTATAATAGATCTCTCGCTAAAGCATAAGGATAGGGGTGACGGCAGAGCTATGATTAATGAAAATAATAATGGTCTTGAAATTGAAATTTTTCTAATTTTTTTTCTTCCCCCTTTCTCTTTCGCGGCGATCCCGAGCGTTCATGCTCCAGATGATTTGTGCGCCAGTCGCTGGGCTGCTGCTCTCTTCCCTTTTCTGCATGCTTGGCGTGGAGCGGGGGCCTTTGCGTTATTTGTACTCACATCATTGTGTAATCTAAATTTAAAAAAGGAGAAAAAATAGATCACAGGAAGGGGAGATGAAATGACTCCTGAATTGAATCCACGGTTTTGCCCTTCAGGAATTAACCTCCTCACTACGTACAAATTTACAAACCCCCAGCCCACAAAGTGGAAAAACATGGGTCACCTATATGTTTCCTCCCTGTTAGTGGAATAAACTTAGAGCTGACCTCTGAGTCACTTTGTTCTTATTATAGAAAATAATGCTGTGGAGCAGTGCAGTTATCCCAGGCTTCTAATTCCAGGACACTTAAACTATCTTTCACCCTTTGCAATGCTTCCATTTGGCTTTGGGATGACATTTCTTACATTCTGCATCTGGCGTAACCATCTCTTGCTTGTGTGTGCACTAACAGCTTAAGAAAACAAAAGCTTTTAAAATAGGGCTGACATGAGATAAGAGCCCCTTTCTGCTGTGTCTCTGAGCACCTGTATCGGCTTTATCAAATTGGATTCGATGTCTGTATCAAAATGAAAAACATATACAGGTATTGCATAGGTACTGTTTTTACAGATCATGACGCAGAAAATGACAAATATGAACGACAGACCAAGATAAATCCTTCATGGATATCCACAATAGTTGAGTTTTTCCAAGAATCTAAAAGACCAAAGCTACTGTGTAACAATCTGTATAAAAGTACAGTAATATGTCTGTACTTTTCATCAAATGTCCATAACCTTTCATACTAATTTAAAATGTAAGAATGAGCTGTTACAGCTTGAGGACACCCAGTGGCAGTAAAAGGAGAGCAACAAAGTCCAGGAAAATGCATTTCTGTAGTGTTTTCACTGAACACAGATTGCATGAGCACATAATTCTCTAACAGATTTTAAGGCAAGATCCTGTACTGCAGGTTGATATGAGCACTAGAGTATTCTATTAACCCCATGCTAAAATACTATGATTTTCAATCCAACAACCTTCTTATAGGAAATGGGTTTTGATATAAAACATTTGACCCAATTTACTTCACTGTTGTTCTATAGCATGTAATATTTTAAAAATTAGAATATTTCATCACAATATTTCAGTTCAGATGCTTTTCTGCATTGCACAACTCCAAAAGGCTTCATGCATGTATCAAGTAACAGAAATACATATTATACAAGAATTTTACGTTCTATATTTCCAGGGTACTCCAAAAATGGCCAAAGTGTTAAAAATCTCCACTCAGAGTTTAAGTTATAAGCCTCACAAATCCCCAAAGTCATAATATGAGCTACGTCTCTGTCCAGTTGTGGGCAGCAGCTCCAAAAGGACATTGCACAATTGCACAACTGGACAAGCACTGTCTGGGCTGATTGGACTGGGCTGAGTCAGGCTTTCCTGGGGTTGCCACGCAAACGCAACTCCGTGTGGCTGGCCAGGGGTCTGTGAGCACAGGACTGCCATCCCAGCTGCTGTCTGCTGCACCAAATCCTACATCAATTCCCATGCCTCTGCTGTGTGATGGCCTGTTTGGGAAGGTCATGTGCTTCTCTGTCTTTATTTCTCCCGGGCTGCTATGAGAGTTGTATTGGAAGGCCAAGTTGCTTTTTTTCAGGGCTAATTTCAAACTGAGGTATAGAAAGCAGAAGATAAGCTAAAAATAAAAATATAGCCACATAAAAATCTGTCATCCCGAAGCAGGTGGAAATAACATTCAGCCTAAGCTGATCTTAGGCTTTTGTCGGCTGGTCAAAGAAATTAAAAGCGCCCCCACTGTTCCAGTTTGTAGGGATAAAACCTGTTGCTTTAATTTTTTTGCCTAAATAAACCTTCCTTGGAAGACATGACTGAAGGTCAGTGTTTTCTTACCAAATTTTCCCAGTGCTGATTCCATAGTCTGGGGTTACAGCCTTTGCTTTCTCCCTTAGAGGAATGGCCTTGAGCCCAGGGAGGTTTCTGTTTTCCTTAGGATTTCAGTTTGCTTTTCCTGGCACAGGGGTCTGACACATCAAGGCTTTCCACATCTGTTTATTAGGCCTTTATCTCCCCATCAGGTGTTTCTTTCTGAAATGATTCTGTGCTTTTCTTTTCTACCCGCACGGCTCATAGTGTAGGGCAGTGCTGTGGATCCCTTGGTACCATTAAGAGAGTGACATCACTCTGATATTAGCCTGTATTTCGTTAGGATGATAACTTCTTGAACCTTCAGAAAGATGCATTTTATGAATGTAGGAGGTGAATATGACAAAAAAACACTCATAATCTTCTGCAGTTATTATAGTGGGTATTCAAAAAATTATAAATGGGGGGAAATGAAAAAGCATTTTGCCTTAATTAATAATTGATAAATCAATTAAAATACCGACATAGGTTAAACTCTAACTGGTGGAGACTGGAACCTCAGATATTCTTCCTTCCTCTTTATGTTGAGAGACCTCAATCGAACTCTTAAGAGGGCTGAAATGTAAGAAATTTAAGAGTATTATTTTGCTGAGGCTCAGGATAAAATCACATCAATTTGCAGACTGGTGGCATACTTCATTTTAGTTAAACCCTCACTTTTTTTTGTCACAGGTTTGTCGACAGCCCTACTATATACCCAGGTATATTTCCTTTGCAGCCTATGCATACTGACACAGCTCCCGACTTGAACCATTTGTGTCTATGCATGAAAAACATAACCCTAATCACATCTAATCAATTGCCACATAAATTAGTCCTAATCTTAATCTCAGCCTTCAAACTAGTTATGTGCATAAGATAGTTACAGTATGGACATATCTATCTTGCCACATACTACAGTATATTTGTGTTCAGAATTCTAACAAAAAAATCTTTCAGTGATTTAGATTCAGGTGTAGTTCTCTCAGGTGTAGATATTCAAGTGCTTGTGTCTGATGCTGAAAAAAAAAACAAATAATCAAATATTTGGAGACAGGACTCCAATGCCTTATTTAAATATGAATGGTTTACCTTCTTGGATTAAATCTCCAAAGGCACACCCAATTTAAATTTTCTTAAAGTTGGGTTTACCTCCTGGAAGAAAAAAAAAATCTCTTAAAAGAGATTTGTTTTTTTTTTTTTGTTCAAGATGGTATTTTTATTTTTGTTGCAACCATACAGTGATTGTAGGATCCTTTTTGTTAAAGCTTTAGTGTTGTTCCATCTGTGATCTGAGTGTGTGATATCATGAACGTACTGCATGCAAAACGTTCAAATCAAACACTAGAGGGGGAACTTGATTCCTAATCAGTGTGGGTTTGGACAGGGAAAGAAAAAAATGCTTAAAGTTTAAAAACTCCAGTGTAAACTCCTAGAAAAAAAAATCAGGTCAAACATTTGACATATATTTTATGCATATAAATGCCTCACGCAGAGTGACACTTACATATTACTGTGGGGTAAGACAAAAAGTAGACAGATGCAGAAGGAGGTGGACCACCCAGTTCCGTTTTTACAGACAGCAGCGAGCAAACGACAAGATTTAACAGAATAATAATGGAATAAAGTCACTCAACAGCTTCCATGCAGAGAAATGTCACTTTAAAAAGGAAAGTTTGCAAAACTGAAGTTTTCTGCCCTGTACACTGGCACTTTTCGGAGGAAACAAGTTTTGACAGAAATGTGCCTGAACACTTTTGCACCTCACCAAGAAATAGCTTTAAATTTCCTTCAACCACGCAAAATGTTTGCTGAAACAGATGTGCATTAAATCACTAATTGGAACTTTATTTATTCACTTAAAATTGTGTTTATAAATCTAGTCAATATGAATGATACATAATTTATGTGGAATTCTACCATAATTTTTGCAAACACTTTTTAAAAATGTAAAACATTGTATTAATCGTATTTAATTTTAATTTTCAAATGATAGGAACAACATTGTTGCACTAAAGACCCCAGAGACTGGAAAAAATACAGAGGAGACCAGAGGGAAACTAATACAGTAGGTAATATGAAAATGAGAGGCTCCTTACAGACACATATATTTCAAAGTAAATACTGTGGATTTGGTCATTTGCCAAGGTTTATTCAAGGCTATGCTTAGAAACTGCAGAAGGTCCCTTACTAAAAATATGCTCAAACATTAAGATTAGGAAGCCCAAAACATTCAAGTACAAAACACAGACAAGAACATCTCTGAACAAAGATTGCACAGTAGATGTTGGCTTTAATCAGCATGAATGACTATCTTAGTCTTGCTTCTTTCCCTTCAGTTACAGGAGTCTTTCCTGGAAACTGAGACTTAAAACCAAACATCTGAAGATACCAAATTGGGTTGGATTCAATTTTAAAATACAAAATTTTATTTTACTGTTATGTCTTATGCGAATAAAAAATATGAACAGTTTTTTTTAAGACCGAACCACTGAGATATAAAGAGCCGGTTGACTTTTCGCTCTTCTTGTACCTTTCTCTGGTTCAGTGTGGCAGAAAGAGATCCATGAGCTGATGTTGCAGACAACCCATAAAATTTTTACCTCACATTAAAAAAACACAGTTTGTAACTATGCTGTGAACCAAAGAACTCATCAGCTGCCACGTGTTTGTTTTGGGTTGCTGTATATGTGAGATGGCAGTATCAGGAAGTATCAGGTATGACAGCACTTTGCTTTGAGGGATTGAGGTGTGTTGGCATCATACTGGTGTTTGCAGGCATTTTTCATGTAAAAAAATACAATCTGCTGAACAAACAGCCAGTTACAAGGACACTTGGAATTAATGCCACCCAAAGTGTGATCACTTTCCATTTTAGAGGTCAGAGATGGACTTTTGAATCCAAGATAATCAGTTTTCAATCACTGCCATAGATGACCAGCAATTTTTGCTTTCTGGTGAGGATTATCCATGTGTCAGTGCCCATGGGCTTGTTCTAAGACCAAACATTCTAGATTGTTCTTCAGTTAATCTTCCTCACTTTTGGATGCATATCTTTCCAATCTACTAGCGATAGAGTTTCTGTTAGTATTCTGCAGAGGAGACAATAGTCACTTTACCGAAAGACTTCATCAAGAATAAATCTGGCACTGATAATCACTGACTCCCTATTGCAGCATTTGATTCAAAACGTTTTGTCTCCAGCCACTCAGCTTCTCTCTATTTTCAGACTTTAGTCTCATCTCCTCATCTTCTTAGAGACGTTCTGTGCTCTTCCTCTCCATATTCCCGTTTCCAGAGCTCATTCATTCTCCACTCAGTGATGGAATGAACTCCCAACAGAAAGCAGAACCTAAACACCTATCAATACCTTCTCAAGACTCATCTGATTAAACAGCACCTGTGATCTCTCAGCTCTTAACTATATCCTTCAACAACAACTTTACTGCATTCCCCACTAATGTTTTAAATTCTCAAAATGGTAAAGTAACTTTCTAATTGCACTTGTGCGCTGTAAACACGTAATACCTGCAACAGGGTGCTTGCATTACTGCTCTGTATTCAT
This sequence comes from Atractosteus spatula, assembly GCF_055471065.1. NCBI lineage: Eukaryota > Metazoa > Chordata > Actinopteri > Semionotiformes > Lepisosteidae > Atractosteus > Atractosteus spatula. The sequence goes on from NC_142712.1 coordinate 55,961,258, forward strand.
GCTGTACGCTATTTCAGTTCTTACCATGTCCACTCTGAAATGGCATGGCCCTTACATTACCTGCACAGTTTGTGTTATCTTCAATGTAACCTCATTAATTTACTCAGTTCTAATTTCTGATTTAATTATTTATTTTTACCTAATTCTGCCTATACATTTACCCCTTGAGCTTGCAAGTCATTTTCTATATTTTTGCTCATCCTAGGAGCAAAGGAAATGAATAATAAATGACTGTAGTATGATGCAGCAAAAGGAAAGGGACTAGCTATCTGTGCATCTTCACAGAAACAATTTCAGTAGAGATTATCTGTTCTTCATGATCACAGAGCACTTGAGTTATGCTGTCTCCAAAAGCATGGTTCGCTCTTAAAATATGATTCACATTTGGAGAGCTCCTAGCCCTCTCTGAGATATTTTCTCTGTACGATGCACATATAGGTGTGGCTTATGTCATAGGAAGCCTTGATCATAGATGGCCGAACTGATTTTGATCAGAGCTGGTGTTCTCTTGTAGATAATGATAACACTCACATGCAGGCTAAGGTCAGGCTGGTCAATGACTCCCACGGATGAAAACCAAGAAACTGGATGATTTCCATAACCTAGAACCAGGATGGTTTTGGTCTGGAATTTCACTTATTTTCTCTTTTACACATCGGAGATGATCCTGTGAGATTTGTTTGTTCCCAGCAACACCCTTTTGGAAACATTCCACAGCTGGTCACTGCCCTGGGAGACAAATGGACAAGTAAGTATCCCACAAGAACTTATCAACTCCTTGATTGGGAGTATGACTCACTGTTGTCAGGCTTGTGCTGCTGCAGAGCAACCAAATAACAAATGAAAAACTGTTTAAAAATGTAGAGGCCCTTATTTGTGAAAAGATATTGGGATCTCACATTTTTATTTTGTTTTTTTCTCCTAACATTTAGAAACACTTATTTACTGGTAAACATGATATCCTTTATTTTCGATTAAGATGGACCATTATTTTGTATTCTTGGGTGACCCACTTTTATTTTCTTTAATCCGTGTTGTTCTTGGATAAAGTGAATGTACTGTTCCTGGATGGGTTCCAGTGGAACCCATATTTATTATATTTCTGAGATTGATAATACATAGCCAATGAATGTCTCATGGAATTTTTTTTTTTAAGTTTCAATATTTCTCTCTAGGAATTTCTAATCTATAGATGGTCAAAAAATTCTGGAGGGGAACTACATTTGTTTTCATTTTAATAAGGACAATAATAAAAATAAATTAATAATAATTTTTTATGGGTCTATAGACCTAAACTAGTTAAAACCTGAAAAGGGAGGAGGTCTGAAAGTCTGTACATTAAGGAAAATTCTAGTTATGCTACAGGCTTCACATAATAAGGAATGATGACTTCACAATGTGGACAAAGTCAACATTTTCCATGTCTCTTTCATGAGAAACTGCCTCTATCTGGAATCAACTAGGGAGAAGTTGAGTGATGTACCTGTGTTACCCATAAAATCATTAAACAAATATGCTACAGAGTAATTGAAAAAATGGGAGAATGCACAGAATACAATCCATGTTATATATTTAGATATATAAAAATACGTTTACTTACTATCACGTGTTGTAATTATGCTTTTGTGGATAACGAGGATGAATTCTCCACTTGTGATTGAGATGAGAAGACACGGTGTATTAACTGTGCCCTGACCTGCACAGCATTGAGACCGGCACATCACTACAGCTTACTGCAGTAGTGTCTTCTGGAGAGCAAGGGGCCTTGGGCCGCAACCTGCTGTGGCAAGGTGATTAATTACTGTTCTTAACGATCATTGATTACTTTGTGCTTCTCCACCTCATGTGACAATTGTTCAGTCACTCTGAATAGACCTTAATAGCACATTAGAAGGAGGAAAGCACATAGCATGCTTCCCGTTGATTAAACCTGCTTGTTGCTTAATAAAGACAAACTAAAGTATTCTTTCCTTCAATCGCCATTGACTGTGAGTAGAGGAAATTAGCCCACTGTTTCTCGCCTTGGTCATTTATTGGTGCCAAATGAAAACCCCTTACATCTTTTTCTTGCATTGAATATGAAAATGAAAAAAAGTGAAAGGCAAATAAGAAGAAATTCTACATTCATACTCATAGACCTTGTGGTGAAGTGTACTAATTATTTTAAAATAATTCCTTGCTTTTCTAAAGCACTTTTCATCTCAAAGGCCCTCAAAGCACTTTACATATAGGAGGGGTCCCACTTCATCGCCCACTGAAGTGCAGCCCCCGCCTGGGTGAAGCTACGCTACACAGCAGATCAGGGTGAGAAGAATAATTTCATTTCATTAATTAAATTAAGGGGAACTTTGAGGTGGCCAGACTGTGCAAGTCCAAAGATAATGTGGCCAGGACACAGGGGTTAATACACCCACTCTTTCAAACAGTGCCATCTGTAACGAGGGTTTTAATGAACTGTTGTCAGGACCTTGGCTTCACATCTCATCAGGAGGATAGCACTTCAAACATCACAGTGTCCCCTGTCACCCTACTGGGGCACTGGACTGGAAATTCTCTTCCAGAGGGAACACCATTTACCACAGCAAGCTAGTTTTTCTTAGATGGCTCTCATCCTAGTGCTGACCTGGTACTGCTTTGTGTAGCTTCTAAGGTCTGACAAGGCTAAATTACTACGTGGTCACACTGCCATCAAGGTGTCATATAAGTAATAAATGTAATTTTCACAAAGCTCCACAGGGACCTAACTTGTCAATTCCTAGCCATGCATTGTTGTCATAAGATGTACACATACCTAAACAAGAATAATACCTAAATGTAACAAGAATAATGGCATGAGTGTTCTACAGAAAGTATCTGGAAAGCTCTTAGTAATTAAAATTTTGAATGGGTTTCGAGGTGCTCTTGCATGAAGTTTGCAACAGCTTTTTATTTAGTTCCACAGTGTGTACAACTTCATTTTACACTTCCACTTTGATGGCGACTCAAATCAAGAAAGGGTTCTGAAAACAAGGACGAATACAGCTTTTTTAGACAAGCCAGCACACCAAACTTAATACCTTTGATTGCATTCCTTCTCCATTATTTAACTTTATTTATTTTCCAAACTTTCTCTTCCCACCAAGAAAAAACTAATTAATAGCTGACTACTGCAACACATATCATTTAGGTCAGACTTTCATTCTCTTTACAAAGATATACTAACTTCCTTTATTGTCCCAGATGGGGAATTTGCTTTGCAGGCAAGTAAAAGACAACACAATATATCAAACATTTAACACAACATGAATCCATTAGCAAATAAAACAAAAATACATGCATAGGGTAAATAATATATCATAAAGGTAAATATGGACATGCCATTTTCTTTGAGCACTTGGTCTCCTAATTATTCTCTTTTTCTCTTGCAGCTAAATACAGTTGTATTGTTTATACTAATAGACAGGTGACACTAGGGTTGCTACAGTACCTGAGCATATTTCTTTGGCATAAGATAGGGAAAATAGGATTTTTTAAAGCTGTCCTTATACAAAGAGAATAACTGATTTTTTTAATTAAACCTTTGATAGATTTAGAATAATTGTCAAATTAGCACAAGGCAGAGTACAACTAAAGTACTCTTTCATGATTCCTTCTTTTAAATAAAACATCTTGAACATTTTATTTCTATTAATTCTTTGTTTTTACTGTTACTCATGTTTTAATATTGCTATTCATTTTCTGTTAATTAAATTTTTTTACCATAATTTGCTATACCTCTACTACATTAAAAAAAGAAACACGTAAGCCTATTTCTTCCAATTAGACGCATTGAACATCTGATCAATATGACAAATTTGTGCAAATTAAAGTCATATATTCATTAATAAGTGAAAGTTTAAAATTGCAGATTGCAGAATAAGACAAAAAATACAAAATGCAAGCACAGATTTTTAACAATTCATTAGATATTTAAAGATCTTTCTATCATGAATTTTCAAGTAAATTGCCAGTCAATTTCAACCTATCAATTAATGTTCAATTAATACTTCTATTATGTTTTATAACTGGGCATCATCAAAAACCTATTCAGCATGAAATTATGGGCTCTGTTGACAATCCTAAATTAGTTTATCTTTATTGCGATCCCTTGGGTCTGTAGTCTGCTATTCTGGGTCATTTTGTAGCTTAAGAACAGAGGCAAAGTGTACATTTTGTCCATTTGACTTTTATACCTTAAAGGTAGGACCAGATATCGTGACCTACAGTAAATAAGGGGTTCCCAGTCCTTGTCCTGGGGACCTGCACACCAGCGGTTTTCACCGCAGTTGACCTCTTTACTTAGATTAATCCTTGTTGAATTCTGACAATTTCTGTTAATTTGTGATTGTGTATGAAGTCTTAAAAAGACCAGTCTCACTGGAGAGACAGAATGTGTTGAATAGCATTATTTGTACAAAGTTACATGCGTTTTGTTGGGTTCTGATCTTTTCTGTCGATTTGTGATTGTATATGAAGTCTTGAAAACACTAGTCTCATTGGGGAGACAGGATGCAAATCTCCGAATCCCTCAAAATGCTTTGCACAAGGGAAAAGAGAGTGGAAAATGAAATTAAAACTTACTTCAATGCAGGAGTACATGGTTTGTCTAGGGGCATTATGACCCTACAGGTCTGGAATTGTGCACCCCTGACGCAAATTCATCATTTCGTAATATGCTGCCTTATTATCTTTCCCCAAAATCTTTAAATTTGTATTGTATTGTAATTTTGACCTTGGCCCACCTTCATAGATCTTGTGAAAATGGAAAGTCCAAACGCATCACTTGACGATGACTGTCTGGTTTGTTGCTTCAACTCGTCCCCTGGAAAGCCGCCATCAGTCACCAGTTCTGGACTGGCAGGTGAGTCAACGTTTTGATTTAAATTGGCCCTGGTCTTCAGCACAGGATTGTGGCCCATAAGCACCACTGGTATATCTTTACACAAAGCACAGCACCCTTTGTAACGAACCCTGTCACATTTCCCCCATGTCACTCCACCCCCAGATCACTGTCAGTGTTAAGCAAATGCAATGAATAGCATAATAGACCAAGAGGTGAAACTGTCGGAGGTCTAGAGCTCATACAAAGCTCTGGAAAAGAAGCTGTCTGTTGTCTCTCAATGTCTGACACAAACCTCAAGTTCTCCCTCACCCCAAACCACTCAGGCTGGGACTGGGGAGTGACAAGACAGCAGCCTCAGTGAGGCAAGAGGACTCTTGTCACTCTCCAGCCAGACTGAGCAATAGAAACCCTATAGGATTGACAGATTGATATCTGGTTGACTGCATGGTTGGTAACTTGACTGGCTTCTGGATATGCAATGGATCCCAGCTGACCCCATCTTGCTGCCCTGTTCTAACAACCGGCCACTGATTTATAGATTTCATACAGATTTCACTTCGCCTTGTATATGGATATAAAATAGCATTTAGAAGAGATTCACTGTGCATTTCTCCCCCATATTCCCCCCTCTCTACTTTCTTCCTGTGCCTTCTTCTCTTCTCTAACTCTCCCTAAACCCTCCTGCTTCTGTTCTCTTTTTTCTCTCCCCCTCACTCTTCCTCTGACTTCCCATTTCTCACTGTCTCTGTCTGTCTGTCTCTCTGTCTCTCTCCTGCTTGTTCTCACCCTCGTTCTCAGCTGGCTTTTCCTTTCTGTTACTCTCACTCTCACCCTCTCCACTTTGGGAAACGCTGGTCTTTCCTGACAAGTTACTCACTGCCTGGAAAAGAATCCAGTCCTCTGGAGATTGTCAGAGATTCTCTGCCAAGAAACATGCGTGGGAATAGTCAGGATGGGAAGGATTTTTTTTGTTGTTTGAATGTTTTTCAGCCTGCAGTAGTAAATGGAAAATACCTTAATTGTTAATTCATATATTTTGTTTTATGTGAGAATGGATTATGGAACAGTTCAGGCCAAAGGCTAATGGTTGGGGGGCCTATTAAATAGACAAAAACTATGCCTTTTTAGTATGTTCGTCAACTGTCTTTGACATTTCCATCGCTCTGTCATCTCTCTTTTCAAATTCTTTTCTCACGTTTTGCTTTGGCTTATTGCTTATTGTTCAGGCAAATGCTCATTTTGATGACCAAAAACATTTACAGTATATGCTCTAGTATATGTTTATTGTATATAACAAAGTAATTTAAAGGACTTTTGACAGAGGAGAGGCAAACAAGAAACAGGTCTGTTTTATTTTAGTTGAGATTAGACCCCAGATAAATGCCCTTCCCTGCTTGGCTCCAAACTCCCATCAAGACATTGTAATGGTAGCCTGTTTCTGTATTTTGCACTGGTGAATGATCAGATACCTCCTCATTTTTTCAAGCTGCCTCAAACAACAGCTGGAATAACAAGGGCAGCCCTCCTAGGTTCATTAAAGGCAAAAATCAAGCAGTTTCCTGAGTGGAGTATTTTCCTAGTTCAAATCTGGGGGTGTGCTTTTGTAAGTCCATGGATATCTGAAGACAGATGTTATTTTGACATGCCTGAAATTCTCCTTGGATAACCCAGTACATGGTACTTTTTACTCTCATTTCGATAGATTTGTATTGCCTTCTATCATTGAGAACAGTCATATCTAATTTTATGCCTTCAAAATATGGCATCCTTCACAGCGACTGCTACTTGTTCTTAAAACACACTAACATGAAAGGGTTTTTCTTAAAAGAACCATATTAAGCTCGTTTCACTGGTCAAGATGCACACATGACAAGCTGATGAGCTGTCCCTGGTTGCTCACCCTTACTTAATATAGACATAATAGAACTAGAAGGCTCTTCAGATGGCTTGGTTTTATAACATTGCAAAACAGATACAGTTATTTAATATTCATATATTTATAATTGTAAAAAATTGGCTTACACAGAACATGAAAACAGACTTTTCGTACTGTAGATACAGTAGTAGGCCCATTTCACCATTCATGGCATAGCTACGCCACAATGATGATCTCTATTAAGGGCGCTGCCTGTGGATACTTGTCTTCGCTAAATATATGTGAAGCACAATTAAAATTCTCTTTTAGATGGTTTTGTTTCAATCATTGTGAAATCAGTCATAGTAATTTAGTTAGCAGATTTCTCTTAAACAGAATTATCTAGATAGATTAGTAGTATGTACTGTATGTATATAGACAGACAGATTTATAGATAGGCAGATTGCCTGAAACTCAGATATTCTGCTTCCTTGCTTTATCCTTGCATGACCTTTTCAATTTGATTTATGTGGATGCCAGTGCAATGATGTTTTAATTCTTATCCTTCTGTGGAAAGCGCACTGAAGAGGATCAAGCACTTATTGTAGAGTTGATTAATTCCTTTTCATTGGCTTGTTTTTCTTTTTTCATAAGTTATTGTTACAGTTTTTTTAATCGACATACTCCTTCATAAAATAACACCTGCTCGTTGTTTTTATTTTAAAATCATCGGTGAGCCAATGGTGTCAAAAACAAAATCATTTTGAAAAAGGGAGTGTAAGTTAATCTGTGTTGCAGCTAGCATCATAAGTAAACCCAGAGTGAAAGTTTGCACTGCCGTTAAGACATGCACTGCACCAATTCAGACACAATACAAAATTAAATTAGCAATAAAACCTTTTGTGAATATTAAACTTACAGTCCCATGAGATAGAAGATGCATCATTTTCTGGGGGGTTTTGTGAAATGTGTCTGAGTTTCATTATTGTTATTATTGACACTGTCTGTTGGCAAATTACAGAAAATATATTTTCCACTTTCACGTGCCTTATTTTCAGTGTGAAGCGCAGCAACAGCAGCAGCTGTAGAAGTGGAGACATATTTCCCATCTTGACACAAAGAGAAAAAGAGGAGTGTTTCATGAAGGCTCCCTTTCTTGTCACTCTTCTCCGTACAGAGCTCTGTCCAGGTCCTGCTGAAGGTCACGGAGGTCGATCTTTTGTATCAGAATGTCACTTACCATCTTTGTTAAGTGATGGACTTTAAAGGACCTTTATAACAAAAGAACAATTGCACATCATTCGTACATTAAAAGAGCATAGCCAGGCTAACATATATGAGTTAGGGGGAAGGGCAAAACTCTGGAAGTGTCCCAAATGTTTAAACAGCCTTCCTAAAAGGTTTCAAAATGATTTGCACAGTATTTTCATAGGCTGTTCACTGATAAAGTTAGATTTTCAGCTTATACTCAATATTACATTTTTACAACTATTTAGTCTTCCATGAAAGTCAGTCATCTCTTAGACCCAGCAGAGGTGCAATTGGCTTGTGTACTCTCTAATTCCCAAAGTAAGAAACATTTGCACTGGGTCACCAAGACAGAGGGAGTAAATTGTGGTAGGCATTGTCAAAACTAATGTTCTCAGTTGTCATGTTAGCTGCTTTCATGTTTGCCATGAAATATAGAGTGCTTGTAATTAATAAATAAGTGTAACAACTTTAAATTCTGCAGCTGGTGGTACTTCTACCACCATCACAGATAACACATATTAAAGCCTCCTTTCTGCAAGGAAAAATATTGCAGGTAACATTTTAAAGTGTGCTCTCTCAAGCTAGATATTAAATAGTGTTAAAAGATTTAAAGTATAGTATTAGATTTTATATTAAATATAAGATTACTTTGTCTTTTAAATTAAAATGAATTAAAATTAAATAAATAATATGATATTTTAAATAAAGTCATTTTAAAAATTAAGCTCTGTGAGTAAGGGGTAATTCAGGATTTCGAGGTATGTTCATTACACGTGACATTTCACACCAATATATAAATGGATTTAAACAGATTTTACTGGCTAAATAGACTGTCTAAAGCCTGCCTAAATCTGAGACCTCAGCATCTTTAATATCTTCATGAAAGCAACTGCATATCAGTTTAACAAGTCTCATATTAAAAGATAGTAGTCATACAGTAAATCCTGGGCAACTTTGAATAAAGCCAAATGTTTGTTAAGTTTTATTAAGGTCAGGTTTACATATCCCAGAATTTTAACTAAAATATGCTTTCATGTACCAGAGTAACTGTAATCTTTTGTTTTCTCCTTTTCACAGTCTCAATGCAGTTTCTCCTGTGCCTGACTAAACAGTAAATAGAGGGAGAAAAGCAATGACATCAAACAATAGAATTAGGAGATGTTATCAAATCCACTCCAACTTAACATATAATTTTGTTATGCTTGAAATGACAGTGTTATTGCACTACATGTAAACAGCTCTTATGAACAGGATTATGGGCTTTCCCTCTTGTTGACATCAGAGGAAAAATTCAGTTCTGTTCTAGCAGCTGGTCCACTTTTTTCTTCCCCCTGGCTTTCCTCTTTCATGGGATTGGGACTTTGAGTACTGTACTCCTTTGTACATGCTTCTGAAAAGGAAAGGGCTGTTTTAAACTACTCTCAGACCACACTGACCCCGAGACTTTGTTTGTTTGCTGTTAAATCATGTTTTATGCTGTACTTTATACAGACTTAATATGACAGGTGACTCGGCTTCCTGTGTAGCGTACTAAGAATTTAGATATATGTTTTTTTTTGGGGGGGTTATGATGTATATTTTAGAGGAACATTTCTGTACAGCATAGTGCTTTCAATTAAATCATAGCATGTCAGCATATTTCTTCATTATCGTAATTAAGACAGTGATGCTTTACCACAGTACATGTTCCCAGTATCTTGGCAGTTCGTACATAGATTTAACCACCATATAACACACAAGCCGACCTTTGCTTGGCATTGTTAGTTATATACTTTTTTCTTACTTCCTGGTGATTTACTCTGCTCTTAACCCCACTCACAGTGCTTTTCTAGCTTTTATGTTTAACAAAGGTGGTGCAAACCACATGCAATGTACATTTTACATAATTAAGTGCCAGTTCCTTAAAGGGCAGCACAGCATCATAAAAACAGTTAATAATTTTAAACAAAATGCTACCTTCCCTACTACTGGGCTGGTTTGCAGGCTTTTCATATAACTAGCTAATGCAACATAGCTCCCCTAATAGCTCTCTCCGTGCACTTTGTTATTTCTCAGTTTTACCCTGTCCAGGCTCTGGAGAGTCCGCATGTGCTAATCTGATTAACAAAGCCCCACTGCAACCTCTCCTGCAGTCTGACACCATTACAATTCCATTCTGACCCCCGTGTGCTGGTTGAAACCACAGAGTTTATGACGTGAAGGAGGGCGAGGAAAGCTGACTAATGTAAACAGAGAGAGGTGAGCCGCAAAGACTGGAGCAGAGTTTTGACAGGTTTACAAAACAAGACGGGAATCTTCATTAATCTTGAGAAACAGGGGGTGGGGGACATCCACACATGTAGGGGTAGTGGCAAACTCAAACTGGAGGAATTTAATCACCTCTCCACAGGAAGCTGGACTGGGTGGTTTGTTTAACTGGATGTGATTCCTATTGGTGAGAGGGGGGTGTTGCCTAATTGTTGGAGCACAATAGAACATACTTTCTCAACAAGACTAATAGGCAATAATGATGTGGCTAAGGTCCAGGCAAGCAGTAGTAGATATCGCCAGATTAAGATATCCACCTTCTGAAAAAACAGCCATCAGGTAACCGAGCTGCTGCTGGTGCTTTCACTCTGTGTCCCTTTCTTCCCCCTCTAATCACTGCCAAAGGACAGAGCCCCCAGCATGTGAAAATGAAACAGCGGAGCTGCCCATCATCTCCACAGCAAATCCCGCACCTGAGGTAGGAATAAAAGCAGTTTGTGTCAGAATGTTTACTTCATTGTGGGCCTGGAATTTTCTAAAATCATCCTGTTCATCGTTTTGAATTTGCTTGTAATTTTTCCCTAAATCTCTCTTCTTCTTTTTAATTGAGGATGATTAGGCCCTCAAGATGTGGCAGAAGGAACTAATATCACAAGGAAAGGATTTGTCAGCTTTTATTTAGCATATCTTAGTGACTAAATTAGAACAATGGTTCCAAGATTTTAGTCCATTTTCAGTTAAACTGGGTCGATTTAATACCTGCCTAACATTCAAGGCCTTTTTTTTGCTGGAGAGGCCCTTAATTAGAATTACTGCTATTTGTACAAATGCAAAAAAACTCACCTGCAATATTCATATTTCCACCTGCAATCACTGACACTTAGGACATTGAGCAAAATTTACAATTTTGTATTTTTTTAATTATTCAAACTGACGACTTATCATGGATTTACCAGATTTATGTGTCATATAATGTTTGAAAAAGGACAAAAAAAAAACCCAAGTTTTACTTGGCTTCAGATGTATTTGAAATGAAACATTTTGAAGAGAGGATCTAAAGAGATTTTTCAGCCAGGGGCCATGCAAGGTGCAAGGCCTTGTTTATTCATTTTTATGAAGTGAGAAAGAGATAAGCCGCTCCCTGCCATGTAATTACGGGATGAGAAAAGTAATTGCTCTATGTAAAGCACTGTTGTGCAAAATACCTCCTACATCCTATATCTTCCAAATGTTTGGTCAAATTCCCTGTTAACATATTGTGCAAATGGATAGACTGAAAACCCAGGAGTATCATATTACAGGAAATAACTGTTCTCACTCTCTGGGTAACTGATTCCAGGGGAAAAAAAAGGAAGAATGAAAAGGGAGAGGGAAAGAAAGGCAGGCCTGGGAGTTTGAACACTGAACAAGATAAATTCTTCAAAATTCTAATTGGAGAACAGTTGATTTAATTGGTATCCATTTGGCTGACAAAGAGAGCAGAGCAGTGGGCAGGCCTGATGGGCCCTCAGGGGGATGTGAACTTGCAGCGGTTTAGAAACGCTCTGGGACGGATCACTTCCAAAGACAAACCGTGGGAGCTGGCAGGACAGATTGCAGGGGGAGACGAGATCCTGGGGAATGAAAAAGGCTTTCAAAAGGGAGGCATCTTTATTCTGTAGACGGAGGCCATTTCTATAGCCAGGCAATCTGCCTCCAAATCTTGCACTTAAAGCTGCGTAATGTGATGTAAAGCACTGCTGACCCTGGGAGAAAACAGATCAAGTGAGCGAGGTCCATCAGACTCAGTTTTCTGGAGGAGATGTGGGCCTATAATTCTGTACTAGAATCATCACTGGAAGCGCAATCTCAGGATATGTTTTTGATGGTCATTTTCAGAAGTGTGTCCACACAGTTTTGCTATACATAAACATTAAGATTATTCTAAAAATAATTCTGGCAGTGATGTCACTTTCTAACAAGCAACATACTTTTCCCCTACTTTTTGTTGCTGAACCTTTAAAAAACACCACCACTTTTATCTCTTTGCAGGCCTATTTAAACTGTTTGATGCAAATGTATAGGGTTACATTCTTTCCTATCGTTTACTGTGCAGAAACCAACTCCACAAAACAGATGAACTGAAAATCCAATCTCTCTGGTGGTATCCAATAGATGGCTGGCACGGTTAATAAGAATATTGCTGTCTCAAATCATTTCTCAAAGTGGATGAGTATGTTCCATAGCCATCAAATTCTTGCCTCACAGCTCAGGACGGCTCAGTGTCAGAACTCAATATGAATTGACAGAAGGAAGCTTTACCTGCTGGGGTAGGTCTCCGTTTCCCTTGATTGACAAATATGGATTAACAGACTCTCTTCCCTCAAGTGTGACTTGCTTGTCTCTTGTATCTGCATATAGATTTATTGTATTAAAGCCGTGTGTATTCATGACCGAATAGCCTGCAGTTTAAGGATTAATTGGAAACAAATTATGCCATTTCACTGCGTGTTCCGATCTCTACAAGTAAAAAAGCTATTGGGAGCACCTGGGGACAGCATATGTCATTGGTGTACCACTTTGTTCTGTTCAATTAAACGCACAAGATAGAGCAGCTAGGTTTCTAAATGGGTGGACTGACTCTCTGAAGCCAAAGAGAACAGGCCAAAAGAGAGACAGAGGAAGACTCACAATGTGCGATGTTCTGTGTCACAGCATTCTAAATACTTTAAATCTGAGTTTTAAGACATAATATAGGCCATAAATCCATCTATCCATTTTCTAACCACTTTACCCAATACAGGGTTGCATGGGATCTGGAGCCTATTAAAGCCCCTAAATAAATATTTTTATTTAAATGGACAGATGTTATTAAGAATACATTCACATTACACTGTGGTCTTCTCCAAGAAGAAACAAGAAATGCTTAGGGAAAAACGTTGGATTTTTAAAACCAACTGTCTGTCGACATATACTATATACTGTATGAATGTATGTATAACTTATCTACAGTACATAAGATTTGTAAAGTAGGACTCTAATTGAAATCACATGAATTTAGAATGAATTGCAAAGGGGCATTCCCAGATACAATCATTATTTTAAGATAATATGATAATTAGACTTTGCTGAGGCCAAAAAACAAGTTTAGAAACTCAGAAGAAATTTAGTTTTTACTGTAATTAGAAACAGCATATATGTGTGTCGGTGCATACAGATGAGCTCTATTTTAACCATCAGATGTTTTTGCATTTCATTGCATGAAGAAAACTTATTTTTAAGGGCCTACATAAAGCTTGCAAAAAAGAAATGGCCTAAGATTCTGCAGAACTTGACTGCTGAGAATACAGAGTGGGATCTCATTCCTCTGTAATAAGTCATATGACCAACAGTTTGCATATTACAGTAGAAGGCAATTCCTTTTTAAAATACTGTACATTGTAAAGATACTGTAATTAAAACCTTAATAATGTGACTAATCATTATATGTTTAGCACCTTTTTAATCATGAATATCGGGATCTTTGCTAATCAACAGGAGGTTCAGATCAGAAAAGGTTAGAAGGAGGTATGCAATTCTTCTGGAACAAATGCTTTGGTTGTACAATTGATAAACACTTTGTGTCTCTTGGAAAGAAAATTGCCAGTTTTGCAGATTTGAGTAGGAGGGTGCCCAGGTGTCAGGGAGTCTTGTGCTGGAGTGCTTTCCCTGCTTCCCCTGAGAGGAAGGGAGGGGATCCAGGCCAGCTGACCTGGAGGGGGGGTCTGAAACTGGGGTCAGCCTCACTGAGACCTTAACTCATGCGCAGGGGGATTCCAGCAATGTCTTATCGTCCTCCTGTTCTCCTCTATCTCTCTCTCTCATCAAGCCTGCTCACTCCTTGACAGGCCAGCTGATCTTTTTTCATGTGTGTTTGCTTAAATGATATGCCTCTAGGACTTTCTTGTTGTCAAATAGCCAAGGTCTACATTAAACGTTACAGAGTTTTTTTTGTGTGAAAATCTCAACTGTTCATTATGTCGATTATGAATTCGTCTTTTTGTCCAGACTTCTCCTTTGAGCACTCTGTGGCTAGAACAAGGAGTTTTTAATTGCAGCGGGAAGGGACTGCTGTTAAAATGATGTCTTTGCTGGTGAATGCACAGAAATGCCAGGATAGGGCTCCTCACTGTGGAGAGGGTTTTAATTTACATCTAATAGCTATTTTTAACTCCTGTCTTCATATCCATCCACATTAGGAGGCGTGGATGTAGTGCTGTCCCCTGGGTGGTGTTATTTTGAAAAATTCTCCTTTTTCTCTACCTAATTGATTTTACTATTTAATTACATAAAACAATGGTGAAGCTGTTGATAATTGTATACCAAGGTCATTTTCCAACACAAACACAGTGATCACATAAATGATGTCTGTCTTTCATTAACAACTAAAAAAATCTTCAGTAGGACTACATGATAAACTAAATGAATGACTGCACATGATGTTGACAGCAGTTTCATTAAAACCAATTGCATTTTAGCATTATTCATATTTCTATTACAATAGCTAATATATATATAAATATATATTTTACATAGCATTGGTAGGAAGAGAAGAAGATCAGGAAACGTTTTTACACAAAGTGTTGTCAGCGTCTGGAGCAAGGTATTCATCCATGTTATTGAAGCTTCTTGGATCAGTTAGCATCTGGCAATCAAATAAGCTACATGAGCAGAATGGCCTCCTCTCGTTTGTAACATGTCTTAAGGTCTTGTAAATAACAGGCATTTCCTTATATCAATTTACAGTTTAGACATGCTAGGAGGCGGTTTATTTTAATAGATTTGGATAAAAAAAATCTAATAAAAGTGTGATTCTTCATTTGCCCACACCCCAATTTGTAGATTCAGTTTCTGTAGCTCCAGTATATTTTATTACTCTAATGATCACCAAATGCTTTAATCTCTCATACTATATGACAGGCCTGCTCTCACCTTGCTTTGCACTTAAAGAAGCAATCTTTTAAAAACCTTCAATTAGAGACCATGTGTTTGTAATGTCAGAGGCAGCGACAGAAAGCAGTGTGCAGAAGGTGGGGGGGATCTGGGAGAGGAGAAACTACCCATTCTTGATGTAAATTAAGAGATGCATATCACTATTAATCCATTGCTTTGTAGTCATGTCCATACCCAAAGTCTCTCTAATTTCCACTTCCATGCTCTCTCCTGCGCAGGCAGAAGTGTATCGATCGGGAGTAATTGAAGTGCTCTTGATAATCCACAAAGCACCAAAACGGCGAAGGAGACCCTCACAGGGTAGCAGAGCAAGGCTGGGGCCGGGGGAGTGTGGGTAGGGGCGGGGATGGACGACGCCCTTTCACGAATTTAGCCCCAGCTGATTAAACTCATTGAGACCCAGGCGAGTGGAACAAAGTGATACAAAGGTCTGCCTGGCAGCTTACAGCAATTCAGATTTCTTCATTC
Organism: Atractosteus spatula; assembly: GCF_055471065.1. Classification (NCBI taxonomy): domain Eukaryota; kingdom Metazoa; phylum Chordata; class Actinopteri; order Semionotiformes; family Lepisosteidae; genus Atractosteus; species Atractosteus spatula. The sequence goes on from NC_142712.1 coordinate 55,976,911, forward strand.
ACACAGTAAGTGCCAAAACTCTCCTGAGGATACTGGCACTTTTAACACTTACATTACTAGGCAGGAAGACTATTTTTTCTGAAAACTCTCCATTCTTTTACACTCAGAATTGAAAGAATGAAACCGAATTACACGATGGCAACAAATTTTGTACTGCATACATTTACTTCTGTATACACATAGACAAATACATTTATTTTCCAGGTGACACACAAAGACACTTCCCTGATATTTTAGATATTTAACTATTTAACTGAACATTACACTGATCCACAAACACAACATTAAATCATTCCGGATGTGCCAAACTATGACACTGCACATAAATATAGACCAGGAATTTGTGCAAGTTTGCATTAATACATATAAAATAAAATCAGTCTTTTAAGGATGAAAGTATAAAATACTCACATACTACTGGAACAATATTTTTAACTTTAAGTTCCTAACTTTGAAATGAAATTGTGCATTATGTCCCCTTACAAGCACATTTGCTGATTTCATTTTGTCATTATGTCATTTTATTCCACGTAATGAAGCCCATAAATAGTGAATCTGTTCAAAAATGGTCATTCCTCATTTTTTAAAGTGTTGTCAACCTGCGGTGTGGTACTGTTTCCAGCAGGATGTCTGGGCACTTACAGTCTGGCCTTGTGGACTTTACCTCCTGACAGTAAACACTTGAGCTCATTCCAAATGTCCAAGGCAAATACAGGTCAGCCAAGAGAAGAGAGACAACAATAACCTTGTAACCAGGTCAAGAGGGAACATCCCCGATTAATTTGTGTCTAGACTAATAAATAAATAAATGGATGTCTTTTCAAAATCAAGTCTGTGACAAGATGTGCCTCAGGTTACTTCACAGTAACTAGAAACCTATAAGCAGTATTGAAGGCTTACAAGCAAGTACTAATATCATGAAATAATAAAATTAAGCAATGAGGCAGTAAGGTTATTAGTTTTTACTCAGATAAATCATAAAGCATAAATAAAAGTTGCTGATATGAACAACTGTATTATGACATCTTGTGTGACATCTCACATTTCTACATTGTGATACTGGCAGTATCAGAGTTTTACAAGTATTACAATTAGCCAGCTGATGGTACTTGCCAGTATGAAACTGATTGATTTCAATAGCACCATTGCATATCACTGTGAATGCATTTTCCCACCACACTTTCCCTTTCCATTCTTATGGCATGACTTTTCCAAGCAGGTGTCCAACAGGTGCAGTTTGCAGCACAGCCCATGCATCAACATGAGACCAAGTTAGCCGGTAGTCACAGTTTCTGCAGCAGATGCATTTCACCATACTGTACCTACTAAGTTTGGACATAATTGCCAAGCAGGTTTCCGGGTAGTTTCAATTATGGGCCACAATTTAGGAAGCAGCTGATGACCGATGTGGAGAAGAAAATCTTCACAGATGCATTTGAGGTGCAAATCCAAAGCAGCTGTGGTTGTTGATATAATATGCCAAGTTGGAATTCAATCAGTGTGGCACGTCACAAGACAAGGGCAGTTGGAATTCTGAGAAAGAATGGCTCTCAGGTGGCCATCTTGGAACATGAAGGAATGCCAGTGCTCCATTTGCCAACTTTATAACTTTATTCTCACTAGAGTGATACTTGACAAGTACAAAGTTAATTCAAGGAGGAGTTCGAGATATGTGTCAAATATTGATAATGAAAAGAAAAACATGACATCCAGTTGGCCATCTTGGTTTCCAGTGGAATGCCATTTTGACATATTGTACTGTATATTCCTGGTACTGGCACTAGAAATATACCTCTTAATCCTGGAATCACTACCCTAATCAGTTTAGGAAGAAGTTTGCATTAAAGACAACATTGCATAAAGCAGTTTATGATCTATTGCAGGCATAAAAATTATTACAGTGACTTTTCATTTGAAAATTTGAAGTGGCCCTGGCTGTGATCTGATTGATCAATTGATGTAGCATTTCCAAGAAAGAAGATTTCAAAAGTGTTTTCAAATGCCCCAGTTTTTGTCATAAATTGAAAGCCTTATCTGTCCTTTTACACCTACGTAGTATGACATTACTCAGCTATCCTGTCTTCAACCATGACCAGTTTCAATAATGGAAAGAATAAAAAGTAAAAAAATAAGAAATCCTTACTACCACTACTTGAAACCTGAAAAAAATACAGGTCATCACTTCACAGCCAACTTGTTATTGAAATGTAAAACAAAACTAATAATGTATCACAAAACAAATAAAATACCACAGTACTGAAAAGAGTACAGAAGTTAACTTTAAACTAATAAAACTTGTACAAACTTGTTTATTTTGTTTTTGACTAAAACAGCTTACTCAATCTCATAATCCTTTGTTGTGGCAATATATTTTGAAAAACTAAAAGTTTCCAGTAAAACCAAAAGTGACTTCTCTTTCAGAAATGCTTGCTTTTCAGAATTCCAACAGCTATAAGGCAATTGTGTGACATTTACACAATTTTTTATTCAACTGGAGAAACACTATAATTCTAAGTAACTAAACAAACTACAACGGATTTTCCAAGGCTATGGTCATGAAAATAAATACATAATATCTCCCGTTTGAACACATGATTAGCCTGCAAATTGGAGTAAATTTGGCCCTTTCAGACCAAGCAACAAGAATTAGGAGTGCTGCCTCATAAAGTTGGCTACCATCGCTTTTTACTTAATTCATCCAACGGCACTAATTCCTTTATCACTACCCTGTGCAAAACAGTCATCTATAGACGGTGAACAAAAATGAGCCGTCTCAATGGTTTTGAGCTACAGAGTGCGTAGTTTTATACAATGTGTTCTCATTACCCCTTTCCTAGAAAGCATTTCTGTATATCTGTTCATATTTAATAAGAGGAACTGTCCTGATGCCAGGAAGCTGAAGCACAGCTTTGGAATGAGAATGCATTCAACACAAATCAATGTCAGTGCCCTCGATAACTGCTGCCAGACCTTTAGCATTAGGACAACAGACAGTGCACAGACATAAACATAGCCTTCTGTGTGATAATAGTAACTGTGCCTGGATGAGATATTCAAACAGCTTTTGCAAAAGATTTTGTGTGTTTTTTTTGTATTTTAAAGGAGGAAGAGACAGTGAATAATATTAATGTGCTTTTCATTATGTGAAGTTTGTTACTGTATGTAATTATTGATTCCTGTAATCTGTTGTGATCTGGAGAAAAAAAAACAGTTCCTACAGCAGTTCCCCTTGTCCTGGTTCACAAGAACCACAATCTAGAAGATTTCTAACTCTTTAAAATTATACCCTGTTAAAGATCTTTGGAAGAAAGCTAATTTTTCCTAATGAAATCACAATTGGATCAGTTTGACCCTTTTCCTTGGATTTTAATCTGTTGATGATTTTATAGGAAGGCTAGAGAACCTGAGGGACTTCAACCTTCAAAAAACAGAACTATGGATCCTTTATCTATACAGGTGCCTCTAAAGAACAGCACTTGATTACCATTTCAAGCCAGCTAGAAGTGTGAGATTTTCTAACAGTCTTTGCAACTTTGTTGTTTTTATTACTGCTGTAAACAAAGCACTATATATCCTGTTGTGCATTACAGCAGTTACTAAATGCAGAATTTATCCACTACAGTGCAAATGTGAGTTTTATTGTGTTCCACATTTACATCCAAAGTAAATCATGTACTGAGGGTGGGGTTCTGAGACAGGTGTTTGATATTTGTCTCTGCTGGGAAAAATGTAATATAGGGGCCCACTCAGAATGGGAGCCACAATCTGGCAGTCACCCTTAAATCATTCCATTTCTAAACAATTTGAACAATTTAGTCTTGACCCTTGAAGCAAGGTATTTGTTTAATTAAGTAGGGTAGAGATCATGGTAAATGAAAACACCAAAATCCTGCTGCTAAAGTTAACCAATTAACTTTCAAAATATATACAAATTCCAACCTTTCAGATTCTTTACACACTGATAATTGAAGGATAACCTGTAAGACCTGCTGGACTGAGACTCTCAGGGATTATGGTTGGCCACCTTGATCTGTGCATTGGAGTATTTCTTTCATCAACACCAATGCATACTGTACATATGAAACCTGATCCCAAGACAAAGTTCTAGACAAGCTCTCGCTTTATTTCTTAAAAGTCATCTGAAAAGATAGGAGAAAAAACAGAAACAGCCACAACTAATCTGAACATTAACACAATATTGATTCACATTCACAGAAAGAATTAATCTGAGAGAACTGTATACAACAGTGTGTTATCAATACCTCTATTGTGCTGCCAGACCTCAGCTGTTGTACTCAAGAAGTGCACATCTCCAAAATGCACAAAGAAGGCTCTTTTTGGCATGTAATATAAACTCTTGAAACATTCCCCTTGTTAAAATGCACTTTGTACTCCACCTTGTTGCTTGAATTAAGCTACACCACACCAGTGAGTCATAGCCTGTCTCATCTCACACACCTCACACTAAATGACTGTCAATAAAGACAAAGGATATCCTTCACAGTATTTCTCCTCGCAGACACAATGAAATAAAAATCCTTCAGGGTCATGGAGCCAAAATCCTTCCAGCAAATGTCCGGCAGCATCCATTGAGGATCCCCAAGGGGAAAATCCAACAGAAAATGAAGAACTCCTAAAGGAGTCCTGCAAGAAACTTGTATCAGTCCTCAAAGATTTTTTAACCTCATGATCCTGGAGGACATCTGTATCCTGTTTGATTTTTAAAGGAATATTTTGCTTGTGTTTTGCTTTTGTTTGTGAAGGATAATTTCCCTTAATGTCTTACAGTCTTATGCATTAACTAATAAGTAAAGCATCATTTGAATTTAGTAGCCTGGAAATCGGGATATCTAGATGTACAGAGAGATTAGATTTTGCCTTGCTTAGTGCTGTTTCACATGTTTCATAAGAACAATGTAATTGGGTGGCATGTTTAAACCCTGAACCGAGTCACCTCTGCAGATTTGACTCTCTGGGGGTAATTTCAGTTTCGTGTATTTGCCAGCCAAAACACAGAGTTAGTTTGTACGAAATTCTAAGCGATGACACAAGATGTGAGCCCTGAGATGCTGATACAATTCATCACATACCTTCCATTAAATGGGTTTCATCTCCAGGCCTATTTTTAATGTATCCGCTGTATTGATCAAAGCACTGAAGCAAGGGCTGGGAGAGTCGTGCTTGTTAACAACAAGTTGGTCTCACTCCCGAGTTTTCTTAAATGCAAAGCATCCGTGTACAAAGACGGGAATATTGCACGCATGGCGTGTTGCACTGCACAGAGCACAGAGCACAAGGCAAGGCCATAACTCCTCTCTCCCTCCCATTGCCCTCTGTGGCTTCTGTTTTAAGTGTTGCTGCAGGTAATTGCTGAGGCGGTGTGTTGCAGATCAGCCTGTACCTCTTTGTGTGCCTTCAGTGTCATTTCTATTTATTATATTCCACACAGTCTCGGTCTCGGGCTCGGTAATCAATTTCGCAAGGATACAGGGCTGATATCAGCCACCGTGCACATTATGAGACGAGCCCTCCTCTTATCAAGTGCAGAATTGCTGGCTAGAGGTCAGGTACAGATAAACCAGAGACTAACACACCCCTCCCCCACACCACCTTCTAATATACAGAGACAAAAAAAAGAAAAAAAAGGAAGCAGAAGAACAAAACAAAAAAGCAAGAGAGGTTGCGACCCTTGTAAGGTGTCTCTTGTTACGCCTGACCTTCAGAATTTCATCATCAGCGTTCCTGACAACTTAATAATTCGAAGGCGCTGGTCTCATCTCTTTGCTGGCTCAGAGAGGCGAGCCCGCAGACGCCCTTTCTCTGATTATCTCCCCACTCTCTCGGCTGCCCTTTATAGACCAACCAGAACTCCATCAATCACTCTTGTCCCCCACTTCCCAGAATTCCTGCTCCCCCAGTTCACTGCCACTGTGGCAATATTATTGTGTGACTTACACTGTGGTGTCAAGCATGTGTGTCTTCTCAAAAGTATTTTTTAATTGCCATGTTTTTAGTGTTTACTTATGTCTCCTTAAAAGATAGGGCACAAGCTGATTGAGCACTGGCAGCAAGAAAATATCCCAAAAATGAAAATAAGCACAATCCCTTTCCTTTCCAGTAAGGACTGCACTTTCACAGTTCACTGATTAGAATTAACTGACCTGCATTATACATAATAATCATAATAATAATAATAAGAAGAAGAACAATAATAATAATAATAACATATTTGCCTGAAATATAATATATAATAGATATTTGACTTTCATCCAAAGCAACTAACATTTTTACCCCTGTTCATAATGGGTCCTTTACTGGGTAGTGCTCAGAGGAAAGTACTTTGATTAAGGGTATCAAAGCAACACCTCACCTAACATCTGAACCAAAAACCTCCCAGTTCCAAGTCAAGGGCTGTAACCCCGACTCCCCTGCATTCACATACTGTACCAATGCACAAATAAAATAAGGCTTTCTGAAGCTGAGCCTAGAGTCACTCACAGTTTTCAAAAATCTTTATTCATAGACTCATAATCAAATGAACATGTCAATGTTATTTCAGTATTATTAATATGAAATGAAGGTGAGGTAATTAGCTATGCAAAATCTGACTGTTGTAAGCAAATATATATGATTAATTATCATCTACTTATTTATTTTATTATAGAGGTAACAATCATACATTCTCAGAGTTTAAGGAAACACTGATTCTTATTTGCAAGATATAGTAAAGACCCAAGACAGGTATAGTGTCAGTGGAGCTGTGAACACCTCCAAGCTCACCTGGAGTCTCAATTGCTACCTGCTACGATGGATCAGTGCTTAATAAATCTCAATAACATACCATTACTGAATAGGATTCCCTTAAGAATACGTATTTAACTGATGCATCAGTACTAACAGTTTTTGCTTCTGTTATATAAGATGCAATGCTTTAATAAAAATTAAATTATATTTTACAAATGGAAGAAAAAGAAATACATTCTCCTTGTTTAAGGAGCTTAGCCTACAGAACCTGATTTTTCTCCAGTTTCACCCATAAACATCACTTATAGGGGTCTGAGGAGCTGTAGAATTTTCTTTTTCAAATCACTATAAATGTAATTGTAAAAAAAAAGAAGTCTCAAGATCCAAGATGTTAGGCGGAGAGAGCAGAAAGAAACAGGAATAGTGGAGGCCCATCCAGAACGCTGGGTGATTTCCAAAACCGCTCCCTTAAGTAAGTTTGTTTGTAACCAGGATGGTGCCAGACTGCGGGGCTGCAGTATCACGCCAGGGCTGACATGCAAAATAAAATCAAGAAACCATCATGCAGCTGAATGCCTGGGCAAACATTCATCAGAGTGCAGGACTTTCTTTGTGGACACATCTCAGCATCTCACCGCAAGCAGCTGTGTGTATTTGCCAAGAGAAATAGCCTCTCACAGCTGTATGTATTTGTGTATGTGTGCCTTTCTCCCCTTTAAAAAACCCAATCCCAGATTAGTGACTGCAACAGCAGAGTATAAAGTGAAGGACAAAATTTTAATAAAGGGGAAAGAACGCCTTGGGACTTTATAAAAGAAGCAGCAAAAGCAGGTACAATATACACTACGTGTGTATCTTTTCAAAGTGCATATGGTTTTCCTCGAGATACTTAAAAAAGACTGACTTAATACAACCACCCGTATAATGATTTTTCTTCTGCTAGAGAATAAATATTTCAATCCATTTCAATCCAGGAAACTGGTCTGGGAAAGATACACACTGCCAGAACTCTATATGTATATATGAAGTTGTATATAACTTGTATAGGAGCTTTAAAGAACGCTTGTATATAAACTTTAAATAAAGTTATAAATATTTACATATAAATCATTATGGTATTTATATCCATATATATTAAGGAATTGAGTTGGAGACCCTCATAGACTATAAGGTTAATATTTTTAACTAGTTTAATGTTAACAACCTCTCAACCTATCTGTCCCCATGGTCAGAGGCCTAGAGATTGGCCTAGAAGTGAACCTCACAGTGCTGTTTGTAGGTTGTGGATAAGGGGAGTCACGAAAGCCAAGATCTAATGAATCTGTCTGTCTGAGTGTTTGCAGCAATGACTCCACGATCCACCGGCTGGCCTGCTGGGTGTGTAGGGAGCCTGCAAGAGGAGGCGATGGTGGCCAGAGAGAGAAGGGTAACTCAGGTCACCAGACACTGCCACTGCACAGAGCTCTCACTGGAGCACAGCACAGAGCTGTTAGGAGTCCTTTCCACAATGTGAGATGAGTGCTGTTTGGCTATTTCAATTTCAGATCATATCAAATGGCATATAGCTTTCTTTCTTCTCTTTTCAGCATGGAATAAACCTATTACTTGTTGAAATGGCATATTTTTGGCACTATAAGTATTAGCATTAATATTAGTCTCAAGCTGCACTCAAAGATGGAGAGAAGAATCTACAGTAAAATACCACTAAAAAGGCCATGATATAATTAAACAAAATGCATTTAAAATATTGCATATACATTAACATACAATATTTTGCTACACCTTATAGATATACATGTTACAGTCAACCATTACCTCTTTATTTGGATTTGCATTTAACTCTGAGTCATAAGGCTGAAAACAGCTTTTAAAACTAAATTAGGCGATTGAGACAACCTGTGGAAATATAGGACAAGCCAACCACTGATAAGCATGCTGGTTCTTTTAAATGGGGTGCCTGAAGGAGTGTAGAGTAAGAGAGAGTAGTAAGTGGGTTATCATGGTTCACTGTGGATTGCCTTAAAGTACGATGATTGTGCTACTGTAATTCACAAGGAAGGATATTCTGGAAGGGAAATTGAATGAGAAGCTAATGTTTCTCATTATCGCAATGTGATAGATACAAAAAAATTAGTAACAATACATGCATTAGTGGCCAAGACAGAAGGAGGAAAAGATGTAAAAGAAAAGCCAGACTGATCTGTTTTAAATTCCAGGGCTAATCCTTTCCAAATCAGTGCTCAGCATGTTCCTCATTTCAGTTCTACATCAGATCTCTCCACATGAAAAGGAGACAGTGAAGAGACATCTTTTAGAAGTTTGGACGATGGGGAGAGCTGAAGCTCAAAACGACTTGTTCAGCAAAGGAAACAAAGCTGAAGCAAAAGAAGAAAAGTGCTGTAGACAAACAAATAATTGTTTTAAATTTTCAATCCAGGGGAAATCGCATTTGAGAACTGAACCAGATGAGAAACTGTCAACATGGTTTGCAGTCTAACACTAATTTGATATGTTGAATGGTTAGGGGTGTTTTACTACAGACACAAGTACTCCCATTGATATACATTTCCACTCAACTCTGTCCTGTGCAGATCCAGTTTGTGTACAGTATGCTCTTCATCTCCTTGTCACCTGTTAACAGGTACCTTTCATTGCTATGATTTTAGCCATCTTTTGATACTGATCTTCCAACTGACTCTTTTGATTGACCCTGAGATCATGCAGTTAAAGGGAGTGCGGAACCTGAAGGATGATGCGTTTAACATTGTTCAGGTGACACAGGAAGTTTAAGCACTAGTATTGAATTAGAGCAGAAGGCAGTTTTAAGAATGTTTTAATGAAGCCAAGCTTGGCTTGTAGCTAGTAAGCTCCAAGGTTTAAGATCAAGGACAATCCCTAAAGGTTTAAAAGAGGAACACCGCTGTTTGAAAGTTTTGATAAACTAAACATTTTTTTTCCATGCTGAAGGGAACTCAGACATCTGAATAACCTGAGTCAGGGTTGAAAGAGTGCTAGTGGGAGGGAGTGTCAATGAGGGAAAGTCACCAGAGCAATGACGGGGCAAACGCCAAATGAGAAAATGAAACGCACAGGCGAGCTTGCAGGAAGGTTGTTGTTTATATGTAGGAAGGTTGAGGTGGACGGAATTAGGGTTTGACCTCCTGCTGAACTGTTTAAAACTTCATTTATTAAGAAAGACAAGCTCCTGCGTATTGGTGCATTTGTGGTTGGATTTTTCAGGATTTGATGTGATTTTTCCCTCTGTGTTATTTCCTTCAGAGAAGTTAACCAATCTGACTTGCTTACTTTGTCTTAGGATTCCATTGGCTTCCACAGGCCAGGCACAATTGATGATTACATCAGGCCAGGGACATTTTGAAACAGGAAACAAGCCAAGGACGTTGCTGTAGTTTATCACAGAAATAAACAAAAAACAGAAAAAGATATTAAGCAGCATTTTTACATCTTAACCAAAGCTCGTGCAAAGGCAAGAGGTCAAGAAAAATCCACTTATGTGTTTTGGCAGTCATAGTGCAGATCAGCTTTGAGTCAAATAACTGTCATTTAGCATTATATCCTTATATGTATTTTATTGACTTCTAATGCATTTTTTCATCTTTACTTGGAAATGTGTTTTTATATAATCTGAATGGTAAGAAATGAACAAACAGGGGTGTTGATAACGGGGTTCAAATAAAAAATAAAAAGTGCAAACAGATTTAAATAGAAAATAGCGTAGTTTAATTTGGACGACAATAAGGGTCATACAATTAAAACAAAAATAACAAAAGCTTTACAATTACAGTGGGATACTTCTGATAAGGCATTGTTCATTTTGGTGGGGGGAGGGTCAAATGTCTTGCTGTTTTCACTTATCTGTTTTTGTTTTTGAAAAATTAAAATGAATAAACTTGGTTTCGTGCATTTTACAAACAACAAACAACAATTGTCCTCTGGTAAAAAAATGTCTACTGCAGAATCAATGTAATACTTTACCATTGCTAGTGGCTCAGATCTGGTAAAGGGGAGATTACACTGGACAGAATCAAGTGTCTCACTTTCAGGGCTAAAAAAGCCTCACAAACAGGGCTGCTTGAAAGCCCTTTGAGTTCTAAGAATCATGTACAATGACTGGGAGAACAACAGTGGCCAGTTTGTAGTTAAGATGTATCTAGCTGTCTCCCAACATGTTTAGTATTCGGCAAGTGGAGTATATGAAGATAAAAGAAGAAATGTCTATCTCTGAGGCCCAGGCAATCCAGAATAAGCTATCAAGCTGCTAACATACAAGTATGAATGGACTCCTTTGGCAGCAGAGATGCTATCTGCCTCGACATGTGAATTCCTCACTGTTGTCAACTTAGGAAGGTACAGAACACAAATTCATCTCTTGTGAACCAAATCGGGTATTCAAAAATATTTATTGGATTATTTTAGAATATATTATTAAGTATTTAATTATTATATATATATATGCTTGTGTGTGATGACAGTCTTGCAGTGTTGCAGGATTTATTTATTCTATGCAGTAGCAGTAAATAGGCTTATGCTACAAAAATAAAAATTGTTTTCATCCTGTTTTTAGGTCAGTAGGTCACATAAAACACGCATTATATTAATGTTTTAGGATAAAAAAGTCTAGTCATCAACTCAAATTCCCAGTGACTCTTTGGAAAGCTGCCCAGTGTAAAATCAGATTAAAACAGCATTAAATTGGACGCATGTCAACCAGGGCTTGCTTCAGATTAAATATTATGTGTTAATTTGATCAAAACAAATATTGTTCCACATCCACTCAATTAATTGCATGAAATTATTATTTCCCTCAACAATTCCCTCTGGCTGCAAAGCTGAGGAAGATTCTCCAGGCTTGGAGTCACTTCTTTCAGATATGACAACCCTGTATTAGTGATGAATAACATAAGGCAGTGGGCCTGTCGTAATATTAAACAGACAGGAAAAAAGAATGTGCATCAATTTGTGAGGGCAAAAAATAATGTGCGTTAGCTCCCACAAAGCTCAAAGACTGAGCTTCTCTACTTAAACAAATGAAAAAGCAACAGTGGGCAGATGGTCATCAGTTTAAATTCAATGGAAATTTGGACAAAATATTTATAGTAAAGATATGTATGCCCCTTCCCTCATCTTCCCTTTCTACACGTTTTCACTGAGAAAGTACTTCTGATTCAAGACTCCTATGTGATTTATTTTTCAGATTCCAAAGCTGTTGTCTAGGGGTGATTAGTTAATGTTTAAGAATGTCATCAAGATGTTGATGCTGAACTACATACAGTACATTACTCAACAGCCCCCCCAACTTCCAGGCGGCATTAGGGCAGGTGACCATTTGTATGAAGCCCCTCTTCCTTAAATTAGAAACACCTAAGACTCAATGTAATCTACAAAAGTAACATTAGTTATTTTCCCCAGATCAAAGGTCTTTCAAAAACAATCATTTTTAAAGATTAAAATCTAGAGGCTGTTTATTTCAAAGTTAAAAAAGGATTAAATAACTTGCAAAAAAAATAAAATTACATGCTGAAAGAGTGGGACAAGAACAGGAGGAAGAAGGCAGAGAGACTGAGGACAGTTCCCTGCATGTGCTCAGTTTCAGAGCATCACCGCCCCTCTCAACTGCAATCCATTCTTTGAGAATTAAGTCCTTTTAATTGGGGAATAAATATAGATTTTATTGTCTATGCACAGGAAGCAGAAAAGTAAGAATGGTAAAAAAAGCCATACAATCAAGAGTAAAATAAGTGGTAAAAAATTTGAACTAAGGGGGAATGAGTTTGTGAACAGAGGACTAAGTATAACAACATTTTTTTTAATGCCAGTTATTTCCACGCAGATTGAGAACAGCCATTGCTACTACCAACCAGAGCTTATTTGTTTTTATTAGTTTAAGTTGAGCTAGATTTCCTTCAGATTTTGTGGTCTTTTGGTACTGAGATGTATTTGTTTATAAGTCATATAAGAAGTGTTTTAGGAAATATTACACTTTTCATTGTTCCAGAAAGGTTTTAGAAAGGTTGAGAACAAACTTCATCATGCAGGAACAAGAAAAAAATAGTTTTCAGTATGCTAAGTTACTGCATAGAAAGAGAAAAAACAGAAATAAGTCCATGTGCTTTGAAATTAGTCAACCCATACCCATCTCCTGGACAATGACACCTGACAGGTCTTCAGAAAAAGGTCCATTGACTAATATTGTTTTAGCAGTAAACACAAGATTTATTTGCTATGCCTGTTATCTCCAAGGGTTACATGAAGGCATGGGGATCAAGCCAACCCTGAAGGTCTTCTCTGAAGACATGACTTACAAATTATTTGGCACCTTGTCTGTACATGGGATAATGCAGAATGGATTTTTTTTCTTTTTTGAAACAGAGGAAAACCTCATAGTTCAATCTATCAGCAGGCCCAGGGGAACGCCTGTGACAACAATAAATGATACTGTGGTTCCCTGTGTGCCATCAAATATGAAATGGCTTACCAAATTCTATTTGTTTCACCTTGTTTTCTGTGCTTTTTAAACAGGGAGTTTCTATTCACATTCACCAAACCTACATTAATTCTCTCATACAAACATACTTATCCTTCATACTGGTAGGCCTTGAAGCTGTTTAACTTTTTTTTTGACACAGATTTGGGGTAGCCTTAATGTCTGTGTGTGTGGTGGGGGGGTGTTTGTGATTTAACTGTTCTTAAATCTATTGCATCTGGGAATTATTAATTTGTATCTGCTTTGCTTCAATTCCACCACTTAAGCACGGGGGAGAGAAAAGTGGCATTCTATTCAATTTTATATTTCTGAAGCCCCTGGGCCTCAGCCGGGTCTGCTCCAGGGTCTTGGGTGTCAAATGCCAGGCCTTGTAGTGAGCTGTCAAAGAGCAGAATAGGCCTGGATGATTGATGACTGGAGAGGCTGAAACCCAAACCCCAACTGCAAATGCTAGCTCGCCAAAAGCCGTCCACCCCAACAGTCGCTATTCAAGGTCAGCTCACATACCATTACACCCAAAACACTGGGCGTCTCTCTCGGCCTCACGACTGAGAGCAGCCTTTCTTCAGAAAATATCCGCACAGTCCCTTGCCAGATTTCAAACCACTTAATCCCAGTTTAAAAAAAAGAATGGGGGGCTTTTTTCTCCCTCCCTCCCTCCCTCCCTTCTTTCTTTTCTTTCTTCCTTCTGCCGTACTTGACTTGGTGTGCTCGAGAGGCTTTGGCATGGGGGGGGGGGTTAAAGAAGGGATGGGGGCTGGGAAACTGTGCGGAGGTGGTGGGGGGAGTGGAATAACTTTGAACGCCCAAATCAGATGACAAGATTATTAATGGTGCAGGCAATGTCATATCTGATTCCATGCATATTCATGGCGGAGCCTGTACAGATGGGACCATGGGGCTGTGAAAAGTTTCTGCCCTCCATAGTGAGGAGGTCAATTGGTTTTACAGTAGAGCATTGTTATGCCTTACATCGCACAACTTGGGAAGGGCAGTGAGCTTGGAGGGAGCGAGAGAGGGGGAGTGCAACCCACTGTCTTGTCTTTTTCAAAGGGAGAGAGGGAAAACCAACAGTGGTTTTACACTGCCTTTGCTTCGCTATTTCGTTTCCTTCTCTGTCTCAGCAGCAGCGTCGCAGGCAGAACTAGCAGTGATACAAGCAGATGCAGCATCAGTAGTAGCAGTAATACTGCACACGTTTGTCTGTCTGTAGGAGCTGCATAGCAAATATGTTCCATATATTGTGCAAAAGTGTGTCAAATTATAGCCTCATGCACTTCCTTTCTGAATTCTGTGAAGACACACAACTGGTTTATGTGCAAATATCTTGGTGCTGTGTACAAATATTGGTTCTTTTTAAAAAAAAAATTAAATTATGGTTGTGAACGCCTGCAGAGTTTGTGGAGGTGGCCAGGAGTGCAACATCTTTGAATTGAAATCCATAGCAAAATGCAGGTTGCACTAAATTCTTTCTTTTTTTAACTAAACATGATCCCTCTCAGCCTTGATCTCTCTCTAAATCATCACCTAAGCTGATTAATGTTAGCATGCCCGATGTTTTTCTTTTCTTGGGCAATATCATAGCAAACAATGCCATTTCAGATATTTCAAAACACAGCAGAGGGCTGAAAAGAAGACAGGAAAGGAAAGACATAGCTCACATTAATGAAATATAACTCTTGTGTTATTTTCCTATAAGGGTGTTTAAGAGCTGCTTTCTTTTCCTTTTCTTTCCTGTTTGCTTTTTCACAGGCCAGGACTCTTAAAAGGAGTATCTATGATTAAGAGCAACTCTCTTTTGAAATTGCACCGAAAATCATTATGATCAAAGGCTGCCTGGACGGAACAATGGCTGTATTTTTATATCCCGCGGATCAATGCCTGTTGCTTGTTGATCTGTTAATCACAGGCTTCTCTGCCATCTTCATTAGGTCTTCATCTGAACCAGTGAATCTTCAGAAGAGGAAAGAAAGAAAGGGCTGCTATATTTTATCCTCCCTCTATCTCACTCACTAGCTGTCTCTCCCAGTCTCTCTTAAGTCAGGAAGATGGTTATCTGCTCTCCGAAATCACTGCCTGTTCACAAGATCAAAGCAAGCACCCACAAAACCTTAACGCGGCTGATTACTGTTAATTAAATGGCATAAGTGGTATTTAGAGTTCATTAAAAGCTCAGAGAGAAAACACTGGTGTATGGAAAGTGGGTCTTGAGGAGGGTCGGGGGAGATGCGGTCACTGCTGGTTTTGAAGATGAGAAGAGGGATCCACTGCCCTCAACGCCAGGATGGTCCAGGCAGGTTTGCTGCATTTCATTCTCTTTTCATGAAAACAATAGAGAGATGGCATCCGTGTTTAAGCTTAGCTAAATGATGATGCACAATCGCGGCTCTTGATCGGCTTATCACCCACTGGTTTGGCCCCCCGGTAATCAGAGCTTTCATCGCAATTATTAATGCCCACTACAAACATGAAACAGATAAAAACTTGCGACTGTTCTCCAGGACTGAGAATTAATAAAGCCTTTTTGGTTTCATGAAACAGAAGAGATTCGGATACCTGAGAGCAGGCCTGCAGCCTCCTCCTCCCTCTGCTGGTTCCAAATAATGTATTTTCCTTTTTCTGCCTGAATACCTTTTTTGAACACGTACAATTCAGTTCTAAATTGGAGACATTGTATATTATATTAGAGTACTTTGAAAAATTTAAACCCCATAATATATAAATGAACACCCTTGTTACGGATACAACAATGTGCACTAACAGAGAGTGGAAACTCATCAAACTCACCTGTGATCAGCAGCTTTGCCTTGAAAGCACATGTAGAAGGTTTGTATTTACACGACAAGCCATGGAAGGCTTATAGGAAAGTTTTACTGTTACACAACATTTACAGGTTGTCATCTTCATATGTTTTTCAGCAAGAAATGCAGCTCATTCCTCAACAAAATCTGTTTTGTGTTTTGTTTTCTAATTCTTAAGTCTATTTTTGAGTGGTTCCTCAAACACAGGTGAATGTCATTTTCTTAGGGGAAAATTACAGATCACAACAGCTTAGCCATTGTACCTTAAAAACCCTGATAAAACAGAACTGGCTAATTTAAGAAATCTGTTGAGTTGAACTTAGAAACTTACAGAAGCCAACTATTTATGTACCCTCTGTTTATTACACAGGCTTATCTCTAAAGAACTCTTTGACAACAATATGCATGATTTATTCAGAATCTGAGTGTCATATTGTGAATATGAAGGCTTACTTTAGAGTTGGAATGTTCCCCATATTAACCTGCCTTAAAGAAAAAGAAACCTAGTGAGCACAGAGGTTAAATCAGTCGTATCGGCTTTTTTAGCTAAGTGGGAACTTCCAATAAAGAACTTCTCTGGTTTTACTGTCAAATCTGTGAAACTGTGTAAAAATACAGTCTTGCCAAACTGTATGATGTCACCATCCTGTGGTGCAGATTACAAATAATCAAAAACGGTGTTAAAAAATATGCTTTACATTGAAACACAATTACTAACAAATGGTCATTTTAAGATTCAGGAAAGCAGATGATCAATATATATATTGTATATAGGATTTCAGAATCTAATATCACAAGTGTAATGTGTCTCAGGGTGTTAACTTCACTCCCAGAGAAGTGCATGTTTTGAAACTGTAAAAGCAATAGTAATCGTTAATAACAATACCTACTGCCTTGTAGTCTGATCCCACCAAGTCTCAGAAACCCAGCAAGGCTGGGCCTGGTTAGTACTGGAACGGAAAACCTCCAGGGAAAACCAGGCTGCAGCTGTAAGTGGTGCTGTCAGACCTGTAGGTGGCGCTCTTTCCCCTAAACCAAAATACCCAATTAACACCCCTGTGTGGTGACTGGGAATGCTGAACTGTAGGGGTTCCATCCTTCAGGCAAGATGTTAAAATGAAATGAACACACAGTATATTGGGGCTGCTGGTTTCTGATGGTTGCCAACTGGGAGGTGGCTGAAGTGGGTCTACTCCTTTTTGTAAAGCACTTCAGGATCCTTATGTAATGAAAAGAGCTATAGAAATCCATGGAATTATAGGAAACAATGGAAAGAATATTTAAAAGAAAAAAATATCCCAAACGAGGAGTCAAACATTACCAGGAAAGGCCGTCAAGATTACATCTGTGGGTCACTGGAGAAAAGCCATGATTTCAAAAGCAACTCATGGAGGGTGATAATGTTAATGGTCTTTTCTAGGAAACTGGTGGAGTCCAAAGAAACTGTGAATACAATACCAAAAAATGCCATAAATGAATTAGCAGATCATGCGCTGAGACTTCAATGGGAAAATCACCATATTAAAAGTGTAATAATATGTGCAGCTCTGCATGCATATTATGCAGCGGTACATATACAGTATATGTCTGAGTTCTATTTTATGCTCCAAACACCTTTGTTTTTACAGCTTTCCAGCACAAACACAGCCACATTATAAAGCTGTTATCTGTTTGTTTTTCTGAAGATCCCCTGGATTTTATTAATGGGCAGGAAAGGAGGATGTGGTCACTTTAAAAGCTGATGAATCAAGGACCAAAGAGAGGGGAAGCTGGCGGACGTCTGTAAATGTTTGTTTGCCAGGCGCTTGCTGGTGTCAGACTTCCTGGCATTCTTCTATTTTATCTTTTTTTTTCTACTGGACTGAAC
This sequence comes from Atractosteus spatula, assembly GCF_055471065.1. Taxonomy (NCBI): domain Eukaryota; kingdom Metazoa; phylum Chordata; class Actinopteri; order Semionotiformes; family Lepisosteidae; genus Atractosteus; species Atractosteus spatula. Next base: position 55,994,828 of record NC_142712.1, read on the forward strand.
TATAAACTGCTTAGGGAGCACGGAAGATCTAAGCTGCTGTGTTGTGTGTGTGTGTTGCCCTGTATGAAATGGAACCAAGCCTTAAACAGCCAGGGCCCGGCCCTTGGAGTCAGGGTCAGAGGAGATTAACCCATGTGCTCAGGACGTGGTCTGAAAGATTAGACTCGAATAGGTCAAAGGGCTGCAGAGGGCACTACAGGCCCAAGCAGGTTCAATCCTGCCGTTTATCTCTTGCGCTTGTTGTTGACAAAACTGGCCTAGTCAGAGTGCTGAGAGTGGTGTAAAAAACTTGTTTACAATTCACGGGGTCAAGGACTTGAGGACAGATAACTATTAACAGAACAACTTTTCAACAGCGGTGAACAAGAGGGGGAAAGAGTGTAACATTGGTGAGTTATGTTTAGAAGCACAACATTGTTCGGGAAAGGGGCTGAGATTTGATCGTGCTCTGTTTTTTGTGCAGCAGTGCTGTTATTCACTGCCATAACAACAGCAGAAAAGAAACTGCTAAACTTCTTCAGTTTGATTGCAGAGAATGTTAATAAAGGCCTTTCCACTTGCATGTACAGGAAAAAGGCACATGCATCAGTTTTAAATGTTGTTCTCAATCAAGTACCTAAGGAGAAGTATTGGGTTTCTGCATAGCAGCCTGTGTATGAAGCTCTTTGGTAATGTGATGCAGTACCCACTTTTGTTAAAACATTTGCCTGCGTTGTTTAAGGACTCAGTGTTTTTCATTTCTCTACAACCAGTATGTTTGTGCAATTTCTTTTTCTGTTCTTCTGAGAGGCCAAAAGAAAGCCCAGGTGCTTTTTTATGTGAAGACTGGTCAGTGGATAAATCTGAAGACTTGACCACCTTCTGCATCTCTTTCAAGTACTGGCGCAGCTTAGAAGGTTTTACTCTACCATGAGGATTTGACCTTTTGTAAAAATAAAAAGCTTTAGCAGATTGTAAGTGACACTTTTTTTTGTTCTTTGGATTAATGTGGATCACCACATTTCTTTGGTACCAAAAAAATGTGTGCTTGATACATAAACACCAGATGGAAAACAACAATGTTGCCTTAACAAATCATGGTGCCTCATATTAATTTTAAAGATATTACAGCTGTGGACATCTTCCATTCTAAACAATAAAAGCATTTTGAGATAAGATCACTTTGTTGCATGAGGTCCTAATTTGAGTGACATTCTGTATCTCTCTTCTGCATGTCATTTTTGTGGGTATTATATAACGCAGTGTGGACAGTGCCAAAAACATGTTAGTTTGCTTGGGACATATTTCTGCTTTTCTTTCAAGCTGGGTGTGTGGCTTTAGTTTTTTCACAGCATTCAAAACCCGAGAGACTTCTGTGTAAAAAAAGATCCCTTTGTATATCAAATAGCTCAGTGTGCCAATCCAGGCATTTGGTTCTTGACTTCTTTGACCTAGCCTTCTTTAAGCGGCATGGTCAGTTTCATGCTTTTCCGGGGGCCAAAGTTCAATCCTGGAACATACTCGTGACTCAGTTTTAACAGCTTTGGCTAGGCAGGACAATGCTTCAGCTAAGCACGAGGGACACCACCTCTCAGAAAACTCCAGACTCTGCCAATCCACTGCGTGGGTTTATTGAAAGCTTTCCTAGCTGTTGCAATGTTTTTGTAGGACCTGTTGTTGTCAATGGTTTTATGTTTTGGAAGCTCCATCTGATGCCAACTTGTTAAGCTTTTGAATATAATACCTGAAGGCAGCACATATGAATGCTATAATGTATTTACAGGAAGCGGTCCAGAAATTGACGTATATTATTCAAAAAAACTTATCTGTGCATTCCAAAGGACTAAACATATAGACCATTTTTCCGCTAAAGCTCTGCACCCCAAGATATAGAGTATATAACAATAGTCTGGAGGTAATCATGGAGATATTACTGCAGATATTTAAGGTAATCCAATGATTTTCCTATAGCCTCAAGTCAGTACACATACATGAAGTCCATTTGAGTGTCTCAAATACAACCAGCTGACTCAGAGCATAGCAAGCAGGAAAACAAATGTTTAAGTCACAGGCAACCCTGTAACCCTAACTGTCTTTTGGTTTTCCTTCCTACAGTGTGTGAATTCTGGAGTCCTGTTTATTCTCTTGTCCTCTCAGCCTGACGTCTATGCAGAGAGACATTGAAAGGCTCAACAGAGACGATCAAAATCCAAAACAAAACTGTCATTCCAAGTTAGTCGTAGTGGAGTGGTGTTTACCTCAGAGGCTATGAGAAGCCAAGAGGAGATCCCACCATGCATTCCTCTTCATCCTTAATTACACAATGCAGAAGTTTTAGGAATTACATGCATAAGTCAGAGTGATGTCTGTGTTAATTTAGTTCATCTCAAGGGCTATCTGAGCCCCAGAAGTTGGACAGAATTGCTTTGAGCACAAAAGCCACAACTCAATTCAGCATTGATTTGTAAATCTTAACAAAACCCGGTGTCCTACCTTAAGTCAAACTAAAAATTAAACATTTTTATTGTGACCTCCATTGAGTATCATCTTAGATATTTCTAAGGAGTGTAACATGAAGACACATTAAGACTTTAAACATGCAAAAATAAAATCAAATGTATACAAATTAATTTAAAAAAATAAAGAAATGAATGCAATGATAAATTAAAATAGTAAATCTTCTTCAGGGATGCCCTTTAAAAGAATCTGGCACTGATTTCAACCTGTAGTTGAAGATGTAAAAGAAGTCAAAAACAAACTGTAAAAAGTACCAGTCCTGAAAGCCCCTCTAGTAGGAGATACTCAGCAATGGGCTGATGTGAGTGTTTTGCTATTCAGAGGGTTTAGCTGCTTTCAGCCCTGTTTTCTCAGTTGTATGGCCTCCCTTTCTGCCCCTTAAGGCACAATGTGAAACAACACAACAATTAAATAACCCCTCACTCAGGAGAAATGATGGATCATTAGCTTATAATCCAGGGCTTTTAAATTCAAGCGAATTGCTGGTCTGTTGACAGTTTGAGAGTCTGTATCATTTTAAGGTGGGGGTAGGTGGCAGGCATATACAGATATATTTGGCATGAACTTTAATCAGGTTATGGGCATGTTGGACATTATCTTTTAGGATAATGTTCCTGAGCGTGGCAACTTCACCACAGTGGGTCCTATGGAAAACAAGTAAAATAATAATGGCCTGTGAACCTCGCCTATACTGTTGTGGTTTGGATTAGGTCAGTTATTCTTGGTGCTTTTCCTCAGTTTATTAATTGTTTAAGGAAGAAAGGAATTAGTTTCATGAAAAAAAAATTGGTTTCTCCAGAGAAAAAAGGCTAATTTTTCATGAGTGGATGGTCAAAGCTCAATGGCTGGAGATATCTTAAATCTCCCTCACGCTGCAGTGAAAAGTTTGTGCAGAAGTCCAAGATGCACTGCAGGGAGCTAATGCTCCTCGTTATGACAGAAAGGATATTGTATGGGACAGAAGGAAAGCTTTACCTTGATCTCCAAAAGCATGAAAATTCCCAAAATAAACAAATACAAGAGTAAAAGATGGCGTAAAAGCTAAAACTCTCTTTGGGAAAGATCTCAAGAGCCGCAAGAATGTGGACTTGCTGGAGTTATTTCTCTGCTCTATAAAGATTCGTTTCTGAGTTGTTGACTTTTCTAACAGAATACTGCAAAGCACTATTACCAGCGATCACTTACGTAAGCCTGAAATAGTGCTATTAGAAAGTGTTCATTTAAAAAAAAAAGTTGTGACTTGCAAATTTAAGACAGTTAGACATCATTACTTATGCCAGTCAAGCAGCCTTTACTCCTCCTAAAGTGATTGGGTCTGATTGCTGACTAGTACTATAGACTTAATACGTAGACTTGTCTGTCTCATCTTTTCTTCCGTTTGAAATGCTTATATATGTCTTAATTACAATCCATAAAAAGTATATTGGGCAGCATGGGGGCACAGTGGTTAGATCAGCTGCCTTGCAGTGCTGGGACCAGGGGTTCTCCTCCTGGGGTGCTACCTTGTGGAGTTTTTACGTTCTCCTTGCGTTCATGTAGGCTTCTAGGAAAACTGGCCCGGGTGTGGGTCTCTGTGTAATGCAATGGGCCGGCATCCTGTCCAGGGAGGATCCTGCCTTGCACCTGTTGCTTCCTGGGATGGGCTCTGCCTTCCCTGCCCTGCCATCCTGTTCTAGATAAAGCGGTCAGAAAATGGATGGGTGGAAAGAGTGCTGTATATTTAAATTCGAAGGTGCATATGCATCAACACACCAACATTTCTGAAGCTTTTAGTTAGTAATCTTCCATGCAAAGCAAAAAGTCTAAGTAATACACACAGCCATGCAGCACATACAGTAGTAGAAAAAAAAATCAAATGTGGTGTGTGTGAGAATCTTTTTCAGTACTGTTAACTGGAAAGCACATGTATAAAAACCTGGCAAGAAGATACAGCACAAATGGTTCCAAATGATGATGTTGTGGTGTGTCCCAACAGGAGATGCACCACCCTACACTACAGAGTAAAGGAAGTTCATGACATAGGGAGCAGTAAGGGATACAGGATAGAGCACAGGGATGACTGGAGCTGCAGCCCTGGTGTCTGGACAGAGCACTGCGCTTGTGATTTAAGGAGTCTCACACCTGGAGCACGAGGTTTAAGGACTGTGCTGGGCAAGACGTAAATCACCAGTGTGAGCTGAAGGTTGTCTTCCCCTCTGGAGCCCCAGTCTCTGTAATGAACACAGATTTTTTTTTCCTGTTGTTCAGGAGTGCTGGCACAAGCAATTACAGTTTAGACACTGACTCTACTCCGGTAAACAGACTTACCATTTGTTTCCTTTGCAAGATAATATGTTAAGACAGTAAATCTGTTGATAGTGAAGGTTAAGAAATAGAAAAAGGAAAGTGAGACCAAACAGCTATGCTGTGATATTCACCTAATTTAAAAAAGTAAAAAGTAAAAGTTTAAAACTATTAGGTGTTCAACGGGGATGACTTTGAGAATGAATGAATTACTGTATATTATAAGACCAGTCATATTGTACAAACAAGTCTGCATTTCAAAATTATTTTTTCGTTTCCTGTACTGAAATGTAAATTTAAGTGTTAAGAAATACTTGTCTCTTGGGATCATTTATTTTTTGGTTTATGAAGGTTGAGTAAACAATGGTTTAGAAGAGAACATAGAGATATTATAATATGAATCATGAATAAATACATCCTTCTGTTTATTCTTTCAAGTCAGACTCTTTTTACATAATGTGTATTATTCCCACATGATAAATAAAACTGTAATATAAAATCAGATGTATTACACCACTCTACAGTATAGATTGTAACCCTTAAATTATGTGAGTGTTATATATCATAGATTTGAACAAGTTATGGAAGAAAATGTATTTAAAAATAAATTTAGTTTCTATTATTCAGATTTAAGTACATAAAAATAAATAAAGATCAGTAAAAGTACAAAGGTGTATTTTCCAAGATAGAATTTCCATTGAGACCATGTCAACAGAGATTGGTCTAATACAAGACTCACTGTACTCAGGCGCAGTTAAAATTAAGATTATTTTCCCCTGAGATCAGTTGGCAACTCACAAGTACTTTGAATGAGGGAGTAACGTAGAGCTTGTAGTACCTCTTGAAATTGCAGGAAAGGATGAAGGAGAGAAGTCACATACTGTAACTACTTCTGGAGATCCAGGACAGGAGTTTCTCAGCTGAGCTTGACACTGGCTATGTCTTCATCAAGTGGAGGTGTGTGTGTTTGTGCCAGTGTGGATGATTTCTACTGACGAAATACAGGTGCAAGAGAAACATCTCCTGTGTCGGTCTGGTGGGACTGACACATTATAGCTTTTCTTCTTCATTGTCATCTTCATTTATGTCTCAACTCAACATCCCAACATTCATGGCATGTGGTATTTAGAAATCATGCCAATTTGTCTTGTTTAACACACAACAAAAGCAGAGTACAAGAGTGCTGAGGAGGGTGGCAGATGCACAGCAGCAGAGAATAGTCTAAGCAGACCAATACAAGCCCAAAAGTTTTCTGCCCCAAAGATATCTGCCTCAATATTGGCACAAATACAAGGTGCATTTCATATGACAGGATTAATTACACTGCAATTGCCCTGTTATTATGTTATATTGCACATTGTATAATACTCATCTATAGCATAATTCCAAAACAGCGGGAATAACAGCAGAAATGCAGCATGTTGAGGCCTGATATTCTGATTATATTGCTAGACGAAGGTACAGTACAATGTAATTTTTTTTGTTAAATATAGCAGTAAGTGCATTTGCATTTTGAAGCACAGCTAAAAAAAAAATAAATAAGCACTGAATGTTTAAAACTTGCAGTGTAACAGAAAGAAATGCAGTCTAACTGACTATTTTGAAATGACCGATGCAAAGCCCTCATCTTTAATCTTCCAAGACCTGTGATGATCTTTCATGGCCACAGGCTTCTATAGGACTAACCTTCTTTTGCCCTCTCAGGGCACAGACTGAGAAATAAGAGGCAATGGACCATGAAGATCAATGGGAAGCCAGGCCAGATGAGAGGATTGGTCCTGGTATAATTACACCTCCTCTGAACTAGACCTTCGCATTCACACAGACTGGCTCTGCCATGCCGGACGTAATACAGCCTTTTTATTCTTTTCTCCCCTTTTAGACCGGTAGCTATTACTGTATTTAAATTTAGCCGAAAGGCCATATGTGAACCAGCTGACCGGGGTGCTAATCTCCAGACCTTGGAGCCCTTTTTAAAAATAAAACTGAGGGATCGATTGCGCACGGGTGAATGAGCAGGTGACAAAAGCATATTGGAGTGCATCACCTACCAGTGACTGGCGAGACAACTGCTGGGGGCGAGCAGTGAACGGGGCTCTGTGGCTGCTGAGGAGGACAGCGCTGACTCAGCTTGCAGGCAGGAGATATGTGTTAGAGGATGTGACTCAAGAAACAGGTGGGGTATTTTTCGGCTGCCTCTGATGTCTAATATAAGCTGTTTAGATTCAGTTTCATGACCCAACTAACTCTGTTATTACTGGCATAATAAGTCTGTGAAATGCACATCTTGCTCTAAAACAAAAGGCAATATATAGTATATAGGCAGCAGTGTGGAGTAGCGGATAGGGCTCTAGAATCCCAGCTGGAGGTTTATGGGTTCAAATTCCTGGTGGGACGTTGCAGTTGTACCCTTGAGGAAGGTACAGGACTTTACTCACTTTGCTCCAGTTAATGCCCTACTGCATAAAATAGATTCCAGATCTCATTGCAGATGTGAATTGGCTCTTAGTTGATTCATCTGGTAAAATAAAGGATGAAATTATATTACTATACACTGCATAAAACAAGAGGCTTATATATAAGCCCTTTGTTGTTTTCTATGCCAAACATACAGTAGTTAAATTTCCTCCACAGTTTATCACCAAGTGTTTGCCATTGCTCTCTGGTCTCCTAGCACCACCCTTTCGTAATCAAAGTGGGGGAGGTCGGAAGAATTAATGAATGAGATCACTACGCTCATCTCCTTCAAGATGTTCCATAATTTCCAGCTGTTTCCATCTTTCGGGAATTACACCCACCTTCCCTCTTTGGATTCTGCATTTTTGTTTTGTTGTCAAATGGGCGAGGGGCAGGAAAGGGGTTTAAAACAAAGAAAAGTGAAGAACACTGATGCATTATTCATAAAGGCTTTAACCCTGCTCTAACCCTGAACTAACACACTTAAGAAAACACCAGTGAAAGCATAATACAAAATGAAAGCAGTGGTGAGCAACCTAACAAGTAGTTGAATGTGTAACACTGCTTAAATTACTGAGCTCAGAGGGTTTTTTATAATGAATGAAATTCTGCCCATAAATCAGGCATGGGGATCTCTCATCAATGCATATCACATACAACACAGAACATGTGAGTCTATTCATCTATCCATTCCAACCTCCCACCCCAGACATGCATTTACGGTGTACATTGGACTCATTTCATAACCAACAAACAACTTTTAAAGATCTAACAATTGCTGTTCGTTTGAATTTGCCTCCTGCTCCTCAGCCTCCAGCTTTTTTCTGATCATATGTTTGTACGTGTGTGTGGGGGGTGGAACAGCACACTCCCTCTCTTCCTCTCTCGCTGGTCAGACAAGCTTTGAAATAAGACTTGGGGTACCTGCCAAAGCCCCACACAGGTTTAGGTTCTGCTGGAATGCTGAAAATGTCTTGTTCTGATATTGTGTTGATAACATCCCAGATAACAAGGAGATATTGCCGTGATTCAGCATTGTCAGAAGGTAATGTCATTGTACAGTAATTGGTCAGCCTAGGCTACTCTTAAGAATGCTTAAGGCTTCATTGATGTAATGTCCTCTAGTCAGCTGTATTTCACTGACAAGTAGTCTTCATTGATGACAGCACTGCCTGCTACTTCTATAAAGACATTTTCACTGCAATAAAAAAGAAGCAGAAGAAAAGAAGATAATTGATGCTTTCAAATCATATAGCACACAGAAGGTCCCCCAGGGGTGAACTATCCACTTAAACTCGTTTTTCTTATTTAACCCCCCAGCCGGCCTGTGTGCAAAAAAATAAATAAAGAGGGGAGAAAAAAAATGAAAATTAATTAGAAGGAAATGGAAAATAATGTTATTTTTCTGCCTCATTTCCAGGCCCTGACAGCCGTCACTGGCATATTCCTCTGACAATGCGGTGACCTCGATTCTTGCCCAAACCTGTCCAAACACATACAACATTCACATTGTCCCAGAGGTTAGCAGTGTGAGGCAGCTGTTTCCCACTGCAAGCTCAAACTCCGGGCTTTTCCAGTTACTACTGTCACCACTTGCTCTTCACCAGGAGGCATTAGCGTGGATCAGGGCCTAAGCTCCAAGCCTACAGGGAATTGGGTGGTACAGTTAATCAAGCCCAAACTCTGTCGGGCTTATACAATTAATAATGGATGAGTTAGCCTGAATGTGAATCACAGAGTTCCTCCACAAACTCTGTGGCTCTTGACTTCATCCCAGATCAGAATCAGCTGGATATGGATACTGATTCAAAATTTAGATCATCCCAGTTAGATTTTTCTTATGGCTGAACATGAAGATTTTTGTTTATGTGTCAGTTTACTGTGGACTAAAAGTCACGTATCCCCACAGCAACCAAAAAGACAAGATGTTTCATTTTTTGGTCTTTCTAGTGTACCTTTCTTTTTTTTCTACATCTGAAGAAACATATTTTTTAACACTTTTCACTGAATAATGGGGTGAAAGATATGAATCAGTGATTTCCTGAACTCAATCAAATTTGTTAAATAAAGGAAAAGCAGTACATTCATAAATATGAATGACTAACTTATACAGGTTTGCAGAGTTTTTTATTTTTTTAAGTCCTGCATATGAGAACATGTGGCATTAATTTAAAATGCTTGGAAAAACTGCATTGATTTAATTTCCTCTACCCTTTGTCTTTTTCCACTTGTAGTTAAAGATAATGTAATAATGCACTTTAATGTAGAGCATCCTCACCAAAATAAACTTCTGCAATGATCCAATGTGCGTGTGCCAAACTGCTGCCTCCATGCATGTTTAAAGAGTGTAGGATCTTTCAACGCTTACCTGTCCTGCAGGGTTTTGCTTTTTTTCTCCTTAATCCAGTAAAGTGCACTACATCTTTTTCTTTGTTCTTTGGCATTGAGAACTGAGGGCTCTAACATGTTGACATTTTGTGTGGATATTGCCTTTATGCAGCCACTGCTATTTTCTGTAAAGAGCCCACCTAATTCTTTGACTTTGAGGTCATTCAAAACAAACCTGCTCTTCCAAGGGCCTATGAATTACTCACTGAGAGAAAAGAAAGAACCTCACCTGTCAACAGCTTTTCTCACAGGAGAAGGAATTACCTGTCTAAAAGGTTGAAAAAGCATCCTGTGAGGCCGGAGCTGCTACGAACTTCGCAACATTCAGAGCTGATCGCAAAGCAAACATTGGAAGGGCTTTTAGCGGTGCCTTGAAGGTATGTCTGAGTTTTCACTGAACTATTCTTTGTGATCTCAGGTCTCTCTTTCTCTCTCCCATACTAAAAAGAAACTTTAAAGATATTTATAAAGGAAAAGAGAGAAAATACTCCTCATACAGAAGCTGAGGATTTCCATATAGACGCACTGGAAATGACTGTACGTCATATCTGGAAATGTACTTTGCACCAGTCGTTTTTAATATTTGGAAAATTAAATTTCAGAATGTAGCAAGAGGAACTTCAGAGATTCTTTCTGCAATGTTGCAGACTGGGAGTGGGTGCTAAATCCATTATTTGTTGGATACAGTATATACTTGAACTGACCAACCTGTTTGGCTTGTTACTTGTAGGAACTTTCATTGCTCAAGGGTCTAACAAGCAAATGTCTTAAAATACAGCACACAAATGAACCTTAGAAATCTGTAAAGACATCTGGTCAACATTAACAAAGAATTTACCAAAGTCAATATTTATACTGAAATGCTTCTTATTACACTGTAATTATTATGTACTGAGTTAAATATTGCATAAATGTTAAAAGCAAGATCTATGATCAACAGTACTAAATAATAATTATTTTACAATAAAACCCACAGCACTGTACAATAGCACATGTGTAATACCTGTAATGCAAGCAATAGAATCGAAAAGGAATTCTGGGAAAGTTCCCAATTTGCTCCAAAACATAATCCCTTTAATTTGAGAAAAAAAAAGTTATCTCGGTTTCTTTTCTCTGTTGACAAATTGGGACCAGTAGGTGCCATCTCAAGCAGATGTGAGCATTGATCAGTATAACTCCAGAGGTAACAAAACACACAGAAAAACCTTTTTGGTTTATTTGTTTTTCTGGTGTGTACTTTGAGGTCATGAAATGTGAAAACGTATGTGACACAAATTAAATGAGCATGATATTATGCCACTTCTGCAAATTAGATATTTTTGAATAACATAACTAAATTTAAATCAATAAAATTTATATTTAGCAAAACAAAGTTAAATTGTCTGTCAGTTAATGTTGTGCTGAGTCACTGGTCAGCCAGATCAGAAACACAAAGGCACCAATGTGACTAACTTTATTTCTTATAAAAGAAGTTCGTTCTTGTCACTATTATTATTACATGTCATTTCATTTTGAACTAGTGTTCATAGGAATTTATAGCTCTTACGATTGTGTCAAGAGCAGATTTTGCATTTCTCAATCGCTTTGATTTTTTCGGGCTGTTTTCTATACAAAAGGTAATAATGTCCTTTGTGATGCAAGACAATTAAAGAGTTTCTTTTTTGTTTTACTGGCTAATAAACAGTCAAAGATTTTGAGAGATATCAAATATTTTTATTTATCATTATTTTTCTAATAATCTGCCCTTGGGCCCATGATATGAGTTACAGTATGGGTTTTTTACAGTTGCAGCAGCACAATGGAAGCGAAGATTTTCAGCGTCAAAGGCCGCCCAGGAATAATTGCATCAGTGTCAAAACATTCGCTAAAGTGGATTATCCATCCCACCAAAATGTTGCACTAAAGCAATTACCAATTAAGGCTCCCATACTTTCACTCCTTCTTCTGGTGGCCAGCCCAGTTCCCAAAAGTTTCCCATGAGAAAGCGGGACTTGCCTTTGAGCAGGGCGACAGATGATGAAACCACTAGACTCACCTCGCTCGGACAAGGTGCAAATTAAATTAGCTGCGACATCCACCAGCATAAAGACAAAAAAGGCCAACAGAATAGGGAAAGGAGGAAGATAGTGGTGTCTGGCAAACTCTAATCTAAATCCCCATGAGGAAATGTTGTCTTTGAGAATGTAAAAAAAAAGAGTCTGTGAGAAGGTATTCTTATTGACACTATTTATCTTAAACTCCCTTGTCTTGGTGGCTCACAAAGGGACACAACTGTTAGTGCTTGGGCCATCCCTGGCAACCCCGTGGTAGGAATAAAGAAAGGGGCAGTAGCTGGTACTTTAAAATGTCAGAGCCTTTGTAGCCAGGACTAGTTTATGATGCTGATGTCAAGCATTTCACTCAATGAGGTCTTTGTCCCAGGCCGAGGCCAGGGCAGTGGGAAAACTGCCCACTCTCACTCAGTGGGGCCCATCCATCTTCTGCCAGACCTCACTGTCCCTTTCTCGCTCCAAACTCTTGTGCATTAGAGATCTCCTTGGGTTAATGTACTGGAAAATTGACCTGCATGTTTATTGGGGAGGCCAGCTAAAAGAAAGAAAAATACAGGAGGGTAAAAAAAAAATATCTAGAAGAGTGACTCCTTGATCTCAGAGGGCAGGCCCTCAAACTTGTATTCTGTGACCTCAATGAAAGAGTCCCTATGACACCCGGGAAGTCACATTGTAGAGACTGACGGAATATACTTCCGTTCATTTATTATTATAATTATTAGGGGGAGCTGTAACGGTAGTAATAACAGCAGCAGTCGTTAGCAGAGCAGGCACATGGAAATAGTAATCCATCAGGGGCCAAAAAGGAAATTTACTATCACATCAAACTTACTTTTTTTTTCTATTTTGTTTCCCTAATCTGGGACATTCCAGTTCCACGTTAGATGGATTTAGAAAATATGGCCTTTAGTTGTCTTTGTGGGCCCACATATTTAAATTGTGAATTATTCATGTGATTTAGGAAATGGCCATTTAAACATTTCTTTTACTCCTCTGTATTTTACTCTGCATTGATGTGAGTTTGAAGACCTTGTGATGCTGAGAGATGAAAGGCTAGTTGAAAAAGGGATGTGTCTGTAAACTCCTAGAGAGGTTGTCACGTGGAATCCACAAGGAGCGTATTGTGTGAAGTCTGCCTCCAGATTTCACTGCCGTTGACATGAAACCTCACACCAAAGCCCTGGTCAGAGACACAGCAGCCCAGTCAGTGAGACCTGAGTGTGTGAGCAGGCTGCTGTGTGTGTTTATGGGTGTGGGAGGCTAATTAGGAGCTTCTTCCCAGGGTCCCTGTTAGAGTCATAGCGAGCAGCTGGCCAGAACTGGACTCCCACTACTGGGTCAAATGTGCCACACTGCACACAACCTGAGAAATGCCAACTAGGCTGGGGACGAAACTGAGCTAATAGCTACCCTGAAGGCCTACTGGCATATTTTCAGATGTGGAAACGTCTTTTACAGTATGAAGGGAGAAAACAAATCTTAGAGCTATAGAGTGGACTCATTGATGTGAACACTGTGTTTTGTATTCACTGAAATATGCTAGACAAATGAGTACTCCGTTTTGTACCAAATTTGGTAATTAAATACACTCAAAATCTTTATCAGCGCTAAAAGGAGTTAAACTGTGTGTTGCTAAATAAACCTATTCTGACCTTTTTTCTTTTCCAAAATCTCCTGCTCGGGCTTCATGCAGGACCATATTATTTTTTTTTAAGACAAATGGGTTCAAAGGCAATAAAGGCATTATAAACCAGCTGCCAAACCTAAATAGAACTGTAGAACCTAAACCGAATTTTGTATCTCAAGACCAAGGTCATTGGTCTTATTTTGGGATCATTTTTTAGAAATGTAACAAGAGAATACAATGCACACTTGCTAACAAATATTATTCAGATATGACAGCAATCTGTTCAAAATGTTTGCAGAAGAAGTGCCAGTATCCATGTGAAAGAATGAAGGGAGAAGATTTAAAAAACGAAAGGAAATGCACATACTCCAGACAGACAGATAAAGACAGACTTTAAATCAAACACCAGCCACTGACACCATCGATCTAATCTCTCTCTTTGTCCTTGGCGGTGCTCAAGGGTCAAAAACTTTAGGTCCCAGAAGTCTCTTGACACGCAGATGTTACTGTAACGTGGCCAAGAAATCAGGCACAAACAGCACCTCTGACCCCTCGTTTGTCAGCTGATCTGGGACAGCCTCTTTGAAATAGACTCCTAACTTCTATAAATTAGTGCACTTTCCCACCGTCTTCTTCCATTCACTCACATGCCTCTCGGTTTTGTGGTTAGCTGGGGAACGGCGCTTGCACAGTTGCTCAAAGTCTGACCCCTGGCTCCACGAAGGTCAGAGGCCTCAGACCTAGGTCAGTCCCCTTCTTTCTTTTCCTCCCACCAAAGGCTTTGCGATGAATGGGAGCTCAGGAAACAAAAGCTTTTAGCAGAGACAGGCAACTGTGCTCTATACATCAGCGCTTCCACTGGTACAGGCCCCTTTCCAAACTCACTCTCCCAATCCGGAGACAGCGGCCCAGGAAGAATCCCTAAAGCAAGAGGGGAAGAAAGGAAGAAAGACCGGAGGACGGAGTACTCAGGGACCAGATAATGACTTGACAGCCATCTCTGTTACTTCTCATTGGATCAGTAACTTCAATCTCTGTTCAGAACAAACCTTATATTAACCCTCGCATTCTTCATCTTTTAACATACTGCAAGTTAGGCAGTCCAAATCACTGTTTAAACCCCATTAAGGTTTTTATTTCACATTCCACACCTATATGTATTAAAAAGGGATGCTATGTGTACAACAAATATGCATCAGTGTGAAAACAGCTTAAGTTTTAAAGTAGAAATTGGTAAATCATAATGATGTCAAAGATTGTAGGTGCTTCTTTTATGATCTGTCTGTTTATGCCCATCACAGCCATCTGAAGGTATAACACTGAAGGTCCGCATTGTGCTAACACAGGGTTCTCGAATGAAGTAAACTTTTTATACAGGCTTCATGTTTCCTTAGTCATTCTCAACTTTTCACACCCCTCTTAAGGTTTGCCATGGTATTTTCCAGTTAAGGTGAAAGACCCAGACCGCTGTCGCACCCAGATTCACTTACTGCTGACCTGCTGTCATGCAGGTCACAGAAGGACCAGAGTGCAAATCCTGCAGTTCAAAGTTTAAGCCTTCCTCCCCAACAAAACAAATAGTCGTCACTCCAAAGTAGAAAACTCTCAATGTCCAATCACATTAAATGGGAAGAACAGAATTTCTTGCTCTGTTACAATTTAATGTTCATGCAGTGAGACATCATGTGGCCAAATGTGAAGTCCAGCTATTTGTTTCATCCCCATCTTCCTATACTCTCACATAAAAAAGATTTTACTGTCTTTAAATAGCATACTTTTTCATCAAAAGATCATCAAGCGCAAGGGGTTCTAAAAGTCCATACATTTTTCATTTCTGATTTACCTTGCCTTGAAATCAGATTTGTCCCTTTTAAAAGTGGCAGAAGCAAACTAATAGCTGAGTAAACCATCCCTTGCCTCCTTCCCCTTTCCTGGTATTAATACCAGATTCCAGAGGTTGGGATCGGCAGACACGTTTTAAGCAAACGGCATTAGGTCAAAGGTCAGTTTCAGAGGCCCAGTGGGTGAGAGGTTGAATAACTTGAAGAAAAGTAGTAACAGTTTCAGCAAGGAGATGTTTAACAGGTTTGGACTTCTCTTTCTCTCTCTCTCCCTCTCTCTGTTTGTCTCGCTTTTTGCATGTTTGGCAAACATGTTGGGCTTTGTCATCTCACCTTGGATCATGCAACTGTTGAAGCAGCACCAGCTATGCATATGCTTGCCTGCAGTTTCTTACAAAGCTCTGCAGCCTCAACAGAGCTCTGATGCATAACATGCACAACCCAGGCCTGTCTGCTTACCTCCAAACAATCCCCTGCTCTTGTGGCCAGCAGTACCTCAGTTCTATGGGAATTAGGCCTTAACTCACCTTCAGAGTGTATGTACGATTATATGTGAATAGAAAATATGAATTGAAATGTTAATATAAAATATCTATTTAAATATTTAATTTATTCCTCTGCAGTTTACCCTGTATTAAGTTTATAAACTTTTCTTTTTATTATTTTACTTTCCCTTTATTAATGAGGAGAGGAATACAAAGAACAAACTACACTCTCCATGCTGGTGTAGCTCTCACAGATTTCAGGAGCTCTGGAACAGTGATCTGGGAGCAATTATAAGAAACTTAGAAATGACTCAGATCACAGCTAAGCAGTGTGAATACTTTGGGTATTTGTTTTCAAATATTATTTTTCACCACTTACTATACATTAGTCATAAAAGCAAACTTCCAAATGATTATGAATTATCTGCATTAGGTGATTTATATTTGTGTGATTATATGAATATGTATAATTATCTGATAATATGAATATTGATGAGTTTATTCAGGGATGGGACATTAAACATATGATTATAACTTAGTTTTCAGTTTTTTTCTACATTGAAGCTACCCCAAACCTGAAGAAAAAAAATATATCACTATCGCTTTTGACGAAATTTGAAAATACCTGTATATATTTCTATCTAGGTGAAAAGCTATCTCATTTCCTCCCTTTATGATGAGTGAGTTAGTCAGGGTTTCTCTGCAACTTTAAGAAAACCATATGCCTTCTTCCAAAGCAATTGCAGTTTTAAAAAAAAACAACAACAACACAGAATTGCAAAAAAAGGTTGATTGCTCAGGGGAACAGATCACAGTTTTGTGGAGTTCAAAATGCAGGTGTGCTGAGTGGAACATATACTTTCCTCCTAAATTAGGCGTTGAGGGCTGGGAGAAGGGCAGTAAAATTAGTGGAATTACTGGATGATTTTAACCAGATGATTGCTCCAGTTGGACACCAGAGAGTTTTCATTAGGGGCCCTAATTTACAAGCTGCTCACTGCATTCCAGAGATTGCCAAAACTCCCCCAGGTCCTAAAAGACACTGTGAAGTCCAAAATGGCAGCAGATGCCCTCTCAAACGCTTCAAAATATGTTCTTGTTCTCTTCTGAAAAAGAAACTCTTGTTTAATGAAGAGAGGATCCATGAAAGACTGACAATGCTTATGAACTATTATAAAGATGGTGCCTTTTTGAAAAAAAAAGAATTTGGGAAACTTTGCCCTGTCACTCGTAGATTTATTACATTTTTTAATCAACCCTCAGTTTCAATAAAAAGGTTCAGCAAGGCCCAAAGCTCTGACTAGATCATGACGAGACTGCAACTGTGAGCCATTTTCCTCATTCAAATAAGGAAGACTGGTTCAGAACACTCTCAGTAGGCTTGTTGGTACGAAGACAGTGTTTAATGGTGACTGATATATACATATATATGAAAGTGTTTTGTGTTCATATGTTTGTTTGAAACTGTAAAAATCATAAATTAAAAACATGTGGACACACAAGTTAGGATATAAAACTGGGGAAAAATCAACAGTAAATGTTCAGGAAGAAAGTTTTTCTTGTTAGAAGTGAGACCTTTTCTACTTATACTGTCAGGGCCATGGTTATGTTGCCTTTACATCATGAAGGCTAGTATAACTGTTTTAATAAAAAAGAAGCTTTCATTGAAAAGATTTCATGAGGAGGCAATATCTGATAGATTATTAAATACACTAATAAAAATCTGTAAAGAATAGTATCAAACCTGCTATTTCTGTGTGCTTTATTCCTTTTTATATTGAGATCCTAAAAACAGTGACAGTATAATCAAATAATGAATGCATCAAGGCTAGATTTGATTTTTTTAATCAATCATTCTGATGATTGAGACGAAGTTAGCAAGATTTTTTTTCCTCCATATTAAGAGTACAAGATCCAAATGCAAAAAAAATCAACGAGACAACTGTTTATACAGGTCTGAATCCCGGGCCAAAGAGGATGCCTTACTGTACCTTTAGTGTAATTCATTGCCATAACGTACACTTCATAATTATGGAGAAACAAGTAAAGATCAATTCCACACTGAAAAGTTGAAACAAGAAATAACGTTTTGGCTGAAAAGCCTTCTTCAGGTTTAATACCTTTATTTCTTCCTCTAAACAGCGAAGAAAATTTCTCTATGTTCCTAACTTACATGGAGCATTTGCAGAAAGAAATAAAAAAAATTGAAAGTTGACATCGAAGAAGATACGATAGAATACAGAAATATACTCCCACATACAATAAGAAACCCAAGACACGTATGCCATAATGATGTTTACTGTGATTTTATTTCACAAGAACAACAGCATTAATTTACCGATTGTTTCCTAGTTTTTCAGCCCCATTCATTGTTTGATTAATTACTTTTTTGTTGTTGTTTTGTTTTCTTGTCACCATGTTCGTTTTACCTCATGTTGTAGTGCTTTTACAACGCGGTGATGTGGAGCAAACCTTTACGAGTGTTATTGGTACAGAGCGACTTAAACAGTCCCTGAATACTTTAAGGGCAGGGGTCAGGTCAAACAGTTTAAGGGAAGGCGAAGACAGAAGGTTAAAGTGTTTCACTTCACTTCACTGCTTATTCTACAACTGTCCCTTCTCAGTATGGAGTGTGCTGTGGTGAGAAAAGGTTAAAGCACAGTTCATGGTAGTCCCTACAGTTAGATAGGCTGATTTGTTCATTTCACAAGAAGCTTTTCTATCACAAAATACAGATAAGACAAAACAACACAACAAAAGCACAAAATGGAGCAAGCACAAACACACCTGCATCTGGGAGGCCTGCAGAAACATCATTAAGAATTAAGCCTGTATAGAGAGTTGAAATGAGTCAGGTAGTTTTACTCATTTACTGTTTAGTGTATCTACGGTACCAAGACTTCAGCTCTTTTGTGCTGTCATTACTGAATGTTTCTCTGTGTTCTAATATTGCAGCTCTCTGTTCTTAAACTGTCACAAACAGAGCATTTGTATAAGAGGCTCAAGCTTTGTGTCTGTGTATGTACAAATGTACTGTTTATCACTCCAAGGGAATTCATAAAGATCTTTAATCCGCCATTTCAGATCTGTTCCCTGAGGATCCCAACACTACAGCACCAAGCACAAGACACAGCTGTGTCTGGCAAAGCTACAGAAACAAAAATCAGGGGCCACTGTCTGAAACAAGGTTATTCTCTGATTGACTGTGTTTATAATTCGTGATTCATCGGTCGAAGTCTTGATTTGATCTGGGGCTCCATTTCTAGCTTTTATTTTGGTGGTCTTGTGGTAAACACCACTTCTACTGTTTTGCTGCCATTTTCTTTTACCGGGTGCATTTAAAAAGGAACAGGATAATAAAGAATATGAAAAGGCTAAATTCATTTTTTTGGTGCTATTATTAACATTCGAAAGAAACACCTGCTGATCAACAATAGTGTATACATACCTGATACAGACATCTACCCACATTAGCTCTCTTTCCATCTCTGTTTTTTGTGTTTTTGGTGCTGATTTACATAGAAATTGCAGCTCCTTATTGATAGATGTGGCGATCAATTCAGGGCTTTGTGAATGTGAACTGTGAGAACTTCAGTTGCAGGTATTGATTTTCAATCCACACCAAGGGGTGCTAAGCAACTCCCAGAAAGCAGGCATAAATTACATATTGTAAACCTGAGCACCAACATTTGTGGCTGATGTTTAGTCTGAGCTTGAAACACAGGGACATCTGAAGCAGGTGGCATGTATTGCCGAAAAAGGACTGTTATTTCCCACGCCCTCAAAAGCATGTTGGAAACAGATTTCCTTTTGTCAGATAAGAGAACAAAAAAATTAAAGCCATCTCCATGTCCTAACGAAAACAAAATCTAAATATGTCACAAATTGTTTTTTTAATAGTTATTGATACATTTTATGTTGTTTGTTCAAAAAGGAAACCTGTTGAGGAATAGCACTTTGTCTCTGAGATGGGTTACCAACAGCTCAACAAAGTCAGAGTATTTGATTGTTTCTCTAACTGCAAAATGAGAATCAGACACATAAACAAGAAAAATGCACTAATATTAACAAATAAAAAGCCAATTGAATCTATATATAGATTATATATATAATATATAGATATAATATATATAAATATATATCTATATATAGAATCTATATATATCATGCCAAAATATTCTTTTCATTTCTCATCATCAGAAATGTCAGTCTGATATATTCCACTATATTCCAATCCATGACGAAAGTATTTCCCATGTTTGAAATGACCAAAAAAATGAAGACAAAGTCAAGATGTTTTCCATGTCTTTGTTTCCAATGATTTTCATGTCCTGAAGTAATTAATGAAAAAAAATCATGATTACTGGAAAGTTGCTGGACCTGGATCATGATGGCTGAGAGGGGATTGAATTTTTGTTTAACACATAAGCAGGATTTGAGAAATTAAATATTTTAGAATGTTGAGTTAAGATCTTGAGAAATAAGTGTTTGTCTTTCTTGTGGCTCCAAGTACAGTGCCTAGTTTTTCCTTTGAAAACATGCCCTGTTCTACCTTTTTATTTATTCATGTCAGTTTGTGCAAATTTGCTCAGTCCAAGGGTCTATTGCCCTCAGGTGCCCTTGAAAAGGTTAGCACACATGTAGTAACAAATTTCTCCCAATAAACTGGCTGAAAATGGCAGAGAACACAGATAGCACGCATAGTTTATCTAAAGGACACTTTATCACTTATTGATTTCTAACAGTGGCCTGGAAGTGAAAAAACATTGTGTGGGAAAATGTGTTGCATTACAGTAAAATTTAAATCAAAACTAAAAATCTATCTGGGCATTAGTCAGCATTTACCTGCTCAGCCATATCATTTACATAGAAACTGTTTACATACAGTCTTCAACATGTACTAAAATTATAGTGTAATGAATTAAACTGAGAGGAGCAAAATGTTCACCCTTCATTACTGGGGAGTGGGCATAGAATTAACATCACAAGAGTGTTGCTCACAAACACGGTCTGCTCCAGCATGATCCTAGGTCACTGTTCTGCCTTTGGGGAGGAACCGAGGAGGAAAAGACGAGTGTTTCTGAAAGCGAGCTGCCATGGTAACAACTCCGTCAGGCAGCAAATCAAGAGGTTATCGTTGCCTTTGCTTTTTTCCAACTGAGGTTGGATGCCAGTGGCTGTGATGGCTGGGGTTAGGGCTCAGGATTCAAATGAATAATGCCTTGAAGGCACAGAGCAATTCAGGAGGCATCACCTCTCACCTATGGAATATTTGGTAACATGATTTTTAGAATATGCCAGGCATTGTGAGTTAGTGTCACTAGCTGGGTGTGACCAGGATTTCTCAAATGGAGATACATGTTGAGTGGTACTGGCAGTAAGGGTCAGACCAGCTGTCCAGGGCTCTCTTGGTTCTCTGTGAAACAGGAAATTGTACAACTTCCCAGGTGCTTGCAGGCTCGCAGTGATGTCAGTGAGAAACACACTGCTCTTCCAGTCTGTACTAACCTCCCCAATAGTCATCATTTATCTTGCAGTGTGTCACACAGAGAACAGTTCAGACGGGCTGGTGGGTTAGAGGAGCTTGCCTGCCCATCCACATTCCCTTGAGCAGCTCCCTTCAAGTGTCTTCGAGGTACAGGACTCCTTGAGCTACTGCTGTGGTCCAAGACAATACTGTAAGCGGCAATTCAAAACAGCACTACAAAACTGTAAAAAAAAAGCATTTTCACGAGAGTTGGGAATCTCAAACAGATCAGGTGTCTTGAGGTGTCTATGAATCAGCCAAGAATTGATCTTGATAAGCATGCTAATTTGATTTTTTTGATTGAAACTAAATTAATCTAGCATTGCTTTAGGAAATAGCAAACAAATACAAATATGAGTTCCCTTGCATAACTTTTTTTTTCCCAGAAATACTCATTGCCTACCAAAATACAGTAAGGTTGCCTCTTCACATTAAAAAAAACCTCTGTGCCATCAAATGTATTTAAATAGCACATAACTACAAAAATGGTATATTATGGCAACCTTATCACCTTTGAAAGGTAAGTTATCTGTCCTGCGTAGAGCACAACCCAAGCTCTCCCCATGGTTCTCTACCTCTGTCCAATTGCAGTGCTCCTGTTTGATGATGTCACAGATCTAGGTTGACAGGGGCGTGTCTTTGCATAAAATGGGAGGGGCAAAATAAATACGGCAAGATCTGTACACACACACCTCTTTAAACCCCTTCTCCAAGGTTTGGAGCAACCGCAGTGATCGAATCCCCATTATTCTCACCAAAACTAGCACCTGGTGTTCACCATCACAAAAGAATATTCTTAAACATAGTAATCAGAAAGAATATAAATAATGTAGTAGTTCAGGTGGGTAGCTGCGTCAGCATGCGTAGGCTGCAAAGGAACAAGTAATAAGTTTATTCCATGCTGAAAAAAAAGAAGAAAGAAAACACAACGTTTCGGCTGTGGAGCCTTCTTCAGGTGTGAGCACACCTGACACCTGACACCTCACACCTGAAGAAGGCTCCACGACCGAAATGTTGTGTTTTCTTTCTTCTTTTTTTCAGCATGGAATAAACTTATTACTTGTTCCTAAATAAAGAATGCTGTGTGGAGAATCAGAGAAATTCATATTCTTTTGCTGAAGTTTGCAGAAAGGCAACAAGCTTGATTTGCATGCAACAAGTGGCTATGATTCTGTTATAAAAGACAAGTTTTACAGTATTGATGTTGGAACATTTTTTCAGTTTGTAGGACCATATTATCCCAGGCTGAAGCCTTTTGCTTTAAAAATGCTGTACATACCTGGGATAGCGTTTGAATATAAGCAGCTCTTTTCCCTAATGAAGTCTATTCAGATTTAGCTCTCATCTTACGTACACACACCTGAACTCAATACTCAAATCCTGTGGACACAGCACACAGATGGAAACAACTGGTAGTGCATCCTCAGATCAATTAGTTATCAGCAATCAAACAAGATAGATGAGACAAATAGTCTCCTCTCATTTGTAATCTTTCTTATGTTCTTAAATTTGTCTTTGTACTCATTGAATGAACTCAAACAGCCCAGCTCATTGGTTAAAATTGCAACCAGCAGTCCAAATAGAGAGAGTCAGTTTAGAGACAGCTGAAGTCTGGTAAACTTTATAATCCTGTATTAATTTGCCAGCACAATAAATCAAAACTTAGAGACTGTTGTCTTGGTGGTGACCTTTGAACTCCGACAAAAAGGTCATTTTGTCCAATGTTATAGCAGAAAAAGGGCGGCTATATAAACACTATCAATTCTCTCACTGTAAATGATTAGGAGGGGGGGTAATACCCTAAATTAAGGAATGCTTCAGAAGTCTCACAACCCCAGAATTTCATTAATCATGTATGTCTGGATCAGCCTACAGCTATCAGCATGTCTTTCCCAACATTACAAAGGGACTTTTTGATTGTGGTCAGATGTGGTTTTGCCATACTTGGATGTGTTAGTTTTTTTTTGTTTTTACATTTTTTGTGTTAGTTCTGTTGTGTGCATGGCAGAAATTGAGAATAACTAGAAATAGGATGTTCTTGGTGTTTCTCTAACTTGCAAACATGATTTTGTTTCAAGAAACAGAAATAGAAATAAACTGTTAAAACATGTTTGCAGAGACTGGCATTTGATAACTTACTTCCAAGTTCCAAGACCAAGTTATATATGTATAACATGAGGTTTGGGTCCGTGGACTAATAATACTGTTTGTTTCAAAAGCCCATACTGCATAGCACTTTGAAAGGCCATATAAAGTAGTACTTAGGGTTCTGGACTCATAACTGGAAGGTTGCAGGCTGTAATTTCAAATCCCAGGTGAGAAACTTCTGTGACATTGAGCAAGCTACTTCACCCAAATTGCTCCAGTGAATTATTCTGCTATATGAATGGTGAAAGTAAGTTGCTTTGGAAAAAAACAACAGCCAATATATATATATATATGTTTAATATAAAAAAGTGCATACATATACATATAAGTAAAAAGAAAAAATAATGTCTGAAAATAAGCACACACTTCATTAAAAATGTAGAAATGCAACAAGACCTCAGCCTGTTGACTATTCTGTTACAACAAGCATTAGTCTTCATTACCCGGATAAAGAATTTGAAAGATATATCACAAAGGAGAAAAGCAATGAAGAGCACAAAACCAGTAAGAGGTTAAACTCACACGAAAACATGGTGCCTTTAGTTAGGAGACACGGACACGTGAAAAATGAGGTCCGGGTCAAAGAAGTAAAGATGGGTTTCCTAAAAAAGGAGGGAGCAAGACAGATAGGGGTCAGCACTGACAGCTTCCAAGGGCAGGATTCTGCCATCATTAGAGTGAAAGACTACAAAGAAGAGATTGACTTCTCTCCAGCTTGTCATATCTGTTTGCTTACACATGGACACACCGCAGTCTGGCTTCGGAAGCTTCATTGTCTTGTTTGTTAGGTTAAAAGCACAAAGCTACTTCTCATCTTGAATAAGAGGTATTTGTATTTTTGAGGAACCTTTGCGCAACACGATGTTACTGTTTTCTGAAAATGCTGACAGTGAAATTAAAAAAATAATAAATCTGCCTCATCTCATTGTATTCTCTAGGTATTCCTCTAGAAAACTTGTAGTTATCAATTGTTTCATAAGTTAAATAGTACAGCTGGTAGTAAGTATAGAATGACTCCAATTTTAAAGTTACAAGTCTTTAAATATGCCAGATCATTTGTATCTATGGGGTCAAGAGGGCTGTACGGATTTATACCTATTTGCAAGTCCTTGCCAATTTATTGATTTGGGAAAAAAAAACATTGTAATGGGTCTGGTTGTCACTAGTGGAAGGTGGGCGAAGTTAGCGTGAACAATAACAGCAGCTGGAGACAGCTGTGAAAGTCTACCACTGCTGACAAAGCCAGGCTGGTGCTCAAAGACCCTTGAGTACCTGGAAGGCGCATTCTCTTCTGTGAATCCTTTTGATGTGGTACTGTGTATCTGCAGCAGCCATATTGATCTTTCACTCTCCCCTTGACTAGCACATAGCTGCTAATTTGTACCCCTCCAACAAAACAATCTTATTATCATGTTAACTAGCAGGAGGGATGTAGGCCTTTAAATTGTGATGTTGTTTTTTTTTTTCCTTTTTTTCCACTTCATTACCTGCTAATTTCAAGATAAATGAATCTACAGGTTCCTAAGCAAATAAAGTCACCTATCACATACTTGTAAATTCATTTGTAAACAGGGGTGGTGAGGGTACTATCTTAGAGAGGCATTTGTACAAATGACTTTGAGTAAGTGGGTGGGGGGGGGGGGGTAAGTGTGTGTGACTGCTTTGGCCTGAATGGAGCCTCTCACTGCTAAAGTCTCACTTTTGTGGCAGCTCATTCGTAATTAGGTGTTAATGTTACCGGGCGCCCTGGTGGGAAAAGCCCTTGTGCTTTCTTGCTTTCTCAGTTCCCCAATTCTCATTGCGTCCGCAAAGGAGCCAGCGGAGAGGCCCACACAGGTCCCGGCTCGGCCCTGTTCCACGGGGAAGCCTGGTGCAGCAAAAGCCTTTGCTAACAAGTCACCTCTGGAGCTCTCCTCTGTTTTCAGTTTCCTGTTTCCTTAGGAAAATGATAGAGGTCCTTGAGAAGAGAGAAATCCTAGATGAAGAGCATCACAAAACACAACCGCAGCTATTTAAGGTGACCAAAGAAATAACAAAACTAAGCCCATGGCGGTATATCTCTATCTAAATCTAGCTGGATTTTAAATCCTGAGCCATTCTCTTTTTTATTAAAAATGCCAAGACCATGTGGCATCTGCAGACATGAGCTTTACATTGATTTTCAGAGGAAATGAAAAAAGTAACAGTATGCAGTTTACAGAAGTGTAAGGACTGCATTTTTCCTACAGTACTATTCTCAGTAGGCATAGCAGAGAACAGAGCAGTACAGTTCTACCTGTGGTGGAATGTGCTAAACACTGCTAGTTTTAAAATGTGGGAACTGACTCCACTAGTCTCAAAGGGTACTTGCTTGTATTCCCAGAGCTTGTGTGACATTTAAAATCTATTCATGTACCCTTTTATTTACAAAGAAAAAAAGAGAACAAAATTAATCAGCCTTACTAATGTCATGGTGATTGTAAGCAGTGCCAGCCCAGTATTTATAGGACTGGGGGACCTGGAATGTTAGACATATTCCTTACATCAAGTTCCAGCTTGAATCCGATTGGTTCCCCTCTGACAGACTATAGATGACAGGAACTTACGAATCGAGGACTGAATCAATTCACATTCAAAATATGGCTACTGAAAGGTATTAAAGATTAAGTGAAAATACACAGTAGGAGGTGAAAAGCAAATACAGAGAAAAGTAAAACAATTGAGAAGGGATCTTTTCTCCCAATTATTCTTACTTGATTCAACCGGTAAATTATAAATCTCTGCTGTATGCATACCATATTGAAATGTCATTCTTCTCACTGCAAATTACTTCAGAATGAAGTGCAATGTACTGTTTGACTAGACACAAAAAACAGCACTTGAAAGATAAAATCACATACAGCATAAATGTTTATAACCTGGCTCAGAAAGTACATGCAGACAGACTTACACGTTCGTGAAATGTTAGATCTCAGGTTATCTCCTCTGTATTCCAAACTGTGACAGTTACAGTGTCACAGCTGTATTAGCAGCTGGAAATCCTGATTAAAAAAATCCAGCAGCCCAGTTTTCTGCCTCCGCTAAAGAGAATGCAAAGTCTCTGCAAGAGACAACTGGGAAGCATTTAAAAGGCTATTAATTAGATCTCAAATTAACATCCAGAAAGCCTGAGTCCTTTTCTCTTTTTTTTCCTTATTTGCAGGAGATAATAAATTGTCTTTAAATTGTCCCTGAAATTGTGTCCAGCAGTGATTACAACTGGTGGCATGCTGAGCTTGTGTACAAAAGAGAGAGTGCACGTGGGCTCCGAGCGTGTGCGAGAGTGCTCCTGCACAAGGGAGCATTGCCATTCCTTTTCAGCAAGATCTCAATCTTCCCTCTGCGTGTAAACAAATTGTCAGAGTAACCTTGCACTGTAATCTTGGAGGCTCAGACCCTTGGAGTGGCCTGTGATAAGAGATCTTCCAAAGATTTCAGCAGCTGTCAGAGCTCCATTGATATGCAGGGGGGTTCCTGCGTCTGATTCGTGACTGATTGTTGAATGAAGGCAAAGACAAAGCTTTTTCTTTTTTACATTTCACGTTCTTACCTTTAATATATTTTCAACTCCCCGAGTTCTCACTGGAGGAAAAAAAGTAGTTTTTTACCAAATTTCCACGGTAAGCTACTGAAAACCTTAGATTCGATTACCAGTGAGAAGGGGCTGGTGGTCTAGTGCAAAGACTCTGCTGTCACAGAGTTCACCAGTGCAAGGTTTCAGGAGAAACCTCCACATGTGATTGTAAATGCCTGTGAAATCTCTATACCAGCCATGTCTTGTTAAGCTCACACTTTTTTAATTCCACAATGAAACAGCAGACAAATAATTAGGGTTTTTTTTATGACAGCAGTCTATTCTAGGGGCGTAGAGGTTCGGGGATAGTTTCTTATGATAGCATGTCATTTATTAAGCAGGGGGAGAAGAACAACCTTTTACGACCCCGTGACCTTTGAGAGCAAATTAATTGATATCTGTGTTTTCCAGGGTTGTAAAGGTAATGGAGAAATTCAGACTCTAACAGCATTACAGAATCATACTTAAATTTATTGGCTCGGAGGTAGAAAGATCATCTCAGAAAAAGCATAGAGGGATAAAACAAATGAGAATACATATCATTTTGCATTAAAATATGCAAAAGGAAATGGTAATTATCTTAATTTGCACCATTGCACCTCTAAACCATAGTGATTTCTTTATTCTTGGTAAAGGTCATTGTCTTCCTTGGGCTTACTTTACTAAAGCACTGGGGCTGAAAAAAACATCTGTCAAGCGATTTGTTAATTTCCAGACTCGATAGGTCAGCTTATTCAAGCGTAGTTCTGTTATATTGTGCCATCTTGGCACACTGGCACACTGAGCACACTGAGGTTATAGCAAAGCTCTTCCTTAAGTAAATCATGACCGCCAGGTCCTTACGATAAGAAGCAGAAGATCTAATTACGTGACGACTTCAGGCAGGGCGTCACCAGAGCTTAGATCCACTACATTACAGCAGACAGTGGCTTGTGAAGATTAGTGCTTTTCTCTCCGAAAGGTCAACTACAACATGTTCTGCGGCTTCTTGGGCTTTGTGCTTGTGTTTAATTGCCATCTTTAATGGATTATTTCAAAATGATGCTTAATAAAACATTAATTACAGCCAAGATTTGAATTTTTTAAACAAAGTGTAGAATAATGCACTATAGTGTAGGAAAAGAATGCTAAATTGTATACTTCTTAAATTTCTATATAATATAGCGGAATACTTATTTCGTCACACGTCCTGACATTTTGTAAATCTAGCTGTAATCCAGCCTAGAAAGTACGAAAAAAATAAATTTGTAAAAATTATATTGCAACCCACAATCAAAACATCAGGAGTGACCCTTACTTTCCATGTAAATTACGTACTATTACAAATTACACATTTACATCATATATCCACTGGGTGGCACTACATTCTATGCCCATCTTTTTAATCAAAGAAAACATTACAGATAATGAGGTTCTGAGGGTATTCAAAGAAACAAAAACCAGTTCCCCTTACAAAGTTTAGATACATCTGTGAACCGTACATGTACATCTTTTCATGTGGATCTTGTACCAAATTATTTGGACTTTCAAAGGAGAAGTGCTGAAAGTAACACAGGCCAAACTGCAATGTTAAGTCTTTTAAATGAATATAACTGTATATATATATTTAACTTTGTAAATATTTTCAATCTAGCAAACGCCAGAATGTGTTTGGCACCCAGGGATCTTTGTTTTGGCCCAGGACTACAGGCATGAGCTTTGCAGACGGTGCACTGAGGAGAGCGCTAAAGAGTTAAGTGACACTCTTGGGTGGCAGAGCGTGGAGAGGGAACTGGGTGAAGTGAACGCTGAGGAATCGTGCAGGACGGGTCCTTGAATTACAGCAGCTGTGCCCTATCTTTAAGGAGGGGATCAAGCCCAGCGTATGAGATAGGCAAACGTTGGCTTAAACTTTCTTCTGCCTTTCCCTTTGATTGTCCTTGGACATCTGCCTGGCCTCCTGTCAGGAATGTGCAGCAGCTGTTTGCTCCAAGTGCCTGCGCTATGTGAACTCAGCCCTGATACACGGGGCCCAGCTTAATAACTTGAGCCAACTCGACTGGGTCACATACAGCACAAGGCCCAGTACATAACTCTGCCCTGGGGACGACAGGCAAGCCTTCAGAAGAGGCTGGGAAATGTATATTATAGAGGTTAACCATTTGCCCTCAGACTGTAATTGGCTTAATTTGGGTAGCAACTGGATTTGCAAGGGGAAACCTGCCTAATGCTCAGTGCAAAAGTTCAGCAGTGGATGGAAGGATTGTGAGTGCGCTGTGGCAGTGTGTGTCTGCATGTGTGGGAGGCTAATGGAAGGCAGGGGGGCAGGGTGTGCGAGGGCTGATATTCATTTAAAATAAGTGAATATCCCTGCAAATATTTCTGCGTGCATCAGGTGCTGATGCAGCTCAGTCTGCAGATTCAGCCGTCTTCTTATGCTCGTGCAGCTCCAGATCTAAGGCAAATATAAATATGCAATGTCATATTGGCAGATGGAAAATCCATGTTTTAGTATTTTTGTGGCTAAACTCTTTGCCCTTTTAAACATCACGAGACGTTGGTAGAAGGGAAGAGAAGAGAAGGTTATACAGGTATCTCAGAAAACACTACAATGAGAAAGAAAAAACATTACTCAATATTCCTTATATTCTTGTCAGGAGCCCATTTACACGTAGAAGAGAACCCACTTTATCCACCACTGAAATGTAGCACCCGTCCATCCACTCATTATCTAGCTGCTTTATCCACTTCAGGGTCGCTGGGGAGTGGGAGCCTGTCCCAGCAAGCAACAGGTATAACGCAGGCGACACCAGTCCATTGCAGAGCATACCCAGACACAAACATGCACCAACTCACAGCAGGGCCAACTTTCACAGCAGCCAATTAACCTGCCAGCACGTCTTTGGACTGTGAGGAAACCCATGCGAGCATGGGGAGAACATACAAGCACGCAGATCGCACCCCAGGAACTGGGCTCAGGGATCCTGCGCTGCAAGGCAGCAGTGCTAACAACCGCGGCACCACGCCATCCATGGATCGGACCCAAAAAAGTGAACTATAGCCACTCCACCCCATAGCACATTAGGCAGAGTGAAAACAACTTCGCCAGTTGAGAGGGCCTTCGCTGTTCTTAAATCTGAATATGTATTTGTCAAGAGCACTTTACCAGCAATACAATCTGACAAATACAGGCTAAACTGTTTTGTCAAATGTGCATGGTACAGAGAGTTTCTTGGAGCAGGGAAATGTTGTGCACTAAAGCAAAGGGAAGTTGTTTATTTAAGTTGTGTGGAATGTACCCCCACCCCCACAAAAAAAAGAAACACACAAATCTGCAGGCTGTAAGGTATTTGGTTTAATGTTTATGTCAATAAAAAATAAATTGCTTATCCTCTTCACTTCAGTTTTTTTAATGGAAGAGTGAAGCAATCCAATCCAAACACTTTTAATTAGGAAAGGAACTGAGAGAAAATAAGGCAGAAATGTTCTGGCTCAGAGGCTACGACTCAAGGCATTAAGTTAAGGATGTGAGCTCTTTTTGTGGAGCACATGTTCTCTTGCCCGAACATTTTTTCTGTTTAATTAAAAACTATAAAATAAATTGTGGTAGGTGAAGGGGGGTGCAACTCATGCTGAAAAAAATCTTAAAACGTATTATTGCAGTATATATGAAAGATACATATTAAAAATTGTTACAGACATCTTTAAAACATGAGTATATTGTCTTATTTAATATACACATACAGAGTATTAGAAGAAACCTTCTCTATTTATGCTCTATTTAAAAAAAAATACATTGTCCAATAGTATATGTGTTTTGGATATTAATGTTTTTGGCATTGTTTTGATTAACTGATCCCTCCTGACTGACCTATGATATAATCAAGTGATACTGACTGTTGTGTAGACACTAAATTGTTTCTCTAGTGAGTTTTGAATGAACCTGTTGAATGTTGAGCCTGGTTCAAGATCAAGAAGGAAAGAAACAGAAAGGAACCAGTAAACTCATTTTACCAGGAGAGCAGCTCTTTGTGTGTCACAGGCTGGGCTAAACCAGCATGATGTCTCTCACCATGTGGAGTGACTGGGATGTTAGCTCACAGCCGGTCACACACAGCCTGTCCTTGATCGCCCTTGATCCGGAGACCATGAGTATCCGGCACCAGCTAAGACTCTGGGGAAGTCAATGTGTGATAATGGTCAGGGCAGGAGTGTCCAGTTGCTACAGTACTCCACTTGGGATGTTTGATGACAACCTGACTGCATGGCGCTATATAGACCATGTCCTGGGTGGTATGGCTTCGAGGGCTCAGAACGAAGTGAAAAGGCACATGCTTGACCAGCCTGTATGAGAAGCTTCTTAAAGACATATTCTGTACTGGGTTATAGGTTATAGTATCACAGATGTGCCACTCGTATATAATAACATACATTTATTAGCCATATGCAATTTCTTACATTAGGAATTTATTTGTCTTTTCCCATACCCCAGCTTTCTCTCCATGAGACACACAGACAGGGGGAGAAGCTCGGGGTCAGAGCACAGGGGCAGCCATTGTACAGCACCCCTGGAGCAATTGGGGTTAAGGGCCTTGCTCAGGAGACCAACAGAGTAGGATTCCGGGGGATTTAAACCGGCAACCTTCCAGCCACAGGCACAGATCCTTAGCCACAGTGCCACCACAACACCCGTAATTATATCCAGTATAGGCCATACATGCGACTACTGTGTGTCTTTCACATTACATGCCCTGTTCTGCTGATGACAAATGTGTATGAGTATAATGAATTCCCTTACATCACCTCTGTTCAACAGAGTTTCCGTGCGCCTGTTGCTAAAGAGTTCACTCATAGTCTTAAAAATGAATGTAGTTGATGCAGTTTTACATAATGCTTTTCCTTCACTTTCAGCATAAATCTGTTTTCAGAGACATACAATACACAGGTAATTTTACCATCATATACTACTTTGTGGACCGAATATATTCCAAAATACAAAATGTTTTTCAGTACATTTTTGGTTTGTATTGTAATAAAGTCCACAATACTTTACAATATAAATTAAGTTAAATTGTGAAATACCTGTATACAGTTTTCTAATTTGTGTTTGATAAAATATTCCAACTGAAACTAAATAAAAAATGAAAAGTTACCTAATATAGTATTATATTGATATGCTACAGTATGATTAGTGGTCTAGCCACCTATCTGAATGCACCACACTATAGCTTGGTTCTTCAGAACGTTATTTCACATGACAAAGGTCTAGTAATCAATGTTTTGGCTAATGAAGGTGACACATATCGACAGATCTCAGCTCAACATCATGTTTCACCTTGTGCTCTGTGTATGTTTCATGAAGCTACAACCATTTCCTACTATGTGTGTTAAGACTTTATAAATACTCTTTACTAAAACTGTTATGCTGTGATAAATTGATGGTGTCTCTCCCTATTGATCAGTCAGTGATTTCTAAACATGAGCTGTAATTCTCTATTTTTCTTGAATTGGAGATGAAGAGAGATGCAATACTGCTTTCAAGCATCAAGGAGAAATATAGAAGCGGGCTCTCATGTACTGGGTCAGAATGTTTCAGTGAATTCTAGACTGGGGGAATATGATGGCTCTAGGTAAGATGTACCAAATTAAATTTGCAGAAGACTTAATTTGCCTATTGGATTTATCTGCAGTTTTTTTTATTGAGTCAGGCTCAGGTTACACTTTAGAGAACCATCAGTGCTGAAGAGATTGCTGGCAGCCTGTGGAATTCCTTGGGCACTGGAAAATTACAGATCAAACTGCATGCGATTCATGAAAGGGCCTCACAGAACCATGCTTCTAATCTGCTGTTGCTCTAATGGCACTTTTTATTGGTGAGATTAGCTTTTATAGCATTAGCCCGTAACAGCACACCACTTCATCAGTCTCGAACCCAGGTACTAGGAACTAACTATACAAAGCAGATTGACTGGCGCTTCTAGAGCAGGAACCTTCAACCCTCATACCCCTCTGTAGTGAAGGCACCGTGTCTGAAAAGCTTCTGAAGTGCATACTGGTCAGTAAAGACTTCTGTGAAATAGTACTGGAGATCTAAATTAAGCGTGCAATGATCGGAGTAAAAAATAACTAGTCCAATACACTCGTATCCGAACCTAATTCGTTTCTGAAAATCTGTTCGGAAGGCGGGAGGTCATAAATCGAAAATAAAAAGTCCATTATTTCTTATGGGGGAAATTCCACCGCGTTCCGAACCGAAGACAAACTCACTCAAAAACCACCCTAAACATGTAATACCATAAAGACCATTCTAGCAAGGTTAGTGAACAACGCAGCTCTACTCAAATCAGACAACTATGGCTGTAAAATTATGAATGATATCATATTTACATTTGTCATTCTTTCGTAATAGATCGCTACCCATAGCTAGAACGATGTACATACTATTGTCGACTATTACTTCATCCTTAGGGCCCAGAATGAACAGCAACTACAAAACAAACACACACACAAACACTTTGAAAACAAGAGCACAAGCTTTCGCTGTGATCGCAAACAAAGCACTGGCGTCTCACGGCGTACTTATCCACAATGCCCGTCGCCTGCGCAGAAACGAACAGCTGTTCGGCGGCGCTGAACTCAAATGTTCACTGAAGGATCTCGGCCTAAATCGGTCACTTTCGGACTTAGAAATTCGGATAAGCGAAATTTCGTTATAACAAATTACAAGGTAAAAAGTCTTCATGTTCGGATTAGCGAAAATTCGTATACCGGACATTCTTATACCGGGGTATGAGTGTAACTTAATTCCTGATGTTTTTTTTTTTAATTATTTTCTCTGTGGAAATTAAGTACTTTTTTTTTTGCTTTTTAATGTTGAATGAAATTTGTAGGAAACTACAAATTATTTGTTCTTTATACATCCCCTTACCCTCAATTGAAATCTTCTGCTATTAGCCAGACTTTACTTTTCCAAAAAGCCAGCTAAGGACAGATGACTATAAAGTCCAGGTACTGTACTCTTTCTATAGCATTAACAGCGACAGCCATTTGCTACAGTATTTTACCCACAGTAAACCCCACAGGGCTCACAGGGCAGTAATTATCAATTGGAAGAGTGATGCAG
Source organism: Atractosteus spatula (assembly GCF_055471065.1). Lineage (NCBI taxonomy): Eukaryota > Metazoa > Chordata > Actinopteri > Semionotiformes > Lepisosteidae > Atractosteus > Atractosteus spatula. The sequence continues at coordinate 56,028,825 of NC_142712.1, forward strand.
TTCACAGTGTTTGACAACACAGCAAGACATAAGTTAGTTTCTCTTACATAGCAAGCTAACGAAAAACTAGCTGATTGCCCTTGGCCAGGTGTGAATTGCACTTTAGGGAATTCTGGTCATAGTTGAGCCAGCATAAACCTAGCTGTAGCTGAGCCACTTGAAAATATCATCATCCGATTCAGGGTCACGGAGGGCTGGAGCCTATTCTGGGAAGCACTGGGCACAAGACAGGATACACCCCGGACGGGACTCAAGTCTATCACACGGCACACCACTTGTTGAAAGCCTCCCGGTGAAAGTTTTTTTTTTTATGGGTGTCGATTGAAAACTATTCAACAAGATTCAAATTCCTTTGAGGGTTTAGACAAGGTAAAGGCATTGTAGAAAGATTCCTTCCTTGTTACCGTAGTAAGGTTGTTTGCCCTTATGATACCTATGATAAACCATGCATGGAAAATAATCTTTTTTTTTGCACAACCAAAATAAGACTGACATTTTTCACAGTCACAATCACAGTCAGGTGATTGCCGAATATCAAGTTATAACACAATGACTAGTTTGCTCTTCAGAGCCAAATTTCCTGTCACCAACTCCTCAAACCTGATTACTGCTCACTTCGTCTACCTGAAAATGTACAGCTATTGGCAGGAAGAATGTGGAGGTTTGAGATTTTTCTTTTGTTGCTTCTTAAGAAGAAGTGAAAAGGCTAAAGTTATAAAGATATAGATGCACTATTGGATGTGAAATCCCTAATGCAATGAACAATGCTTTGAATTTTTTTCCAAGCCGTGGAAAGGTTAAGATCTTAGTGTCCCAACTTATCTAAGCTTTTAACTAAAGTAGACAGGGGGATTACTGATAATGTGCACAATCTTCCCTCTAGACACATTGGCAAACATGCACAAGTGCTGAATGAGTAAAAGAGGAATTTGATGTTATTGTCTATTAATTTGAAAGCAGGGATTAGCCAGAGAACCTAGAAATCAGGAAGGTAAATATCAAAAAGGGATTGGCATTTTCAAACATACATACTTTTCTCCCTTCAGTGTTTTGCTGTTCAATGTGGCAAATTCCTGCCTTGATTTCACGTTTTAGCATTTAAACAGTGTGTTTGACTGTGTCAATGCAGCTGAAAGTGTGTTTGGGGATCCATAATCTTGTGACAGATCCATCAGGACTTTTTGCAGCAGAAATGTGCACTTACAAACCGAGGACCATTTTATGTGTTTGTTTTTTTTTCCTGGCTTTGAAGAAAGCTACACTATACCACTGGCACAGGCCTACCCTGGATTTAAGAAAAAAAGTTGTACAACTTTACAGCTAGAGGATCTACTTCTAGTGTGGCGTGTGCCTTCATTGCACTGTGTGGTTTAAAAACTCATCAGAAACTAACTAGTCTCCTGCTATTTGTTTCAGCCCCAGAGTATAACAGCTCCCAGATGTTAAGGAAGGCAGGGAGTCTATTGTTTATACAACAGTGAATCTTTTCCAAACACACAAGTTCTATCAGCCTGTGCGGTTGGCTATCAAGGGAAGCAGGAGTTACAGTTTTCTAAAGTCAGACAGGCACAAGAGCCCTTCGGCAGCAAATTACAACTCCCACCCCACCTGCTGAAGCCAGCGTGCTCACGGCTCAGCATTCAGATGGTAACCTGCCTCCAATCGATCGGTTGTTGTTGCAGCTGTGCTCCGGTTGATGGTTTATTTAAGCGGCTCCACATGCTTGTCAGGGGAAGGCAGCTGAATACATAAAACAGGCTCTCAGAACCACTTTGTGGCCCGGGTAAGAGTAAATGGAATAATAAAATCCAAATGGTTTCATCCTATTTTCTGGGCTTGTAAATCCGAGAGTCACCGTTACCTTATGATCCAACGCAGAGAAAGGAGGCAGTTAAGGAGGGGTTGGGGAGGGCGCACGCTGGAAAAAAGCCACATGTGGCCAGCAGGATAGCCGGTAAAAGCCTGATCTAATTATTTTTAACCGCCCATACGCCTGCAAAGTCCAAGGACTTGAGTCACATCTGCAGGAATTTTGTTTTAAAAAAGGGTAAGGCTGTATTGCAGTTCTTGCTTTGTCACATATTAGTTAGACTTGTACCATCAAAGAGGTAAGGTAATACTTCAGCTGTGCCTCTCAGTGAGAGCCATCACTAAAAAGGACTGTGTGGATAAATACTCCGCTTAGAAAGTTTTAAAGGGCTTTAAAAGGAATTATTAGATATACTGCAGGTTTCTGATGACAGTAAAAGTAACCAGACAGGAAATTAAAGCTATTACACAGAATTTCACTTTGAAAGCACATTCATGTTTACTGCATTATTAACACGATTGCAAATTTTGCCTTTTTTTGCAACTATACACAACGTCTCTGCTTGAAGTGAATGCTCGTTACTTATTTACAGTGCTTTGTCATTTGTGGAGAGGGAGTTGGGGCTTGGTGTTCATTACTCAAGCAAGAGATGAATACGAAAGAAACTGGCATGCATGCAGTCAGTGAACGCAAATGATCAGCATCTAATATTTTATTGAAATAAATAAGCAGATTGCAAACTGTGATACATATTTTAAGGACATTTCAATAAAGGAGAAATGCTCCAACCAGCTGGGGGAAATCTGATCTTGTTTGTTGAAGAGCTGTCCAAATATTGAAAGAGGACTTCACCTGCTGTACGTATTAGATGTAGTCCCACATCACATGTTGTAATCACATACTCATACAAACATGCCACATGAAAATATAGAAATTACCCTTACAATATTTATAAAACCATAACCCTGAATTTTGTGTACTGCTGCTATAAGACAGGAAAGTTACAAAACCTCTGTGGGTCAAATGGAAAGTGTGAATGAGGAAAAACAACGGGTAGACAGTCCAGTTCTCTCCTGTCACAGGCTCACAGAGAACATGTGAAATGCACCACTATAGCAGGGCCATATTAACAAAGTGCCGGTTGCTCAGGCCTTGCTTTGCTAAGCCAGGGTTGCTGTCTGTGACTAGCTTGTGAAGGCTGGTAGACATACAGTCTGTTAAAAGGCGTAATGTGCCTCAGAACGCCAGGATTTCTGGTGGCTCCTTGTCAGCTCCATGCAGGTAGGCAGCTGTGGGAAGGAGTGGTTAACACTTTGGATTCAAGGACTGCAAGGCTGTTGGCTCATATCCAAGACGGGGGACTGCTTTTGTACCCTAGAGGAACATATTTCATTCTGATATGTTTCAATAAAGTACCCAGCTACATAAATAGGCACAAATGTTAGTGGCTTGGTTTTGAGCTACAACCAAGAAAAGTAATACACATGTCTATATCTGCCAAATTTCCAAATTAAGGGATGAATTGCTGGCTCCCTTCATTTACACACATGAGATAACTTTTATTGTTTTACTCACAAAAATCTCCTGTCATATTTTTGGGCTTCCCCCAAGGATGTGGTCTTTCTGCAGTTGGCCTCCTGGTCCCACAACCCCACCCCCGCCACGACCCTCTCAACAGGACTGACAGGCTCCTGTCCTGTCAATGGAGATGGCTGACCGGCAGCTGAGGCCCGGGGCTGCTGCAAGCACAATGCCAAGGTCAGTCCCTGTCACCGTGACGACGGTGTCGTCGCACATCGCGAAACGAGAGCTGAGCCAGGCCAGGCACTTCCAGACATCCTACTTCCTTCCCCACTCACTGGAGCAAACAATCACCGTGCCGTTCACTGTGGCCAAGAGAGATCTGAACGGGAAGTAGGATATGTTCCCAACTTTGTACAATCAGTAAGACAAAAAGTAAAAAAATGTCACAGGAAATCTACCACCCATGAAAACGTATTGGTTTTATATTCAATCAAAGGGTCAAAAGACTGGATTTGTTAAGGTTTAATTTGGAAACATTATTATTATTATTATTATTATTATTATTAAAGTTATTTGCAGGAGAGTATATCAGCAGCATAAAGTCAGACCTGGAAACATACTGCCATTATTTAGCTGTTATCAATTTGATGAAGACAGATGTTGAAATGCTTGTTACCAGACACCTTGTCTTTTGACTGATGATGTTATGATGGAGTGCTTGGAGTCATGGATCAATTATGTTTAAGGACAAACATGAGCCACAGAACAAGGTAATCTGAGATGGAAACAGCAGGATAGATTTAGCAATTGAAGCCTGTGTTTATTTTCCTTAGTGAAAACCTAGAGAGTGGAAAAAAACTGCGTATTTTGAAGAATTATTTCATTGTTCTCCAAGAAGGCTTTTCCAGTTTTCTCATGTATCAGATCCTAAATTCAAATTTATTATCTGTTTAAGATTTACAAGAAACACTCAATTTTAAACAAATTAAATGCTTAAAAGCAACAGAAACACTCAGTTTTAAATAAATAGAATGTTTGTGAGCAACTCACTGAAATTATGCTGGTAAACAGAATTGCAATTCCTCTGTTTACTGTGGTCAAAATTGTTTGTGTAGCCTTTGGAAACTAAAAATTGTAAAAACTTTTGCCAGATGCACTGATAGTGGGAATATTTCTGAAAAATCCAGACAGACTCAATATGCCCTAGAAAATGCTGAAGGCTTAAGATATGTCTGTCAGAGGAGCACTGTTTATGCAGAGGTTGGATTCAGCACAAGCAAACCAAATATAAAGACATTTTCCTCTCCACGGGCTCAGACCACGATGTAACTAAACCAGTTCCTCCTTTTCCAAGAAGCCCAACCTTTACGTAATCATTGGTTTCTTTACCAAACAACACAACCTCAAGATAAACTGTTTGCAGACATACAACTGTTCGTGTCAAATGAATCTTAGCCGACAATTAACACCCTTTTAAGTTTAATATTTCTTTTTCCTTTGACAGTGCAAGTATACACAAAAACATTTCCAAAAAGTTAAATGTGTACTGAACGTCTACAGAATTGTAACTTGATTTTAATAAGTTCCTATTCCAACTCTTCCTTTATTATCATTATTATTAGTAGTAATCATTGTCACCCTCCCAGCAGTAGCAGTATCAGCATCATTATGATGCAGTTACACTTTTCCCATTAAAAAAAGAGCACAATCGCTTTCTTTAATTAACCCTTTTGTTTACAGACAAAATAACAGTGGAGTGCTACAAGTTCCTAATTTACAGTCTTGATTTTTGGTTTTCATCACAGCATTTGGGTACATCAGGGAGCAGCATATTCTGCTCTGGAGTGCACAGTGGATTATGAGAAATAAATCACTACTGCACTATCTTAAAAAACCGTAACCTTGAGCTCTGAGGTTATGGGCTCTTACGTCACAGCAGGGATAATCAGATCTCAAGAGGCACACGCTCACGTCACTGGGCAGAAATAGTTTAGGGGAAAGCATTCTAAGGGAACACAGGTAAAGATTCTTCACAATTTCCATCCATTCAACTGTTTCTTTCCATTCCGGGTCACCAGGAAGCCAGAGCCTATTCCAGCAAGCAATGGGCACAAGGAAGGTTACACCCAGGACATAACGCACTAATGAGGTATTTAGAATTTGTTCTGCTTGGTTTTTCTTATTGTGAATGTAAGGTTTTCTTTTGTGTTGCTTGAAGTGAGTATTTTGTTACGTCCTCTCTTAGAATTGCCAGTAGCTTTTACCTCCTTCAGAATTTGGAACTGAAGGGGGTACTTCTTAATATTCGTTCCAAATCAAACTTGATCAAAGTGTTAAAACAATACAGATTCTTTAAGGTGAATACTTTTATACCAACGGAAATCAAGTGAAGGGACAAAATATTGTCTTTTTACTGCTATTGGTTAGAAGCACTGTCACCTCTACAATTATGATTACAACCAATATAATAATATTAAACATAATTACAGTGTAGCATTGGGCTGGCGCTGTGGCTAAGGATCTGTGTCTGTGGCTGGAAGGTTGCCGGTTCAAATCCTGCGGCCGGCAGAGGAATCCTACTCCGTTGGCCTCCTGAGCAAGGCCCTTAACCCCAATTGCTCCAGGGGTGCTGTACAATGGCTGCCCCTCTGCTCTGACCCTAAGCTTCTCTCCCTGTCTGTGTGTCTCATGGAGAGCAAGCTGGGGTATGCAAAAAGATGAATTCCTAATGCAAGAAATTGTATATGGCTAATAAAGTGATCTTATCTTATCTTATTTTAGGCAAGTTATGTTTATCAGCTGTTCTGGCTACCCGAGGGAATAATAATATATCATTCTACCTTCTACCTCTCACATGTGAAACAAAGAGATGAACTCCACAACCGCTGTGAAGAAAGCCACAGGAACTCCTCAAGCCCACCTTGAATGAAGGCGACAGTGCAGTGGGAGTATGACAAGAGCTTCGCAAGTGTTGTGACACAAGAAAAGAGAGACAAAGCCCACTTGTAACCTCACCTCAGAATCCACCTACGATCAGTGGCCAGCAGAGGCACCAGCGGCGTCACCCTGGGCTTCCATGCACATATTCAGCAATGAGGTCTCCATTGCCAAACCCAGAACCAAAGCCAGTCTACGCCTAATCCTGATGACGTGTCGTCAGTTTTTCTTTTGTGCCTGCAATTTTTGAGAAGTGTTACTACCAGGAATGTCAAACCATACTCAGCTCCTGACAGGCCTTCTAATTACCTCTGCTATTTACAGCTCTCCGGCCGTCTGCTGCTGATTTCTCCATTATCTTGACAGTCAACAAACTAGTCCCATTAGAACGCAGCACAACACTCGCCTCAGGCAAGCCTGGGTTTTTGCGACCGCAAATTGTCTCTGTATTAAAAGTCACTATGTAATAACCGCCTTTAGCTTTATCACTAAATTGCTTGTTTTTAGAAAGCAGGGGCTCTTTTATACTGCCACTCAGGCTTTATTCCTCTTTATTGACTGAACTGCACACTCCGATTGAAAGTTGTAAACCTCGAGGTTTCTAGAGGGGAGATTCCTCTTATTTTTCTTTGCATATTCCTAAGGCCGTTTTTGTTCTTTTTATTTAAAACATGTATGCAAATGACATGCATGAGTCTGTAGAGGGAAAAAAAAGGAAGATTGCAATGGTGTTTGGAAGTTGTTCTTAAAAATGTGCATGGGAGAGGGTGAGACTCAGGAGGAAAAATGGATGCTGGCCGAGACGCTTCAGAAAGAGTTGATACGGAAGCATGTATTTTCCCATGCACCTGCAAGCATGCTTTGAGACACTACAGTGGCATGAGCAACAGGCAGAGAACGCCAGTCTGCAAGCCTTCTCTAATTAATGACTGTTCTCTTGAAACTTCTGCCCCATGTAATCTCTTCATGTGGATTCGGGTTCACCCTACAGAATTTTCAGCTGTGCTGAAACTGTTCCTCCAGAATGCACGGGCGCAAATGAAAATGTGTGTTTATGTTGGGCTCTCATGACCTGCACTTCTTACTTTTTGATATATTTATTTTCAGGTCTCCCCATGCAATTCTTAGAATTTGCTCTGGAAGACCAAGCACTCGCACATGTTCTCAGCTGGGTTACCAAGCAAGAGGCTCGGTTTTTTGGATGCACTTTGAGATTAGCTAATGAGATTATTACACAGTAACCGGCACATTAAATGTTGAAGAGAGGCATTTAAAAAGATTAATAATAAGGCTGACACAAATATGAAACTCCGAATGTTTAAATATCCTCTTGTGCTTTCTGCAAGGGTCCTATATTTGTCGTCTACTCAACTCCCTGCTGCATAGTCCACTGACGTCTACATCATTTTAAAATGTGCATTGCCTTTACTCCACACACACACATCTTACATTGCAGAACAGATCAGGACACGTCAGGGGCTTATGCACCAGTTAAATCCTTTCGTGTGTGCTGATGGGATCAAAATGCTTGCTTGCATTTGGAGGTCAGAGCAGGTGTGGGAAACACTGACCTGGGCCAAACGGCAAAAAAACTGGATGGGTTTAACGCGTCCCTATTTCAAGAAAACATAATCCTAACCAAAACAAGGCTGGAAACAGGACATTTATTACAATATAACTTACTTATCACTCATGACAGATAAAGGAAGGACATCATCAGCTTTGTGTCTCTGGTGTGTTTGTATTCCAGCACAACAGTGCACGATCCCCTCAGTACTTGTAAAAGAGGGAGAGCCTATGAAAGCTGCATTGCATGAGTCTTAAAATGGATTTTAACCAGACTAGACACAAAGCTACTTAGGATTTTCTGGGTTTTTTTTTTTTCCTCTTCCTTGACTCGGAAAGCGCACCAGGAGAAGTGGGAGTGTGGGATGGCACCGCGCTGTTCCTGGACAGTGACCTGGAAGGAATTTCGTCTTCCAGGTCATGTCTGCCGTGCACAGGGGGTCATGCTCTTCACGAATGCACTCATCTGCCTGTGTCTGGAGATCGGGGCTTATGCAAAAGCACACGGACATGTACGTGCACAACAAGAATGCATTACAGAGTAAAATGTCAAAAACCAATGTCACACTCTGCCTAGCCACAGGAAGAAACACAATTCTGTGATTGACAGTTGAACTGGACTACAGAACAAGGAGGAAGTATCCACAACTATCTTAAGGAGAAAAACAGAACTGGAATGGCCCTCCTCTCTGCTCTGTGATAGGTCAATTATTTTCATACTTTGCCACGTTATTGGATGTCCATAGTTTTTAAGCTCAGGTCCTTGAAAGAATGAAATACAGTATTTAATACACGCAGACAAAAATATTTTATTCTGAGCTTCTTAGTTTGGCCTTGTCCTTTTCTATCAGTCTAACTGAACTTTAAGAACTTAAAGTAAAACAAACATGTTATTTCTTGTTTTGTTCTAAAATATAAAATTTGATGTAATTTTAGAAAGCAAGAGCAGCACAGTGAAACTTTATCAGACATTGCAATCAATCTAGTCCTTAAAATATTTGAAGGAAATATGTGTTTTAATATTAATGAATAATTAAATACATTGTGATTAGCAAAAGTAAACAAATAACCCACTAATACTGTAACAGAAAAGGGGTCCAAACTTTTAACAGCCATTGCTGAAGCACATAAAAATGTTACATGGAAAATGGTGCATGCAGAGATCACTAGATAGGGAATTCTATAGTAAGAGTTCATTCAGGCAATGCAATATCTAGTGTCTTTCAGGTGAGATGTCAGTCATTCTCTGTATACAGTCCCTTAGGCTACATTTCCTCCCTGTAATACTGGCATTTGGCCCAATTCAATGCAGTAATTGAAGGAAGCAGCCTCCCATAACTGAGTGTTGGATCTGACACAAACTCCGGTTTACCAAAAGCACCCATAAATTAACAAATTCACATTTTTTTTCTTTTTTATGTTTTTGTTTCTTAAACGCTCTTCAGGTGACCTAAGCAGCACCACTTTAGCAGTCACCACACTGTAATGGAGTAGTATGTACATTCACGGTACATTATTTGAAGCTTTTGGAAGCTATGTGAAGTATGTGCAAGCACACCCACCTGCCCTCTGTGGGAGTCGGGGGTGGGAGGAGGAGGAAACAGGAGAGCTGGGAGGAGTAATCCATTCATAGTGGATTGGAGAGAGAAGGGGAGGTGAAGAAGTGAAAAGAGACTAAATCTGTGCAGGGTCTTCAACGCTGCTGGCAGACCTCAGTCAGATATATTTACTGTCACTGCTAAACCCACCTTGAGGTTTCCACACATATATTATTTTTTTTATACCTCTCCCTCCCTTTCTGCACAATATCAATCAATCAAAACCAGAGAGGGGGTTTTAACAGGCTCTTATAAAGGTGGAGCCACATAAATTATAAGTGCTTGGTATAGATTATCGTACAGCTGCTCAACGGCAAATTAAGGGATACTATACAAACCACAGAGGCGCTTAATAGCTTGTGGAATCACTGGGAGATCTAATCCAACATTTAGATATGTAGAGTACTGTAGTTCACTTACAAAATTTTTCAGATGACATATTTAAGCCAATAAATGTATGCTGGCAGTTAATGAAGCAAAATTCAAAGCCCATTTTTTTCCCATTGAAAAGTTCAAAGGCTTCTCAACAAGAATGCTATTAAAAGTGTGCTAAAACAAACTTAGATTTTACATTTTTACATTTACATTTTTTAGAGCACAAAAAAATGTATCCCAAGATAAGTTATATCATAGCTGGGTTTCAGCTGAAACTCTGTTGAGCAATGTTACTCCGGTATAGATATAGATAACATTCAGATAAAGACTTATGTAAATATAATCACCTTTCCCATCCTATGTCTTCGTTATTTAAATTAGTACTGCTCCTCTGACATAGATGCATTATAGAGATAGTTTTTTTTTTATTTATTTTGTGTTATTTAGTTTCTGTTTTTAAAATTCCCAGAATGTTAGAACACACTTTGTTGGAAGGTTTCAGTGTAAAGGCTGTCAAAAGAAATGAGTGAAAATGACAACACATTACCAGACAGGCCTAAAAACAATATAAACACACAGTCTTGCTAATTATCTCACATTATAGAGAACCCAAAAGTTAAAGTACTTGAAGCCTCAGTCCTCAGTCCTCGGGAAAGGTGCAAAAACAAACACTTGAAAGATCAACACAAGGTTACAATCCTGTACCAAAAACCACAGCAAATGACTGAAGTAAACTTGAAAGTTGGGATTGAAAAAATTAAGACTTTCCATCCTGGGAAAAAAAGGTCACACTATTAACTACAGAACAGAAAATGGGCTTTATTATTTTTACTTGCACAGCTGTAACAAAATGTGTGGGGAAATAGCACTTGGAACCAGGAACGTTAATATGGGAAGGATAACAGCAGCCTTAACAAGAAAGGCTAGTCAGTCCACCTCCATTCTTTCAAATGGCTCCAAGCACTGGTGACCTGTCCAGCCCCTTTTTAAATGCATTCAGAGAGAGTCAGAATCTGCCTTTCCAATGTTAATATATAATAAAAGTCAATTCTCTCATCCTCTTGGGAATTTTTCATTTCTCAGCTTTGTATTTCATGATGAATCATATTTACTACAAGCTTTTAGTCGTTTGATTGTCTAGCCTAATATGTTACAATTGTTCCTTGTTAGCATCACGAATGCGATATGCTTTGTTTTGCACATTTCAGAAGGCAATTTCTCCAGGTTCTTGTTTGTGTAGTTTAGCTGATGTTCTGCATTATCAAATACCATCTGTGAGGGTCACTGTGATACGAGTAACTAAGTATCTTACTTACATTACATCTGCATATAATTGCCTAGCTAATTGTCCTGACAGGTATAGGAAAACAGATAAACAGACAAATAGATATCACGGGAGGTCACAATGACACTACACTACACTAGTCATCCTACTTAAGTTTCAACAAAACATGAAAATTAGGCATGAATTGAGCTGCCTTGCTTCGGGGGCACAGATTGAAAATATATCACATTACTGACGGGATTGCAACTGCTAGCTTCATTATTAAAGAGAAATAAAAAAGCACGGGCTAGATAAATCTAATCAACTATTGATGTGAACTTAAACACTCCCTCAGTGGCTGTGGCCAAATATTTCTTGTGTGAATAAAGCACAAGTTTTCAAATCACAGCAGATATGTGTCTCGGTTGTCTTACCCCTGTTGTTATTTATTTGCTGTCAGACTTCTGCTTTACAAATTCTTACTCCTCTGCCCACATAAATCACAGCAGCTTTCAAATCCTCGTTCTGCACTTAATGCACTAGAAGTTAAGAATATTGACAACATAGTGGGACCTCTCCTTCTGGGATCAAGATGATAGAAAGATGTGCAAGACAGTTTGTTCTTTCTATAACATGTATTTTACCACAATGATTACCGGTTTATAGCATTTCCTGACTGAGAGATAGAAAAAACATAGAATAACCCAAAAAGATACACTTCTATCCATCCTTCTGATCTGAAAGCTGCTCATTCATGGAAAAGGCTGAAGAAACCTGGAGTCTGTTGCAGAAGGACGGGGTATAAGGCAGGACCACATCCCAGATGGAGCGCTGGTAAACAACTGGACCCTCACACATGGGCAATGTAGAGGCACAGATTACCCATCCTGCAAGCTTTAGGGATGAAACCGGAGCATGCACAGATAAGATCACCTAGACAAGAGGAGAAAACTTCACAACGAAGGCCCAACCTGCAAGACTGCTGTGAGGCACCTTACTCTGTGTAAAGCTGCTACTCTAACTTCTGCAAAAGTTAATTCTATTCTTAATAAGAAAAAATAAGCTCATGTTCAAAGTTAAAAGCTCACCCTGCATTGCGAGAGTATGCGAGTGATCAGTGTATTTGTTGTATTGCACTGATGAACAGACCAGTAAAATGTTTTCCTAACACTGAGAGCCACATCACTCGAATCCTGGCCCTCAATGCAACCAAGTGTTTCAATTAGGTTTTAAAGTAACTGCATTAAGAAGTGAAGTAAAACTATGGTTCACAACTGTTCTATGGCAAGACTCACTTTATCTACTCCCAGTAAGTGTGGATATCAATTGAATGCAGGGACGTATTTAGTGTTGACAGCATATTTGCAATGTTTAGAAAGGAGAAATAATTTAAAAAAAACAGTGTTAGCCAGTGTTAACAGATAACCAAGAAGAAAATGTACTAATGAATGGTGAACAGAAGAAGTTCATTGGGTTGTCTTTATAAATCATTAGGATAAACATTCAAAGGGTCTCAGTGCGTTTACAGGCTTAGCAAAGCTTCAAATGAATTTTCAGTCAAGTGGATAGGTTGAAGCACACAGGCTTTATTTTTGTTAATAGGTCAGGTAGCCTCTTGTTTGGAGTGCACACAGCATAAAAATGCATAAAGCCGGTCCTGGGGGAGCTTTGCTGATAGTTTCAAGTGAACATTTTTGAAGTATTACCGAAAAGTACCCGGGGGAGAGAGCCGAAAGGTCATGAGTTTGGTGCAGCTTTTAAAAGTTAATAAAATGTTAACTGCTTTCTCCCCTCCCTTCAGTCTCAACGTGTTTTATTATCGTTCAGAAAGTCGTTTGAGGGAGGAAAATTCCTGAGAAGTTGTACTCCAAATGTAACTATAATTCACTCAGCCCTCGGGAAAGATAGCGTTTGGTGACAGGGTAATTGTCCTCAATATTCAAGTGTTTTAGTGATTCCCAGTAGCACAATAGACCCAAAAACATTGATTTTTTTCCTTCCACTTCATTGACTTTCTTTGTCTCTTGAGGCTTTTTCAGAACTACCTGAGAATATGTAAAAGATTCATTTTAATTAACTGTGCAGAGTATATAGAAATGAAAAACTAGACACAAAAGTGGCAGGGGTAGTATTTATTATAATAAATTTAGGGTAAGGATGAATGTGGTTTTAAAAAGTATTTTTCCTTTGATACATGATCACACACTCAAAAATAACACTCTTTTTTCATTTTTTTTTCCAAGGCAGAAAAAACACTACCATAACCTTCTTCATATAGCAGATATTCCTGGAAAATGAATAAATCTCTGTAAATCTTTGCAAGGAAAAATAGAATGATTGCCACTGTATTAATAACAGTAGCAGTTATATTGCTAAAGTGCTCCTAATTTGAGTTAAAGTTGTTTCCAATCTATGACACCTTATTTTGTAGATTTAAGAGAAGTCAAACATTAAAACAGAATCATTATTTTTTCTTGACTTTGTTTTCCAGTCCTTTATCGAAGTTGCTGTTCAAGTCTGCTCAAGGTGGGGTGCTGGACATCTACAGGCTGAAACTACGTTGCTAAACTACAGACCCGGAGAAATAAAGCACTTGGAGGATTAGAACAATTTAGAAAGCCGACCCCCTTCTTTTCAGACGTGCCTAACTGAGCTGCAGCTATTTCTCCCCGCTCAGCGTGAGCTCCGCTTTGTGGCTTTTAATAACCTGGCTTTCCAAGCTCCTGCCCCTGAGACATGTTTTTTTTCCCTTAATTTGTGCCTTCCTTGCTCTACCTACCAGCAGCAGCAGCAGCAGCAGATTTCTTCCAGTTGCTCAACACACTAATTCCCCCCTTTTCTTCGCTGTTCAAGCATTAGATTGCAGTTTCATTGACTGGGAGGTGTTGTGTTACAGTGGAATCAATAGCTGAGGGGATCCCAGCCCAACGATTAGCTTGTCAGTCAGCCTCTGTGGTTGGAAGGAAGGAGGCAGTGTAAATCCTAGAATACCAGGAGTCACCAGCAGGGAAACTGTGGAATGCAGGGAACTGCAGTGTACTTTATACCACCTGTTGCAAAGGCAACATGTGCAGAGCGCATTAACCTTGTAGCTACTGTGGTTTAACTGCTGGGAAACTGCCTTGGATGACTCTGTACAGTCCAACAGCACTTAATGTACAAGTCACAGCTAGAGGGGATTCATGAATAATTCCACTCAGATGGAAAAACCTGGAAATTGACTCAAATTCAGTGGCTAATGGAAAAGGCACACTCACCTCCGTTTCATATATCCATACGCTCTTTATTCCTCTGTTGTGTTTATCATCTTAAGGCAAGCTGCAGTAAACGCTCCTCCTTTAAACAAGCTGATTCTTATGTATGTTTGTGCATGTCTCATAATGAGTTAATGAGGTTCCATTGCATGCACAAAAGAACTGTTTGCTAGCATCTTTTTTCATTTCACTCTTCATCAGTCCTGCAATGTTTCACTTAAACTGTAGCGTGAAATTGGCAAAATCTTTATTTGGGGTCCAGCCTTGTTTTGGCTTTCTTTTGCAGGCTGCAGGAACATGTTGGGATTTTAGTAGAGTAGTAACTTAAGTAGTAGTAGTCGTAGTAGTAGTGACTCATTTAGTAGTTTTCCTGAGTTTTATTAGAGGGTTTTGAACTCAATAACCTTTCTGCTCCACCTCCCAGAGCTAAGGTGTGCGACATTATTCACAGAGAATTTGTAAACTGCAGGGTTTACGAACTCATAATAGCCACCATCAAGATCTCAGATGTGAGAATGGGTTAAATTATTGTTAATTGTCATTCAATCTTTCATTTAGTGACAAGTACTGCCTCTTAGACAAAATCACAAATATGTTTTTGGCTACTCTATACTTCAAATAGATGACCAGGATCTATTTTATTTATCTTTAAATTTCTGATTTTGTTCCAATGCAGGAATGAAGCTACATTTCAGTTCTTTGTTGTTGGGTTGCTTTCTATGTATAGAATATGGATCGTTTTAATGCTTTCGGTTGGTTTTGCAGGGTTGATCTTCAGCATTGCAA
Organism: Atractosteus spatula; assembly: GCF_055471065.1. Classification (NCBI taxonomy): domain Eukaryota; kingdom Metazoa; phylum Chordata; class Actinopteri; order Semionotiformes; family Lepisosteidae; genus Atractosteus; species Atractosteus spatula. Next base: position 56,043,939 of record NC_142712.1, read on the forward strand.
GGTCTTGTTTCCTACCTCCATGTAATCAAGCCACAATAACTGTAGGCTATTTGTATATCAGCCAAAGCAAAGGGAATTTTAACAGGCCAAAACTGTGACCTTTTAGAAGAATTTGGCTGTCACCCCAGAGTTAACATACTGCTCATCCTCAGAAGAATGCTGTATGATATTTAATAGATTTAGAACAAACAGCTCTTCACTCTTGCTTTTGTCCCTTTTATGATGCAACAAAAATCTTAGATGTACTATTATTTATATTATTAGGTTCTATTATATTATAAAAAATGTTATAATTTTTACATATAGTAGAGGGCCCACTTCATCCACCACTGAAAAATTATAATATTTATATTCTTTATATATATTATAGTTAAATATATAACTATATATATACATTATATATATAGTTAACAATGTTTGCTGTTTGGAGTTTTTCATCAAAAAAATTAAACATTACCTGCTTGTGTAATTCAAAATTACATCCAGCATTTTAAACTCAATTAACTTAATCACAAATAGCCTGAGTTCTTAACTAGTATCTTTACAGCATGTACTGTACTGTAACATACTTTGCTTTTGTTTATATTCTAATAGGTTTTGTTACTTTGCAATATATATCAGAACCTATGTACTGTGGTTGAGAATCTTTAGTAACAGTCAGCTCTGAATATACACTGTTTACATGAATATACATGTAGCTCTGAAAATACTAAAGTCTGTTAAATTGAAGAATGTACACCTCAGGTTCTCACTCTCTGAACCTTAGTTTCTAAGCTAAATAATTATATTCGGGTATTTGAAAAAATAATTAATAATTACAAAGACTAGGAATTCAAATCAGAGGAGGACAGACTGAACATGTAAACATGTTGTCCCTATTCTTTAATCATTCTTGATTCGTAACCTGATGCTGGACTTACGAAAGTTGATAAGTGATGTGCCTGGGCTAATTCTGTCATGTTAAACAAACACTTAGCTTGTTTTATAGCCAGGGAAGCTGAGGATTAGACACTAACACCAATGTGCCAAGTCCTGCCTAAATAAGTGAAAGGGGAGTCTGTGTAAATCAGAGTAAGGAGATGGTCAAATTACCGTAAAGAGCATTGATTAAGGTAGGTTTTAATTAGGCTAATTTTAACAACAAACATCCCAGATGAAAGGTTTAATCTCTTTGTCTACTGCTGAGCCAGTCCACCAGTAAAGAAAAAAGTGCCATTTATTTATTTATCTTTTCTTTCCTCTCTCACAGCGGAGACCTAAATCACTTTTATCCTGATTGCTTTGGAGGAGTAACCCTTCTGATGATTGCTATTGGATAATCCATACTCTTCTGCTAGCCTGTGGTGTTACACATCAAGTAAAAAGAAACTTTATTTTGAAATTCAAAAAGATAGTTTATTGCCTTATCCTAACCCAGAATCACTAAAGAAATGGTTCTTCTATGCTAACTTTGTGAACAGACACACACATAGAGGTACACATTAATAAGATGAAAACCAATTCCAGCTCTGCATTTAATCTCATTTGTTTAACATTTTGTGTTATTCTGTCTGATTTTTCCATTAAGTGTTACCAATTTTCTAAAATGCATCAGAAATTCTGATGTACATAATTATATAAGCAGTAACCCATATTTTGCCAGGGTAAAACCAATATAACAAGTAATAGGTTTATTAAAAAAAGAAGAAAGAGAACACAACGTTTCGGCCGTGGAGCCTTCTTCAGGTGTTGTGTTCTCTTTCTTCTTTTTTTCAGCATGGAATAAACCTATTACTTGTTCCTTTGCAGCCTACGCAGCCTATATATTCATAACAAATTTTGCATTTACTTCTACAAATTCCATCATTCAACGTGAACTATTAATGAACATTCCTTATTATAAACTCTTTTGTGGACCCTAATATTATTTAATTTTATGTGGAGGAAATTAAAATGTATATACATGCAAATATTTTAACAAATAATTTTTGTCACAGTCACATTAATTTTAAACTTCCATCATTGTAAAACCCAACTAACTCATCAACCAGAGAAACTCAGCTTTGAGCCCTGGTCATGGTTTGATCTCAGAAAATATTTGAAATCAAGACATCTGTGAACTTCCATCCTCTTCCTCTCATGCGCGTGCCAGGTTACCAGTGCAACATGGCAAAGTGTTAGTCGTTCCCCAAGGAGACACAGCAGTCAGGCACTAGTGCATTCCAGCACAGAGATCTCTGTCAGTGTCTTCACTGTGGAGGTGCTTGTTCTTGGCTGTTGAAAGAAGTTTGGGAACTGCCCTGTGAGGATGGTACTTTCATTTGCAGCTTCATCTAGAAACGAAAGCAACCCTTCTCTTCCAGCCAGCATCTCACATTAAATGTCATGAATGCTGCAAGTTCTATGTTTTTGAATTTAGAACAGCAGCATATGTTTACTAATACAGAAAGAAGAAGAAAAAGATGGAGTGACGGGACATTTCACTTTTTCCTTTTTTTTATTCAGAAATGGCTATAGTTATTATTCTATCTGATACCCTCCCTGTCTGCGCCTGTGCACCACTTTGGTGGGGGGGTGGGTATGTGCACACTCCCCTCCAGCACACCCACTGTCAGGCCATTTGATACACTAAGCACACTCTGCAGTACAGGCGCCTAACATGATCCAGATGCGCCTGTTGTGCTGCAAACTGAAGACACCTTAGTAGTGTTCTCCCAGTGGAGCAGCAGCTCTTAGGAAATCCCAGACAGACACCAGGCTTAAACCAATAACCTCTGGGCTGTATAGCTCAGCCTGTGCTCCAGACAGGGTGCCTTAACTGTTTTTATATCACCGATATTTTACCTTCTCAAAATCACTGCTAGAGCAAATAAAAACTCCCAATCCTGCCCATGGCTTTCACTGGCCTGCACCACCAAAAAATCCAAACAAAGGCCACAATGTGTATGACAACGAATTAAATGGGAGATGTCAAAACCAAGTGCTCATCAGGCTCCTGTTCTGGCAAAGGAACAAGACTATTTTAAATGTATGTATTGTGAAGGTTGTGAAGGGACCACCCAGCTAGGAACCTTACTGAAGTACATAGAAGGTAAAAATTCTTCTTCCCTTTACTCCTTGAGATCAGAAAGCTAAACCATCAACCATACGTCTATGAAAGCATTTAAAAGACTGATAAGCCTTCTATTTCTTTTTCTTTCTTCCTGTACTATCGGAGAATAGTTTCATTTGCCATTCTTCTGTTCCAGCTATAGTCACCTGTTTTCTATACTCCTAAAGGGTTTCCCAAAAAGCTCAAATAGAATTGTTTTACCTCTTTTCACTGTAGTGCAGGAATGTTTTGAAAGGTCCTTACAAAAAGTTATACATTTTTTAAAAGTTTCAGATAACCTGTAAAGAAATGCTGATTATTATATTATAGTTAGAAAGAAAGGAATATCATTGCACCCTTCATAAAAATAATAAATGTATCATATTTATCTACGAGGAATGTTAACAGCAAGGAGACCCTTTAAATTACTCATTGTAATGTCTTCTACAATTTGCATAATTTTGTACAGCTAGCAATGCCTTTCTGGCACCCAAGCAGAGTGATTTGAATCCTAACCAATTTATTTTATTGCTGATTAACACAACTGAGCCCAATTTCATTACTGATTATTTCAGAGTTTGAATTAAAGGTAATTATTTTTAGCATCTGTGGCAGTGGTAAAATATTAGGAAATGAAATGTATGACAAAGTTTTTTCTGAATAGAGCGAAAGGATTTTCCTTTAGTCTTTTACGGTTATACAGTGATCAATATAAGAGAGAAAGGGGGATCTTCATCTTAAGGACATTGTCTTTCATACACAGTCATTCCTCTTCTCTCACTAGAAGCACAATTCCCTCAGTCATCTTTTAAATTGATACAGTAGCTTATATGAATGGTTGTTTTCACTTACACGTTTGTGGGGTACCAGAGAAAGCTCAAAAGTCTGGCATTGGTAAGCCCTTGAAACTCCTGTCATCAGATCTGGACAAGTAAACACCTCTGAACAGGAACAGAAACTCACAGCCACCTGGTGTACTGCTGTCATCAACAGGCCCTGCCTAGAGGCTGCAGGAGTGGAGACAGACAAGAGGATAGAGCTTCTAGATCAATAGTTGAAGTCTTGAACACTGAGTCGCAGTCTCATTAAATATCAATTAGATTAATGGAAATTCATGGATTACAGAGGGGACTAATTCTGGAACCACAACGAAAACAAGTGGTGGTAAAGTGGCTGCACAGATTCACATTAATTTGACCTTACTAGAGATAAGCCATCTAGCCATCATTGCCTGCAAGATCTCTTCCACCCATTTCTTGAAAGAAACCAGGGTCCTGGCTTCAAAAACATGGCTGGACAGCTTGTTCCATAGTCCCTCAACCCTTTTAGGAAAGAAGGACCTCCTATTCTCAGTTTTAAATGCACTTCCACATAGTTTCTACTTGTGCCTTCTGGTTCTGTTAAATAGATGAAAGTTATTCGAGTTTAGCAAAAACAGAAAGAAACAGATGTTTGAGAAACTGTTAATGATGTTGGAATGTTGCAGTGTATGACAGAATCAAACAACATCTCACGTCATGGCCTGATTCCATTCCATTCCAGACCAAGTTTTTTGTTGTTGTTGTTGTTGTTGCTGTAGTCTGTTTCTGGATGGCTTCTCCGTGTATTGTGTTTTCCCGGCAATTTGCATACACAAGAGAACTGAACAGTCTAACTAGAAGTTACTTCTAGTTCTGTTTTCTAGGGTTATGAAATTATAGGAGCTAATTAATATTCATATATCCCATTATCTATAGCAACTTCTACTTGTTCCTCCAAATGCCAGAAGGATGTTGCCTGTAAGATCTGCGTATATTTCCATTATTTTTTGTATTTATATAGAAATGTTCAGGAGGTAGGCAGGTCCCAGTATGGAATCAAACCTGTCTTCATGGCTCCAAAGGTAGAAATGTTCTGATTTTCCAAAAGAAGAAGAAGAAGCACACTCTCTTAATCACATCTACCTGTAGGGTGACTATGTACACTCCAGAGCGCATTCACTTCACAACATATCATTTTTAATTACGAGCGCCACTTCTCAATAAAAGCATCGAATGAAATGTGGGTAAGTGTAACTCAGAGAATTGCAAATGTGTATTAATTTTATGAAAAAGGGAAAATGATATGCAATAAATATATTTGCTTATTAATAACTGTGTCATTGGTAGGTTAAGACCTTAGGAAAATGAAGATGACTGAGATTCTAAATAAAGTGAAAAAGGTCTGAAGTTAGCAAAAAGATCTTTACCCTCCTGAGAATCCTGAAAATGTCAGCTCCATTCCCTCTACATGTGATAACAGCGCAGTTTTTTTTTTGTGTGCATGTACAGCGAGGTGGGGATTGAGCTAAGCAGCTCATATCTCTGTGAACCTGAGGCCCCCATTCCACCCCTGAGAGGAGAAAATACTCCAGTTCGTATAAGGATGCAGTAAGTCCGCCAACTGCTTACATAATACAGCTAGGAAAATATATACTTTCAAAGATCTTAATCGCATCCCAGAGAGAGCCACAATGAACTTTGAGCAGAGGTATAGTACTTTAGCGCTCAGCAAAAGAAATGGCCTCCCTCCCCCCCGCTCACAAAATAAAGGGTATGCTGTCTGGTATTGTAAGTAAAGGTGCTCTTTGTGCTTTTCAAGTGACAATGTTCCCTCCCAGTTTTCTCAGTAAATGGTGGCTAGTAAATGGTGTGTGCTTCTGCCTGTGTGTGTGTGAGTGTGAAGGACCAGGCCTACTCTTTTTAAGAGTCCTTACCTAGTGTTATGGGAGAATTTTCCAGCTTCCAGGGAAAAGGCTTCTCAAGAGCAATAACACACCGACGTGTTAAGTTATTGAGTCCCCCTTTTAGCCATGTGTGTGAAACAAGCTCTCACAAGAGCTGGTGAGAATCCCTTAACTCATATTACTCCACCCATTGGCTTTGTGTCTCTTTCAGGCCTGGGTTAGAGGGGTCAGTCTCTCCATGTGGATAGGTGCTCTGGACCAATTACTGTGCTACAGTGCTCAATTAGCAACAATCCCCCTTTTGAAATGACAATAAAGAGGCTTTACATGTTTTAAGTCTCTAAGAAAAGAGTGAAACTGAAAATAAGATGGATTTAGGGATATTCACTGATACTTCTATCCTGGGGAATTGCCCTAATAATACTAATAATCAACCTTATCCATTTTTAATAGATCATGCAAAAGCTGAAAATCATGTTCAACGTTCTACAGCTTTCTAAACTTTGATTTCTTTTATGTTTCAGTGAGTCTTTCCATCTGTATATATATATGTTCATATATATATATTAGAGAGGATATTTTACTGGCTTTTATAAAAAGACATTGTTTGCAGCAGCCCACATTCAAGCTTTAAAATTGAAAAGGAGTATTATTAACGAGTTGTGGCTTTCCATTCTAATATTTATTATGGCAAACAACTTAGATTTAACTGAGGTTTCTTCAATTTGGTTGTATGTGCTTTCCCCAGGGTTAGAAATTCAATTGTATTTTCACTTTGCACAGATTTACAAAAAAAAAATATTTGTTGAGACCTTTTTCAGTGATATTGTTAAAAAGCAGTTACACCCTCTTTTGCTGTGTCAGCTTTAAGCCAAAAGAAAAATCAGGGGACAAAATGATAATTGCATTTTTGATGGATTTTAAATTTCTATTGGTTTCTGGTATTTGCTTTCACATTTATGGTCTGAAAGGTTCTGTTCAGGTATGGAGACACTCGAAGACGGACCTTGAAGAAAAATAGATGTGCATGAAAGTTTAATTAAAATCTCAAGTCACTCAAAGAATTAAAATAGGAAGATGTCTTCTGCATTGCAAAAGCTACTTTGTCAACACAAAAAAACACTATGGAGGAAATGAAAAGCTCAATCCTGCAGATACAAATCATTGTGCTAAGACAGCAGGCCAGGTAAAATAACCTGGCAAGGTCACATTCTGTCACCAGGTGCTCAATTAAAAGGAGCATTAACCTTGTTTACACAATATAACAGCAATATGGAGAGAGGCAGTAAATCTATTGTCGTTAAACAGTGGGAGGCCGCTTGTTGCTGGCAGCCCGCCCACAAGCCACATGAACTCAGCTGGCACAGAGCTTAAATCGAACAGGCAGGCTACGTCTCCGGCCTGGAAGTAACCACACCAGCCAGCTCTTGAATGAACGCCTGTGCCCTGCCCAACTCCAAGCGCCCCAACATTCCTGATGGGTATTTCAGCGGCAGAATTGTCGGCTACAATGGGAATGTCTGCATGGATCTGTGATGTGAGACATGTGGTCACAGGCCCACGTGTCCTATGTGCAACATGTAGCGCCACTTTTCACAGGGTGAGCCTTTAACTCCATGGCTGACCGCAGGCCTCATGAGCTCACCTGCTGTGGCTGCAAATAAGACACTGTTCTATTCACACTGCTTACCTGTATGCAGCTCAAAGACCCATGTGCCCCCATTTATATTTTCCAAAACGTTAAGAAACAAGTTAATGAGTTAATCAAGTTAATTTATTACAGGGAGATGCAGGAAAGGTCCATTTCTAACTGTTGTGCTGCATAATCTCTCTTTCCCAGGAAATTTCAAAACTATTTCCAATGTTTTTATTCACAGTATTCCTGTAGTCTTGAAACCATTTTAAAAATACAGAAAAACACACAATTTGTTAATTGGAGTCAGTAATCACCATTTGCCTGTATCGAAATATGTAATTGAAGTGATAATAAGGAATGTTCAGTATAATATAGAAAAAGTAAAAAGAGTCCTGGTTCCGTTTCCCATGAACATATAATCCACTCCGGGACAGCATAGGATCGGACACTGCACCACTGCAAGACCAAAAAAGGAGAGGGGCAGACAACACAATTTAATTCCGACTACGGTTTCCAGATATTAAAGAGGAAACATTAGCACTACTTGACACGTGGCCCTGCTTCAAAAATGTGCATTCCATCTATAGAAAAAATGGTACAGGTATTCCATCTCAGACATTTATAACCAGAGATTAAGGTATTAAATCCTTTCGTAAACAGCCTCCTTCATAAATAAATTCCTAGATTGCTAGTAAACATGTCTGGTCTGTAATGAACCTTCAATCTGTAAATTAGCAAAGTATTGTCTACCCTTTTAATCTTTATGAACTTGCACTTAATTCTGTAGCCTTTTTCGTGTGTGTGGGGGGGGAGGGGGTGAGAAGATTAGAGGATATTGAAATAAAACAAAATTACTGTCTTTTGCCCCATAATCAAAGGCATAAACCTTGAATGAACTACGTCAAAGGTTTAATAATAATAATAACAATAATGAGTTTTTAGTCTCAAAAAGTGAGCAGACCATCAATTTGCTCACTCTCAAATTGGTAAAATGTTCTCTCAAAAATGTGGTGTGATTAAGTAAATGGAAACTGCAGGGTTTTGTACATGTAATTAAAGCAAAAGTGTGTGTTTTTGAACTGTTCATTACTTCTTGCAGCAAATTTAAGACTAATGTTATTTCTCATAAAATATCCCTAGCCAGTTTCAGCACTGCCGCGCTTTCATTGGCACAAGAGTCACTTGTAGACTTACAACATTATAAACAGCAGGCAAAATTCAGGTTTGTAAGGAAAACCGCAATGTAAACAGATGCAATTGATACTGGACTGAATCATTTGTCATTGCAGAAGCCTGACAATGTGTCTTTCCTGGGATTCCCAATAAAGAAGTTAAGTTGTTAAAACCAGATCTGAATCATTTCATTTTTTTATATTTTGAGGAGTAAAGGAAACAAAGACCATTCTTTAAAAACGAATTCATACATCTGAAAATCATCAAGGAGAATTACTTATGCATAAAATGTAATTGATCTTCCAAAAAGGGCAATGGGTTAGATTAAGGTACTGTAGTTAGAAAATTAATTTGAAAAGACTTTCAGCAACAAGTAACACGCAGTGCAGTTGGGGGTTGAGTCTGAGTAATACTTCCAAGATATTGCCTGCTTCCCACATGAAAGTCCTTCTTTGCGAAGGCTATTTGATGAAAGCATATACTTGATTGTTGCCAACAAAAATTAGATTTTTTTTTTCTTCTGCACCAAAGTGAAATAAATTATAGCGGCACGTCTATCTCTGCTTTAAAACTTTCTTCCCAATGCTTTTTCTTTCCCAATCACACAGAAACTGGCTGCTAATGATTTGCAGATGTCTTTTGCTGAAGGCTTGTTCAGCCACAAAGCAAGAAAAAACTTTGCTACTTAAGAATTCTAATTATTTTTGAAATGGAAAAACACAGTGTCGCAGAACTTATAAGTAAAAATGGAAGACAATTTGATTATCTCAACTGGGATATTTCTTTTTTACCTGAAGGTCAGTGAATAACAACATAAGCAACTGTCCTTTAATCACAAAAAATCCTTTTGTAAAAAAAAACACAACTTACTGTGATTGGACTTTTTTTCTCTCCAGGTGTTTTTTCATTAAGAATAATAACTAAGCAATTCAGTAATTATTTTATTTCCCAGCTCAAAATTGGAATTTGGAAGCCACAGTGATTCTCTTGCATTCAAATCACAGCCAATTAGTAACAACATAAGCTGTTGGAGGATGAACAGAGTTTTTAAAAGTATGTTAATGAAAGGACAGAGGACTGGAATTCATTCAGAATACCAAGAAAAATATAGACTCACAAGACAATGGGTTTATGTTTCACCTTTTTTTTTGTTTTATTCCTACAATCTGATATGCGACACATTTCACAGAATGTGAGAGAATGATTTTGAGTCTATATCTCTTCGGCTTCTAGCTACTATTTAGATATAGGATTTTTCCTTGAAAGAACAGAAGCTGAGCAATAATCATCCCAACGCTGTACCAGTGGTTTAATGCTGGCGAGTGTGCTGAACAATGTAATGTAAGCTAACCCCCGGGTTCAACAGAGATTGTAACATGTTTGGGCAGTTTTCTCCTTTCTCCTCAGAGCTACAGTGGTTAGGAGCATTACATATTTCTGGAACTGTGGGATGGAGAACTACATTCTTTCTGGGTTTTCTCCTGTCTAATATATCTTCATCTAAGACATTTGTTAATATATCAGCTCTCCAAGGAACAGCAGTGCATAAATAACCAGACGTTTTTTTTACCAACAATCCAAGGCCTGACATAAGAGACAAGTAAGACACTGCTTAAAATAACAGAAGAAGGACACTCTTTCTTTTAAGGCCAGCTGAAATAACCAAGATAGAATTACGTACTGTACATTACGCATCAGCACAGAGTTTATAAAGCACTAAAAGTGGCACTAAGTGTTTTTTTCTTTGAAAAGCAAAAGATAATAGGATATTTGTTTCTTTATTTGAATTAAGTTGTAAGAAATCATTTCTTCCCCTCCATAAAAATCCTCCTAGACAGTAAATGGCCCTTTAGGGAGAGGATTGAAGTGACATGGAGACTAGGTAGTCCGAGGAAGGAGCTGGACTTTGTTTATAGCTAGTTACTAAACTAGTGCATGTCATCTGTATAACTGATACAGGAAGCATCATCGCCGTTACTGCTGGAGGTGAGAATATCAAATGGGAGACTGCTTGAGCCAACAGGCAGGAGAGGCATCTATTTTCCCTGAGGTCTCTGTACTTGAAACTTCATCCACCTTTTTCAAAAGGCAGCCTCATCTCAAAATTCTTTGTTTCATTCAATATGTATCTTTTTTCAGAGCAATGGTATTCGTTGTATCATCATAAGCAGCTATTCTTCAAAAAGAAGCTCTTGGTGCTTTAAGAGCTCTAAAAACAAATATAGAGTACAAGAGTAATCATTTACTGGGTGAGGCTACTCGAAGCAAATCCTTTGGCCAAAATGATTTTTAAAAGCTCTAGACCATAATGGAAAATTCTGCTTCTCTTTCTTGTTTTTAAAGTAGGTGTGGATTTCAGCCAAATTTCGACGATTGCCTCCAGGCCTTAGCAGAATAGCTCATTGTGATAAATCCATTACCTGGCGAGTAATATCTGCATTATAGACAACAAAGTGCAACTGTGCCCTGAGGGCAGAAGGGACAAGCTGAAAGAAAAAACGGGTGAATGAAAGCACTTCCATTTCTGGGAGTTTAGGGTTAACAAGCTGAGCTTGTACACAAGTGATGGTATTACCAGACCAACTATAAACATGGCATTTGCAGTTTGGGCTTGTAGAGTTCCCTCCCACCATAAACAGCGTGTTATTTCACAAACGAGGCCTGTGTTTATTCCCTAAACCCATTGTTTCCAAAATACCCTAGGAATGCAGAAAGGCACTTGCTTTACGTTAACAACCGCCTCTCTGTAACCCCCTTCAGAACTTTTTTTCAGAAAGAAGAAGACCTCCAACGTGAAACTGCACACCAGCCCTTTTATCAGAAGACCGAAAACATACAGGAAATTACTACCAACCTCCCCCCGTGATATAAAGCGACTTCTATCTCTCCTCCTAAAATACATCTCAGGGATTTTTTCGGAACTGAAAAGTTCATTCACTATGTGAAACCTAAAAATAGATGCGTCTGAAGATACGTGGATGTGTCTGCTATCGAAGGTTACTAATACAATACAAATTAAGGTCCCAGTAAGTCGAAACAGCAGTTTAGATTAATGATGTGTGCTTGTGTCACTACTATGGAGTGAAAATTAATTTTAAAAGAGCAATTAAATTACAATAAATAGTTTAAGGTATTTGCGTCTAAGTATCATAGCATGTTGGTAGATACTAGAGTAAAAAATTTCAGTCTGTTGTTTCAAATGAAACCAGGGTGTGCTTTAATTATCGGAAATACATCAAAATCACTTTGCGAATGTTCTTTGCAAAACGAACAGAAATAAGAAACAAAACAAAGGCTGTAATTTTAAACAAATCAATTTGTTCCCCCCTCACACACCAGTAGAATAATTATATTAACCACACAACTTTGCTTATTATCTCAAGAACTTGGTTTTGTGGACTCTACTTTGCAGAGTAATTAAACAGCCTCACTTCCAATTGATTTTTACAGAATGTGAAAGCAATAAAATTAGTTCTGGCCAAACCAATGTTAAAGGTTAAACTCTGCTCATTGTGAAGGAAGAGACAGCTGCACAGATGGTTTTCTAACATGTACATAACAGCAAGCAACAACAATCAATAATCAGGACACACTGAAGAAATATCCATCCATTACCCAGAGGTGCTCCAGGCAGGCCTTAGGAAGGTTGTATTCATCCAGAGGGGAACCCACCAGGCACAGGGCTCAGTGTAGGAGGCCAGTCCACACAGGGTTATTTTACAGACAGTGATTAACTACTCAGCATTGGATTCTGGCAGGAAAGGTAGGAGGAAAAGAGAACACCTGTAGAAAACCTACGCTAGCATGGAGACATCATACAAACTTCCTTCATAATGGAGCTGTTGTCTGAGACTTTACCTGCCTCTCCTCACTTTCAGGATACTACAAGGACAAAGAGAAAACTTTTTTTAACTCTGCTATTCAGATTTTGAGAAATAGAAGATTCCTTGTCGCCATAAGTGCATATTGCAGGTTTCTGAAAAGGTCCACAAGTAAAAATCGCTTTGAAGTACAGGCTTGAAGTCTCAGGCTTGTTGAGGGAAGGGGATCCTAACTATGCCAGCAACCATATCACCCTGCAACTCACAACTGACAGCTCACTGAAGCTCAGCAGATGTGAGCCTGGTCAGTACCTGGACGGGATACCTCCAGGGAAAAACTAAGGTTGCTGCTGGAAGAGGTGTTAGGGGGGCAGCAGGGGGCGCTCACCCTGTGGTCTGTCTGTGACGGGGACACTATACTGTAAAAAAGGTGCCATCCTGCCTCTGTGGTCATTAAAAATCCCAGAGACTTTCTCGAAAAGAGTAGGGGTGTAACCGTGGTTTCCCGGTCAAATTTCCCATTGGTCCTTACCAATCATGACCTCCTAATAATCCCCATCTCTGAACTGGCTTCATTAACAATAATAATAATTGCTTACACTTATATACCGCTTTTCTGGACACTCCACTCAAAGCGCTTTACAGGTATTGGGGACTCCCCTCCACCACCACCAATGTGCAGCATCCACCTGGATGCATTCATTACTTGTCTTCATGCAGACAATCATACCCAGATGGAGCTGACCCAATGTGTTGCTCATTCAGTAGAAAATGAGAAAATTCATTCATTGACGATCTGATTCCCTTTTTGGGAATCACATGCCTCCTAACAAAAATCAATCCTGTCCTTCAAATGTTAAAACCAATAAAAACAAAATCAGGTGACTTGAAAAGCAGGCTACCTTTCCTGAAATAAACAACAGGTTTCTTCTTTGATTGTCTGCATTATCATGTGTGTATGCAAAGAATCCACTAGTACTTTTCCCTTGATGTAATTTCCTGTTGGAAGTGACATCACTTTCTTTGTTCAACACATTCTCCCTGACTTGATAAGACAAACTATCAGTTTTATTGTGTTTTCCTCTTTTTTTCCCTTCAAGCAAAAGAAACAGCAATGCTCTGAACACAGTAAAACAGTTTTCCTTGTGTTCCTATCTTTTGGCTTTACAGAAGAGGTTTAAATCAGGAAGTGGGGAAATCTTTAAGTAGTAAGGAGCAGAGCATTTGAAGAAAAATTGGCCAGATTCACAAAACATGTACTGTGTAAGCCAGTCTGGGCATGGTTTTATACATGACAATTATTCTCATTTACACCAGAATATTCTAAAGTGTTTTTTACTTTTGTTTTAAATATTATTGCCAATAAATTAACTTGCAAAAAATAGAGGAAAGACAAGGCACCTTTTATTTCAAACCAACTGTCAAAATTACTCCCTGAAATGAGCTCCACAGCCTTTCACATCTTTCCAACCTAAAGCATAAGAAGCTTATTATTGTGCAAGATGTTCATGTTCTGAGATTTGACAGCACCTAGGTGCCTTTAATGCTTTGTTGTAATGGCTGCATTCTTTAAAAAGCAAGCCCTTCTGCTGTCATTGTAATTTAGTCTCCTTTCATCTTCTCACTAAAAAACCTCCAGATTCCTATCTGGGCATTTCTAAATGAGGCTGTTTGTTTTACTCTAAATGTTTGCCACCTACTTTGTAATTTTCTCCTGGAAACTAATCTCCTGCAACCAAAGCAGTTATTTTAGCTGGCATCCATGTCACTATTGTTATATCTGTTTTATCAGGTGTTGAAATTGGCACCGAGGGAACTGTTCGTTGTGGGCTGGGGGACTTGAACTTCGGGATTTAATAAAACCTCAAGCAGGAGAGACGTGTGAGTGCATACCCATCACGCAGCTGCCTTTTCTTTCCTCACAAATATGAACAATTAGTTGGAAATTTACAAAAATTTACAGAAAAAACACAACACGTTTTAACAGGGTTTAGGATATCTTTATGTACTTTTTCAAATGTGCTTTGGTTTCTTTCTTATAGCAATAAAATTCTCATCGCCTTAATCATATGTCATCGTGTTATCTGTAAGGGCTTTTTAAAGAAAAAAAGTTACCTTTTAATGCAAAACAATACTTCAACATCTGACAACTATGTCTCCCAAGTAAAGGGTGGGTATAACAGAAATGAACTAGTGGATGGAAGAGAGCAATTAATACTCTGTAAGAGTACTCTGAACATGCACTCTGGCGTGGCAAGCGCAGCAGTCAGAAAACAGCTGTGCATCATAGGGTACCAATCGCACAGTGAGGGTGGCGCTCAAAAACAATTGCCAGCTGCTGATGAACAGTGCAGAGTCTGTTCTGCTCAGACCACGCAAAGGACAATCTGAGCCCACTTCAGGGGGAATGGATCATGCAATCCAAATGTACTTCCCAACAGATGAAAACCAAACATAAGGAAAATAAGGACACCCCTGCAAACAAATCTGAGTGTACAAAGACCAATTAACCAAGCTTATTTACATACAGTCAAAGAACAATTATCTGTACCTCTCTGCTTTGCTAGAGGTCATTTGTATAGAACTTTTCATCAAGCAGTAGAAACGTAATGCTTTTTTTTTTCAATTCCTTTAGCTGCAACCACTGCATGTGCCTCCTGGTTAGATTCTATTACAGGTTTCTAACTATTCCCATATTGCAGCCATCACTGTTATTCTTATAGCAATAGCATGCAGTTAACCTAAAATCAAAGCCTGTAATTTGTGGCTGATGGTGCACTTTGAGGTCAGTTCAATCTGTGTGCTACAGGCCTATTTGTTCCTTCAGCGAGGTCTTGATTAGCCAAATTACATCCATGAGCTACTGCGTTAACCACAGCTTCGAGTGAAAGTTTGCTAGTTTGCCTTTCTGGCCAATAGGGTGGCCCACAAGTAAAAATAATAAAATAATAAAAAAATAAACAGATTCCAGTCTATTAGCATATGTGTAAATCTGAAAATGGGTATTCTAGGACTAGTTTGAGGAATGTTGGTTTTTAGCAGTGTGTTTTATTTAAAGCAATTATTTTCTTCTTTCATGAAGGTTAAGTGTTACTCGGCTACAAGTACATACTTCTCAGCTATAAGTACATACTTTTCTTGTTCCTTAAGTAGTATTGATACATTTTAAGAGAAGGATGCCAGGCTGTGCATCCCATAGTTGCCATATAAGTACAATTTAGGTGGGTAGCTGTGTCAGCATGCGTAGGTTGCAAAGGAACAAGTAATAGGTTTATTCCATGCTCCAAAAAGGAGCTCCACGGCCGAAACATTGTGTTTTTTTTCTTCTTTTTTTCAGCATGGAATAAACCTATTACTTGTTCCATATAAGTACAATGTAAAACAATATTGAAAAAGTAGTTCACAAAACGCACTTAACCTTTAGAAGTTAGTATTTCAGAAATGTGTCTACAGCTCTGAATGATAGTAAATTGACAGGCTTTGTGATTCCAGTGTGTATTTGCCTGTGGGTCATCTTTAGATATGATATGTAATATTACATGGGAATGGTGCATGATCACAATTATCTGTTTCTCCACTGCACTTGTGGTGTTCACTAGTTGCTGAAGGCTAAGCAATTTGGAGAAAGGCTGGATACTGAAAATTACTTCTAAATGGTGTTTTGTTTTCTCTTTAGGTTCTGTATTTACTTTAACTATAGCCATCACCAGCTACTCATCAGATCCCTAATACTCTAATACTAATACTCTAATACTCAATGTCCTGGGCTGACCAGATGCCATAAGGTCCTTTAAACCCCTTACTTTCTACTCAAACACTTATGAGACAGAAACATAGTTCAGTTTGAGGCTGACTAGGGGGAGAATTAATGTAATAGGCCATTTAAAAAACTCTTCCAGCAGCCTTCCTAGACAAGGGTAATACCCACTGACTGGAAAATTGCTATTGTAGCACCCATCCAGAAAAATGGTGACAAAACCAAACCAAGTAATTATAGAACAATAACTCATATGTCTATTACATAAAAGGTTATGGAAACCATATTTATATCAAATAACAAAAGCAAAACTAGAGGATCAACTGTATGGAAATTAGATTCTAAAGGATAGTCAACACACATTTAGAAGAGGTGACTAATTTCTTTGAGTTTTTGACCGTGATATCAATTATAAATTCAAACAGAATATACAGTATGATCTGACATACAGTATTTCAAGTTTAGATTTCCAAAAGGCTCATGAAACAATTCTCAAATTACAGGTAGTAGGCACTCAAGACAGTGCATGTATTACTTATGCATTTTTTATTTGTTCTTTTTCTCTTTTTTGTATCTCCGTCATTTTTTATCTTTGTCATTTTGAGTATACCAGAGAGCATTCCTAACATTCTGAAGGGTTGGTTTGGAAATAAAGTTGGCTTTGCTTTGACTTTGTAGTTGGATTAAGAATTGGTTAACAGAAAACAAAGAGTTATCCTCAAATGGGATGGATGTTTAGTCTATGATGATGTAATTAGTGGAGTACCCCAGAGATCTGTATTAGGACCAAAACTCTTTCTGATTAATATCAGAATCTTGAATCTGTTACAGTTCTGTATATGAGATGTACAGCCTCTACTCTTTATATATGTTCTGTAAACTGTTTGAAATTACGTGGTAATTTAATTTTCTAAGTCCTTAAAAACATGTCAGTTGTCAAGGAATGTCTTGCTTTATATTTGGACCAAGTGGATTATTATATCATAAATTTAGGCTTCCATATTTTTAACAGTAAAGTTGTCAGAAGCAGAGAATGGGCAAATGTTATAAAACAGCCAGGAGGGTGAAGAAGGACATTATTTGCTCTCTGTAGACTCCATAACTGTTATTGTCTGCCCAAGCTTATTTTCTGACCACTCTCTTTGCATCTTGAAGTATAGCCTATTAAAGTACAAGAGGTAGGGAATGATTAAACCAGAGGGTGCACCTGTTTTATCAGTTAACCAACTATTTCATCTAATCTGAGGTCTTAAGCTTAATAGATCTAATCAGGGTTCAATAGTATTAGGAAAGGGGCTTAGAAAATGTCTTTGGGTGACATGAAGCCCAGATGCACAGTATTCGGTGAACACAAGGAGAAGAGTGAACCATGCAGTATCCCAACCGTAAAATACAGATTGAAACACAAAACTCCAGAACTGTCGGAGAAGGATCTCCTGCAGGTTCTCCTTTGAAACCAGAAGGCAAACAATTGCTGTTTCTAGCCAGGGAAGAATGCAGGTTCCATTCAAGGGACACCCCTGGATTTATTGTTGAAGTCTCAGAGTGCTGATCTAGGCTTTTAACATCATAATGAAGGATTCTCCTTAATGGATTATCTGGAGATGGGATTAACGTCTTCAAGACTTCGAGGAATTACTGACCAAAAATACACAGCGATCACCTTCTTAACTCTTTATCTTGCTTTAAGAAGACCCTGCTGGAAATCACATTCCTGTCAATGGAATCAAACCTTTTTTCTTCATATCAGCTGGGTTTAGGGGGAGGGCTGACTAAGCCAGTTAGGGCACTGTTTTGATTCGTTTTATTCTGTTTCTGTGAAGCATGATCAGATTTTTTTTCTTCATTTTCCATTTTTATTTTCCAGGATTTTCGCGTCAATGACATAAGTATATACTGAAGCTCAAACTGCTGGCCACTCTCTGCCTGAAAATAGCTGGCTTTCATGTGTAAGAGTGTTTATTTACCCATGATAAAGTGACATTCCACAAATCATTTCCCTTGGTGTCCTGCTGATAGTCAATTGTACTGCTGGGCAGGAAGAGTATCCAGAGACTTAAAGGACATGCCCTGGGGTCAAAGATATAGAGACAATATTATAAACATCAAATAAATAAAAAAATCTCTTACCTATTTTCAATGATTTTATGTTTCTTGGTATGCTTTTGTTCATTGAACATATAATACAACAAGGGTCATAATAATAATCATTAAATTTCTACTCAAGTTTTTCCCTTTCAGAGAAAGTTATGTGACAGGACAGCAGGTGCCAATTTACTAACAGAGCACTGGATGCTAACTTCAGCTCTGTCCTTAATAAGGTCAATCAAGCAGAGCTGCCCAGTCCTGTCAGGATCTGTATAGATTATCATTTGGAAGAATATCATTAAACTGAATGCAGGAAACTCGGTGAAAATCTGAAATCTGCACTGAATTTTGCATTGTTTCCAACATACAAAAGTTATGTTATCCAATTAAAAATGTTTTCACAAATACTACTGTTTTTAATGTTACTAGAACTATGACTGTAATTTGCTTACTAATTATTCCTGCTGATTTTAATTAATAATTACTATATTTCTATTTGCTAGATGGGCTGAATGTCCTTTTCTCATTCTTGAGTATTGACATTCTTATCTCCTTAGACCAAAGCAGTAGCAACAGTTGTAGCAGTAGTAGTAGTCGTCTTAGCTCATTGAAGATATGTTAGCAATATTTAATACAGATGACCAGAGCCAGTATAAACTTAAATATCCTTTGAGACTGAAGGTGTGATTTACTGCCTACTCATTATGTGAAACTTACAGCTCCTCAAAATCGATGTTTAAAAGAGGTTTGGCTTAAAATAATAAGTTTTGCAGGACTTTTATCTCATCTAATTTTAGCATCTTATCGTTAGGTTCACTCCACGGGACGGGCACTTTTGTGAAGAGAAACCCCCAGCAGCCCTTCAGAAGGAATTAGAGGAGAGACAAAGGAGGAACATTTTTAAGCCCCGTTTTGTTCAGAGTGAAACCGCTTGACACGTTGGTGGAGAGGTGTTTCCTTTGGATTCATTAGTCCCCCTCCTCAATCCCTGAGCCCCTTTCAGTTTCTCTCACTGTTTTTGTGTGTTTGCTACCATGGAGGACGTGTTAGCCCTGCCAGTGTTTGTAATTAGCTCCCACTGCTGGAATGGAGCGCGTTGACTTGGGTGTTGAGGGGAGGAGTGGGCCTGCTCTCTCACAGCAGGCTGGGAACAGAAATAGACTTGGAGCTTTGTAGCGCTCCTAGGACAGGGACAAGACCGGAGAGGAGGAGAAAATAGCATAGAAAAGCCTCTGGGAAGCATTTCCAACAGCTCACAACTAAAGCAGAAAATGACCAAACAGAGTTCTTGCCAACTAAAAGCAAGTAAAAAGACTGTCGCCTCTCTAATGGATACTAGCTGGAAATACTTTTGGAGTGGAAACAAAAAAAAATAGGTATCATACAGAGAATTCACAGAAAACTTTTTTTGAAGTATCCCCAGTATTTGGGCAGTTTTTTTTTGTTCTCGTTAAACCTAACGACTAGAATAAAATCTGTACAATACATTGATTTAAATAGAAAAAAAAAATGCTCTAATGGGCTCTTGGCGTGCAAGTCCTTCACAGCATAATGGAAAACTTTAAAAAATGTATTTGGATGTGACAACAGTTTTAGGAATCTTCTAAACAGCAATATGGCCAAGCAAAGACATGATATAATTTTATTTACCTTTCTGACCCTTAACTAACCACTTCTAATTGGGGCCACATAATTAGTCTTGTAGGCTACAAACAAAAAAAGACATTTTGAGTTAACGAGCTAAAAATGCAAACAAGTAAGTTACAGTACCAACACCCATATCTGGACAATTTAATCTACACTTCCACGTATTTAAGCAGTGGCAGTGAGACTGGCTCTGTCTCCTGGAGTGTTGTAATTGAAATTGTGATGAACTAATTAATACATATACACAGAGTTCATTACAGCTGCAGCTCTTAGTTCATTCTATATTATGAAAAGATCTATAAGTGTGCTGTGCTATTGGTTTGGAGAGGTCAATATCATATTATTATGCCTTTACATCTCCTGTTTCAATTTTACGTTCCTCAAAAAGTGTTCACTTTTAGTATCCCCGCCATGCTATCCAAGTTTAAACTTTCCAGTAATGCTGTATCACACTGCTGATACTAGCTGTCAAAAACAGAAAAACTCTCCCAAGGTCAGATATAATGTTCACTGATATTTATTTCAGGTAAAGAAGCGATGTGAGGCTAGCAAATCATCTTGCATTATATGTGACCTAAGTGAATGATTTATGTCAGTGTAATAAGCAGGAGAGACTAAAATAATAATTAATAGAAATAACTGAAAAGCAATGAAAACACAGATGCAAGTGTTTGAGAGAAGAAAGGATAACCCTGTTATTTACTCTGTGTTGCTAATTGTTTGAAAAGGAAGGGCTTTTATTAGCTCTCAAAGTATCCCTTTGTCTTATTTTACAGCAAGTGCCAGCACTGAAACACTGGTAGATTAAGGCTGTTCTCAATTTACCTCATTAAAACGCAACAGGGAATACTAAACAAGTCATTACAATTGTTCCTTCCATTTTTTTTTCTGAAGTGTCAAAATGCTGCATTGGTTCTGGTGATTTTTTTGGTCACTTTAATTGGCATACCAACACCTGACATACAATACAGTACAGTCTGAAGTCCTGGATGAGGTTTTTTAGAGGTATTCAATGAATTTCCATCTTTAGAGACTAGGCCTTCCAGGTCAGAGTTCACCTCTCCCTGGGAAAGCAGTGGGCGTCATTCCCAAACTCTTTAAAGATCTGTCCTCTGTTTCACAAGCCATGAATTCTCCGGCCCTGCTGCTGGAGCAATCCTTTATTCTGTCAAGGTTTCTTGTTCTGCTAGGGCCTGGAAGCATGGCATTTCACAACAGCTTGTTTTAATTTGGTGAGGGAGAAGCCAGGAATATGTTTCAAGTCTCTTACTCCTCCAGATGTGCCTAGATCAAGGAAGTTGACTAAGCGCTTTGTGTCCTTTAAGACACTAATGTGATTATGTCACATATTTTCAGCTGATTCCCATTGCTATTTGTCTTTGTGTGGGGTCTCCAACTCAATGGTCTCTATCAGGGCAGAAAGCAGGGAGATTTTTCTCCTAGTGAAGTCTGGTTCCTAGCCAACCTGTGTAAACTTAGGGTGGTTGGGGGCAGCAGATGAAATACAGAAGCCTGCCTTTAAAGATGATATCTCCAAACACCTGCCCTTTGACTTTAAATACTTTATATCCGTGTGGCCCGAGTGATAGCAGGCAATATCTGCTAGAATTCACACACATTCCCATCCCAGCTAACGCATAAGGCAGCTATCATGTTTAATTCCAGCGCAGACAATAGAGAGAGCAGAGTTGCTGTTCAGAGTCTGGCCCTCACACAGTTCAAATACACCGTAAGGGTCTTGGCAAGGGAAAAAACGATACGGGGACACAACTCGAAAGCTGTTAGGTGTAACTTGGGAAGAAATGAATTACAAAGTTGCTTTTTGTGCAGGGTAAAGTGCAGGGTTCTTTCTCAAGAAAGCATGATGGAACACTGACACACACAGTGAGAGCATCAGGGTGGGTTGGGATGTGTACGGGTTCAGATATTTACTTGTGTTAGAAATCTTACACATGTCCACATGTTTGGATTACATTAATATATTGATCGCACACATTTTTAAAGAGAAACAAGTGAGGATTCAGTCTAAATGTTATGAGGAGGTCAAGGAAAAATTCTACAGTTTGCCAGTTCCTATGAGGCAGTAAGTTTTGTGGTCGAGAGCTTTAGATCACTTCCGTTGAGAGTGCATATCAGTGTCCATACATCATTCCTACTAAACTGCCTTCCACATTGTTCTCACAGACATTAACACAAGTTCAACACTTTCGAGAGGAAAACCCTATACTGACTTCCTGTCACACATCTGCTGGAGAGCTGAAAAGTTGAGCAAGCTGACAATTAGTTACCACCCTGCAGGATGCATCAAAATACCTCCTCTTCCATTCCTAATGTTTCTTTCAGCAGTCTATTAGCTTTCTAAACTCTAACAGGCAAAGGAAAGTCATTATGTTGTAATGAAACTAACAAAGCATAATTTTTTGCTGACAGAACAAGTGAAACAGGCACTTCCCCTAAACTGAGAAGGTACCTCCAAACCAGTCCACATTACTGCACTACAGTCAAATGGGTCATTATCAAATTATATGACTATTTCTTGCATTTGTTTCTATTTTCTTCACTTCTGTAGTGGGAATTGCACTATAAGACATTGGTGGAACTTTATTCTTCTGTCAAGCTGACATTATAAGTTCTTTACTTCCACTGTTTAAAATACAGCTCTTACTGAACACCATGTCTTTCATCTTAGAAAATGCATGATTCTTTTGGGAGTAAATTTCAGTCTGTGGTAGATAAATGATATGAAAATTGTACCTGCTTTGTTATTGATTTTTTTTCTAGCAGACTGAATCATCTGATCTTGAGGCCAGCAGGAGCTTCAGACATTTTGTTGAATCCCTGTCCAATCTGTTGGATGTATCTTCAATTCAGGGTTTTTCTCAATTGTTCATTCGTCAGCATTCAACAACCTCAGCATCCCAGCTGGATAGATCAGAGCAAGATGGCAGATGATATTTGCCACAAGACAGATAAAAACCCGGATGTTATTAATCAATCAAAAGCACAACAAATGGCGGAAAATATCTGGAGGCGCACTATGTGTTCAGTGGTTTAATTCTTTCAATCATATCCATTAATAGATGTCACAAGTAAGGAAAGGCTATTATTTATATTCTTGAGACTGTATGTCAGAAATGGGGAGCGGTATTAACCAGCAATGAATGCAGATCATGAAAAACACAGACTTGAAGTGTCACATGCCCATTTCTGTTGTGTTACCTCATTATCTCTTTTCGTATTACAACTGATGTGTGACCATTAACATTTGCTAAGGCATACACAAACCTTAGGGAGTTACAGTCCTTGGACTGATATCTATTGCTGGGTTGGCTCAAAACCTCTCCTGCAGTCTTTCTCAGTCTGCCTCCCAGATTGGCCACCTATTAGTTTCAGACTTGGAGATGAAGAATTGCATGGCTCTAATTACTGCAGATGTTTGAGCTGCAGAATGTCAAGCAGATATCAGAGTATGAAGCCTGTTGATAAGTATACGGGCTAATATATCATATTGGATTACATCTGCCAGGATCCCATGTCTTAAGGGTTTTCTTAGAGTAGATTAACTGCAGCACTTCTTTGCAAGGCCGAAAAGTTGGGCTTTGAAGTTTTGACCAAAATAAAAGCATGTTGTTTATAAATCAGTGTCCTTTGATCTGAAGTTTAAATGTTATTCATGTTGGGAGATGTTACTTCCATTGTGGGAATCTCTTGTTTGCAAGAAAGTTCTAACAAACTAAACTCTGGTTTGGATTGTGAAAAAAAACTGACATGTATGAAAAGGCAAATGTTTTTCCCAATTTTTATGGAAAATACAGATTTGTGCACATTTGTTAGAAGATGCCATTACATAACTTTAATTTGTTGCGATTGTTGTGGGTATGTTAAAAAAATACTAAACAGGGAAATTAGCAAAAATCAAACTGTATGAGTGACTTTAATATGCCTCATCTAGAGATAGAACTAAGAAAGGTTACACATAAGAGGAGGGCATTCAACCCATCTAGGTCATTTGGTTGTTAGCAGATAACTGAACGAAGGATTTCATCCAAACTTTTTTTGAAAGAAGGCAGGGTAGGCATTGCTGTGTAGCTTGTACCATATTCCACCAGTCTTACATGTGTGTAAATATAGAATAGTAAGACATAAAGTGCAGAAAACCACAAAGGTAAAATGCAGAGGATAGTTTTTATTAAAGTATAGGGATACTCAGACTGTATCTCAGAACATATAGGGAATCATAGAACAATAAATGCACTACAATATTTCAGTCCATTGTTCTGCTCCATCCAGGAAGATGCCAGCTGGGAAGAAATCTCATATTCCAAAAAGATAATCCCAGACTGAATAATATCAAACCATAAGTTTTATTTAGTTTTGAAGGAGTTAATTTTTTGGAATAGAAGTTTGCAAAGATGAGGGGCTTCTGTACTAAATGAGTCCTATTTTGGAGCAAAAAAAATCCATAAGTGAACCATTTTGATGTGTTGCACCACATTTGCAAATGACTGAGGAGGGATTTATTAGTGTGAAGAAGGTGTAAATAACAGATCACCTTTCTATTGAAAAAAAGTCTCCAAATTGAAGGAGTAAACTGCACAGATAGATGAATCCTGGATCAGAGGGCCACCGACAAAGGTAACAATTATGAGCTTAGAGAAATTACCTCAGGTTGCATTGTTTATATAATCAAAGGGAAATCTTCGCTTGGTTGACTACAAAGAGGTAGGTGTGAGAAGCAAGCATTTAAATCAATAGTTCTATTCAAGGACAGAAATGCTGTGAATACATTTGTAGAATGTTATATTCTCTTCAAGGGGGAGGGGGTTCTAAAACTACCTGATTTTTAAATTGCATTACACAAAGAAATTCAGAAAAACATCAGTCAGCTACAGTTACAACTTAAGGACACTTTATTTGATTTGAGTGCCAAGGGAAGAGAATAAGTGCAGCATCATGGAAAAGAACCCTGTGTTTTACAAGGTTGCATTTATGTGGTCAGAAAGATGAGATTCTTAATCCAAGAGATGTCTGAGCCATTTTCCTCATTGCTTTTCATTCAGAATTTTCAGAGTTGGAGCACAACATCAACCTTCATAACAATCAGAAAAATGTCTAAAAAACAAAAAATCAACTTTAATCTTTAAGAAAAAAAAATCTTCTTAAATGTAAATGTTTATTTTCTGTTGATCTCCACACCATTAGATTAAACATCTATTGCAGTCTACAGTATAAAAGGCAAATCTAATGTAATAAGCTTCAAAAGACAGTCATCCCTCGTAATAACAAGAAATTCACAATATTATCAGTTGAATGACAATTATTTGTAGCAGGTGTACTAACAGTACTGCATATCAAACCAACAATTTCATTTGTTATTAACTGAGATGACCAACAAGTGGTCCTCTGGGAACATCACAGGTTAATAGCATGTTTGTTTCTATTTCTCTCAAAAAGCCTGGACAAGCATGTGCGTGTTCACTGGTCTCTAAGGGCTAGATGATGACACTTATTCCTACTCATCTCACAGATATTCAATGGGACTCAAATATGCCAAGTAAGAGTTCCATGGCATTATTGTTATATTATCATCTTGTAAGAAAACCTTTGTCGCACAAACAGCATGTGGACCAACAGTCGAAGAATAGAGTGAGGTAGGAATTAAGTACTCATGCCATTGATTGGTAATTTGTATAAAACATTGTGCCACATCAGGATGGGCTACAGAAAAACCTTTGTTTATTGCTAAAGAGGACTTGTTTTCACAGAGGTGTTTCTCCACTTGAGGCAACGCTCACACCAGCTTAGTCTGTTGCCATCATCAGCTAACTATGACTAGGCTCTTTTGTAGTCAACTGGCCTGCAAGCGATAACTTTAGTTGAGCTGAGTACTAACATTTCCGATGCAGTCAGAATTATTTATTTTTTCTTGGTTTTTAATAGGCTTGATATTGAACATGTTAATTCACCTCATCACCTTTGCCAAATCAACTCACTCGCTAATGAAGTGATTTGAATAAACAGTAGCATACACCACCTAATGTCCATCTCTTCCAGAGTTTCACTTGTTTTCAAGTGGCAATTTCACAGTGTTGCCTCTCAGGGAAGACTTCACAGTCCCCTTCTTCTCATTTGCTCTTCATTTAGGTCTGCTCGCTAACCCTTCACTAAACTCAAGGCACTAGAGCATTCAATTAGACTCACTCCATGTTGTCTAATCACAATCTTAACTAAAATAACTGTAACTAATTGCTTATGCTTCACCAAGTTCTAGATCTTCACTAACAACCAGCAACTCTCTGATCACGACTTTGGCTGATCCTGTTTGGGCAGGTACACTTTTTTTGTAGCCAACACTTACATGTCCCCAATACTGCAGCTGCCAGTCTTCACTCTTGCTTCTCACACTCTCCAAGTCCACCTAGGGACTCAGGACTCAGCCTGTGCCATCTAGACATCTCACAGCTGTGGGGAGAAGGTACCCTACTGCCTTTTCAAAACACTACCCCCCCATTTTTACGGATGCCAACACCTCCTGTCAGCCCTGGTTCAGTTGGCCAACCTTGTTCCTTATCTGCACATTTAAACCCGATTGAGCCTGGCAGACTACCTCCCAGTTTGCCTATCCAAAACCTTAATGAAAAACATGTAATGACCTCAAAAATATATATATATATGTTTTATTTTGTTTTTCTAAGAACATATATGCATAAATCCATTTAGTTTATTCTGATAGAATACACAATTGTAAAGGAATGCGATTTAGTTTGACTACTGGTTGAAACCCATCTTACACATAACCACCATCTTATTGTCATTTTTAGGAAAATACTCTTTTCATATATGAAAATAAATTAAAGTTGCAGACAACAAAGAGTCTGCATAATTGGGATAAAGAAGAGCTAAGGAAATAGAACACAGCTGCTACTAGTGCCCCCCTAAAACAGTATCTAGAAAGAAGCAAAAGCACAGACAATTATCCAAAGTCTAGATAAAGTGCATACTAGTAATTTATAGTTATGGACAAAATATTTAGAGCATCAAACACAAAACATATTTAATGGAATAAGATAAAACTAAATGAGAAAAGATGTTAATGTTGGTAAATTGCCACAAGGAAACTCCTGTTTGTTTTCTGGTAGAAAGGTTTAAAAATCAACTTTCAGTGATTGTGGGATATTTCATTATTGGTTCTTAGAAACTAGGACTACACTTCCTAATGTGACTATACAGTGCTGCAGCTCATTGAGGTTCACATTAACATTAAAGTTCGGTATACAGAAGTGTTAGATTAACATTTAAAAGATTTAGATTCTGTAAACCCTCAGCAAAATGCAAGCAATCAATTGACTTCTAACCCTGACTTATCAGTTGCTCCAGTCAAACCTTCCACTACACCAGCTAGACAAGGTCAGTCTTTATTGGTAATTATGATAGACTAAGTTTCATATAATAGTCTTTCGTCCACAGTGGAATGACATAGGTCAACTGCACACTCTTACTAGACTTTCATCGTAGGTAAGAATGTACTCCTTTTTCATCATGAGGGAAACATTACACATAAAACTTCAGCTTTTTTAAATAGAGTACCACTTTATTGAGGTGTTACTGTCACTTCAGTTAACCCATATTGGAAAAGTTCTTCAGAATAGAATAAGAAGAAACATAATACAGAATTGGCTCAGTCAAAAGAGGGTGTCATTCTTACACAACTCAGGGGACTTCTTCCTGAGCCTCATCGAGTGTGATTTGAAAAGCAAAATGGAATTTCTAACAGGAAATAATGTTGGTTGTCTAAAGTAATACACATAATCTTAACATCTGCAATGTAGATCCATAATGAGAGCTTTAGAAATCTGAAATAATCGCATTTTTCTTATCACGTGTGGATTAAATCCAACACAGACTGATTAGTAAAATCAGTGTCTGCACACAGAGTGCAGGAGTTCAGACAGACAGAGAGACACATCTAAGTCTGCACCTCTTCATTTAAAATGTTGATTACATTATACATATGCTCACAAATACAATAGTAGTTTTTTAGGCTGTCACTGCATTTTATTTACTGTGATTTAATGCACAATTGTTATTGATATGGTGACTTTTCTTTAAGGGTTCACTTTACAATTAAATGCAACTCCTATGCAAGGGAACATTGGTTACAGTTTGAAATTTTGCAATGACAGAAGGACAATCCAGCTGTTAGTTTGCAAAATGCAAAAGCCACTTTGTGACTTCATTGCAGCAGCGCTACAGACAGCTTACAAGAGGCTCAGAGATCTGATATGGTTTGGCCTGCCCTTGATAAGGGTCCTGCCCCAAAACCGCTTAAAGGATTAATTCCTAATGATTTCCTTTAACCACAAATCCAGCAATTAATTATCTTAACTCTTACTTACAGACTCAAAACTGTAAGACAAATAATATCTTTAATTGATTCCACATATTTTTCTAGTAACCTATATATAGTTCTGCGGTGATGTTAAATTAATGTTCCTTTCTGCAAATCTTTCTGTCTCTTTTTGGCACTCTCTGCATGTCTAATTTTCTTTACTAATCCCATAATATCCTGACATCGCTGAATGTCACACAAAATCCACTGGATATTGAAACATCTGTCTTTTGTATTATCTTTCTGTGACAAGGGTCCGTAGAAAAGGTACAGTAATTGTTTCCATAGGTAGCATCTTTGCCTGTGGGCCAGGAGGTCGCAGGTTAAATCCCTGTTTAAGGACACCCTGGGCCTGCTCTATCAACAGACAAGCCATCCCAGGATGAGATGTAATTTCCCTTCTGCTTTATGGGTCATTCAGATCCCTGGGTTGTTGTCACTGTGCTCCCCTATAAAGATACCATCAGTAATACAAGAAAGACTAAGGTAGTGCACCAGTTCTTTTAAAAAAAATCATCTTCTGGCTCTACAGATTACTTTTGGTTTATGAGAGATTGTGTTGCAAGTAAAAACCATATCAGATTACAGTACATGCATTAAAAATACAATACTTAAACAGCCCAACTGTTCAATTAAAAATATGTAACTTCCTCCCGAATACTCCCCCCAAATTTTTCACCACCTTAATTGTTTCCTGAAACATGAAAACTCAGCATGGAATGAGGCTAGACACTGGGCACACTGCTTTTACAACATGATAATAAAAGTGTGTGTTTCAATAGCTACCCAAATTTATGATACTGGTGCATTGCAGTCACTATCAACAGGATTCCCCTCATTAAATATCACAGGATGCCCTGGCAGTGAAACAGTGTATATTCAACACATAAAAAATCATTCCCTGAAATCTGTTCAATACAAAGTAGTTAGTCTTTTAATTTGGGAAGAATAGAAGCAAAAGGAGTGTCTTATAGTGTTTAGGATCCAGGAAAAAATGCACTTTAGAGAAAAGTCATCTTTTAATGTTTAATAATGAATGATGTTGACATATCAGTAAAATTGCAATCTGACTGAGTTTTATAAGGCTATGTAACACTACGAAACAGGAAAACATTCTATATCATTGCAAGCTTAAAGAGCATAAATCTGAGAATAATGTTTTACTTAATGTCATATAAAGGAGTGTTTGTTGAATTTGATAAAAGAACATGCTCTGAATAATGATAAAGATGATGATGGTGGCAATTTTTTCCCTTTGTTAAGAAAAAGAAGGTGAGCTCTGCTTGGCCTTCCCTCACAGGGGTGTCCTGGCACCCAGTCCAGCCTGTGAACAACAGACTTCAGTACTAGTCCTATGGCACAGTGCAGCAACTTTAAATCTGGGTCTCAGAGTCTTTCAAAGGATTGAATGGGAATACAATAAATTTGACCCCGTAGGGGCTTGAGTGAATCGAAACTTCTGCTAGGGACACCTCAAACCAAGTCTGAAGAGAGGCAGGAGGAAACAAAAAAGTAATAATTTTGGAACTTTAGACACTTCGCCAAAATTCTAAACATATACAGTAAATGCAGAGATACCAAAGATTTCACTCCAATGATCACATTCCAACACATAAAACATAAATATTTGCAAGAAAATTAGTAAACAGCAATTGACATATATCTTACATATGTATGTATAAAAATATATGAACTATCCATCTTATAATAAGGATTAAGCGATTAGTTTATCCCAGTTTTTAAGAGTGCTGGAACAGCCCAACATTTTATGGCTGGGTAGTTTTGTACAGTGTAAAGACACAGCTTCTCTCAACAGATAGATCTTATTTGGAATTTTTTGGCAAAAATTCGGCATTTCTTTGTGCTCGACGCAAAGAGAAAACTGGCAGGTAGCATGACGTATGAAAAGAACATTTTAGAGGGAGAGGAGCAAAACAGCATGAGCTCAGGCCTGGCCAGCAATTTCAGGAGTTATATAATATGAAACATTCATTTGGTTTCAATGTAACATCCCAACACATGTTATTGTTTGCTGCCAAACAGCTATTTAATTAAGAGCAACAGTAAATCCAAGGTAGATTCAGTGCCAGACTACTTGGGAACATGTGTCCCATTAATATCCCAGGTCTCAACTACTGTACTGTGCTTGTCACAACCTTGTTTAAAGCGGAGAATTGTTTTCACCTTTTCTTCCAGAGTATTGAGTTCTCGAAGAAATACTCAAATCCCCAGCTGCCTTACCATAAAACAACACTTTAAGAGATCTGAGGAAAAAAAAGCCGTCTAAAACTCAATTTAGCCAAATTGGATCAAAAATCGTGTGACAAGAATTTATAATAAAAAATCTTTAACAGACAAGGTAAATGTAATGACACAAGATAAAGGCAGTCAGATATGAATTGTATATTGCTCATGAACATACAAAGACATTACAGACACACGGGATTTTGTTTTGTTATTCTTAACCCGAAAAAAAGGAATATTTATTTTGTCTACGTCTAGTCTTCTTTTCCTCATTCTCAAAAACACTAAAAATCAAAACAGTTTGGAACTTGGAGCAGAATTGAAAGAAATCACTTGTCTTTGTAAAGTATTACAGATGTGAATCAGCCTTACTAGAAGAAAGAAAGAAAAAAGCCAAAATCAAGGTTTTCAGATGAATGTCAGTTTATTTACCACTGTGATTTTCAATCCAAATTTGCACTTTGGAACACTAAGGAAATCAGTGATAAAGACTTTAGCAAACACACAAAAATATTTGGACGTTGGATTACGGTTTTTTAAAAGGGTTTTTATTATTGATTTCACGTAGGAAGGAAAATTTCACTATTTTAAAACATCTACTTTGATATGGATCCTGCAGGCAGATTTATGTGGCGGAATATTGCTATCCGCAGGATAGAAGCTCTGCGTGAGATTTGTGTAACTCACTCCCACCCTTCCTGCTAATATCCCTCCTTCAGTTCACTGCCATTCTCGCACCACAATTTCACGAGGTAAATCACAACCTGACCTTAACTCATGTTTCGTGCATTTTCAACAATTAGAACGATCTTTTCCTTTTTCTCAGGTAATCTATCTGGCTTTTTGTCACACAGGGAACATGTCAATAGGTCAGTCAAGCCTGCGGATTCATAGCTTTTCCTCACTTATGGGTATTTCTTCAGGGTTCTGACTGAAAACAGAATAAGGCAAGAGCTGTCAGAAGATTATTGCTGCATGAGTAAATAAAACTTTTTATTTGTACGGGTTATTCCTTTCTTCTGGTCCTAAACAACTCTTTTGGCATTTCCCCTATACCATTCAATTCTTTTAATCTTCTCCTGATTAAATTCATGCATCTCTTTTCCTGTCTCTCGTGCTACATTTCCGCTCGCTTTTTCTGAAGCTACTCATTACTTATTTTCCTTGGCTTCCCCCTCTTTTTATTTTTATTATTAGATCTATGTGATCTGAGGTTTCCTCCTTTTTCTCCCTCTATCGCTCCATCTCTCTCTGTTAGCCCCAGCAACTGTCCTTCCCCCACCCAGAAACAGAGTACCCCTCCCACTCTCTCAATCCTCGTTACAAAACTGCTAACGAAACTAGAAAGCACCCTCACATCTAGATTTGAAAAATCCAGATGTTTTAGTCTTTTTTTACTATAATGAAAACTCTTCATTCTTCTGTAATGATCCAGAGAGAGACTTGCTTTTATATGGGAGGATTAAACTTATGGCAATAAATGTTTTCACTGGAAGACGTTTGGTCGGTGTGCAATCCCAGCTGTGTTTCTTCAACAACGATACACTTTACTTGTAAAACAAGTTCATTAGTTACTCAACACTCTTTTGGCTTTCTGACTTGGAGTTCTTGATGACACTTTCTCCGCCCTGCTCCCTCCCACTCTCTCAGCCAAGCCTAACCTCAAAACCTCCCACCACGAAAGGCTTCAGGTTTCTGTGCAGCCGGCCTGTGTGAGAGTGAATCCTAATGTTACAGACTTGGGAGTTACGTGATTAGTCAGTGAAAAGTTTTCTTTTTAACCTTTCAGTGCTGCCTGCCAAGTCAAGTCAATTTCGTTTGAGGCTTTAACTGTAGAAGTAGGCCCTAATCCCCCTTTAATCTGCAGCGTGCTCTTGACATCATGGAAATACCTCCACAAAGCCAATGTCATCATATGAAGCCATTTAACTGTTTCACTGACACATTGGGCACCAAATCAGGAAACACTCCCAGTGCTATTTTCACAGGCTGCTGTCCAAAGAATTTCCCATAAAATAATGAGTTCATCTTGTGTCACTTCTCCGTTATAAGTTATTTATATTGAACTTATCTCTGTGTGCCAAAAGAGCCATTGGAATGTGCACTGGAGTATTTGAGAGTTCTCAGCTCCTAATGGGGTCTTCTTTATCAAATTCCCATGTCTAGGAGTGAAGGGCTATTTTATTTTGTGGTTGATGTGTGTACTGTTGACTTCCCAGGAAAGTCAGAGGGGGGATTCATGTTGGCCAGTGCAGAATAACAATTAATTGCTATAGTCCTACACTGAGCAGAGCTGTAGTTTGCACTCTTTTAGTATTAAAGATACTGAATATGTATGACCAGAGGTAGTTGGACAGAACTCCCTCTGTTCCAGCCAAAATGTGGATCAGAGACAGCTGACTGCATTTTGATATGAATTCATACTTGATTCCCATATAACTTACATCACCGTCTATGAAATTGAGAATTATTTGAGTCCACTGCACAGATATAGGAGACCATGTGTTCCCCAGCCAGGATATTGATCTGCTATGTCTCAGTTATGTGACCCAATAGATTTGCAACTTCCTTTCAAGCTTCAGAGGGTGGATTCATTGTTACAGGCTCACAAGCAGGTTAAGTAATTACAATAGAGCAGACGTAGTGAAGACTTTAGCCATATGTGGGGAAGACATACTAAATGACTGGCCTAATAGTCACCAAACTGAAGATCAATAATAGCATGGATGTGTCCACATATGTCCACTAAAAATAGGAAATTTTACACATATGGCTGGCTGTCTTGTAAAAGCACAGAATCAAACTACTGAGATACCTAAAGTGAATCCTGGAGAATGGACTGTTGAGTTTAGATATGATTCTCTGTTTTCAGAGTACATTTTAAGTCTTATAAAATAAGATCACTTTATTGACCATATACAATTTAGAAATGTGTCTTTTCACATACACCAACTTGCTCTGCATGACACACAGGCAGGGAGTGATGCTTGGGGTCAGAGTGCAGGGTCAGCGATTTATACGGTGCCCCTGGAGCAGTTGGGGTTAAGGGCCTTGCTCAGGGGCCCAACAGAGTAGGATCCCTCTGCTGGCCACAGGATACGACCTGGCAACCTTCCAGCCACAGGCACAGATTCTTAGCCACAGAGTCACTGCACCGCCCTTCAGGTACACTATTAGGTACACTATGAAATTTACCATAAGCTAGTCCTGTTTCCCAACTAAAACAACTAAAACCTTGGCAATTGTTAAATGAGGTGAGCTGCTTTTCTCTTGACACTGCATTCACTGAATGTCTTGTCTCATTAGTCCCTCAAGCAGAGTTTACAGATGATACTAACAACTGGTCCTATAGTTCTGAAGCTTTGTAAGCTAGCCTAGAGTGGATTGTTTATGGATGTAGGTTTATTTTTTCCAGTGATTAGAAGAGACATTGAGACAATTATTCTTTTTGGCAGAATGGAAATGTACGTAGTACAATAATCACATGTACAATATTTAAAATCATTATTGTTAATAGCCATAAATCATTCTAAACTCACAGGGCAATTCAATTGGGATATTGCCAAGACGCAATAACTGCTAATCATTTAAAGGTAATCTGACAGTTGGAAAATAAATATTATAAATGAAAGAGGCCCGGTATAGACCAGTGGTGACACAAACTGTGGCATTTGCTTCCAAGAGGTGAAATCTGGAGGTGGTTTCAGCCCATGGAATGTTTTAACCAGCTGTGTAAAATCCTGAATGTCTAGTGTAGAAATAGCAAAGCAAAAATGTAGATGATTCTTTCTGAAAAAATAATAAGCTAATTGGTTGTTGCGATGGACAAAACAGCTGAAAGACTGTGTTGTGACATGTTGGACAATAGTGTGTTATCAGCATTTGATGGAAGTTAAGTCGGAGACCACTGCTGTGTTTCAATGCTGGGAATGTGAGTTTTTTAATATGAACCCTGGTGAAAGGATCTTATGGCCTGCTTGGATTCCTGACCTCAATACCTTCAAGGCCTCCGAAATGAAAAGCAAGTGCAATTCTAGAAAAATGGAAAAGCAGGAGAATTTGGCACTCAGTGCATTGTAGCTCCATCAGGGCAGGCCTGGTCAGTACTGGGATGAGAGGTCTCTAAGTAGATCCAGAGTGGTGCTGTGAGTGGTGTTGTTGGGGCTGTAGGCATACTTTTCACTCTGGACCAGGATTTCCAAAGCTGTAATCCGGTACCTCTGTGATGACCTCCTAAGTACACTGTACTATTGGAGGTGTTGTCCTTTGGATGAGATATCAAAGGGAGATCCAGACTACCTGGTCATTAAATGTCCCATGGATCTGTTATTATGAGAAGGGCTGTTACACCTGGTTTCTTGGCTAGGTTCCATTCTGACCTGCCACAATTTGGCATCCCCAGTGTCCCCCCTTAACTCTGTTGGTCAAGCAATTTCTTACTGATCTGCTGTGCAGTGGTGCTATATGCCACAAATGTCTGTCACATGTCACGCAGGTGGATCTTGAACATGTTCACACTTGTTATGTGTAAAACATGTTAGGATCCTCCAGAATGAAAGGCATGAAAAGAAAGGAGGAGAAGAAAAATGTGTCTAAAGCTCATGGATATCTCAGTTGCTAAAGTCTAGCATTGGCTCACACTGGGTTAATCACATTGAGAACAGTTCACTTTTGTTGTGCTGTCTGTTGTCCCAGTATGTTTGGAAATTCGGTTAACATATCTATCCCTCCTTTTACAGGGTGAGATTCATTTTTTACCTCTATGCAGCCCATGTGAAATGTACCAGCAGATATATTATTGTTGATTCATTGTTGCCTCTTACAGGATGAATAAAAAACTTTTGTTTAACATCTGAGTATAATAAACACATTTTTCCAAGCTGGAAAACCCCACAGTCTCAAAAGGAAAATGTTCCGACTGTTCTGTGACTCAGAATTGTAAAAAAAAAACAAGCGATAAACTTTGGCAACAAGAATGGTGCAACTTATTTGTTTCTCAAATACTGCATTTTTTAATATAATTTATTCTATTTTTAATATAAAAATACATGTCTGTAAGAAAATGTTCCCTATAAATATAAGGTTATGTTATGACATGTTCTAGAGAGAAATAAAGAACGCAGACATGATAATCAACAAGTAGAGGTTCATTCCACACTGAAAAATAAAAAGGAAGGGTGAAATACACAATGTTTCAGCTTTGCAGACATCTTCAGGTGTGTGTGACATGTTTTCTAATCCTGCTGGTGTTTCCACTCTAATTAAGACAAGGGGATCTGGGAATATCGCCACTTGTTTCCACCAGGGAATTTGTAATCCCTGAGGAAGAGCCTGCCTTTGGAATTGACATTGAAGCTGTCCAGGACACTGGTATCATACATCACAGCCCTGGTTAGGTACACCATATATGTTTTCTTATTCTTTTTCCTAACATTGCAGGTATAGTATCAGTAAAATGTAACTGAAAGCATAATACCAATCTTTTGCCAGGCGCATGCAAATCTGAACAGAATCTGAAAAGAAATATGCCTTTAGAAATACATGTGGTTTTTCATATTCCAAAGATGTGGAGATGGAAGTCTGGTGTTGCTTTCCAAAACCAAGTGTGACCTTGTCATTAATTTTACTTGGGAACTATTTACAAAATGTGTAGAATAATATTGAAATAAATCTGAGAGAAGGGAGAGACACTCCATGTTAAAATGTTTTTTTTCTCAGAAGTGAAAAAAGGCTGTGAAAAAACAGTACAGGCATTGTTTCCTCTTAATGTTCACCCAGATTTGCCAAATAGGTCCTACTGTTTGTATTAGAAAGTTAAACTAGTGATAACACTGAAAGCACAGAGACTTCATGTGGTATGTTTACTGAGTCAATTAGTGAATGATAACCTCCCATTGTGCAATCATCAATAAATCAATTGCGTTAATGCTATCTTGGAATGTTCTTCCCTGTTTGCTTAAATTTTGTGTACAGTAGTAACCTGCTTGGGAAGGTCACCCTTGAGCCAGATGCTGATAAGTTTTTAATATGTTCCTAGCAGGGGCTCTGCAAGTAAGCAACCCAAAAAATAAATCAGTAACAAAAATGACGGCGATAATCTCTCAAAATGGCAGTGGCAATTCTGGCGTAAAACCTCCAAAACAATAATCAATTCGCCTTTCACTAGACATTGTTAAGGGCAAGCTATAGTGGCCAATGCCAGAAACATACATTTTAACATGACAAATTCAAAAAGTAATTACATTTAAAATATTTTTGTCAAGGTGAGCACAGAGACACACACAAAGAATTACAGTTTAAATGAGAATAAAATGCATCTCAGGCTTTCTGAGCGACTTTTTACACAAAGCTTGTTGTTATTATAAATCAATACTTTCTGGTTTAGGTTCATGCATACACTGAACTCTGTGTAAAAATGCAATAGTATCAGAGGATTCAAGTTGTTTACTCAAAATTAAGTTGCCTTGGATAAGGGCATCTGCCCAACAAAACAAATAATAGTTGAATCAGTTGCGGAGCTTTTGAAATACGGCTCATTAAAAACCTAGGCTTGTTGGAGTTTACTTGTCAAACTTCAAAAAATCTCAAATTATTAGAAAATGCTACCATCATTAAAAGTGTAGCAAGTATTATGGAACTAGTGAAGATGAACACAATGTTTTGGTTGTTTTTAGCTTTCTTTAGGTGACCTCTAACTCAGCATTGTGTTTCTCCTTTCTCTTTTTCAGTGTGGAATTAACCTTTACTTGTTCAACTGCAGCCAGAGACCCTACTCCATCAGTTATTATTACATTGTTACAAAACGTATTACAAAGTTATTTCTAATAGTAATATACCAAGGTTGATATTATCCATTCTCCATTCATTCATTACCTGAAAGCCACAAGGACGCTGGGAGCTAACATTAGTATAGATAATAGTAACATTAAATAAATGAGCATATTACCATGTATAAACAAGGTGTATTTTCACGTATGCATGTGAGGGGTGTTTTGAGAGGTCTTTTGCGCATAGTGTGATTTGCATTTCCTATACCTTTGCTGTGAGATATATGAAAGGCTTTGTCCGAGTCTGGTATTTCATCTATTCACGTATCCTTGCACATATCAGAGTGTCTCCTACTCTCTGCCTGTTGATCATTTGTGCCTCCTCTGAGTGTGTGCCTCCCACGAGGCCCGTCTCTCCTACATGGGCTGCATAGACTGTCTGCTCTCTCTTTCTGCTTCCCAGCTGAAAGCACACAGCTACAGCTCATGCTAGGACACCGCCCACCAGCCCCGGAGTATCTCCGTCTGCTGGAGGGGGTCAGAGAGTTCACGCGAGGAGGAAAGGGCTTTGGTCTCTGAGGACACCGTGTCTGAACCATCAATCCCCTAACTCAAATACCTCCGGAGCATAAGAGTGTGCGTTGTAAACTGGTTCAATACCACTGGTTGTCCTCTGTCAACATGTGTTATTTTCAAGAGAATAGTGCGTGATCTCTGGAGTTACCTCCTACCTATCCTAACCCTCCCCTAGCAGACTATAGCCATTTGGCCAAGTAGAGTGGAGGCCTTATAAATCAATCTTAGTATTTCTGCCCTGCCAGACTGTCAATAAAGGTTAAGAATAAAGCAAATTCTAAGAATCACTGCACTCTCAGCACACAAGTCGAAACATTTTACGGAGTACAGATCCTAACAAGAATCAATCATCAGAAGAAGATAGATTAGATCTCTGCACCAGGAATAAAGACAGGGAACCAGACTCGAAAATACCAAAATTCACTTGCACTTTCCCCACTCTTATCTTCAGTGTTTTCTGCGCAAAGGGTCAGAAAGAGAGTGGGAGAGATGTACTGTAGATGAAATGTGTCCTGTAGTTGAGTACATAGAAAGAAACAAAATGATTATTGTTAGTTTGATTATCATCATTATGCCTCGAGATGGAAAACATACTTTTTTTGCATATGTGCAATATTCCACTCTTTCTTTCTGTGTCTAAAGCTGCACACAAGCCGGAACAAGCCAAATCATTTCAATGCTTCCAAAAAGCATAGCAATCCTTGCATTACTCTTACTGCGAGGTATGACTTATAAAAAGCCTGCAATTGTACTGCAGTTCTTTCACTTCGAATGTTTAATTCATCTGAGCATTTTCTAAAATCTAAAGTCATTTTCTTTCCACCATTTAGCATGACACGATCAAATTTACAACGGCTCAATTAAAAACAGTCACAGTCTCCTATGTGGTGTTGTCATGACCCCCAGTACAGTACAATAAATCAATGAGGATAATCATAACTCAGTAAAGGTTTACCATTTTTTGCGCTTGTCATTTCAAATTTAGAAGGGCGATGGCATAAATTTATTCTGTGTAACGAATCAAGAATTACACATTCTACTTGCTTCTCTTCCGTTGTCCCCACCCTCCTTGTGTCTAACCCCCCTCTTCGCTGTTCCCCACCCCCAGCTTCAGCTTCTCATTTACTAGTCCATGCGTCTGTATGGGTCTGCTGAAGAATTGCAGCCTGGTGTGAGGTCAGGTGTTATTTATCATGCACGTCTGTGCTAAATTTGACATTCTTAAGGTGCTCCACTGCCATTGTAATTGAGTCTCCTTGTCTTTTCTAGGACACCAGTACATCTAACTATGTCAGGGCACCTCACAGCTATATATTACCAACCTCAGTGAGGAAGACAAGGGTGAGTTATCATTCTGCGTCAGCTTAAATGGAAAGAAGGAGATACATCTGGAAAGACAGGGCCTCTCTATAAACATAGAAGGGTGTTACAAAGGCGTCCGTCTGGCACCACAACAAAGGCCAAAGGAACTTCACACATTGTGTAAAACTGCAATTTGAACAAAGAGCATCGTGTTAGTTTTGGATTAAGCAGTTTGTCACAAGGTAGAGCAAATACTTTTTTTTAATATTGCATGACAGCATTTCAGATGGGAAAGAGATGGGAATAATGGAAAGGTATACCTTACTTCTTTGAGCTGTGATAAGTAAGATGCATGTTTAAAACTGGATGAGCAGATAGTTTTCTTTACAATCTAAAATGTAAGAGACACAGTACATACAATATGCCATTTAAAGAAACAGCAGTTTCTTTCGGAGCTGTTTTACACACTGTCACGTGACATGGTTGAATTCTGCAATGAGACATGCACGGTTTTTGCTTGGCTGTACACAGGACCGATTAGGAGTTGATTAGATTTCCTTTCCCTTGGCTGTGTTGTGACTTAATCAGTGCAAATTTAAATTTTATAGGTCAAGATCACAGCTGGGTCACAGAAGATCAGCCCCACCCCTCGCACATGGTTGACATTTATAGACCAAAAGCCTGGTACGCATTTGCAGAGGTCATCAGAGAGTAAACACCTATTAATGGTTACCTGGATAACTAGCAGATAAACAGGTCATGGCAATGATTAACCCAAGCAGGCAGGGTACAGGCAACTGTAGACCTGAACACAAAATGTGGAGGGAAGCAGGTTTGTGCTGGTGCAAAAGGGGGCATGCATAATTGTTTTTGGACTGTGACCTCTGACTTGTGATGTGTGACGGTGGTAATACCAGAAGGTGCAGCACACCTCTCCAGCACATCTGAGATCCCAGAGCCATGCAGACACTCCAGTGGCGGAGAGGCAATAAAGCAGGCCTGATGACAGGGATTAGAAAAGGCATGCAGGTACAGAGTGTGGGGAAAACTACCTGCCTGTGTGTCTTGGGTTCACAAGGTCATTTCCAGCCTAAGGAAAAAGAAGCTTGTGTGCAAACACAGGCTGTGGCTTAGCAGAGAGTTTACAATCCTGAATTTTACCCACAGGAGGTAGATGGAAAAGGAAGGATTAGAAAGAAAGGAACAAGTATTCAAAAACTTTTCAAATATATGTGTCAGTACATGGACCTTTCCAGTTAGAAAACGTGCATGTGCTGCTCCTGCTTCACGTTGACAATGCAATCTACAGCTAGCAGAAGGTTAATTAATTATCCTGTAGATGTATGCATGCAGTTATGCTATATATATAGCTTCATTTAGTGTATGTTACTCTGCTTTATTAATTTAGAGGTGTGCACCCAGGTTGCAATCGGGAAGCAGTAAAACCAGACAATTGAAAAATACTCCATCCTCTAAAAACCCACACACATATTTTCATTTTTGTGTTTATTAATTTGTATTTATTTTTTCTTTAAATGTCAGAAAATTCAGAAGTCTTGGCATTATCATGGTCAGTAAAGTGTTGTATTTTTTCTTAGGTGAGAAGTAAACACTGCCCCTGCCCCTGATGTATAATTTCTGTAGGAGAGCACTAGAAAACCTATATATGTCCTCTCTATACACCACACACATTTGTCTGTCCTTTGGTGGTCTCTGAGCAACATGGGGGAATCATAAGCATTAACAGAATCTGACATCTTTGCTCTCATGAAAACCTGCATTTGATTTTGCCAAAATATGAAGCCTTTTCTCACTCTTCGCCCTTATGATACTGACACTTGAGTAATACTTCAGGGCTTTTGCAAGCTGATTTCATCATGAACCATTTCAACAGGTGATCATCCATAACCTCCTGCGTTTAATCCTGACATCTGCAGCACGCTAAAAAAAGCTTTGAGTGGTAACAGAAGCTCATGGTTCCTCTTCAGTGGAAGTTCCTGGAGGCTACAGGTAAGAAAGTCTGCCTCACACTACCATATGAAAGCCTTTGAGGAACATTCTGAATCCTGCCACATTGAACAAAACATTACAAGTAGGAGTGCTCTGCTTTCCCACCGCGTTTCTGCACACACACAGAAAATATTAGGCCCTCTGCAGCAGGTCCATCTGCAAGCCCCTGCTCAATCCACAGGGCCTAGGGACCCGGTACCACCATCTTTCTGTCTGTTCAAATCTGCACTTGGTATGGTGTGCCATCATCACCAAGGCAGTTTTTAAATGGAATTTCCATTTAATCAGTTGCAGAACGGGGGAGATCCGGCACTCTGTGCTCCAAAATCTACACTTGTGACAGACATCCAGCATCATTCAAAATGCACGCCCCACAGTGGCTGTATGCAAAGTGTCCTTAATTGGATTACTGATACATCTCTCACTGACAACACTGTAAGCTCTAGAGGACCCAGTGAGTCTCAGGGGTCACTTGTACAGGACACATTGAAGGGGTTGAGGCCACCTTAACAACCCCCCCAGACTCTGGCAGTACACAGGGGTAATAGTCAACTAATACTCAGATTCACAGTGTCAGGACTATACAGTTCATTTTGCTCTCTGAAACCCTGTTTTCATTGATTGAGCAACTAGGATGCCCCAAAGGCTCATTTGAGAACTGGAACTGCAGGATCCTGAATGTAACCTCCACCACTTCCATACCGCATTTTGGTTATGAACAGATTTATAGAACGCAGAATCTCAGTGCGATCTGGCACTATTAACTGTAGGTGGGGTATTATAACAAACAATATCCTGAGGAGCTGCTCTGTTCTTCAACATATATTCAGTTAATAACTGAGCCTTCATTCAGTTATACTCTCCCAGGAGGTCTTACAGCCCAGCACCTCAGTATAAGTCTCACACGTCAGCCGAGATGCCTTCCAGTGCTACTCAGATACGACACATGGAGAGCACAAAAAATTGTTTTATATTGTAAATCAATGGCAGAATGACTAATGGGACATAATCAACAGAACAAAAAAGCAGAATTCATGAAAAGATACTTTCAAAGCATGCAATGCCATAGCTCAAAGACAATTGAAAGTGCTTGATGACAGAGTACTGTAACATGTAAATATGTAAACATGTTTTGCTTTGCCTATATAGCAACATTTTGAAAGATGTTTCTTTTAAAGTGGGGTTAATTTTCAACAGAAGTACGTAAAAGCTGATTTAACACTTACTAAATGTAAGTACTCTGAAATAATGTTCAAACACATTATCCTGTGGAAGTGGCATAACCAATATTCTCACACTGCTGACTTTGATTTGCTTATTTTAAAAGGGAATATTTTTTTCTTTGTGGCACAAGTGCACTTCCAGTATGTGTTCAAGCTTTGTTTTTGTTCAGGACCTCGGCATTTAACCTTTGACACTCTACGCCCCCGTTCCATTCATTTCTGAGTTCTGGGTGTGAGCACAAAACATCTGGAAATTCCAGCAAAAGCCAACTGCAGTGTGAAGCTGGTGTAGCTTTATGACTTAAGCAGCACATACGAGGTGAGCTTTGTTTCACTGAAAAGACTGTGTATAGTTAAAAAACTATCTATGAATTTATCATCAGAAATATGCACCTGTGGCCTTTCTTTTTAATACTTATTTTAATTTTAATACTACTAATTAAATAAATAAGTGTGCACTCCATATGGTATATACATTGCTCCACCCATACAGAAATCATACATCCTGAAGTCTTCTTGGATTTTAATTTTCCACCAATTACAATGAATCCATTGCTTCTG
This sequence comes from Atractosteus spatula, assembly GCF_055471065.1. Taxonomy (NCBI): domain Eukaryota; kingdom Metazoa; phylum Chordata; class Actinopteri; order Semionotiformes; family Lepisosteidae; genus Atractosteus; species Atractosteus spatula. The sequence continues at coordinate 56,086,907 of NC_142712.1, forward strand.
ATATCATATTTGGGGCCCCAATAAAACTTAGTGATGCAATATAAATTAAACTTAAACATCATCATTCTTATTCATCTCACTTAAGCCTGTTTATCTTTGGCATTGAAGAGCAGGGATCAAACAGATGTAGGATATTGTACAAATCAGGTTGTGGTATGTTCATTCCAAGGGTCAAAATAAACTTTAGTTACTTATGGTGGCATGAATTAAAGCTTTGCTGTTTTCCCCTTTCTCACAATGTTGAGTTTGGGATAAAATCTCATCCACAATGCAAAGAAAATGTTTTCCAGGTACTGGGAAATAAATCCTGCACAGCAGTAGTATAAATAATAGGTGGGAGACATGTATAGCTCTGTAGGATTCTTTTTTTTCTCCAGCAAAATGGTTACATTAAAAAAGAGAGAAGGAGGGTCATCTGGTTTCCATTAAGAAGATAAAATGGTTCACTTGAAACCTTTTACTAGCCTCTTTGTTACTGGGAGGTGTCCACACTACTCACTCCATCATCAGCCATTTGACACAACATTAAAGGCTTCAAAGAGCCGCACCAGGCCTCTTAATCAAAAACTAATTGTAATAGATATTGGGGGAGTGCTAACACTGTGACCGCTCAGGCTGGTATCAGCGGTCTAAAGCAGGAGACAACATTAAACACAGCACTGGATTGATAGATAGGGCTTATCCGAGCAACTGGGTAGAAGTGCTAAGTACTGCATGTGGCTGGAGAGGCACATGGGCTCTTTGTACAGCACTCCTATAGATAAGTTTACTGTAGCCTGTCAAACCGTATTTGGTAGCAACAAGAGGAATTCCAAAGCAAAACATGAAAGTGCTCCCATCATGGAGCAGGGACCTTGCAGAGAAAAGAAACTAAAACAGTTGGGGTGACATAAACTCCACACTCATAGCTGTGGTTTGGTATCTTCGCGGTGAGCTATGGATCTTGGATTCTTCAGGATGGATCACGTGTCATCCCTAAGAGAGGACTGCCTGGAGATTCGTCTTTTCAAAAAAATGCTGATACATGTGTTTGGAGCAATTAAAAATTAAAGCAACAAACAGAAACCAGTTTCTGATGTGACGCACTGCTTTTTGTTGTATTCAGAATCTTAAAAGCTGCGCCTTAGACAGGTAAGGAGACCTTGATTGTGGATGAGATCATTTTCAAATGAGTTTCCTTATATATTCCCTTGCAAAGCAGAAAGTAAATGCACAAAACAACAAAACAATACAAAACAGCCAAAATGGTAGGTTAGTGGTAAGCAAGCAGCTTTGTTTTCAGTAAACATAAGGTATACTGTCAGAAGTCTTTGAAGACTTGACTGAATTACAGTAAGCTGACATTTTTCCTTCAATAATATTAAAGTGATATTTGAATAGCTGTATTCTCCAGAGTTAAAAATAAAATGCGATAATCTTACACGTAATCTTTAAGGCAGTCACTTCCTGAAAGAGGTTAAGGAAGCTTTGGTGAAATTGATGGATCATTGACCAAAGAAGGTTCAACAACTAGGAAGAATTAAGAGTCAAGTATGTACAATGATTAACTACATTCCTAGATCTCTATTGTTTGTCAGTAACTTCCAGATTTTAAATGGTCTGGTGTGTCCCCTCAGGGACTATGTCATTATGTACAAAAAAAAAGTATCGACTATGCTTGTCACCAGCTGACCAGTCTAGACCTAATTCCAAATTAAAGCACAGGCCACAGCTACATCAATTATCTAAATTATTATTATTTTTATAGACAGACATGGTTATGTATACATTTGACCACAAATACTGTTGTGGTTATTAGTCAGTAATAAATGTTATGAATAGCTTGGAATAGTGTGCATTATGGCCAAGTTCATGTAAATTTGTTGAGCACTGGGGGAAAGGCTGTCATGAGTGGGAGGTTTAGACTTCATAACAGCTTAAGAACCCCTAGTGCTCTCCTGTCACAATACAGCTATCACTTTCACACTGAAATCTTGTGCCCTATTAAATAATGATGAGTACTCTTTCTACAGGAATGCCTGACTGCCTGTTGCTCACCTGTTCACCCAGGATTGAGCTGGGCAGTCAGTTCTGTTGGACCACGGTGAACACTGCACGCTTATTCTGCTCTGTCTGGGTTCCAAACTCTGTGTCATGTGCAGGTTAATGCAGTGTGTATATACAGTAGTGCATGTATGTACACGCACAGGCTAATCAGGGTTAAGCTGCTGATGAATGGAGGTCAGTGGCGTTGGCCACAGCCAGCTATTGTGTGCTTCAGTGGGCAGCCACTCTGTAATGAGAGCAGCAAATTGAATCATTCACAGAAATGTGCTACTGAGACAATTAAAACCAATTACCCTGCTATCAGTACATGTGCAGAAGAGAACCTGATTTTTACTGCAGATGCAATATACAGTATATAGAATTAAGAAAAAATATCAAGTCTATATGTCAGCTTTTGATTTTTTTTGTTCTTTTGACTGTCATTCTTCTTTACTTTAGCTTTTAAACAGAATAATAACAGTAAATAAACCGTGAAGCACAAACCGGAGACAAAGGGAAAGGTAGGTGGCAGAGGAATGGAAACCGAGAACAGAAAACATTTCTTTACCCAAAGTATTGTGGTTTTCTGAAACAGGCTACCCAGCCACACTGTTGAAGATGATACCCTGGTTTCTTTAAAAAATAGATGATTGACATCCTTAGATCAGTTAGCTACTAACTACCAGATGACCTAGTATGGGCTGAATGGGTTCCTCTCATCTGTCATACCAGATGACCTAGTATGGGCTGAATGGGTTCCTCTCATCTGTGGCTGTTCTTATATTTTTACATGTACTTTTGCTTTTACCCTCAGCATTTACTGTCATTACCACTTTACCTCCCTGCCCTTCACATACTCTTGTGGTGGAAGAAAAAGCTATGGACTGATGTCTGATGTCAGGTGGTCAGAAGAAATGCCCATAGGATGCCCGTTTTGATTTCTGGGAGCTAAAATGCCACAGGATTTTTGCACCATTACACTTTAATATCAGTACAGAAAAGAAGAAGTCAGAGCAGGAGGGATGTAACGGAACATGTTGATATTGGCAAGACACAAAGGAAGTGTCAGTACTACTAAGGTATTATTAGGTATGAGAGCTTCTGAACTATGGACTTTGGGATCAAAAGATACTAAATCCACTTTGCACTTTAGTCTAAGACCCAGTATGTCTACAGCTGCAAGAAGTGTTTTAACCTGGAAGCAGATAAGTGTGAAAAAATGGTGTGGAAAAATCACTCCTCGTGCCAGTTTGGAGTCATGATAAGGACTGTTCAGTGTCCTTAGCCCAATATCCTACTCTTATAAATTAGAAGGCATTAAATATCACAGAATTTAATTAAACTAATTGATTCCTTTGCATTTTTATTAGTTATTGTCATTGGCAAAGCGAGACCCCTGACCGCCAAGACAGATTAGAACTTTAAGGAGGTATTTCTTGTGCATATTAACCTTTCTGACACCTCCCTGCTTTGCATATCGGAATCCCTGTCTGCTCTCTGCAAGGCTGGGGCGGGCTGCCCTGTCAGAAATGATCCATAATGCAATTCCCATTTCCATGAGATGATTGAGTTAGGAATTAGGACTTGCAGATACACCTGTCTTCTTCATGATGTCTCTTAGCAGTTCCTATTCATTTGCAGTTAGTCAAGCAGCTCCCTTCTATGAATTTATGCCAAAGTGAATTGTAACTGTCTGGATCTAGACAATGTGACAGATATATGATGAGTTTAGTGCAGTGTGATGTTTTGAGGTGGTAAGTATATAAATTAAAGGACCAATTTGATAAGGTTACAGAATTAGAAAGGAATTATTACATAAGGTCCACTGATATTTTGGAAGAAGCTATATTCTGTGGCACTGGCAATCCCTGTGATAAATACCAAATTCTTTGTAAATGGCCCATGCACTTTACATGTAAGTAAATGCTACTTATTTGTTCCATTTCGAAAGAAAGAATGAGGAGTACTCTGGGACAGAGTGTCCAGCTCCTGACAGCATCTTGCATCACTGTCTTGCAGGAAGAATCCACAGCTTCATCCCTCACTCACTCTTTACCACCTCTGTTACAGGTGTGGGTGTTGATAACATAGAGACATTCTCTTGAGGTGCATTTCAGTTGTTAAATGCTTTATTGCTAGTAAAACCTGAAACACACTCTAGCAAACATCACAATGAAATTAATACTAAGATGCTTTCCCATTTTCTGCTTGAACCCTGTTTTAAGTTCAATCCTATTGTCTTTCTGGCTCACTTCTGACCTCCAAAAGTACCTTAACTTAATTAATAAAGAAACGTTATGACACAGACACCCCTGCATCATAACCCAAAAGAAAGTTCCTATTCTTACACTAAACCTTATTAATATGCTTCTTCAGCAGATTGAAAATTAAGAATCGTACTAATTTAAGCATGTGTTAAATGGCTTCATCTCATTTCTAACTATTCTTACGTATTCTTGCTAAGCATTTACCCCCATTTCTACTCTGTGTTCCTCTATTTTATAAATGTATTAAAACTCACCAGGCAAATAGTATATTGTGCATCTCTTTCTTTGCATTGTAAATATATTTTCATAACCAAATATAAAATGCTGCAGTCATTTATGTACGTTTTTCTGTCTTAAAAACATGGTAGAGAGCTGTGAAAAATGAACTACTGTACATACATGTCCTTTCTCCTGCCACTCTGCTTTGAAATAGTTTATATTAAAAGGATCCCTCCCCCAATACCTCCTTTCCATGCTAAACTCCTTCCTGGGCAACGAAAGGGGCTGTTCTCTGGGAATTAAGGCTAAATTATGGTTTCACTTAAAGAGAAAAGTGACCGTCCATCTTCGTAACAGGGGTTTTCCATCAAAGAGCAATGAATCCATTCTACCCGACTGGCTCTGATTAAGGCCGGGCCATGGATATCCCCTCTGTGAAACTAACCTGTAAAATGTGCCTGGTGTCAGCCTCGCACCTGCAACTCTTAGCTTCTTCTTCTCAGTAATAAAAAACCCACATCTGGTCTGGGGAATTAGGGCTCCTCTGTCTGAGCCTTGCACAACATTCGTTTGAAAATGACCACATGCCACCTCACCAGCATTTGATTTGAATTACCAAAACCATTTTTTATTGGTAAAGTCATCTGGAAAAACCCAGAGGTCAGGGAGTTCAATAACTCTGGGCATTTGGCTTCTTCCCCCCCCCCCCCCCTTTCCTATTTCACTTTGAACTGGATTGTGGGTTTTATGTTTTAGTGCTGCATTCTTGAAGAATGCTGCATTTCTGGGCATTTGGGGGCATCACCGGTTTAAAAAAAACAGATTGTGGTGTGCTTCACTGTTTTCAGTTGTGTGCATTTCTTTTGGGGGCATGCTGTAGCTCACTACAACTGTAGTTCACAGTTCAGCAAACTTTTTAAATTGAACATTATTCCCCAAGTGGCAAATGGAATTGAAAAACACAGTTAGCACTGTAAAACTGTTGTTCAGCTTCACAAAAAAGTGACTTAATCCTTTTTAACTTTGGAACAACAGCCAATTCTGAAATATACTCCATGATGCACTTTCAAAACATGTCGTTGAGGCCTCAGTTTGAACTTGCCAGTGCTGAACTGCAGACATCAAATGCACATGTTTTTATGCAATGAATCAGAGGAGTGTTTCATAAGAAAAATAAATCCATTTATAGGCCACCAAGTAATATAAAGTAAGTGTGAAAATTAAAAATATTTAGGAATCTCAGTAGAAGGGCAAAATTAACAAAAGCTTGAGGTGAGATAATATGTTCTCAAGAAACTACAGGCCACACCAAGAAGGTGTAATTAAAATGTAATGGTTGTTGCCGAAGTTTCAAACACCAACAGGAAGAGAAACCTTTAGACACAGAGGATTGTGTTGAGAACGCAGAGTGTCTGTGTTTGTGGAAGTGGTTGTCCAACCAGGACAGTAATGGTTAGAAAGTAGGAAAAGCTGTTTGCAGTTGGTGTTCACATACCATACATTCCTCCACCCCTGAAACAAAGTACACAAAACACAACTCAAGAGCAGCCAGGAATCCTGTCAAGCTTGTCTTTGCTGGAGCAAAACTGAAAAAGAATCGTACTACTAATGTTAAGTGTGACATAGTAACATCACAGTGTGAGGTTTTCAGCAACATGATCTAGCACAAGTGTATCGACATCTAGTCAATAATGCTTCATAGGGAGCACCTGAATCTGTTTTTTAGCAGTAGGTTAAAAGATTGTTTAAAGTTTAATGGATTTTAAAGTTTTGAAGATTCATTTTTCACCCACAACATATTAATTCTGAGCAACCATTTGTTATAGATATGAAAAGCATTCTGACAAAATGTTGTCCAATAAGAGTCTATGACTTTTGCTTTTTTAGTATGCGTGAGAAAGTTTCAAATTCATCCTTTGACAGTACTAACAAAAGATACTTGCAAACCGTATGTTTATTTTTTCTTCTTGCTCCACTGTCTAGTCACGCCTTTGTCAGGTAATGCTCAGAGATGCAGAAGAAGATGTAATTCTAACGAGGCATATCGATCAAAATTAAGATAAAGAGACACCAATAACTTCAGTCATGACAATGGCCATGGCAGTAATGGGCACAAAGGCTGGAGGAAGACCTGGAGATTAGTTGTACTTGGTTTTCCTTGCCCTGAAAGTTAGACAAGTACTGAGGAGAGAGCTAGACAGCCTGTCAATCAAAGTGTCTTCATTAGCTGATGTCATTATTGTGTTGCGGAGACGAGACCCAGGTCAGAGATGCCTAATCTCTTTTTATAGGATCCGCTGTAGCCCAGACTGACCTAATGGATGTAACTGCTGGCACTCTGTCAGGGTCTTACACATCAGCCCGGGAATCCTCTCTCAGCACTGTTTAGACTTTCTACCTCTACCTGCCAGTGCTGAACAAATCTGCTCTTCTCACCTTGACAATAACCAGCCACCCTACCAACTCGTACTGTAATGAGCTGTGGATCACCGTGGCTCTGGAAAGGCAGTCCATTTGAATTTAAGTTACAAAGTTACAGTTACAAATGAGGGGAAGTCATTTTGCCCATCTAACCAGCTTTGTAGTTCATAGCTAATTGATCCAAGTGTCTCATCTGGCTGCTTCTTGAACAAAGCTGGGGTATTGGCTTCAACATCGTGCCTGGGTAGATTGTTCCACACTCCCACACTTTGGGTTAAGACCCACCTCCTGTTCTCAGCTTTAAAAGCACTTCCACCAGTACGGCTGCTCCTGCCCACTGTCTGTCTTCATGTGCCACTGTTTCAGGTAGCGTTTCCAGCATGATCTATCCGGATGATGATCTGTCTCTGTGTACTGTATACATATCTGTACGTTGTACCTGTCTGCCTTTTTACTTGTTTAGTTATATTTATTAGTCCCAGGGTATCTCTTGTTGATTTACAGCTCCTGGTGTTTAGCAGGTGTCTGTTGTTGCTGGGTATCACTTTTCACTTTCTAGCAGAGCAAAAAAAAGAGCTCTAAATACCTATAATAGCTAACGGATAATAATGTGTCTTTATCTGTACACCCGTCACTTTATGTACCTCGCACAAAGCCTTCTGGAAAAAACAGGCCTATCTTTTATATTAATTTCTGATGGGTATAAATGTCAGCGTCCTTTGTAAGGATCACAGGCATCCCACATTGCCATTGATTGTTCAGTGTGGAGCTGTGGGAGTAGAATAAAAGCATTTGATTTCAGATAATGTAGAACTAGACAAATACCACTGAACTGGCAGCGCTTTTGTTTCCACCAGGGCAAGTCAGAGACCTGAATCTGAGACTGGCTGTGTCAGGGGGTGGTTCACAGAAGAACGAACAAGGTTCAGGTTTCATAAACTGTTAAACTACAATTTGTCACATTTTATGATGTCGGTGACAGCTGAAATCCATCCCTTGACCAATTAAATCCCACTGTAGCTTTCACGGAATAGCCTCAGCAGCACCTAAACTGTTGCCTCACGGAATAATTCAGCAAAACCCTTCGCAGCAACAGTCTTTCAAGTTGCAGGACTTTGTATCAGCTGAAATGTAAGCAATTTATTCCATTTTACGTATCTGAGTATACTTATATCATGTATTATTCATGTATTTCCACCAGTTGTCCTTAATCTAATATGTAATATAATTCAGGATTTACTTTATTGAAAACTTATGTATAGTGGTATAGAATTTGCCCTTCATTCCATCTTTTTTCTAATCTGTTTATCCAGTACATGGTCATGGGGGGAGCCGGAGCCTTACCTGGCAAGTAACAAGCACAAGGCAGGGTATGCCCTGGATGGGACACCAGTCCAGTGCAGGGCAGACTCACACATGCCAGGACCATTTTGTAACAGAAGCCAATAAACATACCAGCATGTCTTTGGATTGAAGGAGGAAGCAGGATCATCCAGAGGAAACCCAGGGCAGAACATATTAACTCAATGCACATATCTTCCCAGGAACTGAACCCAGAGCCCCAGCGCTGTGAGGCAGCGATGCAAACCATTGCACCACTGCGCTGCCCTAGCCCTTTTACATTTCAACTTTTAATATTACGTAAGCAAAGCAAATCATTTTCTGTCTTGGTTCAGAAAACGCAATAGGCTAAGAAAATAAACTACAACTAAGTAATTCTTGTGATTTCACAGGCTTGGCATGGTGTTTTCACATCTCAGCAGAAACCTGAAAGACTCAACTCTGTAGTAGGCTCAACCCTGGGGCAGTTTGTACAGCGGGCATGCAGTTTGTATGACAAGAATTACTTTACCTTCTGCCTTTCGAGTTGTAACTTAAAGCTCAGCATTTGTGCCTCGGTTATACATGATGCACTGGCCAGCTACACAAAAAACCTTCTTGACTTGTGTGTTTGTGCACCTAGTCCAATAACTTGTTCAGTAATTGCTATATTGATTGTTAATGTCATCATGTGTTAGTATAGAAGCCCATGGCTCAGTCATGTGGCAGAACAATCCAAGAGCTCATTGTTCATTCATCAGAGCCCTGATTGGGCCCGTGTCTTAAATAGCTGCAGGGCTGCAGATAAAGATCAGAAGATGATTGGGTGCACACATTCTTAACATGGCTGACCCGTGACATCTCGGGGGCAGGCAAGGAGCCTGTCATTATGCGCACAATGCATTTCTTTCTTCCCCTTATCTTCACAGATGACTTTGAGAGTTTTTTTATTAACTCGTTAATGACAAAAGTCATCATTAGAGGCATCAAGGAGGAAAAGGCTGGTGGGATGATGGGGGGGGATCATAGTTAATGCTAAGAGAGATGCAGCTGATTCCACCCATCCACCCTCATGCACACTTTGGTGTCAAACAGAGAAGCAGAGGAAAAGGGTCAGTCTGCTCCACTGACTTGACTAGAAAAGGCTATCTTGAAGTTCAAGATTTTATATAGATAGATAGATAGATAGATAGATAGATAGATACTTTATTGATCCCGTGAGGGAAATTGCAGTGCAACAGCAGCTTAACACACACAACACAGCCACAATGTAACGAATTATATAATAATAGTACAATACATACAATACAATACAAGAGTTACTCACAGTCCAGACGCACAAGAACAAACTAGAACAGAACAGTACACAGAAAATGTACTGATATCAATATCATAGCAGTAGTGACCTTCGCAGACAAACTCAAAAGACAAGACCGGGGCCATTTTCTAAGAGTTTTTCGTCTCCAATACAAAAGGCTCTGAAAACGTTTGGTCAACATTTAAAGAGTCCAAATCTAGAAAGAAGTGACACTAGAAAGAAATGCGAAAATGATGAAGGGAGTAATGCTTTCAATGTTGTTATGGAACATTAGCCAATTTTGTAATGAAATTCCAAAATGTGGATTGGAGCAATTTGTTTCTCCATATTGATTATCTGCAGATGTTCCGGGGGTTTTTACGTGTTTGTGTGTTTCCCTTTTTTAAGTTTTTTAAGTTTTAAGTTTTAAGTTTTTTTTTAAGTTAAATATGTCATTATAAATTCCTTTAAAAAGTTCCAATTCCAAAAAGCTTTTGGTCACAGCTTATAAATATGAGATTTTAAGCTCATGATGGAGATCCATAAGCTGTGATTCTGGAAACCATTTAAAACATTGCCTTCCCTTTGGCCATTAAAAATCATTATCTGTCCATCACGTCTGTCCAGTAGTCCATAACAAGGTGGTTTTAGGTACAGACATGATTAAACTCTTTGCTTCAAAGTGATGGCAAAGAAATATGACCTTACTGTACCCATCAGTTGATAATATCTTTCTAAAATGAGTCCTATACTTTGTGAGTTCTTAAAATGTTCGCGATACCACACCTTCCACTGATCTGTTAGGGCAACATTTTCTCTCTCTCTCTCTCCCTGTTGTTTGTTGTAATGTCTCTGCAATTACACTGTAAAAAACAAAGTCCTGTGAAAGATTGATAGCTTTGTTCTGTGGTTCAATTGTAAATTAGAAAGCAAGTCCCCCTGGGATAGACAGGCTCTATTTGTGATTAAGAAAAAAGCTCCATAATAGACTAATGGTGAAAATTTGCTCCCTCTTACTCACAGGCAATTAGCTTGATGAAATGGCCCCTATTTTTTGCATCCCGGATATGTAAACTGATATTATAATGAAGTGTCTGCTTGTTTATGCTATTATTTTCACCTCGATCTGCACAGGAAGTGGGATGACTGAGGATGGGGCTTTGTCCTGTGCTGTGCCATCCGCTAACACAGCCAACACCTTGTCTGAGTCGGAATACAGCACACAATGCAAAATGGAGCACTCTTGCAAGACACAAAAAAGATGCATTGTGTGATGAAGGTGGAGCTGGATGCAAAGTGGATAAGTATGCCCAACCTGACAATATGACAAAGAATCTTATCTGTCTCGGATAAATAACGCTGGAAATGTGCCTTGAGTCCTGGCACTACTGCCACTTTTCAGTTCAATATTTCACCCACATTCATACAACATTTTATCAGCATTCATGTTACATTTATAAAACAATAAAGATATAATTATGTCCCAGTGCTATTTTAATTGCACAATTCCTGCTTCAATGGTCTAATTGCTTTTTAAAAAATTAATGAATTACCAATTATTTTATTTCAAGACAAATTGACTCTACCGATACAATCCTCGTATCACCACGAGCGATAAGGACAGTGAACTCCTTTCATCGTCTGGGCCACCTACTTCTGATTGACTCTACAGGTCTCATAGTGGATGCCTGCAGCAGCGTTAGCATCAGTTATGGAAAAGATGCAGCTCTCAATACCAACAGTGTGCACATTGTGAACATATAGGCACCTGGCAAGTCAGAGGGTACCCAGGATACCCAGGCCACATCATGCCCACACTTCTTGATCAGTGATGATGATCAGCCTGTTCTGCACCACCTATTGGGTGGCAATAATAGGCCATAGCTTCACTATCTTCCACCCTGGTCAGTAGTGCCCCAGTATGGTGACCAATCTGCTGTAGGGGAATAACACAATAAACCAAGCTCCTGAAAGCTTGCTCATTAGAGCTCCAAAGGCACTGGGCTGTATCTGTGGTTAAAGAGTTAAAAGAGCAGTAGTCTTAACCTAGTGTCCTGACTAAACTCCACCCTGGGCTTGCTTATTCTGGTCTACCTACAGTAAAGCTCCCCCTCCATTCAATTGATGAAGCAGATTCTCATTTCTCCACCGGATCTGCTACTGTATGTAGTGAGGTTATGGGGCCATAATGACTGCCGCACCTCCCACATGTTGGTTCTTCACTTATGTGGTGAATAAAGTGATTCCCCTCTTATATAATCATTTTAAGATCCCGCAGAAGGAAAACACTACAGAAATTCACAAAAGTCCTCTTGTTGTTATTGGGGAATCCCAGCAACAGTCAGCTCAGGATGTATCCTGGATTTCAGCTGGCACTTGTACCTCAGTGCACAATCTGCATTCTAAAGAAACACTTTTCCAGCAGGAGATAGCCATTAGCCCCTTACACAGCTAGAATTTAAAAGCTGTTCATACAGAATGTCTCCATGATCTCCATCTCTCACTAAGTCAGTACATCTCAATTTCTCTCAGTTTGGGAAAACGTATATCAGTGCTCTTCAAGGTGTACTTGAGGGATCAGCAGCTACACATGCGCAGAATCAAGTCAGGACACATCAAAGCTGGGTTTCATGTTTAAAGTCAGAGGAACAGGTTGACATTTTTCTAACACCTTTTAGTAAATCCAGCAGTGAATATGTTTTGATTCTTTAGAAGCTCTCCATAAATATATAAAAAAATTGAAACTGTCTTGGGTGACAGTTTGAAATGAAGGTCAGTTTAATGATAAAGAATTTAAGAGATATGTTTCCTTTCCCCATCTTTTCTTGAATACTGAACGAGCTGAACCTGTATTTTATTTAGAAAATGGATGGATGTATACAGTATTGTCCTTGCTTATGAATTTTATGATGAGACCAAGAGAGGCCAGCAGGACTTTGTTTTACAGAAAGGAGCACTGAACCAGAAGACAATGGCAAATTAAAAGTAAAACAAAGCATTTGCTAACACATGGCTATATTCTTGGGGATGTCAGAACAGATAGGCCTTCAAGAGGACAGAAAACGTCCTGTATGTGGAAGCAATTACAATGAAGCCTGTGACTCATAATGCAGGCATTCTGTATGTTTTTCATTTATAGTTCAATGTCTATAGTTGCATACAGTAAATATGCAGGCAGCATTCTTCTACAAACTCATACACTTTGCATCACTTTACAGCTTTACATGTGAGTGTGCACTTTTTATGCTTGAATACATTTTTTTGTTTTCCTACAGATTTTATGGATTCTTGTAATTAATACCATGTCTTAATTTTTTTGTAAAATAAAACCAAGGCCCAATTTGAAAAAAAAGTGAAAGGAGAAAGTCGTATCTTTCTGTTATTGTAGCTGCAACAGCGAGTAGCTCCATTATGGGGCAATGAGATCAAACTCAATTCTGAAACTCACTCTCTCAGACAGTATTACCCTTGTAATACTGTGATGTAAAGGGTAAGAACAGGTGTACTATATTCACAACAATGCTCACAAAAATAAAAATGAGGGAAATTGGATTTATACAGTAACTGAGTTTATTATAACAGGACAGAAAGGAATATAGGCATTTCAGCTGCAGAAGAATCAACATCATATATGCCAGCAGCCATATCACTCTGCAACTCACAACTGGCAACCCACTGAAGCTCAGCACGTGTGAGCCTGGTCAGTACCTGGATGGGGGGACCTCCTGGGAAAAACTAAGGTTGCTACTGGAAGAGGTGTTAGTGGGGCCTGAAGGGGGCGCTCACCCTGTGGTCCATGTGGGTCCTAATCCCCCATTATAGTGACGGGAATAATATGCTGCAAACAGGCACCGTCCTTCGGATGAGATGTAAAACCGAGGTCCTGACTCTCTGTGGTCATTAAAAATCCCAGAGCGTTTCTTGAAAAGAGCAGTAGTGTAACCCTGGCATCCCGGCCAAATTTCCCATTGGCCTTTACCAATCATGGCCTCCTAATTATCCCAATATATGAACTGGCTTCATCACTCTGCTCTCCTCCCCACTGAGAGCTGGTGTGTGGGGAACGTTCTGGCGCACTATGGCTGCTGTCGCATCATCCAGGTGGGGCTGCACATCAGCGTTGGTGGAGGGGATTACCTGTAAAGTGATTTGAGTGGAGTGTCCAGATTAATATGATCTAGCTCTATTATTTCTCAACATGAGCAAGCAGAACTTCTAATTAATATGAATTAGCTCTATTATTTCTCAACATGAGCAAGCAGAACTTCTAATTTCTCTTTTTTGCATATATCTGTATATATTTTTGCTGTGTTACTTAAGAACCACATACATTTTCTAATGCATTAGACAAAGAAAAAACAAAGGTCTACTACCTGCAAATTCTTCAGAGTTCTGAGACCCTAGGTTATCAGCTGTTGTTCTGACAGTCTTTATGGTCATGTCTAAAGGAATAGTTCACTGTATTGTCTGTAACCAGCCGTACACTGGGGAAACAAAAAGAAAATTAGGTGACAACTTTGTGCAACATTTCCAAAGAATTTGAATACCACAGCATTTTGCAGTTGCCTGACAACTGACACTAAATCAGTGTTATAAAGCAAATGACAAAACTTTACAAAACAACAAAAAAAGAGAACTGATATTCCAACTGGTGACTTTGGAACCTTTGGAGAAAAAATATTCTTTCCTGCCATCATCCCAACACCATGCACAGATATTGTGAACAATGACAAGTTTAGTGCGATGTGGCTTTGTTTCTTTCTAAACAGCTAAAGATTGACCTCATCCTTCAGGAAACATCCTGGAACAAATGACTGTTTAATAACTTAAATCTTATTTGTACATTACAGTATGAGTTGTTGTAAAACATTGCAGCCCCCAGTACTGCTGTAACATGATGAGAGATAAGACTTAATTAATACGCATACACAAAATTCATAGGCCCTACATGCTCCTTACTACCCTAACATGGATGGTGTTCCATGTTACATAGATACAGCTGCAGCCATGTCTTAAATTAATGAATCTGCATTGTCTTCTTAACTTGCACTTACTTAAAAAGTGTTAAAAAGTATCATTAGCAAATATAGTTGAACTAACAGAACATATTACACCCAACATATCTATGAATAACCTTGATTCAGATACTGAGATGCAAAGCATTTTTCTGTAGTCATGCAGGGGTAGTTAGTGTCAAGTTAGAACATTAACTTGATGTTGCTACCTACCCACAGTAGTCACATTGAGACTTCACCCAACTTTGTCGAAAAAGCTGAAAGCCACCTGCTGTAATCTAGAGCATGTTTTAACTCAATAAACACATTTGAGCTAGAACTAGATTAGCATCTTAGAAACAAAAAAAATCCATTGTTTCTTCTAAAGTATTTCTCAGTGGCATCAAGTGATTGACTGGGTGTGATTTACACTATGAAGGGAAAAGAGTATGGGAATTAAAACAGGGCAATGTCTGAAATGCCGAGGCCAAGGTGTGCAAACATCCCAAAGGCTTCTCTTCTTTCAGGAGCAATTCCCTTGTCTCCCTTGGAGCTGTCCAGGTCCCTCCCACCTCTGTCACTTTGCCTGTTATAGTGTTTCATTCATAAAAGAAAGCTCCTGCTGCGATTATAGAAGTTTGCATGGTTGAGAACATCCTGCAGATTTGCTGTAAAGATAAAAGTTTCAAGTGCATTCTTCTGGGGATTAGTTTTCATACTTTTATAAGAAAGAAGCACTGAAACAAAGGTGTGCAATCTGTTTTACTCTGAAAGGCTCTTCCATTGCTCCTCACACCAATGCTATAAGAAAGATCTTAATTGAGGATTAAGGATTAGTTGCAAACGGACTAATGTTAAACATTGATGTAATGACCTTTGCTGATCAAGTTCAGTCGAGGCCAAGGAAAAGTGTCTAAAGGGATCAATCCCTTAGAGAGGGTGTTAAAGGCTGCATCTGAGGGTGTTCTTTTGTCACTGTAAGAAATCCACTTCCCAAGCAAACGTTTCACACATAAACTGAGCATATTGCCAGGACAAAATATTACACAAAGCCCTCTCTGTGTGCCATTTTCCATGTTATCCCATCATCATTTATAATATCTGTTAACGCTAAGGGTTTAAAAAAGTAAAAGTAATAGCTTACCATTTGACATAGCAGTTCAAAGTCTATATAGCTAAGCGCTCTGGGATGTCGGCAAAATGCCGTGAGAAAGCCTAATATGTTATTGGTTATTGCTAACACCCTACAAAGACAGGAAGGACCTGTTCATAAAGACTGTGCTATTTGTTTGTTGTTAGCCTTGGGTTTGTACCCAGCTGTATTTAAAGCTCTGGAACATCATGTTAAAGTACCAAAAACAATTTTAAAAAAATCTAAAAAATATCCATTATAAAGATTTTCTTAGTATTCAGATGTTGGGCCCAAGGAAAGTGTAGTTAAAAACAATTAAACTGCTGCACACACAATGAAAGGAAAGGTGGAGTAACCTAAATATGTGCTAATGGTAGCACATGGTAGCACCTCAAATGCACTGAAAACAGCATAATAAAGGTTCTCAACAAACCGAACATTTGCAAGTGTCCACTTACACTCAAACCAATTAATTCGTATACTGCCAATCACCTGTTGCTCGTGCTCAGGCAAGCCTACCCTATGAACTCTCCTCAGAATCTCTACCAAGATCAAACTTTGTCTCTTTCCCTCCGAGAAGGTCACACAAAAAAAATCCCAAATTCTTTTCTTTTGTAGCCAAAGCGGATAAAAAAAAATCACACATTCTGGATCCCCAGCCAAGGTCATCACATTAGTTTTATTAGCAATTAAATGAATTATGTGGAAAAAAACACATATTTTCCAAAAATAGAAACTATTTTTCTACCAAAATCAAGTCTCTTACGTCCAAGCAACAGAGTTAGCATACTTTGGCAGTTCTTGAAATGAACAAAACAACAGCATAAACAGACAAACGAAACCAGCCCACAATAAAATCTGACTAACGAGGCAGGCGTTCTTGTAAAAATCCAAACACATTTTCCTTCAAAAAGTGGCCTGCGCAGTTTCAAGATAACAGATGGCTGCTTGGAGCATTTCACCAAACTAGTCCCAACAGTGTTCTTCCTAATTGTGCTCCTCTGACATCATGTGGGAAAAAAAGAAAAACTCAAACTTACAGATCCACCCACCCTTTTGTCATTCTGAGGTATGAGAGTGGTGGCAGAACTGTTGATTCAAAGTATTAATAAACATCTAAATTAATATCACAGCACAATTCAGAAACATAACCTGCATTTTTGCCTCGTTATCATACCTTAGGCAGGAAGACGAAACCAATATCCTGCTGATTCCAAAAGTAAGCACACACTCTTACAATTCTCAAAGCCATGTTGAAGTAATTAACCCCCCTCCCTTCACCTCTTTTTTGACACTATTACTGATTTACTCGTTCTGAGAGGAAGGTAACAGAGATCTTTTTGTTTACTGTCAAACAGATGGTAAAGCACACAAATTCACTTATGCTATGACTATTATTTGGGACCTTGTCCAAGAAATGTAAAGACAAAATCATTCTTTATTTGAAGTTCAAAATGAAGCTGAATCATTTGAAATGAAAAAAAAACTATCATCAGTACCAGATATTTTTTAGATCATACAGTATAGATGCAATGTTTACTGTTGTCATTACTTGAAGTGTACAAGGCTGACCTGTGCTCCTGGCAGGTGTACAATCAGAGCTCCTAAACACAGACCGCAGATATCATTAATTCTCTTAGTAGGATAAGGCTGGATTAAGCTGCTTTGGAATAATTGAAGGATCTGCCCCTGAAACATAAGAAACATTAGCTTGTGTCTGAACCACATCAAATCTTTTCTTACTTGGTGCTTCAGAAGTGCTGCCCACATCAAGTATTTGTATGCCAGCAAGAGGAGTTCTTTGATGGGAATATGTAAAGAATTACAATGTTTACATAAAGAATTTTTGCAAAGAATGTGGAAGCTGATGCTGTCCCTTGTAAATGCAAGTACACATACTGCATCTATGTACTGTAGCTTTTGGTGTTTTACCAGTACAACGATACAGGTCTCAAAACATTAGACAGGTCACAAAGAATGAGAGAAGAACATTCAACCCACTTTATAGTTTGTAGATGACTGATCTGAGGGTCCCATCCAGCCTTTTCCCAAAAAAAGAACAATTTTTAGCTTCAGCAACATGGCTGGGTAGCCTGTTCCCAGGCTACCCTCACAGCCAAATGTGTAAAGAAACGTTACTGTTCTCAGATTTAAAAGCAGTCTCACCAAGTTTCACTCATGACCTCTAGTTCGTCTTTCACTGCTGATACAAAAGAAGTCCAGTGGGTTAACAGGGCCTGTGCCTTTGAGGATTTTAAATACTTGAATCAATCGTAGTCTTCTCTGTTTCTAGACTTCTTCCAAACAGAATGTGCACCCTTACCACATCAATCTCACAAGAAAAAGAAAGTTTTATCATTTCTAACTTTGGGGCCTGCTTTATTTGTAGAATATTCCCCCTAGGACTTGAGGCTTGTACAGTAGCAAATATTGATTAAGCATGAAGGCCCTTGAGTTTTGTTCTTTGACTTTTTGTTTTCCACAAATAGGTCACCCCTTAAAAGCTATTCTTTTCTTTTCTCCCATAAGGATGTTCCTGTTAATGAGATAATTCATCTGAGTGTACCCTTAATAGCTATGCTAAAACGCTGCCAATTTTTTCCTTTTTGTTACAAACGGGTAACTACTTAAAAATTCTAAAATTATCCTGTGCTTTTAATTGCATCCAATGCACAAGTTCATTATACTGTGTCTTTGTTTTGTCAGCCTCTTTTAAGTTGACTTGGCCAATATCAGTATGATTTAAAAACAACAAATGAGGCATCATCCTGGATACTTCCTGGTCAAAGGAATATTTTAATTTAGTTTTAGGCTGTAATAGATAACACACTGTTGGCTTTTGTTTTGATTGCTGTGAGATAAAATATAACTTTGCAGGAAACAAATTTGTGCTTAGCTTACCTCATGTTTTTTATTTCGGGACAGGGTAACTGAACTTGGCTAAATGTGAAATTAACAACATCACAGTGATAAGGGCAACACTTCAAAGGAGGAAAACAAGACTGTGACAGATGGGAGGACTGGTTAAGAGGAGGTAGGATGTTTTAAAGTTTGCCAGTGCCAGTCCTTGAGTGGGTCTGCTTTGAGAAAGATCATATAAACATTACACTCTGTCTGGGTAATTGATCCCAAATGCTGTTTGACAACGGTTTTCATTGCCGACACTTCACATGCTTACTGAACATAGCTGAGTTTTTTGGCAGCACTGTGAATGCCACAACAACTCAGCACTCATTAAATCTCGTGTAGTGTGAGGTTTTCTCCTCCTCAGATAGCCTGCTATAGAAATTAGAAAAAGGCACCAGCTGAGTGAGCTGTTGTCGTAGACTGTTCTAAGAATCTCTTCCTGGTTTGAAAAACTTTGGGTTAGGGACTGTAGTTTGAAAAAGGAGCAGATATGCCAGTATATAACCACAGAATGCCCCATTTTCCCAGAGAAAACACCAGCCTTTTGAATGCCCCTCACACAGAGTACCAGAAACTGTTGCATTTTTATAAGCTTTATTTTATGTTGTAAATGCATACTTTATTTTCCTGTGTCAAGGCTCATCAATGGAACACAGCTCAATATTCTGTCCCACGCACATTACAACCTAAAGGATTTTCCCACTAACTGGGGCAGAAGAGGGGTGCTAAGGAGAGTTTTGGTGTATAGAGAAGAGGCACAGTTAGGTGAGTTATCCGGACTTAAAAATAAAAACATGGTGAAAAACTGAATGTGTGAACTGCAGCAATTAACTGCCGTATACATAAACAATTGCAGGCTCAAATTGATCTATTGTTGCATACATTATATGCAATTTGCATGTTGACAGTAATAAGTTGACTACATGAATCAAATTCTGACACTTAGGTCAAATTTGAAACCCTTATAATTATGCAGCTCCAGAGTCAGCAAGTGCTTGAGCCTCTTGAAGGAGAGAGCAAGCAGCCCCTCTTCTCTCAATGTCGTGACCTTGCAGCTCTTACTGGTGTGCCATAGCGGTACAACAGGCATGAGGACGGCAGCCTGATCTGAAGTCCAGTGCTGGTAGAAAAACAAATCTAAGCAGAAAAATGCAACAGTGATATTTGGGGTTCACCATCAAATATGTGCACTATGGTAAAAAAGATGTATTTCAGAACAACAATGCCTTTTAAAGCTTCGAACTCTTACCTTGCTTTTCCAGAATAAATAGCCATCTCCTCCTTCGAAAGGCACAGAGAAGCTGGCTCACATTATGCACTCTGCCGTGACATAGTTTTCTAAGTCTGCTTAAAGTGCTGTAATTATACAACACATACTGTAGGATGGGTATTGTCTGCTCCATTTCATTAATACCCTACTTCTGGCATTTAAATTTGGGACAAAAACAGCACAATCAATCATATTTATATACATACAGCATCTCCAAAGATAAGGCTTAACTGCAATGCAAATGAGCTGTGGTGATCAGTGCTCAACGTCATTAATACATTGTTAATACTTTCATTCAGGGCGCGTTAACCGCAAGGGTGAGTGAAGAGACCTTTAACACTAGTAAACAGTTTACCAGCCGGCGGCAGGAGATCCAGCCATTCTAGTCTAGCTGTAAAACGTATAACAACTTTAATATAGATGCAATACCGGCATTTCAGAGTTCCAGCAAAAAAAAAATACCACAGGTTTAAAAATAATAAATGAAGTTGAATAAGCTCCTATAATGAATGTCTATGGAATTTTATTTTTTCTTCAACGTTAAAGATCCTTACCCAGTGTTTCCTCACACCACCTTCTTGAAGGTTTTTAACACCTCACCTGGTCCTTGAAATTAAGCTTCGGAGAAAGAACAGGGGGAGCCTGCATAGTCTCACACTTAAACGTCTAGAGCACTGAGCTGACATCATGTTCTCAGATAAAACACTAACAACCTCCACTGATGGAAAGGAACATTTTATTCACTCAGACTCCGCTCTGAAAATGATCACAGGAACATATGGATAACCTTTCAATATCGTGGGTTTTTTTTTTAATATTCCACTTGCCAGGATACAGTCTTTTCCTAGAATAGAGATTCATAGGGCAGGTTAGTGTGATGACTGATCAAACAACCCAAAACCTGCCTCACCGGGCAGCACAGAACTTTTTACTTTTGACACCAGGCACCGCACAGACAGTGGGACTGAAGTGCCAAGCAGCACTGTTTCCTTATGGTCTGCTAACTAGCTGTTTTCAAAAACCTGGACAGGTAAGCATAATAAGCTTGAAATTTCCAAGTGTTGGCCACAAGCCACTGTTGGCTATTTCTCCCAGTAGTCCTCATTAGAAAAAAGCTGCTTCCAATTAGGTCCAATCCACACGCCGAATCAATCTTCCTCCGCAGGCCCCTGCTCTTTGATTAATTCTGAAAATATTTATATTTCCTAATAACTCGAATCTTGTCCAGCGGCCCATGATTAAACCCAGACAGAGGCGGCAAATGGAATGAGAGAAGGAAAGAGTGGAAAATAATATCTTTTTTTTTTTCACTGTGGCTCGCTATTAGAGAGAAATGGAAACCTGGCAATTTGAAGCTGTAAAGCTGTCAGCTTGAGTTCTGTAATAAATAAAGATTTAGGGCTTCATGTGAACCAAACTGAACTTTTTTGTGTTAAATTCATTTTTAACACCATTGATCCATATTTTTACAAAAAAAATACTTCAAGTCTCTTAAAAAATAACAATTGCTTATTGTTCACCACCAGTGCATATTCCCTTGGTGTTAAATCACTTCCAGAAAAAAAAAATCCAAAATTGCAATATAAATCCAAATAATCATGTTAGTAATTTAAAAAACAGAATTCTGAAAACATACATTAACTTGTTTAATATACATGTATAGAAGCTGTAAACAACATACTCAATGTTCAACATTTACAAGTATCATATACTGTATTTAAAAGACTTCATACAAATCTTATACAAAACAAGTACAAATAATATTTGTTGTCTTGGCATAATTTTAGCAAATCCATTACCTGCCTTACAGGGTAACAAACTGTGCTTGCCGTTAGATTCAAGAAAACAAAAAAGTACAAACAACACAGTAAAAATAACCTCCATTCACCATAAATGTTGTGATTGATCGCCAACTAAGGAATAGAGGGGAATCTTACATTCAGACCTTAGACATCCATTCCAGTTAAATGGCAATTTTGTCAATGAAAAGATTAAATTTATAAATAATCAGAGCTGTCCGTAATCATTAACACAAAAGAAGAAAACATTGTGTGAGATGTGAATATTAAGCACTGAAACACTGAAAATTCTGTGTTCTACCTGTCCTGTATTTTTCTGAGTTGTAAAATGTTAGTCTAAGCAGGAGATCTAATAATGACAATAATGAAATTTGCGCAGGAAATTTCCATGGAGCAGTACTACAAGGTACTACATACAACAGAGTAAATTGAAAGAGAGGGGAAAGAAATTAAACACATTTTTCGAGGGTATGTTTCAATTAAGAATGAGCAATCTAAAAGCTTTAATCTCATGTAAATCAAAATGTGTTATTTGTTTTCCTTTCTCACCAGGATATTAAGTGCCCTCTATATACCACCAAAAACATTTTGTAAGTTTGTAATCGGGATTTGTGATGGTCCACCTTTCTGTCTGTGTCTTTCAGACCTATTTACTACATTTACCTCGCTACACCTATGGTATCTGGGACTGTCCCTGTATGATATTAATATGTGAACTCCAGAATGGGGTGTCACTGGTTCACCACAGATGATGTGTGACACGGCACCTCCTGGTGCATTAATCTCTGACATCAGGATAATGGGAAAGGAATGTTATAGCTCCTTTCACCAGGGTTTTTGTTAACACAGTCTCTGCTTCCCAAATAAATGAGAAGCAAGAATAAACAAAATTTAAAAACTAGAAAAGGATTTTTTCCTCCTCCCCATATAAATTAATATCAAGGAACATGCACACATATATCTTCCCATAAAGTGTGATTTTCCAAAATTTAGTTTTGTTTGATTAAGTGTCTAATGGTCGTGATTGTCTGATAACTAAGCATTTGCCTGTAATTTATCTTGTGTCTGAGGATAAATTTACAGCAAAGCAGTGCTTTCCCAACACTGACAAGTCCTATTAATCTTCTTCAGACACATTTCAATAGGTGGCTACATCTGCACCATGTGACGCCTAATGTCTCCACTGCCTGACATCCAGGAAAGCTGAGAAAGTGGATCTATGTCTTGTGTGCTACATCAGGGCACTGCACAATAGTACATGTATTTTTTAAGTAAAACGGTGTCTTTCAATTGCTTGTCGAAAACTGACACTGGCCTTAGCTCAAGGTAAATAAAAATTAAAAATGGGTTTAAAGTTAACTACTTGTCTAGTAATAATATATAGGCATGCAGTCCATGTTTGTATGTTTATTTTCATACATACCGCTACTATACAATCAATAATACATAAATGAGCTCAGGATCTAATCAATATATTTTCTATTGTGATCAGTTTTAGGAACTTTTTAAAAGAAATACATTATAGTTATTTATTTAAATTCAAAATAGAAATAGGCAGGTGTACAGTATACATTCTGGAAAGCTATGAATTTTCCAAAACAGTACAGAATAAGTATTAAATACATTTATTTTATATCAGCTGCACTATTTTAGAGCTAGAGTTGTTATGAATACAATTTCTAGTTTGAGACATTGTGAATGTGTTTTCTTTTGAAATGTAAATTGTGAAAATGCCGACTAATTCAAAGTTTTTTTTTTATTTTCTTGATCACAATTATTAGAGAAGAGCTCTTTTAATTGCAATTACGCATTTATTCAGCTTTGCATGTTGTGAAAGCATATTCATATTCATATTTTTTCTGTTTATTTCAGATGCCTAAAAAAATCGTCTCGGTAGAAGGAATAGTTTAGAAGAGTTTGGGATTCCAATCTTGTTTAGACCAATTTTTTTACATTGTTTTCAGTTATCTTTACATTTCTCCCTTCATGTTTTCTAATATAAGCAGAGGCTTTCTAGCACTAGAAGACGTGGTAGACCTCAAGATGTAATGTAACGTTGCCTCAGTCCCATTTCTTGGTGGCCTGCAGGCAGTGCTGCTTTAAATTCTCCACATCGTCATCCTCGCCAGCCAGAGTTCATCCAGAATGATCAGTCCAAAAGCATTCTTAAAAAAAGTCTCTAACTTTTGCCAAATAAAGCAGAAGTCAATCTTTTCTTTTTATCTAGATTTTTAAAGAGTGACTGCTTTCTAGTAATTTTTCATTCTTCTCTCTTTGTGCTGACATCTTAACACTTGATTCTTCATTTAGCTCCTGTATGGTCAAAGCACATGAATTTTCAGCTGTTACCTAATCAGTTCAATAATATGTACAAAATGATGAAAGAAGAATCAATGTCTTATATGTATATAATAATATGTATATATAATTTGTCTAAATACATAGTATACACAATAAGCCTTTGCTGTGCAACATTCAATATGAATGGTTTTATGAAACAATGCTATTTGTAAAAGTATTTTATTGTAATTTTCCTACTATTCAAGAACTGTATTTTGTTTATTGTTTTTTTCCTTCTTATTTTCTATCAATCTTTAAAAATATACTTAAGCTTATTTTAAAATAAAAGGAAACAATTTATGATTGTTCCCAGCTAGTCGTCAATTTATACCTTATGATTAAAAAATATGTTGTTTTTTTAAATTCCATTGAATGGTCAGTTTGTCGGAAAAGAAGTCCCCATACTAACAGTTGAACTTGATTTCATTATATCCTCTCTGTTGTCCCCGAGTGTGCAGAACATTGTAGCTTATTCCACAGGAGGCAGAACAGAAAAAAACAAAGTAAAAAATGTACTTACATTTGAACAAAAACATGAAATGAAAAGAAAATATTCGAAGAAAACAACTTCACACAGACCATGATGTATGTACCTCAAGGGATTTCCTTATTTGTTTCTTAATTGTTTCTGGCCAGAAAAAAAAATACATTTCCTCAATGGTTTTCAGATGTTAACTGAAAGTATTTTATGAAAAGCAGCAGTGTTACTCGTGCATAAACGAAAGGCTTAACAAATCTAACATTCCTCAGAAAGATGCATTTTGCCTTTTTTTACCTTTCTTTCCTATCAGAAGAAATGTATCCCTCCTGCTTGAACTAAAAAAGAAGCCTTCAGGTTAAACAAAGAAGCTTAATAGTGCATTAATAAGACAATCATGGCCTTACTCATGAATAACAGTCCAATCATTGATTTATATATACTGTACATATTCTAACAAAATGCAAATGCAATATCTAGGAACATTTTAGAAAGTTAAAAAGTACCAGCTAGAAAACCTTTTAATTCTGCTTGAGTAATAATGAGCAAATATATATTAAACTGCTGCAGACAGAAGTGTGACGTGTCTCTGCTGACATTTTTGCTGTGCAAAGAAAGTAAACGGGGCTAAAGTTGTATCACCAAAGAAAGAAAAAATATTATGCCTGGTGAAAAACTATGTAGGTGGAGCAGGATAGTTTAAAAACAGGTGGACCCCACAACATTTTATTATGGGTTCAGACACTGAGAAATGAGAACACCTCTTTGTAATACAAGTGATGTTTCAGTTGTTTGTTGCGGCTGTTGTGTAAGTGCTCATCGCTGTGGTGTGTGGGTTCAAAATCGCACGTGAAATGATTCTAAACAAAATGAAGTGTAATGCCCAGTATTTAAGTCATTGTCACACCTCTTTTGTGCAAATCTGGTCTTTTAAGCCTTTTTTATTAAAGTCTCATTTTGTAGATAGAGTGGACGTGTGGGTCACTTTGCTCTTTTTGGCAAAAAATGAAGGGGTGAGGCTCAACACCTAAAAAAATCATTAATTGCTGATTTTATGATATGACAGTTGAAACACAATTTAAATTGTGTGGTAGAATGCCACCAGTGTAACTCAAGCAATAACTGATTAAAGATATATCCGTGCACTGCAAAAACACAGCTGAAACCTTGTGCTGTTACCTGAAAAAAAAATGAACCTGCAGCTCACATCAAAAGCAGACCCCCTTGCACTCAGGAGTCACTATGTTGTGGGTGGCAGGTTGAAAACTCTGAGTACGAGTTATACAAGACAAATTAAGTCCTTCTGTGTCAGGAGCTCTCTGCTGTGGATAACATTCATGACAAAAAATTATTGAACACACACTAGATCAACTTTCATTTTAATGTGACTTACTTGACCCATCACTCTTAAAAAAAAAAGATAAAACAAAACTTGATGGAATAACTCCAGTGCAACATTACACCCAACCTGTCTCTTTCTATTATCGTCCTTTTAAAGTGTATATAACATTTTTTAAAGAAATGTAGACGGTAGAGATAGAAGAAAGGAGTCTGGCATTCAGCCTAAAGAGAAATCATTGAAACAAATTAATCCTTCGCCGTTTAAATTGACACTGTAATCCATCATCGGTGAATCGAACTCTGTAAGCTATCTTGAATCTGCTGCTTTCTTAGATTGGCCCTCAGGGCAAGCAGACACCAAGGGGAAAAGAGTAACCAACACCTTTGAATTTACAACAGAAAAACAGACGTACTATCCCCATTCTCGGATATGGTTTTGGCTCCTTGTTGTTCTCAACATCACAAAAATATCAGACACAAGAAGCTTTTATTTGTACATTTAACACGTCTTTTACATTTCTGTGTACACCGGCATTTGTGAATTATGACCTTCATCATAAAAAAATACAATTTGCACATACAAGAACATACATCCTTTTGCTCGTGTCAGTTAGATTTTATAAATCGGGGGGCTTGTCGTTTTCAGTTACACAGATTAAGTAGCATTGGTGTGGTTTGGTAAGCATTTTCAAAGAGTAAGCAAGCATAAATCATAACATTCATCCAAAACTATCAAATTAGTGAACTTCCCAAAAATTGACCTTTGTTAACTGTTAAGGGTAAATGATATACAGTTGATCTCGGTTTTACAAAAAGGTGGATTATCGAATATGCAGAAGGTAACCAAGATTTGTTAAAAGCTGTCATTAATCTCATAACTGCATGAGACTTATTTCAGTCACTGTACAGGTATTGTATTGAGCAGACTCCAATGTGCTTGGGACCACTTTGGCTCTTTAATATTATATTATTCTGTCATACGCTATTTTATCCAAATAAACGCATACACAGAGGTTTGTTTTTTCTTCTTCGGTATACTGACTGGGAGAGGTTATTCTTGTCCTGTTTTCACGTGACATGTTGCTAAATATTTTATTCTTTTTGTTGTGGAAAGGTTTAGACGTACGGTAAGAGAGACTGCAGATATGACAACACGGCCCCTTCTCCCACCCCCACTGGAATAAAATTAATGTGCCTCAGCCATGCCCAGGGGGGACCACCTTCTAATGGGGATGATAGATGAGCCTCCATCTTTTGCTTTAGGTCTATGCAGAATGCTCGTACAGTATGCAGCTGTGTTTCTCTTTATATCACTTTTTACCTCCGCCAATATCACACCTATTCATAACGCACCCTGTCGAGACGCCATCTCTGTGCCATATCTGGAGTGCCATTCAGGCCCTGTAATCAAAATGAAATGGGTGAGCAACCAACTCTAATGTTTATTTGCTTTTTGTGACATTAGAATGGTGCCCATTTGAAAAGCTCTGCTTTGGTGTCTCAACACTGCAACCCAGTGCTGAGAGAGTGGCACCTTTCAAGTCTCTCATCCCACCAGTCTGAGTTTTCAGGTGTGCAGTACTGGTACACTGCAGGGGAGAGTGAAAAAGGCACATGCATGGCATTGCGCCATCACGATCAAGCTTAAAGCCACATGATTTGTTTTTCTAAAAACCTGCAATTTTTTCTTACATATTGTCTTTCTCTTTTCTTCATTTCTCCATGGAGTGATTGCAGCTTTGTCAGTTTCGCAGCATAAACATTTCTTAAAACAAAAACCTCACCCTTACATCAGACTGAAGGAAAGAAATATAGGTGCTTTCTAGGGACTTAGATTATATAAATCATGGGAAGGATTAAAACTACTGATGATATTTCCTGTTTAAAGCATTACCTGTAAAACACCTTGCTAAATCAGAAGTCATTTTCTTCGTGCTCCTTTGTGCACATGATAGTACGGACAATTGCAGTAAAATATTAATTTCAGGACTATTACAGAAAGTGTTGCTTTTCTTAGCCTCACAGAGGACCTCTGAAATCAGTCCCCATGCTGCCAACACACCACATCTACTTCTGATCATTATTAACCTTGGCTGGAATTGAACTGGTGACACAGAGGTGAAAGGCTTCGTGTCCTGGTGTCAATTCTCGGAATCACTCAGCTGTGTAAACTTGCACAATGAAGCCATTAAAGGCCACAGGTCTGCAAAACCTCCTTCAGCAGGTGCGACTGTGGCTCTACCTGTGCTTTGCCGAAAGTCCTGTTAGGTTCTGCTCACCTGTTTATCCTTTCCAAGTCATTATTAGTGTCCATGCTTTATGTAAAGGAAAGGAAAACCTAATAGCAATAACAGCTCATCTGTTCACCTCTCAAACCTAAGTGCTGTTCTGTCGGTTTTACTGCTTTTGTTCTTTTCTTTGTCATTTCCGAAGACTGAGAACGGTCTTTTAAAAACCTCGCTTTCGAGGAACCTGTATTTGGCAGGGTCACTGTCATACAACTTGGTATTATTTCTAAATCTGGAAACAAAAAAGTTCTGCCACTGCAGCAAGGTCTAATATTCAAGGCATTGCTTTGCACAAAAACCATGAATGAGACTAAATAAAAAACAAGCAAGAATAGTACTTGAAAAAATATGATTTTAGTGTGAAGCAAATAGGCAATGCCTTAAATGAGCTGCAGTCTACAACTACTATGAAATGGCAATGTAAACACACTTATACTTTTTGTTTTCACCAAGACAGAACTTATTTAATAGAAGCAAATACAAGATTGCATCTCATTAAACACTGAAATTGAAATGAAAATCCAAATATCAACAGTTTACTCATAGAGGTAAACATCACATAAAGCTCCAGTACACTGTACCAGTCATGTTTAACATAATGTTTTTCTAGATAACTTCTGAGTATAAATATGTGAAGAGTTCATTGAAATTAAACTCGTGGAAACACTAGTGCAAGGCACACTATCTTATTTACCTTTAATTGTATCTGAAGGTCCAATTCAGCTCTCATTCTGTCCCCAGGCAAATCTGCTGAAGGTGGTGACAGAAACATTAATACTTTATTTGGATTACAAATGTAATAAAATAATACAGATTTCCATCACATTCAGTGGACCTTAACCACGTTTCACTACAGTGATATCCAGTTAACGTATTCTGTGCTATGTTGGTTGACAGACTATTCTGTAATTTCTACCATTCACCAGCTCAGAATTAATTCAGTGTTTCAGACAGACACAGAATAACATGACCAAATTCCTGGCATCAGTGTTAGGTTTGCAGCTTTTAATCTTCTTTAATTGTGATATTAGTTTTATTGCATCTTTCTTATTAAGATTTCCCTGTTCTGCTAGTTTCCCTGCCTGTGTCTCATTTATTATACCACTCACTAATACTCTGTCTCTTCTAAATGAAGGACTACGAACAATTCAAAGTTTTACACAATAGATGCATTTCAACAGCATTTTGGTAAGGAGCATTCCAGCTGTGCTTAAACAGCTGTGCTTCAGAGCAATTACAGATAGACAGACAGACAATATTTGACTGATAAACACTGCTGCACTTATATAGGAGCTGGCATAATTATAAAAAGATAATGCATAACTCTGATTATTGCATCATCAGGCAGTGACAGCAAAGAAAGGCATTGTTGTAGTTCCCTGGTTTGCATTATTCTCCATGTTCATTAGGATAGTGTTACTTAAAGCAAGTGAAAACAATACAGTAGACAAGCTTTTTCACTGGGTTTTCAATGACTAGCCTCAGCTACAGTATACGGGACTTCAGCAACTCGAAGATAATTAGAATAACATGCAATCCAGTTTTAAAGCAAACAATTGAAGTGAAAGATAATTTAACAACCATCAGAAAAAAATAGTATTTTAATGGCTATACGGTGCAAAAAAACACATTCATATATACAGTATAAGTATACATACATATTTATATACTGGGGATACAAGGCTAAACTCTAAGCATTATCAGAATTTTAAAAACTCTGCATTTTTAATTCTAAATTACATAATTAAACTTTATTGTTGACAATAAAACTGGATAAGCAAGGACTACACATTACTGTCTCAGCAAGTGGATAGAAACATTTTGAAAGATTAAACTATAAGAAGAATTTCAGATCTACAAGAGGAAAAATAAATATTTCCCCCCAAAAGGGATAAATAAGTAAAATCTAAATTAAAAAAGAGGGAGGGGCTGGGGGTTTGGGGTTAAAGATATATTATTGTTACACTGACAATTGAGGAAACCTCAAACTTCAAACTTCATGACTCACTAGATGCACCCTAAATGCAAACACATGTTTTCAACATGCAAACTTCACCACGCTGTGCTTTGCCCAAACTAAATTTCTAACCAGAGCTGCATTGTGATCTGAAGAGCTGCGCAGTCTTAAACAATCCTGAGGCAATGGTGTTGTTTTAAAGCTGAAAGTAATGTCGAACAAATTACAACATACTTGGGCATGAAGCCAGTGTGCTGTGTACAATAAAACCATAATCCTATTGAATTTGCCAGTAACTGATGTGAGGGACTTTAGTAGAGGCTGTAGATTTCTGTAAAAAAATGTTTATTAAGTTCAGAAACTTAATGCAGTATTAAAAAAATAAAATTGTAAGCTCTCCCCCATTATTTTCACAAACACCTTAGGACTCTTTGAAAACAGGTCCTTCTGCTCAGCCCACTGTAATTGATAGCACCAAACAGTTTCATTGCAAACTGCATGCAAAAAAAAAGAAAAAAAACTGTTTTCATTATTTTATTGGTAATGTCAGCTTTATTTACAAACATTCAACACTATGTACTCCTTTCAAGAGACATTACAGACATTATTTTTAGTTTAAACCTTTCAAAAGAAATGTACAAAGTGATATCTAAACAAGTGAGAACAATTTAAACTAATTACTGTGTTAACAAATTCTTAACAATGAGAAAGGTGTTTATACAAACAGAAATGCATTTAGCGGGTTGTGTTACAAGCTTTAGAATGTTTATTTTATGATTGATGGTATTTTAATATAATTAAATACACATATAAAAAGATAAAAGTACACTTTTCTAATAAGAGAACTTTCACAAGATTGAATATAGCATAATCGTTTTTCACTTTATACATTGTATTTTTTCACATTAAAACTGGAAAGACTCAAAACAAAAAAAATCTAGGAATTTTGTAATTACTGTCCAAAAATATAATATACAAAGCTTTCTTCTCTTATGAATTAAAAAATGAAATTTGTTTTTGATTTACTTTAGGTTGAAAGTTCAATGCTAATTTCTAGTGCAGCCTTGGATTAAACTGTTGAATATTCTTCAACAAAACATTATAAAAACAGAAGCAAAACAATATTTATTTAGTCTCTTCGTATGTTTTCATTTTCACAAGAAGAACTATGAATATATACAAAGCTAAAGTGGTTTAAAGCTCCAAGTGTCTATCAACAGACTAAAATGTACTATAAGCATGCTTCTGCCGCAGATAATAAACCACCTATTTCTACATTTTTGGTCTGATGCCATACATACAGGAAAGGGTGAGGATTCACATCAGCATCATGCATTGTTGTAGTTACAGCTTAAAACCTATCATTTTTAAATGAAAATAAGAAAAAATGTTATTTCTTAATGAGTAGGCAATATACACCAGCACCTTAGTCACCCTTACCTTAGTGATTACTGTAAATGCTTCAAATCCAAAGGAATGAAACACAAAAGAAAAAAAGAATAATATTCTGTTCTAACTACATCAGGTAGCTAAGGACTGGAGAATAAATTGACCATGGGTTAAGAAAGGAGGTTATGCTGAGCTGACTGCTGCAAAGTCAGACAAGAAAAGGACAGAAAGAAAAGTCAAGTCCCAACCTCTGAAATCAATTCACACATATCAAGCATATGGGAACTGTGCACTGCTTTAGTGTCACCTAGAAAATCCTAACAATGGAAAGGCATTTGGTAACACTTCCATACTGTACTGCTTTTAAATGTGTTCGGTATTGTGTACCTATTGGTAAGTGTCTCATACAGAAAGATGTTCAATGTTTTGCGTGAGGTCTAGTTAAGGTCCCTACATACCTTTAAACTGAATGACACATGTATTGTAAATTTATCCCTGATGGATGTGCTTGGATGAGATCTGGAAACCTAACAGAATTCAGTTCTTGCCTTCCCCAGAATTTCCATACCCATACAGGGAAAACAAAACGTTTGGGGGGGGGGGGAAGCTTATTACGCACACCTTTAATAATAATAATGGTAATAATAATAATAATAATAATAATAATAATAATAATAATAATAATAATAATAATCCCACTTTGATAGAGTGCCCAGTTATTTATTCATTATTAGTTTAAAGAATATCACAAATACTCTCATTATGTTTAAAAAAAATCCTGCTTGTTTGAAGTATAGCGGTGGATGTCGAGCTTTCAAAGAGAAAGCGACTTCTTTCCGTGCGCGCGCGCCCGCGCCCGCGCCCGCGCCACGCTTAGGGAAACACGGGACAAGTCGCCAATAGGTAAGGATTATCAGGTCAAGTACGATAAACTTTCGAAAACCTAGAGTCTTTAAGAAAAAAGTACTCAGTACAAGACGGGTTGCTTTTCTCAAGTCCGTAGTTATACACCGTCTCCTTGGGTCTTACCAAATCCTACCTCTCTTTCTACTCACACTCCAGTATTGAAAGCGTCACTTCTGTTAGGTCAGAAAATTCAGTGAATAAGTATCGATTGTGAACCATACACGAAAATGACAAATGTGTTGATAGTATTTTAACTATTCTACTATTGCAGTTTGCCTGGCAATATGAACGAAATTTCTGAAGCCTGCGTGCACATATGATTTGCAGTGCCAAACCTTTCTGTGTGCATACTGTGGTTTGCCGATCTGTTCTACAGAAAGCACAAATATGTACCGTATCAAAATGATTTGGTTTGTAAGGGCGGTATTCTCAAATATTGAGGCTAAACATGGCTGTCAATTAGCCTATACATAGGCGCGTAGATGTGCATACAGTATAAACGTTATCTCTTCCCATGTTGTTCAGGTTTTTAACAATATGAGGAAACAATGTCTATCGCCTGTCAGACATTAATGGTGCGTCGTGTGCGCCTGCAGTTAAGGATCCAAGTTATTTTAAAAAGTTTAAGACATTATTTTCTTACACTCAGTTAATCTAACCATTGAAAGTATGCCACATTACATTTTAAAATAATTTGAAAAAGTAAGAAGTAATTTAATTTTGTTGACATCCGCTCAATCTGTATTTTTGTAAGGCCGCAATC
The DNA here is from genome assembly GCF_055471065.1 of Atractosteus spatula. Taxonomy (NCBI): domain Eukaryota; kingdom Metazoa; phylum Chordata; class Actinopteri; order Semionotiformes; family Lepisosteidae; genus Atractosteus; species Atractosteus spatula. Next base: position 56,120,020 of record NC_142712.1, read on the forward strand.
CGTGTGGGTCAAGGACCTACCGCACTGTACAATGTACAAAATAGTTCAAAATACAACGTGAGCTCGAGTTTTGTGAAGAAGAACTGGCTAACTGAAATTAACAATGAACGACTCAAAATCCGCTTTTTAAGATTTAGAGTAAGAATTACACAATCATAGATAATGGGTTTATAGTACATATAACAATTGTTTCTGTAAATTCCTTGGCCGAACACTGTGCTTGAATGTTTACCATTCTGTGCCTCTTAAAATCCCCATTCGCTCAGCTGTTAGGTAGTCTTTCATATGTTTTTTGTTAATGAGGATAGTTTATTTCCATATCGAAGACTATGTAACCATTGTGTTCTTGTGTGTTTTAGACGGAAAATTACTGTAAATATATAATATATAACATTCCTTTTTTTAGCCCAAAGATGGCCTTTTTGCGTCGTTTGTTGAGGGTATTTGTTGATGTTGCTAGTATGAATTGAACAAGTGCTGCGTTAAGTTTTGATCTAAACGCAGCCTCTTTTTTAATGTACCTTGATTATGGAGTAACTGGAAAAATGTTAATGGTAATGTAGCCTATATTATGTCCTCAGTGGAATGCGGCTGAAATCCATAATAGTTTATGTGTATTACATTAACCTTTCGTGCATAATTAGATATTTGATATATGTATATTGTCTGTCGTGAGTTTCTTCCTTTAAGGTGTTAAAGTTCTTTTTGTCCAGCTGACAATGACGAATGGGAAACTGTTAAAAAATCCTAATAATTAAGAGAGGAAAAGCAGTTCTTTACCAAAGCGGCACAGAGACATTTATCTGATGCGGAAACTTCATTTAGCTGTGGTAAGGCTTAAGCAGTGTTCCTGAGGAAACTTGTGTTTTGCTGTTTCGAGTGTGATTAGCACAAAAATTATAATCATCACTGTCATCGTCCAGGAAATAGAAAATTTTAACATACATTTAGAAAATATGCAATAGTGAGCAATGTTGAACAAAGAACTTCATTGTGCATGTAAATTTAAAGACTCTTCTTCTGTTTTTCTTAGCCCATTTTCTCACACACAGCTCTAAAAAGCACCTCCTGGAAAGAAGGGCTTGACAGACAGACGAATTGATAGATCGATCAATTAAGTGAGACCAATTGGTTTGGGTTTGCAGAGCACATAGTGAGCGAAATTCTTTCCTCGTTGACTTATTTTTTCTCGTCTTCTGACTCAATCAGCCTCTTAAAGTTGATTAGCCCGGTTAACCTTTGCTCTGCTCTGGGTCTGGAGGGGTTAATCAGGCCAGGATCTCAGTGACCCACGGGTCAGGATCCCACTGTCTCCGCTCCATTGGCAAGGGCGGCGATAAGATTACAGTCAACTTTTTTACGACACAGAGAGCCTCTCACCTGCACATATCCGCTTAATCGATACAGGGTTTAAACTCAAGGGAGTCTCGGCGTCCTTAATGAGGTTCTGCCTTATACCTAGGATAAGGTAATAGCACTGCTCTTCATTAGGCAGCGGACTGCTTCGAGGTTAGCAAAAGACATACAGAGGAAAAACATTAAGAATGACAAATCTGGATTACAGAAGAGTACGTCTCTTCGTGTATATGTTTATATATGTTTATATGCTGTCAATTTCCCCCGCTACTGTATACCTTCACTGTATGCATTTGCGGTTACACCTTGCGCTTGACGTGGCGTATAACTTCACAAAACTTCGCTGCTTTTTCCCTTGGCTATTATGTCATCCAAGCTTTTAAAATAAGAGCTGTCATTCTTTGAACCTAAAATGTGTCCGCTTTTCATCACCCTGAGCTCACTTTAACGGAGTCTTTGCTCTCTGCTCTCGAATGTATATTTTGCTTCGCTTGTTGTTCCTACAGCCCATACCTGTGTCTCCCGATGAAACTAACTTCTTGTTCAAGCCATTCGCGGTCAGCAATTCGCCGGAGCCCGCACTCACAGCACCTCGCGCTCTTAACAACAGGGTCTCTCTTAATCGCCGGCTATCGATTCACCTAACTCCTCTCAGCCACCTCAGGACACATCTTAGAGCACCGCGGCTCAGAGTGTGCTCTTTGCTTTACAAACAATAATAAAGTGATTTACCCCTTTCTCTCTGCGCTCCAAACAGGGAAAAATCGTTAAAGTTCCTGCTATTTGTGTGTGATCAGTAAATATTTAGCGCGGTGACATCTCCGGCTCGGGTCCTAATCGATGGGGATCCCAATAGGTGGTTGCCTATTGTGTGTGGAAGCTTGCTGGGATCTATTTAAAGGTACTCTTTATGTGGAAAGGAAAAGCCTTTCATCGTGTTGGGTACTCAGAAGAAAAAAAGTTATTTTTCACTACAAACCCAATTGTCTACTCATCCATCATCTTTGTTATTTTACCAATTAGTAGATTAATTATTTTGAAACTGTTTGATGCCTTTGTTTAAGGAATCTCAAAAGGCAAACATTGCAAGGATCTTCTATTTAATTTCTTACCACTATTCTAAGACTTATTAGTAAGTACAATTATCTCCTATGATTTTAATGTTTATTCCTAACTCTATCTGCATTTCCAGTTCTGAAGCCTTCAATCCGCATACCTTCGGCCGTGTCTTGAGAATAAAGAAACCAGACGTGATTTAAAATGTTTGTAAAAAAAAACATAAGTTCATTTTTAGACATTTAGGTTCAATGTTATGACTGCATTTTGACCTATCCCAAACGGAGTGGGTCCATCACCAATCAATACTAATCAATACAGTATTTAATCTTAATCCTACCTGTAACCTCACTAGTTACACTAGTTGTGAAACTCATCTAGACATGAAAATGTGCCTGTAGACAATGTTAAGAATTTTCGTTTTAGTTCCAAAGCTTCATTTGAAGTATTTAGCATCAACCGAGGCAGAAAATGTTGCACACGTTTTTTGGTTGAGAGAGCACCTATGTATCCATTGAAAGGCGGTGATCCGAAAAGACAAGGGGGGACAAATAAAAATCGATTTTAAGCGACCCCCTCTGTCCTTTTCTCACAATTCAGAGACCAGTTCTTCCGAGACAAAGGTCGATTTGGGAATTTTTTCCTTGAAAAGCACGCACATACTTCGTATGAATCCCTAAACAATCTGAAATTCATCCAAACCCTGTTTAAAGCCGCGGTGGTAAATGTTTTGAGATCATCTACAAAGTGCACGGAGAAAGAAAAGTAAAGAAATAATCATAGTGGAAACTTGAAAAGATTACGTTCACTGTCTTGATAGGGTTTAGGACAGGCGACATCTGTGACCCTAAAGTTCAAATCAAACTGTCAGAAGAAAGAAATTACATTGTGAAAAAAAGATCATCAGCTGTAATAATGACGGTATTTTAGGACGGGTAGTTTTGGGGTATTAGTAAATGGGTACTATGTCTCAAGATGAATAATTTGTCGGTTTAGCACATGCACGCATCATATCTATAATAACTACAGACTGTATCAATATGTTTTCTGCTGCGGAATCCGTACATCGGGCTTGTATTGTACATTTAGCAATAAAACTAATAAAACTATTAAGCCTGTACTGTAAAATTAACTTATATCCAACGCATTTAAATGGAAGCAAAGACAAGCTTATTCGATCACCGGTTAATTTTAATTCCGTGAGATTTTCCAATACATCAAAGCTTAAAGACTCGCGTTGTCAGATCAGTCGCGAATTCCATTATTTGCTTTGACAAATATGTATATACAGATGCTTATGAAAATGCTTTAACTCTGTATTTTTTAATCCATACCGCTGTTTTTTAAGCGTTGTGCCTAAAGGCAATGAAAGTGTTCTCGGTGTCACGGAGCCAGAGTTTGCTTTGCCTAAAACGAGCAAACGGAAGCGTACAAATCACTTCAATGGCTGCGATGAATGACTTTTTTCCTCGCTAATGCGGGGGTTTATAAATTCATAAAACTAAGTTTATACGACGGCGACAGAAAGACAGGTGTCTATATCTGCATTCCCTCCCTCTCACCCAGCCCACACAATGCAGTAGGGTGTACTAGCGCGTCTGCCTTCTGTGGAACAGAAAAGACAGGCAGAAGCACCCTAAAGGCGTCGGGAAAATTCCCCAAAGGCGCGACTTAACCTTCAGATTTTGTTTTTCTTAAGAAAATCCTCTGAAAGTTTTCCCGTCTTTTTTTAAATGTTGCGCATGAAGATCTAGCCAAAGAAAAGTGAAAGTTAAAACACAAATCGAAATCACTCCCTATTCGGTTGTTAATATTAATGTACTTTTTGCTTCTCCTTCAAAGGTTGCAGCCTACTTTTTTATCAGTTTGCATAATCGCTTAAATAAACATTAAGAAGTGTTTTTGTGTGTATTCAATAGAGAAAAAAAACGTCAGGTGGGAAGACAACGTTGACTCTACTGCCAAAACAGAAGACTTCTTGGTCTTTCTTTCCTGGGTAATATTAAAGGCGAAGATGCAACACGCAGAAGATGAGCACAGAAAACTTGCCTTTGGTACGTTTGTCAAAAAATGCTTTTGGTTTTTTTTTATAAGGATGAGCAGACTGTATTAATGTGAGACATGCACAGGTGAGGTGTGTCACTTCGTACTAACCTACATCAAACGGGTTTAGCCTGTATATACATTGGCGTATAAGCACGGTTCGGGTACTGCAAAACAACTTAAGCAACGAAGGCTGTTTCGATTAGGGTCTTCCTGCTAAAAGATCAATGTACATGTTGCAAATGACCCTTTCATTCCGCTGTACGCAAAAGTCTTGATGTCCTTAGGGTACGCTAAGCCTTTTTTGAGCGTGTTTTCTTCGCCGCGAACAGTCTGCTGTAGATGTAGCAATGCGAGAAGAAAGTAAAAGATTTTATAAACATTATGCGAAAGCTAAAATGTTTAGCTTTATGGCTAGACAGTTCTAAGATATTAATTTGATTTACAACATTGTATATCCCTCGCTGAAAGTCGTTTTATTTACGACCCGTCTGATTGCACGGGAATGAAAACAGCCAGGACGAGTATCCTTCCATTTATCAAACAAATGGCGCAAAATGTGCATACTCACCATCGGAATGGTATGGTCAAGATCCAGCATGTGACGATATAATTTACAGAAAGCGCGTATTCTGTTTGGCAGCCGGTTTTCAAAAAGGAAAGGAACAGTGATATGATTCGAGAGGGAAAAAAAAAGTGTTTTGAGGGGGGGGAAATATCAATAATAGTTTGATACAAAAGCCAAAAACTCAAATCAGCTCCGGTATGTATCCAAAACCCAGAAAAAAACGGAGGAAAAGGAAAAACAAAACAAAGCAGAGACCCAAATGCGTTGTTCAGCTACATCCAAGCCAATTAGCAGAAAATCCTAAAGCATTAATCAGATTAAAATGGGCACAAGTTTCTTTGGTGTTGGTGAGAGACGCAAGATCGGAGCGTTTTCCCTTTAAGAGGACTCCTCTGTATTAAGCCTAGAATTGAGGCAGAGATGATCCATACGCTAGGGGGCACCCAGATACTGTGATAGATCCCGTCTTTGGCATTTTTTTTTCTTTCTGGCCAGCATATGCTCTGATTTAGCACTGTAAATTTTTCAGTGGACCCAACTCTGACAGCCCCTGGTGATTTTCAAAGTACCACAAGCCAGCGGTTAAAAATTGCACCGACTTGGAAGTTCAGAAGCGCACAGGGAGCCACATTTTCTCTTCACGGTGGCTCAGTGTCTTCGAATGAAAACAGAACTCAGGCGATTGTTAAAATGAGGAGAATAGCAATTCTAAACATGAATTTACCGCTCCGTGCCCATATGATCCATTTAAAGCATTTTTTTCCCACACACGGCAAACAGCCTTTTTACATGTTCTCCTACATATATGTCCAGTATATGTAGATAACTGTATATTGGCAACATAGACAGTTCTATTCTCCACATATGGCATCATATTTTGGTTTAATTATTATTTTGGGGCATATTTTTCATACTCGCCCGTCTTCTCCTCTGCGTTTTTCTGCTGACGGATCTTAGAGGTCTGATCATTTTTTTTTTGTATTTTTTAAATAGTGTATACCGAAAAATCTAATATATCTTCGTCAATCCTTTACCACGTTCCATATAAACATTTAACCCAAGCTTTTAATTAGACGGTCCAGTAGATACTTTGTCAGATAGGTAATAGCCCACTTCAAATGACTATATGACACCGACATATGCCTCTATATGTAGATAGCAATATATTTCATACACACAAATGTATAAATATAAATGTAATGTCTATGTGCGTTAATTATTCCTATCCCAAAGTACAAGAGATGTCGCTTTCTTGCAAAGAGGAAGTTTGCTTATATATAAATACATTTTTCTGCTGACTGTGCCTAAGTAATATTTCAGTTCAACGTGTTTATACTTACATTTGCATATATGTGTATGTTGCTGTGCTTTACTTTTAGAATTCCAACCAAGGGATCTTTTTTTTCTTTTGAGAATGAATTGATCCACATTGTTAGGAAAGACTGGAATATGTTTGTGGAAAACGCAAACTGAACCAGGAATCTTCGGGAAATGTATTTTTTACATTTATAATGTTTATAATGTTTTTTCTCCTGTCCTAACCTTGTCTATGCAATTATGAACTCTGAAGTTTACCTTCTTTAAAAAATCATTGATGACAAATTACTTAGATTTTATTTTAAAAAGGGACTAAGGTGACTTGTAAGGTATTGTTCCTCTTTATAAGATCACTCCTTCTTTAAATTTAATTACAAAGGAAGACCTAACGCTATCGAAGTCTCAGGACTACATTTTCCGTCAGTTTTATTCTCTGAAACAGAAACCGACAAAGCCTACAGAAGCATAGCCAAATTGAGGCGAAAACTTTTGCGTTTTCTTTAAAAATCGATAAACAATACTATGTAAGCGTTGTGTATATGAAAAAAAGTTTTAGAAATAAAATCATGCAGAGGGTATTTTCCCTGCTCAGCGCATTTTTGCTGAGTAACCTAATGTATCATCTATCTACGTTGTAAGAACAAGAGTTGGATGTCTCATTTTATATATGAAAACCATCTAAAATACATAGGCTGTAGCCTAGACTGGATATCTATAAACTGAATGCAGTTTTAATTTCTGGGTTGACTATGCATAGATATATTCATGAATTTAGTTAATTTGCTGCGCCAGATATTTATTACACTAGAGATGAATTCTATCACAAACACGATGCAACACTGCCCCAAAAAAGCGGGCATCAACCATTTTGGTCAAAATGTGAAAAATATTATTTGGAACTTATTGATGCTCCGAGTAATCCCTCTAAAGAAGCCATCTAAATAGATGGACGCTAACTTTTATTGTTAGCTGAGGGGAGACTTTGTTTTAACCCGGCAAGACGTGGCAAATGTCACTCTGGTCGCGTAAGACAAGCGAAGGCTTATTTTTAAGCTATGTGAGCGGCAAATAACATCTTCAGGAATATTTGCGCGACCGAACTACATGTATCAGTGTGATTATTCACAGATAAAGAACATTGTTCAACATCAATGTCAGTGTCCATGTGCAATGTATTGTACATTCTGCAACATATATTTGGGGGGTACATTTGTCAATGCGTGTGTGTATTTTTTTTTGCTTCAATCTCCGACACAGATGGTCAATTTCTAATTAAACCGTTTCACCGGGTTTTATTCCCTTATAATAAAGGTAGATTTAAGAGCTAGCGAGGAAGAGCGTGGTCACAGCGCCTCGCCGTCAGGCTATATGTCTCTCTTTAGGACCGAGCGGCCCCCCTACCCACCTCCCCCCCTCCCCACCTTTGGCAAAGCACCAAGTAGCACAAGTGCCGACTGGCCAATGGGGTGGAGGGGGCGGTCCGGGAGTTCTGACCAGTCAAACACAGTCGCTTTCCTTATAAGGCAGCTCGTCGCCATGGTAACGTGTGCTAAGTTGCAGCAGTCGTGTCAAAGTTCACTATATAGAGAGCTCAGTGAGCTGATCAGAGAGAAAGCACTCTGCCAGCCCAGCTCCTACAAATCGCATTCACTTCCTAACCTCCCCCTTTTTAACATATTTGATCACTTTGATTCCCTGTTCTTTTTTTATTATTATTTTTACGCGCATGAAGGAGGTTCTATAGGTTGTGATCTTTTTTTTTCATTATTATTACTATTGCCTGCCGGAGAGTTGACTTCATATTTGTCTCAAGCACTAGACTCCAACTGCCGCTGCTGCTACCTCTGTAAGAAGGAAAAGAAGAAGCAGTGATATTTATACATATTGTCTTTTTTTATGAGGTGGTGGTTTTCTCCAGGACATCTACTTGGGATCGCTAGCTGCTGGTATCGTGAAGAGTTGAGTTTTTCTTTTTTTTTTGGTGCGTGTGTGTGTTCCTTACTCTTTAACCTCTCCGTCCATTTCCTTTATTCTCGGTCGCCTTTTTGCGTTCCCCTTTTTTTTTCTTTTAATTTTTTCTTTTTTTTTTCTTGATGGTTTTTTCCTGAATGGCTGACTGCAGGCACCGCTGGACTTGGCCTCTAAACGCACAGCTGCTCTCCAGCTCGTCCACACATCAGGTTTAAACAGCAACAACAACAACAACAACGGCAACAACAACGACAACAACAAAAAGAGAAAACTGAAAAATTAAACAAAAAATACAACCGAGCATTTGAAGCTATTTTCCTCAAGTTTCGTCGGACTACCGAACTGAACCCGCGTCCCGAAGATATCCCTGTGCTGCTGCTCTGACTTTCACTCGCTCCCAAGCTCGCTTCCCCGAAAGAGAAATCAAAGCACCGCCACACCAAAAACGGGGACAAAAAAAGTTTCTTAACGTTGTCTGATAGATATGGCAATGGTAGTGTGGAGAGGCTCCCAGGACGATGTGGCCGAATCTCAGGGCACCCTGTCTTCACAAGCCCCTCAAGGACCGCTTTCCCTCCCCACCCCTCAGCCGGGCCAGCTCAACCTCGCCGCCCCGCAAGTTGCCCCACCGACCCCTCAGACCCCCGTGCAAGGCGGGCCTCCCAGCACCACGGCGCAGTCCACGCCGACGAACCAGACCAGCCAGAACCAAACGGGGGAGAAGCAGCAGCCGCAGCACATTGAGTGCGTGGTTTGCGGGGACAAGTCGAGTGGCAAGCACTATGGTCAGTTCACATGCGAGGGCTGCAAAAGCTTCTTCAAACGGAGCGTACGGAGAAACCTCAGTTATACGTGCCGTGCCAACAGGAACTGTCCCATTGACCAGCACCACCGCAATCAGTGTCAGTACTGCCGCCTCAAAAAATGCCTCAAAGTTGGCATGAGACGGGAAGGTATTGGGATTTTTGTTTTTACTTCTGTCGATGTCTTTGTGTTTGAGAAAGAAAAAAAATGTGATTTATTATTTTCTTTTTTTTTGTAAACCCCTCCTCTCTGTACTCTCCCGAGTCTTCTTCGTGAGGCTCCCGGAGAGGAACAAGCGAGCTGCCGCCTTCGTTACTTCTGTATGCTTTCCAGACGAAGCGTATAGCTGTCCCTTTCCCCCCTCCGTGTCTCGGTGCAGTCCGGTTTTATTTTCTTATTAAGGTCGTCGTTTTATCAAGGCTTGGCGTGTTCGGAATTTATCGAGCCGCCAGCTTTTTAAGAAGAAACCCAAGAGATATGTATCTGTGGATTTCTGTAATGTAGTGTGAGGGATATGCTGAGATATTATGGCGAAGCTAGGAGAAGAGCTTGTTTTGTTTTTTTAAATCGTCCATTCCTTATGATTCGGAAATCGCGTCCTTCCCGTTTGGGCTTTCATTTGAATTTGTTTTGGAAAATCCTGGTCTACCATGTGCGTAGAAGAGGGTAAGAAATGCTAAATAATAATGGCAGTGCCGTGTTTTAAAAATAGTCCTGCCGAGCGCTAGTTTTCTGGAGTGCAGAACTGCGCCGGTGGTTTTAAGTAGGTTAAGGGTTAGGGCTGAGCTTTCCATCGGTCAGGCTGCGGTTCACACACATATACATATATGTTATTGAATGTACGATCAAAAAAATCTATCTTTTAAAAAGAACGGAACTGAGAGCACATAAAAAGGCGAGGAGGACAATACATTTTAAAACAACTCCAACACGAGCCGCTTTCGTTTGATACTACAGGTCATGCCCGAACTGCACAGGCAACACCAAATAGCGCAGCACCAACGCGTTGTTTTTAATTTTTCTTTCTTCAGCAAAACACTCACACGGCAGGCTCATCTGTGTAATTCGCGCGAATTGATGTGTAATGCACCAGAAATGGGCAAATATTCTGAAACAGCGCGAGAAACAAGTCTAGCCCGCATTTAATGACATGGCCTTGTCTTGCTGAAGTTTTCAACATGCTGTCAAATCGGTTGTTATAAGTAACTAAAGTAACTGATGCCGTTGTCTGTGAAGATATTTAAACACAGTATATTTTGTTTGGTTTTTTCTGTGTGTGTGTGTTTTAACTGAAACGGCTACATGCGAGGGTGGTGAAAATGTATTGCATGTGTAGAATTCAGGCATCAATATCTGCAGTTTCTCTTTTTACTGCAGCGGTTCAAAGGGGACGGATGCCGCCCACACAGCCACACCACGGTCAGTTCGCCTTGACAAATGGGGACCCTCTGCACTGCCATTCCTACTTATCCGGATATATCTCTCTTCTTCTGAGAGCGGAGCCCTACCCGACCTCCCGGTATGGCAGTCAGTGCATGCAGCCCAACAACATCATGGGCATCGAAAACATTTGTGAACTGGCTGCCAGGATGCTGTTCAGCGCCGTGGAGTGGGCTAGGAATATCCCTTTCTTTCCAGACCTCCAGATAACGGACCAGGTGGCCCTGCTGAGGTTAACCTGGAGCGAGTTATTTGTGCTTAACGCTGCCCAGTGCTCAATGCCTCTCCATGTGGCTCCACTGCTGGCGGCGGCTGGCCTGCACGCCTCGCCAATGTCTGCGGACAGAGTTGTCGCCTTCATGGACCACATTCGGATCTTCCAAGAACAAGTGGAGAAACTCAAAGCGTTGCATGTTGACTCTGCTGAATACAGTTGCTTAAAGGCCATTGTGCTTTTCACCTCAGGTAAGCAATGATACGTCTTATCAGGATCGTACTTTTAGGTTATATATATATTAAATATTGCATTACGGGAAAAAACGATTGGATTTTTTAAAGACAATATTCAGGTTTGAAAAATGATACCGTGAAACAGTTCATTGGAATGAAGGGGCTGTAATATCAATACGATAATTAGACACACGTATTAGCGTTTTATTTGTAGTTATGTGCCTTTGGAATGATTAAAAAACGTTTACAAATTAAAACGAAACTAAACAACAATCCAAACACAAAGAAAATCATTAACAATAATAATTTTATTATTTATATGATTGAACAGTAGTGTGTAAAAGATAACTCTGCCCCATGGCTCAGGAGAAAATGACACACATTCCAAAATAACACTTGTATGTTGTTCTGACATGCACACTGGATAACTGAGGGCTCAAAAACTGCCTCTTATTAATTGTCTATCCAGTACTTGAAAGTTCAGAGAAAGTTATTAAAATCACCCTTCTGTAATCTATATAAGGAGCACATCCCTACCAATATCTCTTGAGTTCGTATCCAATCACATTGTAAGAATAATACTTTTACATTCTATACATGTGTGTTTGTGATATTATTGTGAAAAGTAAAGTAATAACATTAATTTTATTAAAATACAGTTTTAAACATCACAATAACATGCTTCAGTAAGATGGCAAAAAGGGTGACGGACGTATCTTGCACGTTCTTTTTATTAATTTAGTGTTTTTTTTCCATCTTCAATACATACAGAACATCTGTATGCGTTGCTCAATATAGCTGGGTTCAGAAACGGATAGAAGTGTGTCACGTGTTTAAGAAAAATCTGGGAACATCAAGTGAAGACATGGGCCTAATGTTCTATTTCCACATATTAAACTCCTGGCTTGTTAAATGACATTTTTCAAGCTGGAGTGTGCCAGTTATGGTGTGTCTTAAATTACACAAAAACATGTCTCCCCGAAGTTAAGATTAATAAAGTAATTACTCATCAGAGACCCAAGGCTTGATATCAGGAAACAGAAATTTTCAGTTTATGTGGGAAAAAGCCTCACAATCCTTTACTTGTTATGTTAGGGTGATCTGGGGATCCAAGACATTCTCTGGATCTGTTCCAGAGCCGGGTCATGACCGAACTTCCCCCTTGCATGATTACTTCACACATTAAAAGGGGGGAAAAATGAAATATATTTTAATCTCGAATAATTTATCTTCTGCACCTCTCTGTGTGTTGCTCTCTGTGTGTATGCATGCACAGAAGTAATATTGAACACATTCGTGCATGTGCGCCGTTAATTTGTTTAGTAATGCGAAAAGAGCATTTTGTGTCTAGTCGGGCTCTGTGGAAGGGCTCCTCGCTATCTGGAGCAGGACTCAGCTAGTCTTCTTGCTGCGGAGAAATCAGAGCTTTTGTCTTTTACCATTCGGGGTAAACATCCAAACCAGGATCTCGGGATTCTTCAGCAGCCTTCCAAAGCCAGAGGCCTGCTTCACGGAGAGCAAAGCGCTTCTGTACTGCAACGCTGGCTTTTAAACACAGCGCAATGTAAAATGCAAACATATAAATAGCTCGAGCTCGCGTTTGCTCCATGTCTGCGACGGCCATATTTATTTGTTATTACAGCTATTCGTATGAATCTGTGAGAATATTTTAGACCGTCTTAGCTGTCAAATGGGGGGCTAGCATTAGTCCTTAAGCGAAATGAAAAATGCAGTACAAAGGTCAGGTCACAACCCCTGATGTTGTTTATAGCTGAAGCAAAGCTCCCTGCATTACAATGTCTAGGATCTCAAATAGTTACTTTTCTCCGAGGTCTTTAAAAAAAAAAATCACAACCGCAGAAGATAGAGGTGAATATGTTCGTGGTTGGTTTTGAATGGCCCGAACTGCAAAGTAGCTTTAGAAAAAGGCTCTTGTCAGTTTTATTTATTTGTAAAACACCGAGTAAAATAAAGAAAGTGAACAGGAGAATAGAAAAGCACGATAAAATTTTGATTATGTGAACTTGAGAACAGTTTTCGGTTAGCTTCAAATACGTGATAGTTAATGCCTCAGACTTCAGGGAGGTTACACAGAAGTGAACTAACAATTAAGTGAATTACATGCACGGATCTATCACCTGAAAGCTTCTCCCCTCCTAAAGTTAAGCTGAATATACATGTACAGACAAAAGATATTGGGCTAAAATAATAAAACATGTATAGCCAAGAGTCAGTCACTTTACTGCTGAAACTGCAGGTTTACTTTTAGCCTTTCATTGCTATTTAATTTATTCTAAATTGACCCATCCAGAAAGTTTTAGAGTGGTCTTAAATTAAGACAGCAAGCATCCAATCGGACAAAAATATCTGTAAAGGTATTTTCACACCATGATTTTTTTTTTCCGAAGAAATAACCTAAAGGGAACCGTCGTAGATAAAGATGGTTCCGGCCATCTGTTAGGCCCATATTCTCCTTCGCGACTGAAAAAAAAAGATTACTCTGTATGATACAATTACATAACATTGCATACATGATCCGTAAAACACGGTGTGTATTTTTAGCTTGCGCAAAGGAGAAGGAAAATAATGACTTGTCACTTTTAATTGCAGGATTGAAGGGCCTGTGTACTTTCTTGTGTACGAATTAGTATTTTAAATTGAATCAATTTCTTTTTTTTTTGCTTCCCCCCGCTTCTAGATGCTTGTGGTCTCTCAGATGTGGCCCATGTGGAAAGTTTGCAGGAAAAGTCCCAGTGTGCTTTGGAAGAATACGTTAGGAGCCAGTACCCTAACCAACCAACTCGGTTCGGGAAGCTTTTACTGCGCCTGCCTTCTCTTCGCACAGTTTCATCTTCAGTCATAGAGCAATTATTTTTCGTCCGTTTGGTAGGTAAAACGCCAATTGAGACCCTCATCAGGGATATGTTGCTATCTGGAAGCAGTTTTAACTGGCCCTACATGTCCATTCAATAAACCTAGACGGGCGAAAGAAGGAAAGGGCAAACTTGAGACTCCAATAGGTAGCGCTTCTTCTGCTGAAAGGGGCATCGTCTGTTACACGAGTTTACTTTAAGGAAGAGGCGTTTAAAAGAATAAAGGACTGTGAATATAAAAAGGACGTTCAGCGAACTTTCGAATGCATTTTAAGAACTCCTGTGTCGTTCTGAACAACTTGCTACTTATCATTCTTTGTAAAAAAAAGGATTTTTTTTTCTTTTTGGTAAACTTTTGAGGAAAAAAAGAAACTATATAAAAGTGCATTTAAAAGGAGAATTTGGAGAAAATTAGGAGAAAAGGAAAAAAAGTAAGTTTTCTTTTCCAAATTATTATAAATTGTCCTGTGTCCATGTATCTATAGCTGTTTTTGTATTTTTTTTTTCTTCTGGTTCCAAACCGGCTTATTACGTGGTTCTGTAGTATACAGTTTTTGATATAACCATGGCTTCTTATCAAACAGAGAAACTACTATCATATAAAATGTTCTGCAAGAATTAAAACTAAATTCATGTCAACGTAGAGGGGGAACACTAATTTTATACAATTCAGAATGATGGAAGCGCACTTACTGTAAGGGTGACCCAGACGTTTTCGGGGGCTGGTGTGACGTTGGGCTTTCAGTTTTAACCCTGTTTAGTGACCAGAAAACTTCATTGGACTAACCTGTAGGACAGTATGAAAAGTTGGGGATTCCTCGTTAATATTGCGGCAAAGTCTTGTGTCCAAGACACGTTACAATTCTAAGTGACAGTCTATTAAATGAGTTATACTGCTCTGCGTTTCCCATGTCGTGTATCTTAAAGGACCTTTTGCATGTCTCATTGTAAGGCGTTTGTGGTATATATTCTTTATAAAGCCCCTTTTTAAAAAATTTTCCATTGGATTAGATATTATGTTGGCACTTGAGGTTAATGTGGAAAAATCCTAGGATTTAAACAATATGTTTATAAGCCCAGAGATTTTTTTTAAAAATCGTGCTACATGATGTGTATCCTGTAGAAATTTTTAAATATTTGAAATGTTGGAGTTGAGTCAAATTCCAAGAACATAAAATGAAAGTATATGGGAATTCAAATATTAATTGCTGGGTGGAACATGTTAGGGTTTACATGTGTATTTGAATCAATCCCTCGTTCAATTGGAATGCCCTTAGGTTTCTTATCTGCCTTGCCATAGTGATATACGAAAATATTTAGAATTTCATAAATAATAGCGGAGCAGGGGGTGCCGTTTAAATATTAGTTTAAAAGGAAAAGCTTAAGCAGTATTATAGAAATACCTGAAATTGTTCAAATTGTGTTATCTTTACAAATGCCCTTATATGTCAAACATTAAGTGCCTGTAAAGAGGAAAAGATGAATCTCTTACGAAATGAGAATTAAGTGTTGGAATCCTTCGGAACACAAGTTCGGAACGTCAGTTGTCTATTTTACACACAAAAGACACAAGCAGTTAGCAGCAGTATTGTTGTAAATATAGGTCAGTTCTTTTCAATGAGATTTCCTTTATACAAAGTATATGTGATTAAGAAAACAAATCTGTGGTTGCCATTTTTTTTTGTAATTCAAAATGTCTTCAAATTGAGTGACAGACTTAGCTAGTAGCACTGAAGGTTCTGTTTTTAATGTATATAAATATTACGGAAAAATAATTTGATTTTTTTATATATATATTTAGACTGTGAACGCATGGCCACAGGTCGCTAACCTATTTTACATTTGGTATATATAAATGTAAATGTTTTTGATTGTATAGATATAATCTGTGCATTCAGTACAATAGCCCTTGTATTTAAAAAAATAAAAAAAAATAAAAAAAAACAAAAAAGGTTAAATAATAAGACTTAACAGGGTGAGCTGGTTTGGAAGAGGGTAGTTATTTTGTTTTTGTGTTTTGCTCCTTTTTCGGTCTGTGGCAGATGCCGTGTATGTTTGAAAGCTTGCAATTTTGTCCTTGTTTGAGGTTTTTCAACGCCACACGCGACACCATGTTGTGGTCAGATAAAAAGGGATCATCTTTGTATAGCTGGTTGAACAGTGATCTTTGGCTGTTCAAATGCCACATATGGACCAGAGAATGATACATGATTGTAATTATGAACAGTTTAAACAACTGACCCACGTTTTTATATATAAATATATATAAAAATATATTACTGCAGGGTATTGATAACGTATAGATACTTTTTTTATTATTAATTGCAAGTGATATACGTGAGTGTGTGTGGAAGTTTATAGTTGAAAACAATTCTTGTTTGTTTGTGTTAGCTTATTGTAAACAAGCATTCTGTTGTAAATTTGTTCTTGGTATTAAATTATAATTTATGAATTTGAAATCAAAAGGCGTTCCCTGTTTTATTGTTTCCCTCGATTTGAAAATATAACATCAGCGGGTCTGAATGCAGAGAAAGAACTAAGATGAAACGGGAAGGAACGGAGGCGAGGGGGGTGCTGAGTTTGGGTGGTGTGAGGGCTGGGTTCAGATTAATATTGGCGTTTTATATTTTTCCCATATAATACCCAAGCAAGTAACCATGCACATTAGATAAGACCCCTGGACTATATTCATCTTCTCATAGCGGAGCTGCCAAACTGTAGACTTTAAATTAGTTTTTTTTAATCTATTTTAATTAAAGCTTTAATTTCTTAACTTGGTTACACCAAAAACAGGAAAATGCATTTTTTTTTAAAGACGGTCATTCAAAGTTTTTTTAAAAAAGTATATGGGGTTTTCCAGGATGCAAAATAGTATACGACTGTATTTAATAACCGCTAATGACTGTATTAATGTGTGTGCAACAGTTCGTGTTACAGGGCATGTGTGTCTTTCTGTTAACATTTACTGTGAAGTCAAAAGACTGTCAAGCCCCTCCACAACCTAACCCTGGGCTTGTGGATGTGTACATTTTTACAAACTAATTCGCTGGCAGCAGGTATAATGGTTATTGCTTCTGGTCCGTATCAACAACCGCCATAAAACCACCACAGATATATTGGGTTTGACACAGTCTTGTTTCAAAACGGCTGACAAGATGTTACTCTCCTCTTTCTTCCATTGAAAACTCGGCTGCAATAGAGTGTCTAAACGCGATAAAAAAACGAAGGCGACCGTTGTTTTTTAGGCTTCACCTCCCCCTGTTATCTTCCTTCTACTAAATCTGTGTGCTAAATTGTATTTTCGCGTTGTTTGTAATGGGAGATCGAGCGTGTGAAAGTATGCCTTTAAGCTCGCATTCGACTTGGTGTCCTATTAGTTGAGTCAATATGGCGTCTTGCGATGCTATGCACGCTGCGGCTCTCTGTAGCAAAGCGGTGTTTAGTAAGAGAAACCACATTGCAAAAGGGACTCCCCTCCATCTGTGCACAGAGCCCCCAATAAAACTATTAGCAGCAACAGCGAGCAGATCATACGTTATTTTGTGATGAAACATGCCGGAGTCTTTGGGGAAACATTTCTTGCAAGCATCCCCCACAAGTCTGTGAGCAGTATTTTTTCTGTATTCGAAACCTATCATAGAAACAATCTTTCATTTGCATCTTATGTGCTAATTCACCCTTTCAGTAAATCATGTATTGCGACTCTCTAAACGCACCGTACATGCGTCGAAGCACAAAGAATCGTTTAATGTTCCCTGTCCATGGGTGTAATTTGCATGTAAAGCTTGAACTTACACAAACTCTCGGTGATCTTATCGCCTGTTAAATGTATAAAGTTAGTGATTTTTTACGTACCCTACAGTCCTTAAACTAATGGATACTGTAGTATTGTTCAATGGTTTAAGGATCCACAATAAATATAAATACGTCTCTAATATCCCGTAAAAATAAAGCTAATGACGACCAATATACAATAAGGGTATTACGTTTCTTAATACCATTTATTTATATATCGTCTTATAATTTAGAACGAGTTTATAAATGTATTATTATTATAATTATTATTACTATTATCACCATCGCCTGAACGTAAGCGGGTTTTATTCAATCTGTACCAGAGCAGTAAGCGAACACAAATTCTTCTAACGCTTGTCGGACGCGGAGCTGAGTTCAGCCCACTGTCACGATTTATTTATTTAAGTAAATCTCGCTTCACATGATTTTCCCCCATTTTCTCAGATTTCAAAGGCTCCCCACTATGCTTCTGCCTAATTAATGGTGAAAGTCAACTAAATCTAATTACGCAGTAATTTTAAAGCAGTTAGTGTTGGGCGTTGGTGTAACTAGACTCCGGGTTATGAAGGCGGAAAAAGATGTATGTTTTTCATTACTTAATCATTTTATATCTCTAACTTTATGTCTACAAACTTTTCACAGATTCGCAGGATGTCCTAAGCGGTGTTACCCGTGCTGTAAATTTGATGCTTATTTTTAATTTCAAGGTATTCAACATATTTGCTTAGGAGCACATTGTTAACGATACATAGAAGTCGCAACTTTCTGAACTAGTGAATACTGGACAGCTTGATTACTACTGTATTTTACAATATTATTTTACTGATTGTAGGGATGCGTGCAATAATGTTCAAAGATTATTAAAATTATTATTATTATTGACGTTTATATAGTCTCACCGTTCTCGAGACAGTGTTGTAGATGTAGATATTTGCTCATATTGTGTTGTTTGGAGCAGCACTTGCCGTGCTACAACGCAGTCGGAAGTATTGAACATATACTCACACTTACATCTGACGTTTGCTGAAGCATTCGATGTTATATGTATTTTGTTTGTGTGAGTTAAGACATCTCACAAGGAGTTTAGAAATATATCTATCTATCTGAATTTGGCAAGCAGGACGGCTGAGCGCGGAGTGTGAGCAGAGTAAGTTTGCGGTCATTTAGATCATGACTGCACTACGTTGATTTTAGTTGACAGAGCGTGTGTTGAGGCTGAACTCTATAATTTGCACTTCTGTTCTTTTCATTAGCGTTGGACAACGAACTAATGAGCTCTCCCCCAGTACAATGTCACTTTTATTTATTTTCTTCTGGAAAACTTTAGGATATATGCTTGGGCAATGTGGAACGACTTCCGAGATTTCTAATAGCATACCTATTGATTGCATTCGAGCATTTACTTAAGCCTCTTAATTTACCTTTTTGGAAACCGTGCTGCATTGTTTACCTGCGATTTCGGCTAATAACAAAGACAATAATAGTCTAGAGCCCTTTTCCAGGTTCAAACACATACCGGAAGCGAGTCGGAATGAAAGTGTTTATACTGTTATGGAAAATAGGCCAAGACTAGCAGTGTTTATTCAGGGGTACTTAGCGTATACTTTGTTCTAAGCGAAGGACGGTCCAAATTAAAACAGTCTGTGACATCCAAGATATTTGAAAGTAAGCAAGGTGTTCACGCGGCGTTGTGCTAAACAATACAGCATTTATCTGGGAGAGTGTTCTGCTTCAGATCTAATTTGGAATGATGTCGAGAGCTGCCTCCTCGTTTTATAAGTATATTTGAGTTATACGAGTGTTTAATGCACGTAAGCGTAAATTGAGTTTTATTAATCAAAAGATTATTTTACGAAAGCATGATGGCATTTAAACAGCAAACTGTACCAACCAAACTTGACCAACTTCCAAGAAAATTGGAAGTTATTTTCAATACGTGTTAATAAATATGAATACAATACCTCCGTATATGCAGATGTTCAATGGATTAAAACCGAAGCCTTTTGAATGCAGATAAAATCAATACACTATTTTAGCATCATTTCCACTTATAAAAATGATGACAATAACAGCAACAACTTTTACCCTCCTCTTTTATCATTAAGAATGCTCGCTTACTCCCAGTAACAAGATCCCATTACTCGACTTTAAGGACGCTCTTGGGCTTCAGCATTTTACACAGATTCATCTGCTCCCAGGAGATTTTTCTTTCCAGGAGACAGAAACTAGAGAAAAAAAAAACACGCACACAAAAATATGCTTATGTGGCCTAGAACGCCGTACAATTGATGGAGTATAGAGAAACAAGGATGAAATGATCAAATATATGGAATCTATTAGTTTAGCAACTTGAAAACAAAAGGGGATTGTGCTTATTCAGACACGCCAGCTCGCTGCTTTTCCTCCCAAGCCCTCGATATTAACAGTTCCGTTAGCCTTGTTTATAATGTTCTATTATTCTCTTTACCGTAACCCCCCCAGCTCTTCCCAAATTGGTGCTAACTTGTGCCTTTTATGTTCAATCTCTAATTTGAGGTAATCAGGCGCCGCATGTCTCTCTCTAAATGCATTTAATAAATGTCTATTAAACTGCTAGAAATGCAAGATAAATTCAGTGAGTCTGCAGCCTCCCCGAATCCAAATGGTAATGATGGATATTGCAACAGGGCCTTTGCCTTGAGCACAGCTACAGTGGAGTCTGCTAAATAAGTGTTTTCAATTATATCCATTGCGTTCTGTTTACACTCCATCCTTCACTAATAAATGGAAATGCGCTTTCGTTTTCTTGTGCTTATGTATATGTTATTATATTAATACATTATTACATTATGCACGTTTGTGTGTTTATAACTCGCGTACACACCTTATTTATCCCCCCTTCACACGCCAGAGACTTCCACTTTTCTACCCGGCAAAACTAGAACTATTCAGCAGTTACTTAAAGGGAAGAGGGCTCTGTGTGTGCTCACTAGCGACCCCTAGAGAGAGAGGGTTGGAGAGCTTTAGCGAGATCCCACTGCAGCCGCCAGAAGGACAAGTGAGATCACTTGCCACTGTGTCTTAAAGCCGAGTCTCTTTCCTTAAAGGAAGAGCGGTGTCCTTTGTCTCCAAATGTGTTCGGTAAGCCTGAAAACCGCCACCCCACCCTTCTCCCAGTCACCGGCTAAACAGATAACGGAGACCCTGAAATCTTCACTTGTCCTCTGCTGTTTAAGAGCTGTCCAGCACCGCGGAAGAGTTTCAGAGTCACGACGTCCTATCACCTTTAGCAACAGAGCCCCAAAAAGAAAACCCGCGTAGTTATATCCACATTACCCTTTCTGTGGGACACGGTCGTTCAGGGTCAACATCGCGAATTTTACATTTGCTGACATTGCACCTCACCAGTTACATCTACGCTAGCTCTAGCTCCGGCAAAATACGTTGTGAGACAAGACTTCCACCTTTTGACGCTTTTCAAGTCTACACATTTTGTACATTTGCACAAGTTATTTATGTCTTCTTTTACTGGGACAGAAATTACAAACGTGAGTATTTATACTGTGAGAAAGTTTCTACTTATCGAAAGCATCTCAGCTGTCCCTTCCGCACACACACACACATAGGTAAAAATGTATGTATATATGTGACACTCTCTCGGACCATCCAGCGTCCTTATAGGTAATTAATTAACATTTTGGAATTTCTTTGTGCAATATATTCAGTCTGAGAGTTTTCATTGAGATGTATCTGTACTTTGACTGACTGTCAGTTATCTTTGTTCTTTTAAATAAAGTGCTTTTAAATGGACTTAGTGCTCCCAGCGTGCGTTCCTCTCTCTAAATGTTAGAAAATTGTGCCATCTACCCGCTATTCAAAGAACTGTCACATCCAGGACCTCCCAAGACCTCCAGCCAACTTTAATACAAAGAAAGAGACTGAGGGGGTTGGGGAAACCGGTTCTCTGAAACTCCTAGTTTCCAAACGAAATCGCCTTTAAACGTATATTTCAAATTCATATAGAACCTAAGGGATGAGTTCGTTTTATATTGGACAACAATAAGATCACTGCAAGATCAGAACTAAAAACATACGGCATTAAAATGAAATATATATTTTTTTTAAAATAAGTCTTAGGTGCAAAAAGAAAGCTAAGTGTAAAATAGGGCGAGAAACGAGTGAACATTCGCGCGTTGCTGGCCTTGCAGGGAATCCTACGGGCCGGCTCTGAGGTGCGTGTGGATTTGAAACATCTTCGCCTTTATCAGCTGAACTTGCTGTTCCTGTAGTTTGAGCAGAAGAAAGCGTTCTGCCCAAAATCTTAAATAGTGTGTGCATACGGTCGCGAAGACATTGGTATGCATTTTGCGTGTGTGTGTTTTATTAAATGAAAGAATCTCGTAATAAGTGAATGAATTAAATATTTAACCGAGGGAATTTAATTAAAAATTGGGTCTATTGCGAACCAGTCATAGAAATCCCACGTTTGCATATAGACAAACCTTCTACAGCCTTACAATAACGGTTACAGATGAGACTCGGATATTTAATAACTGATGCTGTTTTCTGTCAGTTGGGAGGAGAACTTCGGAAGACAGTTATATGAATGTGAGCAACATTTTCTGGACGTTTTCTATTTTTTAAAATAGTTTCGGGAAAAAAGGGCTACCGGTTTTGTAGATTTATTTTTCAATTTTTGAAAAAATATATATTTCCTTCTTATTACACTTGAAAAATAACAAATACTGATCATTGTTAGGTCTGTCTCTACAAACCCAATTATTCAATTCTTTTCTTTTAATCCAAATGCAATCATTTTAAATGTAACATCCGAACATCAAAACCTCTTTACCAATTCATATCGCTTCAATTAAAACAAATTTCACGTACACAGCTTTAAAAGTGACAGAAACAATATAAAAACTTTGATTCACAGCATCTGTTTGAAATAAGCTAATATTTCCAATGCAACCACACACATTACACATACGTTTAAGTTTGCGTAGTTCCTATATTTATACAAGCATATGAATGTAATACTTTCATTTTTAATTACAGCATAATTGTCTTTGCAACAAATGTCAAATTCAAACACTAAACATGGGAAGCTCCTAGTTCAGTTGAAAATCGCAACAGGTTTTATTGCTCTGTTAAGAGGTGTGTTTACAAAATGAGCTTTTCGTCTACACTTACAGCAGGAAATGCGTTTCCGTTTTTATAGCGACTTAGAGGATCAAATGAAACTCCCCGAACTTTTACAGATAGGTGTCCCTAATTTGAGCTCGAGAAACGTTACTTTTTCATTATTTTTTCTACAACAAAGACGATTATTTCATAACAAACCAAGGCGGCCCTTGCTTTTTTTGTTTTCTCAAATAAGTGCTTACAGCATTATCTAATCTTTTCCGGTCTTTACCCTTTTTTATCAAGAATACTTTTGACAATAATAATAAAAAAAGCTTTAACGAAAGGAGGAGGCTGAAGAATGTTTAAACCTGACGAGTTTCTATGATATATTTCTTGCACAACTTACTGTGTTCGGTTTAGAACACCTTCCCCTATTCCGACCTCAAGCCAAGCGAAATAAATAAGAAGTTTTGCCATTTTGGTTACACGGTGGCAACACCGCATGAGAACGTACAACAGTCTCAGGCATTGCTGGTTGTGGGTTTGTGCTGTATACAGTACTGCAGTTGTTGGATTTTCTGGGCCGATTATCTCATAGACCTACAGCAGAAGTAAGCCATCCTTTCAGACTCCGGGTCAGGCATTGATCCCCTGCAATGTTACAAACGGACGGGTTAATTTTGCCTCATTAGCATTCCCTTTGCGCAGGCTCCTCACACTGACACGCAGACATCTGTCCAGCCCCTTTTCTCCCTGCACCACAAATCTTTCTGCTGCCTGCTCTCTGCCGTCTAAGTCGCCCTTTTTTCTTCTTCCATGCCCCTCTCTCTCCCTCTTTCTCTCTGTAGATTTGTCTCTGAATTATTATATGTTTCGGGCCCGTACAGGACGGCTGTCCCATTCCCTTCCCTGCAGCGCAGCTCACACAAACACACAATAATTCCGTCTACTTTACTAATACTTGACCACTTCACAAATAATGTAGTTTCTCCGACTCTGCTGGTTTTCTCTGGCGTTCTGTTGATTGTTTTTTTTTACATAATCCTTTTATTTTATCATTCTCCCGTAAATGTGTTTTATGAAACTTTTCTTTTTGTTTCTGTCTCCTTCTGCATGAAGACCCCTTTCTCTTTCCCTGGTAGCCCCGCATTCTCCGTCCTCATGCAAAAAGAGAGGGGCCCCGATCGACACCAAAATGGCAAAGTTCACCTCGAAAAAACTGCACAGACTTACAAAGGGGCACAAGGCTTTGTAATTGTAGAAAGGAGCGAAAAAAGAAAAGAAAATTGCAGTTGAGGCAGGAGTGGGAGAGTGTTTGTGTGTATGTATATCTGAGTGTATTTTTAAAGGTTTTCTTTGAACTGCCTTTGTGCTGACAAGGCTCAAGCAGTTGTCAATGCTAGTCACGGTTTGAGCAACTTTGAGTTAACCTCTTATATCGAATGAATCTTTTCATTTAGAGTCCAATAAATCTCTATCGCTAGTTACCTTTTGTAGAAGCAAGCCTGGGCTCACCGTACATGCAACACTGCACCCGAACTACAACGGTGAGTAAGCGAAATTTGTATGTATATTCCCAACCTAAACGAGGGGTTGTCGAAATAAAAGTTGAAGAAAACTGCACTGGAGTTGAAGAAAGCTGCACTGGAGTTCAGCATTCCACCCACAGTAAGCGCCTAATTTGCTTTTATAATGATTCTTGAAGGTTACAAAGAAGAGGTTGACTTATATAGGTTTCAAATACTCTGTAACCGGATTACTATATTATGACGGATAGTCCTAACTAGTTAACCAGTGTAACGAGAGCGGAGCCAATAAGCAGTGAGTACGATGTGATGGTGAAAGTGAGACTGATGATGATGCGAACGGGAATTTAAACAATACAAATACAGACGATAAAGTAAACAAAAGACACTCCGCCACAGAGAGGTGTGCTTGTGACTACATGAAAGAGTTCCACGTAAAAGAAAAAAAAACAGTGTAGTTGTATATATGTGTATATATAACATACTGATAGTCTAAAGGAAAGAAGAGAATCACACATACAACACCACACTTTCTTCTATTGGGTCTTCACGTTGTGTTTAAACGGGGGGGGGGGGGGAAGTCGCCTCGTTTGTCTTCTACCGTTTCACTTTAAGTGTTATTAATTAACTGCATGTCCAGGCCGGATTATTAACTAACGGAAAAAAAGTTGTATAATACCATCTTCTCTCCCGTATTTCTCATTTGTCAAAGAAGATTGATTGGATTAGTTCTTCTCTTCCTTGAAACCCCTTCATCAGCTCGCAACACTCACCCTCACTGCTACAACAAAATAACTCAACAACTCAAGGAGCATATTGAAACGGGACTATTTTAACAAACGTACTTCGCCCATCTCGAGCATTGCTGTTGTATCATTGTTCTTTCTCTCAGTTTATAAAACATCATATTGTATTGTATCACGATGTGTGTCATTTTAACAGCAGTGTGTCTATCGGTGTTTTGGTCGTGACATGTCATGTCTGTGTGTCCAGTTGTACGCCCAGCCTTAAGGTTTGATTAGGTTGTATCACCCTTACAGAGTCTGGAAGGAAACGTTTTGCGGCAGGCCAAGCATATCAACGTGATAAGTAAAAAAGAATCGGTTAAATAGGTGATGGTGTCCAGATATGTTCATGCTCATCGGGCGGTTAGTTTTCAACACACGCCTTTTCAGAATATTAATACGTAAAAAATAATGCTTTACCTATTACCAAACCGGTGCTGCAATTAAAGACCATTACCTGATATGTAGTAAAAAATTAAGGATTTAACATGTTTTGTATGTCATCTAATACAGTGTAAGCAAGACAATGTAACCTGGGTTTCCGCACTCTCTAAGTGAACCTATAGACAAGCAGGGAAACAAAACGTTTCAATGTCCCGTTTCATTTCTGTAATTCTATTGTCGTAATTGATGCAGAAAACATTTAGTTTTCTAAATGTCAGTACGTCATATTTGTCAGTATGTTTGTTCGTGAATGAAGTTATTTAGTCAGAATTCCACGAGGTCATTGCAAAAAAAAAAGTACTTTTTATTGTAATTATTGAATTAGGTAGAGTAATGAACGCTACTAAAATGCCTGTTATCTGTGTTCCTGTCATTCATGTGATAGGACGAATGCAAAATACACACAGAAAATACATCCACTTCCATGCCCACTAAAATAAGGGAAACGTATTTTTTGGCCTTGATATTTTTTTTCAGCATTTCTTTTGAAACAAAATTCTATAAATTATTTCTGAAATGAAGTGGCAGCCTCCCCGAGGACCTCATATCTACCGAATTGAATCCCCGGAGTATTCTACTCCTTCCTTAAGTATATGCGCCCTTTGTCTGAGATTATAGGGAGCAAGGTTTTTCTTCCCCCATAAACACAAACGTACCAACAGTTCAGGGTCACTAGCAATTTCTAGCATCTTTATGACAAAGCAACAGGGCTCTCTGCCCACAGAAACGGTCCAACTTAAAATACCGTTTCCTCTTTATTTCTTCAAAATGACAGTTTTATTGTGAATCCAAATAGGCGTTGTAAGAACTGAAATCGCGTTAAGGATGAACCCCGGCAAATGTTCAACCTGTTACTTTTTATTTTTTTTTATTTGGTTAGCCTATTTTTATTTTACAAAACACGCAACATCAAAAGGAGAAAAATATTCCCCCCAGCTATTACTATTATTGTTAATACTGCAGCATAAGATATTTCTGTTCAGCTAATATTATGTGATTTGAGATACAGTGTGAAAAAGCGTCCCTTTATGATCTCCACCAGAATGGTACTCGCTGTGTGTTTAAGCTAAATCACGCAGTTCAGAATATATACAGAATACGTACTGCACCGAAAGCAAACTGTATTTTTTTAAAAAAAATTATATTAATCCTTATATATCCAAACGTGTTTTATTTGCGAAATGTAATTTCTAATGACTGCAAAAAAACGAAGGAATTTATCGCTAACCTATTCTTCATCGAGTCCCATTTTTATAGAATGAGTCTTTTGAGTGTTGAGGCTGCCCGGGCAGCAGGGATCCACACTTGTCTGACTCAAGGACAGCGCCAAGCACTTCCCTCAAAACAAACAGTCTAGGCTCTGATCAAGCAGGCCGGCTACCCGTCATGGAACTATGTGGTTATTACTATTATTGTTTTATTCCTACTAAAGCGTTATATTTTCACCTGTGCCTTTTGATGAAATATTCAGCACAGCAGCGCGCATGCACACATTAGTACGCATACAAATGTGTATTAATAGGGAGGATTTCAGCTGCTGAAACGAATCTGATGATCGCGTTATACCTTTCTCGCATGGACAGACTCATTTACTCTTTAGATTGACCCCGTATCCGCCCTAGGTCTGCTTTAGTGGCTGATACGCCGCCGTACCCACACCTCTAAGAGCTTTGTCCCTGACGACTGATCGGGCTGTTATTCCCTCGTCTTCCTCATAAATTCAACCGATTAAAGCCCCTCCTAGCGCTACCAGAATTAACCAGGCTTCGGTTAGGAGAACCTTTGCCTGCGGCCACGTGACTCGAAGCAAGTGTACTTCCAGCTATCTCGGAAATAAACTACATTATGCACCGCACAATCGAGTGTATTGCAGAATGGCATTTTCAGTGGCGGTGCAATAAATTTGGACATAAGTGCGCATGATTTGCGGCAGGAATGGAAAACAGATCATGTAAAATGCAACATAAACGAGTAAGCAGACCTTAAATGAAACACGCTGCGCAGAAGACTGAGGACCCTATTAAACTGCATCAATAACACGAAGGTGTTTGCTTTAAAGACACAACCATACTGCACACCATGTGCGCCTCCAGTTGCCCACTTTCAATAGGTAGCATAAACATTGATGCTAAGGGATTTACTAACGTCTGAAAAATAAATAAGTCTTACAAAATGATTTGGAATTTAAGAAACCCTTTAACCCCCAAAATGAAACATTCAGTCAGAATATTCCGAACTTTTCATGCCTTTTTACTCTGGGATACTAAAGTGATTACAATGCGCGGACAAGCAGTTTCATGTAAATTCCAGGGGCAAATTAAATGACAACACCTAACCAGTGGAGTTAGCAAAGATATGCTTTATTGTTTTTTTTTATTAAATGTTAAACATTTAAACATTTTAATAGAGACATTCCTTAAAGCAGTTCATTATCGCCATAATAATAATAATAATAATGTCACCAAGAAAAGAAATACTCAGCTGTCGTTCAGGCATTGTACTGTAACTGTGTCTTCCTGGTGAAAAGCACGATGAATGAAGCACGGGACAGCTTAGCGTTTCATTAAAGTCGTTTGGACATTTTGTAAGAAAAAAAACATCATTAGGCCCTGCTGCTGTTTTTGCCTTTTCAGGTAAGATACCCGACTCCCATAAGATCTCCTAGCAGCTGTATTTAATGCACTGGTTAGTAACTTGATGCACAGAAACACTGACATCCATTCCGCGGTTGCTGCTCCTATGTAACTCACAAATGTCTTGTTAATTGTAGAAAATTCCATCTGGGTGTCTAACGATTCTTTACTTATAGTTTAAGACATCAGAAACTGTGAATGAAAATAAAAATTCGAATGTAGACAAAAGACAAAACAATTAGCTAATTTATAGATAATCGGTTAATTGGAGTTTGCACCTCGGTTGTACACCAAGAATTTCAGTTTACTTAGAGAGTACAGGATGCCCACTGAATGGAATTACAGAATGTTTTTTTATAGATAGCTTGAATATTTTTATTTTGTACCATCATTGTCAGCATTATACCCACAGCAATATCACAGACACAAGGATAAAGAGATAATAATCCAGGACCCACCAGATGTATTTTTTTACTCATACGTTTAAACCCATTTTGTTACCCGACCCGTTGCAAAAGTTTAAATTTACGTTTTTCTAAACATCGTGCATATAGTATTAATCACAGATTACTCTGTGATTGTAGTTAAATGCGGTATATATCTACTCTAATATTTTCATCCGTTGGTTTCCAGAAAACATTATAAATCAAAATGTGCAACATGAAGACAGGGGTGGCTTGCTACTTTCTCTGGCGAACCAGAGCGGATAGATGGGCCCTTCGATGACAAACAATTGCAGGCCAGCCTTGAAACAGCAGCCAGTTACAGTGTGATATCAAGGCGAAGGTGTGTTTTAGCCCGAGCCCCAGCCCTAGAGCAAACACACACACTCTCACTCCGCAAGAAACAAATAACACGGATGCAAGCTCTTCCGAGCTGCGCTCAGACCGCTTCTCTAATGAAAATATAAATAAAGAAAGAACGTGAATGCTTGAATGGAGCGAATACGCCCATATCCAGCACTATAATAGATCAGAGTGGCGATCTCTGTTTTCCTCCGAGCCTGGGCGCTCCGGAGGGAGAGCACGGAGCACCTGAGAACGCGGCGTGTCGCGCGGTCTCCTCTGATGCTACAAAGGGCTGCAGAGTTACCCTGGCCGTCGCTTTAATGACGGCGGAGGCTGTAGAGGAGAACGCTCGCTTCTTTTTATCCAGCAATCATTAGCAGCCCCCTCTAGCTACATGTTTTGCGCCGGAGTAACATTATGACATGGTTGTAATACAAACTCCAGTCGCTCGCTTTGCATCTTGTGGTAGGAAATGTAACAGCAATAAAAATCACATTTAGACTCCAGGCGCTGTATAAACTGGGGAGCACACGCGTTCTAAGAAATATTTATTTTAATATAATGCTAATATATGCTGTTTCACACGTTACAGCACGCCTGGTATTGCTAAAATGTACATTTTCTTTGACATCTATAACACACACTTAAACTTCGAATTTCATTTAATGTTATGTTCATGTTTTGGATACTTTTAAAAGTTTGTTTTAAGCTGCCGTATCAATGTATTCGCTCTTCAGTTTTTTCATCTTACATCACCAAAATGACTAATCATTTCATGAATATAATTACAATGGAAAAAACTAAAAACGATTCCATGGTAACCTTCAAACCAATTATTTTTAGATGCTCTAAATGAGCAGTTGACAGATTTACTAATTAAATATTATACATTCTAGTTTACAATATAAATGATGAAATACAACAACTGGTTAAATTTGAATTAAAAATATAGATTTTATTTAATACGTGTGAAAATTGGGGCTTATGTAATAAGTTAAAGTACGTCATGCTAGTCAAAATTAAATATATATACTAAATATCACAAAGGTATACATACAAGTAATACATACACATATATCATTTTGAACTTGGGGTATGGACATTATAGTCCAAAAGTCTACATATATGACATAAATCAGACGTAGAAATTAATGTTTAATTAGGGTATATATGTACATGTCTTGAATATACATACCCTTAGGATATATATTCTATGTTAACTATGACTTATGGCGTTTTAAAACGTACACAAATAAAACTTTTATGTTAGTCTGATGAGTTGAAAGTGTTGTAATTAAATTCTACCCATGCGATTTTCTGGATTACTATCAGTTACTATCAGTTTACGTATTTATTCTCTCATAAAGAGAAATATCATAATTGTTATCAGTTGCCGTTTAGCGATGATGTATTTTTTAAAAGCAGTCATAACATGCCCAGAGTTTCATGGAGCTGCAGTTATTGATAGCTGTTAAAAGAAATAGCAAGATCTTATCATCCATCATGTACTATTTAACTGTCAATAACATCTACATAAAGTTCCAGTTTTACTTTGCTCAGAAACAGGTTAAAATGTCTCTGGGTTTTCTCTTGGTTCGTTAATGACGAATAGGGAGACGCGGGAACAACAGAAGGTGCACTTCCCGTTTTCACAGCGAGATGGCGCTGGTCTTTACTGCACAGCTGATGACTGCAACATAAACATTCTTTCATTGTGTGATGATGAGATTTTAATAACAATTCCCCGCAAAAGATAAAATAACACAATCGTGCAAAGTTGAAAAATAACAAAAAACAAGATCGATACGACCAATACTAGTAAAGTGTATGCAATATTAATGAAATGATGGATTCATTTGTAGATTTTTTTAGCGTAGTTTGCCTATTAGACTAAATTAACTGAATATTTCCTGTTCATTTCAGCATATCTTTCAAGCATATTAAAATATGATGTATACAAGTCTTATTCGGACGAACGTGCTTGTGTTTGCGAGCTTTAATTACATTTCAAAGCAAAATACGATGATGTCGGTTACAAAGCTGAACACCATTTTTTTCTATTACTAGGATACAAAGATATACTTTGCAGGTCTAAGGGGAAAAGATGGAATTCCAGGTGCTAAAGCGTGTATACAGAAGGGAAATGTTGATTGGGATAAAAAATAGAAATAAAAAAGGTACGTAATCTCTTAGTTAAATTCTTCAGTGTTGATTTGACCATGATCGAGTTAACAAAATTCTTTAGAACTGTCAGTCTGATAGTATTAATAGTCTTTAGAACTATCAGATATTAAATGATACTGACGATTTACTGTGCTTAAAAGTGTGAATGTACTACCTGTCGGTAAAACATAACAAACCAGAAACTATTCTTTCCACAGATGATATCAAGTCTTGTAGTAGCAAATGGATCACATGGTCTCCTGTAAACCTAATTTATTTTTAAATAACAGACTTTTGCGAAAAGAAGAAAACACAAAACGCTGTTTTTGGACAGCCTGGACCTTATTTCACTGAAACAGTGGTGTAATTTTTATAAATATTTTTAATACGTGGCTTTAGAACATTATAAATGTATCTGAAGCGGATCATGTTAAAAAACAAAAAAAAAACAAAAGAAAAACAATGTAGACAAATATGTGCTTAAGATTCGGAAGAATCTAAACTGATAGGAATCAAAATCTGCTTAAATTATCCTCGAGAGTCAGTATTCCGTCATGGGTCTTCTCTCTGTTTCCTGAATTAGCCTCATTAGAGCTGAAAGCCACAAACTATACCACTTCATTCCGTACCTACTTTGCAATAATTTATCTGCGCAGGTGCTTATTTGCTTTTGTTGATGGGAAGTGACAGTCCAGAAATGGACAGCTTTTAAAAGTAATAAATGAAGTCAGATGAGGTTTTAACCTGTACCACAGCAGTAAATTAACTTAAGAAAAAAGCATAAAAAAATGAAAATTGGAGTTAGACCGCACGGAAGGAAGAAGGGAAACTAATCGCCACTGACAGTAATGAAGAGAGAAACTTAAAAAAAAAGAAGTGGCGCAATAAAAACCGTTTTCGATCGATTTTGTTGTAGATAAGTAAGGGGCAATGGCTTAAAAATAAGATACAAGAGAAGTATTGAAAATGCATTTTCCACGTAAGGTAAATCTCGACCATGCGGAGTCTTTCCGCGCTGTAATGTGAAGGTAAAGGGCAGGTTATTGTGAGCGTTTCAGCTGACGAATTGATACCACCGCGTGTGCATCCACGTTGCGCAGGACTCCACAAACTCCTGCTCGCCATGTTTCTTGTTTGTGGTGAGCCTTTCCGCCTTCTTCATGAGTTCCTCTTCCTAAGCTGGTTAAAGGTATGCCATTTCCACTAGCTGAGATCAAATGAATTGAAGGTACACCTTCACCACAGGGCCCCTGCAATAATAAATCAAATCAGAGAGAATAACTCCCAGCTCTGCCCAGCGGTACCTGCCCCGACAGCCCCCCGTCCCCCGTGTGGTACTCTGCTCTGTATAGGCTTTGGAGTATCCGGGTTCACCGGCTGCTTCTTCAAAAGGGATTGTATTTAACGTAGACCTGTTCAGGTAAAATCACGAATAAAATGAATTTTCACAGTCGTTTTGTTTTTCTTTTCAGGTTTTTAAACAAAAGAAGAATGGAAATCATTAAACAAACCTGCTTATTATTATTATTATTATTATTATTATTATTATTATTATTATTTTTATTATTATTATTATTATTATTATTATTATTATTAATGTTGTTGTTGTTGAATTGCTCATTTATTGTGCGTGAATATTTTCAGATGAAAAGGACTTCAAATTAATTTTAAACGTTATTCTGCTGTAGTAAGTTTTCGTTTTAGTGTGACAATAAATGTGAAAACGACCAATTATTACAAAAAGAAGAACAACGCTATAACATAAATCTGAGCACATTAGTTTTCTGTGGAATCAGATATTATACTGGCTGTGTTGATGTGAAGGAGGCGGGGATTTTTAGTTATTTTTTATGGGAAATGAATGATTTTTTTTTGCTCTCGAGTAAATTCATTACGCTTCAGAAACACAAGGCTTTAAACTTGTGCTTTTTTACATTTCAAATCAATCTTTTACCTTTCTTATTAAGCTTTGTTCTTCTTAAAGTGTTTATCAACGTTCTGTACTTGTATGACGTATTATCATGTAGGCGTAATTCAAGATAGCGCCTGGCACGTACTGTAACTTCTGATGTAATAGTACAAAATAAAGGCAGAGAACGAATATACCTCTATTCCTTTAAGTTTAAGGGTCTTTTTTCACTGACTTGAAGAAATTCCGTCTCCGAACAGTAGTTTGTCCTAAACAAAAAATGGAAAAAGCAACACGGTGTATGAAACACCTATCAAGGACCAAAACCATGTATATTTTAAGACTAGACTCTCCTTAAATTATCGTTAAACGGGTTTTTATGCGGTCCCACTGTCAAATGTATTAGACAAAAACGGTGTAAAACAAAATTAAATATCACATGATTATTAAATTAATGTAATTATTATTTAAAAATTGGCCAGTTTTGCGTCAATTGACTTTAGTGAGAAACGAAAAAAAATCAGTATTTGATGGGATTAGAGACAATGAGGTGAGTAGGAGTGCACTGATAAAAAGAAAGCTGTTGAACATATGATAAGAGAGGTCTATTAAATACATAAAGAACGTTACAGAAACTCATTTTCTGCATAAAAATGGACAAACCAGATACCTTGGGTATAAGGAAGGCGAAAAACTGTTTCGATGGGTTAGGCCTTTATTGTATTTATTAAAATAATCTTAATATCATTATTGTGTACACTGTTTATTTCTTTATAGTGATTAGGCCTACTGATCAGTAAGGGCTGAAGTGATTTTTTCAACCAGCGCTTAGCTGTTGATAGAAGCACAATACATTGCAATCAAAGCCAAAATTGGCGACGCAAATGGAATTTGCTCGTCCCGTATAATAAATGTCTCTCATATACATTCACTTCCACTGAAGTAAATCGATTGTTTTACTCAATGTTTACAATCCAGTCTCAGCTGAAGACTGATCTATAATAAATGCAATAATTTCTTGCAAATCCTTAAGTAAGTGATAGGCGACGAAACCAAAAGCTCTCCTTTCTTTGACCCTATATAGAACAATTTGAAGCTGTCAAAATCTATTACCGCAAACGGGCTCTGAATACAACTCAATCACTCCGCGAAACTTTGAGCAGCTTTCTCAATGAGATTCCCCGTGGATGTCAAAATATGGATTTTTTTTTTTTACCGGAGCATCGTTCTGTACAGCAGTCCTTTTCATTTGCGATGCAATTTATTTTTAGTACAATTGCATGGTCATAAAACGTCTTAACAAGCTTCTACGCATAATTAATTTTATAAACGCATAGATGCCAATCACCCACGCAGAAAAAAAATATTGACTTTATATCTGAAGCATTCTTACATTTCACTTTATCTCAGGATTCGATGCTCTGCTGCTGTTACTTCTACTGATACCATGAGCCACTCTTTTATTACAACTTGATATGAAATCTGTAGTGTATATATTTCATATTTCATATATATGAAACGTGCTATTTTAAAGAATATAGCGGGTACTTTCTACTAAATTGGACGGATCGCATTTTAAGTTAGAGCACACCTGTCTTCCTGTGCATATTCCTTTTTGACACAGTAACATACAGTAAGCGCGCCTTTACTGCTGAATGATTGCAATTGAATGTTCTTCTTCCTGTCTGCCCCAATGTTTATACCAACTGTAAGTGACCTGTTCGAAGTAGCCGAAGTACCTGCAGCTTTATTTCCGCGTCAAGCATGTCTCAAGTTGAGGATGGGCGAACCTGAAGCTCTGTTATTTCAAAATTCGTGCGCGATGGTTATCTGCAGTTCTGTTTTTCCCTGTCCTGTTGTGTTTAGTTTAGTGGTAGCGCGCACGTACACACACGCTCATATATATATATAACATTGTACAATATATAAATGGGAAGTCACCTTACAGAAATAGAAATTAGCAATTCGAAGATAGTCATAAAAAGGCCCTTACAGTACTTTGAATAATTCATGTGGAGAGTCTGCAGGCCATGCGAGGATATTACCGTCCTATTTTTTATTAATGCATGTTATAACGTTACCAGTGCTGAGAGGAAATTAATATAATTCAGTGTTATTTATATATATTATATAATTTGCTTTTCGCACTATATGCCTGTGGCTACACTTTATAGCTCAAGAGATAAGCATATTTGGCAAATTGTAAGAGACACCCCCTCCCTTTATTAATATTATTATTTATTGTAGTGGCAGTGGTAGTAAAGTTGAGCATCTTTCTGAGCAACACTTAGTATTGATTTCTATCGATAAATGAAATGTATTTTATTTCATCGCAGTAGCCTACATATTACTTGAGAAAGAAATGAGAACACTGATGAGCTTTTCTGAACACGAATTTCTCTCCTACTGTGCCGAGGCCGGTGCACAATGGACCGGCGACATTACTTTGAAGCCTCATTAGAGAGTAATACAGGTACTCACCACTTACATTAAGTACTCTGCTAAGGGTATTTCTCTGTAACACGTGACGTAGGTCAAAATGTGACACAGGTATCAAAGAGCCACACATCGCGGCATATTTTTAACAAACAAGTGTTAAAACAGAAAAGCCATGAAAAAGGCGAAGTTGTTTTAAGAAATTTCAACTGGAAATAAATGAAATTATATCAAAATAATATTAAAAGGGTCGCATTATCGCTCTTGTCTGTTAACGACAGGCCCTCTGACGATGACGCCCTCCGTACGGGTGAAATCCTACACGCTTCGTTTCGTAAAGCAAATAAAATGAAGTTAAAAAATGGGAAAGAAAGGGAAAGACGCAATGTGTATTTGTACTGAATATGAGCTTGAATTTAAATCGATTTCAAAAGAAGTGTGGGAAAGGGCGAGGTACCAGAGAGGGGATAGGTTTGGAACCAGGGATTATGGCTTTAATTTCAAGAACCGGTGTCCAGCTCTGCTGACACTCACGAAAGAAGGTTCGTTCCCAATATGTTTAAAAAAGTAATTTATACCCCGAAATGGTTGTCCGAAGAGATTTGGATCATTTGGTGATGTGGATCACACTTATTAGTTTTTCTCAAAGACGTTGCTCAAAAAAGAGGGTATTTGTGCTAAATTGTTCAGTGGTGCTGTGATAACTGTCAAAAGTCTGACATCAAAGAGAGGACAGGCTAATATTATTCAGTTACCAGAGGAGCTGTCTGTCCAAATAAGAATATCTTAATTACTGAAACACAAAAGTAGAAAAGAAAACCCCGCACTGAAAAGCAGAGGAATTCAATCTATTCTTTTCGATGGGACGTTTTATTATGTTGAACTGCAGCTTCTAATCGCGTCCCCTAAAATCTCGGCCAGTCCTCTGAACTTTATAACTATATGTAAACAAGTTGTCAGTTTGAAAATAATCTTCTTTGCTTTTTACCAGAAAGAAAATTCAATCCCCCAGCCTTAGATTAGGCAGACTAGATTTTTTTTTTCACTTGTCGTTGGTGGGGCTGGAGTTTGGTGGACAATAATGTAGCAATTGTTGATGGTTTGTGACCCATAAAATATGAGGGAGGCTATTCTAGCTTTGGTATGTAATTATGCAAAACACTTTCTATAAAGACTTGCCATCCGATCTAATGATAGAACCCGCGGTCTAATTTCAAAAGTGGGAGGGTCCTTGTACAGTCTCGGCAGAGGGAGGAGAAAGTGACATTAGTAAAATTCAAGACAAATAAACATGTCCGTCATTACATCATCGTCAGTGTGGGCCCGTGAAAATTCGTCATTCCCACAAAAAGCACAAATATCTACCATGTCACAAAAAAAATACTAAAAAATGAACTCCAAATATAAAAAAATAACATTTTCTTCACTTGAGATACAGATACACTCATATAAATATCACTGATATTTTAATAATAATTTTAATAATGGCTACATATAGATAGCGTAAAAAGAAATATGTAGGGGTCAGTGATATTAAAATATATTGTGTAGTTATTCCGAAGTGAGAAAATGTTAAGTATCCGATGCTATTTAGGGAAACCGCGCTTTACTTCAACTGCTATTTTTGTGTTTTCTAACGAGTAATTTCACTATACAGACGCATTCAAACAGAAATGCTTTGATTCGGCTCCACTTTCGTTTTGTGTCTCTCTTTTTCAATTACATATATCTGCCTTTGTAGACATTCAGCTGAAGGACACATCATATGATGAAAACTTCAAACAGTACTGCGCCTCTGACAGATCTGGAAAATAAAATCAGGGTGGAGGTCAAGACTCGCAGGTCATGCGACCACTAGCCCCATGTTTTACATACATTGCCAAATTGCTTAATGACAAAATGGCTACAAAAACACTGCCAAGTGTGAAAATAAGATTTCGGTAACTGTCAATTAGGCATACCTAATTTGTTCAGAAAAATACACATATAATCATCTCTATAATGTGTAATGAAGTACAGGGCACTGCTACTATTAATAAAAGCTGTTTGATCGAGGAAGGGGTTAACAATTTCTTACCACAAACCTCTCTTGTTTGGTTTTCGCCAGCTCCTTGAGATTTGTCTCCTATGATTTGATTTCTATATATTGTCTGGGTTTGCAGGAGATTTGGAGGAGGATTAGAGGTAAAAACCGCCTAGGACAGGTGCAACGAGACCCCAGCACTCAATTAGATATGTCCAAAAAAGTTCTGACTATATTTAATCAAAGCTGAGGTACCTGCATTCAGATCATTTCGCCTTCTCTCAGTTTGACGCAGCAAAAAACGCTTCCTCTTTCCCCGGGGGGCTGGGGAGAGAGGAACCTGTTCCTTATAAACAGGCTACATCTAAAAGAGTGTTCATATGAGCACATGTACATTCTTGAAACTCTGCAGGTCCCCCGTTATTCTTCAGCTTCTCGAACTTGTCGGATCCTTGATATGGACATGCGCGCTGTGCTCGATCAAAAAATGTCACAAGAGGATATTTAACACGAGAGTGAACCCCGCCACCCGTATGTGCAAAGGCTGGTAACGCAGTCTGTTAAGACACCTTGAACATAATTTATCAAAATGAAACGTTAGAAATGCAAAAGCTTGGAGGAACACACAACAATTAAAAGACAACCGGACAGGGACAGACAGTTCTAAAAAGGCTGGATTCGAATGAATACGTGTTTCTGTACTATGAGATATTTTGTCTATATGCACATAATAAACACTTGTGCTCTGAGGCAGAGGTGCGAATCTGAAAGATATTTTCACCAAATGAAGTGCCGGCAGAGAGAAAAATAAAGAGATCTGCAGCTGTCAGGGGTCAGGCAGACTGAGATTGCTTCCAGAGATCTTTTGAAAAATTCACACGTTTGAAGGCTTAGGGCTTTACTGCCTTCGCATTTCAAGCTCAGATCAGTGGAATCACAAATCAAAAAAAAAATAGAAGAGTTCGGGGAATTCTGATGCACGGATGGCCATTGGGTTGAATAGTTTCGGAAGACCGACACTCTGACATCCCTCTGATCCTTACAAAGAGTTGTCACACAAGACAGGCAAAATCGCATCTCCTCCTGTTATCCCCCAACAATACATACACAGGCGTATGTGTGTGTCTGGAAACATGTATTCATACCCTATACCTTAACTTTTCATTCACTGTAATATATTGGCTGCCACCTGACAGGATGAATCAATGTTCGATAAATCGAAGAGCAGCGTCAGTAGGTGCACCTGAATTCACATTCACAGTACTAAATTATTTAATAACTGTTCGTCTAGGTTTCCGCATATATGAACCATACGCTTTTTTTCACCTTTGTTAACTAGAAACGGTTTAGACAGGAAAACAAAAAAGGACGGGCATGACAGCCGACAGACAGACAGAGATTTAACTCTTTCGTTTTACTTCGAAACAACATTTCATCAAAACAATTCGACTCGGGAAAATCGCAGTCATTGTTTAAAATTGTTCACCGTTCGTCCTACAGTTTGAGTATGCTTTGGTAAGGCAGAGAATCAGGTAAAGAGGAAGAAGTATTAAAAACAGTGTAGCTATTCTTAATTAACCGCACCTGCACGGAAGGTCAGCAAAGAACCTCCCAGGAGCAAAGTAACTACTAATCGACAGAAGGTCTTGTGTTTCAGAAGAATGATAAATGAATGAACGAACGAAGTCTGAGAAGTAAAACTTCTGACTTTAGGTTTATGAGCTTATTGCATAAAATCATATAACCGCACAATTTGTACAAGGAATGGAACGAAACAATTTTGTTTTAGTAAAACCTAGAATAGCAACACAACAATATTACTCCGTGCAAACACATAAGGTACGCTGTCTCTGAACACACAAAATCCTGTTTTTTTAACACGTTTGAATGCGTGAAACTAATTTACTGTACATTTAGCACGTCATATTCTGAAACAAATTACTTTTAATTCCTCCAAAGAATCGCTAAAGACTGGTCTTAGATTCCCAAACGCGGGACAAAAGAAAAATGTCAGTTTTGTATGATGCGATATTTTGCATTATTCGCAGAGTGAAGGGCTGAAATACAAAGGAACTGTTTTTTTTTAAATGCAGGCATACCGCACATTAAATTGATATTAAATATCACATACATACAAGAGGTTAATAGAAGAAAAATGTGTTTCAAAGGAGAAAAAAATGAAAGAACTGAAACGGAGGACGGGAGCAGAAAAGAAAACGCTGCCAACGGGGCGATCCCTGCAGGGAAATTGCATAAGAACAAGGAAAATTGAGAAGCGAGATAAAGAGACCAGAGGCAATGAATTAAAACCTCTTGGTTTGATTTATGACCGGTTTTCGTGGTTGACACTGCCATTACGGTCCTACCACATTTATTTGTGTTATCTGTAACAAACCCACGCGCCAAAACCAAACGGATTAATACAACTTGGTGCTTTCTCCCCAGCGCGCGCTGGATAGGTTGCTCAAAGGAAACGCACACCGCAGCGCCCGCATTAACACGGAAACAGCTGTAATTTATCACATTTTAATTATTCATTTAGTGAGCACCTGATCTTTTAAAGACTGTTTATTACAGGGTTCTATAAATTCTTACGCGAGGCTCAAGTTCTACAGAAATCACGTCTGAGATTAAACGAATTTACCTCCCCCCCCGCCCCTTTTGCCTATGAAGAAGAAAAGTTTATAGATCTTTTGTTCTCTAGTCATGTTTTCGAACTTAAGAGACATGGGGAGACTGTCCCCAAAGAAGTGGCGCACTTCGGGGAGCTCAATTTGTAAACTAATTACACATCATTTCGCAAAGGCAGCGGTTGTTGCCATTTTGAACATACTGTCAGTATTAGGATGATGGATCCCGCACCTGTTTACTTACATTAGTCTCACACGAATAAAAAAAAAAGGACACTAGCTCGGATTGAGGATCTCACGGTCTGTTTAAAATCCGAACAAAGCTAGACAGTCTGAGATGTAACAGGGATGACGATAAATTAATAGGGCGAATATAGTATTCATCACTGAAAGGTGTTTTTTTTTTGTATTCGCCACCCACGTATTTTCCAGTCAACTAAAAAAGTAAAACCCTAAATACATGCCAGAAACGTAACAGCTGGGAGATGTCTCTTTAAACTACTGACAGTTTTATGTTCTGTAAAGCAAGTAGTGGGGCTCTTGAAATTAACAGAAAATCCAGTTGGCACAAACAGATGAAAGCGCATTAATAGTAGCACTGAATAACCAAACTAATTACATAACATATAGTAGCGTTTTATCATCCGTCTGCATTTCCTACAGTACAGCATACACCGTGTGTATAGTTATAAAAAATGAAATTAGAGAACCCACAACTATGAATTAAAAATCAGTGTGTGATGTTTATATTTTAAAATACACTCATTACGGCATGTTCCGCAACGCATTGAAGTGCGCCTGTGTATTATATTGTTAAAGTTGTATCCCCCCTTCCTGAAGTGGAATATGAACGAAATAAAGCGGGCTTATTTCACAATAGGCAGCTTATGATCCTCCTTATTCCTTAGCGAATCATGCTCTAAAGCCCGTGACTACACCAAAACGCCACTAATAAGGTATATCCGATGGCCAACTATTAATGTCACTTCACAACAGCGAACAGTTTAGATATTTCCTCCTATATATTATGGTCTCGTAAGGTCCTGAGTATTAAACAAAATAGTATTCATAAGACCAAACACAAAGCAGCATTCTAACACTACACCTGAAGAACTAAACAAGATGCACTTATCCTAACAAGTGTAATAATATGCATCATTTATAATCACACATATATAATGAAGGCATGTAATCCTGATGGACACCTTGACCCACACAGGATTTCACTTTCTCGTGTTGTTGCTCTTTGCAGTGTTTAATCTGAAGATCTCCACCCACTGTAATGTTGCTGCATGCAAACTGAAAAAAGGTCTAAGTGCACGTGGTGATGCCGTCCCCAAGCCACTGTCTTTACTATTTGTGACATAACAGACGTCACCTTTTGGCAGTGCTTTACGGCAGAGATGCACAGTCCAAGTCTAGCAGACAGGCGTGTCAATAAAATGTCCCTGTCTCAGGGAAATCTCCGTTTACCTTCCCGGTTGGCTGGTAGGGATCTCTTTATCCTGTTGGGTTCTAGGGCATTAATCCTCACATGCAGAGGAAAATCCACACAGGTTCGAGGGAAATCATTAACTGCGTGCTTACTGGAGTTAGTAAGAGCACTAATGTCAACACATTATTTAAACCACAGTGAGGACTTCGTGACGAAAACAGTTAAAACAAAACAGACGCAAATTTCGATAAACATTCGCTTCGGGTCTTTGTTGGCAATAATAATAATAATAATATAATAATAATAAAGGAGTCACACTATAAATGGTCACTGTATTATTCTGTTTTTCTGAATAATAGAACAGAGACAAACATTTAGCGGAAGGAGGGACTGATTTGAATAATATCACTTTCCGTGCATGGCCGTACCTCAGAATTCAGTCTGAACAAAGCCTAATTATATCTCTCAGGACAAAGGAGGACTTGAATCAAAATTGCCGCTTGTTCAAACTTTTGCGTCACTCATAAGTATGTTTTGTCAGATAGGCACAGTACCCTGAAGAGGTTTCAGTGATTCAGACACTTAAACCAGTTTCAAATTCTCCCACGCAATTTTTGTTTCTGTTCATGAAAGGGGGGCAAGTCGCTACTACGTGTGATTAACAACAGTGTAATGTGTTCACGTTCCAAGCCACTGTCACGAAATCGAATAGGACAGTGTACAGCCGTAATGGGACATTGAACTCTACTCAGGATTGCAGCACAATCCTTGGTCCAGAGTGAGACTCAAATGCGTCACTCACTCCCGTCTTAAGTGAATCTCAGGAGTTTTCAACACGCAAAGGACAGCCTTACTAAGGTATATTGCTGAACGCTACGCACTACCCACACTACAGCCCTGAAACTGATGTCTCAAGGATCCTGACCAAAATGAGCATAACATGTAAAAAAGGCAGAACTGCTACACCATTATTTTACTGTAAGTTACCAACCGACTTAAAAAAAACAGCAAAAAAAAACCCACAAGTACACAAGAAAGGTTAAAGGCGACGGGAGACCATTCATCCTCCAAGAACGTATGGTTTCTATTAGCAGATGCTACACTAAAATAACGGACCATTTTAGCAATATTAGGTCTGCATAATGGTCCTAGAGTCCATTATGCATTGCTATAATGGATCCTACAGTCTCTGCATCATTCAAGCAATTTCCATTAATATTCAATATTTTTACTTAAG
The DNA here is from genome assembly GCF_055471065.1 of Atractosteus spatula. Taxonomy (NCBI): domain Eukaryota; kingdom Metazoa; phylum Chordata; class Actinopteri; order Semionotiformes; family Lepisosteidae; genus Atractosteus; species Atractosteus spatula. The sequence continues at coordinate 56,162,808 of NC_142712.1, forward strand.
AAGAAAGTTGGGGACAGAATTGGCCGCCCTTTATACAGAGCACGGAATATCACAATAACACATAATTAAATTCTGATGGGCTCACTAAATGTGGCGGGTGCGATAGATACCTCCCACTTACAAGAGTTTCTAACCAGTTTGTCTCCTGAACTGTGGCGAATATTACAATAGTTGCAGACACACACGGAAGAGCTGGTGGTTCCATATCCATCTGTGAAAAACACGGTGATACCCAAAAGTATATACAGCACTACATAGCAGTTCGTTTTATTTTGGTGAGGGCTTGAATTTATAGATCGAAACGTGTATTGAATGCAACAGAAGCTGGTTCTAAGAGTTTTTTTTTTGTTTCTGAGCTGGCACTTATCTTTCTGAACTGCTGTAGATATGAAGTGGTCTGTGTTGCTCATATTTTGTGTGAAGATGTGCTCTTTCCAATTTTAATGGCAGCAAGAGGCGCGCTATTCTGTCGGGTGATCCCGGGTTCATTGTGTTTAGTCCACTCGTCATTGCGCACGACAGTGGGACACCAACTCTCCACTGAGCGCCTCAGCATTTAATACTGTACTAAGCAGCCGCTCGCAAATTTTAACAACCTATAGAGTTTTATATTCTTACATCAAAACAGTTACATAAGCAAGGAAGCGCACGTCATACTACATATGTCCCAGTGGTCACTCAAGTAAACAGCAACTCAGCTCGACAGCAACCTCTCTGAGCTACAGACTAATGTTCGTTTTGTCCTTAGATGACGTTTGTTTTTTAAAACGAATGAAATAGCATTTTATTACACGTTTTTATGAATTGTTTTCTATTTCAAAGAAAACCACGCTACACGTGCACTGCATTTCCAACAGAGACACAAGTCTGTCCAGAAGCTATGCGCGGCTCTGTTACCTTGGAGCGCGGAGTGTAATTCGGAATCACCTCTCTTTCGCAACAGAATCGAAGACCCTCTCAAACATTTAAGTCAACACGGCTACTCCTATCGAACACAAAGTTCAGGTCAGAGCCCTTGCACTCTCCCTATATCCTATTCTCACAAAGCCACCCCTCTCTTTACTCAAACTGAGGTCGACAGGCCGTCGCAGCGCACAGTCTACGGAAAGCCCGCTGTCCAAGCACATCGGCCAAGAGAATAAGAGAACAAGAGCGACTGAAAATTGAGCGGACATTCTTGTTTTTAACAACGCGGTTTTATCTTCTTTTGCATGTAAACGTACATACAAATCGCCAATTTATCATTAAATAAACAAGTCTGAATACTCCCATGTCTGTTAAGTATTCAGGAAAATAATCTGCCATTCTACAGGAGTTTACCTTTAAGATTACGTTCACAAGTATCTCTTTGCGTAAAACATTTCTGAAGAAAATAACCACGACGTACATTTTCTACCTTGCATTGCAATCGATTTTCTTTTTTAAATCCGAACTTTTTTCTTTTGTCTCAAAACCTTTATGATATCTTAGATCACTTAGAGCGTGGCGCATGCTATATTTATGAAAACCTTTATTCGCTCGACACCCCAGTAGAAGAGTTTTCAGACTCTGAAAGAGCCTGCTATCTCCGTTGAGCAAGATTGTAACGTCCATGTGACTGTAACCTCAAGAATTCAAACGGCTGAAACCCTAAAGCTCTCCTTATCGCTGCAGTTAAGCATAAGGCGTATGGTGACGTCATGACGACAAGCACGGCTGTTTGGAGAACAAACAAGAAAACTTTCGATTTTCTTAAAAAAAAATCCTCATAGATTTTGTAAGAACTCCAACACCCCCCTAGTTCGGTAGTAAAGACACAACGAAGCCCAAAGCTTCCTGTTCTTAAGAGAAGTGGAGGCATCGTTTGACAAATCTATTAGCAGGATAACACGCCGAAGGCCCCATTCACACAATCTTCTGCTTAGACATATCCTGGCACATGTCAAGAAAGAGACATGGACTGTGATCTCTGTCCAAGTTTTCAAGATGCCTGCTTTGAGTTTGGTTACCCATGGCATTAGATTCCTTTGGTTAGCAAGTCTGATAACGCATTGCTGTGCATTTCTTTCTGAAGTTAAATGACAGACAGGATCCCTTTATTTTTTTAGAATATCTTTTTCCAAAAACCCTTTGCTCACATTTAAGAAGGGGAAGAAGGCTTTAGTTAAGAGGTTTAAAACAGGATGCATATATGATGTGCTATGGATGTGATGAGCTTAAACTGCAAACTGTACATTAGTGATCACTGGCGGCTATAACTGATTTCCTTAACTGTAATTCAATAGCATTGCCCTATAACGCAAAATGTGTGCTTTAAATCTCCCGATACTCTTTGGCAGGCACATTATGCCTGCCTGTGTTTTTGTAAACTGTTTGTAACATTGTGTTTCTGCCTGCCCCTCACTGTCTTTCGTGGGAGAAGTACAACACATGAATTGCATCAGAATAATTTGGAAATAAGCAGTCTGGGATGTTAAAATTCATCTATTGGGTTATTAGTTTCTATATTTCTTGGCAGGAAAGCAACACAGGGAGTAGAAGTTATTTTTCAACATGACAAAAAGACTTTTCTTTGCTTCTAGTTCAAAGAGCAGAAAGAGGACAGTGATGACATTATAGATCACGAACAAATTGCAAGACGGGGAAGTTGCTTCATTTGACAGAGTCTGGAGCCAAAAAAGTGATAAGCCTAATATTTATTAGTAGCAATGGAAGTACTGGAAGGCTTTGTAGTGACAGCCACTTTCCCTCATTTTCACATTAAATCACAGCACCCAGGGCTGCAGAATGTTACATTAACAAGTTTGCTCAAACAAACCAATGAAATGTACCACTCAGATTAATTTTACAGTTGAAAAGTTTTCCCGTGCTGTGGTCTAAAAATAAAACTCTCCAAGAGATGCATGACAAAAGGCCTTCTAGCTGAATTGAAAAAGTTTAAAGAATTATGAAGTCTCTGCTCTTTTAATTTCCTTAAGATTCTGACCTATCCCATACTCTCTTTGTGAAAGAAACATGCACAAATCAAGACTGTCACATTGAAAGAATGAAAAAGAAGTGGGTGAAACGAATGACACATTTAAGCATGGTAGCACCGAGCATTCTTCATAAAAGGAATGACTATGATTATGGGAAGAGTATGAAGAATCCCTGTAACTTTCTCCTCCGTTCAGATAATAGTCTCCAAGAGACAATGAACAGCTGAGACTGATGAAGAGGAACTGCTGTGTGTCCAGGAATGCTGTCAGGACCACTCACTCTACTCTTTGGTCAATAATCCAATCGTGTTGAAAATGTTTATTAATGAAAAAATAAAAACAAATGGTCCAATCTATTTGTGACGTGAAACAGGCAAGAGTTTTTCTTTTGTATTGAGCTGCATGGCCTGTAGATTGGTCAGGTCAGTGTGCCAAGATAAGAGTAGTCTCCTCTTAAGCAACACACCCTCTAATTTCTGCCCTCACAGCGGAAAAAAAGAGCGAAGGAATCTTCAGTTTGGCACTCTTTCCCAATCGATGCACAGAGACCCTATATGTTTACTAGTGGGTCATTGCCTTACTTTGTTCTTTCTCTAGGCAAGTATAAGTTCTGGAGCCAAAACACTGGGACCCTTGGAGACAGTCGGTGGCTTGGAGCTGTGATCTGTGCCATGACAGGGCACTCTAACAATATCAGTCTGTTGGACATGCTGGCTAGGCTGTCACTTTCAATTTGCACATGACCTCCTGGCCAAAAAATGGGAAAGAAGTGGCAGAACACGGAACTGAAAGCTGGTATTATTGGTTTGACAGCTTCACTCATCTGGAAGTAATGCAAAATGCAATTTATATTTATACTCTATGACCTTGTGCTCAGAGAGGGAAACTATCTAAAGACAGGCCACCAAGGCAAAAGATAGAAGCAGATTATTTTTCAGATGGAATTTGTCGAAATTCCTGTTCCTCAACAGTCTAATTACGCTTGCGATGCAAATTGAATGAGGAACATGAGGTAGTCTGCCGCTGATGGCTTCGGCTCCCCTCAAGTAGGTCAAGGCAGTCCTAACCGGGAGCATAAAAAGAGTTTGACATTGCTGCGATTGTGGAGCTCACAGGCATCGAGAGCGCTAGATCATATCATATCCTGGCACACTTGGGTGGATGCTCTGTGGTATCAAACAGTCAGGCATGGTTGGTAAAACACAATCAGCTTTTGCATGTCATTGCTGATGAAAATAGGGTCTGTAGCAGTTATCCCACATATATTTATAAACACAGAAATACGTAGAATATAACACAGCATATACTAACACCTTGATTGTCTTCTGCTGCATTTAACCTCACAACGAAGACCTTAGATTATATTATCGCCTGTTATTTGCTATTTCCTACAATGCTTACCAGCTATGGTTTGCTTTGAACAAAGCTGTAACACAGAGAATGCCCTCACAGGAGCATGCCAATGTTACAGCAGGTAGATTGCGCTCCCAGGCTTTGTTCCGTGAGCTACGAGAAGTTATTGCTTTATTTCCCTCCGTTGACAGAATTTGCTGCTTATGAAGCCTGCCACAGAAGAAACAACAATTCTACTTCTATGTTTTTAGGCAGTGTAGAAGTTTCCCTTTGTCCTGGTTGATCACCCTGGGGCACATTGGAATATACATTCCAGGAAGCTTCCAAGACATTTGCCTGTGTCAACAGAGTATAAAATCCATTCATGAGGTTGATTGTTGTGTTCAAGCAGTAATGACAATGACCGTGTAAGTGTGATATTTCACAGAATTTTACTCGAACTCTTTATACGTTCAAAAAGTGTTTTACTGGTAAGGCAAAGACTAAACATTGTTATATGAAACAGACTCAGCACATAATAGCTAACCAGAAATACTGACTACAGGTACTGAAAATTAAACTGAATCAAGAATGGATTTTCTGTCATGAAAACAAGACGCAAAGTCATCTGTAATGAAATGTTCCTGGGGTTTTTTTAGTATGTGTTTGACAGGAAACATATGTGAGTATCAAGTGTGAATCTTTATTTCATAAACTAAAGCTGCACAGTCAAATGTAATACAAATAATATTTGTATTTAGCTAATATGTATTACAATCCCCATCCATGACTACTATCTGAATTTATTTGAAATATGTTAGCCCATGAATAGAACTATAGATTGTGTTTCAACCAAAAAGGCACGAGTATATGAAACGTTTCTAAATCTTCACACATAGGAAAGGTTTGGTCAGTTCTAACCCACTATGGTACATGGTTTTTATTCCATCTTATCTTTTAATTACCTAATTAAACATATAGTTTGATTAATCTAACCAATTCAACTCTTTTTCTAGGTTCTTCTGCGGGTGTTAGAATAATGACTACATAAAAAACATTAGATGGTGACCTAAATGCCCCTCCTCTGGAACTTTTGAAACACGTTGGAGATCATCTTCGTCAAGACGAATTGTTCTGTGCACTTCTACAACACGATTGGTACTGTGGTGGCAACTGTAAACAGCTGAAATACTGTTCCGTGTTGCTGTTGGAGACTAACAAGTGCCAGCTCCTTGGTGGAGGAGCAGGTTAACTGGGGGGAGAGAGGGAGGGCTGATGAAGATTTGGGACAACTGGATGGTTCTGCTAGAGCACAGGGCTGGGGTCTGCCTCCCACTAGGGGTCTGGAAGACTGCTGCCAAAGATGGCTCCCTGAGACCACTGTCACTGTCTGAGAGGAGAACCTGAGTCCATCTGAGCTCTCCTCTCCCACACATTGCTTGTAACATTATCAACTGGTGTGATGTGTTCTGCTTTTTAAAAAAACATTCAGGCAGCTTGTATTTTTCAACAATCCCACAAACACAACAGTATTATGAGGGCATTATGAAGTGCTGTCAGGTTTCACATGGAGATATTCTGGAAAATAGGCATCATAGACAGTAAAATGATTTTATTCAGTTGAACCAGTAATGATACAAACACAGTAGATGAGTATAAATGATACTAAATGGAAGAATAGCATGCTGTTCGTCTACAACATTACATATGCTCTTTCACATTCCATTCATGTTCATTTTAGTGAAAAATATTTTAGAAAATGCCCCAATATTTCTTGTAAACCCTACAAAATATTTCAGGTGGAACAGACACTTCTAACGAAGTGAACTATTTTTAAAATTTAATTCATAAAGAACTCCATTGTAAATGAGGGTGCACTTGAAAACCAACCAGAATTAGTATGCACTCATTCAGGGGAAAATACTACTTCATTTGATGGATTTTTTTTCATGAGAACACTTTATTAATTAGCTATCTTATTACCTGGTGAATACAAGGAAAGACCACTGAAGCAGCAAAAAGATATCATTAGAAATTAGTGTTAATTGAAAACACATGAACGCTGTGGAAACTAAAAAAATATATATAAAGATTTTTTATTCAGCCATAAACAATTGCATAATTGATCCATTCATAAATAATTAGGAAACACAGACACTTATTTTAAAACTATCCATGAGTAAACTGCCTATGAGGATTTGATCCCCATTATTTTGTAACCTCATTCATACTTTATGGCTGTGCCTCTCTGAAGTCATGAAACAGTGAATATGCATCTGTACTCTATATGGCGCAACAGGTTCTTTGTACTGGCTATTTCATTCCCTTAATGTCACTGAGACCCGTCCAAAAGTTCTCAGACACAAACGTTCACATGTGCCGCGATATTTCATACATAAAATCATAACCAATGATGTCTTATGTGAGGGAACAGAAGGAAGGCCGAGTGACAATCAGGGATTAACGGTGGCCCAGTAGGATTCTCCACTGGTACAGAAACAAGAGATGGGCTTGCTCAGCTCACTGTGCTACGTAACGTGAAGAAACGTACAAAAACAGAAGAGACATCTCTCCAGCGCATGCTTGTCAGCAGCCGGCCTGAAAGACTGATATATTTCACCAATGAAATTGTGTGAAAACTTCAATGCTCTGTATGTGATGTGAAATGATTAAAACAATAAAGAAGGTAACACATCCTATAGGCTTGCACTGTATTGTCTTACAAAGGGTTGGGGCCTGTCAGGAAGGAATAGGGAGTCCCAGCGATGCACTGCAGGATGTCTGCGCAAACTCTTTATTAGATAAATAATCAGACAAGGCGGCCCTCCAGGTTTGCCTACAGGGACCTTTAGTCACTGTTTCATATTGACTTGAACCATGGTAGCAATGGCCAGACCTCAGGAATCTTGGATGCCAGCCAAGCAAGTCTTGAATCCAGCCAAAATCAACACCTTATATGTTTGCTCTTTTGCACGCTAAGTATAATCTACAGGAAAAAAAAATATATTATTGAGAAAACCTCTTAAGAGAGGCCTTCTAAATCCCTTGGCTGCTTTTGCTTGCGAGAGCAAAGCCAAAAAAATAAATAAATATGCGCACATATATGCTTTTCACTTAGCTCTCACACTGTAGCAGAAGTTTATTAAGTCCCACGTTGTTCGTTAAGCAGGGTCATGCTGTGTTAATGTGCATCCAGCTCCAGCCCCAGCGGTTCATTTGTGTTTTAAATTTCAAGGTTTTAAACGCTGTTGCCAGCTACATACAGTACATGGGGTTCACGTGGATATCCGCTGGCTGTGGTTAATGGGGAATCTATGAATGATCTACAAATAGCAAAAAGTTCTAGCTAAACGACGAAAACAAATGCAAATTTAAAACAAAACGCAGCTACGAAGCCTTTTCATGTCAGTTTTATTTTCACAATGAATTGGTTAATTCTTAGCAGAAATCTAAACAAATGAACAAACTCCAATTTTGATATAGATAAAAATAATTCCCCAACAAAATACATATGACAATTCTGTCAACATTATTTCCACAAACTCTTTCACTTAAATATTGTGAAAATCCTTGCAAGATTCTGTGCTGAATTAATTTGTGAAGCGTGCCTCTCTGTTCACAAATATATAATGATTAATACCAGTGTCCCAGTTTACCATCTAGGAAACACATTAAGTTTGTGTGATTCTATAACAACCAGAAGTATGACCGATATATATGCAGTCATTAATTTTGTTTGAATCATTGGATATTTCTTGTGCTCCTATTACATTCTCCACTGTTCGCCATTGTTGCTGACATCTTCCCACACCACTTAGCCCTTCATGCTGCAGAGCATTATGGGATATCTCAAAATGGGTGAATATCGCAGATGCCACTCGGGAGTATTTCCATATTAACCAAGTTGACTTTGATTGCACTAAGCATATTCTTGTTTAAAAAGAAAAGCACAAACTGAAAATGCAATTTCATATTTTTTTAAGCTGAATGTAGCTGTACTCTGAATTGAATTTACTGGTGCTTGGTTTAACATCACCTAAGTTATTGTAGTTTTGAATGAGAAGGAATGAATTAAATTGAGTCCAGATTAGTGCAAGAGAAGTATAATTTTCTTAGATTTGTGCTGTGTTCTCTTTTCCCATCAGGGCAGATTTAAGGTTTTCATTTTGCAGTCTCAAGCATTGCAATAAACTGATGCTAGATGCTGTATTCTACACAGGTTACCTAATTACAGCAGTACCCTGATACACAAAAAAATAGTGTTTTGATGCAACCAAAAAAAAAACTTGAAATGGAGCAAACACTAACACATCACCATGTAGATGCTTGAATTTGTTTATAATGCATTTCCTGATGCCAGAAGTAACACAAAATGGAAAAAATCCTTTTATGACTGATTTACATATACTGTACAGGTCCCAGTGCATTTCAATGTGCAGTACATCTCCTAGCATTACTACTGGCATTAATATTATTATTGATCTCCAGTGAATCAGCACAGTCCACTGAATATGAACCTTTGCTATTTAATCCAGTCCTGTTCTCTAACACAGTAAAATGTTGAACTATTGCTGTCATGTGCTGTGATAAAACAGGGTTTAAAAATACTTGACATGCCTCTACTTTTTTATGTATAAGTTTGATAATTTAGGAACATGAAAAATTAATGTATGTGTAAAAAGTGATCTCTAAAGTATTACACTATTAAAATCCATTTAAATTACTTTGAGTTTTTAGTCTTTGATCAGGCGTTCTGAACTTCTTTTTCAGTCATGCTTTAAGGTTACTTTAATCAGCTCTCTTACATCAATGCTGTCAAAACAATTAAATATTCCATCTGATCCTAATACGTTTCAATGAAACCTGCTGAGCACTCACCTAGCAGCAAAGGCTGCAGATGCAGAAAACTCTACATAGAGCTCTTCAAAAGTTGTGCTATGAAAACAACTCCACTGTCTTTATTGTTCTTCACCACACAGTCGGGTAGACAACTGCACTATACAAAGACCCTTGCAGAATATTACAAGACAGTAGTACGCAGATCCGTTCTTACTTCTAAATATTTTTCCAACATATAGGTGTAAATGCTGGATTTTGAACATTATTTTCTTGTGAGCTACCCAGTTAGTGACCTGATGTGCACATGTACCCAGAGGGCTGAACTCAGATCAGCTTTGCATTTTGAGACTTACAAAAGTTCTGGTCATACTTGAACTCTGTGGAGATTTTATGGTGTGTGCCCTGTTTCCTACCTTATCAGACAGGTCTTCCTCCCAGGAACTGTTTTCCTACTTGAAAAGAAGCTCGGTGTTGTAAATGAAAGACTGATGACTAGTTAAAAGATGAGAAAGCCTTTTTTTTATTTTGGAACACTCGGATACATACCTTCTGCATAGCAAACATAATGCTTCCAATACGCATTGTATAGAAGAGAGTTTTCATTTTTTTTTAAATCCCAGCCCTTGTCCCCTGCATGCCCTTATAATCCTCTGGCATGTGTTAGTGACATCACATGGCTGCGGGCTCCGAGTCCCCGTCCCCTGCAACTGTCATTAACCACTGCGAGCAAATGAAAAATGACTGAGAGACTCACTGGCTCCCACCACTGACCTTGGGTATTATTAGAATGACCTCCCTTTGGCTTGACCAGAAAACCCTTTTGATATTATTGCTGGGAGTAAGCACGAGAAAGATGGCTTGTCTACCCGTGTGGAAGAAACGCATTGCTCAGAGGGCGCTTAAGCGGCAGTATAACCGATGTTATGTAAACCTATAGCCTGCCCATATTGCTCGCTTATAAATACTTAATTAGGAGACACAACTTGAACTTTCTTGCTCGTGAGATTCTTGACCCTCTTTAGCGACAGTGAACAATATTTTGGTTCTACGTTCTGAGTGGTCTGGCGGAAATGTTACTCCGGGCTGTCTTATTGCCGGCGATCTGGGAATTGTCACTGACAGGAATGTGGGAGTCTGCCGGGGAGGGAAGGAGTCAGTGGGCGGGGCTGCAGGAAGATCTTGTTTAAAGGCGCAGTTCCGCATTTTGGCGACTCTCCCCGTGAGACAAGGTGGGGGCTGCGCGGCGAGTGACAACAAAGCGGAAAGATCTCCCTGAGGCTGGGCCTGCTGTATTGTAACGAATACGCCCCTGCGCATAACAGGGATCTTGGCCACCCGGGCGGAGGGAGGTATTCTTTACCTCAGCCAGCAAGACCCCTGTTGAGCGACGTCGGAGACCCGGGTTCGAGCCCAGGCGGTGAAGGACGAGCGGGGGCGGGGATTTGGAAGTCACGAACCCGATTTCGCTACAGTATTAAGCTCACTGTGAATGCCAGCTTCTCTTGCCCGTGCAGTCTAAATAAGTGCATCATGACAAAGCTGAATGGCCACCGAGTGTAACCCGACTACCGTACACGCGGGATTGAAAGTGTTTTCTTGTTCATTGTGGTTGGTTCCACATCTTTCCCGTCTACATTCAATGCTGTAGGTGCTTAGGGCTCCGTCCTTCTGGTTCACGCCTGCGCACTGCACACTTGCACCTCTGTCCATTCCCCTTCACCGCCTCCAGGGTTCCCCATTCCGTCATGTGGCCCCGGGTCTCCTGCGGCGCGACTGGCGGTTCCCGGATCCCATCTGCCAGCAGCACTCCTGCACCCTGCCTCCGCCCCTTCGCCACGCATGACCCGGCCGCTGGCGCCCTCTCTCACGGGTTACAGCAACTCGTCCGACTTCGCCCTCGCCCTGGGATCCACTCCTCAGGAAACAGGAGGTCTCGCAGTGCTGGCAGGCCACAGAAGAACGATGACCCCACCTTGCGCATCAATTACCCAGAAGTTAAGAAGAGACACTAATGTTTCTGATTTCTATGAACAATATAAACTTCTTTTTGTCTCCCTGGACCCTAGGATATTGTCTTTCATAATCTTTGCATTTGTATTGGTAAACTACAAATAAAACATTCCACATTGAATGATCTTGGGCATGCAACACTTTTCGTTACAATAGAAATTAAACACAATTGCAGTTTACAATTGTTTCGTGGGTTTGTCGTTCAGTGATTCTACGCGTTTATGGGTTCATCGTTTTTACGTTAAACAGGCTTATGTAGGTTACTTCCGTCAAAGGAGGTAGCTAAGGTTACTTTGCTAATCTGCCACCTTTAACGTTTACACGTTTTGTGAATTCTTACAGGGAAACATCCAGCATCCCTCTGCAGCAGCCATTCCTAAAAAAAACAGGGGAATGTTTAAAGACAGTGCCTGGTATTCCTAGTCGCCGAGTTAGCGCAACCCTTGAAATGACCGCACCTCGCCTGCTCTAGACATTACAGTCATAGTTACAAAGGCCAAGGGCACAGGAAATACAAACACGTGACAGAAGACAGGTGGGTTAAAAATTAAAGTGGAGCACGCTTTCTGTTTTGGACGCAAATGCGTATTACTGCTACAGAGAGCACGGGTTGAACAGGAGAAGGAAAAGGATAGGCTCGTGTTCATCTTTACAATGGTGCATGTTAACAGTTACACGGTCATTGTCCTGACTGTTTTGAAAGACAGATGAGCTCGACGGAGGATCGATTCAGTCTTCGTTGTGTAGTAAAGGACTTTTCATAGACCCGATAATTTTGGACAATTAGGTGTATGTATAGTGAAAACACCTAAATATTACTCTGGAAGTTACACCGCTTTCTTCGGATAAAATAAATCCACCCCATTATTAAGGCGGTTATCACATCTACATGAAAACCCCCCGGAGAGAAGTGGTTGCTGTGTTTCTCGGGCTCACAGGCTGAATACCTGCCCCTGCGGTGGTAACCGGTTACTAACACTGCGATACAATACAAATAGTTTCAAAAAGTTTATTATTAGGTTTCTAGCGTCAAGTCTGTGCTGATTCTTTAGTAACGTATTTGCAGTACACCCCGTTAAGGCCTCTAGCCTCAAGTAAATTGACTCTGTTCGGTTTTTCTGTTTCGTGAAGACAGAAGAGTTAAGTAAAACATTTTTTTTAGTTGATTTGTCTTTTGTCCTTACTTTTCCCTTACTTTGGCCCTATATCTATCCAATGATTTTTTTTAAGTGCATCTTTGGAGTTAATTCCCCCTGCTAGAGTTGACAACAAGTATTTCGCGCTGATTTTAACATGAGTTTGTACACGGCAAGGGAGGGGGCCTCAGTACGCTTTCTCCCGTGGAAGCAATAAAAGAGATTTTATTACCGCTCTCTATTACCGCTGTATCAGTTAAAAGTGTTTCTTTGCCATCTGCTCAGGTGACTGCTGGCAGCCGACCACCTGTCTGGGCAGACGCTGCCGTGACGTCACACTGGAAGCCGCCGGCACATCCAGGACTATCTGCACAGGCATTTCTGAAAAAAATACGACTCTGGCAACTGTCCATAACATACGAGCACTTCACAGTTTTTAGATTTATGGCCATTTCCATCACCACAAAGCGTGCTTGCAATACCGCCACGCCGCCGTGTCTTTCGTTTCATCGGCATGTTTTTAGCGCAGCCAGGTGAATGAATCCTGTCGATGTCAAAAGGCTCGCTCAAAACGTTTTTCTTTACGTGTTTGGATTCATTTTAGTCCCAAGAACGGTGCGCCTGTAATTCAGTAAATTGGGTAGTATTCGATGGCTAAGTAGGGGTAATGGGCTTCATTCTGGTAAAAAAAAAAAAATAGCTAGGGAAGAAGGGCACCTTTGGATTACAAAACCGAGGGCTCGGTTTTCGTTTGATTGTGTTTTTTCTCCAGTCCAGCTTGAGGTACTCTTTCCACTCACCTACCGACTTATCCTTTTCCAGAGCTCCGTTAGAGTTTCACTCCTTGCACTTTGGGTCAGCTTTCTAAAATACCTACTTTATAGTACTTAAATAGTCATATTGAGAGCCACTGTGTTTCCGTGGGTTTATGTTGAAATCATATTATCTGATTTAGGTTCTCCTTAGACTTTAAAATTAGTTCTACTACTCACAGAGTATTAAAAATAAACTTTTTTTCTGAGCTTGCCTGGTTTAAGCTGGCTAATACTCATAAAAGTATACGAGGAACTTATGTGTGTGTTAAATCATTCCGGTCTGTAATAGGTCAACAGAGACTGAGAGAGAGTTGCAGTTGTAAACTGAGTTCAATGCTAGATGGGACGCATTTTCTCACCAATGTATCTTGTTAAAGTTGTAACAGAGTGAGTGTAGTCAGTCACCATTCTTGTGGGGAGAACGTTCTTGCCTAATTTCAATTATTTCAATTATTTGTTATTACTATTTTTGTATTCGAGAAACTAATAGGTGTAAATAAAATTACCGAACAGAAACAATACAAATAAAGTTTCACACAATGTATGTCGGACAGACCCAAAGGAGTTAAGTGGTAAACACGAGCGGAAGCTCACAGCCATGACGATGACTTCCTTTCAGAAGTAGCAAGGAGACATCACATCCATCTTCGTGAAGAGTCAGCACCGCCCAGTGACAGCATCTTCAACAGGCTTGCCCGGAGAGAGCTAGTACAGCTCTCTACATCTCTGCAGGAGAGGAGCACGGCAGCCCTCGGGCGATAAGGCAGCCTGAAGGAGCAACAAGCCGGTGGATTTGATAGTTATAACACCACATACAATAACAATAATAATTCATTTAATAAACAACCACATGCAACCAGTTTGTCACCGAAGCTGTGCCTTTAATGGTTAAAATAAACGTCTAGAGAGAAAGAGAGAGAGAGACAGAAGGAGTCGGAAAGGTTGTCCCGTTTCTTCTTCTTCTGTCAGTTGGAAATAGATCTGATGCCCTCTGGACTTTAACTCCTGACAAAAAGGGCTTTTTATTACAGGTTATGACAAGCTGCCGAGAGACACGAGGCGCACGGGAAAGAAACGGCAGGTGGAATCGAAATGCTCTAGATGTTTTGAAGACAGACCAAAGAGGACTGGAGATTACTGCAAATGATAGGTGTAAGAAGGGGATTCCTTGATATCATCGGTAATCTCAGTCAGGGGTTTGCAGCAGTGCGACTGGGGGGTAAAAACAGAATAATGTCACAGGTTTGAGGAGCTGCTGCTTCTCCGAGCTCGATACCCGCTCCCCCCAAAACTCTGCGTTTCATTATCAGGGAGCCCGCGCGCTCACCAGTGCATAGGTATGTTTTAATGCACACTCATTTCAAACGGGCACACGTTTAAGGCACCGAAGTCAAGAGGTTATATAAAAGGTCTTTCACCCCAGCCATTTTTGTTGGTTTAATTCAAGAGGGAGCAGGGTGTCTGAGAGAGGCAATTAATCCACCATTTACGGCTATTTAAAGTACCAATTAGCGGTTTAGTTTTAGCCCCTCGAACGCCCTTTGACACCAGGATACACTTTTTTTTCTTTCAGAAAAAAGTGGCCCAGTGACCGTGGCTACGCAGTTTTAAGTTACGTAACTACAATAATAATTTATCTGGTAATATATGAACATAGGTGCATGTGTTTGCAACCCATGGAACTCAATGCTGTGTGAAATATTAGTTGTAAGAGCGTTATTCATTACTATTAGCACTGCTGTATAACATTTGTAATAAAAATAAAAATAATATAATTATTGTAACAATATAATATTGACAATCGTATTACTAAACACGATGTACATTTTCTTAAGTACAGTAAAGCTTCTGAAATGAAGACCCGCTTTTATAATTTAACTTTACCATGTATATGTGCACTAGATTTCTATTAATGAACACTGATATGTATATTTATATGAAAGCATTTCCGTTTCGTTTTGAGTTTGTCGGTAGGAATGCACTGCTCGCAAACCCAGCCCAGTATCGAAGCCGCCCTTATCGGCTGTGTCGCTGGCAAGACGAGCTGTCAGCGCGAGCGGGTTGGCGGGTCTTTCTCGGCGCGACCGGCAATTAGGCAGGTCACGAGCTGCCAGGCTCGCGGGCCAGGTGAGCCTCACCTGGCGGGACCAGCGCTGGACGTGCGGCGCGTCAGTGGGGTGGGACAGGGGATTCTGCCAGGCTGTATGTTCCCTGATACACTGGGCAGGTGTACAGTTATTTCAAAATAATGACACGTCTTTTGTATTTAAGCACACCACTTGATTGATTTTTAACTATTCCTAATTTTAAGCCATGCTGTATGAAAAATAGTAATTAAAAAGGCATTTCATAGACTTTCAAAAAATAAATATAGAAATGGAAGAATAATGGTTTGCGTTGTTATAAAACAACGCCTTTTAATATATTTACTTATGGACAAAAAAAAAGTCTACACACCCAAAGCATCACCAACAGGTCTGCTTAAAACATACGACAGGTCTGTTTTTGTCGTTCAGGAGGGCAAAACGATATCATATGACAGGCTGGACGTTTTTCCACCTCTTTTCCTTCCTGTTTCGTTTCTTTCATCATCACCAATTTGGCCTTTAATAAACCTTTGTCTTGTGTGTATCTGCTCCCAGTTAATTAAAATTTGAAGGGGTCACTGTACTGACTTCAGGCTGCTTGCCACAGAGTGCAGTTTTCTCTCCAGCAGTTTCCACATTAGCGAACTTCACAGGTGTAATACTGAGCCCAACAGCTGTTCGGGGACCCTTAAACCATCTGATGGAACAAGAAAGTTGCGCGGAAGCTTCCTTCTGGCTGCCAGTCTTTCAGCTGCCTGGCCCCTTCTCTCACTGAGCGATAAAGCTTCTACTTTCTCTACACTATTGTTTTGTAAATTGTTCTATTGTTCTGCGACAGTTCTTTTTTTTCCTCCAACGTAAAACGCATATTGGCGGTGGCGGTGAGCTAGTTTATGAAGTAACCGTCGGCATGAAAAAAAAAATGGAGCATCTTGCTAAGAACTGTCGTCTGAGCCATTTGAAGGCATAGGTTCTCTTGGCCACCGAGAAGAGTCGTCCCACACACAGTACGAATGTGTTTGCTCGTGTTTACTTGAATTTGATGCGATTTCTTTAAACAAAAAATGAATCTTACCCTCTAATATTATATTTTCTCATCAAGAGACGGTCTTACGGTTTAATGTATCTTTTTAAAATCACCTTATGTTGGCCGAAATAAAATTCTCCTATCAAATCCTTATGTTAAAAACATCCATACGTATTTTTACGAACTAAAATGCTTATAAATAGTTATATTGCTGCCTTTTCTGTTGATCTTATATTTTTTTCGATTAAGTAGAGGAATTTTAATGTGTTGAATTTTGTGTTCTGGCGCAAAACCCGATAATAATAATAATAATAATAATAATAATAATAATAATAATAATAATAATAACTTAAAATCTAACAAAAAAAATATACATAACAAAGTAAACTGTAGAATATTGAATATTAAAATAATAATAATATCAATAACCGGTTAAGAAAACTGTGGACGACTGTAGCAGTTCAGATTAAAGTATCATTTAAAATAAATTTACACATTTCCTATTATAAATGGAAAACCTTTAAAGGGCTAGAAAATGTTACGCGTGTTTTTGATAACAAATGCTTTCGAAAGTAACATAACAGTGTTCTAAATTACGCTCAAATCTAGCAAACAACGCCTCATTTAATCGCATCTGGAAAATATTAAACCCTAAAACACAGAAACGATAGTGAACAGAAAACGACCCTGTAGTAATACACACTATGTATCGTATTTTTTTAACTGGTTTAATGTTCATGTTTCCCTTAAATTCGTGTTATTTCTTGTGTTACTTAAAATACAGTGAATTCTTCGGGGACAAAGAAAAAAAACACCGAATAGTGATGGATGAGAGAGAAGTATTCATTTCTACGTGGTTTTCAATGTTTGTATGCGCGGGGCGGAAGAATGACAGTTTCTCTACTGAATCAAGACCTGCATTTACAGGCGGCCTGATCTCTGAAATCCGCTGACCTCCTGGTTGGCGACCATGATCAAGTTTATAGCGTCTTCTGCTCAGAACCTTCCGTCATCCTTAGCTAGACTTGACAGAGTGGAAGAAATATGACACGTGCATTATTAAAGAGGAGTCATTTGACTTTTCGTCACGCGCCTTTCCTCTAAGCACCCTCGTTTCCTGGGGAGATATCTGGGCAGAGAGGGCTTGCAAGAGAGAAAAACGATATTCTCAGCAAAGGCTGCAAGCAGACGAAGAAAAGAATACAGCAATTTCTCAAGCTAGAGATCAATCAATACGATATAAATGATAGTAAAAGCTGATACGTGAATCCAGAGTTCTGATAATTATTATGGCACTAACAGTAAGTCTTTTGCCGTGATCAAACCTCCGTCTATGTATAGTGCTTAGATTGGGTTTCAAATGCACTTAATGCATACAAGCACATGCATCTTGTGTAATAAACACTTCTGCTCTTCAAATAAAGGTACTAATAGTAATAATGCAACAGTTAATGATATGTTTTAATATATACATGAAGTTTGATTC
Organism: Atractosteus spatula; assembly: GCF_055471065.1. Classification (NCBI taxonomy): domain Eukaryota; kingdom Metazoa; phylum Chordata; class Actinopteri; order Semionotiformes; family Lepisosteidae; genus Atractosteus; species Atractosteus spatula. The sequence continues at coordinate 56,180,497 of NC_142712.1, forward strand.
ATTGCTTCAATTTTATTTCCTCCTCCTAAGATTCAGCATGTGTCAACTTCTCGGATTTAACCCGCAGCACACTAGTCTCACCGCTGTTCTGCCCCATGTCGGCTCCAGCGCATATGAATTATCTCCCAGCTGATAAACTACAATGCATCATTCTTATGATTTTAAGTCGTTTCTTTCTGAATAAGCTGGTGGGCTCAGCTAAGACAGAGATGGTTAAAAGGCTCTAAGCTCCCATGGAGTTGGAATTATTGTGTAATGCTGCCAAACTGAAGATAGTAATTGAATCATCCCCCAATTCTGCTTGATAGAGCAGTCAGAAATGGCTTGGATGACAGGAGAGCTATGAAGGTAGTGATGGATACTATTGTCCAAATTTGACCCTCTATTAACACCGCTTTTCAGCATCTGGATTCTGTCACCAATTCCCACTTTGGAGGCAGAAGGGGCGACTCTCATTTTCTGAACATACCGAGACCCTCTATTCTGAGTGCAACCCTATCTCAACTAAATGGGCGGAGAAGACGACCTGATCCTTGCTCTCTTTATCTCACTTTGCCTTATTAGCTCCCTCACAACCCCATTGTTTTGCAGGTGCCTGCAATTTGCTTCTTATCTTTCGCCGTTTGCCGCAGACCACTCTCCCTTATTTACCATTAATACTGTCGACCAAAAAAAAATGTTATTAATATTAATTAAAAATAAAACAAAACAAAACAAAATCGGTTCTCCTTCTCTCCCAGACCCCACCAAATAAATAACGGACTCATCTTTTAATTGGAGTTGAAGGCAATGAAAAAAAAATAGGGAACTAAAAAGAAAGATGACCTACTGGGTGACAGGCACAGGTTGGAGGGTGACATTTTATTGTGTGTTTCCCGGTGAAAAGGAAGAAAGGAAAAAGGACCAGTCAATTTAATGCAAGGACCAAGAGTGCAAGAGTGTTGCTAAGAGACAGGGATGCTGCAGAACTTCTATCAGAACCTCAGCTCTGACCTTATGCAAATGGAGCCTTCCAACTCTTTTGTGAAAAAGGCAGAGAATTCCACCCCCTGTGTCACCAATACCTGGCATAGAGCCTTTTATTCAGAATGTTCTTTAAAAAAAAATAGACACGGACGAAGAGGAAGATGAAAACGAAGAAGATGAGAGGAGCCACGCTCACAGCGTAGAGGAGAGCACAGCACTTTTCAGGCTTGTGAAGAGAGGCGAAAGAGACGATGGCACATGCAGTGGAGAAAGCAAGAAATCAGCCTCTCTGCCATCCAAATGTCAGCCATCCATACCTCCACTGATCGGCACAGACGTACTAAAAGCAATCCCCCACCCAGCCCTCTCCACATTAAATTCCTAAATTGCTTCTCTTCAAAAGCCCTAAAAGCTCTATTAAGGCACATTAATGTAACCAAGCAATCAAGTCTTCGCGGAGCTAAGGGAGGCAATGCAATAATTTGTGGCATCTTTTTAGATCATATCAGGATCGAGATGGGAGAAAATTCAAACTATTTACTCCTTTAATTACCCTTAACAAACTCAAGCACAGTTTCCACTGGATACTTGGAACGCATTTTGTAAAGGACAGAAGCATTTGAATTCATTACAGCCTACCCAGACATAACAGGCTTGCCATTACCTAAGCTATAAAACACAGTCATTCTTTTTTCTATATATTAATGAAAACTGCAGGAGATATGGAAGCTGGCATAACATAAAATGCACAGACAAGATGCATTATTAAACTATGCACCTTTCTTTTCAAATAAAGTACATATATTGTGTGGTTTAGACTGTGAATAATTCATTTTTCATTTTTTAGAGAAACAACATATATTATTTTTTAAGATGCATGAATGTTTGTAAATGCTATGAACGAAAAGCTGGATAATTAGTCTTCTTGTAACATACTAGTATTCAGCATTTACGATCTATGCTGGCATTGTTATTAGATGCACCAATATTTCAAAAGATATTTTTAATTTGTCGATCATACAAATTAAATCGGTCTATGTACTTCTGTAGTCAACTGTTTCTAAGGCAGTCCGTATTAAGTAAAGGGGTTGCTAAGAAATGTTTTGCATATATTTGCATCCTGAACAACAGTAATAAAGTCTTGCATGCAAAACAGGAATTATCTTAATTTTCATTATTGTTATTTGTAAACCACAAAATATTTATAGAGGAATAATATTTAAACATTACTCATTATCATTGCTTTAGATAAAAGCTACATATATTATTATTTTTTTCTTTACTGTATAATTTATCTAAAAGATTAAATATTTTCAATTATTATGTATTCTGTGGATAGGTATGCCCTACTATACATACTATGATAAAGTACAAATTTCTATCATAATATGTATATTGTTAAAAATATATATGTGCTTATATAACTCAAACATCTATGTACATTTCCTTTAAAAATGTAATAACACATCATGCAATTAATATGAACAAACATTAATATTGGAATAAATTAAGAATGTAATGATGTTATTAAAAAATATTAAACAATTTACTCTGTCACTTATTTCAACACCCATAGGTTGACTTAATTGTATTTCCTACTTGAAAATATTTCTGGAAATGTAGCTAAAATAAATCCTATCATTGACCCTGTTGCTTTTCCACAAAACTATACACTAAAATAAAGTGTCTTTATTTAGTGTCTTAAAGTTACACTTAAATAGCAATGAACCTTTATTTCTTTGTATAAAAGACAGAATGAGAGATCAATATTCCCTTTCCTTCTAAAGGATTTGTGTGCTGCAGCACAAACAGCAGACTTTGTGAATGTACAAACTTCATAGGCGCTGTAAATATTCATGGTATCTGACATGAAGAAACAGCCCCTGATGTTTGGTTCTGACAGTAACACATAGCGAACATGTGCTGGCCCTCAGGCCAAAGAATCCTTTATCTCTTGTCTCCCTCACTTTATTACATTATCCATGGACCCAGAGCTACAATCTGAGCTGTGGAACTGTAGTTCACAGGTCAGTCCTGTTAAGTGTCCCCATGTCTAGCCAAATAAGACAGCCACTCCCCCACTGCAACAACACACCCTGGCCTTCCTTCTGCACAACAAGACCCTAGAGAGAACTCCACTGCAGGTAAGGCTCTTCAGAACTTCTAAATACATCAGCAGCTGGAGATAAAGAAGGGGGCTGGAAGGAGGGGGGGAGTGAATTAAATTAACCCCTTCATTCAAATGGATGTGTAAAGTATGGCAGAACCAAGGCAGAGGGAGCAAGAGGGCTGAGCTGGCAGAGAGCATGTTAAATAATAAAGACGAGAGGGGGATTAAAGGTTACAACCTACTGAAAAGGCTGTATTGGGTTGTATCAGGTTATCTGCGGTGGTCACTGTTAATAGCCTTTCACACATGCCATGTTTGATCCCTTTCTGAGGCTGAGAAGCTGAGCTAATCAATACTATGAGTGGATCAAGGCTATGAGGTTACTGTACTGCCAGCAGCTCCCCTAGACCGGCAAGGCTCGCTAATTGAGTTCTGTCATTTCACCAGGTCAACTTGAAAATAGAGTATCCATCTATCAACCTATCTGAAGCCAAGTGCAATCTCTATATGACACTCCTCCCAAGTCTTTGTATAGGTCACTGGGGTGTCAAAGGAAAGATACCACAGATCCAAGGGCAGTCTAAGTGGTAATGATCAGTTCTGTGGTTATCAGTTAGCCGCACCTGTTAATTGAGCTTTATTAATGTCGTATTTTACATTTTTCACATATTTTCTGCAAGAAACAAGTAATCATCTGTTTAAGTTTTTAGATAAATTATAAGGCACGTCTTTCACTGCCTCTTACTGTTGTGTATTGATAATTGATAACTGACCAGTTTAGAGAGTCTTCCTCATATTTATTCTTCACAGCATCCCTCAAGCACTACGTGAAAACAATTTGTTGCTCTTATTTGGTTTTGTTTCCATTAATGTTCTGTAGTGTTGAATCGTGAGCCAAGAAAAAAAACATGTTATTTAGACTCATTTTAATCTCATTATATTCCTTTCAAATTTACTTTTCAAATTTCTTCCACAATTTGCCTTTGTAACCTATACCACCACAGATAATTGAGGGAGCCACATACATAAATTCCTGTGCTAGTACACAGAGACCTACCTTTGTAAAGCTCTGAATTAGGTTAAAACATTCTTCAGGGTGAATTAAATTAGGTTATCGTTGATAAAGTGGCTAGTCATGCTGTTGCTAATATATACACATCTGTTGCTGTTTTGATTTTCCTAAGAGAAATAATTTCCTTTGTCAAAGAGCATTTGTTTTTGAATAACTGTTAATTTTTGATGTCTAAATTATCTGTTGAGAAATTATTGTCAAAAGCCTTTGTAACCAAAGAGAGCATATTTCAGAGAGCACACTATGAGGAAAAGAAATGTAGAAGCACACCACAAAAAAATATCAATGGTATTTTTTGATCTAAGGGACCAGGTTGATCTGCAGTAAATTAGCTTAAATGGGTGAGGAATAATGGCTTGAAATAATTAAATATTCCTGCTGCAATGAAATGCAATAAATGCAATAAAATTATAATGTTGTGATAGTTGTGAATTACTACAGAAAAAGATTGGATTGTCACAATGAAGTTCACATTTTATTAACTTTTTACCAATGTATCCTAGTATTGTTTCTCATTAAATATAATAGAAAACATTACTTAAACACAAAACCTAAATGAAGTGTCTTAAAATAAAAGGATCTCTAATTCAAATTCCCCAGTGGACCTCGTTTTGTTCCATTCCAGTTCTCAGTTACAGAGATGGTCTAATTATTTAACTAACCCCACTATTTTAAAACTTCTAATCAGGCTCCAGGGTATTTTATAGGTAACTGTGCCTATTAGGAAGTTCATTTTTTAAGCTATTAACTGTAAAAGACCTTCAGAAAATCACATACTATATATGTTTAGCTAAGAAAATAATTAGGTTTATTGTTTAGAGCTAGTTGACAAGACTGTACAAAAGATGCTAAACACTGCAGAAACTGAGTTTGAGACCCTGATGTAAATACATTGTGTAATAAAATGTTATGTAAGAATGAGCTGCACAGCTACTGTAAGTCTTTCCACGCTTTGCTTCTCTTTGCGTCTGAATGCTTCATCATGTGGCTGCCTGAGGAATTTAATTCCAGATGTCTAGAAGCCTGTTCCACAGGTCTGTTGCAGCACCTTCGTTGGATTCCTCTTATTGTCCCTGTGGTTTCTGTCAGGACTGTTTTCTAGCACACTTAGTACATCAGCTTCTATACTGGAGTCTAAGTATTTTTTAACTACATTAGGACAAAGCTACATAAAACTAAGTCCTGCAGCATATCTTGAGTGCCAATAGATGTATTTTTCATGAAATTGTGAGCAATTTTGTTTTTTTTTAATAGTATTCCTACTTGAAAGAATAAAAATTGTTTGTAGACTTTTTCCCCAGAGTAAGATTTACAATATTTCTTGTAAAAGAAAAAAAAAGACAGAGGGAACTTACATTTATTTGTAGCCTTTTTCTATTTCTATAATGACTTTCTGAGGTCTGGTAAAACCATCCTTACTCTTGTAATGAAATGGGGAATCATTTTAGATAGCTTTTCTCTTGCCAATCAACGCTTTTATCATGAACATTTGACCCTCCCTGTTGACCTTTCTGGCTCTGTACCCAGGAGTCTTCCTTACACATCAAATGATCTGGTTTAAATGGTGTTTTCCGATAATGGCTAATATTCCGCTTGAAGCACTTTGTTTTTACTAAAATAATAACAACTTAAAAGGAACATTTCCCCCATTGCAATACTCCAGCTGTGCTGTCCTCTCCTTTGTTCTCTACCTAAAAGGAAGGTTTTACATATTGAACTATACTGTATAACGGATGAATACAAAGGGAATGGCTACAAAAGCAAGTTTTATATACAGGTATCTGTTTATTTATTATAATAACTAAATTTTAATACTTCATTTTCTGCTGTAACTGATGTTATTTTTTGATGAAGAATTAGCCACTGAACACTGATTGCAAGTGTTTTTTATACACAACCTGAAGGAAAATTTCAAAAGGTCAAGGGAAGGGAAAAAAAGAGCATTCAATTAAAATGTGTCCTCAAATTTCAATATTTCGTTGTGACCCTGGTCAAAGTTGCCAGAGGGTCAAATAACAATACCCTTCAAGAAGAATCACATTAATCACCTGCAGGAAGACTGGCATCAGGTGTTCTATTGGTGGGAAAATTATTTGAAAAGTTGCAGATATCTACACCCAAGTTTCATAAGCAGACTGAGTGGGCTTTGGCATTTTCATGGCTGACAATGGTGCAGATAGGTGTTTATGACAGTGTACCCACTACATTGCAGACTATAGACAGGTTTTGTGCTCATGCAAGTTACAAATGTGCGTTTTACATATGAATTTCATTTAGTTCTTGTCCATTACTTAACGTATCTAGTCCTTTCCCTCATTTCACAGTAGGAGACGTTAGTCACACTGACTAATATTACTAATAAGACTACTTATGTATTAGTCTTATTAAATCTGCTTTAATGCAGGGTGAACTATTTCTGACAGATAAAAAACCCTATAGTAGAGTGAAGAGAAAGCCCCTCTATTTTAAAACTTTTTATTATGGATAAGATGATCTCCAATTAGGATACAAACTACAGATACAGAAAAAAAAGACTTTTTTTTCTTTAAGAAAGTATTTTCCTGAGTGTTACTTCTCAGAATAATATAAAAAAAAACTCAAGAAAAATTTAACATGTTGGTTTGCCATACAGCCTGCTTTGTCCATCTGGTTACTAGTCGATAATTTAGCCAAGAGCCTTATCAAGCTGTTTCTTGAATAAAAAGGCGAGTGAAAATACTTTCAGGGCATGCCTCAGTAATTTCTTCAGTACACCTTTTTGGAACGACTTGCTCCCTACCCACAAGGTAGCTCTGCCATTTTAAAATGAGCATCACTATCGCCTTGGCTTGGGTTGCGTGTGCTCAATGGGTTTGACACGGTGCTTGTGCAGAAGTCTTTGAGGAAGCCGGGCACCACTTCCCTGAATTTGAGGTTTTGCATGGAGGCAGAGCTCTGGTCTTGAACCTAATCGACTGTGGCAGTGACTTCTGACCAAATGCAGGTAAAGAAGCCTATTAAATAAAACTCAATTTTCTGAGCCTGTTACCACTGGATATCTGACCTGGTCAGGAAAATATGCTTTTTCCTGAGCCCCATTTCACTGAAACACTGAGCTTTCTTGTATTTGGTATTTCATGTTTTATGAAGTCACTGTGTTTATCAGTACTACAGTGAAAGACATCATGGATACTTCTCAGATCTCATGAGGTCTGTGTTAGTCTGCATAGGAAGACTAAGTTGCTTCGAGCGTATGTACTGACTATTCATATATTTTACCCCATTTCCACAGTGTTCATACTGCAGGAAACACTACATAATACAAACAGACTGCTCACAGAAATGTATTTTTCTCTCTCTCCAGCTAATTGAAACTCGGCTCTTAAGGAGGCGCTGTGGATACCTTGATCACACCAGTGTCTGTACCCCCTGGCACGCACTTCAGAATGGTGGCACTGACACAAAACAGCATGTCAGACAGGAGGCGGGCACTTGCTTGTTATCCAGTTAACATGTTTTACATTTGCATTGCGCTGACGTTACAGAAAAGGACAGGAAACGAGGGAGGGAGTGCACCAGACAGAGAGAGAGAGACATAAAACTAATACATCACAGCCATGTTCAAAGCAAACCTTGTCAAATACTGCTCACAGTAGGCAAGGCAGTATAATAGTACTTTACTGATTCGACCGCACATTAATATCATGTAATCCAGTGGGTCTGGTTCTAGCATCATATTTATTTAACCTGCTGAGGGGACAGTGCTGAGGGACAGTGTTCCCGCTGATAGGAGCAGACACATTACACACTACCCCAGGTATTCTTATTGATTACTCCCACCCTGCAGTCCACAGACCATAATTTAACTCAGCAGGTTCTAGAGTTAATACTGGAATTCAAACATTGCTATCTGCACTTCAAGAGGCAGAAAACAATTGGCACTTATAAAAGTGCAGCGCCTTCAGTAATGGAAACCGAAAGGGAGGACTTTCCTTTTTTTCCCCCAGCCTCGGCTTTTTCCCTTTTGCCTGTTTGCCCAAGATGTCAATTCCATAGAAAGCAACTACAAGATTAAAAGATTTGAAGTTAAAGTGTCGTGATCATCATCATCATAATCACCATGCAGAAAACCTCAGAGATCTAAATCCAAAAGATAAGACACTGCTTTATGTCAGATTTGAACAGCGGTTGCAAAAGACAACTCAAGGAAATTTAAACCTCCCAGGGCATGAATAACTTTTTTCCATGGATACAGCAGGAAAAGTTAAATCAGTTCAAACTCTTGTTGCTAAAACTAATGTTTCCCTTACTGAACTTGGATCATTCTAAAATGAAGTCACTTCTTGTCCAAATCGGTGTGTCTGCAGTCATTCACTAGTTGGAACCTCTTTAAAGTTCTTTTGACTTGCCTTCCAGATGTGTGTGTGTGATTGTCACAGTCTGTGGACACTTTATGGCAATAAATTGGTTTCTAAACATGCCTTTGTCTAGACTGTATCACTGCCATAAAGGTAATATTTAGGCTGTGTTCATTGTTTGATTTTTAGTGTTCTTTATTTGTGATGTGATGTAATGTGTTGTGATAATAACTTTTATTATAACTCTTTATAATAAATTTCAGGGTAAGTACAAAGTTACTTCATGCGTTTAATTGTTTAAAGCTCCGAACTCAAAAGAATATGCCAGTGGAATTTAGAGCGTACACGCATGGGATTATGCTGATAGTGTTCCCAGACTTAACATTTTCTTAATGGGGAGCTCTGTAATGTGTCCTTGGACATCTCCTCTTCATGAAAATACTGTCTTTTCAGATGTTGTTAGCTTGCCCATAGAAATGCCACTGAAGTGCTTCTCTCTAGAATTGCCCAGGTGTTTCTTTTTACATAGCAAACAAATAAAATAAACCTGCAAAGCCTGAATGGCATTGATGTGGTCTCACAGCTCTGCAAATGAATGTGTTATTGTAAGGGAGTTCTAAGAGAAAAGAAATATATGAAATTATATTATGATTGGCCTGCGTGCAAATCTCATATATTATATTGTATTATGTAATCATACATTCTGTTACTTTTTCTCTCACTCTTTAATGCTTTAATAATTCTGTATTTTCCATTATGATTGTAAACATGTCCTCGGGTTTTGAATTATTCAAAGAAATTCAGCACCATCAATAAATATGCAGTGTTGTTTTAGAATATAAGAACCTCTGTTGCCCTTTAATGGACAAAAGCTTTTCACTGCAGAGCCCTGGTCTAATTTTGGAGCTTTCAAAAAGATTCTCCATCTCGGAAGGGGAAACATTTTTATTTTAATGCTGCTCTAACCAAATGTTTGCCTGCTGCAGGTTCCTCTGTGATGAGGCGGCATGCTTTCCTGTTAAATGCACTTTCTTACTTCCACTTATATTGAGGTTTGTCCTTCAGGTTTGTTTTTTCTTGCTTCCCTTTTTAGCTCTGATGATAAAATCATTTGCAAGGCTCCAGGAGGTCCATCTCTGTGACTCAGAAAACAATGGCTATCAGGAAATGTACACAAGACCCAGAAGTGGAAGGGCATGCTGGCACAGCCAATATTTACCCATGACTCGGTGGCGGGACTGGGTGCAAAGTGGTACCAAGGTGAGAAAGAGGGCACTTAACCTAGCTGATTTATAGATCTGCCAAAGTCACCAGGGCTGACATTGTTAAATGCTGATCGATAATGTCAAGCGTTCCTGTCTCCATAAGGAGCCGGTAATGCTTTTTAATCCAGTCCACAGATCTTAACACTGCTGAGACCATATAGAACACAAAGAGAGCAGGCTGCAGTTAAGGACTGAATTTGTGCTGAAATTCATGGCTAATGATACTTTAAAAAATATACATATTAGTTACAAGCCTTTTTTTATTTACCACAATAATTGCAGAATAGTTTGTTCTGCTTTGCCTGCATGGAGATGATAATTTAGGAGCAAGTATAACACTTAAAGATATTATATATATATGCAATTAAACATATTTTCAGGTCATACAGGCCATTTTATTTAATGCACATAGTTTTATTTTAGTGTTTCCATCATGATGCTTATGTCACATGTTCAATGGACATGATCTGTCCACTCCAGTTTTCTGTGCTGTGCTGTGCCTTGAAAACAGAATCGTGAGACGATGATTTTCTTTTTATATTCAAAAACATGCATCAGGTCATCAAATAAATGCAAACTTTTAATTTAGAAATTCCTATTTTACTGTTTTTAAATTGAGTAAAGGTGTTGAAATTGAATTAAAATTTTCATAGAGAAAGACTCATTCCTATTCATAAAGTATCCAAATGCGGAAATTAAATGACTACATTTCATTTAAATACAGAAGAATTGTGAAAACACAATATGTTATTGGTACACCTGCCAAAGGCAGACATAATATTTTCATTTTCACTTTTCAGTGTGCAACAAACTTATACCTGTTCCTTTGTCACTCACATGCTAACACATTTCTTAACTCCAACCTCTTCATAATATATTGAACATAATAATGGATAAAAGTATTAAAACAAATGACCTTGTGGTTCCACTTTCCGAACACTAGTTAGATAATGACTAGGCAATATTGACACAAAGTGTTAATTATCCTAGATGCTGTTATATGAACAAAGAAAATTGTTATGAAGTTCAGTTTGAAGAGAACAAGGCAGTGTGGACGCGTCAGTGCAAAAAACATCAGGCAATGATTCAGACAAAAAAGAAAGATATTCAACAAAACTCAAGTAACAGAGTTACACAGATACATTTATTCAAAAAAAGCAACAAACTGAAATATTGATTCTTTCTTGAGTGGTACAAGTGAAGAGACACAGTGCAATGAGAATTCTACCCTGTAAAGAATCTGTGAAACCATGAGAGTGCTTCATGAGCTCTGAGTAGACCCTGAACCAAAGAGTGATTTAGCAGGGTCTGAAGCAATTTATATGACTGACCAAGGAAACAATGAATGTAGGTCAAGGTGATGAAACCTCACAAATCTAAATGCATACTGTATGGCAGAACTTACTGAAACAAGACAAGGCCTTCAGCATTATTCAATGGTCTTCGTAAACATTTGGAAGTAAAGTTAGGACTAAGGTTAATTTCATAGAGAAAAAGTTCATCTGGCCTCTTGTGAGGCATAGGGGCAGTTCCAAAGTGGAGAGGGTCTGCTTTAGCTCTTTACAGAATGGGTAATTCTTTCAGAGACCTCTAGAGAATACACTACAGAAGTAAGACGGAGAGTCGATGGAAGTGATATGTGGTAGTCCTGAGATCACTGGAAGTCAGTGGACCTTGATGTGCTTCAGGGACCATTTCAATGACCTGCACCCAAAGTAGCAGGTGAATCTGAGTGAATCTGTGACTGACCATCTACGTGCATTGATGTTGATGACATCAACAAATGGAGAAACATTTTACAGGGCCAGGTGCTGATTTCTCATGCAAAGCTTTAGCAAACATTTACTCACTGTAACCCAAGCCAAAGGAAAGTATGGTAAATTGGAACATTGAGTTTGAGAACACCTCTGATAATGTTTAATATGTTCATGTTTTTGAATCCCTTAGTATTATATTATTTTATGATGTTTTTATACACTAAAGCTATAACACTACAGTGTTACAGTTTTAGATTATACTGACTGATATTGATGGCTTTATCTTTATACCTCACAAGAGTAATCTGATGTTTCCAAGTTACTGCAACTCATAAAGGTTTGATACTTCTTTGGTTTTTCATATTTGCTATGTTCCTTATGACTTACTTTGTACAGAATTAGTATTGATCAAATATCTTCAGCAGTCGAGGCTGTAAATTACTAAATGAAAAAGGTCTAGCCATCCCATACAATGAACAGACTCATTTAATCTTGTCTGAATTACATATAAACACTTTAGCTAAACGATAAGCCTCAGACCTTTGGTAACTTGCTTGGCACAAGGCTAACACCTGTTCATTCTATTTTCATTTAAAAACTTTCATCTTAGGAGCAGAGTTAGTAAGATCAAAATTCATACAAATCCTTATGCTGACAGGAATGAAATCAGTGACGGGAAGTTTGTTTTCTATTTTTGCTTTGAAAGCCATGTGATTAAGAACAACCCTTGAACTGATCCTGCAGTTGTTATTGAAACAGTCACAGCCGCTAAAGTAGAGTATATTTTATGTTTTTCTTATCATTCTCAACAAACTGACCCTGTGATATGGCACAACTGTGGAAAGTGAACATTCTTTGAAAATCTGCTCTTGGATAAGTACACTGTGAACTGTTTTTCTTTCTATTAAGACGCCAGTACTGTGCTCCCTTTTCACAGGCTTCCTATCAAGTGGTAGATAACAACACAAGAGACTGGTCGCAATCAGCACTTTAGCACAGTTTAAAGAGTATCAAAGCTGTTTAAAGGGAGCTCTGGTCATGTTTGCTTTCTGGCACCACTATTTGCCTTTGTATATTATGATTGAGAGTAATGTGTTGGAAAGAGAGAGAGTACTAGTGAAAAAACAGTCAAGGGCACACAGGATAAAACCTGACACCTCCAGTCGCCCCATATATACACACAAAAACAAAAACAATACAAAGTATTAAAAATATAGCCACCACAGTTTTCAGTGCGGTTCTGCAGGGGAGCAGGGATGGGGGAAACAGATCTCACAGAAATTGTGTTTGAAAACTCCAAACTGGCCGAAATAACTTTTGGCTTGGCCCACTTGGTTGAGGGCCAACCCTTTGGCCAAAGAAGGAGGAGGATGGGACCCCCATACTCAGTGAAGCGTTAACCCAGGGACATCTGCAAAAGGGGAGATAGGGTAGCAGAGCAATGCATGAGACATTTTTTGTGTATGAGGGATTTATATAGCTAGAATCAGGAATGATTATGACTTAGAACAGTTGGGGGAAATTGGCAACCAAATTAAGCTAGTTGACAGTTGCCAATACTGTTTAGATTTGTGAACTTCTACAGAGCAGATAAGCCATTCTTTCCAATATCTTCAGGGTGGATGGTTGTGCTGCTAAGTAATTTTGTATTCATTGCATTAGAATTAAATTTCCCCTAGAGTTCAATTGTATGTGTTTTATATGGATTGTAGGAACGCTGACCTCATGATGTGTATGATTTCCATTGCAGTGGTAAAATGGCAAACATAAAGAGAGATGGAATAAATTAGACTCTGATGTCCAAACAACTGAGGACAGAAAATATTATTTAACAATTACTCCATAAATGAATAAAATTCATTGTAGTAAGTAATGTTTCCCACTAGTCCCTACAGTAATCCAATCAAATGAAATATGTCTAACATTGGGAAAAAGTTTGAAATGTTGATATAGTAACAAGAGAGTAGCCTAAAATCCAACACAAAAATGCTTATTCTGCTCACAGGCACTGTAGGATCTTACATCAAAACATAAGACAGGCAGCAAAGAGTCATTCAGCCCATCCAACACATTTGGTTTTGTCTGGTTAATTGCTCTGAGGATCTCATCCTGCTGGTTCTTACACAGCTTCAACAAACATGGCTGAGTAGCTTGTTCCCTTTGTGTTACGAAGGCCTCCTGTTCACAGTTCTGAATGCACTTCCAAGTAGCTGCTATTTGTGTCTTCTGATTCATGTTCATTCATACCATGGTCACACATATCAGTAACAGATGAATGAATGTACATGACATAAAGCATGAAACTTTCCTCCGATACATCCATTTAACATTTAGTTAAATAATCTTCCTAAATCATGTTTAACATCTTACAGGACACATAATGTTTGCCAGTGTGATACAAACACTAGATGTGTATAGATTGTAATAAACACAATATACTATATGTGTTAGGAGTGTAATAAACACCCTACATGTGTTACAGATGTAAGAAACACCTATATCTGTATCAGGTGTAATAAATGAACACTGCACGATTCTCATCAACTATAAACAGGGATGAGTAGAAAACTGAATTTTAATCATTTGATTATTGGTCATTAAATTTGAGGAAAATACAGGACAAAAACTATACAAATTAACTTTGCAAAAGTCTTCTTTCATTTATTCTAAGGAAATTCTGAAATATTGTGGGATAATGCCTTAGCCCGTATGATCAAATTCCCAAACATATATATACAGTTCATTTAAAAGCATCAGAAGCTTTAGGGACTTGATTGCTTTACAAATATTTAAGATCCACTGGCAGGAGAATTGGTGGAACTATAATAATCCCCCTCTCTTACCCTTTTTTTTGCATAAAAATCATGTATGCTATTCGATATTTGTCCTAGAGGTAAAGAAGAACGTCTTATGTTATCTTGCTCCATTTGTGGTCATATATAGAAGGTAGGGACTGTGTTTAATCAAGCAAGGAGGATGAGCGATATGTTTCATATGACAACCCCTGAGAAGAATCCGGGCTGTAATCAGACTTGGAGGTTTGAGACTGAAACGATTTTGAAGTTAGACCAGCCCCGCTATCAATGTTGGTTTTTTAAAAGCTGAAATGAGCATCAGTGAGGATTAATATGCATTAATTAAATTGACTGTGTTTCCTTTAATGAGGAGAAAAGGATTTGATGTTAATGCTGGTGATCTTATGAAGGCTTCAATCCACTTAATTAACTGTATTTTCTCAACAAACTAAAATAATCTATGAAAAAAGACATTTTATTACCAGTGGTTATTACTATAAATCTAAGAGCCACTAGTAATTAAAATAATATGTTGTTAAAAAGAGCAGTCAAGTAATTAAAATTACTTTGCTAAGTAAGCATTTACATTCCCTTTCAAGCTCACATCAATATGAACCTTGATTGGCTTTTTTTGTAACTCTGAATGACTTTGTCTTGGCATTTGTGGACGAAGTAACAACTCACTTCTGTCAGCCCACAAAACCCTCAGTTTTGTTAGTTGTTTCCCTCAGCTGTGACTCCTCACGCACCTAAAGGCTTTAGGGCCGTTTCTGCATGTGTGTGTGTGTTTTTTTAAATTGTGAGCTGGCTGGTGTTGGGTCCACCTCTAAACATGTGAGTTTTCAGGCTGACCTGAATTCATTTGGGTTGAGTGGAAATACCTCATCAGACATGTCAATCAAAATAGCAACATTTCATTTTACGGCTGTGGTGAGTGCAAGGTGAAAATAATAAAGGACAGCCATTTCCATTCCAGTACAATGGTAAAAAATGGGAAAATAGGGAATGGAGTTACATGGAATCAGAATAAACTGTCCTAGTTTGTAACAGACATACAATACAACCATGACTTACACACTGCAGTACTTATCATATAATAGAATACAAAGGAGGGAGCATTTCATGTGCATCTTTTAACTTATTACGCTTCTAAAGTTACAGAATAATGACATTAACCAGATCTGGCAAATAAGCTGACAAACAAAATTTGCAACCAGAAATATGTTTATTTACTATTTATCTATACAGCGTCATTAAAGCATTTTTATACTCATATATTAAAATACCCTTTCTTGAGCAAGTTATATTAATAATGCTTTAAGCAAAGAAAAAAGCTACAGAGCATTGCACATAGAGCAGTAGTACAAATTATTATTTTCCATAATATTATGGTATATATATAAATATATATTTCCATATTAAATGGATATCGCCAGTCATGTTTCTAACATATTTTCATTATATTAATGAGAGACAACAGCTAACACAATTTTAAAGTTAAAGATGCATTCATTAACCATAGTTTTTGTTCTTCCTATTGGATTGTAAACAGTTTTGAAAAAAAAATGCATTTTTCTGAACATATGTAAGATACTTTAACGGTTTCTCACATGATGGTTCATGGAACCTGAAGTCACATGGAAACATTACTTTTTTTACTAGCTTATATTTTGAGAACACTCAAGTTTGCTATCCATTGACACTTTAGAATTTATTGACCAATATGGCTACCAACAAATTAGGGATGATACATTTTATAAACATGAATTAATACTAACACATTAATTAATTAATATGCTGTTCTATGGTAGAAAGATTATTAATTAACCAACGCAATGTACTCATGAAGAGTAAGTATTATTCCTAATGTATTTGTCACTAAATCACAATCATTTAGATGAACTAAGTGAGTTTTGTCTTGACATTTGCACTATCAGGTTATCAATGCAAACAGTCCAGAAACTGACGTGTTGTTACAATTTTTAAAAGATGTTTTTCCTAATCCATTTCAAAAGAACACATTATCTCACTAAGAATCCTACAATTCTGAAAATCACATTGTACGTGGAATGTTTAAAATATTTTATAAAAGGCATGAATGAAATCTACTTTGTTTCATATTTGTACATTAAAAAGAAATATTACTCTACAGTTTGAGGACACCCAGTTCCTCTGCTCATAAGCTTCCAGTTACAGTTAAATAATATATAATATTTCTTATTGATGCTGAATAATGCAAATTTTATCTTGGTTTCCAAGATTTGATATAATACATGTGAGGAACTGAATACCACAATACAATCCTAGGTGATATACATTTTCTCTTGTTTGTTTAATGCTCTGTAACTTTCTGTCTGGCACCCAGTAAGCAGAAAAGTAATGGTCCATTAGTTGTCATTAGAGAGACAACTGTAGAGTGTACTTTACTGCTCCAAGACTTGCACTGTGGCTGAATTCATATTAAATCTTACAGGCCTGGAATTAATACTTTCTCATTTATATCCATTCAGCTTTGACCAGATTCAGTCCCAAAAAGACAAAAAGAGGTTTCATAAAAACACAACCTGTATGTGAAAAGGAAATGACTGTTCACAGTTTGGTTGTGGTAGACCGTCTTTTAAAGCTAGTTTCTAGGTGGCAGCCTCTTTAAACTGAATTGACATATACTGCCCATAGCTTTGGCATTATTCAGATTGACATAGAGGACACAGAGTCTAATAAGTAAAGGATAGAGCCTTCACTTTGTGTCTTTCTGCCCGCACATCTTATACATACATCAGGACTTTAAATGCTTTCTGTAATCCAGACCAAACCTGTTAGCAGGAGAAAGACACTTGTCTTCCAGACAACACTGATAGTAGTCGATGCTATATGTGCCTGGCTTTTATTGATTTTGAGCTCAACTGCTGCACCCTGAAGGCTTTAAACCTGGCAGCAGACTAAACAGCTTTTGTGGAGTAACAATAACTGATGGACATTTCCTCAGTTCTTTGAGGAAATGGTTCCAGAACCTAAATATGTAGCTGCTTTGTAATTATACAAAGTAAATTAAACTCCTTCCACCCCCTCAGAGAAATTGTGGAACCCTCCAATTGTATTACGAAACACCAGTGCCTGAAGTGTTACACGTTTTCTTGTTTTGTCACTTTAAAATAATTGCTCGTAATAATATGACCATCTATCTACATTGGCACGTAACACAAATATGCAATACAGAAAACACATGTATGCTGATGTATACTCTCTCTCTAATTCTCTCTCACTGGATTAAAAGGCTTTTCTGTAAGCTGGATCACATGCTTAAATTCTACCTCTGTCAGGTCTGGCTGAAACAAAGGAATGGAAAAACAAAAGCAGAGGGACAGTCACCATTCATTTAACCATTCACTGAGGAAGGCAGTGTCAAGTACTGTGGTAAGACGGACGTCTCATTCTAATTGGCACTAAAAAAATACTAATAACTATGTAATAAAGCATCGTGCGCAGTCTTCTACAAACACGTTTTTTTATTGCTAATGCTTTCACTTCAGCGCCCATTGAAGCTCATTTGCCAGCGCGTCTTTCTCTTTATTTTGTCATATGTTCCAGTGATTGAGGTCCTCTGAGTGCTGAGTGCTACTGTTGAATGTGAAATACTGCACCTGTGTGCTGTAAAGAGATAGGACAGCAGAGGACTAGCAACAGAGACTCAGGAAAACTCATCCGTCTCAATTTGAAGCTGCAGCTGACACCTTACAAAGAGGAACAATTAATAAGGACATTATCCCTGCAGACAACAATGGAGTCCTGACGAAGAGGCACTAGGCCCAAAGGCCCTGGGAGAGAGGGAGAGGGAAAACCTTTTGAGGAGGCCTCATTATGACCCATTTCTCCTTGTAATGAAATACTAGCCCTTAATAGGCCGCTCTTTTAAAGCTATTATCAGGTGCTTTGTTTAGATTGAGTCATTTTTCGGGAGCCAGTTTTACATGGGTCCAAAACTGATTGGAGCATTTTCTCTCTCGTTCTATCTCTTTCTTGCTGATTTTCTCTCTGTAACCCTTCGGCAAATGTCAAGTTATTGACTTTTAAAAAAAATATATAAATACATATATTTAAAAATATATAGGTTCCGTCTCCCCCTGCAAATCTATATTGGATAAAGTAGTTGGAAAATGGACAGAAGGATAAAAACATACCACACATTTTGTGTATAAATTTATTTTTGTATTTTTTTAGCTAACTTGAGTGGTAAATCTATTACTACATACTATGAGATCAATGACCACAAGAAGTAAAAATACAATATGTTTCTGTAGAAAACACAGAGGGAAAAAAAGTGGTAGAATAAGGCGTGGACATGGAGATTGACAAGAGCCTCGAAATTTCTTCTTCCTGCTCCAAGAAACACTAAACTTTGACTTGGAGTGGTGACGAACCATGTGCTTTCATCACTCCTAAAGAAGAAGGATTTCATTCCATTAAGACAAAGTAATTTTTTATTTTCATTGAAACAAGAGATAAAAATTAAGAATTTAAAGGCAATTGTGCCTGTCTAGGAACGCCACCTGTGCCCTAATAGTATGGGCTGAGTGCTGCTGTGTGATGCTAGCCCAGCTCACTGGGGACTGTTCTGAAGTATTCTCTGCTGTAGTGACTTTTCCAGCTGTCAGAAAGCTTTTGGTGGTCACTGAATTGAATCTGACCTGTCAAACTTCAGGTTACAGGCTACTGCTAAATTCTACCTACAGAAGGAGGTAACTTGAAGTAAATATAAAGACGCCTTTCAAAATATATTTCAGGTACATATTTTCCAGCCAATGCACACAAACGCTGTTGTCTCCAGTCAGAGATTTTCAGTGTCCTTCTTTATCAAGAAACACAGTTCTATGCCGATCTTCTGCTTAAATCTTAGCCGTTTTGTTTGGTTCTAGCAGTTAACTATAGCAGTTTTTCATTTTCATATGTACAGAGGAACAAATAATGTACTGTAAATGACAAAGGTCACCTGACAGGAGTAAATGAATTAGCAACTTCAACACTTCATATTGGTTGCTCATGGCCGTATAGTACAGAGTTGCTGAGATCACATTTTTGAAGATGCTGGTCAATATGAATTAGAGATCTCTTTTTACTTAGTCTAAGCCTTTTTATATAACAGTCAAGTTTGTTCTAATACTGGATCTTTTTATTAAATTGATAATGCGCATAACACAAGTATTTCCGATCCCGATTGTCTCTGCCACTTATACTTCAGTTTGTGTTCACACAAATAAGCCTGGATCATTCTCTCACTTAAGATTGTGCTGTGATTACAAATCATATTTCAATCAATTTGATAAATTCCAGAGCAAACAATGGCTTAATAAATTCTCAAATGAAATATAAAGAAAAACCCATTTATTAACATTTGTACTTGATTATAATTTGACAGGGAATACTGCCACATGAGAAACATACTCCATGTCACCTTGAGTGTTCATGAATTGACAGAGAAACAGCTGTAAACGTCCCTTAAGCTTCATTAAAACTATTGCTTTTATATTTGCCCCAAGACTGCAGACAGAAAGGTAAGTGGGCTGATAGATAAGAAAACCAGGAAGTAAACAGTCATGTCGAAACCTGTTGAGAAAGCATATTACACTAAAGCAGCCCAGGTCAGATTTAATAAACAGAGAAAATGGAGCATTGCAAATTAGAACATTCAAAATTAATTATTCTGCAAGATTATACTGCATTAAGGCCCCAGCTAGAATGTTGCTAGTTAACGAAACAAAGTGTGCTTAGTAAAGTTTTACATCATTATCAAATAATATTATGGTTGATAAAAATCAAAAAGGTAAAGGACTTCTTGCTAGCTCACTGAGAAGGCACCTGAACAAAACAAGTACATAGAACATATTATTCCAAATCTAGAGTATAAGCACATGATAACGTTTGCACAAACTTGAATTTAATAACATCCGGCAGGATCTCTGGGCATGTGATTATTTATCATATGTACTGTAATGGTTAGTGTAGCACATTTTCTGTCAAAAACAACTGCATGTGCATGTGTGTGAAATTGTTTATTGATCACCCAGTTTGAACATGTGAAGGAAAGGTTTTACAATTTTAGCTATTCGCTAGGAAATCAGTCAGTGCCAAGGTTTGGAAGGTATTTTAGATGGCAAAAAAACCTTCCCTGCTCCAATCCCTCATACTCTCACACAAGTCAAGAGTGCTTGCGTATTATCTTCTGTTTTTCTGCTTGTTCCACAAGGGAGGGGATGAGACTGGTTATGGATTAACACGGTGATCAATAGGAAGATAGCAATCTCATTCTCTCAGCTGGGCAAAATGAACTCAGAAGGCAGTCAAACCTATATCGACCAGGAGATAGGTCTCACTTTCATTACCTCTGTCAGGTGATAACCCACCAATACTGAGATGAGTAGCTAATCTCTAATTTTAAACAGAACCTTCACTCTCTTCCTCTTCTGCAAAGCTTAAATGTTATTTGTTGTTTTCTGCCTATGATTCTGCAATTTATTCTCTTGTGCAATTGCATTATTTTTAACTTCCTTTCAATCTTTTCTTGATATGTTTCTTTTTTTAAATGTTGCAGTGCTGCTTTTGTGCCTGGAAATTCTGACAATTTTTTCCATTCTCAAATGGAATGATTTCTTTGTGTTCAAAGCCACAGCTTCCAAGATACTTCCCGAGAAGCACGCGGCCAAGTGTTTGAGCTTTTCAATGAGATACAGCGTCAGTCGCTCCTAGGCCTTGCCCTGGTGTGCCTGCTTTCTGCTTGCGTTTCTTGTCAGAACAGTTTCAATTAAAAGGGAAGACCAACCTTAATTAATACGAAGGTCTATTTCAATTTCAATACAAAAACCTCCAGTTTCCAATTATATTCAACAGAAAGAATGATTGGATGTCAGGTGATCTGGATTTTACTCCCAGGTCTCTTGATGTTTAAAAAAAATAACAAAGGTATAGAATTTTAAAATGATAAAAATATAAAAATTATTATTTATCTATAATTATGAAATGCAAGAGATTTTTGTCCTGCAAACGGGCACACTCCTTTCATACAGCTGAGTAAACACATCTTTTGAAAGAAATGTTTAAGTACGAAATAATGCAACATATGAAATATGAATGTGTGTATACATAAGTAATGGAATTGTTTGTCTCCTCTGCCTTTTTCTACGTAACCAAGCTAAAAAATAAGGATTATACCATTGCTGTTGGTGAGGGAAAAAAAGCCTCTCTTTTCATTGTTGGCATGTACCAATCTATCCTTAAGCAGGCCTCATTCTCCTCAATATTCCAACTAATTACAGAGTTTGGTGAAAAATCACCTTCACATTCTTTAAAATGCCATTTAATTATTTTCGCTACCCTCTTTTTTACCTCCTTAACCTGTACATTTAACATAACCTTAGTATTTTCCTTACACCCTTACAATTATAGGCTGAAAAAAGGGCAAGGCAATTGCACAGTATTCATTTAGTATTTAATTTAATGCAGGATACACCACCCCTGTCCACCACCTCTCTTAAGTATTTTGGAGGTGAGGTGATTAAAAGCCCATATAATTACATGAAACAATGGATGATAATCACTCACAGAGACTTAAGAAGAAAAAGAAAGAAAGCATTCTTTACAGAGTGGAAATATGCAAATAATGTAATAACAGCTCTGTGACTTTTATTGGAAATAGATATCCCTTTAGGTTTATTAAATGCTATAAAACAATATTGTGTTTGTACTTATGTTATGGAGCTCTGTGTTCAAGAATTAGTCTTGCATAAAATTTTCATGCTCAGTTATTGAGAATAATTTAAAGACACATGTAGGTAATGTACTTACATTGGTCATACTGTTGCCTTAAACTAGGAATCAATCTTAGAAATTTAGAACATTAACAAAAACAAAAATCGGCCTTCAAATATTACATTCCTTAACATAATGCAGTGAACTGAAATATTCTGTCTGTGACAGAACAACCCGAACAATAATAAACCTAACAAAGACAATTTAGCTCAGTACCAAATATTTTGACATTCTCCCAGTTGTATTTTCTTCTGGAATATTTTGTTGATGTCTGTTACAAGATTTTTTTCATTGATTATGTCCTTGAGGAAAACAAATAGAAGACAAAAGCGATCGCTTAGAAAACATGGTCATCTGTATTATTGCTCAGGGGTCACAAAATCCTGTTCTCAGAATTCACCATACAGATTCAAAAATCAACTCTTATTTTTCATCTATCTCTTATACTTGCCAAGCCACTTCAGACTGAAGGTCTTCCACAGCAGATCTGAGGTCAGCATTCAGAAGGCTGATACACCACAGAGTGGTTATTTGATCTGCCCGTATCAGTTAATATAACCCCTACTCCAGGCTTTAACATGTGAGGTTGGGTGATCCATGCTCTGGTCTCTGGCCTTGTGATGCATAAAAGGCAGATTTCTGGATACAAGATCATCCATCACACTGGGAGGAAACAAACCGTATTCATCTCGGTAATATAAGAACTCGTGCGTGTGGTGTAAGTGACTGATTATATTGGTCCCTTTGTGTTCCTTTCAAAAGGAGAGCCGCATTTTGTCAATAAACCTTGTCATTCACCAGTGTAAGAAATCCGCTGCCGTTTGAGGTTTTTATCAGAGTTACAACAAATCAGGTTAATTGGTGATCAACAGAGTGTTTCTGACTTTAATGAGGCCTTGTTGCCCAAGGCAAGGCCTAGTTCAGGATAAGGGACTTTCCTTTGCCTTTCTGGGCTTCTTTGATCACGTTTTCTTTTTAACCAAGGCAGCGACTGCTGGGATTGTCATTGTTTTTTTTCTAATTGCCTCACCACCAAATGGTATAGATAAAAGATAGGTGTCTCTAATTAATAAAATTAACATAAATTAGCATCACTAACGAGTCTCATTAGGAGCCAGTGGCTTTTGTTTTGACAAAGTCTCATGTCTTCTTTTTTACAGTTCCAATGGAGAGCGAACGACATGAGAAGAGAAAACAAAATCACTTGATATTCTCCATATTTTCTGGTAATCAAATTTCACTATACATAATTAAATACACCATACATTTCAATAATTAGGGTCAATCTGTGTTTTATTGTGGGAATAGACTCACGGCTTTATTATCATATAATAAAATTACAAACTGTATTTAATTAGTCATTGCAGAGAAGCACTTAGTCATATTGAGCATACAGTTTCACTCAGGCAAAAGAAATGATCAAAGTGATCTAAGGCTTTGCATTTGCTGTTTGAAATAAGGGTCAGGGCAATGTATTGGTCTCTAGGTTTTATATAATAGACTCTTAGATGGACTTGCCAGTTTGGTCTTTTGATTTTGTTCAACGTAGTAATGAAACGTGGAAATTTCTTCCCATTACAATCAATAATTCTCTCGCACCAATAAAAGAAAGGAGACACAAATCAAAACGCCTCCTTTCAAAAAATTCTGTCACCCTGACAATGACATAAGAAAACCTCTAGATTTGTCTTTGGTGCAATACAATTCATGTCTAAAATGGCAAATTGCTTTCTCGTCAAACTTTGAGGCAGACTTGCGGTGTATTGCAATTGGGAAATTAACTGCGTAACGCCCATTAAACTTTCTGTTCTAGGTATTTTTAGAAGCAATAGAACACATGGAAATGTGAAGTGCATTCACATAAGAGTGTTTGTGGATGTGGTTAAACATGAAAAATGAAATACAAATAAAAAGTAGCATTATACGTTGATGTTCCCCATAGGTGTGTAGTTATATAATACCATCATGTCTTACATGTAAACGTCTACAGCTGGAAAATAAAAAAAAATCATACCAATTAATGTGTACAGCTCAAAACCATTAACTTTCTTTGTGTCCTGACAGCTTTAAATAAACGTATATGTGCTAAACATAGCCGCAAAGTGCCCAAATTCATTTTTCATCTTCATTCTGAACTATTTTGCACCTCAAGTCTTTCATCGTTAAGTTACTTTTAAAATTTGTGTTTTGTGTATCATTTAGCTTGAGATCTAAACAGTACCCTCTGGATGTCAATGTAACTAATTTGTGGTATCATATTTAAGCTTTATTCTATGAATATGTCCATATTAAAAACACTTGACAAAACAGTAAAGAGGCATCCATATTAAAATGAATAATTTTAGAAATGATAAAATAATTACTTTCATACTGCACTTTTAAGCTAAATTACTGAGAGGGAAATTGAGTTGTTTTACTGACTTCAATAGATTCCTCAATAGCTTCAACTATCAGTCATCAATGCTTGCTTCTTTAGAAGAGGATATGTCATAACTTTAACTGGAGTACTATTACAATTTCTATAGTTACATACCCAGACAACAATGTCAATTAATGTTTAAGGGTTCTGGACTCTTTACTAATGAGTTGTGGGTTCACCTTCTGTGTGGGATACAGGCACTTTTGTAGCCCTGGGTAAATGTTTTACTCTGATTTCAACAGCAAATACCCTACTGCATAAAAAGCTACTCTCCAGGGTGTAATAAGAGAGATTGGCTTATTTGGTTAAATGTTTAAGTGGTGAACAGTATTATCTGAAGCTTACTGCACTTTATCCAGACAAAATGTGTATCAAGCATGACTATACAAAATAAAGTATTATAAGATTATGACTTTATGGACAGTATTATGGCTTGCTTTTACTTGTTCATTATTTTCTGACATAACAGTGTTAAAATGTTCTATAACATTTGAGGTTTGATGTTTATTGGTGAAAGTTGTATGTTTCAGAGCCCATTGTAACACTTTTAAGACCCTCAATGTTATGAAGTGCAGCTGTGATAATATTCAGCTCTGCTGATATTTTTAAAGAAATCATTTTTTCATGTCCATATAGATTCACTTTCTATTAGTACTGTAAAGTCATCAGTATTCTTATGTTTTCTGTCATTTATTTGGCAGCAAAATACACTATATTAACTGCACTTGCTCTATCAAAATCGGTCTGTTTAAGGTTAAGTCTCAAGTTATTAATCTTACTTCCAAGCTCTGAAGTTAAGCTTTAAAGGTGCCAGAGAATTTTTCTTTAGCTTTATTGAGTTTGTAGATTTGGCCTTATAATAACGGGACATTTGCAAGAACAAATTTTAATCAAAACTTAATCTTGGTATTGCTTATAGCAGTATTTGCTTATACAAAGCAAAATTATGCTTGTGGCTATTTTTAGTGAAGGAAAAGTCCTTGATGTAAGAGATCGCTATTGCTTAAATGCATAGTACTATAATCTGCCTTCAGAAGGACATCCTATCATTAAATGGAAGCACAGTAATAGGCTGACATGGATGCTACAGCAAGCAAGTGGTTTTACCGTTTTTTTCTGTCTCTTCAGAGCCCAGAGAGATGTCAATCAGATGGGTAGTGTCTTTGCTTAATTATTAGGAGAAGTGCCCTAGTTTTCCAACACAGCGTCATCGTAAGTGACAGCATTAAGGCATAACAATATCAGCTTGTCTCCTCACAGACCATGACTGAACCTAACTAAGTGGATGGGATTCCTGCTGTGCTGTCTTTGCTTTATTCTGTCTTCTGTGAAGTTTCCCTGGGTTAAGGAGAATTTCTCTGAGAACCCTTCACCTCTCCCTCTGCAGTCTTTGCCAACTGAAACTTCTTATGTAATATGCTAATAAGCCAGGGTTATCTTACTGCATTCCTTGATTTATTCTTTGCCCAACATTTTTCCTTTTAAGGGATTTGTTGCTTATTGCATTGCAAATAAGCTGAGCAGATATTATGCTTTTTGTTGTTCTCTACCGTTTTGGGGTTTTAATGGGAATTATAGCACCATCCATGTACTTGTCCAGTGTCTTTGTTGTTGTCTATTTTTTTGTCTGGAATAGGCCAAATGCCCATATGAACTTTTTCTGGGTTTTGATGGACAAGACCTGCTTTCATTCATTGCACTGTACAGAACATTTTTGTCAGGGAAGCAGCACACACTACACATACACTACCTTTGCATTTAATAGTCCTATACTGTACCTACAGCAGGTCTAATCAAGTGCCCCAGCTTTGCAGGTGCTTGAGCCTTTAATATTTTTTTTTTCAATTTACCTTAAATTACAGAGTTTCACACAAATAAGCCTTCCCATTTCTTCTTATACTTTAGCATAAAAGATTTTGAAACATAAAAGGAAAATGTCTTGATAAAATAATTAAATGAAACATACTCCCGTCTGGAATAGCTGTAGGTCCAAAGAACAATGTTCTGTTATTTGTACATGTGTTTAATTTTGTTTTCGCATTTGATTTGCAGGTTTCACGACTGCTATCAAGCAAGTTCATTAAATCACCAAAACCAAAAGTGTATCTGCCTGTGTAAATCTACAATCAAATGAACTTTGATGGCTGTGCCAAAGTCTTTCCAGTGTTTTTTCTTCTTTCTTGGTGCATGTGTGTGTCTGTTTCGGTATAAAATCGGCGGGTTCTTGATTTTCATTCTGGAGCATCAGAAAAATTGCAGTTCATGTGGGTCTTTTTACTCTTTGGGGTGAGGTGGGGTAGAGGATCTCGTTCACAGAATGGATTTAAGTCCCACACCTGCCACTGCCAAGGGCCAGGGGGGATTGGCATGGAGACAGCCTTGCGTACGGCAGAAGCAGAGGTCAAAGACACATCTCACTGCCACCCAACAGCCTCAACACCCCCCCCCCTTCCAGCTACCTCACATTTTAAGACAGCAACACCCCAAGGTTGAAGTTCATCAGGGCTTTTCATAAATACGATGGTTAGCATCACAAAAAAGATTAAAGGAAGGGGTGTCGCGTCTCGCCTGGACCAAATGAAAATATCAGCCGCTAAGCTCCTTCTGCAAAGGGAGCAGACAGGTAGCTAATATCAGAGAACAACAGGCCTAGTTAGAAGCGACTGCCTGCTGCTTTCCGAGTATTCAGTGAAGGTCACAAGGCTGAGCTATCTGTGCCACTGCTTTATTGGCAAAGATATTACAGCCTCCTGAGCTGTCTTATTAGGAGGTGGGTGTGCTTAAAGCAGGAAAATAAAACTCCTGACACCTTATTCCTTTAGAAAAAAAAGCATTCCTGCTAACACTTAAAAGTTATCCGCACGGCGGATTAATGAATTGCCACTTTGATGAGCAGCCTTTAAGACAAAAAAAGGGTAGGAAACTGGCAAACAATTTTAATCTTGTTAATTTAGGGCCCTTATTTCTACAAGGTCCTATCATTTAGGTAATAATAGTCTGTATGAACCATATTCTCATTTTTAAGGCTTAAAAAAGTGGGTTTTTGCAAGTTTTCTTTGTTATTCCAATATTTTTTTTAGTTTTTTGCATGAATGATTTAAGGAGTCCACTGTAACAGAACAATATAGGTGAAACTGAATAATAAATATTTTGCACAGTATGTAATATTACTAATATTATAATAATTCATTGGCCCACAGTAAATCATAGCATTGTATGGAGACCAAACTGGGATTTATTCTTTGAAGACTGCACCCTTGTTTTTGAGAAATACAGGAAAGTGTACCTACTAGTCTGTCTTAGATACATTTAATCATTAAGATGTTTTGTGGATTTAGAACACCCACACCTGATACCTTCACCTTATCTTGTCTGCAGCAAATTTGGACAAAAAAATACAATTTCTTTGCAGAGATAGTTTTAATAAATGTAAGTATGCTAATGATGAGTTTAAAGAAAGAAATACAAATATGATGTATCCACATACAATTATGCATAATTGCATATAAACGTATCTCACAGATTTTAAGGGTTGAAAGCCTACTTTCTGGAAGCATTTCTTCTGAGATCATCAAGCTTTTTCATTGCTACTTGTTTCAATTACAAGCCTCTGTCTCCCTTCACACTGCTGCAATTGCTTATTAATGCTGAACAGATGCCGCATGGACATTCTTGAATGTCTGAATTAACTGCCTCCATGCTGGGAGTTGATAGTGAAGACTGAAAATAGCTACCAGAGAGGGCATTTTAAGCTCATTAATAACACACCAGGTCATCTCTGCAAATGAAACCCACTGTCCAGGTTAATATGTATAAATATGGGTGTATGGTTTTACTTCAAGAGAAATGACTAATGCGTTGAAGTTGCAGTTCAGAGTACCAATGGGGTTGAGTACAAAATGACTTACTAAAATGCCTGCTGGGAGTCTTTTTGCAAAATTGTTATAAATGTGATGTATCGTCTTAAGTTTCTCTCTCTCTTTTTATTTCTTTTTGTTTCACAGCACTCACCAAAGAGACTTATTCCACTGGCATAAAGTCTTTATCTCAACACTGTCTTGTCTAAGCTGTCTCATTCAGTATGGAAATAAAGAAAGATGATACAGTTAAAGGTGATAGTTATGTAACTTCACATCAGTGAAACATTAGTTGCAAAGCCATCCTTTGTTTTCTATAAGTTATATAGTAACAACAACACATTCTGCCATACCAGATACCATTGGAAAACGTTTCAGCAGGCCACCCTTTTAATCGGTTTTCTCAATTGTTTTCATGAAAAGTTCTACTTCTTTTAAAATCTAAAGAGAATAAATGAAGGAGACCCTCCCAATTGAACCATTTTTCTCATGCAAGAGGTATACGGGCCAATTGAACATCAAGCTCCAGAAAAAGAAGGAACTAGAATCAGAAATTCTACCTCACCTACAGTATATCAACTTGAAACATTAGTTGTAAGGATTAGTTGAAGAAACACCAGAAATTCTAATGCTTTCATGAGTGAACTGTCAGGATTTTTTTTAAAACAGTGTTTGAGTAAAATCTTAATGCTTTATACAAAAATATCCTGACAATTTTTATATACAGTATATATAAGATTTCTATAAACAAAGGGAGCATATATATGCATTTCAATTTTTTAACATCACCGACCACAATTTCATGCTGTCAAATCACAGCAAAGGACAAGCAAGGTTCTGTAAAGGTAAAAGCCTAACCGTCGCCTACATAAACATGAAATTGTTACATATGTTCAACTTGTAAATGGAGCTTAGAGGGCCACCAAGTTTGTTTCCCAGAACATCTGTTACACACTGGAGATGTGTCAAAATCTGGGCATCACTTGACAACTTATCATGTGAAGCTTATGCGATTTACAGCATCCAGCTTCCAGCCTACACCAGAAAAGTTTTGTACTGCGGCAGAAAAAATAATGCATTAAAGGGCAGGGCTACACACAGCTGACTTTACACCATTTGAGAATTAAAAAGGGATCAAAGATGAGCTGTTGCTTTTGGACCGTTTTCATGCGCATCGGGTCCATCAGTCCACAAAGCGCTGAAGAGATGAAGACAACGTACAAGTGCTAAGCTGTTGCCACAAATCAGAAACAGTTAAAGGGAAACTGAAAAATTCCCAAATTAGCATGTCATGTAATATCACATTGCTGACACCAACCCACACATACGCACACCCTACTTGCCTACAGTGCTGTGAAAAAAAAACAGCCTGGCAATACAAAACTGAGGCAGGATAACAAATCCCTTTGTGCTTTCTAATCTGGTCCAGGCCTCAGATATCACACTGTCCACACCAGATGTTGCTGCTATCTGGTCAGCCACGTGCTAGAGTCATATTACTGAAAACCTGTTTAATGAATACTAGGGTGAACAGTCCAAGAAACCGACCACATGATTTACATTTACCTGACTGGGAGACTAGGAGTGACGAGACTTAACAGGAATATATCACAGCTGTCAAAAATAAGAAGACTGCACACTGTTTCTCACTCACAGTAATATTATTCTAGTTTAACTTGCTTCACCTTGCCAGCAGCTACTAAGTAGCACTGGTGTGCCGCTCAATTCATTTTCCTTGATGATATTCTCGAGGAGCTTTCTCTAGACCATGGGTCTCCAACCCCAGTTCTGGAGAGTACCACATCTAGCATGGTGCATAGATTACCATGAAACCATCAATTTCTAAAGAACTGGAACAACTGAAGTGTGATGAGTTGTTAAAATAAAACAATTTGCAGCACATTTAAAACAAACATTATAATACTCGTCAGTTCTTAAGGACCAGTGCTCCAATAATTGACCAAATCACTTGCTTAATTCATCAATGATGTTCCAGCAATAACCATCAATAATCATTGTGCCTGAAAACAGCTGATTTATGGTGGACGATAAGATTAGCTGGACTGGGCCCTCCAAAGTCACAGTCAATTTTATTTCCAAATCAACCCTTTGGATTATTAGGAAGTTGAGGAGATACAAAAAAGACAGGAAGAGAAAGAAAAATCACAAATAACATACACATATAATGTACAAAATACAATATGGCTGGAGACTCCTGTTCTAGATTGTGTTATCAGTTTGTTGTTTTTTCTTTCATAGTGAAACATTAAGGATTGTTGTTTCATCTGGTTTGACAAAACCTACGAAATGAGAAAAGCAGGCAGACACTGGGACACTTAGCTCAAACAGCCTAAACAAGACAGGGAAAGACATATTGACAGTTTCATGGGACTACAAAGCAAAAGTGAGACTTGCACACTTCATTTAAGAACATTGCAGATGTTTTTTAATGATTACATTTCAAGAATAGAAAAAACAGTTTTTTTTCTCATATCATGAAAAGTTCTATGAAAGTTTTACCAAGAACTAGACCAGTAAGCTTTCATAAATCTTACCAGACTACTTCAAATGAGAAGCAGAAAAGTGAAGTCCATACCAGAGGTCATCCTGCTTTCTATAGATTCAAGCAGATGAGAGAGCTCACGACTAGTAGACTGGAGTAACTGGGGTAAAGCACCTCACTCAAGAGACTAAAGAAGTGTCTGCAGCAGGGACTCGAACCCACATCCTATCAGTGATTAATCCAAAGGCTCACCCACAACCCTCTGCTGCAACCCAAGTTTAAATGAATACTCATGCAAAAGAAAGTCGTTCCAGATGAGAAAATGTTTGTGAAGCTCTAGCTGTCAGAGACACCTGGGCCTGCAAGGATCACGCAAGAGACTCAAATGTCCTCAAACTGCTGCATATTGCTCAAATGCAGTGTCACACCGAAGATTACATCTTGAATTTAATGTCACTGAGGTTAGTTTTTTGCTGTTTCATATTAAAAGGGTTTGTTGAGGGTGTATGCCACTTTTTATACTAGGTCCTACCGTACGTCTCAAGGTTTTCTGTGTAGTCATCTTAAGTTAAAGACTTTCTGTTCATTAAAAAAGGCTTAAAACTGTCCAGGGAAAGAGGTTTTCATTAAGATAAATTATCTATACCACATGGAATATACTCAGATCTGCAGCTACTTAGACCAAACAGCCGCCTGTGTCTCGTTTCAACCTCCTAGCTGGAGACCCTGTTCTGAAGATCTTTGCACCTTTACCAAAGCTCACAAAAAAGAATAACTACTGTATATGCTGTGGCTTAATGAGCTCGAAAAAGCACTCCAGTGGCAGTGGGAGAAGCCATCTTATAGCAGAATGATTACTTGCCTCTCCCTTCCTTGTACAGAGACACAAGGCCAATGTTTCAGCTCTTTAAGAAGCTTGGGAAGCTCACTCCCACAACACATCAGCTGAGAACTATTCAGACAGACGTGAAAAGAGAAGAAAAAACCCATAGACCAATCTGAGTTTTTCTGATGGAAGTTTGTCACAATTGCTTAAATTGAATCCCCCGATCCATTAACTTAAGAGTCCATTCGTCTGCATTGAGAGTTCACAATTCAAGCCTTGATTAGAATAAAATTTGTCTAGAAAAACAGATGAAGTGACTTATTTTCTAAACTGGGCACCACATCAAATAAAAAGGGATTGCACTGTTGTGTCCTTTGTAAAGTACAGCTATTGCTATACCGTTTAATATGGAGCAATACATAGTTACAGTCATTAACTAAAAAGTAAAAAATACAACCAAGTTAAAGCAGCACAATTTGAATGTAGATACCTTGTTCAACTATACAATTGAAACATACATTTTTGATCTGATTAAGTTATGTAAAGTATGCAATCATTTATTTAAGATGGAAAGTGTTCAATGGTGACAAATACCACTGTAATCAGAAAAAGATAAATACTTATTTTTAGGAATTTTCTCTCAAATTTAAACTGACAGACTCTGTATGTTCCTGGATTCACGGAACTTACTTATGAAGAATTTATACATGTTTTAAAATCATTCGGAATCATAAGAGCAAACATTCACATTCAGATCTGTGGCCTCATTTCTGCCTGCCTGGCAAGGATTCAAAGAGTTGAGATAAAATCTGGCCATGTGCAGATAAGGGAATTGTCAATGGATTGGGAAGGATGGCTTGTGGACATCTTACTCACAGTATTTGAAATGGGGGAAGAATTAATCCTCCAAGCTTCTCAACATCTAGTCCAAAACTTTATTCTGTAATTTAAGAAGGGCAGAAAAGCAGAATTCCACACAAACTGTAAATAGCATATATAAAGAAAGGACTTTCCTTTAGCTGGAAAAAAAAACAATTTGGCACTTTTCACTGATATAAGAAGCAGTAAAAATAATTAAAATACGAAAAAATGTAAAAAATTCCCTCTAAACATGGCAGTTAATGCTGATATCTCACATCTAATGGGCCCTGGGATCGATTCCAGACTGGGGTCTCTTCTGTATGCATTTTGCTTTTCCCCCAATGTTAATATGAGGTTTTTGGGGTGCTTCCTGAGGTCATGCTGGCTAAATTTGACTGCCTGTTTTAGATTTGTCCCTTTCTTCAGTCCCACCATAAATCTTAAGAAGAAAGGATAAGAATATGGGATTGATTGGTCAAACATGTTATAATAATTAATTGCATTTAAATAGCACTTTTCTCCCCAGAGGATCTCAAAGCTCTTTACATAAAAAACACTCATATAGCTTTTGAGTAAATTGTTGATCTCAATAAAATGATAAATATTGTAACTCCTGATTGTCTCTAAAATGTCTACGACTTTGGTACAGCAGTGTACTATATATTTGTATGTTTTATAAAGACTGTGTGACAGTGGGATACTGTATATCACGTAATGATATTGCTTTTTCTGTATCTTGAGTTAATTAGCTCTCAGCAACTACTGTATATTTCCTCTCCACATGAACTTGACCATAACTGACCATAGTTCAGTTAGGATAGTCAGTTAATTTGACTTACTGTACTATGATGATTCATTAAAGTTTTCACAATACATAAAATTAAAACAATGTTATCCATCTTATAGGCTACAGGAACCTAACAAAAAATATGTAATATTGACAATAATTATTTCATATAACTAAGGAATATCATCTAATCAGGAACATGATTTTTAAATTTTCAGCAGCATTAGCAATGCTATTCAGAGTATTCAGAGTGCCATTTAAAGCACGGACTGCATTAACAGACTGGATTGAAAACACGCCTTTTCCAACACTAGAGAAGCTGGTCAGTCATTGGTGTCTTTACTAACAGACAGAAATGTTATTAAACGTGCTGTTTGTGATGAGCTCACCAATAGGAGTAATGTTGCACAGAATACAGTATTCAGTATAAACCACCTTATCAAATACCTACAAAGCACATCCATTAAGCTCTATGGGTAGACTGTCTTGCAACCATATATAGGGCAAGCTTATCTGTGCTTTACATATTCAGTATATGTCCATATTGACAGAGTTTCTGCATGGGCGACATGGAACAAATTTAGACTTGAAACACCTCGAGCAATACTCCTGCTGCAGCAGATGATAACATTTGCGTCCAGAATCAGAACACATTTAACTTTCTCCTCCTTTCATTGTGATACTTGTTTTTATTTGTTGATTGCTGAATTTTCCATATGATATGTGGGCTATTAAGGCAGCAATGTCAGTGCCATTTTCTCTGAATTGTGTTACAGTTTACAAAAATCCCCTGCTTTGTTCTCATGTGGGAAAGAATTCTTGTTTTTTACTTCTGTTTCTTTTATCCTGTTCAGTTTTTCGATCTCTAAGAGTGAAGTAGGTCCCAGTGAAGATCCAAGTTCAGTCTGCAGGTTGTAGGCAATTTTTGTGTCAGTTTTTAAACTCATTAAAACCTCATTAGTGTTTATGTAAAATGTCAAGGAGGTACACCAATACTATTTTGGAAAGGTATTTTGAATTTATATAAGGATATTTTCATTCATCAAATAATTACATACTAAGTCTTGTCTGTGCATATACTGTATATGGAGCTGTATGGGTCAGAAGTTTTAACTAGAGTGATCCTGAAGTTCATGGTCAACACGTCAACACTGCTGGTAAGCCCTACTCCAAACCTGTTCATTAATTAATTTTATATTTGATATTACAAATGCTCAACTCAGACAAAAAAAAATAAAAAAAATAAAATGTGATACAGCAGAGCACTGCAACACAAAAGCAATCTCAGCACAGTTGCATGCTGACTGGCCGCCAGTTTAAAACAAATCTTCGACACAGAAGTGCATAAGCGTGTCAAAGGGGAACAGATGCCTGAAATAGATCTGTTTATGATGAACTTCTGAAGTGTAAAATCTGCAGGTCCTAATCTGCCTGCTAGGAAAGAGCACATTTCCACTACAATATCTGGAAGATGTCCAGAAGCATGCTGACAGGAACACTGTGCAAAAGGCAATGTGCTCAAGTTACATTAAGAGTGTTGAGGTTGGAAGTTTAAAACGTTGCCTGCCCCTTACATTTTAATTACGAGGTTTGTAGCAGGCACTCTGTTATGCAGTTCTGTAAGTAGGAACCGCACATACTCTAATCAAGCTGTTTGAGATAGCTGGTGGCTGTTCTGAAATACAGACTATAGCTGTTTTATCCATCTTCAAGATAACAGAGAGAGCTCGCACAAGATGGATGGACAGATTTAAAAAACATAATAACTGCTTGAATTAATTGTGGCAGAAAACAGTGGTGGTGACCTTCCATTCCATTCAGAGGATGAATGAAAACAAAACGAAATATATAATCATTCAGCTGTTCACTTGAACCACTCCCTTCTTTCCCACACCACAAAGGTGACACATCTGAGTTCAGGACAACCATCCCTGTCCATAGCCCTCCACACACCATCGCATACATACACCTCAGGCCCAGCGCCTCTTCCTTTTCACAGCGGAAAACTATATTCAGAGCAAGAATCTCCATCCCTGTTCTTCTCATTAACATGCCCAGTAGTACTGATGGAGGTGCTTCCAACAGTAGAATAATACTAACAGTGATTTTAGTTAGACTATAAAAGAACAGGAATAGGTTTCAAACTGTTCAGCATATATCTTTTTCTTCTATTACTACTATTACTACGATTTATTACTGTGGTTGCTGCTCATTACTACTCATTGTTGCTTTTATTGCTTTTATTGTAGTATTTTTTAAAAGGTAGGCTATTATTTTGCATACGTGTAATTTGAATTATCTTAAAGCAAATGAAACAGATTAACAGTTTAAATTGTTTCGTAAATGTTCGTTTAAAAATGTCAGAAATAATTTTTCTAATTTATTTTTTTCAGAAAGTCATGAATGCGACTTATAACGACATAAATCAGTCTATTTTCCAGCTGCTTCAAAAATTGTACGATAGCACTACTGCTTAATAATAGTGTTTAATAAAATAAACATCATTACTGTAATAATAATTAATAGAAGTGTACTTATATAACGAAGTTGACAATAAAGACTACTTTAACGAATACACGGCGTATTTAGCGTGTGGTGTGGTTTTTGGTTACGCACAGTGACATTCAGAAGTTTGTCCGACGTTTGACGCATCTTTAGAAACACTTTTGCTCAGAACCTTGGAACAATTTTATTTTAAAAATCCTTGGTTGCAAGTCATATTATAACAATAGCAGATAATATAATAGTTTATTCTTAGCAGGGAAATACGTTCTTGCTTTATTGTTTTTGCAGGCGGCAGACGAACCCCTGAAACTTTCAATAGTATTAAAATCAGTGGACTTTTACAAAGCAGGATTTTATAAATCAAAGAAATAAAAGCAGCAACATGAACAGGGATGCTGCGATTGCAACTGCGGCTCGCGGTATCCAGGTATGAACTCTGGAGCCTGCAGTTATTGTAATTTCTGCTTTCATACGCAGTTGCCGGTGACCGTACAGATTATGGCAATCGGGAATGACTAAAACCAGACCACTCAAATTTGTGGTTTTTGTAGCCACGGGAATGGAGAGATGCCCCAGTTTAGCACAGCTCGTCAGATTGCGGTTATCTTAAACTCCTGATCCGCTCAGCAAGAGCCGCCACTCATCTCCGATGTAACTTAGCTAGCAGCTCCGAGCAGGTGCGGTGACAGAATGTCATTCGACTCCGATGGCTTTGCTTGGATTGGGCCTTTTTATTCTATTTTAAGTGACTCTCAGAAGACGGTAGGGTATCGAAATTTACCACAAATGAAGCCTGACTTTTGTCAGTAAAAATCTTCTTCTTGGATGTTTTAGCTTTAATCGTTTGTTTTCTTAAAATACGTGAGAGTTATTCGATTTGCGAGTTTCTAAAAAAGGCCAATTTCCAATACAACTGACTAACACTTGCCGTAAAATAAATTGCTAATGTTTCCCTACACAGCCATCACGTTCTACAAACAGCAATGCACGAAAGCATTTCAAGAACAATTTATTGATTTAGTATATTACACTTAACTAAGGAAAATTACATATTAGTGAACTCCAACTAAAATATAGCTTACATGCTCGTGTATATATATAGTTTCTATATTGCTTATACACGCATATAAATGCAAATATATTGCATGCAGATATATGGCAGAACTGGTCAAAGCTGTGATGAAAATGTGCCAGCCTGCACTATCAAAAAGGGTGTTATGAAACTTTTTTTTCTTTCATTGAAATCATTCCTGCACTTTGTGAATCCCCGAGGACATTGCTTGCAAGAAATTCTATTTAAATGCATATTTACTTTATTCCGGGATTTAGTATAACAGCTCTTTTCATGAATATTAATATCAGATTCTAAAAATGATTTACACTTACGGACGACCACTAAACCGTAGTCGCAAATGGATTGGACCCTTCACTCGTCTGCTTCATTAACTTATAATACATGTTGGCTATTTAATAATTTATAAATGCAATCTAAATTAATTTCAATTATATACAAGCTAATTGCTCTTTTATTATTCGGAGTTAAATAGGTGTAGGAACACTTCATCACTCAGATTTTCAAACAGTAAAGGCTAATAATCGTGCTTTTCAAAATTTTGAATTCCTTTTAATAACAGTCCATGACAAAACGAATCCGTGCTCGTGTTACTTGTAAATTCTGAGCAGCTTTTTTCTTTTTTATCCAAATTAATCAAACTGGGCATAAATAAAGAACATGATGTTGCCAGTGTTGCAAATTCAGTATCAGTCCTACTGTTTTGCTATGAACTGCGCGCACCTCCCGTGTGCTTCAGAAAACATATTTTATGACGTAAAAAAATCAACGTCTTTGCTTCTTTCCTTCTTTTTTGAAGTAGTAACAAAACATGTAGAATAACAAAATCTAAAAGTATTAATAGATGATGGTGATGAGGATGATGATAAACTTTTAAGAAGCAGAAAAAGAAAATATTGGAGTGGGGCCCTGCGTCAGTGTGCAGAAATGAAAAGGATCAAGAAGAGGTTAATTCCACGCTAAAAAGCAGAAAGAAGAAAAAAACAGTTTCGACTTTGAAGACTCTTCAGGTGTGTCTATAATAATAGTTTCACCACATCGCTTGGAAGAAAAATATCTGGTTTTACTTAACGGATTCTTCTGAAAGAGCTGTTTGTGTGCCCCTCTTTTGTCGGAAACATTCACGTCCAAAACACAAAACTAATTGATTACTATCAACTGCTCATCGTTTAAGTGAGAACTTGGGGGAAAAACGTGTTCATCTATCTCTTTTTGTTGCCTACAAAAGGCATTGTAAATTATAAATCTTCAGCAGGTAAATACCTCATTAAATTGATTTTCTGTGTGATAAATAACGTTTTTGCCACTGGACCAAAACTAAAAAAAAAGCCATCTGATTGCTGAAACAAAACTTTTTTCTCATACCTGTTGAGAACTCATTCATCCTTAATGGGCTCATTAGACAGATCATTAATTGAGTGCCAATTGGGGCAACACGAAAGGAAATATAATATGTTTACATCTACGAACAACAAACACCTCCGTGCAGCAAAAACAGGCTCAACGCTGTACTGATATTGCTTCTGTTGGTGAAGGCAGTTTACTTTAGACTACAG
The DNA here is from genome assembly GCF_055471065.1 of Atractosteus spatula. Lineage (NCBI taxonomy): Eukaryota > Metazoa > Chordata > Actinopteri > Semionotiformes > Lepisosteidae > Atractosteus > Atractosteus spatula. The sequence goes on from NC_142712.1 coordinate 56,218,985, forward strand.
GGTTATTCCTGTCAGTATAACTGCTTGGAGAATTGATTACACATGACAGCTAAAGTCTTCCACCACCAGTATGTCTAATTCAGCTTTTTAAAATAAATAAAATGATGATTGCTATTTTATCTGTAGAGGATATAAGTATCATGATTTTTTTTCTTCTGTTTTCGAACATACAAATTGGAGTGAATTGCATATCATTTACTCTCCAGAGGAGCAAACCCAAGCTTACACAGTAGGACACTCACTCCCCATTCCTGATAATGTGAATAGATGTGAGAAACACTGAAACTGAATTCTTTGAACAAATCATTTGATTTGACAGCTTATTTTGCATTGAGACCAAGTAGTTTTTATTATAATCCAATATATAAAGGATCATTATGAGTGCAATAAACAGAGTAGTGTCTGAAAAATATACTGTTGAGGGAACAGAAATTATGATGTTTGGCATAAAGTAAATGCATTGAGATTTCTAAAATTTTGAAATAATAACAATGTTGTTCCAGGAAGTTAGGAAGAAAGTATTTGAAATTAGTTAAAAAGTTATTATTATACTGGAAAAGACTGCCTTTTGTAGGTTCATTTCTAAAACAAAAACAACAACAATAATAATGTATGAATAGTTTAGATGTTAGGAGTAGGAATTTCCTAAAAAAATGTAAAATGGATTAAATTGTTATACTGGGGGAGAGGAACAGGACTAGTGTTAATTTGCTTAATGTAACCTATCTACATAAAAATACCATTTATCAAATTGGTAAAAATAATGATGATGATAATAAAACTGTACCGATGAGAATAAAAATGGGAGAACATGAGGAAGAACAAATCTGTTTTTAAATGGTTAATAAAGTAATAATAATGAATGGTAAAAGGGAGTTTTTTTCATTAATAATTATTATTTTAAATGTTCCTTATGCAGCAGGTGCTGGTGGATTCCTCATCTCTCTGGGCATTATTTCTGTTGAACAATAGCTTGCTGATTTGAGATAACAGATTCACCATTTCTCCCAATAGATGGGCGTTGAAGGTCCCCAGTTTTTGTGTAAAAGTATCAGAGACACCTTTCAGATTAGAGCTATTCAGCTCCGTCCTGACACACACTTTAGTGTGTGCTAATGGAGCTGTAGCCCCTGTGTCCTTTCTTTTCAAAATTTTCCAATGGTGAATCTTTGAGCTGCTGGAACCCCCCCCCCCCCACACACACAACCCCCCCACCACCATTTCTGTCTATAGTGTTCTAGAACTTATATTAAAAAGAAAATATACATTTAATCATCAACAGCTAATAAGTGCATAATCTACCTTCCCACATTTCATTAAAAAAGCAGTCAGATAATGATACATTTCTACGTTCACTACTGCTAGTAAAGCTGTTCACAGCAAAAATAATTATAATTTTGATTTTAGAACAATTAATATGGTTAACTGCATTAATCCTGGACAGTGTTATTGCTTCATTTCATTTTTTTACTCGTTTCAACGTGACATACCAAAAACACAAATATTGAGCCACCTTAATTTAATCGAGTACTGTGGACGTTTGCTGTTATCCCCTAGGATGGAATATTAGCTGTTAAGGGCATTTAAAAATTGGTGCTAGCTTACTAAGAATTAAATGCATCACTGCTTTTTGAGAAATAATAAACTACCCATTACAAAAAGCAAAGACTCATGCTCTGATACAGTATATGGTGAAGATAAGTAATGATCTGTCCCAGCCAATGAAGTTGTTTTCTCCTTCAAAAGACTAAGCAGAACTCTGCAGAACAACATGCTGCTGCAAATTAATATTTTTTATTAATAATCCTGTGATGTAAAAGGTGAACAAATTTAGAAAGTGTGTCATAACATTAAAATAATAATTACAATATTTCAGGAACTCAAAAATAGCTATTGAATCACAGTTTTGTATTTGATTCATTGCTGCTTATTACAAACCCCAAGAATGTTTGCTTTTTAGTTTTGGGAAAAAAATACCTTATGAACACACCAACCTATTTGAGCTAGGAAGGCTAATTATCATTAGCTGTTGCTGTGTGAAACTTTGATCAAACTCAGACCCTATGAACCTAATGCCTGAGGTGAAAAATATTTTTTTTACTTCCCATGGGAAATGGAGTTTATTTTGTGTTAAACAGAACCAAGGTAAAAGTTCATTTGTTTTGCCTTGTTGCCAAAGCAAAATATATTTTTTCCAAATGCTACTGAACTAAATCTATAATTAATATGCTAGTGATACACAACCAAAGCTACTGCTGTTTGCTGTTTCGATATATATCACCTACTACGCTTATATTAATCTTCTGTGTTGTCTAACAATAAATAGCAGTACATACTGATAAGCTTTTTTCCTCCTGCAAAAGCATAACACATTAATTAGTTTCAGGAAAAAAATAGAAAACATGTAGCTTTTATTTGTACAAATTCCCAATATTTTTCCTCCACACTCTAAATTCTATGTAAAACAGGCTAATATATATTTCAGCTTCAAAAATATTTTCCTAATTAAATTATAACACGTTTAAATATTTTTAATGATAAATGTGGTGAACAGTTTTTTTAGTTTTTTAGTTTAGTCGTTCAGTACTCACTATTACAACAGTACTTGTCTATTATGAAATGCACGTATTTTTTTTTATCTTAGGCTATTGATTTAAAAAGCATGCCATTTGAATACTCACCTTACTTCATTTTTTTTTATTTAAGGCATAAGTGAAATTATTGCTATGTATTAATACTGTGTTTGGAGTTTTTCATTTTTGCCTGTATTTAAAACCAAGCTCAATGCATTTAGAATATGTATACTTAAATTCTCATTTATATATACCTGGGACTTTAACACACAATTCACAAATACATGGAAAGAACAATGTGTAACAGAGTTGTAATTTTTGAAAAAAGTATTATTTCCTTTTTACTTTTTCAGGCCCTTTCAAATTATTCATTACTTTAAATTTGTTACAGAAGATATTTTTAATCTTTAAGATGCAACACTGCTAACATGACTGAGAGAGGAGACAGTAATAGCAGTTCATAAATACAGGAAAGATTGTATTTGGTATGGAGTGATGAACTCAGCCATTCAAATACATTTATTTAGAGCACACATAATTAGTTTTCGCTAATTACAAAGATTTAGAACATAGCTACAAAAAGACTCAGGGGCGTCAAGGATGAAACATTTGAAAAGCAACCAAAAAGAAGAAAATGAGATGGATGGAATTGGGGAAGTTTAAAGCACAGCCGACAGCAATGACTGTACAACGGAAAGGAAAATAAAAATTAAAAGTTGCAACTAAAGAAACAGAAAAAAATCCTTTATTGTGCAAAAGCTGTATATGTATTCAATTTCCAAGCAATAAATATACCAAAATATAACCTATGTTTAAGTCAAATTAAACTGTAAATACTGTAGCAATATATTTACTGTACAGTGTTTACTGTAATATTGAGAGACTTTTCTGCCTCAAATAATTTATCTTGCTTTTTCAGTTTATTCTGTCACACATACATTTTGGTAGTTTTGCTAAATTCCATTAATTCCTTAATTCCAAACTAATGTAAAATGGTGCAGTAAGCTTTCCTGGGTTAGGGTATTTACATAATTTTTTTTCTATCAAAAGTATTTTTTTCCCCTCAAGGAAATCCTGACTTTTTATTGAAGCACAATAAAAAAGCTAAACACAAGTTAAAAGATGCACTAGTTTCAAATTATTTTATGTGAGACATGATCACCACTAAAATTTGTAATTTCAAGAAAGCATAAACTTAAAAAGCTATACAATTCTAATATGTTTTATTTGTCTCCATAAATATTGTCAGCAAAATTTTCTGTTTCATGCAGCTTGCAAACATCTCAGCAAATGCTATTAATAATGGCTCTGGAAATATTACAAATTGAGAGATACAGGAAGAGTTGCATATCTGAAAAATATACGAAAGTATTTCTTTGATTTTAAATCCTGTTATTGGTTACACAGATCAAATCTTGAATGCTGAACACTGTGATGTTCTAAAACCCCTCTCTGCCCCATGTATTAAGAGCTTTTTCACTTTTCTACATTTTAAACCAATCTTGGGATTTTTAGAGGTTAAGAATGGACTCTGAGATTTTGAGATATTATATCAAGAGAAATGGACCAGCTTTAGAGTGGATCTGACAGGACAGAATTAAGCAGATCTTCTTTCTGCTATTCTGCTAAAACATGTCTTGATATTTACTAAATAGCTATTATACACTATTTATATATATATATTACAGATATTGTAAATATCAGGTTAAATTTTAAACATTTCAGAAAATTGCCCAAATAAAATACCCAAATAACAGCCAAATCCAAACTCTAAAACTAATCATATGATGTGACAGCTACTGTATTTCGGGCTATCATTACCTGCTGGTATAAACACCTTCTTGGAAAGGTAGAAATTCCCTTTATGAAACAAAGGTACAAAATACTTCCCCAGAAGCATTCAGGGGTTTAGACAATTCAACAGTATTACATACCAGCAATTTCTGAATTAATACAGATGCTCACTTTAAGAGGTCACCCTTTATAGCTAGATTTTCCATGTTTCATTTTTTTTCAGCTACACAGCAACCAAGTATACACCAACCAAAGAGCAACAATAACACAACATTGTTTTAACTATTGCACAACGCTAAGGTTACAGATTGACCCAGGAAACCAATCCAGAAGGGTGGTTTGGCTTTTTTTGTCAAACATACTGGTAGTTTCAAAGTTCTAAAAGCAACAACTCCTTTAAAAATACATCACGATGGAGACTTTCATGTTTAATTGATCACATTCATAGGCACAGATATACCAGCTGGTTCTAATGACATTATAGAGGATTATTTGAAAAGCCAAAAAGTACAATTTGCATACAATTTTAAATAGCTTATCGGTGAGCATGAATAGCATCACACTGACATCACAGACTATACTGTCAGGCTCAGTTCTAATATAAATCACACGTTCTGAGAGATGGGAGCAGATATATTTTTTCCTCTGACCCACTCTGTGTAAACAGGGAATGACATGAAAAAGTATATTAAAACCCCAGCGTGTCTGCCGCACTGGCGTCTGATGCCTGTCAAATCATTAAAAAAGAGAGGTGCCGTTATCAATTGCAGGGGATCAGTGATAGCAGTGCCACGTCGCTGTGATGGCTATGTCTTCCATAGGGGCACTCGGGGGCCTTTTGTGAATTTATAAAGCAAGATAAAAATCAGCTTCATATTTCTTCACCAAATCGCCTGATGAAAGGGCCCTGAGACAGAGAAAGAGAATTACATGGCAGTGGAGTTTTGTCACAAACCCCAGAAGCTTTAGGGGTGGGAACTTGAGAAGCGAAAAAAAAAGAAGCCAGGCTTCAGGTTTTCTGCATTTTAGTGTGGCATCATGTTCCTCTCGCTTGTTGCCAACAGCGTGCCCCCAAAACGGCAACAGAAGGAATGTTGAAATGCTAAACTGCCACCGGTTTCTACCCAGGGCTTTCAGTGTAAACCAAATTCAGACTGGGCACATGGGCAGAACAGCGTGTTTCTTCAGTGCCATTTTTCATATCTCTTGTCTTTCCCCCTTAGCTTCGCATGTTGCAGATGGTTGACACATGCCTTGATTACCGGCTCCAAACTGCTCACAACTCAGGTGACACAGACAAAGACAAAGTAAGGCTTGCATTTTGAAGACACCCAATTTTTCTTTTGATACAGCCTTGCATGTACTTTATTTCTTAAATAAATTATTTCCTAAACTGGCCAATTGCATCTAGTACACGAGGTGCAGAATTAAGGCTGTTATCAACAGATGTGCATACTCAAAAGACAAAAATAACAGGTGTGTGCCCTATTCATATTAATATGCCCAATCTAATTAGTACAGTTTCATCTGTAATATCACCTACATGTTCCTGCAACCACCTTCCACCAGCCTCTATACATAATTCTTTGATATTGATAATTTGAATGAAGAATGATTTTTTTTTCTTCAACGTGAGCCGGTATTCTGGTATTCTTTCTTCTCAAGAAACATGTGATTATAATTAAGATAGGAGCCTTAACACAATATGAAAATGAGCCTGATCTGGGATTTATAATTACTTACAAAAGACTACAAGCAAGTGCTGTCTCTTGATAGCACTTCCAAAAACGTTTAGACAATATAATAAAAAGTAAACTCTTCTCTCTTTCTCATGTTCACCGCAAATAACCCTTCCAGTTCTTCTGCTGTTTGCACCACTTTCGCAGTTAACTCATCAAACAAGATTCCTCTTCCTTTTGGAGTTCAAATTCTTTTTGCCGTTTTATTCTGTTATCGGCTTCTCCCGTTGTCGCCACAGACAAACTAAACAGTTTTTCCAAGGTGTGAAGAATACATACATATATAAAGAAACTCAGGGATGAATGGATAGCCTGATTCTGTGGCAGCACTGAAATCTCCTGGAAGACACTTGGCACTCACTGAATGTGAGTAATAAACAGTAGAAAGTGTACAGTTCTACAATGCCCAGGGTGACAGCCAGTGATTTACTGTGAGTTAATGAACTGGACAAAGTGACAGCTTTTGTAATATATTTTTCCCTCTCCTGATTGCTTTATATAACATATGCATGTGTGCATGTGTGTGTATAATAATTTATGTACCACAAAAAGATATACAATAGTGAAGTAATAAACTCACTGGTGGTATTGCTATTTTCCCGCATCAGTGAAATATCCTCAGACACACAGAGTCACGCAGGTAGAAAAGACACACATACACAGCGGATTCATTCCAGCACTGAAGGATGTTGGAGCTCTGGAGTTTTTAACATGGAAATTGGCTTTGAACCCAGGTCGGTACATCCTTGGGTGAGGTGCTGTTATAGTCGCAAGGGAAAACGATCCATCAATTCTTCATAATGCGACTTGATTTTCATCCTACTTACCCCTTTCAGATCTAAACTTATGATATTTCAGTTCAATCTAGGAAACGTCAGGCAAGGCAACCCCAGAAAATGTGTGACCCTATCCTCATATTGCTGTTAACGTGAAAATGAAAACGTTGATTGTGGACAATTTGGAACAAATGTTTAAAAACCGCTTCCATTTTCTAAACCAATCACACACTATCACAGAAAACAGTTAGGTTTAAAGCAATAAGGCAAACGACCACCCCACAAAATAGGAAAAACTCACTGAAACAAAAGCTAAAAGCATCCAAGCATCTGAAGATATTTGCTCAAAGGTAATCAAACGTTTTGTTCAAACGAAAGTTATTCCATTCATTTATAAAATAATTCTGTTATGGGCCTTTTTACTGAATGTGGAGTCTGCATTTCTAAAGGTATTTAAGTCCACGTCTACAAAACGTATAACCAAATAAATAGTAACGCATGTTATTAAACAGAGAAATCACACCTACATAACCAAACACGTTTGTGCAAACATCCTTATATGTGTATGTAAGTCCAAGTGGTCATGCAAAAACCATGGAAATGAAGGACAGGAACAGACGAACAGGGAGAAAACAGATCATTGCAAGTGAAGAGCATGGATACAGTGACACTCCTTCAGGTATCTCCAGAACTGCAATGAGGAAGTCATGGAAGAATCTACACGCTTATAGAAGACAAACAGAAGCACTCCCTTTTACGTCACTATCTTCGCCCTTTTGAGCAAGAAACCGAAAGCAACGCTACTCATCATCTGCGATACCGAGACAAAGCAAAAACACCAGATAATAAAAATAAACCTTCATCCTACCTTCATAGCCCTCTCCCTTTCACCACATTAACTATAAAACAAAGTTATTAAGGAAAAAAAAAAGGAAAAGGAAAAAACCCAACAGTTGGTGCAGAAACTCAAATCAGAATCTGTTGTGTAGCACAATCAGCCAAAACGAGGAATGTTTCAATATCTAAAATGTGTGTGTTCAGCAACTTGGAATGGGACTTGTGGAAGACTTATGTGGGATGTCTTTATTTGACAGGGTTTGTTTTGTTATTTTCAGGGCCTGTCCAGTTCGCTGGTGTCCCTTTCACCTCCAGAGGCAGCTGGGGCCTGACCCTACAGATCTCTCCCTCAAAGCGGAATTCTTTTCAGCCCTACTGGGGACCCTCCTTCTCCCCTCCCTCCAGCAACATCCCTTTCAGACCTGGAGATAACTTTATTCATTTTGTGCATCATTGTATCCAATTGAATAGGGGAGCTGTGCAGGCACTCCAGTGAATTGAACAAGGGGAGTTATGTCTTCATGTCTTAATTTAGATTTAAAAATCTCTCCCTTCGATTAAATGGCTCTCCCAATTCATAAACAGCATTTAAACCCCTACCCAGTGTCCGTGGATTTTGTCCTGCTTTAGCGATATTCCTGCTCACCCATCCTCCAGCCTCATAACTAGGAAGGCAGCAAAATAGGTTCCAGCAAAAGCGAAAGCTGCAACTCTTGCAACTGAAAGGATTTGTGATGTTTTCATTGCTGAAGTTGGGAAGAACTAGTCCGTTAAATGACCAGCAAGGGGCTATGCAGGATTAAAGAGAAGATCATACAGTGTGTAGTTTGGGCATTGGAACAAACAACTGCATGTTATTCTCATGTTGCTTTATATCTTTTGCATCTGACATGGGTGCTATTTTAATTATTATAATGGGAAGGAACATAAAAGATCTTGACAAAAGTCGAAGCACAGTGCATTTAAGACATCCCCCAAAACTGGTGTAATCCCACTATTAAATAAGCTTTTATTTGTGTTTTTTAACAGATTCAGGCAACCCAACTCAACTACCCAACTGTACCAAGTAACTTCTTCAACTAAAACAGTGTATTTTCTTTATCACTGTATTTCAGGCAACGTTTGGGAATAGTGCCTGTGTCTCTCTGTTCCTGTCAAAGCTCTGGCAGCAGCAGTTTGCTTTAGCCCTTGTTGCTTCAGCCTCAATCAGAAGACCACCCTGCTTTTCACTCATCATTCATATTCAAGCCAGGGGCTCTTGACAAACCCGCTGATCTCACTGAACTTTTTGTGATATGGACAATACTTTTTTTCTTCTGTGGAAAAAAAAAAGCTGAGGCAGTAGCAGTTTTCAGAAGGACATTTTAAAGCTGTGAAAAGCTGAGCTGCACATCAGTCGCCCGTAAGCCTTGATGAAAACTGTAGTACCAAGCCATACAATCTGCTAATATAATAACCCCTCGGTCAACAGGGCAACACCAAGGCTTCATACATTCTCCATTACAAATTACACTCTGAAGCTGAAGTACAAGCAAGGCAGGTTACTGTGAGTTAAACCACATATTCAAAGTAGTGTCACAAATGCACCAATAAGAAAAAAAAAGCATTTACACACAGAACAAAATAATAAATCAATAAATCACAGTGTACCATTGTTTGAAATCACCCACTGCCATTTTAATATTTTGATTACTATTACAGGTGGTAATAAAAATGGAGGAATTTATTTTTTACCTATTTTTGAAAAATTGTTGTTCACCTTCAAAGCCCCCAGTTGAAGTCTCAGTATCCCCCATCCAAGGGGACTTTAAAGGGACGTTATGCTGATGTCAGATCACTGTTTTCAGAGAAAGCAATAAAACAGCATCTTCATGACAGCATACAGGGTATATTAATTTAAGATCTCTTAATATAGGTTAAAGTTCAGTTATTTTAGTCACCTCAAATCTTTGTAATGCTTTCTCTCGGTATTACAGAATGACAAAAATCACATTTCATTTTCAAAAGAAAATCAAGTAAACATGGCATCTGTTAGCTGTGCAGTGGCACAACGTTTTTGTGCTTTTAACAACACATATCCATTATTAACAATTCTATTTATTAAAAATGTTCTTTTACAACTAATACACATTTTTAATATCACAAGCTAGTCGTGCCACAGTAAGTTCAGCTTTAAAAGCGGGAAGAGCCATCAGTAAGCTTTCAGATACGGCCTCTGTCCTTGCTGATGGACTCAGAACCAAGTGTTTGTGCTCCACAATGAACTGACTGCTATATCGGCAGCATTTTAAACAAAGCAGGTAAAACTAAATTTTAAAGCAAATTAAGTTAAGCAATGTGTCATATTTGGGTTAAAAACACTTCTAATAATTACGGTAAGCAAAACTAAAGCTCTTTATCGCAGAAGTCAATCAAGAAAAAAGCTTGTGATTGACATTCGTACAATAAATTAAATATTCACTTTAATTATGTTAAAACTTTGAAAATAGAATGTGTGAAGGAGTGAAGATGCCTAGGGACTGATGCTTGGTGGATATACGGTTTACAAAATAAATCAACAGTTAACCATGTATAATTAATACACTAAAGAACTTCATTTGGAAACCAGAAGTTAAAAATTCTTATCGGTCTCTAAGAAGGCATTAGGCTTTACTTTTTTAAAAAGTCAACTATTAGAAATGAGAAACATAGATTCTCTTATATTATTTAATTTGCAGAACCTGTTCCTCACTCTTTCACTCTTTCAGAAATTGTTTTTTCAAAAGTTGTTCACATAGCTCACAGGTGCACTCACTGTAGATAGAAATGGCATATTTAATCAAATATGAGGACTTGTCTCTATGCCTGCTTCATTCCACTGTTATCTGGGATGATTCAGACCTCCCAGCAGGTAAATTTCCTTTGAAAGAAGTCATGTCATTTAGGAAGATAATTGATAAATTTCGGCAGAAGAGCGAGCTGAAATCCTTCTTTTTCCGTGACTAGGCCTAAATGTTTGTGTAGAGGCTATTCCTACCATTTGGGGGATTTGGGATCTTTAAAAGAGAGAAGTTTATACATTAGCGTTGTAGTTGCAAAACACTGTTGATATTCAAATGATTATTGTGCAAAATCTGGGATAAGCTTCAGTCTGAGAGCCCTTCTAAGTGCCTACAACTATTGCTAATTCCCCTTACCATTGTAGGCTGCACAAAGGCCTTAATCCCATTTCACTTTTCCAGAAAGCCTGGGCTATTTTCTCTCACGTAAACTAACAACACTCCCTCAGGCCACAGCTGAGAGGGTTGGAGAAAGGGGCTGTGTGTGTATACTTCAAGGCTTTTGTGTTACTTGGCCAACGCTCGGCAGACACTTTAAGTGGTCCCTGTAGGCCTCAGCCACCTTTTGGAAGAAAAATAAGCTGTCATGGGCTGTAAAAAAAAAAGAAACCAAGCATGCTCTTAACCCACATATTCTTAAAGAAATGCAGGAAGAGTTTCTTTGACACTGATTGCTATTTCAGCAGACAGAGAGTTAACATAATATTTTGCCGGTCTCTGAACTGGAGACCTCTAAGGAGGAGCTTTGCAAGCAGATAGTTCCCCACTTTCTAGGCATTGAAAAGTTTTTAATACATTATTATAACTTGCTTGGCCTCTTATCAAAGTAACAGAATTAATAATCTTCTTTGAGCGTAGCTGAATTCCTGAATTCGGGTGATTACTTTTAATTAATGAAAACCAGAGAAAAAAAATCTCTAGGTCAAAGCCGTCCTACTTTCAAAGAAAGGCTGCTCAAACATTTTATAAGGGTGACCCTTGCTTTTAAGGTGAGGTTTGCTGAGGGTACATCTTTTTAATTTACATTACATGTATCATAATGGAACACTTTCATTAAAAAAAACTAATCATCAAAGAGCTGGTTCAACTCCACAGATCTTTCTTCAAAATATAGGGCAACTTGTTAAACAAGGCAACCTCTTTTCCAAGAAACTTTTCGTTCTCTTCTTAAGCTTTGAGAGGAAAAAAAAACAAAGTCTGAAATTCTGCAACACAAAAGAACCAAACAGAGTTTTGTTCAGTAAGTAAAAGCCATCCAATGATTCCTCATGGGCAGTAGCTGATGAGGCGGCTGGGTTCATACAGCATAACTGAAGCTTTGCAGACTGTTTCTTATGTTATTGAATAGAGCTGTGTTTAAGACAGACACAGTATGACACTCCCATCCTCTCAGAAGTATGTGATGGCTCTATTCAGCCTGTGCATCATGCGGTGCGTGGGAACACAAAACAGCGTGTGGCCCGTGTTCACTCATGTTACAGGTGTGTGAATTAGAGTGCACTTGTTTCGAAAGAGAACCTCATTGTTCGGCAAACACAGATCAGCGGGCTTCTAACAATTGTTGGATTAGCTTTCTCCATCTATTAGTTGGGATCTGTTTCTGTCAATCTGATCTGTTTGCTGTTGGTCAGAATGATTTTCCATGCAAGTAGCCACACTACAAATGTATACTAAGACACTGCTGCTATTCAGATAAGCATTCCACAGTTTCTTGGGAGTGTATACAATGCATGAGGCACACGTGTTTCTGAATTTTAATGTTGAAACTGGAGTACTGGTGCAATTAATTGTATTTTCTATTCAGATCAGAAAATCTAAACATAAATTATGCTACTTATTATTTTTATGCATTGAATAAATACTAAATTTAGAGAAATATATCGGAGAAGTCAGCCTATTTAATGAAATTCATGCAAAATATGGATGAAAATTAAAAAGCATATGTTCAAATATAACTGTGATGTTAATGTGTAACTTTTGTGTGACAATAACAACCTGGTGTATGCAACTTTGAGACAGGTGATTTAGGATTTGAAGTGTTTGTGCTTTATTATCTCGTATCTTGTAGTTCTACAACAACCTAATTTCATCAACACTTTATGAGTTCTCATATTGACTGGGGCAACTACAGTGAGCTCCTGTTTTGAGTGAGGATAGATTATTCTCATATTGGTCCTCAGCTCCAGATGACGGTTCTAGCAGTCATGTTTAAGTCCTCGTTCTTTTGGGTAGACGCACAGTAGACTGACCTTAGCTGAGGTGAACAAGAACAGTCATGTTCAGGAAGTCTTCTGGGGCTTCCTCATGATACCACAGACCAAAGCAGGTGATAAATGCTGGGAGACCTTATTTTTTATTACATCTCTGACCTCCAGATAATGTTTTTCAAAGGGTAAGGAAGATAAATATTACCTTGCACAATGTTCTACTAAGATCAGGTAGAATATGAAATATTGGTTTTGATTTTTAATAATACTTCCAGAGTACAAACTACAGCAGAGTACTAGAAACCATAACCTTCCACGTACCAATTGATACAAATAATGCTGTTTTTCTTGGGCAAAACAACAACAACAACAACAACAACAACAACTTAATCATTGTTGCCTTTTTAAACATTTTTTAGATGTTAAAAAGGTTTAGAAGCAGCACATAAGTACACATTTTAAGTCTTTAATCTATTCAGCTATACTTTATTCATTTATAATGCCTTTCATCAAGGTAAAGTGATTGTTTTGCATTGTTGCGCAAGCAGATTTTTAAAACACGTCTTCAGCTCTCTCTGTGAAAGTATAAAATCAATACAGTCCCTGAAATATACAAAGATCTGTGCCAGTTTCATTCAGCTTGAGGAAAAACGTGTTTTTTTTAATAAAATAAAAAACACAATTTGAATAAGCGCGCTTTTGGAGAAAGCGACAGGATCTGTATATGATATTAAGCAGTTGGAAAATGCCGATAAGGGAAAGCTGATGAAATTCTGAAAGAGGCTGCAAGTGAGTAGACTCTCAGGTGCCTGTGGCTCCTTCTCCTCCACCACACTTTTCTGTAGTCTGATCACATTAGTGCAGTGAAAGATCTGGTGTTCAAAACAAACAGCCCGTTGCTTTTTATAAATCAGAACCTGTTCTGGAGACTTCTTCCTTTGATGGTGTCTGCTTTCTCCCAGTGTCGTCTGTACTGCTTGAAAAGGGCCTGCTGTACTCTCAGTCCCAGTGAGGAAACCTCGGTCTCTCTGCCTTGTTCTTTCTCTCCCATTGCTCTGGCGAAGTGTTGAAAGGTTACTTATGAGATTTTGTGTTGTGCTGGAAGGCCTGATCTCACAGCAACAAGATTTTCCCTTCTTCCTTTCACAGCCAATGATTTGAAACGCTGCTTAGGTTCTTGTGAGTGCGGCACTGGCAGGCTCCTTTGAGCTACAGCAGTGTGTTGATAATCTCACCCAATCAATTGATCCCTGCCAGACACACTCATTTGGATCAAATACGTATCAAATCTCAGCCATTGCTAGGAAAAGGACAGGCCAAGTTATGATAGTACACTTCATGAAGTACATCTTTAAGCTTTTAGTTGATGGAAATATCAGAAAAACTAATCTACACTGTGAATGAAAAAATGTCTAATGCAGCAGTAAGTAAAAAAAATACTGTATACTGTGTATTGTGAGCCAATGTAGGTCCCTGCATCTGCCTCATTAACATATATGTAATATACAGTACAATCACTGTGACATATGTGGGTAAGGTGTCAGAGGTAATGACAAGTAACGACACTGTTGACAAGCACAGGACGCCGGCCTATTGTCTTGTCCTGGAAAGAGAATCTGCCACCATGACCGGTGAGTAGGACACAGCGTGATCTTTGTTGATGTTGTCTCGGTACTACGCAGCCTTGACCTTACTCCTGTCACAGTGATGATACCCCATGTTGGCCTGGAAGAGCCATTACAGGAGGCTGTTAAAGTTCTCCGGCGAGCTGCGACACCCCACCCTAACATGTTCATCGCAGAGGTTTCCCCCGAACCCCCATGGCCCTGAGAGCACCTGTGACCACCGTGACCATTTTCTGTTGCTGCTGTCGCCTGTGCCAGTCTAACAGCCGAGGTCCCGCTTTCTAGCCCGATCTTGTCGGATCTCATGGGTAAGCAAGCCTGGGCTTGGCTATTACCAGGATAGGAAACCTCTGTGGAAAAACAGGCTGCGGCTGAAAACAGTTTTGGTGGACTCCCCCGATGGCACCAGAACTTCAAAGGCAATTCCCCAGCAAGGTGACTGGGGCACTGTGCTGTCGGAGGTGCACCCCTGTGAGCGGGTCGCTAAATTGAAGGTCCCATTGCACTGTTTATAAGCGCAGAGAGGTTAGCCTTCGGTGTCCTGGTTAAATTCCACCGGGCTTGCACAATCTTGCTTACCTAAAGTTCTCCCTTACTTCAGTCTGAGAAGCAATTTCTCCCTCCTTCCCCTGACCTGCTGTGGAGTGGAGCTGCTGCTGCAGAAGGGCTGTCACGTATCACCCAGGTGTGGGCTGCACTACAGATTCCCTTCTGCAGAAAAAGCACCTCATGGATCCTGCAGGATGAATGGCAGCCATTGTCAAGAGCAACGGTATTTGCCAGAGTGGGCAGTCATGGAGGGCGCCCTGGCATGGGCATGCACAAGAATGAATTGTGCCACATATTTTAACTGCAGCTAAATAAGCCGCTTCTGTGTTTTAATAGTGTCTAACGTACGACCAAAAATACAGTTTTCCTCATTTTAATTTGTTTTGCCTAGTTAATTTTTAATGTTAGCTCTCAAGTTAGGTGATAATGCAATTAGTTACAAGATCCCCCTTGGATATGAGTCAATGAGCAGTATTGATAAATCAATGGAACAAACAACAGTGTCTTGGCTATTCTGTAGTATCAGTACACTGTGTTAAATATTTAAGCATGCCTGAGAGTTCATGAATTCACCCAATACCACACACATTAGTATTTTGTGAGATTAGTTCGTTTGGCCATAGGCCATTTAATTAACGGATACAATGGTGCATATTGCATATTTGTAAGCTGAAAAAACAGGATAACTACAGTCATAGTCTATGAATTGAAACTATATAGATCAGTGGAACTACAGTAATTTTAAAATTATAATTAAAATCGTCACAACACAGCCAGAAATAAAACACAAACCTGCTCTGTAAAACTGTAATACAGTCCTGTTGACTGCAGTGGTCTTTGGCTTTTGTTAGTGCCGATCTCTATTTTTCATCATTAAGAGCCTATCTAAACGAATCATGTGTTTACTTAGATCTTTGTCTTCATTTTTTCAGGAGCTGAAAAGTAGCAGATTTTGAGTTGCAGGCAGTGGGGCCACCAATAGCAGTATTAGGGGCTCTGAACTGCTGTTTATTTTTTGCCAGTTTTACTGTAAGGAAGGTGCAGACCTCTGCACAACAGAAAACGTTCGCCCTTGTCTCCTGTGAGAGATGCAGATGCTGTGAGCACATTGTTCCTATCCATTCATTAACTCACACTGCTGAAGTTTCACGCACTATCCTTCCTCCTTCATACACTATTTCTTTTAATGGCTAAAGCAGTAGCATCTGGCGAGGCGTGCATGACCTTATTAACCGCACACTGTGAGTAGTGAGTTTTTTTTATCATTTTGGCCATTTCCCTGCAAATTGTACCTATTTGCACCAGCTTGAAGATGAGCAAGGGTACCAGTGCTATGTCATGGTTGAAGCTTTGCCACCTGTGATTTTATTTTAACAATAATTTTCCTCTTTTCCTGTCAGGGCGCTAAAAGTCCTCGCCCTGTTTGCTTTGGGGATATATGTTCCTATAGTTTCACCACACAAGAAAAGACATCAGAAAATCAAACCACTTTAAGAAGATCCATTAAATGACAACATTAATAAAACAAGCTGTCAGGAAAAAGGCCTATCATTGCTAGTATGTTTCATTCCGTGATAGTGTCACTGACACTTTCAGTATGCAGAATGTCTTATTATTACACCATTGGCATGTAATTCTTGCATGCTTACAAAAAAAGAGAAAAACAATAGCTCAAAAGTTCAAAACAACAATCTGAAGTAGGGAAATCTGTCACACATTTGGTTGGTTCTTCCTTTTTACACCATGATTTTGACGATTGGAGCTGAAAAGAGTTGTGTGACAAAATATGACAGAGAACAGACAATGAATTAATGCTTTTATTTGCTAAACTTAACCATAAAACACAAAGCCTTCTGCTGTTCATCCCTGCAGTGTCCCCAGTGGAACGTTAGTTCTAGGATCTCTGCTATAAAGCTAGTGGCATCTGAACTGCGACACACAATGTCTTGAAGGAGAGAGAGATTTGAAAGATGGCTCAGCTAATTTCAATAAAGGAAATGAAGTCCAGCAGTAGCTCCAGTGACGGAGGTGGTAGAGAGCAGGAATGAACCTAATAAGGGTCTTTCACTGTGTGATTGATTCTCCAGAGGAGCAACAAGAACTGTGCAGTGTCCATGATAGCCTGGCTCATCAGTCAACCTGTCTCTCCTCAAGCATTTTCCTGCTCTGTGGGTCCTCGGTATCATTACCAGATGGCTCAGTTGCTGTATTTCAATTTTATGTTGTAGTCACCTCGAGTTTCAGCTCCAAACTGGATCAGACATACTGAAAGTATCTGAATAAAATGTTCCTGTGGAAAACTTCAGTATTCTAACTTGAAAAGACCAATAATAATAATAAGGAGAAGAATGCCACATTGTATAACCCCCTACTCTTTCAAAGCATGCAACCTGCATTATCTAAATTGTGAAAGCCTTTAAACTTAAGAGCAAACTTATTCTCACTCGCTATAAAACCTTCTGTAGTTTTGGTTTTGGTTCTTTTCTTATCATAAACAAAAATCATGTGTTGATTTATATGAGTTATCATTTGACATCAGAATTAAGCACTTCCCAAAAAAATTGAGACTCTGCAATGATTTTTCTCCTGTTCTTTTTTCTGTAAGGATTTCTTAGGAGTTAAAACGAACTGCCTGTTAAAAAGCCCACGAAGCAACTGCTTGCAAGTGCAGAAAGCAGGATGGTCCAAACATCGGCAGTGGTGTTCTTCACACAAGAAGCAAGAGACTGGCATACACACATCTCACTCATCTCACAGCTCTCACATGAGGTAGGAGGACGGATTGATGCCCAACGCCACAAACTTTACCTTTTTTCTTTTTCTTTTGTAAAGCGAAAGAGCAATTCATTGGAGTCTATTTAACCTAGTGTTGCTCATTCTGTTTACTTGGACTGACCATTTTGCAGGTTGAGTGATATTAGAGTGCAGTATTTGAAGGATAGTTGTCAGACTAAGTCATCACTTGATTCTGCAGGTACTTGGCTGTGAGCCTGTCAGTTGCCTTGATATTTTATATAGTGCTGAAGTCTTCAGGAAGTAAATGTCTTACATTACGTTATGTTTGGTACTTATTCTTTCAATATTTTTAAACAAAACCATAACCCGAACATCTTACCTGCTTTATTTTGAACTATGGCAGATGTACTGGAGTTTTTATTATAAACTGTGCAAACCAAGGCATCTGATTCTAGGCTAAGACCCTACCTGTCTGTATAGACATCCAGGGTTACAGAAAGTACTGCCACTTCTATTCTGGTAACAAATACAAGGACTTCTGAGTCTGTGGGAGGGTAGCACATTGCCAGTAAATTGTTTGCTTCATATAGAGCTGTGGTGAGTTGATCCTTGAAGAAAAGAAAAAGAAATCCATCAATAATAATTAAACTAATGTGTAATCTTGATAGCATATATTGTCAGCAAAGCCTGGTCTTTATTTATATATGCTACAGATGGTGACCTTTATTAATAAAATGTCCCTAACATCATTATGTTTATGCAAATGTGCCATATTCAAGTGAAGGAAGGGGGGGAATGCAGTTCCACTGTAACACAAAAGAATTGTTAAGCTCTAATAACTTATTACATTTATTAAGGTCTTAACTAGAGTGATAAGTTCTAAAACCCAGGTGGTCATCAAAATTATTCTCTTATCAGGTGTACACTTAAGTGGAATTAAAATGGGCCTGGTTAAGAACTTATTCATCCAGGAGTTTAATTAATATTAAAGGAGTGGCGGACACAATAGCCCCTCCGCATTTGAAATCTTAACCCCCAGAACCCTCATTAGGAATGCTGTTCATATCTCCCGGCTGCACTGGTCTAATCTGACGCTGGCTGGCGGAGCTGGGGCGCACGGCGGTGTTAATTCCGTATTCGAGGTGGGTATGTGTTAAGGCAGGAGAGACAGGTAGAGTGTGCTGTGGGAGCCAGCCCTTGACCTGACAGGGATTTCCTGGCAGGGTGTTAATTGGGAAGGTGCGGCGATCCGCTGGCGTTTGGAATCCCAGAGCAGGAGGACGAGGTGGTTGGTTCCTGCTTCTCTGATAAATCACACACTCGTGTGTATCAGACAGTCAGTTTGGCACAACTTTATAAATACATCCTAAATAAATCCTTCTGCTCCGCTATGACCGTCAGGAGGAAATGCCATATTAATGCCTACCTCTGCACTGGGGTGCATCTCTGCAAAGCACTTGTGCGACGGTCAATGTTTGGCTCTTTGCGACAGCAGCCCCGAGCTCTCCCAGCTTGTCTTTCCTGAGTGCTTTAAACTAGGGCTCTGTGGTGGTAAATTCAGGACAAATAATATCTTGTGTGCCGTTTGTTTGCTTGTACATCAGTGAGGACGGCAGAGGGCCTGGTGCTGGAGAGGACTTGGGACCAAAAGAGTCAAGAGAAAACAATCTTACCCAGACTAGGTAATCCATTAGGCCACCCCCTTTTCTCAGTGTTATGTTAATATGTATCTATCATAAAATTATTTTTTAGCAAAACATGTCCAACAGTATCTATACATCAAATTCCCTTTCTTTCTGTCTTTTCCATGTTAGCAAATTAAATAGGAGTATTTTCCATCTCACAGGGCTGCCCATAATACAAGCTACTGAAGGTGTTCCTGTTTTTTTATATTTTTATATGTATCCAATAGGTAACATATCCTGGAACACAATATAATTATTTTAACAGTTTTGATGAAAACAGGCGTAATTATTGTGTTGAAGTAGCCTCTTATCCTACATAAATGTAATGGCAGTCCTGTATTTAAGTCATGTGTTGTCTGTCTGTTCTGTTTTCTGCAAATGCTTACATTTGTGTGATAACGCAGAACATGTTCATTTCTGCTAGAGTAATCAGAACAATCAGTACTTGAGCAGAATTAATCCATCAGGACGTTTTGCTTGTTTTAAAGGGAATTACACAGACAAACCAAAAAGAAATGACATTTAAGGTGAGGAGAGGGGTTCATTCCAGGATATATTATTTATAAAATACATCTGCAACTTGTGAAAACACAAGCAACAAAAAATAAAATAAAAATCAGTGTTGTACTATTTCTATCAATTCCATTTAAACCCAATTCAGTAATGCAGTACATATAACAACATTAACTATTTTTTAAAGTGTGAAAACATTTTAAATTATAAATACCTTTGTTTTAATAATTTCTGTCAATATTCTTTTATGTTCTCAAGGAAACTGTATTAGCAAATGATTTTCACAGAAGCAGACAATTTTTATCATTCCCAAAATATCCCTGTGTAAACATCAACTTTTTAAAAGAAAACTCAGTTTAGTTTAGTTACAACTAAAGCAGGGACAGTTACTGTTCTCTGGAGAAAAATGTACAGGGTGTGGTTGAAATTTCTGGCGTTATAATTTTCTGCACTGGAGGAATAATGCCTGTTAATGTGAATCACTGCACTTGCACTTATGTACAATGTAAATTGTCTGTGTACTGTAGAGTAGTGTGTCGCAATTAAAACAAGAGTCATGGTTTCTTACATTGTTTTCTTTCGCCCTTGTTTCATTCCACTTAAACAGTATTACTGCTTCACGTTTGCTATTGCGACGTAAAACTGACAATTTGCAATAACCTTTTTAAAAGCTGCAGTGTCCCTTTTTGCTAGAGTTTAAAGCCCTGGATGTCACACTCTCAGATGGAAAAAATGCTGTTCTCTTCAGAATGTATGCAACCTTCAATTTAACCTCACACCCATTATGTTCAATGGGGCCAGGCCTTTCTATTGTGGAAGATGCCGCATCCTATTTTCTCAGCTAAATGATTTAATTAAAACCAATGTATTCCAAAAGCAAAGGTAATTTTAGGATACAATGATAGTAAATGTGGCCAGAACAGATAATTCTGCTTAATGGAGACATTTGAATATGTTGGCTGAAGCTTGTTCTCTGCCGGCGAAAATATGTTCTGTTAGTCCATACTGTCCCATGTCGTGAGTTGGCTTTGCAAACAACAAAGACGTGCAAATAAATATGGACATTATAAAATAAAAATAAATAAATAAATTGACAAGGGCATTACACAGACAGAAAAAAACTTCCTATTTTTAATTACAGTGTATTTCTTACATATATATTTTTAGAGACAATTCAGACAGAGACGGCAAATTAACCAGAATGTACTTTTTATAATGGAATCACTGAATGTAGGTACTGTGTCTGGTCACTCAATTTCTCTTTTATTTAACTGCCTCTACTATGGCTCAATTTTAATGAGAATTCGCCATTTGTACCATTTGTATTTCCACATAAATAAATCGTCTGATTCGCTTTGGCACACTTGTTAACTTTTTTATCTGTAATTATTTATCACTGAGGCTTTCATTTCTTTTAATTGGTAGAATCGAACGCTGCTGCAGAGTTGCAGGGCTTTTTTCCCCCTTTCTTGCAGGCTGGCACCAATGTTCATCCATGACAGGACCTTGTGGCTGAGACCCTGTTGCTGGCCATGATGAGAAACCACCCTGGTTGAGCTGTCACATCCCCGAATGACATCTTCATCAATTAAGGCAGACGAAAAAAACAGATAAAGATGAAGGGGTGTGAGGCTTGTATGCGCGTACGGGGAGGGGGTATTAGGGCTTCGACAGCTTGAGCAGCAGAAAGAGCCCAAGGGAGACATGCCACACTGACATGGGGCTGTGGAAAGATAATGAATTATATTATAAGCACAATACAAGTTAGCCAGGGTGGAGACAATCCCCATATTTGTCCTGGAGTGGGGGGACGGGGGCGGGGGGACTACACTGTGCCTAAAAGACTGTCCTTGCTTCACCCAACAGAACAGACAGACTTCACTGCATTTCTTGGAAACCATTGACAATCTGAAAGCACGCCGTACCTCAATGCAAATTCATGGAATGGAAGAAAAGGTGCAGATTGCCCTGTTGAGGGGCTTCGAACCAAACAGACATCCAGTTCTGCCGAATCCCCATTCTGAGCCCTTCCCTGATGTTGTTTCAAGCCCGTCTGCCACAGCAGAGCGCTGTTGCTCAAGAAGGGACACAGCAGTGCCTGCTTCGCCACCCTGCCACTAGGGCTGTCCTGAGACACCTGAGCCTCAGGGGTGTTGTTCTCACAGGAGACCCCCCAAGACCTCTTCACTTGATTTCACCAATTTCACACTTATTTCTCAGTTTTGAAAAGAAACAAATAGAGATATTGTGATTTACTTCCAACGATGTTACATGTAGTTATTTGGCTCACTGGCTGTAAAGTTTAAAAAAGTTTATAATCCCTATAGAAAGACCCTGATACAGCACGTTGCCTTTTCTCTGGAACACAGTTACTAATATTACAGCAAATTTTAATTTGCACAGATTCCTTCGCATTTTGAGGCGGTAGAAGATGATGTGACTTTTTTTTTTCCCTGTGGCTGCTTATGAGGCCCTTTCTCATGATTACCCGCACAAATTCGTTGTCATTGTAAACGACAAGATAAAGACATGCCACCCGGCGACTGGCAAGCACATGTCCTCTCTCCCCGCAGAAGATTTTCACACTGACGGGCGAGGGGAGAGAAATAAATAAAACAGGGAAAAGCTGGGGGGGGTCCGCTGGCGGGGCAGGGGGGTGTTGGAAGGTGGCTTGGTGCTGCACAGGGGCTGGGGGTGGTGGCTGTGAGAGGGAAGCCGGCAGTGAGTGAGAAGATGAGGATTTGACAGGGAGGTGACAGAGAGTTCAAACAAAATGAGGCCTGCAGATTAGCGCAGCTCCCCTCGGTGACAGGTGTCATCTCTGGGGGCAGTCTGTCACTCTGCCTGCTGCCACTCTTCATATAATACCAGGCGCAGAGGCGAGAGGCAGAGCCAGGCCCAGCTCACTGGGCACAGCCTACCACGGTCTCCCTGCCAGTCACCATAATTAAAGCTAACCTCTGCAGCAACGGCCGAGAGGGAGAGCGTGGGCATCAGAAAAAAATCAAACCCGAAGCAGGATTTTCCAAACAAAAACCGGACAGGAAAGCTGAGATCCCGACATACAACAGGTGTAGATACTGTAGCAGGAGTGGCATTAGTAAGAGAGGTATCAACAGTATTAGAGAAGGAACAGATGTTGAGAAGCCAACAGTATTAAATCAGTATTGTTATTATACTGTGTTATTTAGTATTTTCATGGTGTTACTTAAATTGTAGCATTAATTAACATTTGTTTTTTATTTAAATACCAGTACTTAGTACCAAACTTTGCAGATTTAATTATAAAACTTTGCAAGTTAAAGATTTATAATATACAGTATATTAGTCTTTATGTAGCTTTGTAAAACCAAGACAAGGCAGGATCTGGTCATTTATAGTCATGTCCTTGGAAAGATTAGGAACCGGTTTGGGAAAATAGTTATTTTTTTCTTACTGACATCATAGCACAAATTAGTTTAGCATATCAAATAAACTGGATACATAGACACTAAAAGGCTAGTTGAATAACATGAAGAACAGTTAATTCATTCTAAGTTACAGAAGTATAGACCACACACATACAAATTACCTTCACACACGAGCTCCATGCTGAAACAGTGTTTTGTTTGACATGGTAGGACACTAGTAAAATTTCAGCAGTTTCTCATTTAATTTGTGGAGCTGTTTTATAAAACTCACAGAAAAAAAAGAAGGAGTGTTGAGTGAGCCGTCAGGTACTCCCTCATGGAAATCTAGGTGAACCCTTCTGTTGCCTGTCAAAGACCTCAGCCATCTGGCCTGCAGCTAGCACAGAAATTAGACTGGTGTGTATTGTAACTACCCCTGTGAGCACTGAGCTCTGCTTTTTACATTTTTTTAAGCATTGGAAGGATGGCTCCTATTATAGCCATCTCCAGACAGTAACCTGTCAAAGCCAGGTCTGGTCTTTCTCAACGCATGCAGCCTTGCAATCAATCCAATCAATGCAATATTCTAACCCCACAGACCCTTTTCATGTATATGTAACATGAATCTGTATGTAATGATTACAGGAATAAACAACAAGCTTTGCTTTTAATAATGGATACAGAAGATGTAGACGAAGAGACAGCAAGGAGATGGAAAAGGCAGGGTGGGAGAAATGGAAAAAAAAGAAAATGACTAAAATGTTGCACTTTATTAAGAGCAAAGAAGCTAAGACTATCAGCAAAGAGGCAGTGCTGACGAATAGAAATCTAATTAGTATGCTGCTATTTTTCTTTTAGACAGATGAGGGATGCCCCCTATTGACTTTGTCAGACAAGCCAGTACAAAGAGGGGGGTTAGACCGGTGAGCACTGTGGACTGCAAATTGCATCGTGAGCTGTGCCAAGTCCCCTCATTCCTGGCATCGCATTTATAATGACGGAGAGAAAGAAGCCCTCAGATAGGAAAATGGAAGGCCTTTTTTCTTTTCCCCCTCAGTCCTCCACTGTAATAAGTCTCCTGTTAAAACCCAAATGGCCAGTGTACATTAGGGTTTTGAAATATTCATAGTGTGCTGCGAAAAGCAGGAGGTTAGGTATGTTTTGGTGCTCAGTCGATTGAAAAACTCGCTGCGCATAATAATAGGATGAGGATGTTATCAGTGGAAAAAACAGAATGAGGAAAAAAAGGGGACTTTGGTAATAACAAAAAAAATGCTATGTTGTGTTGTTGGCAGACCTCGAAACTTTCTTTAACCCTCGTTCAGTTTATCGAGAGCAATGTTTTATTAATTTAAGGATGTTTATGAGTGCAGCAGAGAGGCTGAACTTTCAAATAAATAAAACCTGTGTGTAAGGTAGCTGACTAATAGTGTGCTGCTCTTGTGCCCTCTTTCGTAGAGCTGGAAGCTGTTGCTTAACAAGGTAGATTTTACACTTAAGTTTAAGTTTGCGAACTTCTGCATTACAGGGAAATGTGGAACCAACCGCTCAGTTTAAGTTTGTGTTAATAACAACGAAGGTATAAGTTCTGCAAAACAAAAGATAAATATTTCATTACCTGTGTGAAAAGGGGGACTTTGGGGTATTAGTTGTGCATAGTGACAAAAGAAACTACCCACATCAATGTGTGTGATCATGTATACGTTATTCAGATTTAATTTAATATTGTTGTTGAGTTAAAAAACAGTTGAATCTTTTAAAAAAACATTTTCAGCTGAAGTGCATGACTTCTTTGTACTATTGTCCAGTGTTAGATCCACTGCTTTTTGTACCCTTAAATGTTACTTAAAATCTGGACATTAGATATAGTGTTCCCAGGTCACACAAAGGAAAACACAATTCATTTGGCAAAGTACCCAGAATAATCCTGTGTGGCATTCTCTCTTTAATGTAGACTGGAGTCAATGTATTGCACTTGTGAGCTTCAGTTTATGGATTTGCATTACAGCACAGCGATTATTGTAATTTCATTTGCATTTCATTTTTCTTTTTTTTTTCTCCTTCGCTGAGTTTTCTGAAAAAGGCCAGATGGAGAAACTCGCAATTCAACTAAAATAGCCTAGAGGACTACATTAATGTCGGTCGTAGTCTGGGGGTAAATTGCTTTCACTTTTGTGTGAAAACGAAATCTTCCAAATAAAGAAAAACGGAACAGAGTCAACTGAAGACAAGAGGAGTTAGTACCTGACGTAGGTGCGCTGAAACATTATGAAAGATCAACAGGTATTTAAAGAACAGCTCTGGTACGCAGAGAAGTGAAACCTTCTGAAGAAACAATAAAGAGAATGATTAATTAATTAGAATTAATTAGATAATTAATTATGGCGTAAAACAAATAACAGTTTAATTCAAGTTAAACACTGATGTGAGATGCTGAAAACCGCAGTTACTGCTGATGCTAGAGTTCTTAATGAATTTATAATTTCTTAAAAGGCATAGATAACTTATGGTGTTGAGATATTTCGGAAACTGCAAGTTTTTTAGCTCAGATATCACCTAGTTTACTTGAACAGTTTAGTTTACACAGTTTACTTCATCTGTGTAATATCTGTATTCTACTGCTTCTTTTCTTTCCTATTGTATTTTATACATAACACACGGCACAAATGTATAGGAAATGAGTGCTTCTGTAGTTTTCAAGTTCTGAGAAGATGCTGACCTCATATTCTAAAATATATTAGTGCAAAGTTGTGCCCATTAAACCAGCACTTAGTGTTTAATCAATCCAGATTACATTCATATGAATAATCCTAAAATTCTAAAGATTGAGAAATAGAATTTGGAAAATCTACACATCGGAAAACATCATTTATTTTATCTAGAGTGGAAGTATTAAGAAACCAATTATACCATGGAGCTCAAATCTACCCTGAGGAAGATTATACTGAGCTTGTCCAAGAAAGCTCCTTCTTGCCTTAAATTTTCCAATTTGGAAATCTTTGGATTTCCTCCTATCAGGGCAGATTTATTTTCTCAGCACGCGCATTGAGAGATATGGGGGGTATATAGGATATTTCATCAGAAGCTGTGCAGAGCAACAAGGCAGCATAATAACTCATGAGTGGCACCTCATTTCACACCTTCTAATGGTGTGACATTCGGAGTACACTAGGGTTCAGAGCTTGGAAGCAGTTTTTGGTTGCGAAGAAGTAACCAACATTGATAAAACGTATTTGGAGTTCTGTGGTTGATATCAGAACTTTGGACAGAAGGTTGAAGAATGCCTTTTAAAATGCTAAGCTTAACCCGAGAAAAAGACATACTAATCACTACTTCATCTTGATCAAAATGCAAAACGGGACGTACAAGTACCTGGAAATAAATCTGTGTGACTCCTTCCTTTAATCCAAAGGAAAAACTGGATGCTCTCATTTAGACATTAACATCTAAACAAAATCCAAAAACATGCAAGCCTACTAAAAGCCTATGAATATGCCTAACATGGATTTGAAAAATGGTTCTGTATATTACAGCACCCTTAATGTGAAAAACAGAGCATGATGGCTCACAATGTTAACTACCTTAAGTAATAATGTTATGCAAAAATAGGTGGACTATGTTGCTTCCAAAAGAGTTTATTAGTCAGGTTAATGCACTTAAAAAGGGGAAAAGAGAAATTTAAAAACTGCATAAATTGGAAAAACACTGCTTGTCGATGGACAGTTTTAAGTTAAAATACTACATATTAATAGTGACTTTGTTAAATGTGTTTCATCCTATATGAAGCACAGTCTTTAGAAAAAGAGACGGAACTGTTTGAGCTGCAGTGTTTGTACACATGTGGCAGCGGGCAGGTACTGTGATGTGAAGTCAAGCTCAAGTTATCTGGCCTAGTTCTCTTCATAAACATGTAGCAGCCCCTGCAGCTGTTTTCCTATTATCACATGGCAGCTCCCTGCAACACCACGGCAGGTGACATCATTGTATAATTGTGCTGTGACACCCTGAACCCGCCGTTGATACATAACCATGTTAATTTTCTGATAGCGCCAGGCTGGGCATCGGAATCAGAGGTAGGATGAGTGTAATTTAAGCCATCTACACAGCAGCGAAAAGAGCAGGTCATTGACTGAATAAATACAAATTAAAATTGATGCAGGTCTCATTTGTGCTTGACCAATCCGTCTGGTACGCTACAGGTAAACAGGTCTGGGGGGTAGAGGGGGGGTCTGCTCCTCTATTTTAGTCTGTGTCCCTGGAAGCAGGGCCGCCTAGACTTACACTGCCTTGGAAGAAATTGCAGCCTTCTCTCAGCGACTCCGACTTTGTGAACATGCCTCTAGATTGAACTGGTAATGCCTCGCGTCTGACGTATTCCAATCTATGTGCTTTGGGTTTTGGAAAAGCCTTTCACACTTTCCAAACAGAGGTGTTTCCATGCTGCTCCGTGTTCTGAAGGCGTGCATATGCGGAGATACAGTTAAAGATATGGATATTGAACCAAAGCATCTTGAAGTTATCAGTTAGTGCCTAGTACCAATTGCAAGTGACACTCTGTCTCTAGGTATTGTGAAAACTGAAAATCAAGAGAAGGAGAATTCCACAACCATGTAACTGCATAAATTCATTGCCAGACATGCCTGTCACAGGGTTTAATGATACATTAGCAGCACCCGCACTTCCTACGAAGGTATGTTGTGGCAGGAACAGGGCCCATTCTGCCCACCATGGAATTCCTGTACTGACTGGACTCAGGTCACCCCCTGAAGCATTTTTCAGATATGTTTTCAGGGGTACAGAAGTGTTCCACCCTTTTGGGAAGAAACTGAAACTGAATCATATTGGAATCATTTTTACAAACACTACCCACTTGATAATTGAACCTCGGAATACAGCCTGCACTAGAACGTGTGCACAGACTGCTCGCTGACGGCTTCATGAAGCTGGTACGAGCTGCCTCTCATATGGCCAGCACTTCCAGCCATGTTCTCGATTGGCAAGTGATCATGGCGGGCAGGGTGTCGATGAATGGAAGCCAGTCCTGTTCATTGACAAATACTGAGTCTGCCTAGACTCTTCATGCATGATGCAGAGGAAGGAGGGGCTGGGGGAGATTAAAATAATAAACAAGCAAAAAATACATCTTTAAAATCAAAAACCTGCACGATCTTAGGGATTCCATAGTTTTACCAAGGATCTTGCCAAAAACATGAAGCCGGGTCCTCGGTTCAGTTAAGAACTAAGATTCCAAAATGCCATCCTGACAAAGGCAGACAAAAGCTTCAGTGTTAATGACAGTGTTGTAGAAATGGCCACCTGTCTCCTGTTCTGTATATGTAGATATGAGTCTAATTTATGACATTACAGAACTGCTTTTTGTTGGGCTTAGTTTTCTACGTTTTTTTAAGTATATTAGCATTATCAGCCATTCAATAAATTGAATAGCATTAAACTTGTCTTTATAGGTATTTCTGGACCCAATCAATTATTTCAGTCATATCCTGGATGAGACAGCATCATATCTAAAATGCATAATAATAAATATGTGTGAAATCCGTTTTAAACAGTCCTGCTTTTAACATTTTGAAACAGGTACAGAAACCTAATTTCTATATACAGTATACTGTATATATGTGTATAAAGAGAGCAAATTCTGCATTTTAGTTATTTCTTTCATTCATTCAGTACATTGTAATTAAAAAAAAAACAGTAATAAATCTTCTTGAACATGAGCATAGACTTTCACTAATAGAAGTCTGTATGACTGGCCTATATTTTAATAGAATAAACATGTCCAGCTGCTCCAAAACCATGAAATAGGCAAAGCTAACCAAAGAGACAGGGGAAACATACTCAGGAGAAGAGGATGGTGTCAAATGTGCTGTTAACATACTGAGCTGCATAAGAGAAAAGAATTATACAAATATGTTATTTCATTAGCAATGAAAAACAGTGGAAAAAATGCAGAAGGATACAAGGAAAAGATCAGCCAGATTGTGCAAGATTGCGGCCACAAAAGAAGAAAAAGAAGAAGAAGAAAAATGAACTGCGATGAAAAGGGCTAAAAGGAAACACAGAGGAGAAGCTGAAAAAACAAAGTGCTTGCAAGTAGCCAATAACCCTGATGAAGTCCAATTAGTGTCAAACTGACCAGCACTTACTGTCAAAGAGTGAAGGAGATTCCAGTGTGGGCCACAGAACAGACAATTCGCATGAAGAGGCCTAAAGATTGCAATCAATCAAACCAGTGATGCTCCTGGTGAAATCAAACAGGTCTACGTAATTACATTTGTAAAAAATATGACAGATACACACCTGTTCCCTGATTCATTTATTTCCCAATAAAATATGTATGTATAGTCACTTTTACAACAAACACAAGCATATTAATTATGTTGTGAATAAAATGACATTGAAGAGTAAATCCACACAAAATTAAACATAATTGGAATGTCATTAAATGCAAAATATTAAATCTGTTGCTTACTACTTACAATTATACACGAGAAAACATTTTCAAGCCAAGATGTAATTTTATATTTAAATGTATTTCCTGGGAGAATAAAAGTGCCTGTAAATTGTCAAAAGCACTGTTAATAACATTCGATGGGAGACTGTATTGATTACAAAAGGCTAGCCTACATTATACACCCTTAAACAGAAATAAAATAAAATAAAATTGAAATACTGTAACTATATAGGTTGGGCCTTCTCATAAAAAGAAAAAATAAGAGTACATTTAAACAAATTGTGCTAGGGTGTACGAGGGGTGTTATTACACCACCAGATATTTTTAAGAATTATTCTAGGTAGGAAACAAAAAATAAAAGGATACAGGTAACAGACTGTAATTCTCACTCCGCTGTTTATTCAGGAAATGTGGTTTGTCCCGTTTTATTTGATTTTCAGAGGCTGTCTCCTAATCTAAGCAAAGGGCACGTCTGCGTCAGCAGCTGCAGCTCTGCGCTCCGGCTTGGGACGCTGTACTCTGTCCTTGAAGGAAAAGAAGAAGAAAAAATGAAGACAGAGAAATAACTCCGCGGTAACCACAAACGGATTACAAGCCCCTCGCCCCAGCCTTTGCCGAGCGCTCACTGAAGTTTCATTTAAATTTGAAGACAACAGAACGAAGAGCTCCCGAAGAAGGCACACCCAAACGCGCAGACGAAGAGCGGAAAGTTGGTGGCCCTGGCGTCACGGTGCCGGCGCGGCCGGGGGGGCTGCGGTGGCCGGACTGGAACGGGAGGGGCAGAGGGGCGCGGGGCCTGTCTGAGTGACAGCTTCATCTGGGAACCTAGGCTTCGGGTGGGAAGGCGCGGAGCGGGAGCAGCGGGGCTCCCCTCCGCGAAACACTGTCACTCCCGGAGCTGACTTCGAGTTCAAGCGCTTTTCATTAGAGCACCACTGTGTCTTGAGGAAAGGAAAATAATGGGCCCAGACTTGGACCTGTAACCTTTAGATTTAATCAGGAGTTCAAACTGTATTGTCTCCCAGTGTGGATTGATTCAATCTAGAGTGCATCTTGAGGCAAATGGCTTAATATCAAACCGGGCTATGATATCACCCTGTGCGTCCCATAAGGAAAATGCAATATAGTGTACTTTATCTCCTCAAAGGCAGGCAAATCTGAATATTCACAATGGCAGTAAGCCTGTCTTTTATTGCGGGCCCTCTGTGATGTATTAAATAATCTGTAAATATAAGGCATGACACTCTATGCTGTTAAAATGAGGTGATCCATTCTAATTGCCTACAAAAGAAAGTGAATAATTGGCAATTTAAATTTAGAGATCCAAATGTACAATAGGTATATAATGTACATAAAATAATGCAATCCTGAATTTGTCTGAAGCCAGAAATATAAAAATTAATTTGAATTCCTTTCTCTTGCTTTAATGTTTTTATATACAGGCATTGTACTCTGATAAAAAAGAGAAAAAAAATGTTATTGAGCTGTAATAAAAATAAAACTAATCACATAGTCCTGCTGTTTCCTTGGCTAAGGATTGTTGTGGCAAATGCTAAATAATTTGCAAGCAGCCTGCTGGATTGTAGAATACAAACGGAATAAAATGTTAGGTAAAGGACTGTGCCTTGCTGTTTAATTATTGGTGAATGGCAGCCCATTATTTGTTGAACATTATTTTTTTAGAGGAAATGAATGACACAAGACAAAGTCTGTAGATACAGAACAATACCTTGTCAAGAAGAGTCTTAGAATTTATTGACGTGAATTATCAATGAACTTATAAGCTTGAACACTAGTCTTCTCTTCAAAGTAAACTCTGGGAAGACTTTCTTTTTAAGCAGTTCCTTTCTTCGTTAAAGTCAGTCAGGGATTTCTTTGGTATATGCCCTCTTATAATTGATAAGTCAGCATATGAGAGTTTTAAATCACTCCAGTACACTAGATAGGATACCTCTGGGAAGGATTTAGGTAAGCTGAAAGCTTATCTTTTCCTGTGTGCTCACAGTGCTCTTCCTCTGGTTCTTCAGCATGTGACTGACTGCCTTCAAGCCACCAACATGTTCTCGTTCAGATGAAATAAATCTGCAAAATTTCCCTTCTGATCAGACCAAATGTGTAGAAGAGTGGCTTCCGGTGTGTTTTAATAAGCATATTATTACTTTATCATGTCCTCTTTCACATTTTTTCTTATGCTCTTCAGGGTATCTATGGATTTCAAGAATTTGCATTTACACTGTCACATTAACTTTTTTTAATCAATTTCCCTTTTTTTAAATATTTCTTAGACTTCTACCTTCCCAAACCTTTGATAACACATTCCGTGAAGTTACTCCTTTTAATTAGAAAAAGAAAACCAGTCTTGTGAGGATTGAGTCCTTCCACCAGATTCTGGTTTCTGGCCAATCAATGCAAATCATTTATATGAAATAACACTTCTATAATAACTCCTTTTGACATGCTACTTGTGGTTTCCTCACAAATGCTAGACGTCAAAAATCACTGCATAGCTATCAGTAACCAGAGGAAAGGTTTGTGGCTTTGAGCTTTTCTAGCAGTGCTGAATTTGTAAGTTGTCCAACAGAAGCGGTAGAATGCATGGAGGCTAGTTTCATCTGCCAGCCGTAAAAATGCAAATGTTACCATTTGGAATCATCATTTTAGAAATATGGTTTTCAAGAGAACAGGCAGGCAGCAGAAGTCATTTACACAAAAAGAACTACAAAGTTCTTCAAAGGAAAGATGAGCTTCTACAGAGATTTGGAGCTGTGAAGAGGAGAACCGAAGTAAACCTAATCTTGCACCCTTGGTTCACCCTGTTTGCGAATGTGGGAGAAAGGCGGCAATTTGATTTATTCGTATTCACAAGAAAGCAAAAGGGAACTTCACCATAAGCCACAAGCCCTTCCAACTGGCTCTGACACTTCTCTGAAATCCACTCCAGAAGACTAACACAGATTCAATCTGCTGACTGAGAAGATAGGAGTGCAGAATATTTGTTACCAAACAACAGACTTTTTCCTACTGATTCCCTGGGAGTTTGCGCACAATCCCATACCAATAAAAATAAATTTGGAAAACGCTTCTGTGGTCGGGTCTCAAGAGGTTCTCCGCAGATCAAGATCAGGCCTGCAGATGAAGGAAATGCAACATGACAAGCAGCAGAAATGCCACAGTGGCTCACATCACCAATACCTTCATTACTGGACAAAACGCACCTGTTTCCTCTACAACCATGTGCCCAAAGCTAAACATTATGGGTTCCAGCTCAGCATTCTCAGCATTCTTGGCCCAGCAGCATAAATGCAGAGCACAAGGGGGCCTCTTTGGTCCCACAGCTATTACAACAACACCCCTGGCTAAAATATAGACACACACACCAAATAAAACTGGCACAATGGGATCTACTCTCAGTGCTTACTGCTATCATTTTATCACAGTGTACAATCAGACACAGCGTTGTTGTTTTTTTCTTTATAAAGAATAATCTGTATTGCAAACTTTTCATTTTAGCCTCTGGTTGTTTCTGAGATGCAGCCATCATACCATTATGAAAAGATATATACCCACAATATTTGCATACAACATGCATGATTATTTTATTAGCTATCTTATTATTAGTTAGGTTATTTTGGCAACTAATTAGTCAGATAAACTGCACTGACAACAAATTATGTTGTCTAATGCTATAACTGTCTGCACAATTTTGATTTTGAACCTTAAAGTAACACACAGTAATTCTACTCTTTGTCTGTTTGTTCTTCCAGCACACAACTTTTGCGATTGCCTTGACCCCCACCAGGATAGGTGGCATATTAAAGAAAGTGAGAAAAATACCCTAGTAAAATGTGCTTCCTGCATAAGTTTTTTAATATCCTGTTTTGTTGTCTATCCCTTTGAGACATATATCTGTTATTCTGCTGGAGGTCTTGCCTTAAGACTTACAAATTGCCTTTTTACAGATGATGTTTCAGAGAAATTAGGTTTTTAGTGAAAGATTTGGCTCACCCCTGCCTCTTGTAGGATTTCGTAGTAATCTGACGAAACACCGATGACAAATACCCAGGGGTGAACTGAAATGTACTGATCTCACTGCATGGGAAAACACTACCGACTTTGACAGCTTAAGCTTGTTTTTGGTAGATTTTGGTCTAAGACAACCAAGAAATGTTTTGTTCCTTATTAAAGCTTTGCTGTTTGTATAGCATTATATAGGATCAGAATTAAAAAATCAAGAATCTTGGTGTCATCAAACAACCGATATTCATGTTTTATAGAAAGCACTATACTTTACTTCCATTTACAACTTTAAGAATTCTGGTATGCAAAGGTTAGATTAGGAGCTGAGCAATTCAGAGCTTTTTGACATTACTGACCATGAGCGATTGGCACTAAAAGTTGGCCTATTTACTCCAACAACTGGCTGGCTCATCCTAATATTCTCGGCTGTAATTTTTTTTAATCACCTATGCGCATGCACAAACATATCAGATGTTTGATAAAAAACAAATCCACTGGCCATCCACACTTTTGAGAGAGGGAGGGTGATTTTCTAGCTGTGAGCCAACTTGCTTAATTGTGGTATGTAAATGAGAGCAATTACAAAGCTTTTAGGTGAAGGGATGACAGCTGAGGTTGGCTGTAGAGTAGGCCTCACCCAACTTGTTGTCATGGAAACAATGAAGAATACTCTTACTGTCAAATAATAGTTGAAGGGGGGCAGTGGTAACATCTCAACACAGCTAAGCTTGAATGAATCTGCTGAAACACTGCAGTATCTATATTTATTGGAAATATAATACGGTTCCATCCTTTAATGCAGATTTAAAGGTAGAAAACATAAAAAATTAAACTTTGCCTTGTATTTTTCGCTAAGAGAAATATCTTCTTGAATCAATACACTTTATAAAATAAAACATCTTATGATCATATGTATTCAAGGATGTCATACTTTAAGCCAAATAGCTGCGCTTTTTAAATACATTCCATAGTTGCATTGACTGCACCATCCTTTGTTTACCGGAAAATGTTAAGAGAATATGACACAAAGCTGCATGCTACTAGCATACTAAATAAAAATTTTAGTCACAAATGGATATTTTCTATGGCAATTTATTTTACAATTACTCTTGCGGAAGCTTTCATGAATTAAATATGAGTTCTGTCTCGGAATTAGATGTTATAAAGCTAAATTACAAGAGGCAGGCTGTAATTGAGGTGGCAGCAACATAGGCCTACTGAACTAATCCCTGGCTGGGTCATGTGACTGGCTGTCCTCCAATGACAGGGCTCCCCTCTGTCACAAAGCAGGGGCAGCTGAGAAAATTGATTTCTCATCTGAGCAGTATTTGATAGCTTTTGAAATCAGAAATTGAAATTAACTAACCTAAGCCCCGTCATTACAAAAGAGCAAATTAAAATTGCAACAGTGTTTCCTATTGGCAGTGTGAGGGCCTGCCAAGGTAAATTTGTAAATAGATTTTAAGATGCGTTTGCCTCTCCTCGGCTCGCTGCAAAGTTGACTGAAGTGCCTGTTTAAATTATTTATCAAAAATCATCAAACTCAAGATGTCATTGTATGGCTGAGGGGCCATTCATTTAAAAAGAAACACAAGATCACAAGAGCACAAATAACAGAGGGCTGCATATAGATTATTGGCCTGGAATGGAGAATACATGATATTATAATAACATTTCCACGCAGAAATGACATGATTTTTTTTCTGGAAAAAAGGCAGAAAAAACAACACATTCAAACTGTCAATCTATTCCAAAACTGAATATGCAGGAAGTCTTTTGAACTTCACATGAACATGGCCCTGCAGTTGAGTAGTTTTCAGCTTTTTGCTGAAGGACAAGAGTTTAATGTTTCATAGCTCCAGGTTGGGGACTCATAATGGAATCACGGCACAGAAGTCTTACCTCTTTCTTTGGCACTGAAACAAAAGAAGATAAATTTAATTCCGTTAGTGACAAAGTCAAACTGTTTTGGGTAAAATGACAAAGTATTGTTAGATTTTTTTTACCCACTGTTTGATTTTCTCATTGACATGAATGTAACAGCCGAGCAAAAGCAAATCATCCCACTGTTTCTTTAAAAAAGCACTCGAAATTCATGCCTTTGCTTTCTTTGTAAGTAAATGCAAGCCAGCATGAAGTGCTATCCTTTTGAAAGTGTGTTCATATATGATATATAATTATATAAATTAACATCCACACGTTATATACACCATTTGCATGTATTAGCCAAGCACAGCAATGTATAAGCAGTATATAATTGCATAAAGTAAATTAATTTGGACAAGACAGACAAGACAAGTTCTGTGCAAATTTAAATTAATTTAGTTTCTATATACTGAATAACTCACCCCCCCAATGGGATCTTAAGTTAGATGAGATTTATAGTCTTTGTTGTCCATTGAAGTTCTAATAATAAAGCAGCAATCATAATGTAATATTCGTATGTTTCTTATTTTTATACTGAATTCAGTGGAGTTTCTTTCTGACAAATAAAATTATGTTATGGCCTATATAACCATAACAGCAAAATAGGCTTCTTACCATGAATTAACTGGATATTCCTACCCAAAGGTTTACACAGAAAACCACGGGTCAGAGGCAGTACAGATCACAGTCACTTTCTCCACTGTTCTTGAGATTATTAATTTAATGCAGACACTGTAGTTCTAGGTTAGGCAGAAGTCAGGTAGAGTGATCAGATATAGCAATTCAGAGATATTATTGTAAATCCATGTCAAAATAAAAAGTGTGGAGTTAGAAGTGTGTGAGGGGTAAAATTCTTGGACTATCATATTTTAAGAACTAAAGGCTACCACCTGGTATTCAATCTGCAGAAATATGGGCAACAGATAGCAGCATAACAATCTGCATAAACTGTGTAAGGAAAAAAACAGAAAAAAACAAGAAAGGCTGAGCCATATGTGACTAAGCTGGTAAAAGCCTAAACTCTGCCAGATCCTATGACAACTGTAATAGAGGATATTACATTTAGCCTATCTGTCACTGCAGGGATCTTGTAAAATCATTTTCTGTTCCAATTTATTACTTTTTCTGTCAATCAAGCAGAGATGAGGATGGTAACATCATTAAGGCTTTGAGTTAGGCTACTCAGCACTTTCCACTGCGATATAAGTACTTATCTAATTAGCACTGATAACAGATCGAGTCAGGGTGCGAACACACAAGCTTCTGGTAGCTCCCATTAGCATTTCACAGAAGGCATGTGTGTCCTGCGGTGGAGTGGGATCTGGGAACAACGGCTGTACAGTTTTCAGCACTGCCCTCGGACTGCCATGTGTTAGGGGTACTGGCGAGACCCATCTCCACCACCAGCCCTCTTGGAGACACTGGGTGGCAACCTCTTTAGCAGTGTGGAGCCCCTGGACACACAGCTCGAGGGCTGTGCGTTCAAATCCCAGGAGAGGCTCTGAGGATGTAACCTTGATCAAAGAACTTCACAAGATTTCTTCAGTAAAGATGTTTAAAAGGGTAAAAATGTAAACTGCTTTGAATACAAGCAAATGCCAAATATACTTAAAATAATAGATATGTCTGGTTCTTTTCTAAGGAGAAGCATATACCTTACATAGTGTTGTTTTATAGTGTGCTACTTTGTGCTTCCCAAAGCACTGCAGCTTTGATTTCCTGGTCACAGAAAAGACTCCCCTTTTCTTTTTGTTTCTCCCAAGCTGGCTCTGTCAAATGTCAGGCTTGGATTTTGTCTTTGTGGAAATGGTCAAATAACCCTACTGCCCATTTCCTGGTTCAATAAACTATTCTTTAAAGGCAGAACAGAAATCTATGATTTCTACATTCATATGAGATCAGCTCTGCCAGACTTCCCATCCTGCAGTGATCTATAGATAGAAAGCCTTCTAAGGCTTTCTATTCTACAACCGCATGACAAAATACTTGTATTTACAGCATACAAAAATGCAAAAAATGGTTATACTTTAGTTGTTGTATAGTACATTTATATATATTTTATAAAAAAGGAAAATGTCAATAAAGTATTGATAGAGTCACATAAATGTAATGATAACCAATATCTACTGTGGTTTAATTTTGGTTGATAATAAAAACCCTAATCCTGAGTATAGCCTGGAAAACAACTGGGTTAAAGAAGGTAGCATGACTTATCTATAATACTGTATAATTGTGTAAGACATGGCTTGTTATCTTTTTAGAATATATAATTTTGCAACACTTGAAATGAAATGTTTCTCTCTCAATAGTTTTTGTAAGGGAAAATTGTAAGACTAAATATTTCCTAACCTGAATCTTCATTAAGAAAATATTTCAAGAGTGTGAGACTCCTGAAAGCATGGTGTAGGATGCAACAGAGGGTGAATAAAAGAATCCGTCTGTTTTCACCAGCTTAACTTGAGGGTTCCGCCTGTTGAGTTGGATGAGGAAGAGATTCCCAGGCTCCCTCTTTCTCAAGATCTCCGTAGAAAAGATGTTGGGGAGAGAGAAGTGGAAGGTAGAAATATGGGAGCCGGGGATGTGTAGTACTACATGCTGAAATATGTAGGATTGCATCCTTTAATGCCGTCAATTTGGATTCGATTCACTGGCAGTCATGTTAGGCTGCTGCAAATAAGTGTTGTCCCCCCTGACCCTGAGGTAACAAATTTCAATACCCACTATTCACACAGCAGCCAAGATACGAAGCCCAAGCCATGACAAAAATATCCTTTCACAAATCACAAACTCAGACTAATGCTCCCGTATCTCATTATTTCAATTTAGGAAAAAGCAAGGCTCCATAATATCTCACGTTCTTCTCTCTGTCCACCATTATGCACTAGAAAAGTATAACAAAGTAGACATTTAAGAAGCGTAATACGACCATATCTACACCTTCCACGTTATGTAGTGGGAAAACGGGGTACAGAACGTGACCCCGTTTGGTGGACCCAAATAATGTACAGTACCTTGGTTTTAGCTCAAGAAGTAATTCATTAAGCAATCACAGTTGTCAGTAATGTTTTTGAATAATATTAATGTAAACCTTTATTCATTGCAGTCTGGCAGCAGAATGGGTTCATTTGTGCTTGAGGGTTTCGGAATAACATAGTCGTGCTAATTTGATCATTTTAGCTTCTTATCTGAAAAATGCTAAAGTATATCATGTACTGTACATCTGTAAACACTCCACAGGGTTCTGGATATATTGAATAAAACATCTTGTATCCTTGGTCTCAAATTACTTGATTCTCTAGATTTCTTAGTTATCATTTGCTAGGACAAATGAGCATTCAGTAAACAGAAGATAAATTGTCCAAAAAGCGTATATTTAAGATTTTTTTAAATTAATTTAAAGAAAATAGCAATAGCTGTTGCCTATGACTGCAAGTTACTAACAGATGTTACTACAAATGTGTTGGATTTTCTTTTTTAGTCATGCAATAAAGAGTTGTTTTGTTCAGAAACTGAACAAGGCGGAAAATTAAATTTTAAATAGAAGGACTTCCACAAAGCTTATTAAACCAGACTTATTTAAAACTGTCTTTCATCTTGGACCTCTCGGTGTAAGGTCACATATTCAATAATCCTTTTTTTTTGGGTTTCTATAAATCAGTGCTACAGGGCAAATTTGAAAATGGTGATTCTTTCCCAGCATTCTTCTTTTTCATTTCCTCTCCTCTCCTCTATCTGACTCGGTGCAAGCAGTGCCGTCTGGGTAACCTTCACATTTGTTGGATCTCTTTTCATTTCTCAGTGATAAAAAATAACACACATACACACACAACAGTGCCTGTGACATCCCTGCTGTCCCTATGGCCTTGCTGTCTGGAAAGCAGCTTGAACCAGGCGATAACCTGATAGACTTTATCTTGTCTTCCCTAGGTCTCCCCGAAGCCTGTAGACACTTCGACTGGCTGTTAGGCATTTTAAAATCCCCCCTGAGTCGTAACCTTCCCCTTTTCTCCACTCGTCAGCTGGAATGTCTTGGAGCTGTCAGTGGCTTGTTGCTTATTGATGTTTCTGCATGTTTTATGTCTATCTGAGATATGACGGCACTGACACAGTGCTGATTTCAATCAGTCTGCCACGCAAGGAGCAGAGAGAGTGAGCGGGAGAGAAAGAAGGACAAGGGAGAAGAAGAAATGCCACGGGCTTCTTTCGCTCAAGCCGGGCCCAGGCTTGTGTACTTCGTCCCTTTAATGAAAATGTTTCATTCGCGTCTCAAATGGAGGGCCCTGCGCTGCAACAGCTGACGCATTCAGAAGAAGAAAGACTTAAAAAAAAGAGGGGTGGGGGAGAGAAGAAAAATCCTGCCTTTGTCACATCGGGGAAGGGAGAAGGAAAGCTGACCCCCAAGCCAAAGGTTCTGACACTGCATCAATCCCTTTAGACCCAGGCCTGGAAGGCCAGTCATGGCCCAAGATTACTTCATTACATCTGAGGGACGATGCTCGTATTTATTTCACACATCCCATGTGAGGACAAAGTTGTATGTTTTATACCCTGCACTGCCCATTAAATTAAGTTTGGGGAGTGATGGAGAAGAGAAAGGGGCCTAACGGGCAATCCTGTTCAAAGCGCTTTGAAAGAAAAGCCCAGAGAATTTGCTGGAAAACAGAAGCGCCTTCGGCCTCCTTATTCACCATGAAACTAAGTAAATTAAAACCCGCAGTAATCCCAAAAAAGCCTTTCGCTGGCAAACCAAAGCGCACACACACACCGGTAGCACTCTCCCACGTATCTTATGCCATTTCTTTGTTTAAACAAAAGACTAAAGTTCAAATGAATTATACAAAGTATCCCTATCTCTGACAAGTTATTCTTTTGGAAGTGCATTTCCCATTTTACAAGTTTCTCAACTCCAGGAAAAGAAACTGCTGTGTGCAGTCGTGAGCTGATTGAATGTAGGAGCGTTACTCGTTTTCAGAGAGGTAAGACGTAGGAGATAGGCTGTGCATTTAATATTGCACATTACAGCACGATTTCTGAAGTGCACACACAACTTCTTTCTTGAAATCAAAAGGACAAGAGTGCAGATATAAGGCAGGTAGGTATTTACACTGACTCTGTGCTCCTGAAATACTCTTTGTGAAAGCTGATAACCCTTCAAATGCCTTTAGAAAACCTACAAAAATTCTAATGAGTAACTACTGTATCGTTTTAATAATAGCAATACGATTGCAGTTGTGCAGAACTCTACAATGTAAGACACTTTCTACAAAGTTAAATATAACTCATCAAGACACAGAGCTAATACAGAGCCATATAAATAAAGATAATATTGTTAATCTAATATAAATGTAAAGTTGTTTTAATTCAACACACATCCATTTTTTTTAATTCACATCACGTAAGGATGGATAATTGATCCATCAAAAAAAGAATGGAAAAGACAGAAATGTCAACAGGCAACAGGCCTTAAATGCACAGGATGACAATAAGAGACACAATAAACGAAATGTAACCCCGTGTAGATGAGGAGTTCCCGTCACACTGGCGATCAAACGTGCGGTTTGTTTCTGAACGGCGCAGTTCATATGCTCCTAAGTAATCTTCAGCCAGAGAGAGAAAAAAAAAGAACGAGAGAGAAAAGCTTTGGCGGAGGAGCTGTCACAGAAAGAAAATACCTCGGGGGTAAAGAATGCAGCTTTGAGATTTTAATTTATATTGGGCCTGACTCATGGCATCGCCTGGGCAAGCCGGGGCCTGGGAGTCAGAGCTGGGACTGACCCTTGCATACACGCCACTGAGAGAGATGTCAGCGGAGAGCTCCCAGGGATCACCGGCCTGCCAAGCACTTTGAAAGCTGCTGCCAATTCAGCCTAAGTCTCGGCTGAATGAGTGCCCAAGAGGAGGGGACCAGCAGCAATAAAAACAGGTTGCGAAGGAAGGGGGCTCGCTTTCAAAATTTATTTGCCCTTTGACTTGCCTCGCCCAACCCCATGCCCCTGCCCTTTGAAGCGGAGCATATTTCTCGAGGGGTGTAAGATGGGAGGGAGTGCGAGGAGGGGGGGATGTCAGTATAAACATATTAATAATCTGACAGCTTCATCTGCTTTTGAAGGCCGGCAATGACAAGCAAACAATGCCCCATGCTGTATTAATAGTGGGACACACACAGAAGTCATGTTTGAACCACACGCTGACTTATATTGAGACGTTACATGGCTGTGAGTAATGCTTTTCTTTATCCTTGCAAAAGACATCATAACATCAGACTTCGGCAACCGAAGTGGATTACGCACCTGTGGAATAGACACATGCATCGGTAACTGAGCTTAAGAAAAACAATAAATTAATAAATTGTGAACTAAATGTCACATTGCAGTTTTGCTGGAGATAATACTAACAGAACTGCACACTCTGTGAATACCATCTATTATTATTATTTATTATTGCTGTTGCTATTGCTGTAATGGTATGCAATGAAAATATATGCTCTGCTTAACATAAGGCAGAAAGAAGGAAAGGAAAACGTTCTAAAACACAGAAAGTAACCTGCATACAGCAAAGTAACTCCTCTTGACAAAAGTTTTAATTAAAGCGGATGATGTGAAGCGGTCTTCTCCAGTGCAAAGGTCCCTGGCTGGGACAGCGGATCTGGCGCTCTGAGGATGGAGAGCTCTCAGGGTCAGCAGGAGCCCAGGTAATTGAAGTATCTCCATCCCTCAATTACCGAACTGGGCAACCTCCCCCTATCCAGACGGCGGCCTCTGCACCGCGGCCTCGCGCCCTCCTTCCCCTCTCCTGCTGGCCTCGTTGAACCCACCCTGCTCACTCACCACCTCTCCGATGGCACCTTCCCTCTTAACCTCCTCTCACCCGCACCGGAGAGAGGAGAGAGGAGAGAGGAGAGCATCAGAAGCAGAGGTAACTCCCAGAGCCCGGCTGCAGCAGTGGATAGGAACTCATAGTGGAAAACTTGAATAATGCATTACACAGGGTAGGCGCCGTCTTGATAGCAATGCAAGAATGTTGGCTGATTAAGACTCATCCCTGCTTGCTCTCTGTCCACTGAAGGTATAATGATCATCTACAAACTACTCTGAGTGTTTTGGCTCAAATAAAGACTAAAATGTTCTCCAAACATACAACCCCTTTGAATTATCAGTGGCAAATGAAAACAAAATGTGGGCTAAAAATTTACAAGTACACTATGATGATTTGAAACACCTTTGAATAAAGTACATTTGATTAACGTTTAAATTACTCTTTAAGGCTAGAAGGACGTGCTTGTTTCTGATTTGCATTGAAGGAAATAACCACGGTACACTCCTTTTCTCAATAACTGACAAACTCAATAATACCCCATCCTTTCTTGGAACTGATATTATGGCTTGATCAGCTCAGTGTGAAGAATTCCAAAATTCCAATAAATGATTATGATTTACTCCTGTCAGTTTGGATAAATCAGAAATTAATTCATTTTCTATGATAAAATGTCCAAGAACTTAATACAACAGATATGGATGAAATCTCTTTCTTGTCTTTTGGATCCAAGACCAAAAATATTTCTGAAGGAGGCATTTAGAAAACTGAGTACCTATGTTGTCTTTTATAGTCCTCAACAGGTAGGATTCCAGACTCAGTAAATATAATTCAGCCTTTTCTGTTACAAGTACCGTAGTATCAGACATATAGGAAAACCATCCTTTCTTTGCTAAGAATCTTGGAAAGATTTATATCCCCTGCAGCATATGCAGAATACAGCTGTTAGAATGATAAGAAGAACAAAAAATGAGCTCATTACTCCTGTAGCAACATTGCTGCACAGGCGGCCAGTGTGTTTTTAGAATTGATTTTTTAAATTTTTTTCATTAGTACTTAAGTCAGTGAAAGGTCTGACCGACAATTTATTGAAGCGTTCAGTGTGTATGAACTAAAACGATTTATAAGCTCTGCTGATGATGGCTATTTTGTATTTGAAGGGCATGTCTTAAGGAACAGAGAGATTGCATTCTGTTATAATGCCCCTGGTCTGTAGAACTTCACGCCCTTTATTATTAGAAGATAGTATTTCTACATTACATTTTTATTGTGTCTGTGTATGCTGTGTGGGTAAACTTATTCTTTGTATTATTTTGAATTTGGAATCAACATGGTACTGTATGTTTCTAAATACCACATACAAAGTTTAGAGTTTGTTTCTGAACATGGGGAAGACAGCAGATTTGCTCAGCAGGGGCCAGATTCACATGCCTTTTACAACCGAACAAGCCACAATACTGTGTGTGACACTATATAAACAATTCAGCCACTAGTTTAATACTTTCCATATGAAACTAGACTGGTCAACTAATAAAAGAAAAATAAATTATGTGTGTGCAACTATACATGATATTTGTCAATGATAACAGTTTTAACTTCGCTGTATTAATAGGCCCAAATGGTAATTAATTGAAATGTTCTTAATTAAGGTAGAGCATGCCAATACAAACATCTGTGACTGCATAGTATCCAGGTTAAATTGTCTTTCATGTTGAAGGTTATAGTAATAGCCTTCAACACCTGATGCACCAGTGGTAATTTTAATGTCACTGTTGTGTAAATAGTTCCACGATCTTAAAATTCTATCAATGGCCAGGTCTATATTATAACTTTTTATAACTTTTTAATTCTTTTTAATTCCCTGGTTAATGGAAATGTTAGCATACTGATCTAATTTGCTTTTGCTCAGACCTGTTAGATGCAGCTTTTGTCCCCAACTGGGCCCTCATTTCTAACATTTGAATATTGAGGGAGACTAAGGCAGTCGCATCTTCCCATCTTAACATCTTAATGAAAACTGTGAAATATTATAATTTGCTTTCCTCCTTTAGTGCAAGCTTAGTTTTAATATTCTAGCACATTATTAAT
This sequence comes from Atractosteus spatula, assembly GCF_055471065.1. NCBI lineage: Eukaryota > Metazoa > Chordata > Actinopteri > Semionotiformes > Lepisosteidae > Atractosteus > Atractosteus spatula. Next base: position 56,263,540 of record NC_142712.1, read on the forward strand.
CAAAATGTATCAATAAATTCTACTATTAGCATGTGTTTTCTTTGTTATGCTCTCTAGGAGATGGTGTGAACCATTTTATACTATCCTTAAATAACTTTAGTTATGAGCAGCATTCCCACTGTCTGTGCAACACTTTAACTTCATTTTCTTCTTCAGACACTGAAGATTTCACATGTTAAGTTATGCTTCCTTGCTACTTGTGCCTATGCTTTCGTTGCGGTGATCTAAAGACAGCTGAAGCTCTGAGAATGCTCCTTTTTCGACAGAATTACTCGGTTTAAAAATCCCACCGGTGGAGCTGGGGCTTTGTCTGTCAGTGGAAGCACAGAAAGGTGACTCTTGGCGGTCTCTTCTTCAGTCCATTTCCTCTTTGATGAGAACACAGCCCGCCTGCGAGTTATTACCTGAAATAATACCATATGGTAAAATGTAAACAACATCTGCATATTCATGTAATAATTTCATCGGTTTAATTAGTTCCAGCAAAGCAGTTTACCCTCGGAGGCCCTCTCTGTCAGCGCTGCGATCATACATCTCTGCCCTGCTGTCGAGGCTGACAGTCTTCCACTGCTCATCTCGTGCTGCCACCCTGCCAGTGCAGCGCCAGGTGCGCCTTCACAGGGCGCCAGCGTGTCCCGCCACTCCAGATGCGGGGGCTCTGCGCCGCGTGCCTGTCATACGAGCGTGGGGACACTAATGACAAAAGTGACAGATACTCTCGTTTAGCGTCAGGGTGGAAGGAAGAAGCTCTGACAATGCCGGAGTCTCTCCCGCCTCTTGTCTCCGCCACACGTCAGGTTGCTCAAGTGCTGCAGGTTCCTGTCTCTGATCTTACACATCCGTCCACCTTGACCTGATGCCGCCAGTCTCCTTATTTTTATTTTTTGGAACATGCCTTCGGAAAATATTTTCATGCGTCACTCCTGCTCCATGTGGGTATTCCCGAGAGCACACTGACAGCATCATTCGTATTTGCACAAATAACCCTGACACTAGCCATCTCATAGCATATCCACCTTTGTAGCGAACTGTAGGATCCAGCATCAGTGTTCTTTCCCCTTGCCAAAGTTAAAGCTCTAGTATGTACAGCGTTTAGGAAGGTGGAGGACACAAACAGGTATAAGAGTACTGCGAAGCTTGGGAAACTGATGTAAGGTGGAATTTCATTAAAAGCCCTGTTTTCTCCTTGGGGGTAAGTGTTAAAGGCTGTCTGTTTTGTAGAAATAAAAAAGAAACAGTGTCCCAATCAGGTATTCAGGACTGATGCCACACACTTGCTGTTTTTCGAGGGCTAAACTTGACTATGGGGAGCTGCCAGATGTCCTGGGCAGTAAAAATGATAGCTGGTACCAGACACAGATGCACATCCAGCTTTAATTACACAAGGCCCATCACTGTATAGCTGGGAATTACAGGTTATAATCAAAATAATCTCATTTAACATAAATAACATTGCTTCATTCAGAACACAATGGCTTGTCCACACCTTGAATATTCCTACACTCCAACTGATGCATGTAAAAAATTATTTTAAGATGTCATTACTATCTATTTTTAATAAGCCATTTTCAAATGAACCCTGAATCAGTGTCATGTCTTCTCTAAATTATTTTATTATTAACTCTAAATTATTTTATTTAAGAAAAAACAGCTATGTTAGGGCAGGATTTTTAAATCCTTTCACTACTATTATAATGTTATTTTCCTTTTTAATACTGTAAAAGTTTTGTGTTCTTTTTCTTTTCCACTGTGCCTTTTACATAATAATAATTAGAATTATAATTATAATAATAAATAATATGAACATTTTCACGTACTAATTAACTCCAGATGTTAACATACATACAATAATCCCATTTTTCCACAGTGAATCTGACAACTGAAGTTCCTTACAGAAGTTTGTGGCAAATCCAGAAGCAACTAGTAAGAACATTTTCACAGCGTTACCCACCAAAGCAGATACACCACCCCTGCTGGAAATGAAAACAAATACTGTGGAAGGTACAGTATTTTTTTACTACTGCGGTTGTTGTGTGCTTTGTCAAGGACAAGCCAGGTAATTTCACAGGCCTGTTAAGTGTCTAGTCAGATGAAAATGGAACATATTCCTACATCAGAGAGATCTGCAGTTCTGAGAGACCTAGGGGCCTTACACATTTAGGTTTTTATAGGAAACCCAAGATCATTAATGACCAAAGACCTGGAAAGAAACAATTCAGTCAATAATTGATTGAATAATATCATTAAGAGCTCGGATGGAACATAAACCAGCAGACCCTGTGGCTTTAGAGGATAAAGAGTAAGGCTCACTGCTGCAGAGGACTTTAAAATCTTCCAATCATCCAACTATCCCTTATCTAATGTGTGCTCATTCCTCCCAAGGGTTCATTTCATTTCAGGGCACACACAGCACACAGGAACACATTTAGATACTCTCATCCATTAACCACCTTTGGTGAGATGAAGCCCCCAAAAGACAACAGTCCAACTGACCACCACCCTACCTCGCTGTCCATGTTCTGTCCAGTCATCAGGGTGGAAAAGGCAACAGCTGTGGTTATGTGGTGAATATCAACTAGTATGTGATTGCTTGCATTCATTTCCAGAACACAAAAAAGTATTTGGATCTTACTTGTGATATCTTGTAATGCAAGCTGCACTCAAGAGATGTGTTGCTAAAAATGAAGATGATACCAGGACACACACACTCCAAAACACTGCAAAGCTGCAAAGTTCCACCTGCTACAGAAACACAAGTAGAAACACAAGAACGAAAAAAGTTAGATCACCAAACTCTCCCCCATTTGTCAATAGTATTTAACCTGAAGTTGGAAAGGTGACCTCCCGGAAACTGTCAATGTAGAAGGACTTTCTAGTTGCAGTAAACCTGACCCCAGATGTAAATGCCCTTAACGTCATTGCAGAGATTATTCAATGTTTCCACTTTTAGGCAAGTTCTATCTGGGAGCTTGGTTCCGCTCTCTTTATTTTGAAGGGCAGCGTGTTCACTTCTCGACCCTGCCTCTGTCTCATCCCCATGAGCGAGTCTCTAAGCCCGTCCCTCTCTCTTAAAGCTAAAGCTCTTTCTAGGCTCCTGCAGGGCACAGAAGGGTTAATGGGAATTTCCGTAGATGGAGAATCTCTTTAAAAGCACAGCTAGTTCACCTCCATTGTTTTATCTCCTGATCTAGTTGGCTCATCACTGCCTCAGCCTGCCCACTGCTAAGGCTGGCGAGGAAGGTCAATATTAGGCAGTGGTTACATCCGTAAACTACTGGGGAGTTTCCTCCAGGAAAGATGTGTTCAATCAGGTGCATGGCATCCCGTCAGGACTAGTACTGCTGACCTCTCGCTGCCGACTCTCCCTACCAGTGGGCAGGGAGGGGGAAAATCGGTAGAACAGAAGGAAAAAAGAGGGGAATATCTTGTTAGGCAAGTTATATATACTTTAGCAGATTATTACAATAGCCATGCCTCCTGTGTCACGACCTGCTGGCATCAGACTACTCCTCCCATGCCTGTCGCTGCATTGTCCTCGATCAATAACTAATTATCAAAGTGCCATCTTTCTCCCCTCCTCACCGGATCTCCTCCTCGCGAAGCTGGGAGAGAGAGAGGGGAGAAGAAAGAAAAGATAGCTTTTGGCTAGATGGTGAAGTTGCCTCCACGACATTGTCACAAGCTTTTCAACATCTAGCATGCCGTCAGACTGAATTACCGTCCCCAGCTAATTGATATAAATGTGAACAGAAGAATGCTTGTTACCGGCGAATGTCATGACAGGATCCCTGGAAAAGTGACCGGCGGAGACAAAAACTGAACAGCACAACTGCTCACACGCACCCGAACGGACAGAGCCCCGCTAGGGCCTGTGTAAACGAGAGCTGGCATGAAAGGGAGGAATATACAGCCATTTCTGGGTATGGAGAACGGCAAGTCAACCGTCTGAAAAAACTCTGAAAAATGAGACAAATGCCCTGATGTTTGAGAAAAACAGATTATTATAAAATCTGCAAATCCGCCTCAATGGTAAATGTTCTGGATACCACTCTCACAACCAGACCATTTCTTTAACTTCACATAGTCTGGTTAAAAATGCGTCTCTTTATTTGTTTTTAATTTTCAGATTCAATTTTTTTTTTGTTTCTTTTGAATCAGGGTCTCCATCTGGCAGCATAACCCATGTAAATAACAGCACTGTGGATAAAAGGGCACATGATTTCAGAAATCAAATAGAGAATTGAAATCAAACGATTTTAAGGACAAACTAGAATTTGGTCCATTGAATTTTCAGTGCAAAACATCACTTAATGAAAACAAACAGCAGCACCGAGTTGAGCATAGAAGGGAATCTCTAAAACCCATTGTAAACATCACACTTAGCAAAAGCACAAAAACACATGAGCTGAGTCTCTTTATAAACTGATGATTGATGTGTCTAAGAGACCTGATGGATTGTGGCTCTCCAGGGCTAGGATTGGTCGCCCCCAAATAATTGCAGTCATTTGAAATGTATATTTATTACTATGTAATTAACACATTGTTTTTCAAAACATTTTAAAGGTGAATAAAGTTAATAACAAATCCGGATCCTTTTAGAACATGTTTTTACTACCATAATTATATCTGAGGGTAAAGATATATGAAAGCAAAATATGAAGTTTCTAAATGCATTCAACATCAAAAATTCAGTGAGAGAATTTATGAGTTTACTGCTCCGGCATTTCTGTGCCACAGACAACAATTTTCATTGCTGCAAAGGGTGTCCTGTAGGTGAAAGGAGTTCAAAGAGAGTGGAAAGTAGAAAAGCAGTACTTTCACAACAAAACACCTGCTTTAAATCCTGCAGAAAGGTAAGTCCAACCTCTGACTGCTACTAAAAACATCTATCCATCTACAAATCAAATAAAATAACTGCCACCAACAATATTTAATTGTTGAAATAATCAGCAGAAGGTGCTATCTTTGTATATCACTGGATATACATCACTGGGAATCTTCGAGCTTGTATATTCTTCCTGTGTTTGCGTGGGCTTTCACTGTGCACTCCTGTTTCCTCCCACAGTCCAAAGACCTTCTGGTAGGATAATGCTCCTGTTACTTCCTGGGATAGGCTCTCTCTCCCTGAAGCAGTTAGGGAATGGATGGATGTATATATACATACAGTACGTGTTCCGGTCTCATAGACTGCAATTCCTTTATGTTTCAAAAACTGTTTGTGAAGGGTTATTTTCTTGCATATAGCCATGTCATCATGCAGCGGACTCAAAGCTAAGAGTCTGTGTGAATGTCAGCCTTCCTAATGCGTATCCGCCAGGCAGCTGTGCAGTACATGTAGACACAGTTAACTGTAGCCCTGTGACTGCCATTAGATCTCGGTGGTGGGAGAAGGCCCTTGCAACCCAGGAAATGCCCAGCGCCCCCAGCAGCAGACAGAGGTCAGCCCTGTAAAACTGCAACCCTGCAGAAGAAAGTTATCCAGTGAAAATTAGGGCAGCTGTAGCAGGCCACTCCGCCTCGGTAATGATATCAGTTGCACAGAGTCTGATGCCTGACCTCATTACAAGAGTTTAATTGCATTGTTACACAGTTTTGCTTCTTTTCTCTGGCCTCTTTCTCTTTCTGACAGCTTTCCAAAAGAATTCCAGCATTAGGGCAAGGCAAATTAATTACTGCTTTCACAGTCCCTTCATCTACATTTACAAAAGCTAATATATATATATCTTAAATGTATACTTTATTATTATTATTATTATTATTATTATTATTATTATTATTATTATTATCATCATCACACCTGAATATATCTGGCATATACATTTACTGCATACAGAATGCTCAGGCAGAATAGAAGGTGCATCGTAGTCATAAATATGTTTGCATTTCCCACATGATATATATATATATTAAACAAGGTACCAGGTACTGGGCTATTGGTACAAGTGTGATGTGACTTGTTAATTAAATGTCTTACATATGTCCGACAGAGGACATGATTTTGTTTCAGGATGCACCCAGGGTATTTAGGGAGCAAGCTGTGGCAGGAGGGTAAAGGGGGTGGTAAAATCGTGACCCAATTACACAATTTATCTGTACCAAATGTAGAAAGAAAGGGCAAATTAAAAGCCACACACAAAACAAAAAAACAAAACACTTGATTTGTTTCTATGACAATAGACGGCTCTTACAACAGAAGTCAATATCTGCCCTTTACCCAGTCCTCCTTTGTGAGGTCCTAGGACATCAGCACGAAATTACCACAGAAAGGGTTCAGATTCATAGCCTATTGACCTGGAGCAGTACAGTCCTAAAGCTGTAAAAGGGGTCCATAAATATTTAAAGTTTAATATTATTGATTTTGATTTAGAATAAGATAATCTTCACTTCAGATATAATGATATAAGGGCTATCATGTGTCCCTTTGATCAACTGCCCTGAATTCACAGGCTTCAAAATAAAGAGCACATTTGTTTTATTCTTGTCAGACCTTAATGACTTAAAATTGAAAGTTAAAACAAAGATGTTCAATCCCAAATGAAAGCTCTTTGATTATTAATGCTTTTGTTTGGCACATATTCACGAATGGTTTCAAATGTACTTTATAATATATAGAATCCTGACTGTATATTGTGCTTCAAGGTAACAGTCCAAATCATTAAAACAAAATGCAGCTTTAAGAGAAAGCTCTTAATATCATTATAAATACCTCCCATGCTATTTTTAATGTGGAAATAAATTGCAATTATGCCACAACACCAAAGCAATTAAAGAACTGTTCATTAACACCTTTAAATTTGTACCTGCTCACTGTAAACTGGTGCTGATTATGAACTGGTGTGGAACGTGAAAAGAGCACATTTGTGAATCCAATATGAATGCTAGACACAAAACTGATGTTCGCACATATAATTAGATTTGAATTATTGACACATAGACATTTTTAATCAACAATTTAAAGGTGATAAAAATGTTTAAGTTATATTCTTAATAGTTTAATTTTTATTATGTTTATATACTTGTGTGCAAATTGATTAGAATCCCTGAAGATTGGTGCTTTGCATGCAAACACAAAAACTATTAAAGAAATTAGTAATTCTTGCAATTCTTTTCCATATACACTAACTGCATAAACAATAACACTCTAGACTTGTTTCTAATCACAAAGTACTTACAAAAACTATTATGTAATAAATACTTGTACTTGCTCATTATTATCATGTTATTATGCAGAATTACAATGTAAATAATGTCAAATTAGTTTACAGATATACTTGCATATTTGCCATGTTGTTTATATCTTGTACAATTTGTAACAGTGGGCTCTCTTTCTCTTGCTATTTTATTTAGTAAATGATTTTTACTTTTTCTCACTGCATCACTGTAAAATAAGTTCTCCTCTGGATGCATATATGTTAAGAAGTGGAAACCAGTACAAATATACATAAATATTGTTACGAAGCGTTTTTTCAGGACCCTGTGCAGACAGCAGAATCCGGAAGGGAGTGAACAGACACGGGGAGGAGACGAGGAACTGGGCTGGTAGACGAACAGGGGGGCGTGACGAGTGTACACTGGTGCTCGGGGGGGGGGGGGAGTGGTCCAGGCGAACAAATCCGAGGGAGTCCAGTGGGAAAACCAGGGCAAAGTCCAAAAGCCCAAAAACTAGGAAATCCAGGAGGAGACGAAAACAAAACACAGTTAAAAGCCGGAATGGGATCCGGTGCAAGGACAGGGAAAAAAACAGGTAACGGGACCAGGCGCTCCCGGTTCCGGTCCCGGTCCCGGTCGGGTCAGGGCGCCGATAGGAGGCGTGTGCCCTCAAGCCGCGGATGAAGGGCGACTCAGTGGTAGGCGGGCCTCCGGGCGTCCTTGTTCCAATGCAGGTCCCGGAACAGAGTGAGCGTCTGGCTTTTGTAGGGAAGGGCTGGAACAGGGAGCAGGTGCACAAAATCAACTAAAATGTGAAAGAGCCGGAGCGCCCTTAAGGGGGAGGGATTGCAATCGTGAAAAATATATGAAAATAACTATTAAAAAGACATTTTCTTTTCTCCACCTCTTGTCTTACACTTTTAAAAGAGCACTGTCACAGCTTGGCACATTCAGTTCACTGATGGCAGCATACCAACAGTCCTCCACTTTTACCTTTCTCCTGGATTTTCAGTTGCAGTTGTTTCCCTGCACACAAACAACAAACCAAAATTGATGGAGAGCTCTATTTAGTTCGTAAAGCAAGTAAAAAAACTTTCTGAAAGAAAAAGAGAACAGTCCAGTCAAGCCGGAGAGCATAGTGAAGTGAATGAGAAAAAATGAGTTTTTCAACATACAACAAACAAGGAGAAACGTCTATCTCTTTCAATTAATTACATCACATGAAATATGAATAAAATCTATACACACTTCATTCTGTGTGAAACCAGTAGGAAAGAATTACTTGGGGATCAGAATGCCAGAAACAGCTCAAAATAAAAAGCACATGTGTTTTATTCTTGTCAGACCTTAATGACTTGAAATTAAAAGTTATAACAAAGACAGAGGTTCAATCCCCATTGAAAGCTACTTGATTACTTGTGTGACCGAAGCCTCATAACTTGACAGTTTTGGGGTTACTGTTGTAGGCCTGTACACCACACCCGCCATCACCATTCCGTAGCCCTGCAGACCTCAGTCCAGCTACCCTGGGGTCACAGGGTAAAGATCAAGGCTCTATGGGGTCAGAATTTCAGAATGTTAACACATGGGTGGAACAGCACTGGAACGCACTAATGCCGGTGTGGGATCTGAGATGCTTTTTAGTGAAAAGCATTGCAGGTGATGGGTGGGAGTGTAAATCACATTAGAAAAATATTTTTTCCATCATTTAGTGACCTTGGGCTGTGGTTGCTTGAAGACGAATAATCACTGCTCAATCCCAGCTTCCAGTTAGATTTTTGTTTTAAATGTTTTTTTTTTTCAATAGTCAGTTATGTCTACCCAGTACAAAGCTGCACCAGTTAGTGGTCTGAGAATCTGTGACAAGTGGGTGGGGAAAAGCTTTGCTTTTATCCAGGACTGCATACAACAGGCTATGATGGTTAAGTATGATTTAAAGATGTAATCCATTTATTTTGTTTGTTCTAAACCATACATACAGATGGTTTATATATATATAAACATTTTGGAAACATTTTGTTAATATTTAACTTATGTAAGTAGTATTTGTGTTCATTAATGCTTGTGTATCGATTGATACATTTACATATAATATACAGTCCTGTGTATTCATACAAGTTGAGGTATGTTTTCCAGTTTAAATACAACTGAGAAACAAAACTTTGCAAGCTCATTTAAAGCATCAAAGTCGGATTGTTATGCAGTGGAAAGAGTCACCCTCAAGACTCGAAGGGCCTTATTTCTGAACAGAAAATTTCAGAAGTAAGCTGCATTACTCCTGCAGCTTCTACAGGCCTAGTCAGCTCTTTTCAATGTTGTCCTTTCTCATGAAGTTACTCTTCTAACAATGAAAAAAAGAACAGTGTCAATTTTCAGAACAATGATGAAATGTATTGATTCAGTATTTATTTGCAAAACTAATGTTGTGAAAGAATATTTCTAGGTTTTCCTACCTACCAGACACTTTAAAACTCTTCTATCTCTTCCATGCACTAAAAACACACATCCTCACCATTGTAGCATCAGAATTAAGCATTCTGGAGTTTGTGGGGGTATCCAGTTCCAGTTTGTGGGTGATTGAAGATACCCTGTTGTGCCATATTGGTTAGTGTAGAACCTGACTTTGTGGAGCATTAAAAAATGTCTGCAGATTCACAAGAATCACAAGAAAAATCAAGCCAACCAAACCTACAATACAATGCTGACCCAAAACACAACCCTCAAGCAAACGCCCATACCTGGTCTGGACAGACGGTTTTGTCTGCTCCCCTAGCCGGGGTGGGCGTGCGCGGAGGCGAGGTCAGCTGGTAATGGTGGGGTACACGGCCGCCCCTCTGGAGAAGGGGGGATCTGGCTGACTCTCGCCTGTCCCTCCCGAAGACCCTAGCGGGGGGAGACCAACAGCGGCTCTGCCACAGACCCTGCAACAACAGCCGGCTGCCTGCAGGCAATGGGGCTAAAAAAAAACTCCTGCTAAGCTCTGGGAGATTCAAGCAAAATAGAGCCTGAAAAGATGTAAATTAAAACTAAAAGAAGGAGAGCTTTAACCTATGGCTATTACACACAGATTGAAACAGAGCTGCCTGTTGCAATCATGGGACAATGAGAGGTTCTGGCCAGGGGGTAGCTGACCAAAGAGCAGCTAGTGTATAAGATCCCAATCTTAGTGACATCAGTGACCAGCGCATTATACTGGATCTTATGATCTGTGATGGCACACAGAAAATATGGGGATGGGCGGGGGGGGAGGGGTGGGTTACTAAAAAGAGACAGAAAGCATTAAGGAAAGACAGAGAAATACAAAATGAGAGACAAAGAGAGTGAGAGCAAGGGAGCGAAAGCAATATTACTCGAGATCTGAGGCAATACTGCATTGAGAAAAGCTGTACAAATAGTTATGGGCTCATGCAGTCAATAAAACCTGCAATCTTCAGAGACAGAGGCAATAATCAACAAAATCCATATTGAGGTGAATGCCAAAGTTTTCCAAATGTCAGCAACTGTGTTTGCAGAAGGGCAGAAATGACAGATGAGGTCTGAAGGCAAGCAGGCAGCCCCCCGGTCCCCCAGCTGACGAGCTCCTGGGCTGGGGGACAGACCGTGCACAAGGTGGGGATGGGAGAGCTCTCTGGCTCAGCCTGCTGCGCACTGATAACACAGAAGTCTCTAATTCCAGCATCAGCTCTTCCCTTCTGCAACAGACTCGAGTATCACTAATTTGTTGAATTCAATAAATATTTTTCTAAGACTACACTTACAATCCAACCCCTTCTAAGTTTACTGGTTGCTCGTTTATCCCAGCAAGTCTTAGTTCAGATGCTTTATTGAATTAACTCACTTAAGATACAGGGTGCGAATAGACATCTGCAGACTTGCAGGGAAAGGTACTGGAACGTTGGGTCTGTTATTTGTTTCTACATTTTACATGTATAAAACAGAACCAGAACAGCAGCACAATAAAACTCATAGTAAGCTCTTTTCGATTTTTTTTTTACCCCTTTTGAAAAGAAAAGCTTATTTCAAGTCTACTAAGTCATTATGAACGATTCTGCCATTTTTTTTTCTTTTCTTGGTCTGGGCTTCTTGAATAAAATAAGTGCAGATTTGCTGAAAATCAGTGGCTTTTGTGTGCAACTGCAGGAGCATGGTGAAATGTTTGGACACTAATACCCATTCATTTCGGTGGCTCTATAAATAAAAGCTGCCAGCTATGCGGCGGCCATGAAGTGGCATTCTTCGAGCCCAGCGGGACGTCCTGTTCACATTAGCACAGCAGGGGGAAACTGGCCGGAACAGCAAGACAACTAAATCAAGACATTTTCAACTTCTGACAAAATTACTATGGAGAAAAGAAAGGAGAGCCAGTTTAGAGAGAGACAGGAGAAGAAAAAAAAGATGAAATCTTTTCAAAAAAAGGCTGACATTCCTAATAATACCTTTAAGGAAAACACCCTGTGGCTGAAATTTGTGCAAGGAAGCATTACCCAAATGTGGGATACAATCTTCTTACCGAAATTAAAATCATTTTCTTGAAAGAAAGAGAAACTCGAAAACCTTTTATCCCCCTTAAACCAGAAGCATATCTGGAATTTGCACGTGACCATGTTAAAGCATCAATAGGATCATTGTTTGCTTACTTTCCACATCTTAAAAAAATATCTTGAAAGTTTCATTTTTGACATCTTTATATCATTAGTTTCTATAAAAAAAACTGTATTTCTTGATGGATCAAATGCCTTTAACACAGCACAAAACTTTATTTTTCAACAACAATTATGATCGGAAGCTTCTTTTGTGCCCATCCACCTACAGTAAAATAGAAGCCTTCCCAGCAACAAGCACATTTCAGTACTCGCACATCCTCCCCAACAAGATCCTTTACCATGCAGGATCTCATTTACAACAGCTACATGGAGAGAATGTACACAGAAGGGCCTTTTACTGAAGCAATTTGAGTGAAGTACTTTGCTCAGCGATATCCCATGCAGGATTTGAACCCAGGACCCTCCAGTCTGAAATACACAGCTGTTGCACGCATGCGTTCATGTGCAGGGTAGGGTTGATTAGATAATCTAAATTGTCCCTCTATAATTATGAAGTTTATTCATAGTACAACAAGTATTGGCTATAAGACTAGAGAGAACAGAAGCAGATGGATCTGACAGTCAAAATACCCTCCTTTCTTCTGTTTTTTCTGATGCTATCACCTTTATCCTGCTGGTAGGTCACAAACTGCATACAGTATCTGTGCAACATAAAGTATTGAATATTCCACATTTTTACTTAGACCTGCAATGCCTCTGTTCCTCAAGAGCCAGTTAAGGCTTACAGATGATACCTTGTACACAGAAACACTTACAAATCTGGCTTGCGCCTCCTGTTTCTAAGACCCATGAAATGCTTAGACATCTGGATTTATGCACAGATTTAAGAAAAGTAATAGTACTTCAGTAATACTTTCATTCTTTTATACTTACATAGGTTCTGTACATATAAACTATTTCCATTCAATGGACAGCCTGTTATGCTTAAGGTGCTGTGTTTAATAAGGATGTCTTCTAAGCCTCCAGAAATATTGTAATTTCCTGAGATGCTATTTTCATATTTGTTGCTTCTTCACTGCATACGAATGTTTCTAAGGCAAGTTATTTTGCAGCAAAGAATTCCTGCAGAATAGCAGTCTAAAGGCATATATTGAGCTGACACAGATCACTAATAAAGCAGCATTTGAAAGGAAACAGTAGGGCTGGTTTGGTCTTTTGGACTTGCTCACTCATCCTTAGCTGTACATATAAAACGGGGATTAAGGACCAGAGGGGGAAAAAAGAAAAAAATGTCTAACTGGATTGTGCTGAAATTACAAAGGGAGTGGCAAAACAGCGTAAGCAGTGGCAAAATGTGTTATGAAGCGTACTGATGAGGCCTAACAGGGAAGTCAGAGCCCTGGGCTAAATTTGCAGGTGGTCGATCTCCTCCGCTTTACAGAGGTTAACTCCGAGAGAGAGCAGAAGCACTGGGCCTGAATAGGGGCCTATAGTCAGGGGAGGGCCTTCACTCCAACAAGAGGCAAATAATGACACAAACCTGACCACTGTTAAGTACATAACACAGCATGAGTCCATGGGCACGCAAGCCAGAACAAAGGGGGAGATAAAGACGCCTGGCCGCGCCAGGCCGCAGCTGGGATTCGCCACGCTGAAGGGGCTGCCATCTTGATTAAGGCAAGGTTAACCTCTCAATTTACTCAAAGTGAAAGGGAAGATGTGAGACTGGTATCCCTGCCCTAATAGCACTTGACTGTGTAATCCAAGCCTTTACTTCAGAAAAACAGCAGATACGAATGGGAGCTGGCACCGCCACTGTAAGGATGAGACTCATTTTGTCTGTCTGGACGCAACCTTGGCTTTTCCGGAGATGCCCCCATGTTTTAGAATTCTCTGAACTGGAGATGTGAAGCACCTCTTTCTGTCCGTGTCTAAAGGGCTCAGTGGCCCTTGAGGAAGCACCACTGAATCTCGCACCCTGCTCCCCGAGGAGAGTCAGCTGGTCACACCAGAAGCCCCAGCCTGATCCCTGGTGCTCCTCTCTCCCTGCTAGACACAGCTACTGGGGTCATGTGACCCTGTGTAGCACTGCACAGAAAGCCATATAAAAATCCTAGGGTTTGTGAATATGCCAAGCTGCCCGCTCAAGTAATAAAACACATCTTCTGATGCACCAATTCGTTTTCAGAAAACTGTACAGTTTTTTTTTGTTTTTTTTTCCAGATTTAAATAAAGAGCCAGGGATACTAAGTAAATTAAACACCATCCCATCAGCTTTGTCTAAGATTCAGGTTGTAAAGATATAATAGTCATCGAGTCAGACAGGTGGAAAAGCTGCACCACAGGTTTCCAGAATGTGCTTGTTTTGCATTTGAACACCTCAGTCCTCTCATTTCTGTGACAGGTCCAAGACAAACACTTTGCTAAAGAGTATATAATTTATGTTCCCTCTCTGTAATATCACAGAAAAACCTGTCAGTTTTCTCACCATGGTCAAGCAAATGTGCAGCTACAGAATACCATGTATAAGGCATGTAAAATTGTACAAGTGCAACTTTAACAAACTGTGGTTCATTTTTAAAAGGTAATCTTAGGTTGTGTACGAGTAGCAATTAAAGCGTCTCTTACAAACCATTTTTTTAAGAACTAGGTAACACTCAGTAGCCTGGATGACACAAGTTCGGGGCGAGCTATTTTTCAGAAATAAGAAAGACAGCAATGACGAAATGCTACAACAAAATCAGTGGTCCTCGTAGCCTGCTTTATGCACAGTTGTGCTTGATACATTATGTGCAATGGCATATTTACCTGAATAGCAAAATTACTTTCAGATGGAGAACAGACTCAAAGTATTGGCAGTTAACTGCCAAACTGCCAGTTACAAAACAAAAATAACTTTTTTGTAATTTAGTTTTAATTTGATTGATAAGTGAAGTCTTTTTAGTTGGATAAGTCCTATCCATTGAATCTGCTTGGACAAACTCCAGTTGTCTGTCTTATTATAAACCAGTTACAGTTTCCCCTCCTTGTTCTGCAGGTTAGGTTTTCCAATATGAAGCAAAACTTAAGGCAAAGTCAGGACCCTGTCAAACAGTAACGTGGGAGATCCTGAATATTTAAAAATCCTCACTGCAGGAATGGTAACAGTACATTCCTGTTATGCTAAATACTTAATTGGCGGACGTTGAGAGGGGGTCTTGTTTGAGTGCGAGGGTGGAGGTGTTGATGCTGAAGTGCTTGTGTGAAAGCTGGCGGTGTGATAGGAGAGAGAGACATGTGAGATACCAGCCAAAATGGGAGACCCCTTCCCTGAGAGAGGAGTGGGAGCAGACGAAGCTAAGAGAAAACAAGAAGAAAGAAACTACAAGTGAGGTGCCAATTCGACAGCAGAGGACTACAGGAGGCAGGGAAGAAAAATATCCTTATTACACCTGCAACCATATAAGCTGTCTGTCTTCCTGGTGATACAACAGACTACATGATTCCTTGGAGCGTGAAAGTTTGCAGACAAACAACAAAGATATGGACCTGGCTTAAACATACCACATTGCTCAGGAACACTTTTATGACAGGCTCCACAATGCAAAGATTTGGTGCAAAGAATTAAGTCACTTCTTTTCGAGAATAGATAAAAGAAATATCTTCAAAATGTTTAACGATAGCTTATGCTTCATGGAAAAATGGTGGCTTATTTTTGTTAGAAAAAAAACAAGTTAATTCCTCACCTCCTAAAGCATAAAAACTGTTGTTCATAACACCTAAGTGATCTTCCATACATATGTGGCAATTTGTAACTTTCTTTCAGGTAAATTGTTTGTAAGCTGTGAAAACATATTCAAAGGCATATTCTGTAATATGTATTATCAGGGTTATGCTTTTTTAAAATATAGGTTTTATATCCTATAATCAGAACTGTGTGAATATCTGTTTACAAGCAAAGGAAACAATAATATTGTACAAGAACATTTATAGGCTGGGATTAACGCTACAAGGTATCCAAAGAGTTTTATTTTCCCACAACTGTCTCAAACACTGCGACAAAATCTAATAAAAATTCCCACACGAGGAAGACCTTTGTCCTTCACTTCTATTTGCAAGTTGTGTCATCTTCCTCCCGGGCAGGATAAACATGTTATCCCTCCAAAAACCATTGTGTCTCCTTTCTCAAACACTTGAGAGACTGAACTCTAACCTGTGCCATTCACCTAACCTGAACTAACAAGCTTTTGCGGTGCAGCTCGAGCGAAAAATGATACCTTATCTCTAATACAATCTACACTCCCCCAACGCACATAGAGAAACTCCCACTGCTGCCTTTGGTTCACACACCGAATACTGGGCACATGGGCACACATGCAGACACACAAATCTCTTTCCCTTCCTTCCCCCATTTGCATTAGATCAGATTAAGACGTCTGAGGGCCAATAAGATGTCGCTGGTCTTTAAGCAGTTTAAAAAAGAGACAAGAGACAGACGATGTCCTTACATTGGTGCAACACCTAGAGAGAGATGTCTTTAAGAGCGTGAGGCAAAATGAACCTGTGTCAAGTTGTTAGGCCTGGGAAAGGTGAGTCTGCCATTAAATCACAGGAGTCCAATGCAGGATCCTATTATTAATCACAAGAAATAGCTAGCCCCGGTCGAAGGTCACTCTTGCCAGAAAAGTTCAGGTGTTACTAAATTCATTAGAGTGTCAGCTTGAGAAGACATGATGTCATTTCTGTTGTCTGGAGCAGGGTGAAAACTAGAATCTCTTTGCTCCTGTCAACACTCTGTCATCTTAATTTCTTTTTATGACGCGCAGTGCTGCCATCTGGGAAAGGTTGAGAAAGAGAGAACTGGGTATCATGGGAGCTTCTTCTTTAAAAAAAAATAGGGCTGTGAATATTTGACATTTATCTCTTTTTCCTTTTTTTGCAGCCTCGTGTCTTTCCCTTGTTAAAATAAACCGTGTCAAATTAAACTCAGGATTTCATGCGCTACCTGAAAGAACAGTTAATGAACAGTCATACCTTTAGCATTCCTTTCTACAATTTTCCTGGGAATGACGTGCCTCACCTGTACGTACCGAATTATCATTTATGGTTATATCACTGACGTCATTATTTTATTTTCCCTCAAATAATATAATAGACGTTTAAGATGATTTTTAAAGAATTAGAATGCAAAAGGGACCATTTCTTTTATTTAACAAAAACATGGGACAAATCAAACCTCAAGACCCGAGCTAGTTCAATTCAGACATTCAGACATGGTCTTCTTTTCTGCAAGCAATCCTTTCAGCAGACATTCTCTATTCAGATAGAAAATGACTGCACACATTTATAGATGCATATTTACATCTCTGCAGGTGGGGTCTGTTTGTGTTCCTGCATGAAACTGAACATACAAAATGCAGAGAAACACACACAAATGAGATAAGTAGGTATCAATGGTTATGCCAAGTTAATAATGCAACATGCTTCCCCCTCTGGGACCAGTGCTTTTCAGTGCGGTCTCTGTGTATTAAAAGGGTTAAAGGTGTATGGTAAATTTATTGCAGGTCTCCCAGACCATTGGGTGGGAGCACTAATGGATGACCTTGAGGTTTGACAATTCCAGACTTGGGGAGATCATGTCTCACCACCATCCTACAAACAGTGTGACCCCTTCGTTCTCCACTCCCCGCCCTAACCTTTAACTCGCTGATCTTTGACCAAATTATTAAGCAGACACCTGCTTTGAGTCTGTGGCCAGAGAGAGAGAGAAAGAGAGACAGACAGAGACCTGCCTAGGCTAGCGTAATTTGATGTAAATCTTTTAGTGTGTGTGTGATGGGAAGGTTAGCAGTCACTCCAAGGAGACACATCTGTTGGACTGATCTGTTGGAGTGGCAAGGGGAGGCTGTGTCCCCTCAAGACCTCCTCCCCCCACAGACTCGGAGAGTGTAAAGGAAAAAACAGGAGAACGATGATTCCAGATTCTCCCATCACCCATACAACCTCCGATACAAGCATCCTGATCTTGATGAGAACTGAGTCAGTTTAGTTATTTCTAGTGCACTTCCTTTAGCGTGCTACATGCATGGTCTTTGACAAAAACATGAT
The DNA here is from genome assembly GCF_055471065.1 of Atractosteus spatula. Taxonomy (NCBI): domain Eukaryota; kingdom Metazoa; phylum Chordata; class Actinopteri; order Semionotiformes; family Lepisosteidae; genus Atractosteus; species Atractosteus spatula. The sequence goes on from NC_142712.1 coordinate 56,281,320, forward strand.
TGTCATGAGAGACAGATTGACAGATTTTTCCATTTGGCAGAATTTCTTCATAAGTCTTCATTTTCTTAAGCTTTCAGTAAATGATTATCCTTTACAGTGGGCTTTGTTAAGGCTACCAGTTACTGTATTCTGTGTCCAATATTCACCCTTTTTTGTATAGGGGTTGCACTTCCTATATTGCTTGTCTCTATTAGCTCTTGCTACCCTAGGTCAGAACACAGGGCATAGTACTCACATCACTGAAATAGAAAAAATAGAAAAGGGTTGAGGTGGGATTAGGGATTTTACACAAAGTAAGTAACTTTAGCACATTAATCTCTTGTCTGTAATGACATCTTGCTTTGAAATAAAATGAAATATGAAGGAATAATAATAATGTTTAATTAAAGACTTTTGCTGTAATATAGGATACTGTAAGTCTATAATGTTGCTTTATGGGTGTGCAACCAAAAGCATTTTCCTTTGTATGTGTAAATAGAAGCCATCCCTGCACTGTAAAGATTTATCAGTTTGGACAGGTACGCTCAGGAAGGGACAGGTAGTTATACGAGATAAACTGTATCCCTGCAGCAATTGGTTCCAAGGACATTATATCCTGCCCTGGCTAATGTATTGTGAGAGGTAAGTAAGTAAAGGGGAGGACTCAGGTATACCTCAGAGGCCTAGGAAAGCACACTGTATCAGAGCAGCTCCTAGTGGCTGATGAATGAAGTAGGTTAGACAGATGAGTTAGGATATATAATATATCATGCTGTGGAAGGTCCTAGACATTCACTTTAGATTTTATGTACATTAATAATTTACTCCCATTTTTACTAGTTGGTTTTACTATTTAGACCCACTGTAACTGCAGTATAATTTAACTGAGAAGAGAACAGACTTGTCAATGAGTGATCTTTAATTCATATTGACCAGCATCTTCAAATACTCAATCATGACAACTCAAGATAAACTATACACAAGCAGCCAATATGAAGAATTGTAGTAGCGAAACCAACACATTTACCAATCTAATTGACCCATTGGCGGGCTCCTCATCATTAATGTTATTTGCTCTTCGCTACTCATCGATTAAGCTAAAGGTCTTTATTTTGTACAACAATATACTGATCAGGTTCAACGTTAGTTTAAAAAAAATGAATACAATTTCAGGAGAAGGTCCCTAAGGAAGAAAAAGCATGAATTAAAAGAGCTGAACAATGCCAACTGTCCAAGGCTTTTGCACAGCAGTGTATATATTGCATTAAACTGGTGTTGGGATTCTTTTCTTTAACTGGGGCCAAGTTAACAGATCTGTGACTTTGTACGGCCACACTGAACTGAAGATTAGAGCTTTGTTTATGAAACATCAGCAGCTTGGTAAACTCCCCCAGGCTAGTGTTTTTAAAGGCTCAGTAATGCCAATGAAGAGTGAGAAACATAAAGCCATATTTTAATTTGTAACCCCCCCCCCCTTCTGTGCACAAAAAAAAGTTAAACGAAGCTTTGCCATTATACAACAGTCTATATTCGAGAAGGCAGTCATTCAGATTTTATTTTTATGCAATTTCTCCAAGAACTCCTTGATGATTTACAAGCCAGTTTCTTTTCTTGCATAATCCAGTGTTATGTGTTATGATGATGATTCTATCATCGCTTGCACAGTATAGGACTGAGGTACAAAGGACAGAACTGCTGAAAAATAGTGCACAGAAATTCAGGTATAATGCGGGCATTCATTTATATCAGATCCTACAGAATCGACATCCAGCACCTTTTTGAGGATATGTCACAGATGATAAATCTTCTCAAAATAATACTGCTATTAAAAAAAACACTTGAGCAACTACACCTCAAAACCCTAGCCCTGAAAATCGAGTGTTGATGTACATTTTAGATAAGAATTGACATAAAATACTAACAGGAAGTAAAGTCTGATTTGATATCAAAGGCAAAAACGGGTGCCTTTAAATCGTAGCTCTGGGAGTAGTGAAATGTATCTTTTATTGACCTTGTTGAGCTTTTCTCAAGTGCGGAAATATCGTTGGGGAAACGATACATTTTTTTAAACTATATAGTCTTACATAAATTCCAAACACAGGAGATCAGTATCTGCAAAGGATTCCACGTAGATAAAGTTAGTCTGAGTTTCAGTAAGCACTTCAGGTTGTGTAAAACAATGCTACAACGTTTTCATGATTTCAGCTATTTCTTGCATTCCACGTGTCATATTACATAATATTGTAATGATATTTATTATTGTATTTTTTATTTTGCTAGCACTGAGTTTTTTATGTATTCTGTAATTTAGATGGGGGGGGGGGTGGGTATATATAAATACACATTTTTGAAGTTCTTTTCTAAGTTTTTGATTGGGTGCTGCCTTTTGATTTTTAAAGTATCTCGATTGTAAAACATGGAATCACTTTTATCGAAAATTGCAAACAGGTCAAATATACCGGATCTGAAATCAACAAGAATATAAATCCATTAGTTAGAGACTGGTGATGCAAAACTGAAAATTGAAGACTTTCCTTGAATTGTAAATTTATATTTTTTAATTAGAAATTAGGAGGAAATTACTAAGGAAAGTACTGTGTGTGCAGCATTGCAACAGAAGCACGCAAAGGGCAAGCGAGGTCTTTTTTCTGTTGCGGCCAGCTGAGCTGAAAGTGTTGCTCTATCTTCTGACAAGCACAGCGCGCAGGAAGGACAGCGGCACACAGAGCCCCTCGGCACCTCAGGGAGCTACATACGTCAAACTTCAAATAAGAAAAAAAAACCAACAAGCCATTAAGGTATGGTTTGGGATTGACACTGACCTAGGTCTGCCATCCTGTATTGTCCCGCCATCTGCGCAAACGTGAACTTTGCCTCTAAAACTTGGCTTCTCAATTAACATGTCCAGCTGGGTGGAGAATCCCGTCAGCTCCGTAATATCATTACTGCCATGCTGGACCCACTTATTAATATTAAAAAAAGGCCCTGAGCTCTTTTCTTCTGTTTTGCCTTTTCATAATGAGGGTAAGTGCAGACATTAGTGTAACTCTAGAACCCAGAGCCTGATTGGAGTTCTGTTCAGAAATCACATGTAGTTTGTCACAGACTGTCTTAGTTTGGAAGACCTTCACATCATCTCTTTTATAGCTCCTGTGTGCCATTCATTGGAGAGCTCCAATACAAAAGGCCTTGTGTAGGGCCTTGATCACGAACAAGAGACCTCTTACCAGAGCCTTTCTGACACAGAGCCTGAAGCAGCTTCTGAAGGGTATTTCAATGCACCTTTCTGACACAGAGGTGCATAAATGTTTATTAAAGTTCCACTTCTTGGACAGAATGCCTCCAGTTTGGATTTGATTTTTTTTTTGTCTGGGAGGGGAGGGGGCAGGGGATTTGGTGTTGCTGTGACCGTTGTTTTTTTCGTTTTTACAGTCCTGCAATTTTCTCCTGCTGCCCCACTCAAAGCCCTGTGCAGACATACTTTAGGGCTCTTGGAAACAAACAAAAATGCAGAAGTGTCTGTGATAGTAGGACACTACTGTTTAAACTTGCTAATCTCCCCTCTGTGGCACTGCAGAAGGTGGTGGATTTTAGGACTTGGCATCTTAACTGACCAGTGCTGTTTGATGAGATAACAGGGGTCCATCAGTGATGTTCCATGCTGAAATGAAATGGTTTACCCAGCAGTGTCCGTCCGTTCTGCTTAGGACTCGATGGGGGTAACTGTTCAACAGCCTGACATGGTAGGCTGCCATGCAGTGCTTGCCATGGCGAGACCACAGAAAGCACCAGCTTGCACCAGATGCTGGGAATTAGCCATCCTTCTGATGATCAGTGTTTGAGATCGGCACTCCTCCTCAGGACAGATTGTGTGTCATTCTAGTGTCGCAGGGATGCCAGAAAGGCCAGTGTTAATGAGAAACGCTCTTTGCTTCATCTCTCCGTGAAAGATTAGTATCAGAGTGACTTCATTTTCCAAAGTCTGGAAGATTAATATGAGGCAATCTCCTCGATGCAGGCGACGAGGCCCCACCATTCGTTGGCTTTGAAGTTACAGTTGCTGGGTGGCCAAAGGAAACAGGCTGGTTCATTATGCTGGTTGCTGAACATGCTGACCAGATGAAGACCAGTCTGTGCCAAAAGGAGTCCAGCTACACATGGCAAAGCCCCAAACACACAGGCAACAGACCAATGATTCCATTTTTTGGAATAAAAAGCCTCCTGTATCATACAGCAAATAGTAGATTTCAATGCAAATCAGCTCGTGAAGTCACACTGAAGTTCATACTGTACTTTAGCAAAAAGCACAAATATTTCAGAACCATTAGCACAGCGCACTGTGTTTGAATCCAACTCAGAGGATGCCTGAGGCAGAAAAACTGTGAGACAATTCTGGTTACACAGTTATAATTATGCAGCTGTGCAAATAATGAGGAAATCATTAAATGGTATAATTTCTTTTATTTTAGATCTGTCTTCTTCACTGTGGAAATAAGTTGATTATATATGTGTTTTGCTAATTCATATGTATGATCCTTAAGCAATTCTGAAATCCCCTCTCAGAAAATGTATGGGGAATGTAATGAAGTGCCCTTCTATTTTTTTTAAATTAGATATATATATATAACATTTTTTTTCTGTAGAATCAAAAAGCCACTCCTCATTCCCCCCCTCCAAACTAATGGGAGATACTGTGATTCGAGTTATAACTGAGGTAAATGTTCCTGTTCTTTACATCCCTTCTGTCAATTTTTAATGTCATTAACCATGAAAGATTTCTCCTGTCTGTGGAAAAGAACAGAAGAGGGAAAACTCCACACAAAATTTGTGAGGCTTTTCTTAAAAGCAGAGTTTCCTCCTATGGATAGGCCTCATGATTCTGATATCTGTTTAGACACGTCTGATCCTGTAAGAATGTGAGAGTAAGATGCCCAAAATTATCCAAATGGTGTCTGGGAAGCAAACAAACAAAAAAATAAATACAGGGTTAGAGAAGGATGAGGAGGAACAGAAGGAGAAGAAGAGGAATCCTCACTGAAGACAGGCACTTGAGCATAAGCCTCCTCTGTACTGTATTTCTGCTCCTTGCTGGCCTTCACTGATCAGAGGCACAGAGGCTGCTGCTCAGTAGCTGTGCAGGAGTAGTGTTCCTTTGTCACCCTGCTCTGAAGTGTCTGCTTCATCTTCTTTAAAATGAAGTGTTCTGAGACCAGGGCTGATGCAGGGACATCTGACATTATCCTGGCCGCAAAATAAGAAATGCAAGCTCCAAAGCTGTCTGCCCACTTTGAAGACATGTAGATAATGTGTGTGTCACTTGAAATTCACGTGCATTTAGGTCTGCGAGGGGGAAATAATACACACCAATGATATCTTTGATCATTGTAAGAACTCGCCTACATAGGAACTGTGTCGAGTGTGGTTATCATCAACCCATTTTCTATTCCCCTAGCACAAATCATTTCATGCTTTCTCTATCCCAGCTCCAGTGCTGGGCTTCAAAAGCAATTTCAGCTGAAAAATAAGGTGCTTTTCTTCAATTTTCGAGCCATTTGCGCAGGGTTAGTGTTGTTTACCTACCTAGTACACTGGTATTTACATACCTCTTTAAAGAAAAATTGCTAGGTATGATTTATGGACTGCTGCAAGAGCACAATTTTCCATGTTGTGCACCTAATCTTAGAGGGCATTTGGAAAGGTCACATTGGCCATACTAATACCAAGGCCCTTCTTTCGAGTAGGAGAGGATATTCATTTTTCTTAGAAAATGACAGCAAGACCCGTAGTGAAGAGGGTTATGATATGCAGGAAAGAAAAAAGTGGAATATGCCTGACAATAATCTTTAGGTAAACAAGGCTTAGGACCAAACATGAGAATATCACCCACGTCTATTTCGACATTACACTTTTCATTAAAACTTAAACATATCATAGATTAGCAGGATATTATGACCTATGGAGTCTCACCTCAGAGCTAGGTTATTTAACCTTTCTGTGCTTATATCATTATGAACTGTAAGCCTTTCCATATGAAAAAACCATAAATATTTAAATGTGTCGTAGTGTTGTATATTCAATATAGGAAATAACTTTTTCCCTTTTCTCATTGTTTTACCCAAACATACAGAGAGGAATTAAACAATGCTGTGTGTTTGTATTGCCTCTCACTCTTTATGGTTCTTTGAAGTCAATCTAAGGCATTTGATTTGTTGCATTCCTGTCATCTTATGAGTAACGATGGCCTTTTTAAATTCTGTCAGTTCCAGAAAGATGTTGCAGGTTGAGCCACGACTTCTTAGCCTTTTCAATGTCATCTTTTTTCCGGGAACAGTTCGCCCAAAGATTCAGCCCTTTAGTATTCCATTTTTCTAATGGTTAGCTCTGAATGAACTATGTAAGCGATGGTTCTCAAAAAAAGCAACGGCTTATTGATCCACAGCCTGCAATACCTTCTGTGAATCTAGAGGGGGTGTGGCATCTTGTGATAAATGCTGATAATCAGGGGTGAGTGCCCAGAGCTTCTTGATGCTCGATGACAAGGTCGTCACAGGGGGAAATTAGAGCAACCCATGCAAGAAAGCAGAATAAGAATCAAGGTCTTCTGCGTCCAACAACTGGACCAGTATAAGAAAAGATGAAAATTATTCACGTTTTTGTTTGTTACCCTTAATTATTAAAAAAACTGAAAGTACAGAAAGTGCAAATAGAGAAAGACTGTCATAGAAATAAAAGCACAATGGTCTAATGGCGCTACAATCATTATGCTAAGGACTTTGGACCCAGGGCTGCATCCTAAGGTTAATGAAATGGGACTATGCATCTTCTAGTGTTGTCTCAGAAAATGCTATTCAATCACAGGAATGTAAAGTGAGAGCCTGGCTAAGACATCCACAAGTGTTTGTGATTATCTATTTATCAGGACTCATGGGGGCAGGAATAATCAATGTAAAAAAAAAATTGAGTATAGCATTATTTTAAAAACAAAATTAGGACACCATCTACCATTTTCCTTGCCTTTTATTCACAATAGACTCAAGAATTCTTCAGTGTTGTGTTAAAGGTGTGCTTAGACATGAGTTGCTAGCCCATGTTTATTTGTACACTTCTGTGAGGCGGAAAGAAACTGTGAGGTGTTAATCACGTTTTATATATACGGTTTATGACTCCTCACCTGGCCCTTGCCTCGAATGCTATACCACACTGTAGGATCAAAATACTGAATGGAAAGACATTTGAATAAACTGAGTGAACATTATACTGCCTGACAGCTTCTCCAGTATCTGTTTCCCCTGGCACATTCTGTGTGCGAAATATATCTTAATTTTGTGGCATCGCAGCTAGAATTTAATCAGCTTGACCGAGCACGTTGACCCACCCTCAATCTTTTATGATTTATCAAAATACTGAAACACTGACATCCACCAAAAGATGGCATCCTGCCTAAGGCACAGCTTTTTAAAATGCATAGTTAACGATCAAGAGCAATACTGTAATCTATTATCCATTAAAGGATAGCAAAGTCTATGTTCTTCCTTCATTAATATTAACTTTGTGTTCTTTCACTACAGTGTTACGGGGCGCTATGGATCCCTCTGTTTCTTTTAGATGGAAAAAAAAACTTTCATGAAAAGGTCACAGAAATCACAGAGCTACTGAAACACTAGATAAAATAATAAAGGGCATCACAATCAGGAAATCACATAAAGACAAGCCAAAAGCATTGGATTATCTGCATACTGAAATGCATTATAACCACCAGCACAATTCATGTGCTATTCTAAGTGAAAACTATAGCAATGCAGTCAGTATTTCATGACTTCTCAGATAGTTGGAACACAAATGTGGCCATGCCACCTTTTTAGAGCAATTACAGCGCTTTGGCCCTGCAATTTTCCTCCTGTCGCTCTGGAGCCTGAGTTGTGTGATTTCTGGGTAGCTTAAAAAAGCAAAGCGAACAGTTCTGATTAGTTAAATATGTTTTGGGGTTTTTATCTTTGAATAGCAAAGTAAGTGAAAAAAATAATTTCCTTTCTACTGTTTGTAACGAGGAAATTAGTGACCTCCATACTCTGATTTCTACTAGAATTAATATTACAAAGTGTATATGTATGAACGTTTATACTTTGCATATGTTACCCAGTTTATAATTGCTCACATATTGTCCTTACTAAGCTTGGTGCCCTATTTCCCTGAAAGCAACAGATCAAGTTCAGCTTAATGACAACCCCCACCTGACCTCTTCTAGGAAAACAAATGGAACTTCAAGGTGACGTTTCAATTTCACTAACCACTTGGGTGTCCTCAGGAGATGAACAGATGTAGCCCAGTGCATGGGGTAGGAACGAGGTCCAGGTCAAGGTCGCCATACGCCAAGGTGAGGGTCAGATCTCCATGGCCAGCCCAGGGACTCCAGATACCCAAAGGCCGGGGTGGGAGGAGCACATGGATCAAGTGTAATTCCTAGGAGGGACATTGGACTGAGAGATGGGCACGGAAAATTCTCTTGGATTATCTGAAGGGTTTTACAGTTACAAGGCAAGTAAAAGATAGCAGGGCAAATGGCTGTGCTTTGGCCTATGTATTTTAAAAATTATTTTTTAAACACTGCGTGGAAGCCTACTTCTCACTGCATGTGGTGTTTCTTTAAGAAGCAAACTGTTGAACGCAGTTCTCCATTTGTCTGGCATGTCTAAATACAGCCACAAAGAGCACATCAAGTATTTTTCTCTGTCTTTGCACTATTTTGTTTGTTGCTCTGCCTCAAGCGCGGTTACCTCACCAGCATATTGATAAAGAATTCTGTTCGTGGTATCCACTATTCCTCGCGTCATTGTCCCGCTCACAAATTGAATTACTTCAGATTAGTCTTGATTGAACTGTCTTGGCCATGCTTTGACTCAAATGTATTTATCCATCACTGATATTTACCATTTTGTCCACCTGTCAGACTTCATGAGCATCTCTATAAAAATAAATGTTAGTTGTAATAATAACATACAGACACAATCTCACTCGCTGCTCTATGGCTTACATGTTCATTGTCTTTCCTTGATTTTGGTGGATCAGAATTAACTTGACTTACAAAGTAAAACTGAGAAAATTCTAACAGCCTCTCTGTGTTATTTAAAATAGTATGATGGGCATTGCTTCCCTTGACCATTTCTTTAGCTGAATGTTTATGTAAAATATGATTACTCTGTCAATCATTTGAGCCAGCCATTAAACTTTTTCGGGAAAACAGAATTAATAAAGGCAATAGTATTTAATGCTGCAATTAAAATAAATTAGCCAAACTCAAAGATGTAGTCTGCTTCAGCTACAAGTTGCAGAGGGAGATCCCTGGATGCTTTGAAAGAATAAATTAGTCCAGGCACGCTTATTTTTAACTTAATTAAAAAGATGACCTAAGTGATTTATTTGATTTCCCAGGACTACAAAGTGTAATACTGATGTCTATAGGAAATACTTAAGAATTTACTAAAATTATAAAAAGACAAAGAAAGAGATACAAGAATGGAATTTCACTTAATGTCAATTTCAAGGGGACAAAGAAGATGGAAAACTAGGGAAGGAGCTGCAGCACAACTTTTTGTTGAAACCTGTTCACTGTCCAGATGTTCAACACAACACTGGGGTGGCTGATATTTTTACCTTTCTTTGTTGTTTTTCATTTCAGCAGTGTTTTACACTTTGACCATAATGGGAGAATTCCAAACACATGTGCCCCAGATCAAAGATTGCTCCCTGCTTGCTAAGATCGGCTGCCAAGGTTTATAGCAACGTACTGTACCTAGCCAGAGACAATGCTGAGAGGTTCACACAGGGACACTTGGTTAAACCATATCAAGATCTGTTTACTTCAGAACTGAAGACTCTAAATCTGCCAGATGATACTGACTAACCAAGGTAAACCCAGTGGAGAGGCTGTTCAAAAAGATAAAAACAAAATTGCCATCAGTACGCTTGTTGTACCATATCACCATATAAATACCAAGCAGCTATAGACAATAATTGATATAACTATTAATTAATAAGAATATTATTTTAATCCATTTGTATAGTACTTCTTATCCCAAAAGATCCTAAAGCACTTTACAAAAGGTAGAGGATGCATTTCTTTCACCCCTGAAGTGCTGGACCTACCTGGATGATGTACTGCACCCATTCTGTCAGTACGACGACCAGATCAGCAGGAAAAGTGAGAAATTACTTCACCTATTGAACGATGGGGGAATTTTAGACTGTACAAGCCCTAAGTGAAATTTAGCCAGGACACCAGGGTTGACACCCCTATTCTTATAAACAGCACGCTGGGATATTCAGTGATCAAATCGCCAGGCTCTTTATTTAATTTCTTATCCAAAAGATGGCGCCTCCTACAGCCCAATGGCAGTTCTGTCCGGGGGGACGATCGTCACCTTCTAGTCAACTAACACCACAGAGTGGCCCAGAACTGATAGTGAAGGCTTCTTATTAAGCTTGAGTGGGGTGTCTTAGTGGAAAAGCATAATTAAAACTCTTAGGTCTGAATAAAGGTAAAGCAGAATATATGCAGGTGAGGTAAAAACATGGGAAAATGCAAAATTACAGGCAAGGGTGAACTGCCATTACCAGTGATATACAGCACAATGACAGTGCCATCCCTCACCAAAGAATATGGGAGAGACTTGAATGTAAAAAACACAAAATACAGAAATAAATAACTGCTGAGGAGGTAGTTTAGACTTTATTGTGTCTCTATGTCTGCCACACACACAGCAAGGAGTATTAAATATTTAATGACAGGAATGACAATAGCTGCGTGTTTCATTTTTTTCTTTTTCCCCATACTAAGACAGCAAGCACCACAAACTGTGCTGAGTCTACAAATAAACAATTAGTTCCTCACTGAAGCATTACCAATGCTTAAATAAAATGAGCAAACAAGCCGTCAAATGTGTTAACATAATTTTCTATCATTTTTATTTGATGTGAAGCCACTGGAATCCATTGCATGCTGATAAGGGGGATTATAGTGAATTACAGATCAATGTGTTTTGTCTATTAGAATTGGAAGAGGTACACTAGGTGGCTTGGAGCAGTTCAAGTCTCTTCCCATTATTTCTGTATGCCTGTTAAACTTGAATCTCCTCACTTCACTCTTCAGCACTTCATTTAGAATGATAAAGAATAGAGCTGAAGAACACAGTCAAGGGCCCTAAAAATCCTATGCAAATTCAAGAAGTTTAGTTTCTCAGTTTCTTCCTCCTGACAATCTATCTCTGTAGATTCTTGGCTGAAAACCTTGCATTTAAGATGTATTTGCTGCCTTAAAAATGTTTCCATACAATTTCCAATGAATAAATGATTTGGGAATTTCTGTTTTACAGTACATTAGTTACTGTACCTCCCTTCTGGTGCTCTGACTTTAATGGCTAATAATATAATAATGATGTTTGCTCACTGTCCAACTTTATTCCTTGATCAAATTTTCCACAGAGGAGCTGGCAAGTGAGTACATAAACCCAATTATCAACATAAAATTCCTGAAATTAGAAATGTACCAGTGGAGAACAAGATGCACTGCAGTTTGTGAAAGAAATGTTACTCTTAACAGTGGGGAAAAACCACACTAAGGCACAGGAAATCAAAGGAAAGGATGTCTCCCAAAATATATTTTAGCTAGAAATAAATTCTAATTAAATAATAATAATTAATTACTATTACTACTACTACTAATGCATTGACACACGGTGAACACAAAATGGCTGGTTAGCTAATTGTACCTTGGCTTTTTAATTGTTAAATCCGGAGATTAAAACATTTAAATAAAAAAGTGAGAGTGAGTCCAAGCAAAGGCAGTCCTGTGTGTGTGTGCTGGGGGAAACGTGCTCTTTCAAAGGGCACTCTTCCTTTGTAGTCAATAATTGACATTTAAACATGTATTTCAGACGTCACTGATAATGTTACGCGAGATAATAGGGAAGAGCTGCTGCACTGGTATGCAATTATGAGCATAATGAGATGCACAAATGCAAATGTCTTTGTGCGTGCTTGAGCCGCCTTTTGTCAGGAGCTCTGGCGGGCGGAGAGATGATAGATGCCACCCCGGTGGGGGCAGACAGAGTGGTGACATGCGAGCGCGAAGGCAAGCAGTCAAACAGAACCAGGGCAAGAGGACGGCACCGTCCCTAGTGAGACAACCACAGCGCCGGGATCTGCTTTATAGCCTTCCGGTCGTTGGGGTTTCTTTTTTGTACTTTTCGCAAGTAAGAGGAGACTCCAGTGAATTTCTACAGAATCCAATGCTTTTCCAGCCTGTAATTTCAGCCTGTACCTCCCCCCATCTTCATCTTATGCAATTTCAGTTAATTGGTGGCACCGTCTGATGTTGGAATGGATTCATAATAACTTTCAGGGCATTAACACAGCAGTAATTATCTAGAAGCAAATGTGTGGAATAATCAAGAGCAGCACGACATTATAAAAAGTCTCTTGTAGTCTTTTTTTCTTTTAAATATGGAATTGTGACAGTGCAGTCGTTCGCCCAGAAACGACTTGCCAGGTAAAAGTCGAGTGCAGGGCAGCCCAGTGAGAACCCGGCTCAGGCCTGGTGTGGAGCAGACATGCACTTGCAATCCCAACTCTGGAAAAATGAGACAAGACCGTAACAATATCATGCGCATGTGTCAGGGGGAACTTCTGTAATGGTCGGAGATCAAACAAATACGGTTATTGATTTAAGGTAGAGCAAGAGCAGGAAAGGAATTATAACAGAATACATGTGTTTATTTCCTGGCCATTCACTGAGTATATCTCTGATGTTACAGTAGTTTTACATATTAATGCAAAGCATTTATCAATCTTATGGTTTATCACCTAGAAAATTTGCCTTCCTAAACAAAGTTCAGTGGGGTTCAATTTGAATACATTCAATAAAAGGGAATTCATAGATGCTTGTCAAAATAAAATCTCGGAGACATTGTACCCAGTCGTACCTTTGCAACTGTCTATACTTTAGTACACAGCTGCAAGTAACATGATGGATGGCAAGCTGATATTTTATTTTCCGTTTACTTAGAGGTATTTATTCTCGGCTCTGCACATTTACTCTGTTCGTGGTCACAAATATAACTGTTTTCTTCATGAACCTGCAGTAACAGAATCTGCAGAAGAGCTGGCTGAAGAAATGCCCGTTGGTTTAGGAAGAAATGAAACTAAAAAAGGCAAATAAGTTAAGTGATGGGACCTTTCAATGGCTACAGTTAGTGGGTCTGTAGAGGGTCGTGGAGCAATATGTATAGATGATCCAAGGGCACTGCCTAGTGGACAAGGCCCCTGCTCTCTAGATCTGCATACAGATCTAACTGGTACCTACATTAATCCTGTTAGGGAGGGGACAGAAGAATTTAGGGTTGGAGCTCCTCAAAGTTTGTGCTTCAGGATTTCATCACAAACTTTGAAAGAAAAAGAAGCAACTGAAACTAGATTGCATTGATTAAACTTTCTCCAAGCTCACCTCCACCTTCACACAGTCAAGAGCTTCAGATAAACTTTTAAAAAAATAATAAATGAATTTATAAATGAGGTAAGACTGCATTTACCTGGTACCTTGAGTAGATGCTTTTGGGGATTGCTGTAACACATTTTTAAGTGTGTCTCAAATTAGAATTCTTTGACCTATTTCTGTCACCTTTCAATTAAAACACGGATTACATTATACGTACCCAAGCTTTCCAGCTGAAGTGGTTTTAAAACTAGGTTTCCCGTGCTCGTGTTTCAGAGGAAAAGCGACACCTTTGATCAAATATTAATGTGATATACCCCCCTGCACATAAACACACACACACCATCAACACCCCCTCCCACCACTTCTGGTAGGTAACTGAGTGGCACACAAAACTTGTAAGCAGTCCTGCTGTTTGTTAGCGGCAATTAATTTCTCTGGTGCCTTCATTCTATTCAGGGCAAGCCTTTGTGCTGTAAATCCTGCTTTTCTAAGCTTCCCCTCTTTTGCTGTGTGGAAGAGAGAGAGGGAGAGAGAGGAGGGAAAAAAGCCTGTGCTGACAGATTATCTTGGGCCAGTTAAGCATGTAATTGCTCAAATGAGTTAAAATCCCTTCAAATATCTGTCTTTGCACCTCATCACACCACTTCACAGACTCAAATATTTGACAATTGATGAAGATAAACTAAAAGGGATCTTCATTAGTTACCAACCACCGTGACAAGCCTCTTTCAGCTAAAGGCCTATGTATTCTGGGGCTTATTATTAGCTTAAAAAACTGCAGGAAAGAAAGAGAAATAACTTAGCTTCCATTTTTAGTTCTTTAAACCCACAAGAACTTCTTTGAGACTTGGGGAAAGATAACTTTTTTCTCTTTCTTTTTCCCAGGGTCTCATTTCTTGTGAAAGAATGACAGCTATCCAACAATATCCCAGAGCAAAACCCAGGACAGTTGCTTTCAGTCCTTCCACCCAATGACGGCTCTCCTTACTGGGATGCTGTTCTCATTGGATCCTGTCATAATGGACTTGGGAGGGGGGCGAGAGTCAATAGATCTTTTTTCTGGTTCTCATCCTTTTATCTGATTACAAACCGATGATATAGTGATGGTTTTCCATTCAAATACTCTGACAAAAACAGTACAGAAGACAATGCATTAAGATCATTAATCTGGCACTCAAATGCATCCAAATGTACAAATTCATCCCAGAAACTCAGTTATGGTTTTATTTCCTAAAGTACTGCTTCTGCTACTACAAGTAGCACCGTCGTCATCATGCGCACACCAGTGCCTGAGGGAGAGATGCGGAGAGAGGGGGATGAACAGCCATGCACCACATAAAGATTTGGATGTAATCTGTGAAAACCACTGCCAAGTCTCCACACACAGCCACTGCTGCTACAGGCCTTGGCTCATTAATCCTGGCTCTTCCAAAGGGCTGCTCAGTGCCAAATTGTTTGCAGGCTTGGTTGCAGTCAATGAAAAAAGTTTGCACAGCATTTGCAGAGCTGTACAACCTGATGAAGTTGAATTCACTTTGTTTCCTCCCCCCTCTGTTTAACTTGGTTGTTTGTCTTTTCCATCAAGGCAATATTCACGTGTGTTACCTAAACTGATTATACACAGGGTAATCATATACAAATCCAAATCTGTGGCTACAGAGTATCTGGAAGGTTTCCTTTTGTAGACTTTGGTTTTGGGGATTAATTCTTCTAGAAGCATTAGGGGTTCTTCATGATAACATCAAGTTCTGGGTACAAATCTGGATAAGATGATAATAGAAATAATAATAAGCTGAAGGACCAGAATAAAGCAATGAAAAGCACTTTTCATAGGCACCACATATTCAATAGAGAAAAAATTGTAAATTGGATGCAACAACATCCAATGACTTCCAAATCAATTAAGCAATTTTGAGGTGACAGAAATCTAATTCAAAATGACTCCTCTAGTCAGGGACACGGAAATAAGGTACAAATGGTTTTAAATCCATCCAAAGGAAGCCCTCAGCCTCTGTTGTTATTTGCAAAGACAGGTTTTACTTTTCTGTCTCCCGTTTCTTCCTAATGTTTTCTAAGTTTCTGCCAGGTGTGTCAATGTCTCGCCAAATACCACCCTCCATGTGGGGAGGAAGGTACTGCTTCACTTCTCTCACTGAATGCTTATGAAGGCATGAGTGTGTCTGTACAGTATTCTACACCAGATCAGACTGAGTCTGGAAAGAGGTGCTGCTCCACAGCTGGCGAGCGGCCAAACTCAGACACCTTGGAAGGCTGTCAACGGGACCCTTGCTTACAGCTAAGGCCCAGGGAGAACAGGAGAGAGAAGTTGAAACTGCACTACTTCACTGCTGTCATTACTCATTGCTTAAGTGAAGCGTGCACTCGGCATTGATTCTGGAGACCCTCATCCGAATCAAGTTGGCTTAACTTCGTTGAGCAGTATGTTTCATCTCAGAGAGCAGTTTGCACAAAGGTCACATACTTTCCTTTTTTATAATCTCCGTTCTGTTTTGGCATGTTTGGGCATTTCATTAGTAAATCTATCAGCCAGTGAGGTGTGACTCAGTGAAACCACCATTCCTATCAACCGGTGATGTTGCTGTTCCCAGATAAATCTGTTTAAAATACTGTATTAATGGTTATAAACATTGGATTAGTGTTGTTATTATAGAAGTGCTATACATTTATTTAGATATGCATTGCAGTAAAAATAAAAGGAGCTGATCATTCGTTGGCTAAAAATGGGGAAAAAAATGTCCTCTTTCCTGTTCAACAAGTGCTATGGGCTCTTTTACATTTACAAGACTAACATTGACTTGGCTGTCAGCTGCATTTATTGCACTCTTTCTTCTTACTGTATGTTCTTGTGACTCTTAAAAAAGTGTGCTGGCTGAAATGTGGGCTTTTAATGATGTGTGAAGGGACCGTTTCACTGAGCGCCATGGAAACAACACAGGGGGGATGAGGCTGTTCCTTTGTTGCGGTTGGTCGCTGGCGACTGGAATGAGTTCCGGTTGATGTCACCACTCCAATGAAAAAAAAAATACAATATAGACATTCATCCATGTTTATAAACAAATAATAAGGTGGACAGCACTGCATACATAAAAATCTAAATATGTTTTTTTTGCATACAGACTGTAGAATGAAATAGATTGAAGATTTATATAGATATAAATATGGATTAAATTAAATTGTGTACTTAGAACCTCACTTTGGTGAAGTTATTTATTTCCCATATGTTTCCTCAAACAAAGCTTTTAACATAACCTTTCCTGAAAAATGTGAAGTGCTTAATGCATTGTTTGATTTGGATGAATGCAGAAAGTTTAAACATAATGTGACATAGATTGTTTTATTTGGTTAAGAATGTTTTTTAATGGCTTTGTGTTACAATCACATTCAGTAGGACAGATGAGAGAAAAAGTTGCGTAATATATTTTACTGGTTCCTCCCTTTCACTTCCTTCAGCCCAAACTTCACTTGGCACCTGCTGGCCACTTCGTCTCTATTGGAGATGTTAGCGCTCCATATTGAACAGGAGAGGTGGGCTTTTTTCACATCCTTGCTTCCTTAAATTCCTGACCGGAGAATTTAGAGACAAAGTTAACCCTACACATGTCTGCAACAGTGAAACACCAGGGGACTCGAAAGGAAACTAAGGTGAAGTGCTGTTAAAAACGAAGAGCAGGAGGCACTTCTTTATACAAAAGGTTTTGGGGAGTTCAGACCAAGCTATCTGGTCGAGCTGTCAGAAAGAAGACCATGGCTTCTTTCAAGAAAAAACGCCTGGATGAGATCTTTGGATCAATGACATAGTGTCACGGATGTTGGAAGGGACGAACCGTGGAATGGCAGAAAAACAGAAAAAGACCCTATGTATAGTGGCGAGACAGGGGCTAGCCCGGGCTCGGCAGTTCAGGAGTCGTATAGAAACCAATGCCCTCTGGCAACGGACGTGGGACGACCTGCTACTAGGCGGGTCTCAGGACATCCGAACGTCAATGCTGAGCGAAGGTGAATGAGTGACCCGGAAATATATAGCCCCAGAGAGAGAGACACCGGAAGGACAGCAAAGCACAGGAAACTAGGGACAGGACAGAGTAGGAGCGCCCTCTGGCTGCAGAGGGCGTGACACATACAGTAGTAGCAACCAAACGACCTACATGGGCTGAATGGTGTTCTTTAATTTGCGGACATTTATGTTCTTAAAAGCAAGGCAGTGTACCTTTTCAGGTCTCTCTCCGCCAACTTTTGGCTAAATTTGCTACGAGCAGCTCCTGGCATCCTAACGTATTGAGAAAAGGGAGGCCCATGTGATGATGTGTGAGTGTATAAGGCCCCAAGACAAGACAAGGTCTTGGTGAGAGCTTGGTGGAGGCCCATTGCTGATGACTGCACTTCTTTTCAGGGAGCCCAGCTTGTGCTGACTGGCGCCTCGCTATACCACACACAGGCAAGGAAGGATGCCAGTATTCTGGGACAGCAGGGGTACAGCTTTAAAATAAGGTAAAAAAAACCTGACTTAGAGATTTCACTATCAGTCCCAATGTGTGAAAGGTGGGCTTAAAATACTCAGTGCAAGCCAAGGTTTTTCCACTTTGCAGCAGTGAAAAACTCCACTCAGAAGAATGGGCTACTTTCCCAGCGCCAGAAATTAATGGATGAATTCCCGCACTGCCAAAGGTCAGGCTCTAGTTTTGCTCACTGGAACAGCGTAATGAAAGAGTTAAACTGGTTGGCAGTAAAACTGAGTTTTCTTCACAGTAATTTTAGATTCACTAACTACTCTTTAGGCAATTCCTTGCTCTTTGCTTTGCTGTTCTTAATTTATATGTGGCTAAGATCCCGATTAATAGTAAGCAGCAAATAAAAAGGTTTGCATTAACCGAGGTGCTGTGATTAAATACAGTAAACAGGGACTTTGTGTATGTGTGTGTGGGGGGGTTGCCTACTGATAAACCACCCCAAGCAGTACATACATTACCACAAATCAGAGCAAAGTGGTTATGCAGCATTGAATTCATTTTCAAAGAATAGGATTTTCTCACTTCTGCAGAAATGAAACTTATGATAGCCGCCCACTAAACGGTTTTACCTTGTACTTCATCCAAGTTATTTTTTCAGATTTAGAGAAGGATTTGCACTACATTTGGTCTGACACAGAAGAAGAAAGTCTGTGTGTTCAATTAAAAAACGCACACTTCTGTGACCTCTGCAGGTACCCTGTTTTTTTGCTAGGCTTTTAAGTTTCTATTTAGCTTTAGAAAGGAAACTGGAATGTGTTGCATTTCATGTAGATGGTAAAAAAACAGTTTTATGCATAAAATTGGTGTCAATTTCTTTAATATCTAGGTTCTGTCTTTTCCTTCTGAAAAGACATTTTTAACAAGGACCCCATAGGTAAGGATTACAAACATACCTATTTATCAGGTTTGTGGTTGATCTTAAAGCAAGCAATTAATCCTCTCAGCTGAAGAAGAAAGCAGCAGGGCTGCACATAACACAGTGGTTTTGGAAAGCAAATACGTTTGGAGTACATATCTGGAGGCAATGTGTTTTTTATTGCAGTTTTCATACTGTGGTTACCTTAGATTACAGCAATCTGAAGTGAGTTCATTCAATTACTATGCCTTGTAAATTAAAACAGTACTTTAATTTTTCCGTTTTATTCACACAGTGATGATAGTTTTTCTAATTAAACTAAGGGTTCCTAAATGATTCACTAAAATTTGCTGGCTTATGCAGGTTGTATTGCTTGCATTATATAGACCCTCATACATGATTAGTTCTAATATTTACAGTCTTTAAAAGTCATACTGCACTCATACAGTACATTTGTACTGTGCCGTTAACCTAGCAAAACAACTTCCGTCCATCCACACAAACATTAGGCATTACATATTTGTAATGAATTAATCTAAAATATGTCCCATTTTAATGAAAAGAAAATGTTTCACATTTGATCATTTGTGATTTCTTTGAGTTACCTGGGCTGGGGTGATTCATGTTGCCTCTGTGTGGCCAGAAGTTGCAGCTGTGAATTTTAAAGCAGGGGTCTTTGGTGCTGGTGCTTGGAAGCTCCACTCAGGTTAGTCTCACAGGTCACCCTAAATCCCCTGATCTTAATGATTATAAGAACTTGCAAGTTATTGATGAATTAAGCTACTTGTTACTTGTTTGTTCAAGTAAGGGTCCTATGTCAATCAAGGGCTGTTTCAGGATGATCTGCAAATTATTTAATTTATCAAATAATATGTCTACTGGATATCTGATTATTCATTATAAATCGATCATTTAATGGCTACCTATAAAATCTTCTGTATAGGTACACCCCATTAGCAGGATTGGAGACCCTTGCTTGCAACTGCCACATTAAACTGAACTATGATAAAGGCCTGCAATAAACTGAAATACTGAAGCACATGTTGACCTCATGAGACCGATCTTTTGGCCAGTTTGCACCAGGCAGACACAAGCTGTGACAAACAAAGAGGGCATTGCATTGCAAGATCAGAAACTGGCGTACTAAATGGACTAGATGGTGTCTTCCTTTAATCCAAGCCAGACTTCTATGAGTTTATTTTACCATATAAAATCCATCAATAAAGTATCTTGGCATAAGGGCCTGTTGAAATACAAAAATATGTTGTGATCATAGACAAATTAATCAAGACACTCATGCTTTGCTTTTGGTTTGTAACAAGGCCTAATGGCTAAAGGCTACAATTCTATATACAAACAACTAAAAATCCATTTCAAGTTAGAGGCATTACAGAAAGGGAAAATGACCTATTTAATATTCAATCTGTGTAATTTTACAACATAAAATCTCAGATAATAAATAGAAATAAATCACTTGCATATACTGTATTCTTTCATTCACATTGATTCATGTCTTAAATTGTTGGAAATGATCCCAACAAAATGAAAGAAACCAAAACGAATCTTCTCTGTGGTTTCCTGTCTGCTGCACGTTCATGGAGAGACATGCACTGGTGAGTAGTCTGGTTTTATGTAGCAGCATGTAAATGATTTGCACAAATTCTTGTCCTAAGAAATGTCCCTGAATATAGGTGTCAGGAACTCCTGTCAGAGCAGTGTTCAGAGACTGGCCAATATCAGGCCAGTCCCATTGATCTAACTCTCCCCTCTTAAATTCCACTAAATGGATCCAAAGAGGAAATGCTCCCAAACAAGAGCAGAAAAAAACTGGTAATATGGCATTATTACAGCAGCAGGTATTGGTATTCCACCAGCCATATCACCCTGTAACTCACAACTGGCAACCCACTGAAGAAAAGCAGGTGTGAGTCCCATTAGTACTGTAAATGCAGATACTGTATATAATACATTGATGCACTATAGGCTGAAATACTATGTGGGTACTGGCAAGCTGTGGGTACTGGCAAGCTGTGTCAGTGACATTTCTGGTGGGAACAGAACGGAAGGTGACCCAACTAGAAGAAAGGGATACAAGAAATGGGATTGGGATGCAATCCTGTTCCTCACCCTAAATTAAAACTGTCTCACCCTAAATGCTAAATAGAAACCTTCCTAAAACCTGGAATCCCAGGTGAAACACTGCAGTTGTAACCTTGATCAAGGATCTTCACCCATATTGTTCTAGGAAAATATCCAGCTGTAGAAATGGATGTGAATGTAAGTTGCTTTAGATATACTGTAAGTGCCTGCCAAATAAATTAATAATTATTAATGTAGAAAGAAAAATGCTCATCAGTGCACAAAGGAAATTCTGGACTGGATCCCAGGAACCAAGAAATAACTGAGAAGGAGGCTTTCTGATGGCAGGATGAAATCAATATATCTGCAGGAGCGAGCTGAAGGAGACTATACAAGAAGAGCAATACATGAAGCCACTTTGGGAAGCCTTCTTCCAGCAGTGGACAGGTTAAAGCTGAAGATGACATATACTGTATAATGGAACAGCACTGTTTAAGCTGAAGCCCTCTCACAGCAACAAAGCGTCTTCAGCAGGGGCTTCTGTTATACTTGATTAATGAAAGCCCATTACTAGTTCTCCAAAGAAAAGTTAGAATAAATTGGAGAGGGAGCATCCACCCATTAATAATTCTTCACCAGAGCCTCAGGTGAAAGGTTAAAACTACCTGCACCGAATAATGTCTTCAGAATGGAAAATGATTTAGCCATAGCACACCACCGAAACGAACTATTGGAAAAACCCTCATAAAAGAAACCAGACCCCCGTTTCTATGTGAAGTGTTTAAGATGTTGAGAGGAGTTGAAATGTCTTAGGATTGCATAGCAATGATAGTGAAAGAGAAATTACTACAGATGTTTTCCCATCTTGATATAAGAGCCTACCTTTCAATTTTCAATCATTTTAGATGGATCTTAACTTTTTTCTAATTATCTATTCATCTCTCTCCCTAAATAAATTGAAAAAAAAATTGAAGCAGCAATTGAATTATATATTGCATTGGAGTACAACCATAACAATAACAACAACAGTACTACTGCTAATAATAATGACTTCAATTCAATGTACTGTATAGTTTAAACATATGGCTATTTTTAATCTTTCTGACATCTGGTATATCTTAAATCTCAAGAGACATTTCCTTGAAATGACTTTTCATTCAATGAATTAATTATTCAATGAACAGATTTAATATGATAATTACTTAATGCCACGTGTAAAAGCAGTGCCTTGTAACATCAGATTGTTAGTAAAAATGTCTTAGGATCACAGAGGGCAGCTGACCAGCAGTTCTCAGCTCTGATTCATTAGATGTTTTTAGATAGATAGATAATACTTTATTAATCCCATAGGGATTTGGTGCAATATATAATTCAATTGCTGCTTCAATTTTTTTTTCAATTTATTTAGGGAGAGAGATGAATAGATAATTAGAAAAAAGTTAAGATCCATCTAAAATGATTGAAAATTGAAAGGTAGGCTCTTATATCAAGATGGGAAAACATCTGTAGTAATTTTTCTTTCACTATCATTGCTATGCAATCCTAAGACATTTCAACTCCTCTCAACATCTTAAACACTTCATATAGAAATGGGGGTCTGGTTTCTTTTATGAGGGTTTTTCCAATATTTTGTTTCGGTGGTGTGCTATGAAGTTTTGGGCTAAATCATTTTCCATTCTGAAGACATTATTCGGTATTTTCACCAAATACAGAAAAAATGTCTTTATCATTGAAAAGAAATTAAATGCATTTTAATTTTAGTTTTAATCAATTTCATTTACAATGTAGCCAAATCACAACAGAAATTCAAAGTTGTTTTTTTTTCAAATTATCCTTGAATATGGATATACAGGGACAATAGCAGAACGACAGTGTTACACCAGCTTGTTTCAGGGAGGAGTTTTGAAGGGAACATGGTAGCAGAGGAGAGGAAAGGAAATTATATGAAGTCACACACATAAATCACATCACAACTCCAACAGGTTTTAAATTAAAATCAGCCTATCTGATGTAAAAAAATAACCACTTTTTTATTTTTTTGTCATTCCTTTTTCTGTCACGGTGAGATAATTTGATAGAGCTTACCCTTGTCTTTATCATGCAGCACACTTCTCACCTGGCAGGGACTTAGGACTGATGGAGATAGTACCCTACCGACACAGAGCCAGCAAAACCACAGTAATTGCACTCATAATGACTATCAGGCTTCTAAGGAAGGGAATAATGGTGTTAAACACTGCCTGCATTCAATCTCCAGCATTGTAATTTTATATTGTTATTGTCAGCAGGTAAAGCAGTAATATTGCACACAACTGTCACACCTCACTCCTGTTTAATTAGACTCCTACTGTACCAGGAATCAGGAAGGGGCTGTATATTGCACGCAATAATCAGTTGGTTTCAGCAACAGCCTTGGTCTTAGTAAACGAGGACATAATTAGGTTTTCAGGCTCCAGCTTTTTTGTTTGGTTTGATTTTTGGCTATGAAAAAGCCATGGGAATTTGTAATGATGGTTCTTGCAAATTAAATGTAAAAATATCTCCTGCACCATGGTGGATAGAATCCCCTGATGATCTATCCTAATATGGAAGCAGTGGTAATGGTAACATGGGGTGTAAATGACAATTTCCACCAGCCCGCAGACTGAAACTGAGGCCATCCATTAATTAATCCGACAGGTAAAACTGAAATGCATAATGTAAAAGTTGCAGGATTCAATTCAGGGCAAAAGTTTCCACGTACCGGCCTGTAATTTCAATTCAGAACTCTTTAATTCTTTTTCATATTATGATCTCTTGGGTATTTAAGTACTCTGCATGAACATTTCCATCAGCCCTGGTAGATTACATTTCAGCAAGCGACTGTTGCATTAGTATTTAAAATATTGTCAAATGTTATTTCATTGTCATACATTGTCACACATCATATTGTGTTAGTGTGTCCTGTGTTTCGTACTTAGTCTCACATTGTATAGACGACACCTGTATTATTGTCTAGCTTCAAAGAGTCCTGGAGAGTTTCATGTAGTTTGTGAGGAAAAGGGATCCTACCTGATCTATTGCAGTTTCAAAGCTGACTATACTGAAAGCAAGGGATTTTTAGCTAGGAAGCCTGGCCAAAATGCACTGAACCAAAAGATACAAAAGGACCCAAGTTTAAAATCCTATTATAATTGTTTATAGCATTCTGTCACCTACTGGTAATATCGAACCTGGCATATGTAGCTCTGACATCTTGCTCTGATACATTTTTCTTGACAGTGCGTGAAAGATAGCTCACGTTTTCAGGAACTGTCTTGAAGTCGCCATTTTTACTTTAAATACCAATTATGTTACACATGCAGACTAATCTCGAAATCCGCTGTGAACAAACAGTTTAACTTTTTATGATATACAGGTTATAAAAACTGTGATGAAGCAAACAAACCTGCAGCTAATTATGTTTCCAATACCAGCAAATATGGGCATTGAAATGCAAAGCAGAAGAGCCTTTAGATATGTGTTGTATGTTTAGGCATGTTATGTTGTCTGATGGTATTTCTGGCTACATAAAAACCAAGTGACATTACAACGGCAAAAAACTTTCTCCTGCGGTCTTCCATAATGTGTCTTCACTCTTTTTTCTATTTTTCTGATAGTATTTCACTCTGAAATATGAGTGTGCCTTTCCATTAAATATAGTTACTCAGTGGTGTGACTAATTACACTGACCTTTTTTAAAAGCTGTCAGGCTGCTCCTGCTTGTGTTTCATCCCAGCTTTTAAATCATGTGTCGTTAATAGCACATTGTCCTAATCACACAGACAACTGTCAGGGGGACATTGTTTCTGGATCCTGCGTTTCTTGATGTTTGTTTGTGTGCTTGTTAGCTTGAGTGAGGATTTACATTTTCAGCCTTTACGCTGTCTGGTGGTCTTGAATTCCTACATCATGAACACACATAAAAGATCATGATTCAAACCTGAATTATATTTTGATGAGAAAAAATGACGTCCAAGAATCATCATGCTTTGCAAATATTTAGTGAGTGTTTAAATATACTAAGTTCTGGTTAAGAGGTAACCTGCTGGACTCAACACCTCATACAGAGAGAAGAATGACCAAGGGGAAGCTGCAAAGTCGGAGATGGGATGGAGATGGTACGAATGGGAAACCATGTGCAATAGTTATATACTGTATACAATTTAGAATGTCAGTAATGACCGTGACTTTAAACATCTGGGGAGGGGTGGCTTGTCTGTTGTTATCCCTTCAGAACTTCAGTAACTTCCATTTCAAGTCCATTTTATTGTGAAGCCAAATTCTAGCCTGGGACCACTTGTTTTAACCAGGAGTGATGCATTTATTTTCTACTGCTGACTTTTAAGAATAAACCTGTAAAAAAATCCCACTTACCAAATCTATTCTACACAGATATTTACAGTAATAAGATGAATAACTAAAGAAAGCTGTTCAGAATTTTTCATTAAATTCGGACTAAAAATACATTCAAATTGAGTATGTCTTCTAATTATTTTAAAACATGGGCCTAATATAATGAAGTTTTCTTCAAAACACAAAAAGAGCATAATTTCAAACACTGTCTCCTGTTTTACAGGAGCTCAGTAACAGAACAGTGTTGATAATATTTATTTGGTTGTTTGTTTGGTTAGTCAGTTGGTTGACTGGATTGTCTGGGGGGAAGAAAATTATTTTATACAGTCAAGAAGTCAGTTAAAAACTTTTTGAATAGGCATGTTATATGTTATTACGCAGTCCATCTGTTGTTCTACATCTTAGCAAAAGAAATTGCTACTCATTGCAGTTTGCACAATTGTTCTGTTTCAGCAAAGTGTTTCCCAAAAATAGTTTTTTAAACAGTTTGTTTCCAAATGCACAGAATTACACAAGCCAAATAAGTGTGAAGCAGGCATTTATAAAACCTGTGGAAAATTGTCATTTTTTATTTTAGAAATACAAAAGTGTTTCAATATTATTCTCCGTAATCATAGACTTTCCGGAATGTTTTAGTTGCAGTAGTCCTGATCTTGATTGTATATTATGTCTTTAGAAACATAGTTATCTGTATATTTGTAACAACTTAAATGGGGGAAGAAAAGTATTCTGTTTTCGCACTCTCCTTTTTAAAGGCAGTCAGGATTCAAAGGCCTTTGGCGTGTGAAATGAGTCCTGCTCACCAAAGTCTTTCTTGTCTAGTAGGAGGATGGCATTCTGTCTAGTCTTTTGTTCTATAGTACAATGAAAATACTCCCATTAAAAGTCATTAAGAAACATGTCAATAGCTATCTTTCTGGGGTGTTTGGTGGTAATTGCTTGAATAATAAGCAACTACTTGGTGTTACAAAGACAGAATATTTTTAATTTTCTTTTTTTTTTTCATTTTAGCAATCACCTAAAAGGTACAGCAGTTTTAAGGCCGTTTTTTAAAAGGGGGCTAATTTTGAAAAATTTCATATAGCTGAATATCCCCATCAGATATACACCATCAGATGGCGTATTTGTGAAGTATTAACCGAAATGAAATAAAGATTCAAAAGGACAGCTGAGAAATTTGACAAACCTCCAACATTATGGCGTCAAGGCCTACACAAGTGAGTTTCTTTGATATCTGTAACAAAGGTGTGATTGTTAGTGTGTTCTAGACTCTGTGGCTGTGATATGAGTGCTTTTAATTTTCCATTGGTTTTTAAAATCTTTTTTTTTCCTCTTTAAATGGGAGATCAATCTTAGGACGTATTGTCAGTGCTTTGTAGTCTCGCGAGCATCGAGTGCATGTACAGTGACATTTCCACACAACTTACCACTACTCATACTGTAGCAACTGTGTGCTCTGCTCTGCAAAATCTTTCTGCCTGCTCCATTACTTTCAGTCCGGCTTCTCTCCCCACTCTCAGCACAGAGCCACTCAGCATCGCTCCATTTCACTTCTGTTCAAGTACAACGTGTGGGAGTGGGAGAACATACATTATGTTTTTGATTTGTTTGAAAAAAATACTGTTCTCCTTTTAACAGTTCATTTACTGTTCAGAACTATATATCTCAAGCCGCAGCTGCAGTTTTCTAATAGGCAGAAATCTTACTTTCTGGGGCATTACCTCTTAATTTTATCCTGGGCCCAGTCACCAAAATAAAATACCATTCCTCTACCACAGCTACGAATATTGTGTAAAAAACAATAGAAATGTTCATGTTTGGATATTGCAGCAATAAGCTTTTGTTTTCAATTACCTGATCTGCTTGTTGGTTTAGAATTCTTTCCTAAGCCAGTCTAGAGTGTCAAAAATATTCTACTTCAAAGAGTACTGTTTCTTAATACAGTATGTCACACAAACGTTTACACATTGTGTTTACTCTTATTTATGCCTAAACAACTCTTAATATTCGATACATTTATGATGAAATTCTACAGGTGGCAATGACACCACATCATGAACACTCACACCGAGCGGTTTGCTTGAGCAGAGTTTCGGCTGCTTACTGTACAGTACATTCCAAGCATCACACCTGAATGAGGGCAGCTCTCAATCTCAGAAACTGCTACAGGGATGATATGAATTACCTATTACAGTTGTTTGATAGCTGAGAGCAAGTCTACAAATCTGCCAAATAGATAGATAGTCAATTATTCAATTAGTCTGTGATGAAGACCTCTGTTGGATTAGAAACAAGAAGACAAAGCCACTGGGAGCCACTTCCCTATTTCACCCTAGTATGAAACCTACAGATTCCAAGAACAGTATGAACATCTGAAACAACTTTGCAAAAACCTTGAAAAGTGTGGTATATGATCTTAAATAGTCCTGTATAAAACAAATGAAAATAATCCCAGGATTCTGCTGTTATTTAACCAGTTACAACAAATTTAACTCCAGAGAAGTGTAGTTTATATCAACAGTTTGAGTTCATTGCTAGTTTAAATCTGTATGTCAATCTCCTACCTTTGTTTTGGGAGAACTTTAAAAGCACTTTTGATTTTTTAAATGAGAAAAGGAAACATGCACGTTTTCCTAAGGTTATTACATTTTTTCATTGCTCTTATAGCACTGGACTGATATACTGTAGATGATGAAAATGATTGATAGCAATAAATTAATTTGAGTGTTTAGTCTATTTTAGGAATAAGGTCAGGATATTCTTTTAACTTATACTATACATTTAATCCCACCTTTATTTCAGCTTCAGGTAAACAGTATTTCATGAAATACATAAAAAGATACCATGAAATCTGTCCTCGATAATCACTACGTGATTCAGTACCTCCACAGCTCCTTCCTGAGTTTGTTAAATGGTTTATGCAAACTGAATTAACCAAATCCCTTTCAGGTGAAATACAGTCATTACAGCTGGGGAAGGACATCATCACAATACCCCTTGTGTGGGACAGGACCCCATCACATCACCCGGCTCCTCTCTTGCCCTGTGGCTCTGGCTGGTCTGACAGACTAGCTTGTTGCCACTTTGCATGTCACTTGCCCTGCACTGGAATTGTCTTACCTTGTCTTTGAATTACCAGGTAAGTAATCTCCTGAACTCTGATTGACCCACTGCCACTGGCTTGTATTTGTCAATGGGCCTTTCTGGTGATACCCTTCGTACCTGAGATCATGTTGATCCTAACAAAATGCTGCGATTCTAGTTTAGTCTTCTTATTACCCTTAAAATGAGACACACTCTTATGTTTAAATGGAACAAAGTGCTCCTCCTGTGCCAAGTCCCAACAACAATCGTATCATGAAAACGTATTTGTGTTTTCATCTACAATAAAAGCCAGTCAGGAATTTGACTGCCTATCTTAATTTGCGAAACAAAGAGATTATCTCTGCCAAAACAAAAATCAAGCCCCTTCATTAAATTCGATTGGAAATGATCACAGTTGAGATTTACAAAAATATAAGGTCAGAATTGATAAACTATATAAATATATAGTTATAAACTGAATATGTTCTGAGCAGAGGAAGCAGCAAAGATGTACAGCCATATTGAACAAGATATTAGGGAAACTTTAACCACCTAATATTTCAAACAGTTCAATTTGTACTTATTATTCATTTATTTGACTGACAGTTTTATTCATACTTACATATTTACCCATTTATATAGCTGAATATATTAACAGGTGAAATACCTTTCTCAGGGGTATAATTGCGGTGCCTTATTTGGATTAGAACACACATGTTGCTCGCAACTAATCAAGCTCTGTTGTTGAAATGCAGCCATTCATCAACATCTGGAACTTTCCTAAATCACAAAAAACGTATGTGTTGAAGAGACATGGAGTTTCACAACCTTCCACCTTTCAGTCCAAACTCTACAAAAATCTATCTTTATGAGTTCAAACTCTCCTCTCCACAAATTACAACAGAGCTGTTTGCAGAAGCACATGCAGAGGGGACAGAGGGGCACAAACTGGCTGTTCTGGCCAAATGGCCTCCTCTGATATGTTCCCGTTCATCAAATGTTTTCTGCACAGTATGACATTGCACAAGGAGGACAGAAAACAAAAATCCTCAGATGGAGAAATGGTCCAAGGCCCAGAGATTACCTCCCGATGAGTCTTGCAAAGTCAACACTTTCTAAAATCTTCTACTGTCTGTATCTGAACGTGGGAGACACAGGCTTCCTTGATGTTATTCGCCGGTGTCTGCATTCTGATTCGGTGACAGCTGACGAGCTGATGAGGTCATTGGCTGTACAAGCGCTCATTTAAAAACAGACATGACAGCGGGACGAGGGTTAGTTGGGTCTATCAGAGCTGTCAATCAATTAATGACAATTATTGGGCGAGGACGCCCGGGGGAAGCGGAAGCAGGAATGAAAATGACCGTGCAGGAATGACACTGGGGAGAGGAGAAATTAAGGAGATTGGGAAATAATGACAGCACAAGAGTGAAATAACCAGCCCACACAGGCAGAGATTTGTTTCTGAGAGGTTACACCAAGCGCAGCGTGAGTGTCGAAGGGCACGGTACCAGAGCTATCTGCCCCCGGAGCAGGTAGCTTGCATTCGCTGTCAGCCCTCATGACCCTGGTAACAGTCATAAATCATTGAGCACAGGATGCAGAAAAACCGAGGAATGTGTTACCACGCAACATGGCTTCTTTAAGTAACTTTAACAGGCTGACAGTACAGTGTCCTCCAAGACTTACACCAGCTTCTTTCATTGAACTGTATCTCCTTACACATCCAAACAACTCGACTAGAAAAGACAGCACACTATCAGCTTGTCAAAGGGGCAATATATCTTAGTACAATACAAGCACTTATAGTTCGACTGCCATCACACCTGCAGTGACTTCACTTTGTATAAAGTAGTTATCCATCACTATAAAATGTGCACGAAAAGTTATAAAGTGAAGTGTCTATCTTTTTAAATCTTTTTAAATTTACATGCAATCTTACAGTTTGTAAGCTGTTCCTTCTTTTATGTGAAGTGACTAAAATATCACAAGAGCGGTGTCATAATTACTACCAGCAATACCACATACAGTATGTAACTTGCTGGACTTATTTAAAAAGAACTTTAAAAGGAAGTTTTTGTCCACTTTTGCTAGAAATGCACTCTTTAAAATAGATAAAGTTTCTTTAATAACTGGAAATGATCGGATTTTAGTTGTGAAAGAATTGTTTTTGGGGCTCCAACAGATATGGACAATTCAAGTGAGAAGGCTTGTGGTACATCTTAATGAACGAAGAGTAACAATAAGTTCCCTATTTCTCTGAGAACGAAAGGCTGAACGGGGACTGAACGGGGGGAAAATGAAAGTTAAATATGGACAAGGCATGAGCAGAGAGACTCTGACAAATATTCTCCTTAAAAAAGAGAGAGAGAAAGAGAGGGAGGGGAAAAAGGGAGGGAGAGAAAGCGTTTGAAATTCTCCAGCTGGCATGCTTTAATTTGCCACCATTCTAATTAAAATGCAAATTAAATTTATAATTAGCAACCACAGTATCCGAGATGCCACCTTGTGTGCAGTACAAACATATGGGACAGCAGAGGTGTGGGCAAGGTTTCTCTGTAGTGAGGAGGGAAGGAGAAAAGTTCGCCCTTTGTAGGGCACTGCCCTCTTAGCAGTCTGGGTCCCGGGACGTCAAGGGGATCCCTGCGGATCAGTGTGGCTTCCACAGCTACCGCCACCACCTCACCCCCACTGGGGAAAGGCAAGGAGAGATGCTGCTGAGTTTACTCTGCTTGTCAGGGCGAGAGTCAAAGGTCACTCCGCCATGTCACCACAGCTCCACAGAGGTGGTGGAGTTGGTGTTAGGGGTCACCTATTTCCATCGAAAGGTCCCTGACCAAAATTAACCTTCCCAGCTCCCAGATAATTAATTTTAAGTTTGATGGAGAATCACAGAAAATAAGTTTTTGGAACTGGTATGCTTTTCACACAGAAGAGGAGGACATGGTGGGTTTGGAGAAAGCCATTTCAAAGACGCCTGTAGTTTCACTTAATAAGAGAATGTCTAGCTCAAGTACAAGCTTGACAAGCTGACAAGTTAACTTATTCACATTAAAAACTAAAATTGTAGAGATGTCTAGTATTATATTGCAACATGTATCATTTTGACTTATATTTTACAAAAAATACTTTCAGGGGACAAACTGTGCTGATACTGTGCTGATTTTTTGCATCACGTGCCCTTTAAAAGTATATGTGCAGAACAATGAATGTAAAACAAAATATATGTTAGTAACCCTCCTGTTGTGGTATTTCACTCCAAGCATTCAAAAAATAAAAGAAAAGATAGTTATTTGTAAGGTTCCATTTCAAAGGTCATCTTCATTAAGCCTTGATTTCTGTGGAAAACAGATGGAGAGCTTTGAAAACAACTAATGATAGGATGAGGATGCTGATTTATAAATTAGTTTCTAAATATTTTAAACCCACGTGTGAAAGCCATATTGACGTGTGCAGAAGGAGCCAGGCCCGGTCCAAATTATTAATTCCGCAACTAATTACCTGTCGTGTTCAAGTGAACAGAAGAAGGCTCACAAGGTCAATATTTCACCTTCTTAAAGGTGACACCAGGGCTCCATGCTGACACTGAAGTGGCGGCATCAATTTTGCGTCAGTCCATGTCAGGGCTGGAAGGAAGGGTCAAGCTCATAGAGCGTCAAAGAAAAATCCTCCTTCAATTCCCTTTTTTTAATTCAAGAGTGTTTGGTGACAACCAGATGCCCAGGATTCAAAGGCTGAAGGGTTCAAAAGCATGCTCCTTGCGCCCTGGCGTTCTTTGAAGAGGACTGGGAGGAAGAAGATAAATGACTTCTCCCACAGTCGCTTCAAGTCGTACACTTTTTCCTCTCCTCAGAAGATATTTTTAACTCCTACTGCATGTACATGTCGACCTAAAGGCCCTGACTTATCTCCTTAACCTGGAGGGTCACCCCGCAACCCACTCTGCAGTGTTCTATAGCTACTTTGACGTGGCTTGTGTCAAAAAGGACACATGTAACATTTCTCAAATTTTGCAGGAGGTGCCACTCACAGCTCTGCTGAGGGCTGTGATCTAGGAATTCCCCTGAAAAGGGTCATGTAAAAGAAGTTTAACAGTTTATGAGTCCCAACAAAGCTTGTTGCCTATTAATACTGAAATAAATTAAAATAACCAACCATGAAGATGTTTTTCTGTGATTGTTTTTAGGACCTACTGCAAACAGCTGACAACCTTGGGAGTTGTCTTATATTTAACATCAGCACCATGCACTCATTCCCTTAAATGTCAACTTTAGACAAACATTTTCTGCAGTCGTGTCAAAAATGCAAGAATGAACACTTCTATGGCTAACAGATGTCTTTGATGGCAATTGGAATTTTAATCCTTATAGTTCTATGCAATGTTCATATTCACCAACACTAGACACAAGCTGAACAGAAAATATTAAGAGCTTTTTATACCTGTGCAAAATGTGAAAGTTAATGTGAAGGGCCCAGATCAAACCAAACCGAAAGAGAGTTTAATCCTAGAGACTATTCTGGCAATAAACCTGTAAAAATCATCCTTATAATTATATTTTCCACAGTAATGCATTTAGAGAGACTGTAAGCCATTCTTTTGGCCTGTTGGGAAAGATGATGATTTTACTGAGTGTGGCGATTTTTCATTGCGACATGGGTCCCCATCTTTTAGAAGTCAAAAGGAAAAACTAAAATTTCACCCCATCGTTTCATCAAAGCTCTATAAGCAGGAAATATCCCAGACTGTGAACAAATACATGAGAGTCAAAATGATGTATGGTTGAGAACAGAAGCAGATTCTACATTGGGACAAAAACCCTGGTCCCCCTGCCACACAATCTTCACATTGTTTCCTTTTTTTCCAGCTATCACCCTAGTAGCTGTATCATAGTGCCACCTGTTGCCCCCAGTTAATTATGCTGAGGAGCTACTCATAAATCATAACACTCCGCAATTAATCAAGCTGTCAGCTCCCAGGTCAGGGGTCGTGCGTGGAAAGTTAAAGGTCACCAGCGGGGTGTGAAGGGTCACGGTTGTGTGGCATCTCTCATTGTCAAGTGGTGTCAGGAGAAGAGCCAGTTTGAACAAAGGAGAAATCAAAGTCCAGGGGGAGAGAAAAAAAACAAGTAGACCAGGCCCAGGGAGCTGCTGTAGGGTCCACAGCACAAAGCCAATCAAATTGACCTGTCATTACATCAAGGGCTTTGCCAGTCTGCCTGCCACATTATCGCAAACCACCAAGCCTTTCAGCTGACAGAGTTTCCCCTACACTACCCGGCTCCTGATACTTCATTTACATACGATACAGTGTAGATGATTCATTTAGTCTCCATTCATTTCTTTCTCTAAAGATATCACTTTAGGTGCTTACGGTTTGTTAGAAAGAAGGACAGTGCCCCCACAGCTGAAAAAATAAAGAGAAAACCTGTTCTCTACAATGACGTAGTTCCTACTTCGGTTAATCAATCACTCTCTTTAACAACCCGAGTGTAATGAAAAGAAAGCTGTATTGAATTAAACAGGACCAACTTAAATTCAATATTTACTTTTTACACGAGCCGTGTGTGAGGTTTTGAAATACCCTTCCACCAATCCCCAGAACAAGACAGTGCGGAGCTGTAGTGAGATCTTTATCAAGCCTATTTATTTTAGTTTCAGCCAAGCAAGTTGTTCTGCTTAAACTTTATCTCGGAAAAGACGCTTTCTCAAAAAACTGCAGCCTTCGCTTTAATCACTTTCTTCCTTACGTTACAAAATGCTATCAAAGCCTTACAGCACACAGACCTCAAGCAACAGCCTTTTGCTTTCTAAATACATTTTCCTGTGACACACACATACCATGGCAATTCAAACAGCACTGTAGGATGATGGGAAATCTGAGTGGTCATGGAGGAAGAAGATCGCATTGTGACAGTACTGGCCCTTGTTTTCTATCCTTTCAAATGCTGCTTCTCCAGCAGCCTGGGTTTGTATCAGGATTAGTGGAACAACAGCTGCAGATGGTCAGCCTCAGCTCAGTTCTCAGTGAAATTTGCCCGCATCACAAAAACACACACAATGTACTTCTGCAGAATTTGGCACAGTTTCTTAGCAGTGCTGCTGGATCAAGCCTCATTTCTGTGCCATGCTTAGGTGAGGCCAGAGGTGTTCTTATAGAGCAGTGAGAGATAAAGGCCCTGCAGACTGCCACTGCCAGTACCCTCGTCCCTCACTCATGAACATCTGATTGTTTTAAGCAAAATTTAATGCAATAAAGATGTGTGATTTGATATTGCACCCTCATGCACGGACTCCAAAAGAAACAAGTAAATTGTAACAAAAATGAAACCACTACATGTGGGATCCTGGCCACAAACTAGGCTTTTTTGACAATTTAATTTATATTCTTCCTGAAAGTGATCCTTGGAGAATAAATACTTTCAGAAGCACTGGTGCATTAAAAAAAAATTTTTTATATGATAGCTGCTCACATTGTAAATAGCTCCAAGCTCACCTTTGCCTTTGAATTATCTTTACACAGTGGATTCGGAGTTCGTCCACTCTAATATTAAGGTCTGATTATGTTCGCCTCCAGTTAGGCCTGAACCTACTTTCTCCTGTCAAAACTACAGTCTTAATGTTCAGCATCCAATCTGCCCCATCCAGGAAGATACCTTATCCTTTTAATGTTCCAGTTCAATCAGCAGTTCTTAACACTTTCAACAGTGCAGAACAGGCTCTGGCAAATAGCGACTGTGACGTCCAAGAGAATCACTGAATCACTGAGGTTGGGCAATGAAAAAAACAGCTTAAATATTATTAATGTTATAATTGTAGAGATAAGAATGTTCACGAGCACATAGTTTAATATTATCATTACAAAATAAATAAATTTTCCAGGAGTAGTGATAAAGTGTCCCTAGATATTGCCCACAGGCGTATTTTCTTGTTCCTGTGCCATGCTACCACCTCTGTTTAGCATGTAGGCTCTAGCTGTTGATAGGTGTCTGCACACACCCTAAGGGCTCTGGGATACGTGTTCGTACAAAATAGAGACAGACGCCTGAGGGGTTTTGGTTAGGCTAATAGAGGAAGGTGCGAACGTATTCTCATACCTGCAGATGGGGGTCCTGTTTCTGCCTGCGACAAGGGGAGTTTGAACTTCAGCTGAAAAGAACAGATTCCACCCCTTATTATTAGGATTAGCAGCACTGTTATTAAAGACCTAATTTCTATTCACTGAAATAATATGAGCAAAGACAAAATGGGTTTCTGCTCATATCACTGTGATTTTTGGTTTGTTTGAACAAAAATGGAAGACAAATTGCCAGCTGACTGATGGTCTTTGCTGTTTCGGATGTCTTTAATAGAAGGGACTATTTTGGGATTTTATTTTTTTGTGAAGGTTCTCAAATACAGTATAATTACATCAAATCTGCAACTTGACATTGGATGGAGATGCCCCTTGGACTGTTGTGGTGTACAATCTTGTAGTCATTACATTGGAAACAAGGTGTTAACTGTGTTTTTTTTAATAGAACCTGAACTTATCTATTGATTAAACATTATTTATACATTACAGCACATGGCACTGACACAAAGAAACCCGTCCTGCTGTTGGTATACAGAAGAAAGGCCTTTTCTGGGTTCCGTGATTGTCCTGGACCTCGGATCAATAACCTTCTCCAGCTACTAAAAGGCATTTCAGATTCGCACAATACATACACCTCCGACAGCACAGCATCTTCCCACACAGATATACTATGGCGGAGCACTGCAACAT
This sequence comes from Atractosteus spatula, assembly GCF_055471065.1. Classification (NCBI taxonomy): domain Eukaryota; kingdom Metazoa; phylum Chordata; class Actinopteri; order Semionotiformes; family Lepisosteidae; genus Atractosteus; species Atractosteus spatula. The sequence goes on from NC_142712.1 coordinate 56,317,472, forward strand.
ATGTTTGCATGAACTTTGAGATCTGAAAAACTACATGGGGAAATGTGCTTTGGAAATATTTATACCAGGATCGATCCCTTGCCTGGAACAAGCAACTGCTTATGTATGTGTTTGTCTGAGAAAATGCTATGGGCTTTTCTCTAGACTGCTACCTTTGTCTGACATTTCTTCTTGTCAGCGAAGCCCATGTCTTTGACAGCTAACAGTGCCATTCGGTGGGGTTAAGAACAGGCAGTCCAGAAGGCATTTCACAGTGACCCAGAAACAGTTAGTGAAATGACCAGCATAGGTCGCACAAGTACAACTTGTTAAAATACCAGTACTCTCCATCTTCTCTGGAAGGAAATTACTGCTGCTCTGTGTTAAGTTAATACTTTGTTTCTACATTGAGAAACAGTGGGAAAAGAGCAACACACTGTTTTCACATTAGGCACTTTAGAAGTTATGGGGAAGATTGCTTGGCTGAGCTCTTTTGCTTTTCTGGTAACTGTGTTGTTAAGATGGGGAAGAAGGAATTTACATTATTTCTCCACCTGCTATTTTGTTGAAAAATTACTATATTGCAGAAATGACCAAGGGCTCTTTCACCTTACAGCACCATTCAGCACACCAACACAGTGGCTCATGGTCTCCATAATTCCTGTGATCACTGCATTAGCGGACATCTATTAACTAGCAGAGTTGTCCCATAAGTAATACAGTTTTTTTTTTTGCACTGTCTAAGTCTTAATTATTTTATAATCAACAATTCTAATAAAAATGTCCAATTTTTTCAAACCATGCTCTTTTATTATCATGTTACTTATTTTTTAATCTAATTTCAGGGACAGGGTAAGCAAGCAGCTAGAGTTGAGTGCAGTGCAAGGCATGACAGTCCATTAAAGGACTGCCTGAAGCATTCTCAGACTTGCCAGTTAGTACTATAGAAGTTTAAGTTAGTACCAGCTTCTTTACTGGTAGATCGATGCATGACATAATTTACATCAGTCTAGCTCCATAACAAAAACTACTCTTGCTGAGGATCAGACAAGAAACTTATTGTTTTTTTATGCAACAGGGGGCAAGTTCAAGCCTCTGTAACTTGTGTACGACTAAATACCTATTCTAAAGCCATGTGACAACCATCAATTCTGCTAATCCCGGCATCAATAACAATACGAATAAGAACAAGAATAAGCAGAAACATAAGAGTGATATTATTATTCTATGTCGAGTTTCTTTATATCATGCCCTCTCACTGCACTTCACAGTGGAGCTAACAAACCAGCAGTACTAGGTAGAAATATGGAACATGAGATGTATGATACATACAGTATCATCTTTCCTATGACAGGTTTGGCAGTCCCTGTAGTCAAAATATTAATCCTGAGAAAGGGCAATTGGGTGTTTATTGGTAGGCAGCTAGTACCGAAATGGATCATCATTAGTTTGCCCACATTGTTTTATGGTCCCTTCTTTTTCCATGATATCTCTATAATTATAAAGGAACAAAAATCTTACATTTCAGTCATTCAGTCTACGGGCTTCAGGGAAGTAGTTAAATCAGTCCTGTGACATTTCCAATTTAAATAGGGTGTTTCATAACTATCTTCAAGAGATGTGGGGGGGGGGGCAGGGATGGGGTCTGCAAATCCATACTCTCAGCACCCACCCACACAGTGCATGTAGGGTCAATCATGGATGGCAATTATTACTCCTATAGAGCTTAGATTTTAATATACTGTACATCAGGCCTGAACTCTGCACATCAATCAGCATGTTCTCTCTGTTTTTCGTTTAAATTAGCAATCCTGCATGACATTTCAGACTTCCAAGAGTATTCTCTTGCCTTTTAAACTCCACTTCCTTAGTAGTGGTGTGGAATCCAATTCACTCTGCCTTGGTCGCTGCTGAGCAGATAGTTAGAGCAGAGGGCATTCGAGTCGTCCAGTCCCCTCTGAACTAGCCCAGCTAGTGCATGGATAGCAATACAGCTGAAACAGCTTCTGCTTTCTGATGATGATTTTGGATTTAAGGCATATAGCTGTGTGTGTTTATGTATTAGTATTCACAATTAACATTTTATTGATAATGTACTGTATATAACAAGAATATAATATAACAAGAATTTCCAGATGCATCCTAAAGGAGTTTTGCCATCTACATTATTCCTAATGGGTGTTTTTTCCTATTGTATTTTAAAATTCTAGATGTCAGTATATAAATAATGACTAATATTTGTACTGAAATACACTGAGATTTGATGACAATGAAGCAAGACCATAGACACATCAGGTTTATAGACGAGCAGGCCATTCAGCTTGTTTGGTAATTAGCTTGAATATAGGAACCAATAACATTTGCTGTAATTTTAATGCCTCTCATTATATGAACAATATTATTTAGCAATACAGTTATAAAAAGCAATCTCTTTTGTCACATTCCAGTCAATTCAGGATTGCTTATTATTCTCTTTCAGCAAAATGTTTCCTGTTTCATTTTGTTTTTAAGTTTTCTTTTAAAATCATTCACACGTTTTTTTTTTCAGATTATTATTTGTACAGTAATTATTATCTATTGTTTTTATTTTTATTTTCAGAATATTTATTTTGGAATAGTGTATTATGCTTTATCGTGGAATTACACAAAGACACTAACAAAAAGTAATCATCCCAGGGTGAACAGCACTAATTAAGAAACCACAAGATTACTCAAAATTAAAAATGCAAGAATTGTGAAAACAATATAACCTTATAAATTTTGCAAATGCCACAAAGCTGAAATACTTTAATGTTATTCTACAGACCAGAGCATCCCTATGATATACAGGTAAAACCTAATTTGCACATTTTGCTTGCATACTCCAAGACTCTGTATTGTGAAAGGATATACAAAACTCATATTTCCTTTAGTAAAGTACAGTTAACTGGAGCACTGTTTTCTAAAGAGACAAAGCTCTATGCAAAGAGACACTTTCACTTATAAGACAGATTTTAAAAATGCATGCCCGAGTGGTCTTAAAGCCTGTTTAACAGTTTGATTAAATACTTTAATCAATCACCATCCTGGACTGTTTATTAATCACTTTATCAAGTAGTTGATGCATTGCTGGTTTTAATAGACTCCATTTATTTTGATTTCTCCCCACTTCATCTTATCGAAGGGCTTTCCCAATCAGGACAGATAAAACAAAAAAAAAGCTTCAAGGGACTGTGGGAGCAAAGGAGAAGACACCGAACCACTGCTTCTGCTCTTCATTATCAGGGCAGACCTCGGACTTAACCAATTTATTAAGGAAAAAAGTGTGCTCAGAGCGAATCGTTGGTAAGCCACACAGCTTAGCTCAGATAAACAAGGGCCATTCGTTTGGTTTCACACCTGACACCCCTGTGATATACGATCCTAATAAAATTAATCCTTTCTTTTTTTTCTCCCTTGTGCATTTTGTTTCTAATATTCCACCCTGGGGACCTCCACACCCTCTCACTCACCTGCCCTGCGCAAGCAGGGCTCTGCGGAGATGCTAATGAAGGCAAGAGATAATATGACACACTGCCTAAACAAAATACAACAGCCATCTTTTTTACTTTGCCAGTGTGTTTAAAGCGTCTCCATTTTTCATGGTATTAAATACAGTATACAGCATGCATACAGTACTGCACTGGATGTGCACAAGTGTCTTTACAACTGCTGTTCTTACTCTACACTTCATTGTCTGTAGATTTTAATCCTGTCGATAGAACTCTATTCTCAGGACCTAATGGTGGGGTTTTCCTAAGCATTGCAGTTGATTTTCATATTTCTACACTAATTTCCTCATTATTAGGGGCGTAATGTGTAAAGATACAGGAACTGTTCTTAAACAAATGCAGGTCCTTCTGTCTCAATACACTGTATAGATTGCTTAAAGACCAGGTTAGATTACAGTGCAAAGTGAATCTGCAATGTGTTTATTTCAAGGTTAAATATAGCTAACCAATATAATTCCCGAATCCATGCATTTCAGCAGTTTGATGGAGGTTTAATAATGTATTTACTGGACATGCTAATCTTTACATTAATTTGTGCTTTAAAGGCAATGCTAGATGTTGCAAAAATAACCAAATAACCAGTATGATACACTTGTAATCCAACTAGAAACAGTTGCATTACACAGCAGCATGTAAACTTAGTTTCCAGTGTAATTGTTCTAGATCTTCTTTAACTTCTATTTGGATGATAGGAAGCTTATTCTATAAAAGAAGCATTAGTGTGATTTTGCTGGGAGGACCAAACAATCCTTCTCTTTGTAACACCTGGGGGCTTCATTCTATCTACTGTCTGTTCCATGCGCCTTTTTTTCAATTGATCTGGAAAACAAAGGGATTTTTGTAGCAGTTTTCTCATCCGAAAGCTTCAATAGACTTTTATTTCTGTAATTCTTCCTTCATTTTTTTTCTTTAAAAAAAAGCCTGGGTATAATTTTTAAAGTAGCTGTTGAACTTTTCATGGTCTGGTCAGAAATGGCCACAATTAGCAAACAATCCATCCTTTTTTTTTCTATTCAGCACCCCCCTTTCCTCACAATCGCCCCCATCCCTTACACCCCTTTCCATGCCTCTCTCTCCCGTACTGTGCTTTGCCAGATCATCTCTCTCAGTTGTGTGCTAAAAAGCTATTGTTTGAACCACTGCCTCTGTCCCTCTCACCAGCCGCCAGTGAAAGAGGAAGAACACACAGTGTTCGAATGCTGAATAGAAAATTGCACTTAAGTGGCCTTTTCTCCCCCATCACACCCCCCTTCTCCTGACAAGAAGGGCTGTAAGGAGGGCTGGAGGGGGTAGTCTGGGGCAGTGGCAAACCTGAAAGCTGCCATACATTTGCAGCACTCTCGAAAAACAAGCATTTCACACCTGAAGCCTTTTTACATGGGCCGAGAAGCATCCCCTTCATGCCACTTAATTGGCTATTGCTTCAGAGCTTGTTGAGTGAGCCCATTATGTCAGGCCTACTCCGCGACAAGCAGCCAAGTATGTCAAATGAAAAGGGTCCTTCTCCCAGATGGGCCCAGCGGTATTAAAAACTGCCAGATCACTTTTTGTTGTTGACTGACAGAGAGGAGATGTAATTCAGATGTAGACACAACATCTTCTGATACTTCACTGGAAAAAAAAAAGAAAAAAGGAAAGGCGCAAGCACAATATGCTTGTGAAATGTGTGTATTTCTAAAGCAATTCTGGAGGGTCATTTTGTCTAACCTTCATTAGTTCTAAATAAGTGCTATTGTGTGCCCCATGATAATAGCAGTGCTTTTGTGCTGCACTACCTGTCCATATGCCGAGGCTGAGCAAGGCCTGCCTGAGCCAAGCTGCTCCATGCGGTTAGCAAAAGCACGGAGCGATTCAGAAGCTGTGGGTTGCGCCCTGCATCCTTCCACTGCACCAGTCCATGATAAAGCCCCTGCTCTTTCTCTCCTGTCAACGGATCATTTCAGGTTTCATTTGCCTGTTGGCTCAGAACTGGCCCGCTCACCGGTTTCAGTGCTGGAAAAGAAACAAACGCATATACTGTAATGACACATAACCTTTCGTGTAGCTTGCTCTGTTTGAACCTTTTCTAATGCTACTTGAAAGACCAAAGCTTCCACCCGTCTCCAGTTTGTGTCTGTGTTTTGCTAAGAGATTCGCATCTACCGAAGCTGTCGCCAGTTTCAACACTTCCCAAAACCTGGAAGGATCTGAGGATACAAAATGCACCTAAAAGTCCACTGCAGATTTTATTTTAGAAAACGCATAGGGATTGCATTACATTTTAGCCACAATCAATGGCGTCTCTCTTAACACCTACCAAACTGGAGGAAAATGCTTTTTAATTTTTGTCACATAGGGCAGAATTTTTAAATACGCAATACTTCTTCTCACATTGACGAAAAACAAGGGAAAAACACTCACCACCATACTGCCTGGATACGATTCAAGCAAATGTTTCCTTTGACCTTTTTTTCACAATTGCAGTTTCGCTGGTGTCTGGATCAGGGAGGGATCTGTTTCTGGGAAGAAAGCGACATACCCGGTCACGTCCCTGTCCCAGCATCTCGCTTGTCTCTAACCTCTTATTTCCCTTACTGCTTTATCGCTGAGCCATCTGCTACACTCATGTATTGCTCCCCACAGTCGCCTCAGGGTTCATGCGCCTTCAGTAGCACTACTTTTGGGGCAAACTGACTCAATAGGCTGCTGTGGGGACGAGAGTTAAAATAGGTGCTAAATCCCAGGGCTCCTTGTGAGGATGAGAGCATTGTCTTGTGCAGAGGCTCATGGGAAACACACACAGCAAAAGTGATTATGTTCCAGAGCTGCCAAGATTGCATGAGAGCACAACGCTTAAAGTTTAATGATTTCCTTGTTTCGTCTTTTAATGAGTTAACCTTTTCTTTCAATGGCCGGAGAGGACTAGAGTCACAGTAGTTAACAGCTTAATAGAAGAAAATTATCATAAGAAAAACACTTCCATGGTATTGCTGTCATAAGACAATACCGCCTGTCCTAGGGTAGAGAATTATCTATGGAACACTGTCGGTTTTAGCTGAAGTTGTAATTACCACTACTCCAGCTCTGCTGTGTGGGCTTCACAGTTCAACGGGCATCGCTCGTTTTAGAAACCAGGCCTGTCAAACTTCAAACCTTAACAAACCTCTTTTTTGCTGTTGTAGACAAATTCAATATCGGGCACGCATGAACCAATTGTTCATGCTCTTGTACAAGACGGGCAGGACAACCAGAAGGAACACAAAACCAGCTTCCCAAACACAGCTGCCATGTGAGCTGTTCATGCTATATGGCAAATCTGTTGCAGTTTTTTTTATTACTTAGCTGATTTTTCCATCCAAATACCTACAGTATATACAGAGTGGGGCATTTTTCTGAAGCAATTTGAGGGAATTACCTTTCTCAATGGTGCAATAGCAGGTCCCTATTGCAGATCTGAACCTACAGTGTAGTGTTCCATTTCCAAATCCAGAGCCCTCATCACTGCTCCACAGTGCTGTCTTGTTGCTGGCATGGTAAAATTTATGAATCCATTTTTGCATCAATCCCAAAATATATATCAAAATCATCAACACCAATTTTTAGCAGACAACCAAAGAAACAGGTCTTTTTCAGCTTTATCAAACCTGTATGTTGAGCACAGATACAAGGACAATGCTTTGCAACAAAGATTATTGCTGAAAGTGTCTGTAACTCATTCAAAGTATGCGAGCATTTCCCCCGAATTTATACTTAGTGAAATGAAGTTGTGAATTCAAAATGGAAAGCCCTATGAGCAAAATGTTAACTAATGAATAAAATTAGTTTAGTATTTACCCAAAATGCAGTGACTTACATTCATTGACAGCCTTCTATATAAAGCAACTTTACTGCTTTAAGCAGTAAAATAGCCATTAGCCCCAGTTGCAACATCCCCGGCTCCCCCTCCAAATGTGAAGAACATGTGAAGGCAAAGAACTAATTATGCCTTGCACATTCTCCCCACATGCCAGTTGCCCTTTTTGCGCAAGTAGAGATCCAGCACCTGAATATAGCTTAAACAGGTTATTGCACAAATTATCTTCTATATTTAGTCTCACACCTCAGCTGGCTACCAGAGCTGCGCCGCAAGAACTCAAGTCATCACGTTCTGCTGTTCTACTTCTGCAGAGCCTTCAAAGCTGATTAGCCAGTTTCAAACACCTCGTCACCAAAACCTGCACTTTCAGCAATATCCGACTTGGGGATTTTTCACAGAGTCACCAGGAGTTTAAACATTCTGGTGTCTCCAAGTGCTGCAGCTCTGTGCTGCAAGAAAATTAAAAATCAGGCACTTTAAGAGCCTAATTAAAATGAAATTCACTTGGCAATAAAATTACAGAGTTAGTAACTAAACAAAAAGCCGATCTAGTTTTTTATGTCAGCACCTCCAGAAAGAGAGTTGGGGGGCATTCTTCTCAAAAGAATGGCCCCAAGGAAGTACTGCTTGGGGAAGCACCCTAGGAGAGCTCAGTCCAATACTTTCTGATCTGTAAGCCGAAGGAGTTCTGTAGGACTGGTCTTGGGAGCTTGTCATTCTCATAATCATGCGGCTGTTGGCAATAAAGGAAAAGCAACTATGCTGATAAAAATGGTTGATAAATCATATCTTTTAGCCACCCACCATCTAATGCTATTTTTTGCAATTCATGCATGCATTCATCAGTGCACAACAGCCCAGTTGTCAACTGACAGGAGTCTCCCAGATGTTGTGCAAGGATGGGAATTACAATCAGAAGTCTAATCATCGAGGACTGCAGCTGAGATGAGCTGGGGCAGGGACATATCATGAGACATGTCTTCGAGACATGGAATAAAAAAATCTACAAAGAAAACCGGTGTATCCTCTACACCTCTGAATGTCTCTCAAGATATTATGTTCTGAACCAGGAAATAAAACTATTGTGCCTTTTCATTGTATTCTGGACCCAGTTAATGGGATAAAAGAGTATTGATTAATTGTCCTCTAACAAATATATTCTAACTTAACAGAACTGTAAGCATTACAATTAGAATAAAAGAAAGTGAACACCATGATTCCTATAATAATAATTATAATAATGTCCTATAGTAATGATCTTTAGTATCTATACCCCCTTTCATTTATAAATATGCAAATGCTGCACATAAAAAGTGACATGTTGTAGAACACAGTCCCACTATACAGGCAGTGCATATGTAAGACATACTGTATCAATGCATGAAAAAATGAAATACTGTACATGGAAAGAAAGGTTTCAAGATGTAATTTTAATATAGACTGATCCTTGGGCTTTAGAAAAGTATTTCACAGTCTTGGCACATTATAGAAAATATTGCTCTTTGAACACAGTCTTGACTTAGGAAAATGGTGATACCGCTGTCTGCTTTATAATTTATGTACTTTGTGTAGGTGTGTTGTGCAAGAATATCAAATTGTATTCTAAGGAGCAATTTCTGTCTGTCGCGGAGAAGTTTAAATGGGATGGTGTATATCAGGACAGCCAAGGTTGATGTGGCAGTGGTAATAGTAGGGCTATGTTTGCCCTCCAATTGGCACTAAAACGCCTTCAGTTCCTCTTTCAGATTTAAAATCTTTCAGTGAAAAATAAGACAATGACCAGCTTGACACCTTGTCCCAAAGAAAGCGTGTGTATCAGTGGTCTTTTCTGGTTACTGTAGGAGTCCCAACATGGGTTTAAAATAAGGTTAGGATACATGGCAAGCATTTCAAACGAATCCATTAGCAAGAATAGCACACATCTATTCACAGAAATATACATGAATTCACTCTTGTTAAGAACACCCAGCTTTGGCCTAGATTACATACAGGATTTCACCATACACTATTTTCACTGTTTTATTTGTGGAAATATTGTTGTGTCAGTCAATAATTTTAAAACTACTCAACTCCTTGCAGATGGACAAAGAGGCCCTTTACAGACCACTTTAACAGTAAAAACTGACTTCATCCTTAAGGCTTTGTTACACTCATAAGTCACATCTTGATTCGTGTCCTAAAAATACATAAACAGTGTAAGCATGTAAAGAAAATAATACAGCATTCAATGTTTAGGTCCATTTGAATAATCCATTTGATCACAGACTGTTATTGCATAAAAAACATGTAAGGTGATCTGTTGTGCCCTTCTTGTCAAAATCAATGGATCCCAGTCACATTATTCAGGAATAAGCTGTGCCTCTCCTCTCTGTTGTTTTGTTCATCCATAGCATCCTTGCCACCTTTGCTTAGAAACAGTGTCTCCCATCTGGAGGTCACAGTCACACAGGTCTCTGCCTTCAAGGCTCTGCGGCCCATCTCGCCTCTTTGAGCACAGCTTCCTGCTGAGACACCGAACAGCCAGGGCTCTATGTTACCAGCAATCACAACAGCAGTGCTCCAACCTCTGTGAATTACACGGCAAGGCACTGTCTGCACTTGTGGCAGCTAAGAAGATTGTAGGTAAGGCTAGGAAATCTAAAAAACTAGAAAAGAAGCTAATGTTCAAATCCATCTGAGGAAGGACAAATTACTTTGATGACTTGAGGATCACATACTCCAGATTTGCCCATTTTTCTCAAAATGTTCTATTGGTCTGGGTCTGTGAAATATCATTGAGTCATGATCAAATGCGTGGAGGTTTCGTATGTCTAAAGATCATAGGAAGCAAAAAGATGGAGACAGCCCCCACGGCTTTAAATGCATAAGTGAGTCTCTTCATCTGAAGTCTTAATTCCTACTGCAAACAGGAGATACAAGGAGGGGATGCCCTGAAGTTTTGACACAGGCACGTGAACAAGGTGTTATTCAAACATAGGGTGAATTCCACCCAGTTATAAGATTTCGAAGTGGTCACCTTGGTCAGCCCACTTGCTAGTGGCAAAAAAAGAAACAGCAGAAATAACCCCACGCAGGCTGTTGATGTTCATGACAGGCTTGGGGAGGCTTTCTTCCCCCATCTCTGTGTGGTGGAAAGTAATCTGCTTACATCGTTAGGCTAAGCTTGCTGAAACTAATTACCAGATGTTGTGTCTCTTTTTTTCCCCTTTTTTTGTCTGCGTCTTAAAAGACCCACCGCCATTCTCGCTGCGAGCGCCCCCTCCTCCACTGGCACCTTTTACAAGAAAACCATTTGCAAATAACAACAAATGAAAAAGAAAACTCCTTCCCCCTATTCAGGCAGACCTATCTCGCGCTGTCCACCTCCCTCCTTTCTTATATAGTGCAGTCATGTGTAGGCTAATAACGCGAGCTGAGAAAAATAAAGGAGACGGAGAAAAAAATGAATCAGGGCAATTGGGGTCCCTCAGTCTCATTTGCACTTAGTAGGGTTTTTTAAGGACCTAGTTTAGCTTATCGCATTATTACCCATTTAAAGATAAAAAGTGGCTCCGTGCTTACTGTTGTACTGTATCACGCTCAGTGTGCAAACACAGATTTCATTTCCCCTCCTTTTCGAAATGTTTCAGTGCGCTGGTGTCCTGAATGTGCAGTACAGTATGGGTGGGAACACGGAGGTTATTGCAATCATATTAAAACAGGTGATTTTTCGATGTGAATGCTTTTAGGGGAGGAAAAAAAAGACATACTTGTTAACGCATTATTTTCATTCAGGAAGCTCCCCCCACACAATGTGCATTTGTGCCCAAGGAAGTTAACCTCTAGTGCTTTCTTTGTCAAACATCCATTTAAATGAAATGGCAGCAATAATGCATACAGTTTTTAAAAGTCTATTTATTTCACTTTCTTTGTTCTTGGAAATGAGTGTAATTTCATTAACCTTGCAGCGCCTTGTAGATTATGTTTGTCTGTTGGAATGCACACATCACATCCATGTGTAGTGTGCACAAAAACATGAATAACAGTATACACCACATTGAAATTATACCACATTCAGTTCAATGTCCTTTAATACAAGGAAACCCTGTAGTGGAGAAGAAAAATAATAAATAGCACACATGCTTATTATATTACATGAAGTAGTTTGTATACATTAATACCACAACAAAAAAACTACCTTCTTCACTATATCTGTTGTTTGTTATCTCATGTATGATTATTAGAATTGGCCACAGTAGTGTTGTAAATAACATTATATGTAATAATGTATACATAACTAATGGAGCACAATTAAACTTCATGAATTTCTTTTGAGGTTGATATTTTAATATTTTAAGCAATACTGGTGACATTTTACATTTTAGATCCCAGGCCAATGCTGCAGATGCAAAACTGCATGTTTCATATACAGACACAGTCGGTCATAAAATATCACTTATTTGTCACTTTCTATTATTTGGAAGAACGGTAAATTCCTCTAGAAGTAGAAAAACCACTTTAAATGAAAGATATAATTGTATTCGTTAGTTGTGTTGTTTATGGAATGTTAAGTTATAAAATCTACATTAAATATGAGTATTTTCATCGTCTACCTTGAAACAAAGTGGCATGTTTTCACTTCGGTTTATATTACAAATATTCCGAAGTGTGGTCTTTCATATGAGGCATGGGACGTGCAATCATGTTCGCCACGTAAATTTAACTTTTCTAAAGTCAAATTATTAAAGCATTTCTGCTGCGATGCTCACAACTCTGTCTCGGGCAACAACAGCGCCCTTGTAAGACGTTAAGTGACGTAACTTTTATTTTCGATTATGCGATAAAATAATAAAGGCATAATATGTATTTTAAACTCTATGCCCCGTTAGGGAACCATCATTCCAAACAGAAGGAAAAAAAAACGCTTACACCCTGTTAACATGTCCGCTTTCTTCTTATCAACCTCCTGGAAGCATTTGTGATTCATGGCAGTCATCTAAGTGATAATAAACTCATTCACAATACTAACAAACACGGAGCTCCCAGTTATTTATGAGGTAAATTCAGTGAGACGCCGACCGCAGAACAGGAGGGAGAAAATCAAGATGGTGTTGATTGATAAATTGACAAGTTAATTTACAAGCGGATAATGGGAGTTAGACCCAGAGGGAAGTTAAAGAAATACACAAAGCTCTGCTCCACTTGAGTGCAGCGCCATCTATTTACGGTTTGTAGAATATCAGGAGAATTAAAGGAGTAAGTGTCCTCGAATTCATTTGCTGTGTTAGTCTTCTGGGGTAATTTTGATGCGTAATGGACTTTATTTAAAAAAAAAAACAAATTCCCTTTTTAAGGAGATTTTAGTTCATTTAAATTTTTGCAATTTTGTAAAAGAAATGGCTACGATTATATGATTTTATGAGTTTGTTTCTTTTAACAAATAAGATCATTTTATTATTTTCTTTCTGTAACAAAACAGTTTTATAGTTATAGTTTTAAAAACAGACCATTTTGACAAAGTGTTCGATTTTAACAACAAGAATTTAAAACGATACCTAATATATAAAAAGTAATATATTATATATATAACAAAATTAATTAACTAGCAAATCCATTTTAAATGCTTGCATGTTCTTTTATCTTTTATAAAATTAATTCAAAGCTGAATAACCAATGGGCTTTATTTCAGGTTACAATTTCTAGGACTCCTAAATAAAACATTGAGGTTAATTTTTTGCTCGTGACGGTGATTTAAACTTGGTAAAAAGTTTTTTTTTTAACTTGGCTGACATTTATCTGCAATTCTGTCATTTAAAATATTTACCACGGAGTAAAACCCGTAAGAAACAACACTGAGAAACCTTTCGATTTTTCTAAATATTGACATTGCGACCATGCAATGTTACTCTAGCAAATGTAACATTTCTTAAGGAAAAACGCGGTTAAGGAAGGCTTTTTCAATTAAAAATGCACTACAAGTCTCTATATTTCTATTCAATAATATGACAAAATACAATATTTAAATGTCTAAATAATTATTAGTGGATTGTATTTACTTTTTCTGTTACATATTTACAGTTTTTTATTCATATATGTAATATGTAAATAATCAATTGTATTTCATTACATTTTAATTTTATAATCATTTTAATTTACGTAAAAATGGCATCAAAGATCTTTTCTTTTCCCAATGCTGATGTTTTACTTAATTCGTTATTTCTTTAAGAACCGGTTTTTATTATTTAAATAAATAAAACAGACACTTGCATTGAAAAAAGAAAGGGTAAAAAAAGTGCACTCATGAAGATACACTGAGCTGGGCTCTGCATAGCCTTGAACTAAACTTACCAAAAACTGACATCGATTTATTCACGTAGCAGTATCGAAGAAACAACACGCTCGCTTTGCTTGCCAAAACACGCAGAGTAAAAAAGATTAATGCTTCAATTCCTTCAAACTGACGTGTTGTCGAATTTTTCATTAATACACAAAACATAAGTATAATTCAGATTTTCTGCAGTACTTAATGTGTTTGAAGTTTTTTTTTAAAAAGAAACGTAATTTGCATTAAAATAGAGGCCAACAGCCCCTAGTCCTCCCCATAACCTTAAACCTTTTGGAAGTAAATACAGCACAGCTTCGATAGTACAGTAAAGAGAACTGTAAATACCAACAGTAACTTTAAATGTGTATGAGATAGTACCACAAACATAAACCTGTTATTTACTATTTTACGTTTAACATTGCATTGATAAATCAGTGCAACAAAGTTTTTTTTTAACAAGGCTTAGCCAAAAATACAGTGCACAATTTCTGTATGCAGTACTTCTTTTTACTAAGTAAGCAGGAAAATAAGAGGATTTCAGCTTACAGATTAATTAGAGGGTGTATGTGCTTGTGGAATGGAAGAAAAGGGTTTTCAAAGAGGTAAGAAAAGGTTTCAAAACCTAAAACATATGGTTTTGCTGCCTGTCACTGCAATGTGCAGAGTCTGCACGCCTCCCTAATTAACTGCGAGCCCTTTTTTCTCCCACTCCCCCCTCTATGAATCAGCAGACATCATAATGGAGAGGCAGAATTTCATTAGTCCCAGGGCCTATATTTTTAAGATGGTCGCATTACCATGCACCTTCAACAATTACAAACCTGAACTTTTCCATAGGGTCACTGTACAGTTGGTCTCTCAAGGCATAGAGAACCCTTGGAATGCAGAAAATGCTGCACTCCTCCTGCAGCTAGCTCAAATGCAGGAGACAAGCAACGAAAATGCTGTGTTTAAAATCGACAAAGAGCACTTTCAAGACTGCATGTGTTGTGTTGGCTGTGCTTCGGCCTTTCTTCTCAAAGCCACCCAGTTCTGTGACATAAAAGCACTGTGCAGTTGAAAGCTAAAGGAGTTAAAACTCCAACTGTATTGATGCTGGTGAGCTGTGGCCATCAATACTTAAAAGGCAATAGGATCTGACCCAATTAGTGTATCATTCTGGAGCCTGTGTGTTATACAACTTGCTGAGACCATGATCCCTTCTGGGTTCCTGTGAATTGAATTTGCTGGCTCACAGATCCCTCTGCCGATTTTCCATTTGTGAATTTGTTGGCTGGAAGGCTCCAGCTCTAAGTTCACAGTTTTGAACTTGCTGGCTCCATTCGTTTACTCCAAATCTGCCAGCTTTAAGATCACAGACTACACTGATGTCCATGCTTTGAAAGCTGGTTGTCAGATTTTTTTTTTTCCAGCATGGTAGAGTGACATTTTCTGCTTGTAACTGAGCAGTGATTTGATGGTTACAAACATGATTGTGTGCATGTGTGTAAAATTGAATAAAACCTTTAAAATTGTCTAACTTGACTTGCTTTCTTGATCTTCACTGATCAATTAATGATTTATAATGACACAAAAGCTCTGCCATTGTCTGTACTCATGTTTCCACAGTGATTCCTAGTGGTTCTTCTGCATTTGTTTCTTCTGCTAATGATGGTAACAGTCACAAATAACACTAGGTTAATTGCTTTGAGGCTGAACTAAATTTACTGAGAGGTATTAAAATGCATTAAATGAGTATCGGAAGTAATAGCATTCGCTATGTTTTTAATGTTTTGATTATATATATTAATATGAAATATTAACAATACTTAAAAAGAAAAGAATCATATCTGTCTAAAATTCCCACTGTAAACTCAAATTACATTGTAAGAATAAGCCAAGCGGGGAACATTTTGCTTCCTAATTCCACCACTTCAGATAAAATTTACTATCAGTAGTCAAAACAGCGTGGATTGACAGGCACTGGAAGCCAACAGACATCGTTATAAATGAAAAAGTAAATATTGCAGAAGCAAAACTTTTCTGTGTTGAATGACAGCTTATTTCTATAACAAGAGGTGTTTAAGCAGACGCAGAGAGACACTTAGGAACAGCTTCAACAAAAGTAGTGTTCCCCTGTTAATGTGAATACATTTTAATTACTAAGAAAAGCAAAAATTCTTATGTGCGTGTGGAGGAGTGTTTTTTACTAAGGGAAAACAAGTACTCAACATTTAAATAATAATAATAACATTAAACAAAATATTTTATCCACCATCCGCTATACCCTCCCCCCCCAAAAAAAAAAAAACTGTAGAAGATTAATGCTGGAGTCCTAGGAATGTGTCAGTATTAACATCCAGAAAACAAATTAGGTAATAAATAATTCAAATGCTAAAAAGAAAAAAATATCAAAGCACACAGATCAGTATCAGATACCCTTAATTGTGTCCTTTGTGCTGGTTCTGTGCCTTTTTTTTAAGAACTATCATAATATGCCCAAAGGGGAAAACAAGCTTCATCGTAATTTGCCATCATTAGGAATTGCAAGCTACCTGCTAAGCTTGTGTGTTTCAGCAGACGTCGGACATATCTTACGAGAAGACAGCACACAGATCTGTCAGGCAGGAGGCAAAGGAAAACATCAGTCTCTCCTGGGTAAGAGCTTCACTGGGAGAGCAACTTACTGGAAGTTTTTTCAGACAAACTTTCCAAAGAAATGAAACACTTTGTTACTTTTGTTACTGTTGTTTTACTCTCCCTGGGAGGAGAGAATACATTAATACATTAGTATGTACTGTATTTCAGAAAGAAAAGTCCCTAGGTGCTGTATACCTTATATAAAACTCCCCAGACCTTGTTTCCTGTAATATGCTAGAATCTGTCAAATTCGACTCCAGGATGCTTGGAGTAGTATTGAAGAAATTGAACAATTTATGTTTATTTTATCGTTCTGCAGCATTGAACAACTATCATATTTGATATTAATTTGATTTTGATTAAAAAACAATCATTAGAGAGACAGAAATGCATGGCAAAGTTAAATGTCTTTGTTATTTTTGTTATAGAAATGCTATTAACTGTATGGTACATACAGTATAGAAGTATAAACTTGCACATGTTGTGTATAAATAAAAATTTTAGCTAATATGAAAGTAAGTCATGTAGATTAATTGCCTTGCAATTTATATTGTATTTCTTCCATTTCATCTGATTGTGTCATCTAAATTGTCCTTTCATTTTGTCAATCCTTTGATTTGCATCGGACGTGAGCTGTTATGTTTTGAAATAGCTTTCCTCGTTGCACAAGCACAAAAAATTAATAAAGGCACAAAAAAGACTAATAGAAAAATTGGGATGCAAATCAAGACAAAGCAGATGAAAGGTAATAACAGCTTCACAAATAGGACTGATGGTAAGAGAGGAAGTACTGTAAATGGGTGTAACAGAGTTAAATTCCTTAAAGACTTTTGTCACCTCAGAGAAGTCCTTTTTAGAAGCAAATGACATTCTTTTACCAAGCCTGGACATATCAAAATAAGTACCACTGACGCTGGCGTGATTCATTTTCTGACAAACATCCAAACACAAACTGGAACACATACAAATTATTTGTGCCTGTTAGCTTCGCCTTAAGCATCAAGCAGGGTCTGATACAGATGGCCCTAAAAGAGACTGTTATTTATAACTGGAACTATTATGGGAAATGTGAACAATTTTTAATTTTTTTTGGTAGAGGTGATGTGCTTCTTTTGCTAAAGAGCTTTATGTATGGATTGTTTTGTCAGAAACAGATCCATGTACAGTATAGGCCGCAGTGAGAAGTTCAGGACAGCTGTTCCACATGAGACCCAGCCAATAGGTCATTGCAGAAGGTGTATGACTGGGAAATTGCAAGAAGACAGTTGAATAGACATTAAAAAAAGCAAAAGGCTCTGATCATTAAAAGGCCACTAAACAAGAGAAGTAAGAGGAAAAGCAGATGATATGCACTCCTCCGTTAATACATTCCATTCTGAAAAGAAGTGGCCTTGTATGCCTGAAATCACACATTTGCCAGAATGATACTTCAGTTACGCTGTGACTGGAGGAGCAAAATGTTAACTTTTGCCAAGTAACATTTTTTCCCCCCTTTGGCTAAACTTGTGAAAGACAATAAGCATTTTTTTCCTTTAAAGAAGATGTTAATTATATGAGAAGCTGTCACCTTCTTTCAATGACATACTTTAGAATGGGCAAGAAAATCCTTTGGTAACCCTTCACGATGGCTATTATTGGTACTATGTTGAAAAGTGCCTCTACTTTAATGTCACAACACCTGAAAGAGCCTGCTGGCCCCACTCCACATGAATACAACAGTAACTGCAACTTCTTTTCTATCCATCAAGCTGCTATCAAGTATTCCACAAGAATGATCAAATTCTCATCTTTTGATTACTCCCTAGCTTTCATCAGTATCAGCCTGCTCATTGAAACCTAATATTCCCTTAAGTAATTTTTCTCACAACCTAATTATCTCAAGAGTTTTCCACAAAAAAAACTCTTAAAGCAGACAATAGTGGATGTTGTCACTCGCTCTAACTTGTCCTTATCATTCTAAGAGGTCTGATAATAGGTTATTGAGCTCTTTGTTTTAAAGTCTCTTTTATATTACAAGTACAGAATAATTATAAGCTGCCCTCAAAAATAACTTTTAGAATAAAAATACCTCTCCCCATTCTTATTACAGTGACATAGCAGTTTTTGGACCATCTAAGCCCATTTCCTCTTTATTCCTAAATTATTAATCACATTATAGGTCTATGGAATGACTTGTATCAGTTGAGACATACAAGATTACAATACCAGATGAATGCAAAGACAGCTCTGCTGTTTAAAGAGGAGCAAACAGTTCCCACATCTCATCTTCAAGACTTGATATTGTCTACCATCTCTTTAACTACAGTGTCAAGGTCACTCTTGGGTAAAAAGGGAACTGTCTGCTCGACAGAAAATCTGGAGCCATACCCCAGTTCAGGTGTTCTATTTGAATTAAAACTGTAACAAGTGTTAACAGCTAAAGCTTTTCCAGTTCCTTTGGTTTGTCTTCCACACCTGTGAGCATTTATGAAAGAGCTGCACTCCATAATATCAGGACACCTCAGACAGTCCAGGCTACTTAATTTACTCCCATGGACTGGAATATATTAATCAAAGATAGCCTGTACATTGAATGCAAGCCTCTGCACACAACTACAGTAATTTACAGTAATGTAATTGCCATCATTTTCAAGATTTTTTTGCTCTCCTGCATCATGATTGTTTCTTCCAGAGGCATTGTGTGCAAAACCGAATGGCTGATCCGTCTATATCTCTTTATTTTCCTTATCAGTTTTCTTTTTGTGCTGTTCTGTAGCACACAGCAACATAAACCCTCTTCTTATCCAAACTAATCAAGTTCCTTTGCAGGAAACAAGTGGGCTTCAGCAAGCACCATCCCTTCCTAGCCACCCAGAGATAACTCACACAAAATGAGCTGCCGTTTAAGAGAGTGTTTGAAAATCTAAACTGAATTATTCTGGAAAATGTAATAGAGGCTTTCTTAACTAGTACTGTATGTGTTGACTGATGACTGGAAAACAGAAACAGGGAGAAGGGCAAAGAAGGTAGCGCTAGCTTTACAGCTCTAAAAGATGACTTTGCCTTGCTTCTGGCATTAATCACTGGCTATTAAGCTGCCCTACATAGTTTATGTACTTTTACCAATACAGTGAATAATACAGTGTTCAAAGCAATTCATAATGTCTCGATGCCCCACCAAATGTTTTTCAATTGTGGTGCCAAAAAAAGATTGTGAAGCAGAGCAGAAAGTGGGTGAAAGGGAAGGGTCTCATTTAACTGCTCCCATCTTCATCAATGGTAAACCATGTGGGCCTCTGCTCTGGAGCAACAGGGTCTTTCAGATGAGTCTATAATCAAAGCTCTGGATTGCAGATTACCATGAGCACAGTGACCCATTCATCTTGTGGCGGGACGGCCAAGGCAAATTAAAGGTCCAGTTAGGATGTCTTTGGGAAGCCATGCTAGCCTCGGTTTCAAAGCACTGGAGAGTTTGATCCCATGGCCAATATCTTGTTTCTCTTTGATTAACCTTTCTTTGATGACAACGGTTAATTTTTAAATAGACCAGAAACAGTGGAACAGAAGGGAGATAAAGGGGGAGTGGAGGGGGTGGGAGTGGGGGCTGGAAAGTGAGGAATATAAAAAGCACAAGAAAAAATCAAGAGGGAATAAGAAAATCAGAGAGAGAGGGAGACAGAGAGTTGGAGAACTTAAAGCGCTGACCCTTATCGGCTGTGAAAAGCAGGAGATTAGAAAGTGTTTCATGCTAATTTCCATGGAGATTTCTTTAATTTCTTGAAAATTACTTTCCCCCGCTTTGATTTGTCTGCACGCCTGCCCCCTGGTTGTGTTCTCGGGGTGGTCTTCCTCGTCATGCCACAGCGCTTGCGGGGCTCGGCTCGCCCCTCGCTGGGCCAGGGCGTCTCGAGATTACTGGAGCGGCGCTGACGTCTCTATCAGCCCCGCGCCACGGCGGTGCCCTTTCCTCCGCCTCCACGCTACGGATCCACATCCACGCCTGGAACGCTGGCAGATGATGGCTTCATTGGTTCCACCCGCACTCCTCCCCCCCAGAACACAAAAACACCCACCAGCCCCATCGTCCTCCCCAGCCTCCTCCTCTCTTGCTGCAAAACACATTTCACCTTCCTGTGGTCTTCTGCCGGATTCTGAGCCTCAGCCTGGTTCGTGCTTCGGCATGCCACATCAAAGGAGAACTGGGGGTCAGCGAGCCACAGGCGTGGAATATCAATGTAGCCAACCGCCTGTCTGTACAGGGAATCAATTCTCCAAAGATAGCTCCGTTTCATGTTCTCATCGCGGTGTCTAAGGTTCAGAGGGGATTTTTTTGTTTTTGTTTTTGAACTGTGAAAAGGGAAAGAATTAATAACATTTTTAAAAACATGAGAAAATACAAAAAGGAAATAAAACAGTCGCGTCCACAGGATTAAGATTCTCAGATTGTGATTGTTTTTTTAAATAAGGCAGCTCGTTCAGCTCAAACCATTCAGCTAAACTGCTGTGAGTTGGGCAAATGTGGGTACCTGCCTGAATTTGGTACAATAATTTAGGTTCTGGTGGGACCTACTGTAATTTATCGTACTGTAAAAAAAATATATATATACATCTCTTTAATAGGCTTAGATGTTTACAAGAAACAGTTAACCTTTGCAAATGTAACTACTGTCAAATGGTAAAAAAATCTGTCTGTTTATACAGGAAGAGGCCAATTTTCACCTAACAAGCCTTTGTAAGGTTCTTTGCAATCAGATTACCAACCTTCTTGAAGGACCTCTTACCATGAAGCCCCTTCATGCCCTGTTCACTCCTAGTGTACCGGCTCTTACTCCAGAACATGCCTAAGCCTGAGGTAATGGACAGGAAATATTCAGGGCAAATCTGAGTGAGAAACATGGAAATCCTATAAATCACATGCAATTACTATAAAAATCTAATTCCCTTTCAGTATTACATGAACTGCTTGGATTTAACAGAGCAGCTACTGAGAGGAAGAAAAGATTTTTGGGGTCTTTATGGAGAAAGTAGGGGTACGCCACACCAGACCAAATGGGCCAAATTTTTGACAGTAACAATCCGGAACACCTTATGAGCAAAGGACAGTTAAGGCTTCTATTTTTAATGTGTCTATAGACCCTCCAGTTTAACTGGTGCCTCTCTTTTTAAATGAGTTTTGCATGTCTGCCAGACAGCTATTTTTCTCTGCAAAACATTGTAAAACAAAAATGTAAACAGCCCTTTGTGACAAACTCTTGTATGAGAGCTATTTCTGATATGGAAGGGAATCAGGTGTCTCTTTGTATGTGTCAATGTCACGGTCCATTTTGATCCTTAAACATCTGTGAAATGTGGTTTTTTTTCCCTGTGGAGAGAGAGTTTCCAAGGATTTAAGTGATAACATCTCAGGTATTTTCCTGCCTGCTTTGGCGCATGTAACGATTGCTGCAGATCTGAATGTCATGTACTTTTACTGGGTACAAAACCATTTAAGATCAGTATAGGAAGGCCTATAACCTGCTCAAGACCACTGCCTGACCATCATTGACAACTGTTCATTACTTCTTTCACAAATTAAGATAGAGATAGGTATCGCATAGGGGTCAGAGCTGTGGTAGCTCAGCTGGCAAGGGTGTCTAACTCCTAACTAGAAGGTCCCGGGTTCAATCCCAGGTAGGGGCAAGTGAGGTAGCTTGCTCTAATTCCTTCCAGATGGCTCCCAGGTCCACTCAGCCTACTTTCCCAATGAGTACCGGGGTTAATCCTTCTGGGGGTAATAGGCCGGACGGAGTGTGATGCTGACCACATCACCTCCACCTCCAGTGTCGGATGCTCAAGAAAAATGGTGGTCCTTGCCCCCCATTCCCCATGGGCCTTTAGGGCCTGAAAAGGGACCTACTTATCTTACCCTATAAGATAGGGGTGTTATTGTGATGCAGTGGTTCACATAGATTTCCTGTGGGTGCTCCAGTTTCCTCCTGTCAGCTATACACATACTGGTAGATTCATTGGGGTCTGAAAAAACTGGCCCTCGTGTGAATGAGTCTGGGTGTGCCCAGTGATGAACTGGCGTCCCATCCAGGCATGTGACCTGCCTCGCACCTGTTGTTAGCTGGCATAGGCTCCGGCTCCCCTGCAGCCCTGCATTGGATAAAGCATTTAGGAAATGAATGAGGGGCTACAATAGATATGTCTGTTGTGGTTAATTACCTTCTTCTTAGAAGATCTAAATGCTTTTATTTTTTCATTTCTGCCCCCTACTGAAATATGAAAAGGTCAGTTTTTCATTTGTATATGTGCTCGCACATTTGTTGACTTTTGCAACCTTATATTTTGATATGTGCATGTGGGCTGTAACATGAATTCAATGAAACATTAACTAGGCCATATCTGCAATTGTAAAAAGTAACCAGTCATTCGGATTGTTTGGTAAATTTATTTATATACTGTATGGCAAGCAATGCATTTGTCACAGCTTTGCTCTTGTTTTCAAGGGAGCTTAACTTATCCAATATGGGTTTAGCATAAAAAATGCTAAATCCCACTAATATATGACATGAAACATCTGGCTTTGTCTTCCTGCTATCGTGCTACTTTGAAATACCAGCATTTGTGACACATTGAAAACTTCACTAAAATCAATAATTGCTGTCTTTTTAAGTAGAATGCTATTTTTATACATCCACTGTTGTCTTCAAAGCTTGGTTTGGGAGGCTTGCTATACGTATGTGCATGTAAACAACACAATGCATCACATGTTCCTACTTGTTTGCAGTCTTTTTCCTGTGAATCTACATTGTAAGACAGTATGACCTGATAATGAAACATTCCACATAAAAGCTTCACTGTATTTATCTATTGAAGTGATCCTGAATGCCACCCCACATAACCTGATGTTTTTTAACCTTGTTATTAAAACTTTATGTCAGGGCACTTATGACTTTCTTTCATAACAACAAGGATCACAGTTCTGACATGATACTGTTTAAAAGCCACTCAACGTTCACACCCGCTGCTAAAGCGCAAGTGACACCAATTGTAGAAACACAGATGGGAAACAAGGCCTGTTCACCCTGCACCTATTGAATGGTCTTGTTGTGTGAAATTTGACCACAGACTGTCTAAATGCAAGCACTAACCTATTTAAAACGAGCCATGAGAAACTGGCCTAAGAAATTGATTAGATCACAGAGCAGAGACCCAGCAAATTAGTTGGCCTCACAGAAGGCTCCAACTTGCTGTTTCCTTGCATAAGGATCAGATAAATATGCCTCTGTAAGACTTCAATATCTCCATTAATGCCAGGTCTGCCGCACGTGTTGGCGTTGAGTGACAGAGGGTTTTGTGGAGTGTGACAGAGGGGTGTGAAGTTAACTCTTCCTGGCTGTTGTGCGCTGCCGGCAGTTACATTTCAGAGCAGCACCTGGGAACGCAGGGCCCTCAAGACACAAGCAGTGAGCGAAAACGGACAAAATGCAGTCTACTGGCACTGCATCCTGCCTAACACAGCTGCCATCATGCCCACCTCAGTCGCAAATAAGACTGGAACACGTCCAAAAATACAGACCTTGAACTGAAATGTGAATGCAGAAATACAGAATAACTGTCCCCGCACCGACACACCAGAAATTATTGAGATTTGTAGGCATTAGCCATGACAAGACAAGGTAGAGGCAGTAATTTTTTCATCAAAATTCACTGCTTGTACATGAACCAGTTCTGTCCACCCACATACATTACAGTACATTTAAATAGTCATTTTTAGGGTTAGAATAAGAATATGGTTGGGATTCAGGAGTTAGGGTTATGGCCAGAGTGGTTGCCTAGTAGTGTTTGTAAAAACAACCCTGAAGGATGATGTTAGTGTTTACGGTAGCTCTAAAATGTTTCCTTTTCACTGTGGCATTGACACTACAGAAAAAAAATGTTTCTAGTCAAGTCCTCAGAGGACATGAATTTCTCTGGATTTCCTTTTTCGGTGTTCATGACTAGGAAGGTATTAACAACATTTTCAACTTACGATTCTTGTTGGTTCTTTAGTCAGGCTCTTTCTTTGTTGTGAAAATAGTAGTTGTTGCCATAAAATAGGCTGGGTGGATGTGTATCTGGTTTGAAATGACTTGTTATTGTTCTGTTGGCTGGAGCTTGTGGTTTGACAGCAACAGTCAGTAAGCAGAGCGTGGTATCTACTATGGTACAAGAAGACAGAAAGTGGCCTACATTGAGTTGTACTGTATGAAAGCAGAGCATTTTAGTTTTGCCTGTGGTTTATGGAGCTTTGCCCAGAAGTTAAATTGAGGATGTAATGACATTAGTAGTACAGTAAAATGTTAAAATTTATATGGACCAAGGTAGCTTCATCGCAAGGGACAAGAAGTTGATTGTTAATATTTTTGTAGACACGAAGTGCATCTTAGCAAAAATATTGCTTATGTCTTCTCACATATGAGACATCTTGTGAGACTGTTAACTAAAGTTTTATTCAGTAGAAAGTTTTACTTAGCACTCTACTTATTGAACGTGCACCAGACAGACATTTAAAAATTATTTTGTACAAGTTAAACTCGCTATTGCCAAGAGACACCACTACAACAGCAGGCATCTCCCCATGCAGCAGTTGAACTCATTGCTCAGTATGGACATCTCCTTCTGCAGTAACACACTGTGATGTTTTTTTTTCAACTGTCACATCAATGCTTGGTAACAAGACAAAATAATGATGCCCACATGTGGAAAGTGAATGGAGAACATCTCAACCTTTCTCAACAGTTCTCCAAAAATTAATCTTAAAAGTGCAGAGAAATCTGTTGGCTGACTGGAAACAGACATTTTGTGTGTCTGACGGAAAATCACGTCACCCATAAAAATTGTTTCACTGGGAGAACAAATACAGAAAAATAGGTTTTATGTCACTTCACACGTATACCTAGAACTTGTTTCTGAAGCATTTTTCCAGGTTTTAATCTCCCTTAAATTGTCTGTTTGGTTAAGTATATTTATGTCCTCAGAATCTGTCAAAAAAGCAAATAATTCTTAGTCCAGTCTTCTCACAGCTCATCTTTTTTCTTGCAAATATACCAGTACGTTTAATTTCTGAAGATAAACATAAGATTCCTTCAAAATCCTACAGACAAATCCATAAGAGAATGACAATCCTTCTTCTTAAAGTTCTGTGTGTGTTTTTTTTTATAAAAGTATGTCTTATGACAGCGGTGATAAGGAGAGCTTTAAATCAGCATTCACTTATCACTCTGCACCACTGAGTCCCTGAAAGATTATCCTTCCCCTGTGATTAGCCACCTCTCCTGTGAGACTCCCCACAAGCATTTTTTAAGGTCTTCGAAGCTGCAATGTAAAATCTGTGCATTCAGCACAAACGTAATGCATTTTAAGAACACCACAAATGTGCATGGCCAGTAGCACAATAGGCAGGATATGGTTTTTCCACGCTCCTACAAAGTGTACAGCAGAGCTGTACAGATGGAAATGGAGCCGCAGTGTCTAGAGACAAAATGTTTCTTAAGTGCAGAAAAGGCATTTCTTTTTTAATCTCTGAGTATCCACCCTTGTTCCACAAATCTAAACAACGGCACCTCACAGAGTGCCAGGTAAACTTTTATCAGTTGCTGTTTAAATGTAAAGTTGCTCAACAGGTTGGATCAGCCAAAGGGTGTCCACTCAAGATGTGGGTCCCTAGTACCTACAGTGAGAAACACAGGAATGGGGCTGGTATTGTTTGTTCAAACTGAGACTGTTCTTGTACATGATCAGTAAATGATTTAATAATAGATGATGCAACTTTTTATAACTCTTGTAATGTAAAACTGAAAACTGTGTAAACTTACATAGCTTATTGATCCAAGGGTCTCATCAAACAATTCTTGTAGGAAGCCAGGATATCAGCTTCAACAACATGGGTGATTAGCTTGTTCCATGTTTTTCTGACCATCGAGTCTTTTTTTATATGTAAATACTTAGGTAAAGTTGCAATGATTTCTCATTAAAGCACGCTTAAATAAGAACGTGCGTTGCATTTTTTTGTAATATAAGAAATAAAAAGAAGGAAAGAAGCATGATTAACTGATAATGTTCCTGTCCATTAAAAAACTGATAAAACATTTATAGTTTATTCGTGGAAAAGAGATCGATAAACATGTGTCTCCGGCAGGTAACACTTTTTCTCATTTTAATTATTAATAATCAAAAATGTGCAAAAAATACCAAGTAAAGTTATTTAAAGCTACTTCTTGTAATCAGTGGTGCTGAGCGTTTTGCATTTGTCATGTTTGCTGCAGTGTTTGCACATCGTGCTGTGTTAATGACTCTCAAAGGACCCTCTTTTGAAGAGTCCAGTCTCTTGTGGAATATTCCTTAATTCTTTGTTTCAGGAAATGCTGAGGGAGAATACTTGCCAACACCTTCGCCGTTCCTGTATGAAGTACTGGTCCTGCTGTAAGACAAGCAGTACGAGATAATTCACGCACATTCCCCAGATATCCAACTGTGCCCTTCCCAGGTTGTTAGAAGCCCTTTTTTCTCATGACTTAGCATTTGCTCCTGGGAGCTCTCATGCTGAACTGTTTCTGCTGCATTCGGATAAGGCCAAATGCATTCTGCCCTCTTCCTCTGCCGTTACTCAGATCCCTGCCTCTCCTCCTGCCTGGTCGAGCAAGAGAACCAAAAGGACTACAAGGACCGACGCTCCTTCCTCCACCGTCTCCCCTCCAGCTTTCAGGCCTCCATCCTCTTCACAGCTTCCTGAAAAATCTCAGTTTTCACAGCCATACAGGATCTAAAATTAACTGTTCTCCAGATGGAGAACTACTTACACATGCCGAAGAATCAAACCTCAACACCTGCCCAGTGTTCCCTTGTCTGTCACAGAAATCATCTCAGCTTAAACGCTTACAACATTCATTCCAGCTACTCCCACTTGCTCACTTCATTTCTCCTGTGGCAGCTGTCCCTGCTTGGCTTCACCATTAGATTACTATTGGCTACAATACCTCACGCGTTGACCACAGACATCCTGGAGGAACCCCCTCTTCCCGACAGAGCATAGCTCTCTCTGAAGGAGAGGGGTGTCTTCACATCTAAACTCACTTCTTCAAAATTATGACCCCACTACACTACTCTGGGTACCATTCAGGACTGCTGCAGTCACCATTGTAGCCCACTATTGTATTCCTACTAGCACCATCCAAGTAACTTTACACTACCAATACTCAGATACTAACTGGAAACCCTGCCAGACCTTCATTTCTATATGACATAGGTAGTCATAGAGGTAAAAAGAGGTAGGAGATAACTGGTCTGTGCTTTAAGAAGTGCTGACTCAGGGTGGGCAATCAGCAGTGCTGCTCTCACTTGGTGCAGAAAACCTCCTGGTTGGGTGGCACAACTGTGTACTGAGTCAAGTACTACTACTTTGAAGAAACATACTGCTACCAATAATATTAGTAGGAATTCTGTCATGATCGTCATCCCTCCTCTTAAGGGCGCTCCGACCCTTTCGGATTTTAGTTCATTACATGCACCTGCCCCCTATTTTGCCTGTCATTATTTAAGCCCGGCGCTCCCCCTATTCCCGGCTCAGCATTGAGAGATGGACGCCCGGAAGCACACCTATCAGCGGGTCCAGGAGAGACCCAACGGCATAGGCTTCATCACGACGTCCTGACAATCTGAGTCTGGGGCTCGGAGCGCCTGGCCTCATTATCCTGTTTTTATCTTCCTGGTCCCATGACCCGGATCCTGCTCTGGATTTTAACCTTGTCTGATTTGAATGGATCACCCGGCAACTGGACTGCGCTCCGAATTTTCCCCTTGGACTTCTTTGCCTGCGCCACGTTCCCCTGAGCACCAGATCACAGTCGTCACGCCCCCCTGTCTGTCCTCCCGTCCCATCTTCATCGTGTTTTCCCTGTTGTCCTTCTCCACTTACTTCCGGATCATACCGTCTGCACAGGGTCCTGATCTACGCTTCATGGGAGCCTGGACCGGCTCTCGCGTTACAGATTCTTGCTTACAGATTCATATTCAGTAGCACCTAACATGAATGACTTTGGCTTGGGGATCTAGTTTACTTCTCCTTTCAGAGAAAAGGAGATCTGAATGGATAGATGAGCATGCTGCAAAGACAAGCACAGCTGTGTAACCTGACTGTGACTGTGCTCGACTGCCACTGCCACTGTATGGTGAACAGCACTTAAGAGCTGTATGGTGAACAGCACTTTTATTTCCATGAAGCTTGAAACATGCTGCCCCCTTTATTGACTGAAGGTACACCCCACAGCTTGTGGATCCCTGTCCAATATCTACTGCATGTGGATTGTGACTCTTTAATGTTACATTCACAACACCCCCGTAACCAAGAAACTCCAAGATGTGAAAGTCTCCTGTGGAGTACAGGAGGCTAAAGTAAATTATTGACAAGACACTACTAAGGGTGGGTTGCTTCAGTGCTTGCCATAACCACAGAGTATTAAGAGTTTTTTTTCTTTTGCTCAAGGAAGATGGGACACCAACCCATTAACCCCATTAACCTCACTAGATCTATCTGACAAGAGAAGGTCAGTCCGATCTTAGCAAAGACAATGTGGTTGGACAGACTGGAAGATCAAAAGAGCAAATTTAGTAATCCACAAACCCTATTTCAATGTTCACATAATATTGATAGAAAATGAATATGCAAGCATGCCGAGTTACTGAGTTGCAATACTAAATCATAAATCTTGAATTAGAAGTGCTGACTATTGTGTCCAAAAGAAATACCAATAATACGGATTTCTAAGGACATAGAAGAGGCAGTTCAATAGGAAATATATCAACTATGAAAAGGTAATTTCTTTCTAGTATGCTGTATTTAATAAATTATTAATGTACACATACACATCATGTTAGAAATAGTGGTTTCAAAATATTGTAAATAATATAATTACTTGCATTGAACATGCTGCATTATTTTTTCAAATGTGATTTTCAATTTTTCAAATATGAAACAATAAGGATGAAAAAAGTCTTAGAGAGAAGTTAGAACAGATGAGTCTCATTATCAGATTTGCAGTTATGAACCAGACACAAGCTGTTTGTCCATTAAGTTTAAATATAAATTGATTATTTTTTCCTTAAGCATAGCAAAAATCTACAGCTACATTTTTTTAGCTTTGTGTTAAAAAATATTTACCCAAGATAAAATAATCCATTATTTTTCCTGAACAGTATGCCACAGATTGTAGTGAACCACTGCATTACTAAATAAGGCAGTAGGATTCGCAAATACTATAGAAACAGCAAATTAACTTTGAAAAACTTTAGACAGAATTCAAGACTGGGCAACCACCTGGTAGATGAAGTTTAATGTGGAGAACTGCAAGGTTGTGCATGCAGGTAGAAAACAAAACTATAAATACAAAATTGGAAACAGTGAGATAGAAGAGCTACTGCTGAAAAGATATTGTTGACACATCATTTACATCCTGTAGACAATATAAGGAAATTCATTAGAAAAGGCAAAGAAAGCATTAGGATATATAGTTAAAAGTGTGGAATTTAAATCAAGAGACATTAAAATTGTATAATGCAATAGTAAGGTCTCATTTAAGATATTGGGTACACATTGAAGGTCTTGACATTGAAAAAAAGATACATCACCTCTGAAATCTGTCACGTCGGATCTGGAATCAGATACTGTACATGGTGAGGCTGAAGGAACAGAATTTTTATCGTCTTGACCAGAGACAACTGAGGGGACCTGATAGAAGTATTGAAAATTCTCATAGGCATTGACAAAGTCAAACTGGTGGAGTTTTTCAGAATAAACAGTGAGACACAAACCAGACAACACAGGTGAAAACTATATGTAGGGGCACTTAAAAATGACAAAGGGAGGTTTCACTTCTGTTACCATTGACTACTAAATGGGCTAGATGGCTGAATGGCTTCATCAAATTTGTAAACTTACTCATGTTCTTACACACTATTTATGATTGTATTCATTTTCACATAAGTACAGCTTGTTGGTAAATAACTTACCACTGAAGGTGTACTGTATATAGACAGTGCTTGTCTTAGTGGTGCTTAAAGTGAGAACGTGTTTGACATCTGAATAGCCCAAAAAGGAAAAGTATTTTGTTCTAAACACAGTTTATTCCATGTCTTGGTAATTCTGAAATCAAGCTGGCTAATTACTGTAGTACTGCTGTTTCTAGAACGACCAAGGGTGTAGACGCCATAGTCACAAAACATTTACAAAGCAAGCAAACCCAGTCATTGAATAATGCCTCCTTAAAGTATTCAGTGATTTTTATTTTTTTTTTAACTTTAAATACTACACAGAGAACTGCACTCCACACACAAAAGATCACTTTCAACCTCACAGCCAACATCACCATGAAAATTTGCTTCTTTTCAATCTTTTTCTCACATTGCAAGAAGATCAAACGCTTGCTGATTTTTTCTTGTGTTTGTAATTTTTTTCCAGTCTGAACTGGATGATTCTGCTGGATGCTTTGCCCTGGGAAGCTTTATTAAATGACTAGGTGGCATCCTAAGATCAATAAGCTACTGTACCAACAAGCAAACAAACACCATAGGTCATATGGCCTCTGTCTATGTTGTCTTCATCTCTCTCTGCTTGCAAAGGGAATAGTGGTAACTTGATTACTGTTTGCAGATTAGAACAAAATCAAACTGACTGAAAAACTTTTGCCTTTTGGGAAACACAGCAAGGTGTAGTTGTTAACGTTGCACTGTCCCAATTCATACATTATTACTTCACTGACAGAGCCTTATCTGTTGCTGCCCCTGTGATGCTTAACGGATTATTGCGGTGGATGTCATAGCATAAAATATTTTGTAGCCACAACTCTGGCAGAAAATTAACAGCTTTGAGTAATCGGGCCTTGCGCTTTATCAAACCAAACAATTTCAAAAAAGGGATCTTGAAGGACTTTGACCTTTGACAGCCAACATACTGTACCCGATTACAAAATCTAAAACAGTATAGGTATAATTTCAGATCGAGTTATTGTTCCTTTTTGAACATCCTTGGAGATGTTCACTGCCACCTGTCACACGTAGAAAGCTCTATTCTGTGCAAAAAACAAACTATGGAAAAAAACGAAAGATAAAATTATTTTAGAAATCTCCGGACTGTGATCTAAATATTACCACACAATGTGAAGATATGACTGCAGGGGACTATGAAGTTGACCATGAATGGCTGTGGTACAAAACAGTCCATGTGCATTCTCCTTGAAACCACCGAATCTAATGAAGCTGTCCAGTGAACAGTGGCTCAGGGTCGGACAGCGCAGCCCAGCCTTCTCCTAATGCCCCTTCATTGATCTTTCCCGTAACAACATCTTTCTCCGGCAGCCCGCAGAACCTGGCCGAAGAGTGCTTCTGGGCACCGCCGACTCTCCAAATCCCATATTTACTCTTAAAAATTTAGAGAAAGTGCAGCTGTGGATGCATCCTGCAACCTCAATCAATAAGCAGCCAGCTCTTCTTAACCCCCCTCTTGGCTAATAAAGTGCTTCTTAGACTTAGCGGTTTTCCATGCGATTCTTCTGAGGTTGTCTCAAACCAGCGCTAATGTTTGTTTCCAGCCCCTGTTCCCGTAAATAGATCTCTGCAAATTGTTCCTCTGCAAAGGCATCTGTAATGGAACCGATATTGAATCAGTCAAATTTATTTATTTATTTTTATTTGTGCATTTAGTTTTGCTCCCTTAGAATATCACGTGGCACTGCCTCTCGGTAGCCTTTGTATAATTCATACATCCATTTACAACAAGTTCTTTATAAGTGGTAAATCCATTTTTTTACTAGTAGTGGTGATGATGCTGTTAGCTGTTAAGTTTAACCAATTAGTAAATATTAATAATATTAGTTAATATTTGCAGAATGTCCAGAGATATTTTCAGAAATATCTATATGTGGAGCCCATGTTGCATGAATATAAATGCCACATATAAAATAAATGTTTAAATTTGATTGATATTAAATATGTAGTTGCTCTTGTCTGTAATTATTGTATACCCGGACAGATTTTCTATCATGTAGAATTTTATGTGTCTGGTGTAGCACTACACTATTAGCAAACGACTTGACCAGATAATAATAAAATCTTTAATTTGCTCTCAAAAAAATCTAGACAATGCATTTATTATGTGTATTTAGCAGATTTTTTTGTCTTAGACAAAGTTTCATGCTGGGCTACAGATTACCATAATTGTCTTCCCCACTCTTCTAAAACAAATATGTATTAAGAGAGAAGCCAGGAGTAGGTCTTTCCGATGGTGTGAAAATGAGACAATCAAAATCCTTTGTAATTACTTACAACGATATTCTAATTAGCAATGATTAAAGTTACTCCATGCTGCTTTCTTTCCCTCTTGGCTACAATTAGAAAAATATATTCGTGTCAGCTCGATCATTTTACTTAAATATATGTCTCCAAAGTGGCACAGTTGGTGATTTATTTTAAAACAATAGGGACGTAATTCCTTTCTATGGGAATACGTTTAATTGCTTGGAAACCATATATAGACAAAGGGATAAAACTAATCACTTATACTGTTGTCCATACACACTCATTTTAAATACACACCTACTTATACTGTAGGTTGCACGTGTAAAGAAGGAACTTGAGCACTTCAGAATTGAATCAGCAATTAAAGCAACAATTTATTTCAGAAAGGACACGCAGGGCTACATAAGAACATACAACTTTTATTCGGTTCAACTGAAAACAAAGCCAACCTTTCATAACACCATATGCTTTCTTCATAAAATTGCTGTGCATTAAAGAAAACAGACATGACTACATATTAAATTACGTATATGTTTATCGTCACATATATTCCTTGAAAAATTTAACTCTTTACACTTAGCACTTTTTCTGCCTCCTCTTCACTATATTTATTTATGTTTGACTCCACAATAGTTTGAGATATAGACATGCACCTGCGTAGTTATGAGCGAAAGACACTGGCAGATGACTACGCCTTTGATGTGCCAAAGAGCATGCTGGATCACACAATTATGGATGCTGCAATGTTCCCTCCGAACTGTATATGGTACCGTACAAGGGGAATGTTTGGTATCACCATAAAACTGAACTTCTGTTCTTTTCAACAGTGCCACACAATGCAAAATTATAGACCCTTAGCAAAATCTAGTCCTACAACCCCTGAAATATGACCACTTACCAGTTAGGGCAGGGATTGGCAAGCCCTGCCCTGGAAACCCCACATACCCTGCTGGTTTGTGTTTCAGCTGAGATTCCAGTCGCATAATTTAACCATTAATTAAACTAACATTAGGACCCGCTTGAAATCTTGATTTGCTTTCATTCCATAAATATTTTGGCAGTTACCTACCAACAACCGTGTTTCATAAGCAACTTAAGGTCTATAACATTGGAGTAGAAAAATGTTTGCAATGATTTCAATTAAGCCACTAGTTAGGTCAATTAATTAATTAAGTAAATAGCTAACCAGCAACTGTTGGGGTCCCACAAAGGCCGGGAACCCATGATTAAGGTGACCGCAGCTCTGGTATTAAGCATATGGGAAAGAAATTGATTTGGTATGCATTACATGTTGCATACAAACAATGATCACATCATTAGGTAGTATATATTCTAACAAATCCTGAACAATGTAGCTGTTGTTTACAGTGCCCAAGGAGTATTTATTGATATTTTGAGGTGTTGAAGCTCTGACTTACATTGGGCAGAGACTAAAGTTAAAGAAGTGGGTAATTTTCAAATGTACAAGTATTTGTTTTATGTCTCTTGTTCAGGAGTATGTCACTGGGAGAACAAGAAATATTTCCATATATGAGACATATGGAAATATTGTAATTTACAAAGTTGTATTTTCACATAATGCTTGGGTTAATTTTGTTTAGGTACGTTATATCCAAAGCTTACCCAAAAATACAACTTTAGTCAGACTTTAAAAATGATAGCCGCCCCAGTCTTGCTGTTAGTGTGTTTCTTTTTTCAACGATACATTTCTACACACCATAAGCCTTGTGGGTCTGTAAAATGCCAAATCAGCTTACTGTAGTTTCATTTCTTTCGAGCTTTGGAATTTCACACCTGAAATACATTGATGGTGTGAAAAATATTTCAGAAATAAACTTTCCACACTTTCAAATTTTTGCTTGATAAATCCTTGTGCTGAAAAGATGCAAGATGTGCTGAGCAGAACGGCCGGCCGATACGAATGTTCAAACACTTTCAGATGCAAGCGCGGGACAAATTCCTTGCCTGGGCTGAAAGGGCAGCAGGACAGGCTTCTGAAAACATCTTGGGCGATCGGATTATTTACCTTTGTTCCTAAAGTGAGAAGAAGAGATAAAACAATAAATTAATAGAACACAAGAACAAAGTGCCTAAAATGGACAAAATGAATAATGCTCTGTAAACCAGCTTTCTGTCTCTGCTCTGTCCTTAGTCCCTCCTCCCCCATGCCATTTCATCACACCCACCCATCTCATGGTTCTCTCTGGGAGGGAGGTCTAGACCCATACAACCTAAATGAAGACAAAGCATTTGAAAGCCCTGTTTTGAAATGTCCTTCACGCTAATAATCATCACCACTGCCAGCCTCTGGGTCTTGGAAGGCACCTGTACTCCCCAGTTAACTCCCGCTTCAGTTGTTTACATTCTGGGTCTGTCATAACTGTGATGGAGCTGAATACAGTAGAAACTTGTCCTGGCTCTATTAATCCTGTGTTTTCCAGCCTACTGTCTCAAACACCGCACTCCCCCACTCCACCTCACTCACACACTCACATGCCACCTCCCTCCCTGTCGGTTTTCCTCTCCCTTTTCCTCTCTCCTTTGCTAACATGTTGACAGCCATTTGTTAATAGGTATCAGTTTACCACAAACTAAATAAGAAGGATATAATAATCATCTTTATCTCATGCTGTTAGGCTGTTCTCTCTTCCACATTCTGGCAGACAGCTCCTCATTGAGAGGTTGTCAAGCAGAAAAAAGGGTGTAGGATGATAGAGGCGCTCGGCTGTTTGGAAAGCAGTAGGACCAGGAGAGCACTGGCGCAGGTAAAATGAAAACTTTTAAGTGGCAGGGGTACTTCGCAGGGGTACCGTAACTACCAGACCACCCGCAAAGAAACCATGCTTGTGTTTTTATAACACAACCTTTGCTGTTTTGTTAAACAACAATTCGTATAAAGCAATACATTTTTTGTACAGATGAACATACAGTAGTGTGCCTAGTTTTCCCCTAATTAATTAAAAAGTAAAAGGCAACAGAGGATGTTAATAGGATTCAATTCCTATTAAGTTTGATGTTATATATACAAATATATAAAAAGATACATATATAAATACAGAAGTGCTAGTATTGTGCACCACAGGACACACTAATGAACCATGTTCCTTTTAAAGCATACTTTTGGTCATTTCTAGTTCATCTGTATACTTATAAAGTGATCAAAATATCTACAAATAAAATAAATAAAGTGTAAAGTTAATTTGTTGTTAAGAATAAGGCATGCAATTTGCAAAGATTGCAGATACAAACATTTTGACCCAATTAACTACCTTTCATCCTGTGTTGCTCAGAATTGAGTGTGTGGGGTGAACATGTGTGTGCATTTTGCGTGCACCACAAAAATAAAATTCCCAGGGTGGCACCCCCCAAAGCAAAGGTGTTGAAAAGCATTTTCCATCTTGGCAACACAAGGCATTAGAAGTTCCAGCTCATTAGCTGCGTTGTGCATATTAATGTGTGTGCAACAGAGCACAGACTCTGGCTCTGAGCACAGCAGGTTAGGAGGTTCTGGCTGCAGGGGCTGCTGAAAGTACAATGGCACTGCAAATAGGGGTTTGTGTTCAGCCAACTCACACACTGCAGGCATTTCCAATAGGAGAGATCTGACAGAACAGGCTGGACACCCATCTTATTGAGTGTTTAACTTAGTGTGAGGTTTCTGTCACAGGAATCCCTCTGATCCACTCTCTCGGAGGACAGGTTTATCCAAGGCAGAGTCTTGGTCATAGATACCCCAGTGGGGACAAATATAATCAAGGTAGAATGTATGAAAAACAATCATAAGGCCACATGAAAAGGACAACGCTTCATCCCAGACAAGATTTTAGGAAGGTGAAATCAGCTTTTTGTCTTCTTCTTTTAGTCTTGCAGTGCTTAAGGTTCTAAACAACAAAAAAGTCACGAATCTAGACATCATTCCATATTGTAAATGTGATGCATATTTTAAGCCTGTTTCAAATGACAGCTATCCTTCTGCTTTTAGAACAGAATTTGTGTCATACCACCGGAAGCGTTAGGGTCAAAGTAACAGTCGTCATGCAACCGTCTGCATCAAATGTCTGAAAGTGCTGTTTTGGGGTTATTATTTCTTCCTACTTGATAGGAATTAAAATATTTAAAGATACTGTAAGCTGAAAATAAAATGCAATGAACACCACGTCCCCCCTCCCCCCCCCCCCCCCAAAAAAAAAAACAGAACCAAATTAGGTTTATCAGAATTTTACAGCTTCCCCGCTCACCCACACACAAAGACAGACACATTCAGTAGCTGATAGATTACTAATTACGAGCAAGGGAACAGGCAGACAGCTCCCTTGATTACCAGGTTTTCGAATGCGTTTCGAAAGTGGCAGATCGCAGTGCATTGACTTCATATGCTCGGTTTCTTTTTTAAAAGATATGACAGCTGCTGCACAGGCAGCTTCCATTGAGCGCCCTTCAAGCAGCAAGTTTGCGAGCAGCGAGGAAGCTGCAGTCAATGGGCGGTGAGTAAGTTGTTATACGGTACAATTGAAACTACTCTGTCATCATTCTCCATGCAGTATTGACGGATGTGCTGTTGAATAGGTATTGGTTTTAGTTAAACATGACAAAGTGAAAGATTTACAGCCATTGGTCAGTGAGGTTTGCAGGTCTTGTTCTGCTTCAGTGGGTTGTTTTGTGCTCTGTGTGATGTTAATGCAGGGGTAGGATGGGGGAGCTGAGGTGGTAACTGGCAGAGCCAAAATGGTTTCTTTAAAGTTAAAAACAGCCCATTTATTAGACGAGAATGTTTATGTCATCCACTACAACAAATTCCACTTTGACCTCTGTAAAAAAAAAGTGTTGTACTCTTCACCCCCCACACAACTCCATGGCCCCTGACACCCCCACCATTACTACAGTATGTAACTTAACTATTGCTATGTCATTTATATATCTGAAGAGACAACAAACAGGTATAATTAAGACATGAAAAAAAAGTAAGTGAAAGAGGATGTATTATCTACAAATTAAAATATTTTTTAAAAACAAGCAGGATTTTCTTTTCACCCAAATGCTTTGCAAGCATGGTTAGCAGCAAGAACAGAGAACTTTCAATGAATGAGTCAAGGAAAAATCTTAAAACAGCCCTTCATGGCTGAAAGAACAGAAAGTGTATCTCGGGATGTGCGGGCAGTGCTGACACAAAGTTGGACCTGTGTGTTAGCTTCTTTTTTCTTTGCAGCAGCCGAGTCCGGACAAGTAACGAAAGGTAAGTTGAGACAAAGTGCCAGGATTCAAAAACTAAAAGCCAAGGCAAGTTTGTTCAGTTCCACTCTGCGAAAATGAAAAAAAGAACTGCTTCAATTCTGGAAGATGACATTATCAGCAACACTCACAGACTGCAGTTCCTGTGCATTTCTTATAGCTTTTCTTTAGGTCATCAAGCAAAGCCTTTTTACTTCAGACTCCGTTATCTAGCCTGAAAAATAATTAGCAGTCTAGATCTTCAGTTGTGTACCAGGGTCATGTCCCAAACATGAAATGTGCATGAAATAAAAGTTTTCAGAAGTGTTGTGCGTTGGCCAGTGTGCCATATTTGTTACAGGCCTACATAACCTGCTCACCCTGTCTTTGGAGAGATACCTTGCAGTTCACAGCAACACATGAGCTCAGGCACTTATGGAGTCTGAACTATCTCTCCATTGGCCAATTAATGGTTTTGGAAGCCTAAGGCTGCTGGAAAACTTTGACACCTGCAAATAAAGTATGATCTGACGAACAAACACAGCAGCTATTAAAATGTTGGTAAGTCTTTAATCGCAAGTGATTTGTTTTGCCATGGGCTTTCTCCAATTCAGGTCATCGCTGTTGGAGGGGGCGGGGAGACTGCTGAGTTGAGGCAGGCAACCTGTATTTTAAAGCTCAGCCTCGAAATAATCTGCTCGTGTTTTTGTGTTTTGGATTTGAAAGAATCAGAATAGTTGCAGAGTGGGTTATGTTTTTGGATTTGCCTTGAGTATGTGTCTAAAAGTCACATACCCGGCGACTATGGCGAGAAAGTAGATTGTTTGGAGGGCATGTCACCTTGAGGTCTTCAGACAGTGCTTCTTTAAAAAGAGCGTTCTCTGTGGAAACTTAGTCCATGTGCTGTTTATATAACACAGAAAAGGAAAAAAACTACTGAAATATCTGCAGCTCACAATGGTTACTGTGAAAAGAAGGCTTCTTTTCATGCAGCTTTAATTAAACTAATTCACATTTCCATCTTGGTGTGAAAGAAAACACACTTCATGCTCTTGACATTATAGGGACAGCCTTCAAAAAGTCAAATTGTCTCTTCTTCCACTGCCAGAAATGCAGTTTTGAATGGGGTTTTTTAGGCAACAGACAAGGTAAAAGGGGAGTGATTTTATTGCTTGTTTAGAATTTCATCTGTCTTTTAAATTCTGATATATCTCCATAACATCAAATTTGTATTTTAGAATAAACATTACAGCTATCTGCAGTATCCACATACAGTAGCTGGCCTAATCCTGCACAGGCAATGCTATTATACTGTTAGTGTAATTTTTCAATTCCATCCGCTACTCTATAACATTGGCATAGGTATTATCAGATATGAAGAATGAACAAATCAGGATACAAAAAGCATTGTGTGTGTTAAATAAGAAAAATTAAACAAATCTTTGTGAATAAAAAAGGAGACGCAGTTTTGTTGGAGAGGACTGCGGTGTGGCCGGCTTTGTACAACACACTCTCATGACTAGACAGAAGGCTGATAGGATGCTCTGACACACCAGGCACAGAGAGGCATCCGCTCCTAATTATCAAAGGAGCCTCTGCGCCACAGCTGATATACCACATGGGTGGAACAGAGGATGTCAGGCCAATAAATCAGACTCGCAGGGGTGACAGCATGCGCAAATCAGGACGCTCGCTGGATCTCCAGGCTGGACAGCCGCCCTGTTGCCCCCGGAATGCAACACCCTCTCATGCAGGTCGGGTCAAATGAAGCCCTGTGAGCTGCTCAGCTCCATCCGTTTTCTCCTTGCCTTGCGCTGGGCCGGCGATGAACTGCTCCTAGAGTTAGTTACAGGCATAATTGAAAGTGCTTTGTCATCGCTTTCAGCCCAACACTGATGGATGTGAAGTTGAATGGGGTTTGGATTTTAGTTAAACAAGAGCCTGTGAAAGATTTATCACCGGTGGCTTGAAAGGCTATGAAAGGCCCATTAAGGCTGAACTTCCTTTTTTCCTCTCCTCCCTCCATCCATTAATTATTACATATTAAACCGGGACAGCTTAAACAGCCATTTTTCCATATCCAAATGGCAGCACTGCAATCAGTCTGAAATACAACATATTGGGTTTGGACAACAAATTGTGGGAAAAAAGGTATTTTGTTGTAAGCTGTAACTTCAGTGGTGGTATGGAGCATTTTTAGTAAACTACAGCATTTATCTGCAGTTTATTATCAGCATTTATTTGTGTATGTGCAAAGCTTGATTTATATTGCTTCCTAAACATGTGCAATATGTCCGTATACATCTGAACCATTGTATAACAGTCAATAATGAAAGTTAAACAGTACAGAGAACATGGAAAACCACTTTAGGCAGCATTGAAGTAATCACAATTACAGCATGATTACTGCCAAATTATTATATAAGGAACTGTGCATTATTTTACACAGTTCTGGATTTTGTATAGGCTTACAATCCCTTGTGTCTATATACAGTATGTGATGCTGTTGGAGAGGTTGTAGATATAAGAATAGTTACAAACAATATTAGGCCATTCAGCCTATCTAGCTAATTTTGTTTTCAGTAGCTAATTGATCAGAGGATCTCATCCAGTCTTTTTCTGAAAAAAATGTTTTCTTTTTTTATTTTAGTTGCTTACATGGAGTCCTCTCCAGACAAATAGGTAATTTGCTGATAAACAGTAAAGAAACTTCATTTTTACCAGATAGCCTTTCACCTAGATTAAACTTCAGACCCACCTCCTGGTCAGTTTAGTCTTTAGAAAGCATCACGTGACCTTGTGGTATCAGCTGATTGCTGCAGTGGGAGTGAGGGGTTCCAGGAGATCTGATGTTTGAAAGATCCCGCCTTCATTTCTCTAAAACTATAAACCTGTTGGATATGGGAAAAAACAGTGCTCCCTGTGCAGTCTTTGTATGAATATACAGTATGTATAAAGTCACAATTATCCTTAGATAAGTTCCTTGGCGGTGCGGTGGCTCTGTGGCTCAGGATCTGCGCCTGTGGCTGGAAGGTTGCCGGTTCGTATAGTGTGGCCAGCAGAGAGTTGGGCCCCTGAGCAAGGCCCTTAACCTCAACTGCTCCAGGGGTGTCGTATAAATGGCTGACCCTGTGCTCTGACCCCAAGCTTCTCTGTGTGTCTCATGGAAAGCAAGTCTGGGTATGTGAAAAGTCAAATTGCTAATACAAGAAATTGTATATGGCCAATAAAGTGATCTTATCTTATAACATCTACAAGCGATAAATGAAATGCAAATCAATGCGGCCATTATTGCTATAGAAAAAGAATAATTTTCATTAAGACTGCTAATGCCATAAGGCCAACATGGTATTGCTTGAAGAAGGCCATCTGCAATCTCATCCCCTCCTCCATCCTTTCTGTTGCAGGAGCTGAGTAGGCATAGTATTGCTGTTTATAGGAAGTACAGAATGGAACCTTCCTTCAGAAAAACATGCTAAATGAAATGCACGTGTAAGAGTACAGTATGTCATCGCTCTACCGCAGACGGCTGGGACAGCCATGAGTTCCCCTCTCACCTCCAGTCCTCCACCTTTCAGAAAACAAAAAGCCTTTCCTGGAGTCAGAGCTCTGCAACTGCCCGGGGAGGCCATGACTTTAATGAGATTTTATAACTTTAAACCGGCTGAACGAAGAGGTGCTTGCGGTCGGTGTACTTGCTCACCGATGATCTGAAAGTAAGAGGCTGTTTTTCTACTGTCTTTGTTTAAGTACTGTTTCCGGTCAGAGCCCTGAGGTAGGCGTGCATGCCCAGCTAGTCTCCTCTCTGGGAGACAGGATTCAGGGGCATACTTGTCTGGAGAGATCACCCACAGCTGCAAGCATGGCAGGACCTGCTGTTACCGGTGATAGCAGCCACTGAAGAAAGTAACATCACAGCATGGGATTGAAAGTCATCCTTCAGCTTTAACCTGCTGGGGCAGCACCCTCTGGGTGAGATGGCACCAAGGAGAAAGTCTGTGTTTCTCAGGGGTTATCCACTGCAGAGCCAGCTCTCCTGGAGTGTAGTGGACTGTAACATTTCAATTCCACCAATTCATTCCAAGCGGGCTGGCTTTTTATTCTTCAAGCCTGAAGAGCAGCTCGTGCTTTTTAAGTTATTTGTGCCTTGAAATGATGTAGTGATTCATTAATTGGAGATTTACTAGCTTTTTACTGCTAATGCTTTTGGCTGGTGAATATATTTTTTTTTGCTTAAGAGGCTTGACGCTCATTATGACACTTAAGACAGGAAATGAATGGGACTGTTTATCCAGTTTTGCAGCATTAAAAATGTGGACACAATTATAAGTGCATCCTTTGTGTAGAAAGCTGTTTTAGCTGATAAAAAATGTTTCTTTCTATGTTATCTAATTACAATATAGCTGCTACATTACTATACATATGTGTATTACATACAAATAATGTAGGTCCTAGGAAAAATATATGTTATTGTTATTTCAGTGGTCTGTAATATGGTTAGCTCACACATTCTATTCTGCTGCATAGTGCACCATAAGACATAATGTTCATGTTTTTTTTTAATTGTACTTTTTACTTTGTATTTCACAATTTTGTAAAGTACTGTAAATGGTTGCTCAATCATGACAACATCAGTGAAGCAAGGCATTGTTTACATGCAATATGATTATGTCCAATATGAACAGTCGTATTGTTATATCTTAAATCACAGTATCAGCGTATCAATTTTATTAGATGAATATAATAAGAACAGCAATGTTAATAATGATCACACAAAAATACTGGGAAACTCATTTGAAAATTATCATAATTTTGGAGCTATTAGCTATCATTGCCTGACCAACATCATTTGCTATCAATATGTCTTGCTCGGTCATATTGATAAAAGTACCTAAGATACTCACGTGTTGTGACTGTCATCTTCAATCACAATTCCTTAAGAATCTGGATCCATTATTAATACTTTAAAGTATTAATAATAATAATAAACTTTATTTTATATAGCGCCTTTAAAGGTGGCTTCTCAAAGCGCTTTACAGGATGACAATAACAATAAATAAGAAGACTACAACAATAAATAAGAAGATTTCACAAGATAGGACACAATTATAATTACAACAATACAACAATAACAATAGAGGAGACCGTGGAAGGTGGTATTAAGAAGAGCAGAGGGGTGAAGAATGGAACCAGTTAAGTAAAGGCTTTTCTGAAGAAGAAGGTTTTGAGTCTGGATTTGAAGGAGTTTAGAGAAGGTGACTCTCTAATATCCTTGGGCAAAGAGTTCCAGAGCTTGGAGGCATAGCAGGAGAAGGCCCTGTCGCCCATACAATGTAGACGGGCTTGGGGGACAGTAAGGAGGGCAGAATTTGAAGAGCGGAGGTTGCGAGGTGGGGAGTAGGGCGATAAAAGTTCAGACAGGTATTGAGGTGCCAAGCCATGTAAAGCCTTATAGGTGAGCATGAGGATTTTACCACAAAAATCGTAATAATCATCCTACTTTAAAATAAATTATTTATATAGCCGTTTCAAGCTATGTGTGAATACAAAAACAAACTAACATGGAAAGTGTAAGGGATACAAATTTGCTTTATACAGTATCTGTTTCTTGAGAAACCAAAAGGAAATTAGCATGATACACGCTCAGATATACTGGAACGCAGAGGCTAATAATAACAACTTTAATTAATAACCCAAGGTGGTGATTTTTACTGCTTCAAACTGATCTCACAGTTTCTCCCTGCACAGAGCAACCCAGCAATCTTGGCTGTCTGGAGCCCTTCCAGGGCATCTCTTGATCTTTGCTACTTTGTGATTCCTGAACAATATTATCATCTGTTTGGTTGCAGTCCTAGAGCCACGTTTGAAACCAGCAGCCACAGTGGAGCAGAGCAGGGGAGCGACCCCTCTCTCTGGTGTGAGCGTCTGACTGGAGAGGGGTCAGAGAACGAGGTGGGCAGGGTTAGAAATAACGTACATCAGAGGGTCCCAGAGAGAAGTCAGGCAGGAGAGGTGAGTGCTAGTGCTTGCAGCTGAAAGGTTTCCGCTGCCCCTCATTTTGACGCTTGCTTTAGGGTTGTAGACTTGAAGGGAAGACGGGCAAAGAATCCAACTCGATGCAGCAGAACAGATGATTTTCTGATATTTTTTAGTTTGTTTTTTGACAAAGAAGAACTGAACTGAAATGTTTTTTTCTTTCTTTTACGGACTTTTTTGCTGTTGCACTCCAGACACATGCATTGCAGTACAACTAAATCGGTGAAAGAGGAAATAGAGTTACAGCACAGCTCAGCATGGGACACATTTTAATCAGTACAGTGGCACTGTCACCTGCAGAGTGAAATCTGGGAAGAAGGAAAAAAATAAATTAGTGTACCTCCTCTTGTAATAGAAAATGTGATTACCGTTGCCAAATCTGAGAATTAAATTATTCAGGCCATTAATGAAGAATACGTTGCATGCACAGAAATTAATCTTTTTATTATTTGTTAAAAAAATTCCTTAGCAATGTTATACTCGGATTTCACTGTAGTTCTTTCTCTCTTTACTACTTAAGGCATGCATCCATGTTAGAGATGGAAACGTAGAACCTTATTGACCTTTTCACTTCCGTGCAGAGGATTCACGCATCAAGTCCATATTATTGCTGTCAGTGCTGGAAAAGACAAAAACTGTGTCTGAGGACATTTGTGTTTAAATATGGAAGAGTTTAATGCTTAGAGGTCAAAGTTAGTTGTTGGTTCCATCAATACACACATATTTACCTGGTTACACGGTCAAGCAGCAAAAACATCTATCAGCAGTGATTTGGCAAATTTGGCCATGTACAGGATATCCACTGAGTTGGAACGCTTTTTTACAGACTCAACTAAGAATTAAGGAACTGTCCTCAGTTCCTTAACTCCTTAACTGTCCTCAGTCCTGTGTGTTCAAACCACAAGCCAGCTGTCCTCAACAACTTTTAAGACTTCTAGACAGGGCAATCATCCCCAAGAGAAAAACTGCTATGAAGCAAATATCACAGTTAGACACAAGACAAATGATGAAACATGGGCTTCCCTTGTAAAAAAAACAAATGCGTTGCTACATTAAGTGAACATTTCCCTTTTTCATTTACAGCTGAAATGCTGGCAGAATACTCTGAAGGTATTGGTCCTG
Source organism: Atractosteus spatula (assembly GCF_055471065.1). Lineage (NCBI taxonomy): Eukaryota > Metazoa > Chordata > Actinopteri > Semionotiformes > Lepisosteidae > Atractosteus > Atractosteus spatula. The sequence continues at coordinate 56,362,398 of NC_142712.1, forward strand.
TATATTGGTCCATTTTTCAAAATGTACCGCCTTCTTTCCTGTTTAACTCTTAAAAAAGATTTAGGCTGTGAATGCCAATTTTGTGGCTTGATAAACATGATTTCAGAACACCAAGGAGCATTATTCCAGTAAAAGAAATATACAGTACATTATTTATACTGATTCATTGATTTTGCAAAAAATCTAAACTAATTTATGAAAATAAATCATATCTTTTATAGGATATGTTTCAAGAGGTGGAAAACAGATTTTGTTAGTATTGTTTCGGAGAAGATGAAGGTCACACAGCAGGAACACTGAGGAATACTATAAGGCGCATTTTGCAGATGACATGATGCATGTGCAGTCTACACATCAGAAAACCATTAATGAGTTCTACTATTCATCTACAAGATGAGATAGCTGTACTCCAGCAATGAACCAGGCACTCAGGATGGTCAACGCTAGAATGTTGCAGCAATTGGTTGAAAATCATCTTAATGTGAACCACCATTTCTCATCTGTAAGGATCACCTGTAAAGTTACTGATTATTCTTGTCCTGGTACCTGATATTTACCATGCAAATTGTTAGAAAAGACCAGACTGTTCTTCTTTGCACCTTTGCAAATCACTAGCATGACAGAGCCAGAAGCCATACCACCCTGCAACTCCCACCTAGCAATCAACTGAAGCTAAGCATGTATGAGCCTGGCCAGTACCTGGATGGGAGACCTCCTGGGAAAAGCTAAGGTTGCTGCTGGAAGTGGTGTTAGTGGAGCCAGTAGGAGGTGTTCACCCTGTGGTCTGTGTGTACAGTATAGTGACAGAGACACTTTACTGTAAAAGGGCGCTGTCTTTTGGATGAGACGTAAAACCGAGGTTCTGACTCTCTGTGGTCATTTAAAACCCCATGGTGTTTCTTGAAAGGAGTAGGGGTGTTACTCCAGCATCCTGGTCAAAGTTCCCATTGGCCTTTATCAATAGTGGCCTGCTAATAATCCCTACCTATGAATTGGCTTCATTTCTCAGTTCTTCTCCACACTAATAACTGATGTGTGGTGAGCGTTCTGGCGCACTATGGTTGCTGTCACATCATCCAGGTGGGGGTGCACCTTGGTAGTGGTGGAGGGGAGTCTCTATTACCTGTAAAGCACTTTGAGTAGAGTGTCCAAAAAATAATTTCTATATAAGTGTACACCAGTACGCCCACCACACATCAGCTATCAGTGGGGAGGAGAACAGAGTGATGAAGCCATTTTGGTGCCTTTTTACAGTATAGTGTCCTCATCACTATACTGGGGCATTAGGACCCACACAGAACGCAGACTGAGTGCTCCCTAGTGGTCCACTAACACCTCTTCCAACATATTTGGCAGAATACACATTCTGGCCTTTCACAGCCAGATCCTTATTCATCAGTCTTGATCACTCTTGTGGAGGAAGAGACATGCTAAGCCTTCACAGGAGCACAGTGTTATACACAGTAAGTCCAGCATTAAACTGTCAAAATCAAAGAAAGCAAACAATGTGTCCTAATTATAATATATGTATTAGTTATACCATGGAAGCTCTACTTACTAGATTTAAGCCTTATTGAACTTTTGCAGGATGATGTGTAGCATCTAAGACGAATCTAAGAAGAATGAGACAACTCCACAAGACAGCAGGTCCTGCAGTATCCCCTGAGGGATAACTGATCCTGCTTTCCAAAGACAGGAAATCCCCAACACAGGAATAAAACGTAAAAAAATCACGTGTTTTGGTGCATCTCCCAATCTTCGTCAGCATAATAAAAGATAGGATTATCTGCCAAACTCGCAAACAAAAACTAAACAGCATCCTCACCAAATGAATTCCCTTCTCAACCTGCACATGGACATGGACGACATCATCGAGTCCTGCTTCCACTGTTATTGCAATCCACAAACATTCCTTCCACCCCACAACATTCAAGAAACGGAATATCGCTCATAGATTTCAGGCAAGTGTCACAGCACACACAATACTAGGCATCAGCTTTCATGAAATCTGTTTCATTACAGTATACTGTAGGTGGTGTCCTCAATTTTATTACATTCATAGACTGAACCAAACAATGAATTTCCCATATAAACCTACAACCTTACTCACAGACTTGATTTTTTTACTGCCTTATGCTACGTTTATTGCTATCTTCAAATGCTTTTTATTTGCTTTTGTTCTTCAGCATATTTAGATCAACCATTTCTGGAAGTGCTAAGACAGTCTCCTCAAAGAAGCTATCAAAGAACCTAGTGTGGTCATTAGCTCATGGAAAATTAGCCTGGAAAATGAATGTGAGCTTACAGATGGTTAAAAAAGAAAGTGCTACAGCTCTTAACTAGCAATTGATTAACTTGTGAATTCCCATCACCCAGCTGTTGTTGGGGGCGTTTACCATAAATAGGAGGGAGGAAAAGAATCTGGAGAGTCAGGAAAAAGTGATCTGTCATTGTTCAAAAGCAACACTGATGGATGCTGGATTGAACGGCTATTGGTTTTATACATGACAGAATGAGAGATGGCAGGCCACTGGTCACAAAGGTTTAAAGGTCTTGTAATGCTTCAGTGGTTTATTTGAGCAGGGGTGACCTCTTGCTCTTTCTTTTCCTTAAAAATATACCAGCTGTTAATTTAAAAACTAAAAAAGGAGCCAGAAGGAAAAAAAAATGCTGTTGTTCTTGGAGATGGGCCTAAACGAAAACTTAACCTCCTTAAAAGTCCCTGTTGTAATACCATTCCCAGGGGACCTTCTTTGAAGTGTTCCTAGAAAACTGAAACTGCAGGGATGGGTCAGCAGGGAGGGAGAGACAGAGGTCCAGCCCAGACGAAGCTGCAGTCTGAGTTCAAAATTTCCGTTCCTGGACGAGCCAGAGGCCAGGGAGCTGGGTCTTAGAGGAGGCACTGGGTTAGGTTCAAATGCCACAGAAAGGGCCAGATCATGAAGTCAGCATTCGACAAGGCCAAAGAGTCATGGTCACGCAGGCCAGCACATTTGAATTGTCAGAAACACAAAACAAGTTGAAAAGATGAGGCCACATCCGAAATTCCTTTTGGCTTTCTTCTTTGAGATTTATCTGAGCACTGTATATTGACCTTCCCAAGGGTCTGTTACTACCTTCTCAAAACACACATCCACTCAAGAGACTCATAATTCAGTCTTTCTTTATTTATAAAGAAACACCAGACACAACAAAACCGATCTGGATTTCACTAAAGGGTTTTACACACCACTATAAATTATTTTCATCTTTGTCGGTCATCTAAATTAAGAAACAAATTACAACAGCAGATAGTCAGCTATTCACTTAGTCCAATCGATGTGTCTCACTGTGTTTATCGTAAAAATTGAAGCTTCTTTCTTATAATGCCAGTGTCATAAAGAAGATGCACACAAACTGTGCATTTCTTATTTTTTAAGTGGAAAATCAAATCAGTGTATTTTAAAACTGAGCGAATCTTAAAGTCCTAAAAACACACTTGGTGTGAAAAGAATAAAGACGTATAAAAAAGATTAAGTTAGATTGTCATATTAAGACTGTCGCATTAAGTTAGACCGTCCTTTTTTATAGGCGGCAAGAAGAGCCCCTGTCTTTTTTAAATGTAGACTTCTGAGGGTCCATTCCATAACATTCAACCTCTTGATGTCTGACAGCTTCACAATCAGCATGTCAGCTACATATTTATATATCAAGAGGTGTTTAACATTTTTCACATGCAGGCTTTGGCATACTGTACATTTGGAGACCTTTGTCGAGACAGGAAACAGTCCCAGAGGTCTAAATAAGAAATACAATGGACGGGCAAATGCACCTTTACTGGTCCTGACCTCCAGTACACAAGCGCGACAAGCACTGCATGCAGGAATGCTTCATTCAGCTCCACAGGATCAGACATGGCCACCAGAGACAGAGCCGACCATTCAAGACCCAGTGGTTGTGACCCTCATAGTCTGCAGGTTGGCTGGTCAGCCAGACAGAGAATAAAATCTGAAGCTGCCCAAGGAACCATGCAAACACAATCCCACTGAATGCATTTCACAGTGAACCATTTGTTACCTGGTTGAAGTCTCCAAACCAAAATTCCAGGCAATTGTCTGAAAACTTTTTTCATGAGCTTACACATTTCAGAATGCATAACTTTCAAATATTTTCTTCTCACTCATTTTAATCTTTCATTTTCAAATTTCTGAGAACTGGTAAAGAGGTAGCAGAGTATCAATATGCTATATTTTTTATTTAAATGTCATTGGAGATTGTTAATGGCTATATTCATAGCAGGTGATAAACAGTTAAACATAAATATCAGCAGCACATCTGGAAATCATAAAATAGCTTCTTCATTTAAGCTAAATATCAGAAAATAACTGAGACTAAGGGGCTTGTAAGTATTTTTTACATATAAAATTTCTTGTTAATGTAAACGTTAAGGTCAAACCTAAGGTTAGTACAGAAGGTTAGTTAAATGTTAATGCATGTTAATACTGCAATTAAATTGTTTAGCTTGACTGAAAACTGCAGATCATTCTTTTTTCCAAAACTGCAACCAAATAACACCACAGTGGCTTATAAATTACAGGCTGTAGATTAGAATAGATTAATTGGAGGAACCATTTGTCATTTATCTGTTTTTTTTTTTTCACCATAGCTTCCTGTTACTGACAGATAATCATTTCCAAAATACCTCATAACTCAGTTTGCAATTACCTTATGCATTTAGCAATCAAACCATGTGTGGTGATTGCATTAGTGCCATTGGCGTACCTTCACAAAAACTTAAAGTTCATTCTGCTGGAATGAAAATGTCATGATAGAGTTTACCTCATTGGAGGAAATGGAGGTAGGGGTATACAAGACGTGGATAATTACCAACAAATTCTATACAGAAGAAGTCTCTTACTGTCTTATAATTCTCTGACTTGAAGGTATTTAACTATTATGTTCAGAGCAAAATGGGCCTAGTATTGTGTGAGTTATTTCATTAGAGGGAGATTCTTGACAAACCATGTGAAAGTTCAGAAATTGATAGCTAATAGTTAAAGTCCTCAGCTTACTACAAAATGTAGGTCAAAACAAGTATTTATCAGTGTATATATTTCCAACAGCAAATGCTGTAAAACAAAAACAAGATATTAAAAAGCCTTTCATTTTTTTAGCTTAATTGCCTCATACAGTACTTGTGTCTTAGAAATAGGCTTCTTTTTCTCTACTTGGCTGTTTAGTGCCTATTTTTCTCGGCACAATATACCTAAAGAACCTTTGTGTTAAATTAGGCAAAATACACAGAAATAGTACAGAAAGGAGAATGATGTTTTTTCTTTCCTCAAATTAGGGGAGAACACTTGCTCTTAGCTTCAGAACTGCTTGAAAACAAAAGGTTGAATGTTGCATCTGTATAGCATGTGTTTCTACGGTTGTGTGGAGAAACTGAACACATGTACAATCAGACAGCTTTTGAGACATCACCACTGGCTCTATCTTAGCATTTCTTGCAGGGAGGAAGGTGCAACCCACTGTAGAGGGCTCTCCCCTTAATAAAAAAAAACAGTAGAAGGTTTTCAGCCCTGCAGGTTTCAGACAGGAAAACTCTGGGGGAAACAGCAGAAAGCCATTAACTAACTGCAGTATTATCGTGATCTATTCACAGGAATGAGCTACGGACAGCTAATGAACTAGCCTTAACGTTTTTCAAGCTTTAACGCACCACTGGGAGCTCTGCTAGTATAAACAGCGTGACAGATCAATGCTTGATTCCTAAATCAAGAGAAAAGGTTATTCGCTGTCTCTGTGGGATTCTACCAGCCCCTGTATCTTTTAAAACTCCAGCTCTTTTTCGCCTCCCCCTTTAAACCAAACAAGCCTTTTCTGTACTTCTTTCTTTTTTCATCCTAATTAAATGTGAGGCAGAAGATTTTTTTAACTTGGTTATGCTTCTCCTGTTAACATTTTCCTCGGCGAAAACAGATCTGATGGGCACAAGCTTTCACACTACCCAGTTTCCAGCAGGTACTGTATTTCTCATGATTGACAGTCAGCAGGTCAGCTGTGGATCTTGCAGACTGTTAGGGGGTGGATGTTAAAGAGATTTGGAAAGCCTAGCCCCTCATTTCTTTATTGCACTCCTGTCAGAGCTATTGAGAAGCAACTGTATTATAGTCTGCATGCTTTTCACAGCCTGGAAAGCATTTATATCAGTCTTTAGCACAGTGAATCAGTACAGCACTGAATCGCCTTTCTTTGGCGAGCACACACTCCACAGATTTCTAGAGAATTCCATCATGTCAGCCTGTCTGAGTGTCATTGGCTTCATTTGGGCATGTTTTTTTCTTCCTTTTTAAAGCCCCTTGGGACATCAGATGCGATTGAAGGAGGCTCCCTTTAAATGTTTTATTAATTGTCTTTGCTCCTTAAACGCCAGATATTAATATCAAATCAGTGAAAACTGGAACGTGTGTATAGGTATTTTAACAAATAATTCAAATGGATTTAGCAAAATGCTCTGTTATCCACAATGTACATTTTACACAACCTTTAATCTAGAATTTTTTTTCAATCATTATATAAAAATGGCATTTATCAAAGCTCAGAGCAATGTTTTGTAATGTCAAGGACACAACGTGGTTTCATTTCTATCAATAAAACAATGTTTTATACATTGTTATACGTGTATAGTAGAACAGAATAAGTGGATTAACAAGATGAACATGATCATAGCAGAGGGAGTTAGCAGAAGAGAGTTAGTTAAATAAACAACAATAGCTAGATCAAATAGATTAGCCTGTTCTAAACTGGGTGCTGATGAGCTGGGGAGGACTTTCACAACCCAGAAAATGTCCCATGACATAGACAATACCCCCCAGTTTAGTGGGGGCAGTTCTACACAGCAATCGCAGCATTCTTTGATGTGAATCTGATTGACTGGGGGGTTATAGCCTGACCAGTAAATGAGGTAGTCAGATCCCCCACGTGGAGCGAGTCAAGGGGCGGCAGCAAGCTGGCAAGATTGATAGAGGTGCACAAAGCAAGGAATTCTGGGAAAGAATAATAACCCATATTTATGAAGGAGCAGGAAGTTATGTTGCTGGCATGAACTGAAGGATGTTTTTTCTCCCACACGTATTTCTAAACTCTATAAAATATAATAAGATGCTGCAGGTAAAGATTAATTCAAGCTAATATCCCGAAACAGATGTGAGTAAAGATGATGTCGAAATTCCATCATCATACAAATCACCTTACAAATTAGTGTCAAGTGTCTAAAACTAAAACTCAGACTGGAATATGAAAAAAGATCAATTTTGTCATGCCATGAAAAAATGTAGAAATGTCTCTCCACTTTTCAAATACCTGCTCCCCTGAGAAAGACAAAAAAGGAAAGATTTTATCGGTCTCTCTGAGATTTGTGTTTACAGATTAGAGTTTCCAAACTTGTCCATATTGAACTCTGAGTAAAGAATTGAGGTTAAATTATATAACATATATATCATCCTTAACTTATGTTTTTTATTCTTTCGGTAGTACACAGAGATTTTTCTTTTACATTCTTTAATTCGATTAGTAGCATGTATATCCATATGCCATTTAAATACTCAAGAACCAATTAATATGCTGATTTAAATCTAAACATTAAAAATGTAAAAAGTAAAAAGGTAGACAATTGCTCTATTCCACTTCGAGGGCAAGTATTTGAAAGGGCATGTTTTGACATCTTACAAGACAGCTGTTCAGTGCAGCTCCATGCAGGTGTTAAGGGCATTCTAATTCCATTTAGACACCCGGGATCAAGATGATAAATGAATTCACTTGGGCAGCAGAGAGACCGACTCAGTGACCCATAGATTCAGTGCAGGTATCAATGCTGAACTAATGAGAAATTAGAGGCAGATTTCAAGTTTTATCCAGTTAGCAAACAACTGCTTACAACTACCAGTAACAAAAATGAAGAGAGGATAATTCAGTTTTTAAAACTTTGTATTCTAAGATAACATTTAGTAATTTAAGCAGCAGTAATTTTACATGTAACTAAATCCACCAATACAGTATATATAGAAAGATTTGTCTTTGAATATTTAATCCCATTAATCATGATATTTTGTAACAATAACATAAGCATAAGAGCTACAGTAACTGTATAAGTATTGTAATGTAAGTGTAAATACATCCCAGTCACATCTGCTCATCTTATCTTTTGATTGATACACCTGAATTGCCTATTTTATTTAAAAGCACCTACCCAAAAGAGTTTTCAGATGCTTAGTGGGAAATGGGTCAATAGCAATAGCACAAGTCATGTGGAAATGTTTCATGTTCTTGCTTCATATGAAGCTAGAAATATACTGGTTATTATTTAAAATGGTACATGCAAAATCAACTAATCGCATCAAAACATTTGCAGACCAAAATCGATAAGCCGTATTTTGCGTTTAAATGGCATCTCATCTATAGAACTCTCAGGATGATAATATATCACATGCCTGTGAAACAGAAATGACCTGACGATCTTTATCTCTTGAGTCCTACTGTCCAGGCTGAAGTCTCGCAGTTATGGGGGCTACACATGAAACCTGACCAATGCTACCAACACAAATCCTGAAGCAAAAGCCAAGTGGGAAACTTGGAGCTCAACATTTTTCGAACAGATCAAACCCAAACTTGACAGTCATGGCAAACAACCCAGGGGTCTGGCCCTTTCAACTCTAGCATCGCTAGACAATCCACCGGCTGGAAAGGAGATAGAAGAAAAAGGCTGAGAGTTATGATTGCTATTGCTTATTTATTTTCACCTCTAATCCTTGAGTAGGCAGGATTCTTATTTTGTGATTTGTGTTAAAGCTAATAAGAAAAGTGTCTTTTATGGCATGGTGCCGCTTCTCAGGATGGGTTGTGCCAATATTTTTCAGCTTTGCTCCTTTCTCCTCTTGCGCACATTTCTAGACAGCAGCTCTACCCCACAAAAGAGCAAGAACGCTTTTCACAGGACATAGTATTTTATACAAAAATACCCACACATACTCCAGAAACCTAGGGGAGCAACACCAGTGGACTCAATAGCTTGTGTAAGGTCTGTAAAAAGATTTGTGAATATTATTGTTTGTTTTTGCCCTACTGCATGTTGCATATAGGATGGACTTGATCTTGCAGATCTGGCTTGATTGCAATTCAAGACGTTTTCCAAATTACCTGCTTAGGCAGGTGTAAAAAACAGTGGCTTATAAATGAGAAAAATGAAAGAATTCCTCATGTTAATGAGAGGTCAAGCCCCTCGATTGTGTCCTCCTCCTGCTCCAGCTACAACAAACATGGGAACACAAAGAGGAATAAAAAGTGGAGCTCTTCCCTGACAGTCGCACGCCGCGGTGACAGACTGCTGTCAAAGTTGCTGCAGCTGCTCTGTCCTCATGCGGAGTCTCAGAGGTGGCTCGGCCACGTGGCGGGTTCACACCTTTCTGGTCAGTGGCTCCGAGTCTCTGTGGAGGCTGCCGGGCCCAGCAGCAGTCATGCGGAATGTGTTCTGCTGGGCTTCCAGCACGGTGCCTAGCAGGACACCCCACCTCAAGTAGGCCACTCGCCCGGGCCCCACTACCCCCGCAGGGCCTGCTGGGACTTGCCGAGCTGTGAGACGAGTCCTGCTCGTCAGGGTAGGGTCACAGAGGTCCTGGACAGGGAAGGGACATGGTGTGCTGGGACAGCACACACATCTGTGGATGATTCTCCATTATGTTTCTGTTCCAGGGGGTGTGAAAAACAACTCCCTGTTGAGATTTCCAATTGACCAGTTTCAGTTGGCTGCATACTGGTGACTAGCCATGGTGTTCATCGCAAACAGGCTATTGCTTATTGTTCTTCCTATTTTACCTGCATATATACACATACATATGAATATATATACACATATATATGAATATATATATAGAACATTCACTTACAGTACTTGTAGAAGTACAAGCTATCTTTAAGATATGTCAAACATTCCACATCTAAATATACGATGTTACAAACATTTCTCAAAATCTATACTCCACCTTTGTTTATCAATCTCTCTATGCAAACACATTGCCACCACTACAACTTTGAAAAAGTTTTCAGCTGTGTTATATCCTTCATGTATTTGAAGCATTCTCAATGTAAATGTATGCACTGCATGTTAAAAGAAACAGTGCCTGGTATTGATTTTGCGAGTGCAATACCTCTGGTCCTGAGGTAAGAAACAGGGTTAACCCTGTTCAACATTTTGTACACACTTTACCCTAATCTTATGCTTCCTGGAGACAGAATTGATTTTGTTTTCTTAGACTGCTCATATTGTTCATGCCCTTTTACCTCTGGGATTGATCTAATTGTTTTTCTCTGAATGCGTTCCTTTTTTTCTAGTTTTTTTTCCTTTTTTCCCTGCCAAGATTTGAACAGTCAAATCTCACTATACAGCCTCGTATTCCAGCATGGCTCTTTTCAGAACACTACAGATGGCCAGTCTGTCGGCATCCAGTCGCACATGGAACACTACAACTGAATACGAAATGTAATATACTCAATTTTCATGATTAATGTGCTGCAGTTTTTGTCCTGTTCTTAAAAAAGTTATGTGCCGTGAAGCCAGAGAACTACTTCGAAGGGAAGTCTCAAAATCATGTGCCTTTCCCCTTTTTAGTGGCAATTTTATTTTAGAGAAAACAGATGGCTCCCCAAAGTAACTTTCTGAAGAAGAAGGGAGAAAATAAGATATAAATAAGCAAAAATCCCCAAGCCTGCAGGATAAAGCTGTCAGAAGGTCTCTCCCATGAGTCTGACTTGGACCACAGCTTTACAAGCCCAGATCTTCTTTTCCCTTTCTTTCTAGCTCTAAATGCATAGCTCTCAGGCCTGAGGATGCTCTCAGTCAGGATTTATCAGCGAGTTAACTCGAAAGATGTGGGCCAGATCAATAAGCGCATTCTCTGCAAGGAGCAGGAGGTAGGAAGCAGACGGGGCTCAGCGGATCTGTGGGCGCCTTCAGGAGAAGATCGATATCCTGACAGGGCCTAGCTTGGTCCTCTCACCACCAATAAGATGTCTTATGTGCTTTACATGATTGCTTAAAGGTCCTTGTTTGTTTTCTGTGCCGCTGTCCTCATTGGGGAGAAGGTCTGTGGTCAGCTTTGTACCTTGAATGTGCAATTAGTGATTGCCATGACTTAAGAACAAGGGGTTAATGCCCACTTTCCCTCAATCTTAAGATCTCATAGCTCGATTTTTTCTGTGAGAAATGTTTTGCAAGCGCTTCTGCGCAGCAGAAGGCTAAGGTTCTCTCCAGTCTGTCCAATGGCCATGCTTTTTTTTTCCGGCTAGAGGAAAACAATACAGCGCAATCACTTTCCCTGGAGATCACTCAATCTGCTTACCCTTCTCGGCAGGATTTGTTTTTTCCCCTTGCCTGTGCCAATTCTCAGAACTCTTCTCAAACAAGATAACCACTTGCCTCTTTAAATAAGCTCTCTTGAATTACCCTTATTAAGTGTGAGTGTGTATGTGTGCGTGTGTGTGAACAGCACCTTTCCAGAAACGTGTTGACAGGAAAGGACAAGTGTGTGTCAAAAGGTCTACGTGTGCAACCCGTGGAACCTTGAAAAGCTTGAGCTCTTCCATGCTCTTAATGAGAAAGCACAGATGTGCCCTTTTCCGAACTAGCCCTATGTCTTATTGTACTTTGGCCTTCCACCCCGGCCTAACTGGACCCGGCGTTCTGGAGGCTCATTAGAGGAGATGGCGAAAATTGGGGTCAAGGTATATAAAGGTAGCCCAGAGCAAAGGAGCAGGCTGTGAAGACTAACCAAGAGCTTCACCAAGGCCCTGGACTCCTCCTGCCAGACCTCTCCCCCTCCCCTACGCGACCTCCTATCCACACCATTATTTGATGAAGCAGGGGCCTGATAATTATTTGGCGTGGATGACGAAGAGGCCACAGAGAGAAAAGGAATGTGTCATTCTCAGGGAAAAGGATAGCAGGGAGGACACAAAGACGGCAAGAAAATAGAATCAGAGTAAGATCAAAAGCACGCCTTTCACTTTTCATGCCTCAGAAGGCTCCAAAGAGGATAAGGAACAAGTAGGCCTTGGGTCTCCTGTCCTCTCTGGCAATTAGACTCAGCTGATGAACTGAAAGGGATGAATGGCAGGGTTCAAGGCCTTCTCCTGGATTCACACAACAGGGTATTTTTTCTCTCTCTCCCTACTTTTTTATTTCGTCTCCCTTCAGAGTGGCAGAAACGCAGCTGAAATATTTCCAAATGAAGACAATGTAGTGAGAGATGCCAACTTTTAATCTCAGCAGTGAATGCGAATGTGAGTGGATGAGTAGTGATTTGGGTGACACACAATTCATACAATATTGTGCACATTTACACATCATTTAGGAGGAGGAAATTAAGGGATTGAAGCAGAATGTCTGCGAGGTTTGAGTAAATTCATGTAGATGTTCAACATTTCCAAAATAATTTGTACTAGCCTTTTGATGATAGTTGGTCTGAAAAAAGACAAATCGATTTATGGACTGGATTAAAACAATTCTGAAGTCTCCTTTTTTCATATCATCCTCTAAACTGGTAAGTTGAACAAATAAACAGAATAGGCAATTAATTCATATTAAATGTGCATCTATAAAACAGGCTATCCTCTAAGCAAGCCTCATTTTTGGACAGTTTGCACTGTGGATATTGCAGTATGCCCATCTGAATAGATTTTAAAATATTAGTTTAAATATTCTTCAAATAGGTAATGTTCATCCTTCATAGTGTACATATCTGATCAATTCAAAACCCCTTTGTACCCTAGCTAAGATTGGGCCTTTGAGTTCAATTTATTTAGTTCACAAAAAGTATATCCCCAAAATAATCCACACAGAAATAAACCTAAAACCTGGCACATGTCAAGATTAAGAAAAGCTAATTAACTGAAATATTAAACCAAGTCCATTTGTGTATTAGAAAATCAGTAAGGACTTCTTCATAACTGGGCATTTTCATTAATTCTTCATTATTCTCAGTTTAACACAAGAAAACTTTTCTTCTTTTTTCGTTCAGGCTTGCCTCTCTTTTCTCAGCCATTCAAGATACAGTATAAGGCAGCAAATGGCCCTGAAAAAATCTGAAATACGCTGCTGCACAGCACTAAAACCTTAAGATGCTTAGTGATATTCTTTAATCTGGTGCACTGATAATGTGTTTAAAGAATTGATTCAGCTTTGCAAACTTCGGAGTTCAAAGCAAAAGATTCATGGGGTCAGGATGCCAATGAGCTAAATAAAGAGTACCCCAAATGGGCTTTGGGGATTTGGACCAGTGCCTCTGAATCACTTTGATCTCCATAGAGCTGAAGCTACAATAATGCAGAATATCAAATACCCAAGTACTTTAGTTTCAGGCCCTGTCACGTGCGTGCTGTATTTAAAATGGAGTCCTTTTAAAGCTGGGGCTGATATTGTATAATCTTCCGTCTTTACAAACTAAACTTGAGACTGGGCATATGTGAGGTTGAGTGGTAGCTGTGCATACTATTACTTGATTAAAAAAAGTGAAAGGGAACGCTTTCATTTTAACCAGCTCTAAAAAGAAGCATGCACTCTCTTTTTTAAGCAAAACTTCTCCAGTATCTTTTCATGTGGGCAGGTTGCCCTGGTGCAGGTCTGGTATCTTCAAACACTACCCTCCTACAAAAATATTCCCACGTTGTCACCCCACCACCACCACTCAGCCTTTTATTCCTACATTGCAGACTCGCCAGCCTCATACGTACTGTGTAACCCGCTCTGCACTGGGCACAGGCTCCCCTTCTCATTAAGCAAAATAATATTTGTTTCAAGTTCTGAGAGGCTGAAGAAATGATTCAGCTACTTATATACAAATTGAGGACAATTTCCGTGAAGCATTTGGAAAACAATTGGCAAATTCATTTTGTAGGTTAGCTTCATAATGGTCAGGCTGGCCTCAATAGCTTCTTTCAAGGTTGGTTGTGCATTTCAGACGACAATGGGTCACCCCGCATTTTTAAAGCCTGATATAAAGGTTTTTTTTACTTACAATTTTTTTTTTCTTAGTTTTTTTTTTCACAAAACAACCTTAGTAGTGGGAATGCAACTCACTTTGAGTTGCAGAATTCAAACCATAATAGCCAGAATAATTATCCGAAGAGATACAGTTCTTTAAACAATAATATCCAGTCATGTTTAGAGTGGGTGTTGCTTTCAAACTGCATTTTGATTTTGTTGGTATTGTAATGAAATTATGTAGCAGATTGATTTCTTATTTTCTGAGGAATTTCGTATGTTTTGATCAAATGAGCAAATGATGAAAAATTGCCTATAATAAATATTATTTTTTGTAGATTAATTACCATTGCTTTATTTTTCTTTATTATCATGGCACACAATTACTATAACAAACAAGAAAAAAAAACACCTAGAGACTGCAGAATCAATAATTCAAAATATTGAAATAATTAAAATATAATTGGTTTAAGATGACAAATTAAACTTGACTAAGTTCCTTGAAATCAATATTTTAATTGCTTTTTAGCAAGGCAACTTTTGTAAATTAATCTGTAATTACTCGCAGATCCTTACATGTAGCATAACTTCAAAATATTTAGTTTTTCAAGATGGTACTCACGAAACAACACACAACACACATAAACTATTTCAGATTTTTTATAATAAATTACACATTGCATTGCCTCAGTATTCCTATAGCTTGATTTAAATTTGTCATGTTCTGACATGACAAAGGAAGATATACACAGGAATTGAATCATCTTATTCTTAAAAATAATTCAATGAGTTTATTTGATTCATGCAAAAATATATCTGCATAAAACTAACTGAATTACAGAATTGTGAAACTTCGTATTAGAAAAATACAATGTAGTTTTCTGGGTACCTTTAAAAGAACCTATGAATTGCTTTGCACGCCGATAATCTCCCCTAACTGACAATTCTAACAGAAGCTAGAAAAGTAAGAGGGACTGCAATAAGACCCAAAGCAAATCAAACTTGCTTTAACGGGTCTTGCTAGAGGCTCGAAGCCCACTTTACCACCCCCATCTCCTGCTGCTGCTCCGCTCGCATTCTCAGGAGGAGCCTGTGCCGAAGAAGCCGCTTTTTGGGGATATGGAGGAGAATGGGGAGAAGCACAACAGCACAAAGCACTGAACTGAGCTCTGGCACCGCTACTCCTTGTGCAATGAGTGCAGGCCGGAGTTTACTAAACTGTGACCAGAACTCAGGGGTTTTCTACCGAGGCACATGCCTGCCAAGCGGAGGAGAGCCTGGGCTGACCACGGTCCGAATTCAAGCCGACACCCCCAGATCCACCTTGCTTTTCACTGTCAGCTACATCAAGCACCTGCAGTGCGATGGTCCTCTTGAGTTAGAATTGAGGAGCTTGTGAAGGTAGAAATTCACTGATAATAAAACAATCATCATTGTTGTATGATATGTTTTAAGGTGTTGTATGCAAGCCAGCACCTATCATTGTTTCTGCTTTAACAATTTAGTCCTTATTTTAAATTTGTAAACCTTTCCTACTGTACATGACTGTGTATATAGCTTTAGATATTTTAAAGAACCCCATTTTGTGATTCCCATCAATCATTCAACAGAGATAACCATTCCAGGATAAAATAAATAAATTAATGAATTATTTTTAATGAATTGTTTTCTCTCTTTTCAATTGGAAACTGATACTACTAGCAACAGTCTAAAATTCACAATAATCATTGTGCAAAAACACGTCTCAGATTTATTTTATCAGTATCTTTGATGATGTGATGATGTTATCCGGTCAGTCGGATCTGACTCTCGGCGATTCTATAGGCCATCTCTCGCCACGCTTTCCGGTCTTGGACTTTCCCTTTCAGCTGTTCTATGCCTAAGCCAGTGTCCGTTTTGATGGCGTCGAGCCACTGTGTTCTTTGGCGGCCTCGTCTTCTTGTTCCACTGACCATTCCAAGCATCATTGCTTTCTCCAATGAATCTGATCGCATCACGTGACCAAAATAAGTGAGCCGGAGTCTGGTGATCCAAGCATAATCTTTGATATCCCAGCATAATCCTTAAAATGAATTGTTCTATAAATTAAAGTTCTCCGTGTAACTAACAGGTCTATTTCTGGACTCTTACACCTTTTTGTTGGCCTGTAAGCATGACCTTTAACATGCGTAAGATAAAAATCCAAATTCAGGCCTGAGATTTAAAGTGATTCAGTTGTCATCTGCAATTTGAAAAAAATATCTGAAGATATGAAATCATATCGCCTCGTCCCACTGCCATCTCTAAATTAACAAACAACATTTTATCTGTGGTTTTAAACCCACTAGTGAGATGTGGCTTCATGTTTCTAGGGTCTTCCCTAAGACATCAACACAGACCATGACTAATCACAAGCCTGATCATCAAAAAGAAGAAAAGCTAAAACTTAACAGAGGATACCAGGACAATAAAACATGACCAGAAATGCTCAACATAGACATGTTAGGTGAACTTCAATGCTTTGGCTACTTCTAAAAAAATCAGAAGTTCTAATGGAATTCTTGGTGCGATACTGCTTCTTGTGTTTTTGTAGATGCATCTGTGTGTCAGTGCGTCTCAATTGTGCTTCAAGCTATTATTTCAATGTTGGCACAAGGACATTCACAAACAAAAACATTTGTTGCAAATTGTGATGTGCACACAGAAACAACTTTTTCATGGTTTTCGAAAAATTCACCTCAGTTAATATTATGTATAATACAAATATTATGTTGGTCTAATGGATATCCTTGGATGTTTTTTTATATAGAAGGCCGAACCCTTTTCAAATCCAAGGTTATCAACAGCCTTTAAAGTTGTACAGTATGTTGAAAAATAAGCAATTAAAAAACCCAGCACAACAAATACACATTCCCCTGACCAATTTAGCTAGGGTGAAAATCCTTTTACTCTCTGCACAGATGGCTTCTTTCAAAGTGAAATGGTCACTGTGAGAACATTTCTTCATCTGGTTTGAAAAACCATGGTCAGTACTTCTTGAGACAACAAATTCCTTACACTATGCCTAATCAAAAGATTCATATGTATCTCTCTCAACAGCCAAGCTGTAATTGAATCTAAAGGTTAATAATTCACACTACATGAGTTTTTGTGGCTGAGAGAAGGGGTGAGATAATTAAATCAGTGAATTTTTTACACACATTGATGATTGTGTGACAGAGACATACCAATCTGAAAGAGATATGTTACCACATTACCAAGTGGTTTTCTGCTCAGATGCATGCGCATTCCAGTGAATGTGGATTCATATATGACACAACACCAGGCACACCACAGAGCACACACAAACAACAGTACCCAGATGCTTGATTTTGATGACACGCTCAAAAAAGCTGATATTTGCAACATTGGTATAGGTGTTATTTGAAACAACGTTAGACAACCCCGTTGTTTTTAGGGAACTCTGTTTTATACTGTCCTTGAATATGAAGAATTTTGTGTGACTTTTCTTCCTAGGCAGCTTGAAATGGATACAGGAATTTGCACCAACAGTACAAACTATAGACTTCAGAAAAACGGTGTGTAGATGAGTAAACTTTTTGCTTGAAGGTGTTTCTTGAGTTTATAAGAATTTAAAGTGGTAACTTGTTTATGCTACATTTCTCACCTTTTCCATAAGGTCACCATTCCACTTCAAAGCAAAGATGAAGGAGAAGTAGAGACCTCTAATAAAAGAATTTGGGATCATTAAACAAAACTGACTGATTGAGCAACCATTATTACAAGAGCATCTAATTTGTACAAGCAGACAAATTTGCCCACATTACATTACACAAAGATACATTTTATTTCATTAGAAAATTAAAGCGGTGACTCAGATTTTGAGTAATTAGTTTTCTCCTGATAATCACAGCTTGGTAATAAGGTACAGATCACTTACAATATTGTTAATGAAATGTGAAAAGGGACTAGGGACTCACCAGATAATGGCCAGCTTGTTTTAATTGTTCACATTTTTTCTTTCCTAGGGTGACACGGTCATTATTTCGCAGTCAGCACTTATCGGCAAAATCAGGTAGGATTAATGGTTTCACTTGCGCCAGTGAAAAATGTTTAAGTTGTCCCGATTATCAGTGCAGGGAAAAAGAATAATGGTTATTTGTCATTGTGTTTAGCAGTCAGAATGAATTATCCACCAAAACACTAAGTAAGGAATACTATTAACCCTCCTGGAAAACTGCATCGAGGGCAATGTGTAGAGTGTCTCCACTGGAAAAGCCGAATGGGACAACACATTTTTTTCCTCCCTTTGATTCTGTGATTTTCAGTTTCTTCTTATTCAGTATTGAAGCCAAAAGGCTCTTAATGTCAATATTAAATTGAGTTGAAAGCTGTTTGCCCCGGGATTGAAATGTAATAGCTATGGCAAAATCAAGGCATGAGCAGAAGTAGCCTACTGGAGTAATACTGGAGAAAACTGGAGAGTGCGCCAGACTAAAAGTTCTTGTCAGGGAGATGCCCTGTACAGCACTAAGGGTTTCAAGTCCAAATCCACATGCAGAATGCATCATTGTGTATGCTGAAAATGGTTTATTTCGCACCTTTAATGATTATTATTCCCTGCGTTTCTGTAATGTTTTTCATGTCAAGGGATCCTTTATGCAGCGCAGAAGCGAATCACTCACCTACAGTAGGTGGCACATGGCAACTATCATGTGCACAAAGGCCCCAGCAGAAAGCAGAGCAGGAGGAGAATTAAGAAATTACTGTACCACCTGAAATAAGGAGTGGCTTTTGGTGGCCAGATACAGTACAAACTCAAGACCAGAATTTGGTCAAAACACCGGGATTAATACCCATACGCAAGCGAACAGTGCTGTGAGATCTTCCTGATCAAGTAGATGACTATGTCAGGACCTCAGATCAATATTTTCTCTGAAAGACAACACCTCTTTCACCAGTGTCTACCTTTACCATACTAGGGCTTTGGTTTGGAAATTCTGGTTCAGAGCAAAGTGCCACCTATTTGTCCACCCACACATACCATCCCAGTAGTGACATCCGAGACTGAGGCCTAACAAGATCCATCTATTAAGTGGTAAGAACCCATCTCCAGCGGGATCTCTTTATGGTAGTTTTCCCTCTTTATGAGCAAAACAAAATTACAACAGAGATTTAAATGGAGCACATTTTTGTCAGCGTGTGCCAAATCTTTTTTTTTAAGAAACTAGATGTGCTTCTTTTCAGTTAACAGTTAGCTTTAAACATCTTTTCTAGTAACCAAAAACAAAATACCATATAATCAGCACTATTAGCTTACGACATACATCCAATGCCCGTTACTGTGTTTGATATAAATGATTTTGTACTCACAGCACTTGGCTTTTTCTCACTCAACATCAAGAACAAAACTGCTCAGTGAAGAAAGGCAGTTGAAGTGGAATCATAGAAATAAGTAGTGTGAGTGACTCTCCGACACTTGGGTCATTCTTTTGAAAATAAATGCTTGATTTTTTTATCTCCCTACGACAGTATACAATCAAATACCAAAGACTAAAACCAGTTAATTAGAACCACGTTCCAAAAAGCCCTCCTTTAGTTTCAACAGGTTGACAAAAATGAGAAGCATTCAACAGACCCCCTCCACCACACACACACAACTCCTTTATCATTTGACATCTTTCTCGCATTCAATCTCTGAGACCTCCAACAGAAAGCATTAGCAGTGGCACCTGTGAACTTTTGTGTGTGTGTGTTTTCTAGAAAAGGGTAGAGAGGGGAAAAATGTTGGTCAAGGCATTAGTTTTGGGGTGTGACAAAAAGGTTAGAGGACGCTGTACCTTGGTAGACCTTTTTATTTTTTTTACATTCCTTCTGCATTTTTTTACAAACTCATTAGTGGAAATAACAAGTCTCTCCTCCTATCGCTCCTGCTGTGGGGGCTGGGCTCGTCGAATATCCCCGTTTTCTGTAGATGAAAGACACCTGTGAGACTTGCTGCCTAATTGCTTCACCAACACCCCCTCCTCCTTGGAAGGGAACTAAACTCTTTAATTAGGGGGAGATGAACATAACCTCACACTTGCACTATTCTGATGTGCTCCAAATGCCTTTTAAACAAGACCATGATTACGACGGACAATTTTCAACCAACCTTTCCTCACCGCTGGCTAAATATAGCCAACACACTGCAGTCTAGAGTACCACTAGATAAACGGTGGGGTGGGTGGGAGGAACAAGATTTCCCAATATGCTGAACAAGAGAACAGACAAACAGTGGTGCTAAGTTATGCCTTACTGCAGGTCCAACATGTTATAATGTAGCTCAGACACGACTACCGTAAGATACTGCTTCAAACCATTCCACAACCCAAGAAAAAAACACATCCTGAGCTATCAGAATACACACTAATGTCATAAAAGTGTTGTACCATAATCTCCCTAGACACATTAGGAGGACAAGGTTTTTCAAGACAAGAATCCTTACAGAGAGTCTGTATTAAATACATGTTTTATAAACACAATATTTATCAGTAATGTGACTGCTGTCATTATTTTTGTATTCTACCAAATCTGTCCTTGAAAAGAAAAAGTTTTTAACATGTTGGCTATGGCTCCCTTCATGCTCTCTGTGAGAGCCCATCAGTAAGGTTACAAAAAATACTAACAGTTGACCTTGGGGAGCCAAGCACATATGTTAGGTATGGATGCTGTCAATACTCTCTCTCTTCTCATGCTGTTCAGTTGGTCTTTATGATGCAAATGTCAACCAGGGCCAAAGCAAAAGCTTAAACAATTATTGTGAGGTTCTATTGCAAATAGAACAGATTATTAAATCTGTGCAGATACTTTACTCAAGGAAGACCTGTTGTCATTGAATTAGTAAATAAATTAATCAGTAAAGTAACAAGTGGCAGCCAAGTACCTCAATGAGCATTCACCCAAGCTGAAGTTCTTACTTCACTGATAAACAAAATGAACAAGGGAGCTACTGTAGGAAAAGTGCCTGACATTTTAATAACCCTAAAAAAAGCACCCACCCACATCTTTTCTTTAACAATAATATTAATTTTATTTTTAAAACTAACAGGACTCATTCTTAACTATATAAATGTATTTGTGATTATTAAATAATAACAATTGCTAAATGTAAAATTATATTTAGGAATAGAATGATACATTCCTGCATTTCTACTCTATGATTATAATTATATTTAGGCATATTCTGATGCAGTTAATCCACAATGTTTAATGGAATTGATAATGTAGAATGTAGAAATGAAGCATCGAAACAGGGAACAGATAAGCAGCGAACTAACTTTACTGTTAAATTGCATGCAATATTAGCTGTCTGTGAAAAATGCCAACAATTCCCTAACAATGTCAGAGCACAGGCCCCAACTTTAGATACTTGGATGGCCAAAAACTCTTTTTACCTGAAGGTGCTGAACTCCCTCTTATTGTGTGATAACCTAGCACTCTAAAAAAATCAAATAAAAAGGCAACAACACAGAGGCAATTGAACTCATCTGCGCTGAGGAAAATTTGGGAAACTAGGGGTAATACGCTTAACAGATGTGTTGATGTTAATTTCCTCTTGTATCCACTTTTACCCAAAACATAGAGTTGTGATCCATTAAAGCAAAGCCAATGACTTTATTAGCACCGTTGGTACAAAGGGGACGATATGTGCTATGGCCAAACTATTAAGAGGAGTAAGTAAATGAATTATGCGTGTAACAAACAGCTGTCCCAGTGCCCCTTTAGTTTCGGGTTACAGAATTACATGTTCTAAAAGGATAATAAGACGACTGTTAATACAATTCTAGTATTATAGATGTTTCTTGCTACCTTCTGCACATAAGCTTAGGGTTAGGGGTCAGGTTGTGACCAAGATCAGAGTTTTGTTACTTCCAATTAATCCGCTGTAAAGCTTGATTATCATTGCATTTATGTTATATTATTAATATTTTATTAACATTTTTCATTTGTAAAATGTGACCAAATATCATTTGGTTTTAAAAATTCCCTCGCCATACCCTTGGCCAAAGCTTTACCCAAAGCACCCAAAAAGTTACATTTGCCAGTCCAAAACAACTGCCTAAAACCTGCCTCTATTTGCCTGCTTCCTTGCATGTGCAAATAAACAAAGAACACATGTAAAATCTTATGAATTTTGACAATAGATGCAGCACTACATTAGTGACCTTTAGACCAAGAACACCACCCTCAAATCAACTATCAATGTCCAGTTTCCTTGACCAGTAGGAAAAGGCAATATTGGCAAGCAGGGACTGGAGAAGGATGAGGTGAACTCAAGCATATCACCCAAAAATTATTGCTCAAGGCTGTTTTCTAAATAGCCCTTAAATTCAATGGATTTGATTTTTTATTAATCATCAAATGGGCAACGGGTGTTCTGCAGATGATGAGATAATGCAGGTAGAAAATGGAAGTGAAATGTGAGGTGGTAATGGCAGCGTGTTGGATGAAATGGTTTTACAAATGTTCCCTTCCTGAACTCTTGTGTTGCTTGATTTTTTTTATTTTCAGAAGCAGCTGGATACTGCAACCTGTACACAGTATCCTACATCATACGTTATGTAAATTTGACATCAAGGTATTTGACCAGACGTTCTTCACCAGGAACCAATGCAGTCCAAATCTGTATTAATTGAGATAAAACTGCAAAAACCAAAGAAGAAAATTCTCCCTCTCAATAACAAAATCGCTTCCAAATTTGACTCAGTTGTGCACAGGGTCAAAGGGAATCCAATCACTGTGAACAAGAAGTTCTGCTCTGCTGCTCAATATTCTACAGCATAATAGTCGGCAGATTGAATTTTGGAAGAAAGGTCTCACTGCCACAAATTAGCAGCATCAATTCTACCCTCACTGCAGATCTTGGTAAGATATTTTATTCCTGGCATAAAAATCCAATGTTGCCTCTCTAATCTGCCTCTTGTTCAGGCACTAGACCACTTAACAGAAAAATAGAGACAGTGCATTACAGTGTCAGGGGCTGTGGTTCAAGGGTGACCATATTTCTCATTAAGTGCTAGTTCCAAACCGTTCTGCTAGCCGAGTGAAATCAATAAACGTAGTGTCAGTACGATCCGACAGTGGTGAATGATACTGTAATTGAACTGACTCACCAAAAAAAAAGAAGTGCCATTATCAAGAATTTAACTCTGAAGGTGATGTGAAGGCTGCTGATTTGATTTCATGCACCAATCTGACATTGAGAGGTAAGGGCAGGGTCTGGGATCTGTGGTTATAGGCTGAAGCTAGCCTGAAGTCCATCATTTCAGGGTGGTTCCAGTCCAGAGAGATGTGCTATATTTAAGACAATCAACAAAGGACGAAATGGGTACTTCTCTGGTCTGGGTAAGGATCAGATTTTGTATGTACTTAGAACTGGAAAACAAATGGATTCTCATTCGCCAAAACTGAGTGCATATCTCAGCAGCTATGATGGTGATTTTGAGAACTAGCTGTTTCACTTTGAATCAGATCGCGTGGCAGGGGAAGCTGTGGATGTTGATTAAAATAATTGCTGTCTAAATTACAGATGAAAACCCTCCCCCTGCAAATTTAGTGACTGGCCTGCAACCTTTTGTATATCAGAGTCTTCTTGTCCAATCTCAATAGAAAGCCACAATCGTTTACTGGCTTTCAGATCTGTGATTGGCACCTGGTTAAAGCTTGGATTCATCCTTTGCCACAGGTGCACACAAACAACCAACAAAGACCTTGTATCAGAGACGCCAGTAAGTCTGTATGGCCCAGTACTGAATCAAATTAGGAAAATTGGTGCCGGTACACAGAACCAGTGAATCACTGTATCAGGTTCACAGTCTATTTAAATTCACAGAGTTTTTAGGCAGACTTTCGGAAGGAAGCCAAATTCTAATCTCACCCACTTCTGCTCTCCTCCATATAAATATCTCGCATCCTGAGCACCACTTTGCGCAACTTTCTGCGTTTGCAGAGACACTTTCCAATTCTCCAACACTTACACCCTCCATTGTTCCCTCATATCGTGACATTCACCCCTCCTTCTCACAGCTCCCGCGGGAGTCGATGCCGTGGCTCAGCTCCCTCCCCGCCTTCTCCTCACTCTCGCCGGTTTTGAAAATCACCCCGACCACCATCCGCCCCCCTCCAGCCAGGGCGGGGGGAGTCACTTTCCTGCTCCACCTAGAAGAAGCAGCTCCTCCACAGTGTCAGCAGCCTCCTCTACCTCCCCTGCTCATCCACCCACACCCCAGTAGAGTCCGTCTCCAGTGCAGCCCTCAACCACCACAGTTTTGGCAGCAAAAAGTTGGGGATCCTACCGGAGAAAAAAGTTCTACCCTGATTCATGAAGATGAAACCAATGGAAGCCAATGGACTAGACAGGACAGCGTGCTGACAGTACCTTTAGCATTTCAGTATCGTATTGGTGACCCCACTCAATTTCCTTAAAATGTTTTTTTTTTATTTTAAGCTGATTCTTCTTGCAAAGAAGGGGGGTTAATACTACTGTATCTTTAAGACAACAAAGTTGCTCCCCCGCTGCCTAGTAGACAGAACAAACACCTTTCAAGCTACGGTCTTTCAAGGAAATGGCAACAGTTGTATGTATCTGAAAAAATGATCAGGTTACCAAATTAGAAACAAAATAGGCCCTTCCATTTTTTCAGAGCCTCAACAACAACTCAAATGCATGTTAAGAAGTACTTGTATGCCAAACGAATGAAGTGCAAGAAAAAAAAAGATCTTTGAAAAACAGCTTGATGAGGTCAAAGGATCAAGAAGCTCCTAGCGACCAAATGAGAGAGATGGGCCAAGTGGGCTCCTCTTGTGTGTAACATTTCTTATTTTCCTATATTTTTATCAGCTGCTGTGCTTCACAGTGGATGACCTTACTCTCAATATCTCTAATTTCTTGGAACTGCTGCCAATATTTTTCGACCGTGCTTTGGCAGACACAAAGCTCAGGCACTGCTGACCACCGAGAATGGCCTGGCTACATCTTCTTTAAAGTGATACCCTCTTATACATAACACTCCTCTTCATAGTGCGGTATTCAACCAATTGAGCACATAAGACCTCTTTGATGTTTGTAGTGGCATCAACGTAGTTAATTCTTCCAAAAACAAACTTCATCACTTAGTTCCTCTTTCCCACAGATCTTCTCTCTCATTTCTTTCACTGTAACATTAGCCAAGCAGGATCGGAAAAGGTGGAGTTAGAAATGCAGCTCTTTGAGATTATTTGCTTCAAAGGTGATATGGAAACTCTGATTTCTTATTAAACAATTGAGGCTACGTTGTTAATACAGTGGTCTCTGTGATTGACAGTCCCACCCTCTTCTCCCTCCAGCACTAAGGAAAGAGGAGAAAAGACTTCTCACATAAAATTAATCATCCCAGCTCAAGCCAGAGAGCCGGCAGAGGGAAGTTCTTCTGAATCTAAGAGAGAAGGTGAAGTGGCATGCAGCATGCAGAACATTAATTCTCACCAGAGATTTTATTTCACATGGATGTCCTTGAGTGGCAGTTACATATCCACATGAAAGTTTGAAATTCAGCTGATAGAGGGACATGCGGATCAATAAGCAATTTGTGATCAAGCAAAGAAAGACGGGCCAAAGGGCCTCTTCTTATCTTGTATTGTTTCTTATGTTATGGTTTAATGCGGTCACTTGCGTGTGGTGGTGGAGCACAGCCACAAGCTAGAGATTGTTAAAGTTCCTGTTTGTGCAACAGGAGGCACACAGCTTACCAAGGAGTCAAAAGGATATTGATATTGATATTGAATATCTTCAATAAAAGATCTCCCCAACTCTGGCGTCAACAGCACTGATACATCACGTTTTACAGGTCCCTGAAAATCTTCAGTAGCTTAAGGCAGAGAAAAAGAGTTAAACTGATCCAATTAAAGCTTTCTTCAACCAGACTGCTGATATTTTCATGGCGATTTCTCAGTCCCTCTTCCAGGTCACTTGAGGTGCAATGGCAGGAGGCTCAGGATGGGGCTGAAGTTTAAGGTGCATAGAAGGCAGCTTATCGAGGTCCAGATGTATTGGGATAAAACCTTACTATTGCACCCCGCTCATAATACGTTCCAATTATCACATTCATCACATGACAATTGCTTCATTTGGCCTTCTAATGTGAAGCACTAAGGTATGAGCTGAAACCCTCATTCTTCTGTTAATGTAAACAACTGTTGCTGCCACTGTGTGAAATTGGACAAGTAAGAGCCCAACTACACCAACAGACCAACAGGAGTTGACTGAAAGCCTCATACAACATCGCTATCAATCAAACACAAAAGGGATCCGGTCCAATACACTGCTGCTTTAAATACAGTGAAATATGGAAGTATACCACGAATTATACAATGGTCGATGGCATTATCTTCTTTTTTTCTTGTAGGCTATAATAGTGAAATTAAGTTTTGAAAAATAATCTTAGAGCAATTTCTAACATTAATTCTCTAAAGAGAATTTATACTTCTTATTCTGAGAACAGAATTCTTTTTCAGCAGCAGGCATCTTAAATGTCTAGAAAAAATAAAACACCCAGAGAGGCAGTGCAACAATCCACACAAATGCAAAACAGGGGAAAATACCTTGTCTGTTTCTTTCAATTCTTTTTCCAAAATCTGAAATTTTAACCCACAACTCCGAGTTTGCTCAGAGGCAATTGCAGAAGAAACACGCAAGTTTTATTACACCAAAAGGAAACTCACAACTGCTTTCGTCTTTGGCCTTAGGCAAACTACTGTCCATTTAAAAAAGAGCAAAGAGCTGTGAGCTCCACTGTACAGCCCTTTGTTTAATTTTTTAGGCCTGCAGGTGCAGCAGACATGGCAACGTATGGTTTTCTGTAATGTTTTGTGTTCTAAATGATATGTCCAGCATGTACTTTTACTGGTGTTGAATGCTGCGTCTTTATAAAGTAACTCCTGGTACAGTGTGCTGTCGTTACTGTGACAGGACAGACATAAACAGCTAGTGAGCCCTTCTGCTGGTACAGACCATGTTTGCTTAATCCTGTCTTTCGATAACATCAGATCAGCACCTCCCCAGCTTTGCTAATGCTACTGGGTGACCTGTAAATATTCATATGTCATAGCAAAGTTTGCCAGAGAGCAGTGCATTAGCCTGCTCGCCCTTTTTCCTGGCTAGAGCAGTTGTTCCCCTACACTCATTTTATAGCACATAGAGGGAAGAAACTCCCAGTCATTTAGTACTAAGTGCATTAACAGTTCACGTCTGAGTAGCAAACTACCACATTGTTTGGTGCTGCTGAGACATAAATACATGTTCTTAAAATATTAAAGAAGACGTAGAGCTGATGGTCCAGAGGGGCTCCACAAGTCCCAGCCTTTTGCTTTCAATGGAACTATGAACCAGGCATTCCTACCGCTTAGTCAAAATGTCCTCAGGGTATTCAACAACTGTATAAAATTTCAGTGGCCGACTGAAATTGCCATGAGTTTCAGAGGTCAACGTGTAATGATCATTTGAATGCTTGGTAGCATGTGTATTAACTTATAAACAATCAAACGTCATGAAGACTAAAGAAAACAGCTATAAATTAATCAGAACCAGTCAACGCCTCTTCTTCAAAAGTCACGTCCTTCTGCACAGCCTCCTCCCAATTGTCTTATAGGCTTTTGTATGGCAGAGGAAGGAACACTAGCCACTGCTCCTGGTTTGGTGCAAAACAGCTTATTCTGAGTCTGTCAGAAGCAAGGAAAGAGATCCTGAAGCAAAAATAGGAAGTAAAATCACTATAATGTGTGGTGATATGTTTAAAATGTTTTCGTAGTGCCACAAACTACTTGGGTTCTTCTGACTGTGGAAATGCCTTTGGATAAGATTCAAGAGTTTGAAAATACCATCTTTAGAAGATCCCCATGTCTGGACAAAGAACAATGATGCAAATAGAATGGATCAGTGCTGCAGGCCCACGACTGATTAACTTTAATTTAAAGATGAAAGTCTAGATTTCCAGTGAAAAGAGAAAGGTTATCCCTCATTCAACATGATTTATTACAATTTGGCGGCATTCACAAAGCTAAGCACAGCACATGGGTTCCGGTTCTCCCAGGAAGAGCAAGCCCGCTGTCACCTCTTAACTGATGGGGCAGGAGTTTCAAGGGGGCAGGTATCGCCTGTGACAGGATCTCCACCAAGAGTACCTCGCCCCTTTGCGCTAATCCACTACATTCATTTTTCTTGTCTCGCTCCTTCAAAATGTCTGTTAACTGCTCTCTATTATCTGTTTGTGTGGGGAGATTTTTTTTTTCCTCCCATGCATGTTTGATATATTGGAAAGAGAATGATTGTTCTCTGCAATGGGGCCAGCCCATGGCTTCAGCAAGACAAATCGCTACAGAAAGCCCAAATGGCAGTCAATGATAACTCATTGTGAGGAGAGTAAGTGACTTCCAATGGAGTGGACTGGGACGGAGAGTAATGGCAAAGCATGGGTGAAAAATAGATGTTTGGCTCTCTGTAATTACTACATTAGGAGGCTCACCGTTAATCTCCCAAGCCGCAGGAAGTGTTTACATGGTGAGGACTAAATAAAGGCAAAAATAAATGGCTACAGTAGGACGGGGGAAACACATCACCTCCACCCTCTGCCTTATCAAAAAAGACAGTATGAAAAGAGCATAAGAATAATAAGATGTGCTTATTTTTCTCCGTCACATCATCGTGGGACTTGCCCTGCTCTCCATGACAGCTCTCAACAATCGCCCGCACGGACTGATTTCCTGTCCAAACTATCTTTAACCTTCACAGGCCTCTGCCCACCCCCAAAGTCACAAAGACAGATATCCACATATGAAAGTAAAAGTTCAAACATTACAGGAGAGATGTTTTTCGAAAGTCATACGTGCCTTTCTGATGTTAATAATTCATCGGCAAATGCAGGGGGGTGGCAGCCCTTGCTAATCTTCCACTTGGTGTTCTGCGGCTCAACACTCTTGCTTCTTGGTCAAAGGCGGGCAGGAGGACGCTGCAATATGGTCAAAAGTGTCCAGTGTGAGTAAACAAGCTGTTTTTGTAAATGGACTTTTAAAGCATAGCTACTAGCAGCTACTACAGCTTAGCCATTCAATCTCTGAGCGACGGTGGGCCAGTGTCTTCCTGTACCCTCCATCTGTTTTTCTCCCAGCCCAGGATTCAGATTGTTAGGCTTAAGTCTGTCCTGCTTTTCCCTGATGCCGAAATCTTGACCTCTGCCTAATTCCTCACCAGACGGGGGTAAATTTTCTCTCGCTGCGCCCGTAAACAGACGGACACACCTCAGCTGTTTAGGGGCAAGAACACGTTAAAACACTTTTAGGTGTATAGTGTGCCTGAAGATGGCTCCATTGTGAAACGGCAACATATACAATAGGCTTTTTTTCTAAAGCCCAAACACTGAAACTGGCCTGGGGTCTTCAAACAGGGGAGACTCCATCACTCTGAGCAATCTTCAGGCTATGCCACCAGCTTCCCTGAATGAGAAAGACCCCTTCCACTGCATGAGAGGGTAGAGAATGCTACTTGTTTAACGTGTGCACAATCAGTTAAAAAAAAATAAAAAATAAGAGTTTCAACAAAATGTCCACCGGCATTTCTTACTTCAGTGAAAGAGGCACTGTGTTTATGATGACAGCCCCTTATCATTTGAGAATAAAATAGTACATTCATATTTTTGGATTTATGTCTTTGTTTGTATTGGAATACAGTATAGAGATTTGATTCTGCAGGGCTGTATAAACAAGCATAAATGCCTCCCATAGAATAAGAGAGCTTTTTGGATGATTCTTATCATCTCCAAAATAGAGCTATTGGACTGTGTGACAGTACATGTTTTGCAAGCTTGTTACAAAAAATACTGTTGGCTTTAAGAACAATAAAGATGTGTACATTGTACTTTCTATTTGTTTTTAATGTATTTTTTATGCAATATAAATAATGTAAATTACACACATTTCATAAAAGCATTAAAAGGTGAGTTTTGTCTTCGTATTAGCTTTATATAAGTTTAAGGGGTATTTGAGGCTCAAAACCTTTATTTCTGTTGTATAACTAGATGGCACTTGTTGTTAAAATGGTCTGACAACCATGAAAAGAAATTAATTAACTGGAAGATTTTCTTCTCTTTCCTGAGTGTAACATATCTCATTTGAATGTAATTGATGCATAATATTTTATCTTCTGAAAGCTATTACAGGGCTACATATTCTGTTTCATCACCTGAGTATACTGCAAATCATGAGTCTTCACAACAACAATAAGAATTATAAGAATAAGGGTTCAAAAACAATCTTTCTAAATTTCCTTAATTCATTCATTTAATTGGGTGTTCTCCATTATTATAATTATAAAATAATAATAATAATAATAATACAATGTATTTAATTGTATGTAATTGTATACTGTTAAAAATATTAAATTGATTTATTTTTTTATATTTGGAAACAAGCATTAGAAAATAATTGGCCCCAAAAATTAGGGATGTTTTTCTATGTTTTATCAACTATACTTTTCATATTTATTAACTTTTTTCTTCTTGTATATGATTTACTTTGGTTTTTTTTTCCCAAGGGATTTCTTTTAATGATTCGGACAAAGACAGTACCTTCCCCAAGATGATTAAAGTTGATTTATGTACAAATACAGTGGAAAACATCAAGTTATTATTTTTCAATGTCAAAAAGAAAACATGTACAACATGAAAACATTAAGGATACATAATTAGCAAATATATATTATTCTTCTTTTTCAACTTCAAAAATAAAAAATGCTTTTACACAAAAGTATCAATAAATCCACCATAAGTCAGCCTGCAAAACTGAATAAAGAAGCTGTTAACAGCAGAAACTGACAGACATGCACATGTACTTGATTGTTTCACAGTTAGGATGTCTCTGAAAACTACTATTCCCTCTCTCCTACTACCGCTAGACCCAGCTTCAACCTCCAGGTATTTTTAAGCACAGAAATATTTTCGAGTCACTATTTAAAAAACACACAAGAGAAAAATAATATCTATCAACAATTAAGAATAAAATACTGTCCAGAAATCGCTAGCAAATTAATTATTACATATTTTTTCAGTCTTTAAAATGTATTCTCATGGGTATTTTCATCCAAAAAACATTACATATAATATTTGTTACATTTTAGGTAATATACAATAAATTTTGATCTTGAATATCATTATGTAGAATAATCAAAATAACTAGAATTTAAATATAAAATAATGCACATAGCAACAACTCAGTGATTAGTGACTTAAATATTTCCCATATTTATTTCAACAAAATTTGTCACTGGTGCTCTTAGTGAAGCATCGATAGAAATAAAATTTCATTGTACTCAAAATTCAAGCACTTTTTTACTGTTCTTTATAATTCACAACTTTTCTATTTTGTTTATAGTAGATATTAATACAGTTCTCTCTTAATACTTCAAAATCATAAAACTACTTTAAGCCAGACCGAACTAATTAACCTAATTAAAATCTGAATACCCTAAATCCAATCACTACTGCTTTTAAATACACAGTTGTCTTAAGAGTTTTGAAAGCAGTTCAAATAATTTTAGAAACTGGTGTGCTTTTATCTATGATGCTAAAGTAATTAAAACTTATAGAAAATATATTTCAGAATTAACTTCTGTATATATATTATAATATACAGTATATGTATTCTTGTATTCTTTTTGTTTTCAAACCCAATGCTACCTGAAACCCTGAGCTTAAAATTGTGTTACAAATGATTGTCCACAATGAATTTCCTGCTATAAACCTAACTGCTTAACTACATCCAGTGCATACAGTATACTGTACATACAGTATATATATATCTCATTAAAGCATATCTGACTCAGAAACACTAGAATTTCTTACAAGCATAGCCGTCTTTTCAAAAAATCATTCATTAAGCACTGGTCAAAAGAAAAGTGGTGCTGTATATTAAAATTGTTGAAAGCACTGAAGACACAAAGCACAGTCACAACATGATTGAAGGATACAGTACCCCACAGTTAAACGAAGACATACTACTTAGAATATCTGAAAAGATTCAGACAAAAAATGCCTTATGTTTAAAAATGCTCCCATTTTTATCAAAACAATGTTGAGTTAATATATTATGTAAACTTATCTTTTGTAATGAATATATATTCACCTAGCACTGCAAGTGCTGCACTTTCTTCTGTCTCTGAGCAGTCTGATGTAAAGCATGTTGCTTATTTTTCTATGTAGACTGCACTAGCAGCAAATTCTATTAATTTGCCTGGTAATCCAGCTTTGCTGGACAGTATGGACAAACCACTACATGTTCTTGAGCATGTGTTTTTTTTTCTTTTCACCAAGACTGGTGAGAAATGTGATCACTGCACATGCAGCACGATTGAATGTATTTCAATGTCCAGGTGAATAGAAACTAACAACAACAGAGAGAACTCTGGAAACAAACTCTTCTTGGTCATGTACAGTGGGACAAGTCACAGGACAGTAAGCATTCTGAAAGCCTGCAGAGGAAGAGTAAAAGGATTCCAAGCCTGGCTGAAACAGTTTCAGGAGACTTTAGGGCTTTCATAAAAAACAACCATTGCTTGACTTA
Organism: Atractosteus spatula; assembly: GCF_055471065.1. Lineage (NCBI taxonomy): Eukaryota > Metazoa > Chordata > Actinopteri > Semionotiformes > Lepisosteidae > Atractosteus > Atractosteus spatula. The sequence goes on from NC_142712.1 coordinate 56,395,018, forward strand.
CTCCAATGTTGCAGATAAAACCCTTCCTGTATCTGTTTTTCCTAATTGTAAAGCTATTTAATACTGCTTCCTGTCACAATCTTACTTTAAATATATTTTTGCTAATATTCTAAATTGATCATGGAGTACATAACAGTACCTAAAATGATCAAAACCAGCTGGTAAAGATATTAAGAATTTTAAATATATGCAATATAAAATTCTAATATGAATTATAATATTAAATACAGAATGTAAAACAGACAAAAGAAGTGGTCGAAAGCAAAATATTACTTTGATAGTACAGGTATGGAATTATCACCAAAAAATATCTTAAATATTATTTGCAGTGGTAGTAATTCTACCATCATCCCCCTGGCATACAAAGAGATTGGCACATATTAACAATTAAAACGTTTGTCGAACCTTCTTTGTGATAATTTACTGCAAACACTACTGGTGCAATTTTAATTGCCTTGCACGTCCTTCCAGTATGCAGACGTCAATAAATGGAATTAGTGCACACTGCATCTCTGCTGGTATCGCCTGTGCATTCTTACACTCTGGGTTATTTTTGCCTCTCTCGTCCAGCTGCATGCTAAATTAGTATTAATGGCAATATCATCTTCCTGCAGTAGGCTCCTACCTGCAATTTGTTTTTAATTACTCGCTGCGTTCTGTTTCCTTCTCACTGACAGCCATTAAATAGGGACTGACACCAGCGGCGGGCAGAGCAGAGAGAGAGGCCACACAACGCTGCTATTAGGCGGGCTACGGCGCCGCCTAGTGGACCACCTTCCCCATTTCCCCAACCATCACTGGCATGGCTGTCGTTTTAGAAAAGATAATACAGTGCATTCCAGATTTTTTTTTTTGTGTACTTTAAACACTTGTCTAAAATTGCCAGTCAATAGTAGACTACATAAATTAAAATGCGTGGAATATATCTGTAAAATGTAAAGTATATTTGTTTTTAAGATGATCATGAATAACAGTCCCTAGATGAATTTATTTTTAATATAAAAGAATAAATATAGGGGAGTCTGGGAAGTGAAAGAAGCCAGCGTTTAAATGTCTTAATAAATATGATATTTTTATCAATTAAAAAAAGCAATTATGATTTGCTGCTAGTTTTTATGTGTTTATATAATAATGCTTAATGGGGGGTTTTTTATCTGAACCTCTAACATGAAAAATGTTTCCAAATTAATTCTAAAGCACCTACGCAAAAAAAAATGTGATATCTTTCCTCCTTTTCCATTTTATTTCAGAAACATTTATCATAAACTTGTAGCAGGCGGGTCACTGTGGGGGTCAAGTATATCCAGTTTTCCTGCAGGAAACTTCACACTAATACGGGATTAGCAACCATAGCGAAATTATATATGTGCTCATAAACGCAGATCTGCGCGTTCAGAACTTTGACGCTTTGTTTAATTCGTGAAATAGAGTTGAGCCCAGACTAAAGCTTTCTAATGATTTATTTAAATTTGATTTTATTTTTGTTGAAGACGGGATTCTCCAGAGAATATTATAAAGTACCCTGCACATCACACCTGTACTAGCAAAAAATAAAATGTAATTTTCGACGTCATCATTTTTATAGACCTCCACGAATGCCATTTTAAATCTGATATATTTATAACGCATGAATCAACGTCTTTTACTGCGTCTAAGGAGTATAAAACCACGCACTGACTTATAAGTTTTTTTTCCTGTTGTTTGTTCACCTCTGCAATTTCCCGTTGTTTTGTGAAGGTTGCAAATATACAGTAACTGTGCGAACAAAAAGATCTTCTTACGAATAGTTTGCCTTCGTTCAAACTGTCAGCGGTGGGCATGGTGTTGTGTTTTATTGGAAGCAAATCTAAGGCTGAGCAGTTTGAGTTCTGACCTGTTCCCAAAGCATCCTTACCTTGATTGGCTTTGAATGACAAAGTAATAACAGATCATCGAGAGTGCACGCTGAGATCCTCCCGATCTCTGGCCCTGTGTCGGTGCGCCCGCGGAAGCGCTCTGCGGCTGGGGCCGCGACAGTGAGACTGCACGGCTCAGGCACGGGGCAGAAGAGGGGGGGGGTCTGTGTCCAGTCTTTCAAAGAGGTTAACCTGCTTGCCTCTGCGTGATACACAGCCGCAGAAGGCAAGGAGAAAACCCTTCGATTGCGCGGTGGTAACTGTTCCTGAACTGTGTGAAACTGTTACAGATGTTTTATAAATATATACATCTCTAAAATATAAATATGTTTTATAATACTACTACTGCCAATAATAATTTTATTATTGTTGTGGTGGTTGTTGTTGTTAATATTATTTGCGTCTTTCGTTTATTTTTCTAAGTCTACATTATTAGGAATTCCTATAAATCTATAAAATTACAAGAGGCACATGAAAGTTTTACAGTATATACAGTACAGTATAACTTAAAATCTATGTATTTATAAAACATCTCTAATAGTTTCACAATACTGGAAGCTGCTTTTCTTTCTCGTCGCTATCTCTGAAATCACTGTCAAAACCTACTGTAGGTCTGCAATGCTCCTGTTAGCAGAAGTCCCAGTGTGGACCTTCTGCAGCTCAGTCGGCTTTAGCTGTAGCCCTGGCTGCAAGGGCAGTCAGCTACTGCGAGAGTGAGAGTGACAGCAATTATCATCTTTTCTTCATTTCAAAACCTCACTTTCATTCTCTGTGAATTCATAAACCAAGACTTTGACTGATTTCCCTTTTTATTTAATTATCAAACAAGACATTATTTTGTTTATTTTATTAGTTTTTTCCATGTTTTGTGCTATATTTCCTATTTCTCTAAACTATGATGTTATGCTAATGTCGTTATGTCATACACTTACTACACTGTATAGCATAGTAATGTTCCCTGTATGCAGTAACTCCATCCACCCATCAATCACCTCTAGTTGCTTCATCCTATAGAGGGTCCCAACGAGACGCAGCCCAGCTTGACAGACACAGAGAGCAAGACAAGACAAGCCAACTGCAAGGCACACACACACAGACAATTCAGAGACACCAATTAACCTTAACAGCATGTCTTGGAAGGTGGTAGAAAACAGGAGCTCACAGAGAAAACCCAGATGAACACATGGGGAGCATGCATGGTCCACGCAGAAGGTAGTCTAGCCTCGATTTGAACCCAGGACCCAAGAGCTGTTGGCCAGCCTCACAGAATTCTGCACCAGCGGGCCCCGAATGGTGATTTGTGATCCTTCATTGTGCACTGTTTTATCTACGTCCCTTGGAGAAAGACTTCTGCCTTATAAAACAAAATGATTTTTTAATTTAATTTTATACACCTTGTAGTCCATTGTACAACTCCAAAAATCCAGTATTATTTGTTTTGTGTGTATCCCTAAATATAACATATATCATTCCCCATGAGAATACTCTCATAATTTGCAAGTAATTATAATTGACGTAGCTATTTTATTTTTAGTGAAGGACTGTGTTCCATAACTGTGAAGGCCATTTCAGTCTGTTCCTTTCAATGTGAAGTTCTATAGTATGATTTTTATGCTTAACAGCAGCAGAGGAATGTTCAAGGCATTCACTTGTTAAAGTGAACCTGAACTCAGCCAGCTGTACCCAGATCTGGGTAAATGATTATGTTGAAACCGTCATCATGAAAGCTACAAATAAGTTCATAGCATGGTCTAGTCTGAGGTCTTCTGGAATACAGACAGTGCCCCCTTGTCCTCACCTCACCGCCACTTCATCCCGTGCTAATATACCACAAAAGATATCAGGTTTAGAAAAAAAAATGACAGACAGTTTAAAAGCTCTGCTGGGTGTTTGAAGTGATAAAAGTGACAGAGGCCTTTAGGAGTGTGTGTACGAGTGGCAGTAATAGAGATGAGTGAAAGAAGGAAAGTTGACACATGTTTTCAATCCAGGGGGAAATTTGACCCAGCTCAGTTATTAGAGATGAAGGCCAGAGAAAGTAGGATTTGTTAAGTCCTTGAATCTCATCACAGAATAGGAAATGACCTCACAACACTTTCCTCCCCATTCTAAATGTTTTCTCTTGTCTATGTTCCTGTTATTACTGTAAATGTATGATCTGGACTTCTGTCACAAGATGTACAGAACCTGTAGTCAATTCTAAGATGTGTTCTACTTTTGCCCAAATCTCCAACTTGTTTTTAGTTCTCTGATTATAATAATATTTTAACATATTTTTGCCTTGCTTTGTCCCTTGGTAAAATGAATATATTCTCAGTGATTATATTATTATTATAAAATACTAACACGTGTTTTTTCAGTAAAAGTATGCAACATAAAGCTCAGCTATTAAATAAAAGGTGTATTGCTTTTAGTCAACAAACCTCACAGATTACAAAGTTAGTGGCAAAGAAGAACATTTTAAAGTTCCAGCAGTGTTAGCTTACTCAGTTGTTTGCTTCATTTTGCTCATACTCTAGGAAAGTCAAAGAAAACACTATGGAATTTAATTTCAGTCTCGGGTTAGGAGTTTAATCAAGTCAAACTCTTGATCGGGTTGACTAAAGTGGTTTAGAATATTTAGTCCACACTCATTGTGAGTTGTCAAGTTCCATTGACAAGAATTGTTCTTTTTCCTAATTGTAACTGGGTCCTGTTTCCCGTTGCCGTCATTCTTGGTTTGAGAAGGTGTTCTCTTCAGATTGTTTAGTCCAATATCAACACAACTGTAATAATGATGCAATTGATTGTCAGACACTCTGGCTCACAGAAAAGAAATGCTGGGTATGCAAGGCTAAAATGCTGTATCGATATGGTAGAGCCGCAATGGCATAGAGTACAACTAAACTCTGACGTCTCCTGAGTTATTACCATCCTCTCTGTGAAAGCTTGTTTTTTTCCCTCTGTCCGATGCTCACTCTTGCGTTTGCAGTCAGCGTATTTTGAAACTTCCAAGTCTTGAAATGATTCAGATATTATTATAGACTGGAGTGAATATTGCACAGTAGGAGGCTGAAAATGAGACCTTCCATCAAAAGAATGCCTACAGCGCATTCTACTTGGTGTAGCAATCGGAGGTCTCATACTGTGCAAAATGCACTCTGACCATACAATTATATATTTATTAATAACTCTTTTGATGATCTTCTTTGCTGTAGCTGTGGTTGGTTACGCAGCAGAAAAAAGGAGAAAGTCGAACAGCAAGAGAGGACCAATGACAGGCCTTGGCAGGAGTTACAAAAGTGCTCCAGTGAACATGCAAGATGCCTGATAGTTTGGGACATTTAAATAAAATTATATCTGCAATGGCATCATATTGCAGACAACAACTAGTGACCCATTAAATAAAGCATTTTATCAGCTTATCAGGAGCAGGTGAGTGTCGTGGAGGGAAGTTACTGAATTGTGCAGTACAGTTTGGAACCTTTATTAACTGACTTAAATACAGCTCAGCTCATGCTGGGCTACCAGTTCAATGGGGAGGCTGTCAGATTGATTCCTGAAAGGGCACTGCAGCTGGAAATCAAATTACAGAGCACGCTGGGGGTCTGTCAGAGCTGGTTTCTCATAAGTATGGTGGAGATGCGTAAATCAGTCCATTCTGACACCGCTGTCTTGTTGGCAAAACACAAAAAAATGTCCTATTCAAAAGCAGTAGCAGGTGGAACATTGGATTGTTGATTTCCCAGTAAATCCGGCTGGAACATGATAAAATAGTGCTGGGTGTAACATTCCCTTTTCTTTGCTTTTTTTGACTTTGCCTGAGTTTTATTTGTAAGGGAACATGAGGGAGAAATATGTCCCTCGTCTTCAACAGTCATCAGAATTGGTGTTGGCACTACATTATAATATACAAGCTCATAGGCACCACAACATAATAGTAGAGCTTGTCCTTGAGCCTAGAGGCCAGAGCTTCCCCTGGCTTCTTTAACTGCAGGTGGACTGAGAGTACTTGCACTGGAAGAGACAATTGTCCATTGCAGAGTCACCCAGAAAATTCCTAGTAACAGAATAGACTTGACTCCAAAATGAACAGCAGAATAAAGAAATAAAGTTTTTTTTATCATTATTGTGTGAGGAAGATTGCCTTCTGAACATTTGTTTGCAATTCTAGTTCCTAATGTTTTCCCCATTAACATTTTTAACATTTTTCAACTAAAGACAAAAAATACTCGACTTCAGCCCAAAGCAGAAAGGATCCAGCTGCTCCTCTTACTGTTTTAGACACACCAACCAGGGCTCTGAAAGCAGTGAAAATTAGAAAGGTCTGCTATCACACACAGCTAGTCATGAAATCTTGGCTGACGGTGACCTTTGGAGAAAGATCCATATCTATTTTCAAAAAGAAGATAGCTAGCAGTTACTTCTTTCTGGCCTGTGAAGATATTGAGCGTTTGAAGTGTTAACAGTAACACGGAGCCTTAGGGTGAATTCGGGAGGCAGGCTGCATGTCATACAATGGGATGAGGCTCGTATCTTTACTTTCCCCTGATACGACCTTTGACCTCCCTCGGTTTTCAGGGTTGCAGTACCACGGAGTCCTCAGAGGCAGTGTCTGCTTTGATCAGATCAAGAATAACTTCCAGTCAGCTTTGAAAAACCAAAGAGCTGCACTTCAAATTCAAAGATGAACAAAGGAAGATGCCAAAGCAAACGGATAAAAATTCTTATACATTTAGAATTCTGAGAATCTGAAATGTTTTTAGCTAATCTATTTATTTAACGCAGTGGGTAGAATGGTCACAGAAGTGACTATTTCTCCCTGTCTTCCTATCTATTACAGCCCTTTCTGTGGGGAAAGGGATGATTAAGATTGGGAAAAAGACAAATTTAATTTTTCAGGTAGTAGACAAGTAAATTACCCAGTCACACATACAATATAAAGGACTGTGTAAGTAATGTACTTGCAAATTTTCTTTTCATCAGTCATATACAGACACATTTAAATGCAATCCACAAACTCAGTAATTTGTATGAAGCTGCTGTGTCTGACCTGCTAGAAAAAAAAAATCTTTCACCAATTTTCCATGTTAAGGGCATTTTTCTACAGTAGTTGCCAGCAATCAGAAAAAAGTTATTTTTCTACAGCAGTTAAGAGTAAATTCTGACATAAAGACAAAGGGCACACCTGACATAGAATATGTCCTGCACACAGACTGATGTCTCTAAAATAAAATTTTAAATAATAAAAGTTAATAAAATGCATCCTACTGAATTAAGATCCCTTAAGGGAATCACTGCTGCCACACTTATGAATTGGTGTTGTATGGAAAAAAAATATGTACAAATACTGTACATACAGTATATCTTTATTTATTGTCAGCTTTTAAACAGGTTGAAATATCAAGTTACGTATAATATTCTCCAGTACTGGTGACATGACTTTTTAGAAGCTAAATGCAATTAAAATGAGTCTAATTAGGCTAACTATTAGTTCTGGTAATGGCTCAATGCCCGATGAGTTGGAGTGCCAATCTCAGAGACACTAGGGTCCCAGGGTTTGCAAGTGGATGCAGACTTTACATGTCTTGAGAAGCAGAGGTGTCTGGAGTAGAAAACACAAAACACATATAACCTTTGTCACAATGCTAGCTTTGCATGTTTTGCTAAACCAAATCATCCAACAAGAATTTTTAAAAACAAGAAAAAAAGGACAGGGCACATAAATTAATACACAGCTCCTTTAAACTTCACCAAGTGTTTGTGAGAAGCTCTCTGACAAAACCAGCTTGTTTTCATTACCAAAAGATTTATGCTAAAGTGTTATGTATCCAAGGTCTTTCTGCTGTTAGCTTATTTCACCCATTGGTTTCATCCAAGTTGTGAAATACAATGGGAGAAATATGTATGACTAAATGTAACTCAGTGAACACAAATCCAGTTCTAACCGGGTATCCCTTGGTCAAAACACGTGAACCATCTGAAAGTCTGACAGATTGAAGAGAAGGCACAGTCTGTAATTAGGTACAGTACCTCTTGACAAGCCTTCATTGCTGAACCTTCCCCAGTACAAGCAGTAATGTCCTCATATCCATTGCAGAGCTTCATATGGACAACAACACCTTGGGTCTCACACTAATCAGTGTGGTTTAGCCATGGGAAAGCAGTTTTGATTGACAGCTGTGAGTATATACAAGGGGCTAGTAAATACCTGTGGAGTCTACATTCAACCTGAGCTTGGCAAGCTCTTATGTTTGTCTATGGCTAGCGGTGACCTTTGGAGATGGATCTGTATATATTTGTGAAGATGATACCTTTAAGTGCAATCACTCCATATAGATGTCAAGAGCCTGAGGTAATGATGCTGACATGATCCATTGAGTCCACACAAACCTGCCAGCCATTCCCTTCCGAAAGCGTGGCCAGAAGCTTGATTTTTTTCTGTTCTTTTCGGCTTTCCGTGCTGGCTGACCCCACTCAGTTTCTGGGGTTGCTGCACCAAAGGGGCCTTTCAAAGGCAATGTCTGCTTGAATCAGATCAGGACCATTCGGAAAATTGGCTCAGAGATCATAACCAGTTGAAATCAGGGAAGATGGTGACCCCCCCCCCTCCCCCCGAGGCTTGATCTGATCTTGGCCCAGTCAAACCCAACAGGCCCAGGCCTCCTGCCAGCCTGTCTCTGTCAGCCGTTTCCCTGCGATGGCGAGGATGAAAGCAGTCACAGACAGAGCATCAGGACTAATGTGTCAGGCTCAATGTCTCAGCAGCCGCACTGAGCTCACAGACAAAGGGAAAAGGCCAGCGGGCAGAGACCCGGAACAGGACCCAAGATTGCAACATGCCATCGATAGATGTCCTTTTGGTTTTAAGTCATAAATTCCCAACACAGCTGAGGTTCCGAGGAAGGCCAGCATTGCCCCGATTACTTACAGGAAAAGGTAGGACAAAAATGAATAATTGTACAAGGTTATGCTCTTACAAAAGCAGAGCAAAGCATGGATTTTAAGAAAGGTAGCTTTATTTTTTTTATTAATAGCTTCCACACAACACCATACATAAAAGAAGCATTTAAAGCTGCTGCCTTTTCATCTTCGGAGTCTTTCTCTGACCAATGTCTTGCTACATCTGACTTGAATATCAGCCCAGAGGTTTTACTGTGGAGAACAAAAAGGTCATCATCTAAGCCTTGGCTGGAAGGTCCAATACTACAAAATCCAGCTCACAAATGAAAAGTACCACATTTCAGCCCCATTATTGGAATTATAAACTGAATACTACAGTAGTGCTCAGAGAAGGAAGGATGATGATTGCAATGTCTTGTAATTATAATTCTTTCAAAACAGGTGGTACCGTGTGACTGTAATCAATACAGTAATATTCTGTGACAGAATAAAGCATTACGGCATTATGATCTACACTATCCTTCTTTTACTTAATTCAGGACTAGCGTTGTCTGATGGAGCTTCTCAGCCTGCAACATGACATGAGGTTGACAGCAAATGAGGTTTGCTGCCTGTTAAATAACCTTTGCTAAATGGGTAAGTGATTATTTGTTCAATTTAGTGATAAATAAATCTATATATGTGTATGTAATTTATAGTTCATAAAGAGAATGTCAGAGAATACAAAAACAGCCTCCCACATGTGTTTATATACTGTATACCCATTTCCTCTATGCACGCATGAGAAAAACCTTGTCTTTGAATGTCCAGTCCTGATGGAGGTGGGAGGGAATGTGTTTGGCTTGTGCCTTGTGCGTTATGACAATATGGATTATGAAAACTGGAAACTCAGAGACACCACCCAATACCCCTAGCAGCAGGCTGTTACAGGGAGAACTAACAGTCCACTTACTGACAAACAGGATTTCCTGCTGCAATTTCTGACCCCTTCACAGCATGATTCACTTGCCTAATATTTTTGTACTCATTCTAATTGTGTCCTGAAGATCTGCTTCACTCACTTTTGTGCCACATATGGCTTTTAAGCCCATTTTACAGGTTTCAGGTCTTTGGTAGGAAGAAAAGAAACAGGCATTCTAAACACTGTGTATCATACTCTGGAACTGACCTTCCTTAGAAGCCTGGTGATCTCATTCCATGATTTATATTAGAATGCTACTGATTTTCTCTGACTGCACTGCAGTTCTTGTCAAAAGGCCTACCATGTAGGCTGACGATAGCATATCACTAGCGGCTGCTTCATTTCGTGCTCACCCAAAAAAAATCATAAAAAACGAATTCATAAAGCTTTGATGTGCAGCCATACTCTGACCTCTTGTTTAAGCACTTCAAAGAGAGAAACTAACTATCAGAAAGTATAATCCAACTAAATTTTACAACCTGATGTAGAATAGATGGGAGGTGGGGAGGTTGTCCCACAGAAAAGAAAAGTACAGAAAAGTTATATCTGTACAATATAAAAGTCGATAAGGGGATGGTGATCAGGTGCAACACACGGTAGTTCTTAAGTCTTTACATCTGTGACCTCCTAGTTTAATAAAACAAGAAACAAAATACATATATAGCATATTGGCAAGCAGGAAGGGTTGGTGGAGGGTCCTTTGATCCTTTTTTTAAGAAAGAACCCACCAGATACATCAGAGTGTTGAGATTCCTGTGACTTTCATTTCTGTCTGCCCTGTTTGCTTTTCAAACTGATGCCCTGTCTGAAAAATGTCAAGCACAATCCCATAGAAAATCCATTGAACCAAGAAATAGGGAGATTGTCAAGAGCCATTCTTTTGCTTCCAAGAGTTTATGTGGTCAGGCATTTTTTAAAACCTTTGCTGGTTTCTCCTTAGCTCGATCAGAGTGATGACACAGAGATGTATGAAATAAGTGACAACATATCTGTATGGAAAGTGGTACGGACGATTACAGAGTCCATCCATATGAAGAGTCATTCCTTTTTATCCACGCCATGCCGTCTATTCCCTCAATCAAGCCCTGCTGAAGGAGAAACTTGGCAAATGTTCTCTCACCGGAGACAGTTTTCCCTTTTTAACAGCACCGTGATTGTTGGGTTCACTGACACTTTTAGACTCACATTGATGGCCTCACGTTCCATAGCTCCCAAAAATCTTTCCACATGGACTTCCGCTTCAAATTGCTTAGGTTTAAAAACAAATATTTTTAGGTATACGTGTAGTGTAACATATGTTTTACACTGCCCTTTTAATGCATTATTCATGAAGGACAACCAGTGCAATAAAAACTGGAGGAACAAATGAGATGCCAATGCAGAAAATACAGAAAACCGATATTTGTTTGCTGTGACACACAACATATTTGAAAAAAAACAAAAGACATTTAAAATTCCAATGTGAGGTATAAAGTAATGAGAGGTTGTATGCATGCAGTATATGAATACACCATTCTACTGTATATTTGATAACCTGAGCCAGGACATACTTGGCCTGTTTACCTTAATGGCTTCATGGGCCAAGGATGTGACTTCACAGAGGAGACACTTCCCTGAGGCTTCACAATTCTACAGTCTTTAATAGATCAAACGCAGTATTCTTCTGACACCTTACAAACCTCAGATGGAGCTTGAGAACACTTAAGGGAATCTTTGGCCTTGTCTGAGCATAGACAGAGAGAGTTGTAGGACGACTTGGCTGAGGTCTAGTATCTTCGGGAAGAAAATGGGATAATTGATAGTACCCGAAGCACTTGACAAGGTTTTTTCAAATAGAACCAGGTGGACAGCGAGCAGATACTGTAAATTGACTGTATTTGGCCTTCACAAGTGCCACTATATACATGAAAACTCAAAGGGGGAAGAGGCCAGTATTTTCCAGCTCTAACTCAAGGACTTCTTTTCCCTGATATCATGCAAAGCACTAGGGAGTGATGTCACCTTCACAGAAGAATTCTGAAGTTATGATCTCTGTCTCTGTTTTTGGATTTGCAATTTTTTTCAATCCTGGAAAATCGTAGTGTCTGCCACAGTGTGGTCATCTCCTTTCAGTCTTCTGCTGTGTGTTTCTTTTGAAATTTGAAACCTTATGCTGTGTATCCTGTACTTGCTTTAATTCCAAAGGAATTGGGAGAGACCTCATTTTTTCTGCAGCTGAAGTTCAGCCACGCCTTCAGATGCATGTCCAGAAGCTCCACTGCACAGCAGATCGTTCAGAGAAGTGAGTTCAAATTAAGTAGTAATTCTAGGGAATCCAGATTGTACGGCTCCAGAGTGTAATTTCAACCAGGACAAAATGTTTAATTGCCCTGCCCTTATGAGCAATGCAATGGGATCTTTAAAGACTATGTAAACAGGACTTTGGTTTAACATCTCATCCAAGGGACAGCACCACCTACAGCAGAGTGTCCCCTGTGCGGCATTGATTTGGAAGAGCACCTCCTACTGGTCCACCCACTATTTGAACTATTTAAGTTAGTATACTTTTAAAATATAATACAATATATTTTAAAATATACAATATTATTATGTAGTGCAATAAACTGCTATATAACACTAATGTTTCTTTATTAGCCCTATACAATTTCTTGCATTAGGAATTCATCTTTTCACATACCCCAGCTTTTCTCCATGAGACACAGATACAGAGAGAAGCTTGGGGTCAGAGTGTAGGGTCAGCCATTGTACGGCACCCCTGGAGCAGTTGGGGTTGAGGGCCTTGCTCAGGGGCCCAACGGAGTAGGATTCCTCTGCCAACTGCGGGATTTGAACCAGCAACCTTCCAGCCACAGGTGCAGATCCTTAGCCACAGAGCCACTGCTCCACCCGCTATAACAGGATAACTTGGCATGTTTAATGAATAAAATTGCTTGGCTTCTGGGAACTCAAAGGTTTGCTTGTTTCATGCATCAGAGATCTTTTATGTATAGTATATATTGCTGCATTACTGTGTTGGAATGTCAGGTATAAAGGAAGGAAAATAAGATGAACTTCAAATGAGTCCAACAAAGAAGATCTGATAATCAAATCTCCTTTAGTTTGCCTTTAATTCACAGTGCATCAAGTTTTTATTTATTAAGGGGACCAATTTTTATCTTTGTTTTATTCTCTTTTATAAAATCTATAGTGATTAGTTTTATCATGTTTTAAGCTGGCCACTGCTGCATCTAGTTATTCATATGAAAAGAGTCCAGTAGCCTATCAGCTGAACCTCCTGAAGCTTTAGGTCTTAATTAGTTGTTAATTGAAAAGCACCTGTATAACCTGCAGGATGCCAGACGGCTTTCTTTATGTTTTAAAATCTGGCGTAAGATTCAGTAAAAATCCCAGAATTTCCTTTAAGTAAAACAAAACAAATTGGGAAGATACTTTTTTGTATTTTTGTTAGAAAAGCATCTTTACAATGTTGCATTTTTAAAATGTAAACTGTTGGATCTTATAAATTCAGGAGTACATTATCTTAGACTAAAAGGGAATGTAAATCATGCTGCTTCTCTTCTTTAAATGAAAACCAATCCAGTCCCACATCTTTACAGTTTCTATAGTCAACCAAATATTGAATCAAAAGCTATACACTCTCTGGAAAAAAATAAGAAGTGGAAATTTGTCTATATCAGAGGTACTCTTAAAAAATAAGGTAACCCAAAGAGTGAAATGTCAGCCTTTAGTCATAATTTGTTTTCCATGGATCACAATGATGACCTTTACATATAGACACATGTACATGCAGTGGATATGATGACTCTGGACTGTCACGGTTGATACAGCCAAACTGATATCATTATGGGCTCGATTTGTCCACCCTTGGCCTCTGACAAAGCACTGTCATAGGGAAGACCAATCTTTCCATGATGCATTGGCGCTGCCCTTTCTAGAAACTTGCTTGAGGGTAACACCGTAAGACCTTCAAAGGGTGAGGGTAGGTTTCCAGTCAGAAATATTTTAATTCATAGCCCGTGCTCCATTCCCCTATTTTCTATTCCTAACTATCCCCGTTATTTTGTTCTTGAAGGGAAATGGAGACACGACAAACCCCAACTCTTTGGAGAGCAAACCATGCCCTAGTCATCTCCTCCATTCTTGGCTTGGCCAAGTCTCGTGGAAGCTGTTAAGAGGAGTTGGCTTTTAGCTTTCCATGGTGCTTATACACCTTTATATCCTAGAAAGAACTGTGGCTAGACATTTTCAATCTTAGGGCCTGATATTTGAAAGAATTGTTCATTTGTAGGAATTTGTAGTTAGTGCCAGAGTACTCTGCACTCCGCAGTAAGGTAACTTGTTTTTACTATTAATCTTAGGGGATCTAAATACTCAGATGAATATGACAAGGCATTTTCTCTGCTTAAAATAAAAATGTGTATTTGTGAACCTGAAATAACAGCATGGGCCTTGAATGGTGAATTTAAAGATCCAGAATTCTTCATATTTAAATGTATCTGACCCCAGTCCTCTTGCATGTCTTGCTATATGATCACAACTATTTAGGCTTAGTCCTGTATATTGTGAAGCCCTACACAATGAAAAGTCAAAGGAAACACAGTAATGTTCATCAGAAGATTCATTCAATGCACAGATGCCCTGGAAGATTTGCTATAAAAACATGCCAAGCAATCACGGATAGATAAGACATATTTCAGTGGCATGCATCTGCTGCTTCAGTGGAATACTTTGATACACAGTACACTATCAAAAATCACTTACGGTAACATACAGTTATTTAGGTTGAAGAACATAAGAACACAGTATATTGTGAGTGATTAATAATCCTGATTTTTCTTTATATACATACTGTATATATTTCCAAAAAGCATGGCCCTGGAATAATGCTCTTTGGTTTTGTTATCATGTAAATTAGCAGAATGTGAATGTGTTGAGAAAATCAGAGGGCAGTGGGCTAACTACCTCAGATCTGGGCTATACAGCTGAGCTGGCATCTTTTCTGTGCACGCTATATTGTGCAAGTTATCAATAATTTCCCTAGCCTGCAAGTACAGCAGATTGTGTTTCGTCTTTCGGCATTGATTTCTTTGTACTGGCAGCACACTGTTAAACCTGAGCAAGTCGTTCTCGGGCAGGGAAGGCCAAAGACTGAGGTTTTCTAAGGTCACAAAAGCTGAGCTTTTTGAGCTGCAGAGCCAGTGAGTCTGCCACTCTACGCTGATGGGAGTTTAGCAAAACAAAACCCCAGACACATAAGCAATTGGACTTGTAAATGATGACAGTCTGCAGTCTGTGACAGACTTTGTCATTGTCACTATTACTATTCTGACTATATGTGACCCAGAGCTGTTCTCATAGTCTCTTTTGGACTTACTGTACATACACCCTGCTCTTTAAACCCATATTGACACGAGTGAAAACAAATTATGTTGGCAGAAAGCTTTGGTGACACTTTTGTTTTCGGGTGACAAATGACACTTTATCAGTGCATAACAGCCAAGCTGTTAATATTAACATAAGCCATCTATTATCAGAAAGCTGCTTGTTGCTGTTAAGGGACATGGCAATCAGGAGCCTATCCCATAAGAATTGGTTCAAAAGAGCAGAGGGGTTAAACTCCATTCTGAGCCTGCAGTCTGGCCTGCCTAATGTTCCCCTTTGATTCAACCACTATCGCTACTGCTGACACCTTCAGCTGATCTGCTCCTCCATGAAGCCACGAAGCTGCTGCTGTGTCACGCAGGTGGGGCTGCAGTTCAGTGGTGGATGAAGTGGGTCCCTTCCTACACTTAAAGCATATAGGATGAAGTGTTGCATTAATAAATTTAAAATTAACGACAAATTTGTTAATTAATTACTCCTGGACAGGATGGTTCATTGCAGGGAATACGGTACACACAGACATTTTGGAGACAACAATTTACACAAAATGTCTCTGGAAGGTGGGAGGAAACAGAGCACCTAGAGAAAATGCAAGCAAAAAAAAAACTGGACGACCATGCAAACTCCACTGAGAAGCTTGGATTCCAACCCCAGACTTAAGAGTTGTGACCACTGTGCCAACGTCCAGCGTTTACATGTGAGAGTAATTATACTATTGTTAATTTAGCAGTAGTAGAGGTTAGTTCCATTATTGACTAGGTTATTGACATTCTATTAATGTTCTTTTAATGTGTTACAGGTTATAAAGAATTTATAAATGGAATTTCAAACCAATAATCTAAAGCATTATCCCTTCTTTCTGTGCTTGCTGTTAAATGAATAATTGATTATGTACTTACACTGTACTTATAACTTAATGTTGAGAATTGACATCAAAGAGCTGGGCTTCAGGAGATAATATCGTTTATTATTAATAACAACACTTTTGGGGGCCTAAGTTCTATATGAAAAGGTATATCCTATACTGACTGGCCTCACTAACAGCATACGACTAAAGTCTGATAATGTTCATGTCACAGTTAATCTTGGTTCAATTAAATAATTAACATACCTAAGTCTGAAAAGTGTTAAAGTAAAAAAAAGATTAGAACACTTGGCACTTGGAAGGTTTTGAAAACCTACCTGGCTGATTAATTTGCAACTTCATTTTTTCTGCTGATGTGATGAAATCCAGGTGTTAAAATATAATATATATTTAAGAGAGTTAAAATATATTTTCTCACACAAATGGAATCTGACCATTTTTAATTTCATTAACTCTCAGCAAGCACAGAGCTCATTTTCGAGCAGAGGTTTCGAAATGCACAATGTGGCAAAGGCTAGGGCTCCAGGCACGCGGGCAGCTCCTTTCGTCAGCGGCCATGTGATTTGGACACGTTTGATCAAAAGCGTGTTTACCCTGTGTGTGACACAAAGGTC
Organism: Atractosteus spatula; assembly: GCF_055471065.1. NCBI lineage: Eukaryota > Metazoa > Chordata > Actinopteri > Semionotiformes > Lepisosteidae > Atractosteus > Atractosteus spatula. The sequence continues at coordinate 56,411,617 of NC_142712.1, forward strand.
AGCCAGTCAATAAATATAACTCAGTCGGCCCCTGTGTTAGCAGAAAGACGCTTTGGATCCCATGTTGTCATCTCTGCTGGTGTTCACTGCAAAATGCTATCAAGCTGTAAGACAAACACAATCTATATTTTTCATTTCATTTCTAGCTTCCTGCTGGAGCACATCATACCTCATGCACTGTCACTACCATCTTCATAACTCCAACCATTTTAAACATTGATATGAGAGGACTGGCCTGTCTCAAAAGCAGCATCGGTTCACAAGGGACATCATGTAAGACCTTAATCTGCTTACATTTTTCTTAGGCAAGATTGAAAATCTATATACCTCCCCAAAATGTGTTTTTAAATAAGATCAGAATCAAAATTCTGTAGTACATTTTTGTATATAGGTACACACCAACAGGCTAGCACTATAAATCCAATAAAAGAGCTAGCTTCCGTTTTTCGGGAGATGTTGTCAAGCAATATTCTCTTCTCTGCCTGTGTCATACGACCCCTACAGATTGTCCATTTTTGAGAAATTTGAAATTTGTAGTTAGATGCATTTTTTATTTAGATTTGTACCCCAACCTTCTGATTGTCTGAGTTAACTCTTTGCTCATTTGCTTCACAACTGACAGTAAGAACCTTATTTTGTTGCAAGCAAACATGATCATCACAGACCTGACCTTCTGCTCGCCTCGTACTTTAACAGTTCCCTATTGCTGCACCCTCAACCAGCTCCCCAACACCCTCTCCAACACACATACCAGCTAGTCTCCTCCTGACCAGCCCCAGAACCCTGCAGAGCAGCCATGAACAAGCACTACTGGGCAGGACTTTTCAAGCTTTGATTTTTTAACATGAGCCGTTCCATCCTTTCCTGATGCACCTCGAATCCACACATGTATTACAAATCAAGAAAGAGAAGTTTGCCGTCAACAACGGAGGGTAAGTAAATTGTTCGGCAAGCTTTTAGACAGCATAGCTGCTATTTCTCTCATCCTGCCAAGGAATGCCTTCTTGGCAAATTGTCGATGGATGGAGAATGATGGAGCTAGCCTTTTCCAGGTGAGCTGGACATTTTCTCATCTTTGGAGAAAAGAAAAACATTTAGTCCAACAAGTATAACAAGTAGGACCATTCCTTGGAGAGAGAATTTGCAGACAGAAGACAGTAGATTAAGAAACATGGAAAGGTTACCAATGAGAGAAGCTTGGCCTGCTTACTGTATCTTATTTGGTAGTTATAATTGGATGATATCCTCCGATCAGTTCGCTACTTTCTTGAAGGAAGTTGTATTGGCTACAACAACATGGTTGGGCTGCTTGTTCCAGTCTCCCAGCTTGTTCCAGTTTGCTTTTAGTACAGAACATATCAACATGCTGTGTTGTCACTTTCCCTATTCATTAAGCACATTTCAATAATCACACACATACCTAAAAGTATTTCCAATTTCAGCACACAGCAACAGTTTACAGTAACAAATTAACCAATCAAACCTACTTTGCACATTCTTTAGAAATGGACATGCAAAATGCAAATACAAATCCCTCTGCCAAGTACAGATTCATAGCCATGAACGGCGCCCAAAAGGATTAATCAGCACCCCCTCACACACAAAACAGAAGACACACCAGTTCAGTGTAATTCCTTAGTGTAAAAGTTCCTATTCCTGATTAGGATTAGGATGTAACCCCTATTCCTGATTTCAGATGCCCCCCATGGTGACTGAGAATGCTTCAAGGTTCCCTCAGACATCAAAACCACAGACACCCACAAAGATCAAAAGGTTTCAGGCCCCTCAAAGATGACAAGGCTTCAAGGTGGACCCTTGGAAATCGTGTTTGTTCTTAGCCTCTCCAACTGCTGCTCTGTGCTGCCAGGACCTCGGCAGTGAGAGACCACAGACCTGCACAGCTCACAGTCCGCTCCCTATAAACACACAAAGAGGAAAACCACGGCAGAAACTTGGATAAAAATAATAACAACAACTTAGAAAAGAAACAAAGCCTTTTTCCTTTTGATTTAGTACATTTTGTTTCTTAATGAAAAATATAATACCTTACTAAATACATCTTTTCAGGATTAAGGAACCCACTTTGTTGTGAAATCCTATAACTAAAACGATCGTCATATTGGCTGACAGTATATTGATAGTCCTTAAGTCGGAGGTAGCTAATCATCTTATTTGCAAATCCTGTCCCTTAAACTCAATGCGCTAGACCCTAGGGAATAAGATTGTTCTATGCAAGAAGCTCTTATAATATTCATACTGTTAATTTTCAGACATTTGTGACCCAAAATAAACATATGCAGCATAATGGAATACATTTGAAAATATAGCAAAATTATTTAAAATATATTAATTAAAACATAAAGTATTTCAAAAGCACAGTGATGTATTCTCATATTAAGTTACTCTTACTGGCAACAGCAATTCCTGTAGAGCTGGAATAACCTCCTTGCTGTGTGAAAATCAAAACTGAATCAAGTATTTTAGTATTATAATGTCTATTATGGTGCATATCTAGAATATTGTAAACTGTGTACAAATACTGTGGATTATGGATCGAATTTGTTCTTTTTGCTTGTAATCTTTCTTATACAGAATCATAAGATGAAAGTATATTTTAGAAACATCTCTTTTTCACAGTTTGGGCTCCCAGCCAGTACTCTGTGGGAAACAAGGTGAGATGGTTTGAGTGGACATCAGAAATAGCTGACTGTAACTCAAATGTGTCTTTAGCTTCATCTCTTCCAAGCATGCTTCCAACTGATTGTTCTCAGGGGTAACTGTTGCATCACACTTGGAACTCAGACCTCACTAAGTTAGTATCACCTGCTGTGATTAGGAAATAAAGGCTGAAGCCTAATGACACACACTTCTAAATTAAGCTGGCATATAAATGCATTTCAAACATCAGAGATGTAATTTCGGTCTACAGAGCTACAAAGAAGCAGTGTACAATAATAGTTTATTTCTGTGGTTTCATGGTTATATGGTTATATTTTGTTTAGGGTGAGCTCTCCATCATCACTTCTGCATGGAAAAACAATAAAAAGAATGCATCTGTACAATGAAATCATTGAGCATATTTACAAAATATGGTGTCCCTCTTCCTTGCCAGACTCCTTGTGTTTACCCTTCTCCATCTGACTGCACCTTATCAGGGTCTCATGTATTCAGGCACCTTCACAGTTCTCATTTATTGAGCTTTGCAGACCCACACATGCTGTATTCACACAAGCCAGAACAATGATAAATTCCAAAAAGAAATTAGTTCATAGCTTTTGCAAATTTATCTCATGTTGTAATCAACCCACTGTTGATTTGTCCTGATAATCAATTTGGGATCATAACTGTATATCTAGGGAACATAAATTCTTTACACTTTTCTAGATGGAACACTCTACCACTAAGTTTGATATACAATTCCTCTATTAAGTGATGATAATCAACACCAAAACCTCTAAAAGGCCCCTTGATTGTTTCCCATAATATGAGTGAATGTGTCACTTTTATTTTGCTATATTAGGTAAATTCTCCATCTACCTCCTTAATGTTGTTCAAAAGCGATTAAATAATAAAACAATGTGCCTTGTCTGACAGTTTTCCAGGAATGTCAGCTACAGCAGTTGGAATTCACACTCACGACAAATGAAAACAGCAGAAGCAATGAGGTGTTGTAATCAATGTGCACACCACTGTTTATCTCTGTGGTAAAGCAACAACACCTGCAGTTCCTGAGAGAGCTGCTTGTTTCTGTCTTGAGGTATTTTTTTTTTACCAAAAATTGATCCCATCTTCCTGGGCTAAGACTGCAGGGGACTAATGTACATTTATTGAGAGCTGAACTTCCTTTTCCACTTTGAACTACAAGATTAGGACAGTGCTGTGGCACTGTGGTTAGAATTGCTGCCTTGAGTGCTGAGGTACTGGCTTCAGCTCTGGACCTGGTGTGCATGTGTGTTGTTGTCTCTGTGGACCCTTCGATGGACTGGCATCCTGTTCAGGGTGTATCCTGCCTTTTCCCATGGCTGTCCCGGATAGACTCTGGTACTCCAGCAACCCTGTATTGGATAAAGTGGTTAGAAAATGGATGGATGAACTGCAAGATTAACCTTTTCTGTTTCCATTTTCTTTTTCTTCATATCTTGCCAACCTAAGGCCATTTATACACATATCCAGTAATGGGCTAAATCGCTGAATTAGGGGAAACATAGAGTTCACAGTTCCTGAAGAACAGAAGTAAAGCGCTCCAGAGCAAACTCCCTGAAAATCTTATGTTTCATGCCCAGCTTGAATCTATTAGCCTGCCTTCTCAATACACACTTTAACTAAATCCCTGCCTGCCTTACTCAGCACTGAGTTTCCCGCCTCCTACACCAGAAAACAAGAAGCTTGCAGATAAGGCGAATGTTGCTTCCAAGAAGAAGATGAATAGTTGTCAGAAGGTGCTAAGTATGTAAGGATGTTTGGAGTACACCAAAAGCTGATATTTATGTAAAGATGGAACATAATTGGTTCCACACACAAACACTTGAGGGCTTCTTCTGGCCCTGTGCACAGAATTCCCAATGGGAAGACCCCTGATCAAGTCAGAACAGCTGGAATTCTTCTAAAATAATCAAAAGTGACGCCAAGCAATGTCAAGCTGTTTGCAAAAGGTTTCTCGAAAGTTTATCCTCGCAGTGATATGGCATGTGTTTTCTTAAATGTTGCAAGGATGTATACCGTAATGTGTAGAAGAGCTTAATATACTTTCATATAGTGTATTGGCAGGAGTGAGTGCTCTTCTCAAAGACTCTTTGTCATAAAAGTTCGCTATGTTTCTCTAAAGTGTTCTCCTTTCCATTTTGCGCTGGTGTTTGCTCTATTTGTCATACAAGCATGTACAGTACTGCAGCAGCAATGACAGATCTCCAGGCTGGCCTGCGCCCGAGACAGCTGCAGCCGCGTATCGACCTGTGGCGTCTTACCTTTCCCTGTCAGCACTCTGTCCTCGTGGTGAGTTTTCTCACCTCACCCCTGTCGGCAGCCAATCAGCCCACTGATTTATCAATAGCCTCATCATGGAAGTCATGCAGAAAGCCGTGCCTGCTGAGTGTGTTTAAGGCTGTATTGGAACTCAGCCTGTTATGTGGAGCAAAAAAAAAATACCCAAACAACCAGTAACACCACCCACTGTCAAAACACACACAAGCTTAACAGTCCGTGGAGTGCTGACAGTTGGCACAGCTGTACATTTTACGGTATGTGAAGCCCAATAATTAGCGCCTGCTCAAAAGAAAAAAAAAATAGTATATATGTATTTCTATGCACACAACACTGCCTTTTTGCGACAAATTACTGGAATGAATGTGTCCAATTTATCAGGGCCCAGGCTCTGAAAAGAAGATTCCTGTTATGATTTAATATGATGTTCCTGTCGCTGTTACACTTGTCAGCCCTGAGTTGTCAGAGGAAGGCCTTTTTCCTCCTGTGAAATGCAAACGCACAGCGTTCACTGATGGGACGCCAAGTCTGTCCCACAGGGGTGGTAAGCGACAGCTGAGGAACGCACTCCCTCCCCCTTTCGCTCTCACTTCCACACTTTTTGTTCTAATGCAAGAAGCTATCTCCCTTACCTGTCTCCTGCTCGGTATTTGTTTGTTTGTTTCAGTGGCTATGTGTTTTGTAAAGCCGCAAGTCTGGCTCGTTTGTGTTGTGCTGGCATTCAGCAAAAGAAAGATGGGGAAAAGCTGAATAGAAAATAAAGAAATCTGACACGTGCTTGTTCATTTTTAAAAGAACTCCTACTAAGTAGAGGATGTCAAATGGAAGCGAAGGCTTGGTTGTGACAGGCTGTGTCTCTCTGGCTGAGTGTATAACCTGTGCAATCTAGGCTTCTACACAAGGAAGGGTTAAGCTTCCCTCAGGCCTTTTTTCCCATATGAATGAAAATAAATTTCACTCTGTGACTGGAAGGTCTATTAAGCAGACTTGATTACTTCCTGGCATCCAGGTCAGTGACTAGTAACACCCTAATGCTGATATGTATATACTGTGTATTGATTCAAATGGCTGCACAGTTAAAATAATAAAAGCCTTAAAATGAGTCATTAGTCAATTGAATACAGATGGTTCTTCAGAGGCCCACATGGAAGTATACTATGTGCACTAAAAACTAATTGAAACATAGATAGAATAAAAGATAGATTAGTGGAATGGATTGATAGAAAGATATATAGATGGATAGATACAGTGCCTTGCAAAAGTGTTTAGACACTTCCACAGTTTTCATATTTTGTTGCTTTAAAGCTTGCAGTCAAGGCACTTTGAAGTAGCTATTAATACCTGTTATGCACACAACCTACTGAACACATTCAAAGTAAAAAAAAACTAGAAGAAAGGAAATAGATTTCAGAATTAATCTGAAAGAAAAATAGAGAAGTCATGACTGCATAAAGAGTCAATCTCTGTGCTGTGGCAAACCTAAATTAATTTAGGAGCGCAAAATTACTTTGAAAGAGCAACACAAATAGTTGTCTTTATGTAATAATAGTGGTTCTCAAGATGTCAGAATAAAAAAACTACCTTGGACAGGTAGTGAATTTCTAGCAAACGCTTGACTATGAAGTTTAAGGTTTCAAAGCAAGTCGCAGATAGTCACTCAGGAGAAGGGTAAAACAAAAATATGTATAAAAATAAGTCTCTGAATATCCCTATGGGCACAGTGTACTCTATTATTAAGAAATGGAATGTACATCGTGCCACCTCAATATTGACTAGATCAGAGCGTCCCTCCAATCTGAATAGCTGGAGAGGACTGGTGAGGGAGGCCACTGAGAGGCCACTGACAGAGCTACAGAGATCAATGGCTGAGATGGGAGAAAATGTGTATCAGTCAACAATATCCTTCTCACTCCACAAAGCTGGAGTGTATGGCGGAGTGGGGGACTTGAAGTCTGTGGAAAGAGACTGCTGACCATACAGTATGTGATCCCCCAGCAACCAGAGTTTGAGCCCATCTGCCAAGAAGAACTACTGTAGCAAAGGTTGCACCAAGGCAGTATGCAAAGTTGGTGGAGACTTACCCCAAAACACTTCAGCCTAAAACAACTGCCCAAGCTGCTGCCACCAAATATGAATTTCATGGTTCTGAACACTTATGCAGTTAACATGCAGTGTTTATTGTTTTTGTTGACACTGTAACTTATCTTACCTTTAGAAGTCTCCATTATGAGCATTCAGGTTTTGAATAAAATATGGAGTTTAAAAATTGGGTTAAGAATCATTTTTGAATTTCAAAAAATGGAAGACCATAGGAAGGGTCTGAATATCTTTGCAAGGTTCTGGAGATAATGAATGGATATTGATGGATGGATAGATGTAGTTACTCTACAATTTATATGTACATATGTAAATGCTTTTTCAACAGGAATATGAAAAAATGAATAATTTACTGTAAAATATGCACAACAAAAAATGCAAAGAGAAGTCCAGACATGTTTCTTCTCATTATTCTGGTAAATGCAATTTTGTAAACATGCCAATAATTGTGCTTATTGCAGTCTTCACTGGCAAAATTAATATTGCTGTAGGCTTCTATTTAATTTAAAAGAAGTGAAATTGAAATTCTCAGGAACTGGTTCTTTGTGACTGTCGATACTCACACACAAAAAGCATAAACAGTAATTCAATATTACCAAAATCACAATGCCTGCAGGACATATCCTGTTTTAATTATTTTAGTACTGTCCCACCACTCCTCCAAATGAAATATTTATATAGGCACGCTCGGGAAAGATTGACTGAAACCAAAATCACAGAAAACAATTTGTGGTATGTTTCAATAAAAAGTTGAGCTACAACCATAAGCAAATTCATAGAAACCATTTCAAAGTCATCTGTTTAAAGAAAACAGTTCCTGATTTCCATATCTTTATTTCATTGAATTGTTGTTTAACAACTGTTAATTTGGTGACAGACATGTGCTTCCTGGTTTTATATCAAAAGCAGGTTATTTGGTGTGATTTCTGCCTCTACTCTCATGTGTATTAGAGATACCTGAGTCTTATAAAAAGGCACTGCATGGCTCTGTTTTGAGCTTTCCCTCTGTCATGAAGATAATCCTGGAAGATTCTGTAGAAAGTGGCAATATCTAAAATAACCAGCAGAGTGGCGCCCTTGTGACATTTGCCCAATGACAAAGCACACCTTTGCCTGTAGATTGGAGACACACTTGGACGGGGTACTTATTGTATGAAACATTTTAGCGTGTGTAGTAGGTCAAATCCCATTTTGTACTCATCAAATTTGAGATACCTGTTTCCCCACATTATTTCTTCCCATTTCCTGCCCCATCCAGAAAAAGAAGAAAAAGTATGTTGTCAAAACACTCCAAACATGGAGGCCATCAAACTGACTGCTGACATTATTGCACAGGAAACTTTCAGTGACCCCTAGCCCGATGTCATCAATAGTAGAAAGCCATGTACCAAGAAAAAGATAACATTGTGTAAGCATTTCTTTAAGTGAAAATGTCTTTCACGCTCGATAAGGCTTGAGCTATCACCAAAATGAAAGGAGGTGGGAAGGGATGGGGGAGAGGACGGGAAAAAAGAAGCTGTTTGTGTCTGTTTTGTCCTACAGGCAAAAGTGCCAGGACGAATCAGCAGGCTTTAGGGCAAACCTCCCTGTCACAGGAGATGGAGAGCTTTGCCAGCCACATTGACAGATTGTTAGCATTACTAGGCCTGAGTGTGATTAATATGCCTGCTCTTCAGATGACATGCAAAAAAAAAAAGGTGTTGCTTAAAACTGAACTGAGGTGACTACTTTTCATCTTTCAGAAGGTAATGTATAACCTTTATCTAACAGCCACTTGGGCCGAATGGATCACTTTGCAATTCCGCGTTCGGCCATATTAATTTTTCAACAGCATAAAAAATAAAAATAAATACAGGACTTCCGCTTAATGAGCGAGCCGTGTGGGATGCTGCGAGCACACAAAGAGGCTGAGACAGCCCGCTGTGCTCTGTTTTGTGAATCCGCGAGTTTGTTACTTGCGGTACGTGTTCACTACCAAGCAACCCGAACTCTAAAGCTCGCACTCACCTATTCGCCCGCTGATGTCGCGTGCCGTGTTCGTGCTGGTTAGAACCGACGTTCGTGGACGGTGCATTTCCTGCTCAAACGAACCGAGATGCCATTTGTGATAATGCTCCTTGGAACTGGTGTGAGTACAAGTGTAACAATGATGCTAATCTTTGAAGGACAGCATTACATTTGGTTTTTGTACTTCTCGATGTGCAGTCTGAAAATCTATGAAAAAATACATTGCTTTAACAGCCTGGCACTTACATTTCCCATAGTACAGTTGTGTACCCTCATTCTTCAGATGAGATGGCTACACCCCTGGTCCCATCGAAGATCAAGTGGGATTAACAAATCAATCAACAAATCCATCGAAAGAGGGTGTGTGGAGAGAGGCGGGATATCACTTTTGATGCATATGCATTATTTACAGCTGCCCTTTGTACTCCTTACTCCAGCTGGGGCTTCAGTAGAAAGGGGGGAATCAGCCTCAGAGTTTGAATTCCATTTCTTGTTTGTTGGAAAGAAAGAATAAAAAAAAACTATTGGGACAGATGGGGATCAGAGATGTGTCAAGGAAAGGCTGGCAGTGACAATAAAAGGTGAAGCAAGTGGTGCCCCACAAGGGAAATGAGAACAATGGAGATATGTGATGTTGCATTTTGAAAGGTAAAGCAGGGTAAGGTGAGGTCAGCAGTGCATGGAAAAGTGACTGAACTGATTCCGAATTCAGATGAGCGGAGCCAAGTGTGAAAGCACATTCTCGGGCACTGAAAATAGTACAGTGACCCCAGAAAAAGGCAGACAACAAATAAGGGTGAGATTGGCAGAGAGGAAGGAAGATCGGGGATACTGTTCCGACACCCATTCTAGAAAGATTGCTCTTAAACAGAAAAAATGCAGAGGAAACATAATTAGGACCAGCTCTTAAACAGATATGCTTGGAGAGCTGCTAAGAAAAAATAAATGAATTAGTAAATGAAATAAAACCAAGTCAGGACTAAATTAAATTATTCGTTTTGACACTAAACTGAATCTATTTTGATGTATTGTTGTGTAAGAGCAGTATGGTAAATGAAAAAGTCCAAAGAAAAACAAATACAGTAAGTTGTATGATATTACAGTGGCCCTGGTACTGTAACTGTGTATATTTTCTGTAAATAAGCTGTTATAAGACAAAAATGTTTGAATATACTTGCAATTTCAAATGTTTTAACATTAACTTATTTAATCAACATGCAGTACCAACACATAACTGTATTAAGAAATAATAATGCATCTTCAAGACCTCAGCTGTAGGATACCGGTGTTCACGTTGCTCTGCACTTAGGATTGCTTTTTGTTCACTGTTCAAACAGGGAAAAACACAAAGCACTTGTTTGAACTGGAAAAGAATACCATATATCATACAGTATGTGTGGTTGTGCGCACTTACCTCCCTTGTCAATGGCACTGTTATACAATGTAAGGAAGAATTACTACCTTGCTATTGTCCACACATCTCAACGACCTTCTTCTACCAAGCTGATTGTTGAGGGCAGCAGTGTGGAGGAGTGTTTAAGGTTCCGGAAATCTTTGAAGAAGTACTTCAATACTACTATAAGTACTATAATGGGTATAAATGGACTTAATAGAAAGTTCAGGAGGAGGTCAAACCCTAACCTTGTCCACTTCTGCTTACCGGCAAAGACATATCACGGCTCTTGCTCATTGGTCTGCTCGTTTGGTTGCTGCGTCCCTCCTTCCACCCTATCCTCGCCCAGTAGGTGTGAGCTCCACCCGTCTCATTCTTGTCCTTTGGAGGCTGTGTTTCTCCTCAACCGGCCGGCTTGCCCAAATTAAGCTCACTATTCCAAAAACACTTTTTCTCTGTCTTATCTAGAGTTGTTTTGAATTTTTGGATCAAATTGTCAGCCAAAAAAAAAAAAGTGAGATTTTTTACCAGAGGTTCAGGAAGGGATCTCAGCAACTACATTCCCCTTCACTTCTGCTGTTCTAACTCATAGTGCTCCATGGCATCACTTCCTGAAAAGCTATAAAATACCACAGTGAGCCCCTTGATCTTCCTTTTATTCATCCTTCTGCATCCCTCCTCACCCCATCTCTGCCTGTGCTTGGTCAACTCCTCACTCTGCATTGGGGTCTTGACTTCCTACGCCAGGGACATGACTCTCAGCCAAGCAGGTTAAGCCAAAAACATCCTATGCCTAATGTTTCAATAAATATTCCTAAACACATTTTCTTAGTGCATGCTATATTGCTTCTGAATCTAAATAAATAATGAAGTTCACTCATCTCCTGAACCGGTCCGTCCACTACGTTGTGAGCCTGCCAGCTCTGAAGACCGCCTAAGACTCAATGATCCAGGTGCTGTTTCTTTATATCAATACAACGTGGCTGCAGCTGCAGACCTGCATCGATAAAAACGTATCCATTCCTGAAAATAAATGTGTAAATACTCACAGCATTTGTACAAGCTTAACATTTTTAATGATTAAATAATTTATCATGCAGTACACATACATAGTAAAATGTCTCATGGTGCTTTATGGGTCATTTCAAACAAAAAATGTTCACAATTCTGCTCTATGACAGAATTATCATAGGATTAACATAAGATTACTCCTGCTGTCTCCAGGAACGGAATTTCTTCAAGAACCCCATGTGGAAGATCCTTTCTCAATAAAAAAAACAGTACATCTTGATAAGGGAAACTAAGACATATCTGAAGGCATATCTGGATACATATCTGACACATAAGACATATCTGGATACAAGTCAGTTTGTGACAGTCTGAGGGATTTCTGCACATACCATTCAGGACTGATGATTTATTTCTGTGTGTGTACAAGTGGAAAATATGCCAAGGAAGTTTCACTCACAACACGTGTCTCATTTTTTGTCCTTTTATACAAAATGACTACTTTTAGTGTATAAATAAAACAGACCAGTCATTTTCAGCATTGGAAATGGACTACTGTTTTATGCTGTGTATCTGGACAAAGTGACAATTACATACTGTAAATAAAGAACACCAGGAATTGTATTAACAGCACACAGACTTTTAAACTGATGGCACTTATTGTATTTGCTTTATGGGTCCCCTGTATCTTTGAGCAACAGTTTATTTTGCAAAAGAGCATTTATCCTTTAAATAGTATTACTTCACACAGCAATATCTATGCAGAAGCATTGTTAAGACAATTTATATTTTTTTTCTAACTGATCTGCATATTTTCCTGCTCCAACCTAGTAGACCCAATTGTCTTAAAAATTAGATTTTTTTATTTTGTATTATCATTTATGTGTTTATTGTGTCATTTATTCCTGCTTTTTATTGAAATAAATATTAAATAAACCTTTTTATGCTGTTTTATTAAGCTATGTCACAGAGCTGTGCTTAGGGAACAGTACAAATTTGTAATTAAAAAGGAAACATGCAGAATTACACACAGTTGCCTATATACTGTAGATGGTATGAGATTTTCTATGAATAATGATTTTGCTAATGTGATTTCCAAGACTATTATGGTGCCTTTTCCCTGTGTTGTATGGCTTATGCTTTCTCTGCTTCTGTACATGGAATGCAAATTTGGGGTAGGCAATTTGCCAGTCTACATCATGTCATTCGTACACCAACAACAATTTGACTGGAATATAATAAGTTACACACGGTAACCAGTGAGTGGTAGCCAGTGATAACTGGTTGAGAGATCAATCAGATTTGAACTAATGATTTTGCAACACAGCCTTTTCTGCAAAGCATCAAGTGTAAATCTGAATCAGTTTGGAAGTATTTTGCCCCATAATTCCTGTATGGCTCTCTCTCGCATGGTATCTCTTAATTTCTTTCTATATTTACTAGTCTTTTAATGCGAACCTTAAACAGAGGTTCCATTCCTTAATGGGAAAGAGGTTCATCACTTTCAAATACAGGTGACAGGTGACAGGTGACCAAAGGGGTAGTACATATCAATTTAACCAAAGGTAGAATTCCTGCTAGTTTTCTTGTCTGTCAGGCTAATGGAGCTAGTCTTATTTCATTATATGGGCCCTGACCTTGCCTTATAAAACTTAGAGAAGAATACTTTTTTGACAGAAACATATTTGCATTCAGAATTTGCCTTGGTATTTGTTAGTGCATAAAATTCCTTTTTCAAAGTAAACCAAAAGGACCAGCTTAATGAAAAGTGTTCTGCAACAATTAACATTTCAACATCTGCTGATTAGGCTTTAAACCTTACTTTAAGTATTGATGAATTCCATGCACAAAATGTGTTAGGTGTAGTGAAGACTTTAAGGGGACGAAGAAGACAACATTATTTTATTTCTTTGTTTGCACATTGAATACTGGAAAAAGCAATAAACCCTGATTTCTTAATATTAAACAATATGTGCATTAAAATGTTCATATATTTATAAGTTACATCAAAGCTTATAAGTTACATCAAAACTCTGAGAAACTCAAAAGCAGATCTCAGTAACCTCATGTAATGTTAAAACAATTAAAAAGGTTTCTATGACAAAGCAACAAATATTGAAACATACCCTTCCAGTGATTTAGTGATCGTTCAGATAGAAAACTGTCAAAGAGACTTATTGTTTGAAAATCTGCATAATGTCTATCTTATCTTGGCAGTAGAACCCAAGTTGTTAAACCAAAGACAAAATGGTGTGTACAGCAAGGATTTATCCTCGGCACCTCCTTCTTCCCTTATATATAAATGATCTTTCAAATGTCTGCATAATTTTTGATTGCCTTCCCTGTTCTGATTATACTACCAATTACTCCCTACATTCCTTTGTTGATGTTATATTTCTAAAGCTTAACTCTGATCCCAGTCTCAGGTGAAATTTCATTAAACATGCAACCCATCGGTCCCTTAAATTCAAGATGATTTGAATGGAACTTTTTTGTACTTCTAACTTGCGCCTAAACATATGTTTGCAGGTCGAATGTAAAAAAAAAAACCCAAAACAACCGTCTACTTGAAAAAGCTAGATCACGCACTGTCTCACCTGCCCTACAAATATGTTTCCAGACCACAGATAGATACAGGAGTTCCTGCCACCATGTATACATTCAGAAATGGCTCATAAAATCCTAGGGAATTAACAAGCAGCATTTACAACATCTGTATGAGGTTGATCTCAGCACAAGCGCTTCAAGGCTGACTCACTCCCTTTTCGCCCTCATGAAGAAAAGGCCTGCCAGAATGAGAAATGATAGTGGGGCTCTTGATTATTAGGATTAATTGTCTTTTACCAGTGCAGCAGAGCAAGTACACCAGGGCAAAGCGAGGCATAGATAATGAGGGCCAATAAGCAATCTTATTGTTTTCTTTTAAATCACCCTTCACAAGAGGGCTGTTTTTTAAGCTACTTTGTCTGTCATCACGACTGAAATTGGCATTAAAAACTGCTGCACAATGAGAAAATTATAGTGTGCTCCAAAGCTCACTTTGTCTACATCAAAAACATGTATATGTGGGACTTTTTAAAGAATGATTGGCAATTTGAAATAACAGAAAATATAATGTCAATAACCTAGCCACTGGGTGGCTTCCCTTTGTGTACACCTGGTAAGGTCAGATTCACTACTGCACTCTGCCTGACTCAACCTTTGACCTACTGTACATTTCCCTCACACTCACTTCTTCTTAATCCAGAAACCGATCATATTGCAAATTGTAATCTGGACTTTAAGAAAGCCTGTTAAAATTCAAGAGCTACCTTTACTTCCTGTGCTGGTCTTCAGTTATTGTTGTTGTTTTTTTAATTTTCCAGCTAATGAATATCATCTGCAGTCTATGTATACAATGTTCATCAGTTTTTAATTTTTTAAAATATAAAAAAGTTTGTAACTGATGCTCAAGTCAAGCAGTGTAGCCAGTACTGTATATTTTTTACAATGAAATGGATTAAAATCAATTGTGAAATTTAAGACCATTCAAATTGCTCCCTTGTTGACAAATGAAAAGGAAAAAAACAACTGAAAATTTAAAATCTGGATTTCAGAAACTGCCCTCTGGGTGAAACTGCCTTGTAATCAACTCAATGGAGCTATATCAGACATAGTCAATCAGTATGTTTTCTAATGTAATCTAATAACCTGTCTGTTACTCAGGCTGAGAAATTCCATGCTTGCTTTGCAGCCTTGAATCTAAAGTATCTCCTGGAGAGAGAGGAGCTCCACCAATGTAGGGGAAAAGGTTAATGTCAGAGTTACAGATGTGGGGGGCGTCATGCTCTTTTTAAACTTCCTGGAAGGATTTTAGTTCTTCTTGTTTCATCAGAGATTTAAAGGGCCACAACTCCCAGGAGGCCTTGGGACTGTCAAGATGGCCATCTAGTCTTGTGGGGGCCTTGCCAGGACACCAGCTTCAACAAATTGGATGAGCAGCTTGTGTACTCTGGTTCCAGTTTCACTACTGATTCTGAAGAAGCCAATTGGTTTGACTTTGTTAATGCCTTTCAGGATTTTGAATAATTTGAATCAGGTCCTTCGATACTTTTAAAAACTCCTGTCTAAAGAGGTCAGGAAGCTAGTCCACTTACTGTACCTGTCCTTAAACAGAAAACAGAACCATTCTCAGTCTGCCTTCTTCCAAACACAGACTTTATAAATATATTCCAAAGTGTTCATCAATTATCCTTTCTAGGATTAGATGGGCCAAGTGATTTCTTCTATTTGTATGTGTTCTGATGGTCTTACTCTCTCTGCAGTGCTCTCCCACTCCAGCTGGTCTCCACAGAGATGTGACCTCGCTCTCCTCAGAAGACATTCTCTTCTTTCTACTTCATAGCACATTTTTGCTCCCAGTTTCCTCAAAGTACAGAAGAATTTTATCTGCAAGGTGACATAAAAGGAGCAAGGCATTTGCCCTGGGGATGCAAATAAACGTTTCCACACTTTTGCATAAACAATGAATTACCATAATCTATCATACAGGTTTGCACAGACATACAATTATGAACAAGCTACACATGGCAAAGTCTGTAGAACTGTAAAATAAAAAAGTGTTCCCAATTTTTTAGGAATTTTCGTTACATGGATATCTGTATTGTTTCTGACAGATAAACTTCTAAGTTGGGTGAAACAGATCAGTAACAATAGATTTAGCTATGCTGATGGTCTGCTCAGCATACAGTGTGGTAAGAGATACAGAATCACAGTCCTGTAATCTTATATGCTGGATTATTTCTCAAGATGATAGAACGGAGGAGAGGAGAGACCATGTGATTGGGTTTAATCAAGTCTTATCTTCAAGGAATCTAAGGTATTGGCTTCAACAACATGTCTAGGTACAGTAGCTTGTTTCAACCAAAACAATCTTTTGTGCAAAGACGAGTGTCCTCTTCTTACCTGTAAATGTATTACCCCGTAGTTTCTTATCCTTAGCATCCTCTAGTCCTTGCTGCACATTGAAGAAATGTCTTTTGCTGGATTTTGAATATGTCACCTACATCCTGCCATAATCTTCTCTTTTTCAGAAAGATTAAATTGAACCTGTAAATGCAGGACATGATTTAAACCTGTGAATCCACTGCTCTTACTTGAAGCTGGACAGTATGTATTGTATCCAGATCTCTCTTTTTACTTTTCACATTTTGTCTTGTGCATCCCTCCTCCACCCCATTCCCATGTTTGCAGATAGGTCTTGGTTAACCCCCACCCTGAGTGGGAGCTCTATTCTTCTCATCCTACAACCAGGGGGCTGGCCCATAGTCAACCAGGTTAAGCCAAATCCCACTATAGCTGGTATGGAGAGACAGACAAATCTAACAGATTTAGTAAACAGATATAATACTTGAGTCTTGTTCTACCTTGTAAAATTTTGAAGTGCATATCAAGCACACATTAATACAGTTCTGGCAAAAAGAATCATTTTCCCTATTTGAACAGTTTTTGAAAATGAGCTTGATAGTTTATCTGCAGGTGAAAAGGGCAGAGCAAATTCTGCACTGGGAAGTATACAGATCAAGACGTCCGATAGCCTCTGTGTAATTGAGTGATGGATGGATTGATTTAGATTGAAAAAACAAGATACCTGAAAGATACCTCAAAGACCAATCTTCCAAAACTATATAATGACTTGAAATATTCCTTGTGCTCATTGTTTGCTTCACGTGACTTCTCAGAGATTCTCCTAGTGACACATGTCTAGCATGAGAACTGCACCTCATGGGGAGTCAGAAGAAGACTTGTCAGCTTTTATTGGAAGAAACACCTGGAATGTCATAAAATACACAAAAAGTGGAGGATATATCAAGGTCTCCTGATAAAGATCTCACTATTATCAATTGTTTAGAGAGATGTAGGGATGGCAGGTAGCTCACAATGCAAATGTGAAAGAAGATAAATCAACTTTCATAAAATGTTTAGACTGTAGAAGCTGTTTCATTGCTTAGGTGTCTGCAGAAATATAGTCATTGACAAACATACAGAGACTCTATAAATCCTCTAAAGTCCAGAAAATTTCCATCTCAATGTCTGATGTACCGTATGTGACAATTTATTAAAAATGTATTGTCTTTATTATTAATTTAGGGATGTTATTTTTTAAAAAATACTCTGCTACTAATTAAAATAAAATTATGTTATGGGAGCTGCATTAATGTGTATGTGTTTCTTCTACATATTTAATGGATAATATTTTATGATAAGATATTAAGTGAAAAGTAATGTCTTCTGTTCCCAGTAACTGAAAAACATAAATTAGATTGCTGTAATTATGTCCACTGGCAATTAGTTGCTGCACACCTCTGATACAGTACCTATTACTACTTGTTTTGTTGTTTTTGTTATTTATTGCAAGCTTTTAAAAGTTTTCAGAAAACGTTTTTAAATAATGACAACATATAGAGCAAGCTTAATTGTTTAATTATATTATTCAAATTATTTTTGAACATAGTGCAACTGAGGCAAATTACAAAATCAATGACAAATGGCAATTGTAAGAGCTGGACAAACAGCCATCTTTGTGACGTTCTTTTATTTCGAAATGAAGTACTGTACAAGTGATATTAGTGAAACTACTCTTTGTGTTAACCCATCACAAAACACTTTAAAAAGTGTTATTCTATATATTTGACAAAATATTGGAAAGAATCATTTTTCTTGGTACTGTGTTCCTCATATATTATTTTTTCAGCATGATCTGGCTTTGCTTATTATCTTTTCTAATTGTTTTCTACGATGTTTGTGAGATGCAGAAGATTTTAATTAAAAAGTGATTTCATATTGCTGTTTTTAGTTGTGTGTTTAAACAATGCCTGCAAGCAAAAGAGTGAATTAACATGTGAGAAGGTTCAAAAGGATCTTCTGTTCAACTAGCCAAATGCAAAGCGAAGAAAAGAGACACCACTTACAAAGTCAAAAGGACTTCATTCTATGGAAGTTGCAAAGAGACGCAGGCAGCAAACCAGAGCATTACAACAGCTGTCACTCCCTGGCATGTTCATTCATCATTATTAAATAATAAGGGGGGCAAAGTCCTAACACCTCCATTGCAGTTATTTACTCCACATGCTATAGACAGCTGATATACTGTATCTGAGTGTTCCAAAGTAAACTTGCTAAACTGTTGCCGCACTGGAAGGAGTTCTGGTATTGTTCAATCACATGTGAGGTGTTTCACCACCTGACTCACACTTCAGGTGGTGCTGATTTGTAATCAGTTCAGTGGGTGAATGTTTAGGTGTGCCCTTTTGAATACCTTGGTTTGTACTTTAATCTTGTAGGATTAAGCTTCTCTCATCAGGACTCCATTAATTCCCCCACATTCCTAGTGTTGTGGGAAAGCTGTGCCACAATGAGTGATGTGGGATTTACAGAAACAGACACAAACACTCACAGTATATGTGCACACCTGTACCTGTACTGTGATATGCATTATAGTAGTGCATATTTTTTAAATTATGTTTAAAAGGCTTTTGCGAGAGCTAAGATTGCACTTGTAGTGCTATCACCGATAAAAAAAATGAAACTGTATCTTTGGTGCAAATGAAACAGTTTTAAAATGATATAAAAACTTCTTGTGCAGCACCGTGTCACAAATTATTCAATAAACTTCAGCCATTAAAGGCTTTGTTTGGCTGGTTAACTGAATTACTGGAAGAAGTAAAACAGCTGACAGATAATGAACTTACAACTTTGCTTCCAAGATAGTTCTGAAATAAATTACAAAGTATCAAGCAAGATATACTGTAGGAGTATGCAATAGTACTAAAGATTTGATGTGGACCTACTGTATCAATCATTCCTGTGGACATCAGTTGCTTAGGGGTTGCCTTCCATAAGGTCTGCGAACATTTGTGTGATTCTTTTCTGAATGCGACCACCTCCTACAGTACATAGTGCTATCTGCCACTCTTGGAAAACTTAACATCTTCCTTTGCTGTTCAGTGGACAATTTTCCAGACACTGCCAGAATGCAATCTCTTTGTCCATTCCTGTCCATCTCCTTTGACACCAGTAACAGGAAAGCAATGGGACTACAGAACTGTATTATTTAGTCTACACTGCAGCTTGGCCTTGTCATGCATTAGGAGCACCTGCCTATCAGCACAGGCATTTTCATGGTGAGAAGTAGTTCATGTAGGGAGCTGCGGCAGCATGCGTAGGCTGCAAAGGAACAAGTAACAGGTTTATTCCATGCTGAAAAGAGAAGCATGAAAACACAACGTTTCGGCTGCGGAGCCTTCTTCACACCCGAAGAGTGTTTCTTTAGGTTCCTTGAATTTTCCAACAGTTTCAAAACTGAGAGCAATTATATGAGGCTTAAAAAGCAAATTAACGTGTCCAATTAAAGGATGACAACTCAGCTGGAAGGAACATCAGAAGACAACAGGAGTCCAGAGGGTCAGGATCAGTGAGCCATACACTGGAATTGGCTGAAGGTTCCGTCAGCTTGTTACTACATTGCTTATCCATCCTGGGATCCAGCCTCAGTATTTGATCTTGACTGCATACTCTTCATTCCTGCTTACATTATGTCATTTACAGTATGTCTCATCTAAAGTCCTCAGATGACACAAGGTTTAGCTATGGAAAAATGTCCTGCAGAGCGAGATCTATAGTATGTGAGCTTGAGTGAGTCTACATTACTTTCCCAGCAGTTGTGAACACAAAAAGCCTTTCAGCTAGGCCTGTTTTTTATTTGTACAGAGTCTGTTTCAAAACATATTAGTGCTGCATCTGTGCGTGGGGCTGGGAGGATAGGAGGAAGATGGTAAAACAGAGCAGAATGTCAAGGAGCATACGGAGACAAAGTTTACCGCAGGATAGGCCTTTTTGCGAAAGTTGACAAGATAAGAAACACACGCCCACACACTGTTTCTCCAACTTCTGCTTCCACTCGCCGTGGGCTGTGACACAATTTCTCGGGTGAACAGATGGAAGGAACAAGCCAGTGGTAAAATAAAGTTAAACTGGAACAAAATGACTATGCAAGTGGTGTGGCCGCCCTTTGTTTGCCAGGAAGGTGATCCTCAGCATCTGGAGATGATGGAACGGATGATTAAAATTACCAGAGGGAATGATTAATATCTCCTTAAAGCACCTACTTCCAGCTTATCAATCATCTCATTACACTGGAAAAGTTCACTGTGAGAAGGGAGGGCTGGATCTCTGAACCATAAGAAAGCAGCCCTCCCCTCGACATGTTTACCTACAGTACATCAGAGAAGGGCCCACTAATTCAACGTGTTTGCCTCAGAAGGGTTTCTGCAAAAACTTTTTTGGGCAGTTCTCTTTTCGATGAGACTTTTCTGAGTTTGCCGCTTCTACAGTGACAGAAAACAAGGCTGTACGAATAGCTGTTGCATTCAATTAATGTTACATGAATGTGTTCTGGGTCGTTTTATTCCATGAATGATTCAGAAAACAATGTGATTTTATCCTATTGGTACCTAGACTTGTCAAGTCTAAAGCTGACAAACATGTCAAGGAGTGGTTTTGCGTCTGTCAAGATAAAGCTTGCTAATGAAAAGCCAAAGATTTCACAAGAAAAAATATACTCCACGGTACCAAATCCAACGGTTCTGTTCTATTCTGCAGCTGTACTGTAGTTGCCTCTGTAGTTGGGGAGACAGCTGCAGTTTTCTGGTTTTCAGAAGCTTTTTAATTTTTCACAGACAACCCTTTTTTTGTGCAGAAACGATACCTCCGAGGGGATGTGAACATACAGAGAAATCAAACCACAAGTTGTGCAAAGAGAGCTATAACGCCAGGTTTCCGAGTGACTCCAACATCATCTTGCCTTATCCGATACAAATGTGATATCAAAAGAAGCATGAAACAACAGGCTTCTCACTGCAATTTGGCACTACGTGTGTATCGGCAGGAATGTTAATGGAGCACAAATACAGTACAAGATTTTCTTTTGAGTGACAAGCAAGTTATTAGGCTTCTCTTTTTCTCCCAGGCACCCTAATGAGTTTAGAGCGCCAAACAAAATGCCCTCAGGTAACACATTCTGATGACAGAGCTCCTTCACACCCGCTCCAGTCGCTCTCTTACAGAAACCCAGAGCCATAGTGGTCTTCCCGCCCTCCCACTACCACCACCCCCTTTTCCACAAAAGCATGCGTGCGTCCCACGTCTGCACATGCGCGCTGGCCCGTCTGTGAGGGATGGAGATGATTTAACCA
This sequence comes from Atractosteus spatula, assembly GCF_055471065.1. Lineage (NCBI taxonomy): Eukaryota > Metazoa > Chordata > Actinopteri > Semionotiformes > Lepisosteidae > Atractosteus > Atractosteus spatula. The sequence goes on from NC_142712.1 coordinate 56,433,334, forward strand.
GCAGCCGAAGGGGAGGGGGAGGGGCTGCCGATGCTGGCCCGGCGTGCCCTTGCCTCCAGCCTCCCTCCCTCTGGTTGCCCGGCGTGTCCTACACTTTGCCCTCTCTGGTCTGCTGCGCCTGCTCCCCGGTCCCTATCTTCACCCGCCCCCCCCTCACGCCTCCCTCTTTTCCCTGCGTGCCTCCACTGCCTGAGCCAGCTGCTCCCACTTCATCTTCGGCAGCGTCACAAGGCGGGGTATTAATCATGTTTTTCGAGGGGGACACTCTGCTATTTATCTCCCTGACACTTTCGGCATTCAGAAGCCTGGCGCTGGGCACAGCCCATTGAGTAGTAAGATTACACATTACCTCGCTCCATTGCCTCCCCCTGCCCTCTCCATTGACTGGCTGTTCAACGGTGGAATCGTGCTTGCTCGATTGGACATAATTTATGCCTTACATGTTTAAAAAAGACTGTATCCTTTTTTTTATTATTCCCTTTCTCTTGGAGAGCATTTCACACCAAATTACATTTAGGAGAAGCATATATGTATACGCTTGTATCTATCCATTTATCCCTCCCCATCTTCACTATGAAGCCGATGGGGATAACTGCTTCCAGGCTGTTGTTTTATTATTTTTTTTTCACACCTTAAATGACAGCAGACAGCTGGATTTGAGACTCACATTTTCCGTATGAATGAGAAATGTGCTCAGTATATATATTCCCCGTTTCTGGAGGTACTTTAGAATTTGCGAGGAGAAAGGCAATGAGATCCCACTGGGCAAAGCACAAGATCCTGTATCAACCACAAACAGCTCCAGTGGATACAGGGATAAAAGAAAGTTAAACTCTCCCCTTCACTTGTTTGTATCTTAAGCAACAAATTATTTCAGTTTAAGGACATTTCAGTTTAAGGACTGTAAAAAACTGTAGAAGAAGAGAGACTATCCTTTTTTACGCCTGGAAAGAAAAATTGTTCTGATGACGTTTTCCCAGTTATTTTATTTTCTTCAAAATATAAACTGATTCTAGCATTCACCAGAGCGTTTGCAAATTGTGTTTCCAAATTTATTGGCGTATCAAATTTCTATTTAACCTGGTGTGTGAAGACTTTACTCACTGGTTCTACTCAGAAACACAAGGCTGATAAGCAATGAACTGCTCGAAAAGACACCATGAAAACTGTACTAGCGTCCTTTCTCTTTGTATCCGAATTTCACTAGATTTCACCACCGCCATTCAGTTACGATTTTAATGATAATCTCATGTTTATATCATGTTATACGAGTCAAAACCGTCTAAAATATGAGATCGAATTACGAATGGAAACAGTTACGAGTAATGAAAAATTATAAATCAGAACTCAGAATTTAAACAGGTTTTAGTCCCTGTTGACGACCTGGACAGGTGCCAGACTTTGCGCACACTTTCCTGAAGTCATTTGGAACCCAGCTAAACAACGTGGACACATTTTTCATGTTGTGCGCGTAAAGAGCCGTCTCCTTAGACTGCCAAGTCATAAATATGTAATAATTTACAAGATTGCCCAACTCATCCCTTTTGCATCAATCATGTCCTCATTTTTACAGCCTAATGAATGCAGGATAATATCAGGACAGTACACTCGATTTTAACAGGCCTTGCACCGCATGAATCTTGCACAGGTTGTGCTGGTGTTTAATTAATTTAGCTGCTTCAGTTTTGTAAAGTTCTGTTAATCACGATGCCAGTACAGTACTGTATTTCGCATTGTGCATCTGCCTGTTTTTCTTGAGTCGAGGACTGGAACGTCAGCGGTGATGTCACTGAACTGCGCTGTGGGAGGGGTGTTCCTTGTAGTTTAGCAAGTAATCGTGTGTGCTGCGGTGTTCTTTGAATATAGCATTTTTAGCACAGCAGTAAATCATTTTCTCTATGATTGAGGTTACGGGTTAATTGGCAAAAATGGTCACTGTAACCTGCAGGTTGGCTGGCCTGCGAGCTTATTTGCTTCTTACTTGCAGTTATGCATAAGTAAGCATGTTGTACCATAAGATAATCTCATTGTGCATTTAAAAAAAAATGTATTTAACATTTTCATGCCCGCCTGATCTGGCATGGACAGTAGCTCCTTTGCATCCCGATTAACATCAGCTGACTCCTGAACAGCATGGTGAGAATAACAAAGGCCAAACCAGTGGATGTTTAACATGCTGCAGGTTCCACAGGGCTGGACAGAAGTGTTGGTTTCAACTGCAGTCTCTCACTGACGTTACTGCAAGCCCGTGTGTATACAGGGAGTCCCTATTTTCCCAGGAGGCATCTCTCTCAGTCATCTCTCTCAGTCCAGGTTGGGGCGTGCTGGTCACAGTCACCAAGTCCAGTGGCCCGGGATGATGCAAGGGATCTCTGGATCATACAGCTCAACCTGTTGTCTGATTACGTGTCTGAGCCACTCAACAGTCCATTAAAAGCCCCCCCAACAACCCTCCCAAAAACCTTTTCTGACAGACCATGTTCTCTATGTGCACATAGTTGCATACTTGGGCTTGCTTTCACAATAATAGTGAGATTAAATTGGTGACATTGTAATGAAAACTAAAAGTTAAAATCTTGAACTCTCAATCTAGGATAGATACTTGTATAAATCTGTTTATTAGAATTATTAAAAAAAATAAACGATTTCTTGTATTGCCTTAGTTTTAAGTCCCATAGGGTAGAACCAACTGTTCAGCAATTGGGCTGCCTCACAAAACATACTATCTCCACAGGTCCCTAGCAGCTGTATTACTTCTGCTCTTCTTATGATGATAAAATGATAAATCAACTGAAGCACATTGTCTTGTCATCTGCCCAGCCAATTAAGTCCAATTACTATTTCATTTGTTATCATTTGTTACCATTTCAGCATTTGTGCTTCCTCAGTCCATGTGTGGGAAATTGAAGTCCCCAACTATAGTGGTCTCTTCCATTCTGATTGTGATCAGATTATTTTGATGCTTAAAAAAACATTATTTAATGATTATAATGATTATTTGACATGACGATCAAACTATGGTGGTTAGTTGCATATTCCTGTCATTAAACCTCCTGATCTTTCATCTGCATGTCTGATCCACAGAGACTGAGATTAATAATATTATTTAATGTAGTTTAGCTTCACCCTCCTCTGTGACATTCAGTACATTTGTGATATGCATTACATGCATTCACAAATCATATTAGTAGTCCCCAGAAGATGAAACACCAGTCCTGTGTAAGTGGTGAGAGCAGCTTGATCACCTATTCCACACAGAAATATTTGCAAACCAGTCCCATGTTGTAGTTTCAGAGGGATCGCTCTTAGGTTCCAGGACCTCAAACAAAAAATACCACATCCTGGACTCGTACACGGTTTGCACCATACTTTGTATAGTACAAAACCCGAAACGCTTGTCTTCTGTCAATGAACAACAGACAAGAACTAATGCTTACTAACATCTCCTTGTCTCTAACTCTCAGGAGATCCCACCACAATTTAATGGACAGCATGGCTTATAGTTTCCTGAAATTAAAAATAGCCTGCACCTCATTGCTTTACATTCAGATTACTATCCCTTGGTTTAGTTCAATGCCAACAAACAAACTTGATTTCTGAGAATATGAATTAAGTCTCACATCTCCAGCCGGGCCCTTTCTTTTCACGTCTAGCAATTAATGGATGGAATTCAATATAAGGACGTCACCCAGCCCCATCCTCCCTGGTCACTTTGAGATAGAACATGATTTTAAAGTTCCCCTGAAAATGAACTAAATTAACATGTAGATTGAGAGTTAAACCTTTATTAAATTAATATTGCTGTTTAAATACTGCATGGGTCCTGACAATGAAATAGCCTGCTTTGATTATGAAAAAATACCAAAAAGTATCAAAAGTGATTTTTATTTTCATTTTTGCTTGATCATTTTCATTTACCCATTTATTTAAAAAAGCTGCAACTCATCTTGATTAAAGTATAATTTGCGCTGATAACCAATCTAACATATTTATCTAAAAAAGGTAGAGTGAACAGCTGATTACTTATTTATGCAACAGGTGCGCAAATTAGGATGACAATGTATGTGGCATTTTTCCAATAAAGATGTAATGTTGGTAAATTTAAGTGATACTGAAAAAATATTTATATGTATTTTTGAAAATCATATATGATTTGTGTATTATCAGTTCCCACATGACAAAATGAACAGAAATATCAGTTTAGTTTGGTTTCAGGACAACATTAAAATCACATTCTGTTTCAAAGTGTTTGAGATTATGAGGTTAAGTGACAACCCTAAATCAAAATAATTATTAGAACTAAATATTTGTGTTATTTGTGTAATACTACAGATAAATATTTGGGGTATATTCTTTTAAAGAACATGAAGTTTAACCAGTCACCCTTCTACAACCTTTAGTCCCCTACAACCCTTATGACATCATCTTTGGCTGAGATTCTCAGCTGTTCAGCATTATTCTAGTAGATGCCACAATGCAATTGATATTCCTGTGTCACCCACAGTGTGGAGATGGGCTTGGGTTTCAGTTAGGAGACCAGAATTAGAGGAGCAAAGGTTGCAAGATGGAGATAGGGCGATAATAGATCAGACAGGTATTGAGGTGCCAAGCATACAGATATAGGTGAGCACGAGGATTTTGAAGTCAACACAAAACTTGACAGGAAGCCAGTGCAAGGACTCCAGGATAGGAGTAATGTGATCACTTGCACTAGACCTGGTCAAGATTCTGGCTGCCGAATTTTGGACATACTGGAGTTTGTTCAATGTGGATTTAGATACCCCAGTGAGTAGAGCATTACAGCAGTCAATTCGGGAGAAGACAAATGTGTTGATCAGCTTTTCAGCCACAGTTTATGATAACATAAGGCGTAGTCTAGTGATGTTTCTGAGGTGAAAGAAAGATGTTTTAACAATATGCTGCTGTTATGACCCCAAGTGTCTAGGGGTAAAGGGGAGTAACATTTAGAATAATTTTTGGATGCAGGTGGGTTCTGGTGAGGGACTAGGAAGCGTGTCAACAAGGGTTGGTGCAAAAGTGATTATTTTAAGGTGAATAAGTGAATGGTACGTAATAAGACACAATAACACACGGGGGTAGGGAACTAGAGTAATGCCAAAGAAAAGAAAAGAACAAATAAAATGAAACTGGCTAAGAAAGTGAGGGAAGCTGACCAAACTACAAAAGAAAACCTGAAACATATGGTCTTCGGCATCTTCAAATGCCCTAGCTAACCTTCACTGACTACCCAAAACCATACAGTACAAGACAAACAGCACTCACCCGTACTAATTAGTGTTACTAATACAAAAATCAACTACGTGTGCAGAATGTACCTGACAACCTAAACTAACCCTTTACACAAAAGTTTACACAAATACACAAGTGAACTAGGAATACAAATAAGGGAAAACGAGAGTAGACACAAGTAACAGGGTACAAAAGAACACAGAGGCTGATACAATACGTCTGGGCAAGGTAATGGCTAAATAAAGGATAACACAAACAAGCGAAAGTACAAAGAGACTAACACAAACCAACAAAAGCCAAAGCTATACGAAAACCCGAAGCGAAGCAGGACAGAAGTCAAACGAAAGGCCCTTCATTCAGAAAAACTCCAACTAATATACTAAATAAGCAGCACTCTGATTGGCCGAGAAGCTGATTGATGATGACGTCACACAGAAACAATGATGTAATGATGGACCAATGGGGGAGGGAGAACAGTCAAGGTCAGGAAGTGTGGAACACAGCAACAAAACACACACGGACCACACCCTGCGATGTAACAGCTGCACATGTGGATCAAATGTTAAGCCTGAATTAAATATCACCCCAAGGTGAGCTTTTAAGATCACATGGCTTCAACTATCATTTCTATGATGCTACTCAAATATATATCCATACCAAACCTGACACTGATGTGGCTGTCTCTATTCTATTTAATTGTATCTCTGACATTAAAACTTGGATGACTCAAAATTTCCTTCATCTTAACTGTGGCAAGACTGAAGAAATTGCTTATTGGCACCCCCCATCAACTTTGTAAAGCCAATCCTGTAACCCTGTCTGTGGATGGTACTGTACTATATATAAGAGAAGGCTTCACAACTGAAACGTTGTGTTTTCTCTCTTCTCTTTTCCGCATGGAATAAACCTATTCCTTATATTGTTATGTTCCTATATATAAGAGATGTTACAAACAAGAAGAGACTATTGTGTCAATCTATCTTGTTTGGTTGCTGGGATGGTTGGTCTGCATTTCAGTTGTGATAACAAGCTGGGTAGTTGGTTCCAGCCTCTGGATTACATCCCCATATTTTCCACTGGTTCATGTTTCACTTCTTGTCCTGAAGAGGTGGACTGCATTAACTTTGACAAGGCTTTTTAGGGTTTCGAATTTCTGAATCAGGTCCACTTGTTGTCTTTTCCATTCAGGACTAAAAATATTCAGACCCTTTTGTAGGTCAGTGTAGGACATTTTTTAAACTTATAAATGTACCAACATGTAACATATTTGTAATATGGTGACTAAAAGCGTACGCAATATTCTAAATGAGTTCTTATGTTATGGTATTCACTCTACTTGTGTGTACATGCTTAAGAACTTCTATTGAAGAATTAATAGTAATTTAATTGCATATGAATTGGCATTAAAATCTAAATATATCATATGTTATACCCTGTATTCATTTATATGATAGCCTTATACATAGTCTATTGAAGCACTACTGGGAAATTTGTTTAAGTTATACAATGATTACAGACTTTATGAGTATTTGCAACTGTGTTGTTTCATGTCTCTAAGAAAGGATACAAATAAGAGGAGGACCACTTAACAGACTTAATTTGGGGGACGTAATGGAGGAGGAATAGGGTCACACTGATATCTCATGATACAAATGTAAATTGGACCAAGAGTTACACAAAAATAATCAGAAGAGCTATAGGAGAAGGCATACTTGTTTTAGTAGTACAGTACTTATCATTTAATAATGTTATTTCAGTTGTTATTCCTGTTGTGACATTTATTAGAGCAAATAGACAAATGTGTCCAATTAATAGAGATGACAAATTAAGATTAAAGAACAAATAATTTAGCTTAAATTGCGTAAAAGCGTAGGCACTAATAAGACAGTAATTATATAACACAAAGCACGTAGAGTTGTGAAGTGAGAATTCGGCTGTGGTATATATCATAACATGGATTTGGGAAGATATAGAATTCCAAAAACCAGCATGAACCTCCAATAGGATCAAGGTTACAATCAATGTGGCTCTGCGCACCACGTAAACCTTGGATGAAATGGAAAGTCAAAATCATGGCCAGACTTCTAATGACTAAGTTCTGCAGCCGTTAGAGCACGCAGGTCTCTGTGTTGTCTGTGTCTTGCAGAAAGTTCAATCTGATCCCAAGATTGCTTATTGCTTTTAAAGTCTTTCAACAGATGGCTACAGACATACAGTACCTGCTTCATCTTGCCAGGGTTCTTCAAGTGCAGTCATTCTATTTCTTAGCACCTCTCTGTCACTGTCCTTCATTATGCCGTCTTTTCAGACCTACGCTCAACCTGCTCCAAGGGAGAGTGACTTCAAGAAACATGACTTCCAATATTCTGCAATTTCCCTCACGGGATCAATAAAGTATCTATCTATCTATCTATCTATCTATCTATCTATCTATCTATCTATCTATCTATCTATCATCTATCACACACTCGTCAAGGGTTTCTTTTAAAGCTGAAAGGGGTCTTTCACTCTCCTTCAGAACGAGGCAAGAAAATGACCTTTGTAATGAAAAGGTTGTCCATTTTCCCTAAACTTCATGTGTAAATTCCATATCTGTTCCCTGATCTTCCTTTTCCATAAAAAAATATCTAGTTCAGTTTCACTTCCACTGAATAGGAAACTTAATCTAGTCATAACTTTGCTAGGCAATTGGTGCAGAAAGGGGTGTGGCAAAATATTCTATTTTGCCCATGTTGATACACTGAAAGCATTCTTCCAGTTCTCCCCCTATTTGTACTATCACTAATGAGCGAACGGATTCCTCTGCTCCTCATGGAGAATGTCTGATTGCTGAAGGTGGTTGATGTGTCTGAACCTTATTGTATCATCCAGCTGAAGGAGGTCAAGTTTGGATGTCCCCAGCTTCACAGAAGTGCCAGAGCTTCATCTCCTGATTGACAGCCATCCGCACTTCAACAACCGGCTGCTCCCCTACCAGTGGGGGGGCAGGGCAAGAGCTGGTGTGTTACAGATAGGAAAGCCTGTTCTGCTACACAGTAATACCGGCTGACACTTGATTGAAAGAATTTCACGGTAATTCACCCTTCGCTTGTCTTGTAAATTTCGATAGGAAGAGTGAAGGGGTGATAGGTGGCCATTAACGAGAATAAACAGCCCCAGGCAGTGAACAAGTTTAAATAAGACTTGGTGCTCTCCACTTCTTTTTTTGTTTTCCAGAAGAGGTGGGCCAGAGAGGTTGAGAGCATTGGAGGGATAGGAAAGGGGGGGTGGGGGGTAGAGGTAGGTTTAGAAAAAGAAAAAAAAAAGATTACAGGCCATCGTATCAGCATGTGGCCATGCTGTATCACTTTGTAATCATAACTGTTTTCTTTGGCTTGGTGACTTGAATGAGCCTCTGGAGAGGTGATTACAGTTAGGGAGAAAATCCAGCCCATAAACGTTTTTTTTTTCTCTTTGCTTCACGTACTCTAGAGACTTGTTGCAAGCACATATGGTTCAAATTCCAAGTGTGAAAGAGGCCTAAACACCAATTATTTTATCATATAAACACTGGTGAGAAAGATTTTCAGGATTATAAGTGCTTGTTTGCCATAGATTAGGCCTGTCAAATTTTCCTCTACATAAAATGCAACAGTTTTACAACCTTTTATTATTTTTCTTCTTTGTCTTGTTTTCTTGAAACTAGCATTCCCCCAGCCCTCTGCTCTAACTGTTCGTTTTATGGGACACAAACCGCAGTCTTTCGTAGGCCCCCGGGGGGCAGTTGTTCTGAGCTTGCTGTGCTAATATGAGACAGGAAATAGCAGGATAAAGGCTGAGGGGGGTAACATGGCTGCCGACATGGCCTGTAATTGGTTCATTTTGAACCATAAGGAATGAGAAAAGGGGCAGAGGGCCAGCAGACAGCTTAATAAAGTACACATGAGGCATTTGTAGGCTAAACACAGCTGGAAATGGGGGGTTATTTCAGTGGAAATTAAGCAACATTTTTCTCTCTCTCCTTTTTTGTTCAAGACAGTTCTTTCCTTGCGGTGAATGGAAGTCTTTAAGCTAAAAGCTTCAGTTTGGTGTATGTCAGTGTTTTTGCCTTTACATCACCTGGATAGTCCAGACCAAACTTTTAATCCTGAGGTGACACTCTGCAGAAATTGTTTCCAATTTCCGGCACAGGCTTGTTTCAATCAATTGTCAGTTATCGTTAATAATCATCTTGTGAGTGCTACATTTCCCATATGCCATAGTACATGTTAAACAAAAGCAATAAAAAAGGTGTCACATTGTGCCACTTGTTAAGAACATCAAAAATCACAGCAACACTCTACATTCACCTTATTAAACAACTTAACCACACTCTAAATTTAATACTGTTTAATTTATTTAGTTGTTAAAACCACACTAAATTGAATACTGTACATATCCAATCCACTTTTCAGACTATTCTGTTTAGATATCTGACTTTATCATCATTCAGTTTCATATGTGCTTTCATCAAATACTGTTTTATGCCAGATCTAAAGTGGTACTTCTCTCTGATGACAAAGCCATATCACACTCTTCTCTTATACATTGGGGCTTTACCTTATTTTACACAGGTAAAAGTGTTTCAGGGGCCATTCCATTTGCTGTCCTGTGTTTTTGCTTTGTAAATAAACATAGACTCGAGCAATCTTGTCAGAAAAAACAAAACAAATGGGACACTGTTTTAGTGTACAAAAGAGCCCTTTTTGTTAACTCACAGCTGCAGTAGAAATGCTGAAGCCGTCTGGGTAGGAATAATGGGAAGTTTGCCTTGTGTTGCACTGGCATTGGACAGGGCTGCTAGAGACAGAGGGTTTGGTTTTTCTTTAATGTAACTAACACACTCATGAAAAGACCGACTGGTGAGCCATCAGTCTCCTCATGCCCCCACATCATATGGTCAGACTCCTGGTTTCACATGAAAGACCTGTATCCTTTTCCACAGGCCTGGAAATGGAGTCAAGAAAAGTACTGAAAAAAGTGCCCTTAATAATAAGGGCCAGGCTTCAAAAAAAAGGACAAAAGAGGACATCAAAAACTATTTTTTTTCTTTTTCTTTTGGTCTTGAAACGTTAATGTATGTCACTTGGGGGGGGGGGGGGGGGGACAAATGAGAAAAATAGACTTTCATTCGCCTGGTTTTTGATGAACAGAAATTGAGAGAAGGAAATCAAGGGCTGCACACAGAAATTTTTCGATAGGAACCTTGTCACTGAACTCACAAAAGAGGCAAAGATGAAAAGAAATGGACGCTAATCAGGCCAAGGAAAAATGCTATCAAACCAGTAGAGTACCCCTATAATCTTCCATAATGCAAGAGAGCAGCACACTTAATAGTGGAGACTATGATAAAATCTGTGGTAAAGGTGGAAACTGGCACATTTGAGGGTTAAGCCAGGAAGGAGGCAGAAGGTAGATCGTCTAGAGGAAATTCATTATTACAGATGTGGTCAGAGCCTATTTTCCAGCCATTATGCTCTATATGTAAATACTGGTTTTGTGTGTTTCATTGGTACAGCTAAATGTGTTAAAGTTAAATCACTGTCTCTTAGGAGACCGGCTTCAGTGATGCACTCAGCCTGCTACCAGCAGCATTGTCCACTTTCCTGCGCAGGGTCTGGATCCAGTAGCCATCTGAGGAGCAGCTTTGGTTTAGGGGCTGCAGGCGACTTCCATTTCCAGCCTCTTAGAAGCTGTCACAGTCTCCCTCAGTAATTGGGTTCATCTATACTTGTTGTTGTATTAAACATAAAGCCAGAAAACCTGCCCCCCTCGACACACATTCCTCCTCTACACAAACACGCACACACCTCCTCTCCAGTCGTTTAATATAAAGAGGAATAAGTTCAATAATAAAAAAAGCGCCACAGTGATGAATCACCTCTATCTTTAGGAGATTCCAGAAGGAATGGTAATATTTTTCGTTTCCAAATTTTCTATTGATCCAGCGCACGCTCTGTAAAGCAGTGCCACGACCTGTCTGGGCAATTCCCTTCACGCTCCCACTCCTTACCCTCTGAGCAGCCCCCTGTGAAATGAAATGATTGGTAGTCTTAGATAGGATGCGAGATTTATTTATTTTTTTTAAATCAGGTTTATCTTTATTATGTATTGTCGTTTTTTTTTTCTTACAGGATAGTGGTGATATCAACATAGTAGAACACTCCTGAGTCCCCAGTGGTAGTGGTTCTAAAAAGGATTTTGGTTTTTCATAACCACTTTACTTATCTATTATTATGCTGCAGCCATGCAGCAGTAGACTTGTTGAGAAGCATTATTTTCTGTACAAATAGCTGGCTCTCTTCATATTCAAAAACCTTATCAGCTGGCAGTAGGATAAAATGTCATAGATCTATCTAGTATTCCATACATAGTAAAATAAATGTTTAATCAATATAAAAATAAGTTATTTACATTACAATTGCATTACGGGGTTAACCTAATCACAATCTGGAGAAGGCTGCAATGTCTATTATAAAAGACATAGCAAATAACCTGTCACAGTCATTAATGACTGATGATGTCATTAATGGCCTGTTACAGTTGTTTTGCTACTGTCATAAGCCAATATATTTTACCATTATATTACATAATCAAGAATAGTTGGTTGTGCTGAGCTATGTTACAAGTGGTGGGTATGCAGAATTGCATACAACAACATAAGCAAATGCCTTTCACTTTTGTAGTTTTAGAAGGAATACCTATTGTATAAAATATTGTCCATAACTCTGATTTTCTGAAGTGGGAGGTACCCTCTGAGCACAAACATACAGAGTTTTTTAAAAGAGAAAGTTATCCGTATATACTGTATTAATGAGGTTCAGAATGTCAAAACCAAGAAGCTTATGAATTACTATCAATAATGACTACAACAAATTGAATACAATTTCACGAATAACTGCCGATCAATTAATTCGTTGTTTGATTGATTGTATTTATATAGTGCCCAAACGATCCCAGCCCAAACTATCAAACACCACATACAGTATACAGTAGGAGGGTGCCCAGTTCTTCTACAACAGAGCTGCAGCAGTCACATGGGCTACTTGGGATGGCTGCTCTGTTCCAGTAGCCCCACTGCAGCAGGTGGAAATGTGAGAAATTACTTCACCATTTCATTATTTTTATTTTCATTTTATTTTCCCAGATAAGTCAATGTAAAACAAATTTGTCTTTACAATGATGTCCTGGAGGCCTATTTACACAGTAGGACATGTACTGGAGTAATCTGAGCTTTGGCCTCCTTCAGCCTGGAGTCTAGAGCTCTAACCAATATTCTACACTGTTGTCCTAATGGGGAACAAAATCGGAATTTATGGAGAACTTTAAGTTAAGAAAGTTAGTGCAATTCTGGCAATAATAATTCCAGCAGTCTGAGAGGAAAAAAAATCAGTTGAAACACAGCTAAAAATATTAAATACATTTTTATTTGAAATGTGTATGCTTTTATTTAAGAAATACTTAACTTATGTTTAAATATACTGTACAGAATGAGGTGCAAAACATGCTATACAGAAAAATATACCAGCACGTACTCAGGAATAAAACATTCTTTAAATAAACATAAAAGATACATTCTAGGTGAGGCCGTACGAGACTGTGTGATTTTAACTGGCTGGGTACAGCAGCATTTATTTTTGCCGTTTTACTCTCCCTCTTCTCTCCAGTTCTGCCAGTCTGGAATTCTAAAGTCTCAGTTGATGGCTTGCATCCTCACTCCTGCACAGCAGCCCATGAAACACACACCTGTTGGGCTGTCGGCCACTTCCTCGGACTATGAGGCCACAGCACCAACGATCAGGAAGCTGGATGCAGTTCTCGTGGCTACGTTGCAAAGCTCAAGGGAGCGTGTCAAGAAAAGGGGATCTCTGTTTCTGATCAGATCAAGTCCAGCCCCCACTGTCGTGACAGCAGCTATATGCCCGGTGGATCCTGCTCACAGCTGCATGGTCCAGGATTGAACTCAAGGGCTCTTTTCCATATGGGGAATTTTCCACATTCAGTTCACAGAGCAGTGGCTCTGTGGCTAAGGAACTGCGCCTGTGGCTGGAAGGTTGCTGGCTCAAATCCCACAGCCGGCGTAGGAATCCTACTCTGTTGGGTCCCTGAGCAAGGCCCTTAACCCCAACTGCTCCAGGGGTGCTGTACAATGGCTGACCCTGTGCTCTGACCCCAAGCTTCTCTCCCTGTCTGTGTCTCATGGAGAGCAAGCTGGGGTATGCAAAAAGATAAATTCCTAATTCAAGAAATTGTATAGGGCTAATAAAGTGATGTTATGTTATATGCACCTTCAGTACTCCCAGGGTTGTCCTGCGGCTTAAGAAAATCTTTCTTCACTCAGAAACATGCTCTTAAGGCCTTTCCTCATTCTCCAGAAGCAAAACTAGCAAATTATCAGAATCCATTTTTTAAACAGCTTGAAACAAGGGAGCTAGAAACAGGCCTTAACTCCAGCTTGCTTCTTGCTTGCCTCTGCTCTATTCCCTCATGTACTCAACCGAAAAGTCTTTGAGAGACAGCAGCTGTGCCTTGGACTAGCTGTTGTAATCCAGGCCCCTGCTTTGGCGCAGCTGCTTGCTTGAGGACTCCTTCCCACCAAATAAAAAAGGGAATTTATAAATGGATTTGGGAGATGGGGACTTGCCATCACAGTGTGCAGAGTTCAAGAGCAAAGCGAACATCGCTTGTCCTTCTGGGCTTGCAAAGCTAACATGCAATCTCTACACCACATGGAGTTTTTCAAAGTGTCGCCCTATAACCAAAAATAATGAGTTTCAATGTTGGAACTTCGGCTTTGATTTTGCTACTTTAGGCTCTAAGCAATTAATCACTCATTAAATTTGCAAAACTAGCAGCCTGGGTCCACCACAACATGTCTTCTTTAAGTCTATAGCCGGAATATCATAAATCTGCCTACTGATTTAATTCATCACTATATGTTGTACTTGCAATGAACCATACATCCTTCTGGTTATGCCATTTTAATTATAGCTACATTTTCAAGGATTTTAATCAAGTTTGTGTCTTTGATGTTTGCATCTTTTTTAAGGAGCAATTTGTGTACCCATTTTTATTCTCCTGTGCTGCAATGTGTGCTGAAAGGGATCTTCAGTTGCACAAACCATACGTACATATGTTTTAGTTTGTTGTTTTGAAAATAGTTAAATGATGACATTTTTGAAAAACCATTAATGAAAAGATATGTTTCATGCATTTCTACCACAGAAATACTAACTACCCCTTCTGAGTCACATTGAGAATGTATTGGGAAAAAAATCTCATTATTTCAGGCATACATCTTTATCAAGAACCTCTGGTATCCAAATCAATATGTTATTGATTGAATGTTTAGACCTCAGAGGTTCAGATCAGAATGAAACTGGTTCATTCTGGGGTATTTATTTATTTCCTCTGACTAACTAATTGAACCAAGACATCCACAATTTAATAACAAATAATTTAAAGGCAAAGTAAATAGGATCTAAAATCTATTTTTCTTTCAGATTTCTGTGCATTTTGTTATTTTACTTAAAGAGAACGAGTATTTTAAGTAATGCAACTGGTTAATAAGAAACTGAAGGAACATGCTTAGAATATTAACAGCTTGGATTTTTTCTGAGTATGTGAATTAAGAAAAAGCTATATATATAAATGCTATAAATTTGATACATCATGCCAAGTGTCAATTCAATTAGATCAAGGTAGAGTTTTAACATTTTAAATCTTTAGTAGCTACTTTAATTGGCCTTGATTTCAAACCTTTCTAAAGCACTCTGTGGTAACATTATGTCATCTTCAAACAAGGCTCTTTAACTGTAATACTTTAAGTGAGTATTCTTTAACTCTTGACACTTTCCTGCAGTACTGATGACATACGTTTGGCAAACAGCTTGAGCATTGCATAGGACAGTGGGGTACAGAGGTTTAGTTACCTTACAAAGTAGATCAAAGCTATCCCAGAAATACTATTATGGGTTAAGTCACCAGGAAATCCTGTAATTGTTCAATGATGGATTGGTGTTTATGTCAGGGACAAATCCACATCCCTAAGTCAGACTTGGCCAGATCTACATTAACTGTATATTTTGTTTAACACAAATTAACATGCCCGATTCTTAATCCACTTTTCTTTTCAGCATTACTCTATAGACTTATAGACTTACTCTATAAGTATGTACTGTACACTTTGTTCAGGACAGACCTGAACAGATTTTACCTAAAAGTAAGACCTATGGTCATGTAACTCCTAAGACTATAACAATAAGGCCTATGGTCATGTAACTCCCAAGACTATAACAATGTGCGAGCATTTTATGAATTCCACAGTTAAATTTTAACACTGTCTATAATTATTGACTGAATCTGTAAGCCTCCTCTACCTACAGGATGAGATTCTGTGCTCAGTGCGTCTTGAGAAAGTTCCTATTGCCTAATCTACAAAATGTGGTTGTTGAGACAGTAGAATCTTTTAGCAAAACTATGAAGTAGTAAAGAATAACAGGCTTTGCAAAAAGACCCAGGCCTGGCTTGACACCTTGACATATTGTATAGTGAGCTCTCTTAAGAGTGTTTTTTTAACAACGAGAGGGATGTTAGAAACTGTGTAAAATAAAGACTGTTGTTGTCGTACTGTGACTATGGACGGACAAAACGTTGGTAAGGCATGCTGGGACACACAGAACCTCACTCATTAATATCTCCTTATTTCCAGTATAATAAAATGTCTGTATTTCTTATATTTATGTTTCTAATTCTTACTTTCTCTCTTTGAATTCTTGTTTTATGTACAGTGTGCCCACAAATACATAATGTACATGTTCAACAAAGGATCTAATTTAAAAAACTTGTACTATTTAATCAAGAATTCATTAAATTATTGAAATACAGCACATCTGTCAGTTTAATCAGAATAATAGGGGACTGTTGTGTATTTAATGGGATAATTCTTCAGATGCTCAGAAATTAAATATCCCTCCTCTACTTCAAGATTCTAAACTTGGAAATTATTTTTTATTTATAGTTTGTGGACATTCACCTTAATTACATGAAAATGAGATTAAAAATATGCAGCCTCTGTCAGGTATGTTTGCACCATTATGCTTAATTAAACAGAATGGAACAGATTGGAAAGCACAATAGTATTTAAGAAGGGAGTGTTTTCTGCTATTTCTTCATAATTAACTGAGAAAATTGTTTTTCCTATTTATAGTTTTATTTGGCATCTACTTTTCACCTCAGACTTCTATTTTACTCTGGTATTTATTGATTCCGTGTAAGTTGTTTTTAACAAAATTCAAATACACTACTCCAACATAATAGCACACTGCGTAGGGTAAATATATTCAGAGTGTGACATTGTGTGATTAACAATCACCTTCTAAAAAGAATATGATTAGTTAGGATATTTCAAATTCAATGACATTTATATCATCTTTATTTAAAAATATCTCCTTCATTCAAAGCACAATTTTAGGCAACTTTTCCATGAGTTTTAATAGATAAATGCTTTTCTCTCTACAATCAATGTTGTCCAGGGTTAGTCACACTTTTTTAACCTTAACGATGAAAAAAAACAGAAAAAAAAATGAATGAGGCATAGCCAAAATCTGATCATTTTTCAGCTAAAAGGTAGGGCTTTATACAGCTTGAAGAGCTTTATATGGTTGCAAGAATAAATTTTCCTGGCTCAAATAACTTGTCTTGAGCATTACACTCCAAGAGCTTATTTCTGAGAGCACACTGCAAACATTTCAGCCCTTTTTTTCGCTTGACATAGAGCCCCCAGAGTATTTCATACAATCTTACACGTACTCCAGGTAGCATTAACTATCTTAGAAATGCAAGTTAGGTGCTTCTGATATAATGAAGGTGATCCTCCAAACAGGCCCCCTCTCTCACATAGTGCAGTAAGAACGAGTCATTTGAACTTCACTGCAGCTGCTGAGGTTGTGACGGGAATCTCACTAACAAGGCCAGCAGGATTCTTTTTAAAAACGAGAATCATCGATCCCCCTCGCCTCTCCCAAAGGGTCTGCCGGCAAGGTAAAATTAAGAAACTTTTAAACCTGCAATTGGCAATAATGAGCTATCATTACTCAGATTACAGCAAGCACTGATTAGGTTTAAAGTAATGAAGAAAACAACATGATCAATCATCATCAAGTCCCCAGCCCGTCAGTTTGTGTCCAGGCCCCGAGTCGGCTCTTGGTGCAGGGCTCCATCTACAGGGTTCTGGCAGGAGGTGTTTGGGCCTAGCACACAAAGTAGGCCTTTATAGGCATTTGTTCAGTTACACATCTTGCCAGGTTACCTTGTTTTGTTTTTATTTTAAAAAAAAACATGAATATTTCAGGATCTGCAGTATTTGTCATAAGGAAAATATATTTTTGAGTATCCTGAGCAATATACCACAGTAATCCTGTGAATTGCTCTTACAAAAGAGTCTTTACTGTGCACTTCAAGACGTGTATTGACTGTGTACTCCTTTCAACAAGGCTAAAGCTGCCTTTGTCCAGGCTGATGAAGAAAAAAGTTCATCGAGATTTAGATACATCTAAGATCTAGATTTGGATGTTAGTTTTAAGAATCTCCTAATAAGGTATTCAGGGGGTGGCACAGTGGTGCAGTGGTGAGCATTGCTGTCTCACAGCACTGGGGCGCTGTCTGCGTGCGGTTTGCCTGCAGTGTGGGTTCCCTCTGGGTGCTCCATGTCCTCTCACAGTCCAGAAACCTACTGGATGGAGTGGTGGCTCTGTGGCTAAGGATCTGTGCCTGGGGCTGGAAGGTTGCTGGTTCAAATCCCGTGGCCAGCAGAGGAATCCTACTTTGTTGGATCCCTGAGCAAGGCCCTTAACCCCATCTGCTCCAGGGGTACTGTATAAATGGCTGACCCTGTGCTCTGACCCCAAGCTTTTCTCCCTGTCTGTGTGTCTCATGGAGAGCAAGCTGGGGTAAGTGAAAAGACAAATTCCTAATGCAAGAAATTGTATATGGTCAATAAAGTGATCTGATCTTATCTAATTGGCTTCTGGGAAGATGCATGTGCATGTCTGTGTCTGCCCTGTGATGGACTGGGCGTCCAGGGTGTCTCCTGCCTTGTGTCTGTTGCTTGCTGGGATAAGATCCAGCTCCCCTGTGTGGTAAAGAGATTGGAAGACAGATGGGTGGGTGGCAGAAGTGCTCAGAACAGTGCACTGGATTTGATGCTCAGGACCTCCTGTTTCAGAGTTGAAAATACTGAAACTAAATAGTATTCAAATGGGTCATACAGTACATCACATGTATATTATTAGTCTTTGCCTGTGACTAATAATAATAATAATTGCTTACACTTATATAGTGCTTTTCTGGACACTCCACTCAAAACACTTTACAGGTAATGGGGACACCCCTCCACCACCACCAATGTGCAGCATCCACCTGGATGATGTGACAGCAGCCATAGTGCGCCAGAACAGCAGCCAAAGTGTGCCAGAGAGCAGAGTAATGAAGCCAGTTCAGAGATGGGGATTATTAGGAGGCCATGATTGGTAAGGGCCAATGGGAAATTTGGCTAGGACACCAGAGTTACAACCCTACTCTTTTCAAGAAATGCCCTGGGATTTTTTACGTCTCATCCGAAGGACGGCGCCTGTTTTTACAGTATAGTGTCCCCGTCACTATACTGGGGCATTAGGACCCACATGGACCACAAGATGAGCACCCCCTGCTGGCCCCACTAACACCTCTTCCAGCAGCATCCTTAGTTTTTCCCAAGAGATCTCTCATCCAGGTACTGACCAGGTTCACACCTGCTTAGCTTCAGTGTGTTGCCAGTTGTGAATTGCAGAGTGATATGGCTGCTGACTAAAAACTAACGTATAAATTGAATATAAGAAATAATACTACAAAGGGACAAATAACAACTAATTCCATGTGTTATTTCACTTTTCTGTCTTTTTCAGTGTTTTGTCCTTATTTCCTTTTATCTTTTTTACATTTTGGTAAAAAAAAAATAACTGAAGCCCTCT
This sequence comes from Atractosteus spatula, assembly GCF_055471065.1. NCBI lineage: Eukaryota > Metazoa > Chordata > Actinopteri > Semionotiformes > Lepisosteidae > Atractosteus > Atractosteus spatula. Next base: position 56,452,611 of record NC_142712.1, read on the forward strand.
TGTGACACTGTTCTGCAAGGTCTGAGAATCGTCTCTCTTTTTCACGGAAGGAAGTAGAGTGCTTTTTAATGCATGCCTGTGAGAGAAGAACCTGTAGCCACACTTCTGAAAGTCCATCCATCTCTCCATCTCTTATCAGAGAGCTGCTTATCCTGGGGAGGGTCAGGGCAAGCACAGGGCGCAAGGTGACATCACCCAGGATAGGACACCAGCCCATTACTGGCCACAGGGAAAGGGGCAATTCACAGGCGCCAATCAGATGGCATGTCTGTGGGCAAATTTTCTCACAGGTCTGTTTTTTTAACTGGTAATATGGGAAATGATTGATAAGAGCCATAGTTTTAGATGATGTGCCTAAATTCTTTCTCCAAAATATTGAGTATCTAGAAAACAAATTAAGTCTTGTATCTTTACCAAGTTGTAAACAAGGACATCTACGTTCTACACACTGTTTTACCACACTTTCACCACAGCTGTCCCACATTTTACAAAGTTAGTGTCATGGTTTACAGTAGTTGCATGGTTTACCACTGTGCAAAACTGGCCCTATAGACGTTTAATGTGGGAAATCACAGTGTCGTGTTTAAGTGTAATTTAGAAAAAAATGGTGAAAACATGTGCAGGCTCATAGTGAAGGCAAAGCACGGGGCGAAAATCAGAAAGAGTGTGAAATGTCAATGCAAACGATGTTTCAGAAGATATGGGCAAACCCCAGCTGTGTGATTGTGAGAACAGGCTTTACAGGTGTTTTTGTCCAACCCAAGTGGTGTGAGGGACAGCTGCCTGGCCAAGTGGATGAGCAAGTCAGAACACCCTTTGATGAACCAAGAGCTTGCTGCATTAATGATGCCAAAGAAATAGTATTTTGGGGCCTGTGTTTCTAACGCAGACCCAGATGGCTCCTAGGAGTTAGTGCTTTTCCTACCCTGAATTTTCAACATGAACTCTTTTAGACAGAACAAGGTACTAAGCCATGTGATTGAACCGACTAGAAGCAACCTTGGCTTCTTATAGCATAAGACACACTGGGTAGACCCCTTTAAAGGGGTCCCAAGGTAAACTTTATTCCTTTTTCTCACCTATATTTGATTTGATTCAATTGCTGTTTATTTTAAAAAAAACATTATATGACTTGTAATCTATGGAAGAGACTGTGGTTTTCAAACAACAGTCTCCTGCGTTCATGCATTATATACCCAATGATCAGTTAATGGACATTTATGAATTTAAGATTGTTCAAAATATACTGTACACCACTGCGGCATCAAATGTCATTAATGCTGAGGCACTACTTTCGTGGCTAAAAGACAAATAGAAAAGAGGCAAAAGCATACATTATAAAAAGCTGAACAACTTCCTTACAGTATACAAATATGGTCTTCTCTCTTACAGGTGCTGACACATTAATGTATGAGAAATAAAACATATTTAAGCCAGGCATCTCCTATAGGGTTTACAGGTAGCCATGCAATCATCAGTTTATAAAGTCTTGGGCTATTTTATTTGGGATCAGTTAAATAGTTCATTTGTCAAATTAAGGAATTTAGAGATTATTTGAAACAGAAGTCTGAAAACTATCCAGCCCTCAAGGACCAGGGCTCCTTTAATTGAACAAATCACCTGCATAACTGATCAATAAAAATAGATAGGTATTCCCAATTATTAAAGCTCAAGTGACTCAGGGAGGTTTGTCAGAACTAACTAACTAAACAGAACTGGGCCCCCAGAAGCACGGTTGGAGACCCCTGATTCAGGATGAGTGAATGATTCAAACAAAAGGTTACATACACAGTGTAGTTTAGCAAAGGACACAAGTAAGACAGACAGATTAAGCAATGCACAGCAGTCAGACCAACAACAGAACTATCCTGTGTTGTATGAAATACATAATATAGTGATAAGGCTGTATCATTGGCAAAGTGTCTTAATCTTTGGTGAAATTAAAGTGCATTTACTGTGTATTTTATATCTTGTATTTACGAGTAGTAATCCCCTTAATCCAAATAATGGAAGACGTGGAAGTTATAAGATGTTAATTGGCATTTGATCTCCAAGATGGATTTTAACCACCTCTTCTAGAACCCTAATCCTGGACAACAAGGGGTATCAAACATAACCTGGAGTTATTAACATTATAATATTTGACCTTTTTTACTCGTATTGCAGTAACGTAATTACATGCAAAGTGGAATTTGGCCTTTGCATTGCTTAAACAGAGTTAAACAGATCACTAAACCACGTCAGATGCCTGCATTTTCTAAGTTTTGTGCCCCTCCTCCCACATTTTTTAAAAACATATCCACCAGCTCTCATAAGAGTCACAGAGAAGTTTTATTGCTGATCCTATCCCCGCACAGAGTTAACGCTGCATGAAAGCCCCTAAAGTTGCTCATCATCAATAATGAGGTCTCATTTACACAAATTACTCTGAACGCTGATTAGGTTTTATCTAACGGTGAGGGCCACCCCGATCAATCATCATCAGGCTGTGGATCGTCAATGGACATCGAAAGGTTAACCAAGATCTGGGAGGCCGAGGTGGTGTCAGCAAAAATTAGTGAGAGATTGCTTCTAACCTGTCAATAGAGCACAGAGACAATTAGGTAATGATTAAAATACCGGCACCTGAGAGTCAATATCAAAATGAGCCATCCTGGCACAAATGTAAGAGTGATTTGTTTACCAATCCATATCATGGTTGAAAGGAACATTCAAGTGCAGTGCATTAACCCACTGTGCATTCACCCACAGCAAACAACTAAGAATTTCTTATTCAAACCTGTCTTACTGTGCCTAGTGTGGGTCACTTAAGTTTTGGAGAGCTGATTCTACTGTAAAATTATATTGCACTAGAACATGACTTGGTCTGTGCTTCTTGTCTTACCCTTTATGGAATACAATAAGTCACTTATTGGCCTTGTCTCTTGTAATTAGACAGTGAAGCAAGCACCACAGAATGCTATTGAAGTGATTGGTGACTACTGCATGCGGAGCTGAGCAATGTCCACCCAACATAACTTCCTTGCATAATTACCCATCTCTGCGAGCATGTTCGTTTATTTAACACCACTTAAAATAACATTTTCATGCAATTCAGTAATGGTCTTCTCTCTTACAGGTGCTGACACACTGAAGTAAGAAAAAAAGGAAAACGTTGGACCAGGCATCTTCTATAGGGTTTACAGGCAACTGTGAAATCATCAGTTTCTGAAGACATGGATTATTTTATTTGTGATCAGTTAAACACTTGATTTGTTAAATTAAGGATTTTAGAGATTATTTGAAACAGTCTGAAAACACTTCTGCCCTCAAGGATCAGGGCTCAGTAACTGAGCTAGCAGGAGGACTCCGACTGCACAACTAATTGTACCCACAGAAATGTACTTCTCTTTATTTTCAGAAATGCAAAGGAAAAACTCTAAAACCAATTGATCTGAGAAGCCCTGTCCTGTTAGATTGTAGAGGGAGTGCCCCGAAAAAATCGGAAATTTGTAGAATTTGAAATCTTTAAAAAGAACCAATCCTCTGAATAAACTTTCATTTTCTCCTCATGATTAAAAGAGCACACGGAATGTCAGCTCTGTATTTTGCATTAGTCTATTTTTTTTCTTTGTAGGGATATAAAGTAGGGCCTGGAGACATGCAGAACTGAACACTCATGTTATTTCTCTTCTAACTTAGAAAGCCACTACTCTGCTCTTGGGCCTTGCTGATTTAAATAAGGAAATGAAATCTCATCTTTTTTTTCTGATGTGCTTTCATTGTTTGACTTCCGTAGTAATAAGACAAGGGCAGAATATGTACATGTGTCATCTAATTTAGAGATTATTGACACAGCACTGGTCAGAAGCTGCTGGCAAACATTGGAGAGACAGAGCTCATCAGACAGCGCAAGGATTTCAGAACCTCTCTCAAGCACAGGCAGTCATGGGCATGCACACCCCCACTTTACTTAAATTGGATTTGGGGTTTTTAAGCTTGCCTTTGCCATTTTCTGACACATTTAAATTCAGACATTACAGGTGTTATTTGTTTAACAGTTACGTCTTTTTTTCTGGTTGGGACCTAAGCGTTAATATGAAAAATGTATTAACCCTCGGTGTAGTGTGGATCCCCTTTAATATTTACTGCCAGATTGATAACCCCAGGTGAGGCAATGAACATTTACAAGGAAACAGCCTGGGTGTTAGAAATTCTAATCCCACAAGACAATAACATCCATTACTGTCTAGTCTCGTGGATTACTCATGAAATCCAACATTTTTTTTGACAATTTTCATGTTAGCATATTGCATTTTCAAGGGTTCAAACCAGGCCTCTCCCAATCCTCTTCTCTCCTTGTTTTGATGTTATGCACATGCTTTCCCAAGCTTCTCCAGCAGGGGTCTCACTGCCATGAACCCCAGGGGGTTCAACTGGTGCAGATTCTAACCTAGGATGGACAGTGCTGATCCTGCAGTGCCTCAGTCCACAAGATTTTGCAGGTTTTATGGGTCACCTTTAAATCTTCCATTGCTGAAGACTGGGAACATGTGGTCACATGGGCAAAAAAAAGTGTTAACTGGCCAAATAAACCCAAGAACAAGATATTCCCATTGACGTTTAATTTCTTCTAGAAGATTGGCAATTAAGGGATCTCAAAAACTTGATTGTGCCGATGGCTCTCTGGCTCTGGGTCCTTGGGTTAATCTAGAATGGAATGTTTTAATGAAAGAATGAAGCAAAATCACTTCGGGAGCAAAAATGGCTGGTTTGCTTCTGCCTGAATTATGAAGAGTCTCTGAGTTAAGGGTGCACAGCTTGCCACATTTTTTTAGGGGGGGGGGGAAATAGAAGATGGGACAAAAATGGCTTATGAAATAGCAGAAAATCATAACGGCAGAACAATGGGAAAAAAATAAAAAACTGTGAGGAAATGGTGTCTCTGAAATGACTCTGAGAAGAGCAGACTGGCTGTCACTTCTCCTGCTGTTATCAGATACGGCAGCTTGCACACCCAGCCGAGCCACCAAATAGCAGTGATAATTGTATTGAAAACATGTTTTGAGACAGGAAATAACATTATTATTATCTAGTTATCTAGATTATCTTGTCCCTTTTGCCTTTGATGTGAACAGAACCTCAGCAACAGTGAGGCTGTGATCACTGCGGTATCAGAAGCAAGTGTGTCATAAATAGGATTGAAAGATGAAGGCCCTCATTTTCAGCATTTGGAGTTGCACAAAATGGGATTTTCCTTGTTTGAAGTAACACTTACTTCAGCTTGAGAACCTGTGTTCCGAAACGAGTCACAGGGATGTGAGTAATAGCTCAAAAAGTTAGACAGAAGACATGTGGAGCTGTTAGTACAGGCAGAACATCCATGCAGTAGAAATTAATGCCTAAACCCCTTTTGTGTGGCTTAGGTTTACCAGGTAGATATTTCAGTCTTTTTATATATTTAATGCCTCTTTATCAAAACAGCCATGCAGTTATTGGCCATCCTAGATGGCTTTCTTTTTTATGAGTATTGAATAATTCAAATTGATTTCAAGCAATCCTGTGAACATTGTTTTGTGAAACAGTACCATGAAAAGTATCTTTTTAAGCCACCCGCTACCTCCTGAAGTGTTAATAATAAAATGCACTTTTATATACACACTGTATATTTAACTTATTTCAATAATAGATAATTGGTTCCACTTATTAATAACCGTGAGCAGAAGAACACAGAGAGCTTATAACCAGTTGAAAGATTGCTCTGCTGTAAGATGAAATTTCTGAACTATATACAATAGGACTCCAAGCTGTGTATTTTCTAGGTACACACTTGCTTAAATGGTTAGCTTTAGAAATCTGTTAGCTCTGTATAATTGCTTCTTGAATGTCTCAAAGATAAAACATATTTTTTTAAAATCTCTCTTTAACGCAGTAATGAATTGCATGTATTATGTTTCTACTCACAGATAAATCTCTGTGCATTTTCTATAGATGAACATTGATATGAATGCTGAGGAACAGTAGCTGATTCTTACAGTAATTGGAGGGGGCAATGAAACCACAGTTGCTTTTACAGCTCCTTTTATTTTTATTCCTTTTTAGACTTTGGAAAACCTTATGGTTTTTAGAAAGCAGGTTGTGTATGATTCACAGTTAGATCGGACTACCCTGTTCATGCCCTAAGTGATGAGTAAGTGACGGATCTCTTTGATCATTTTCGCAAGTGCATGAAGCTCGCAAGACTCCTTCGTACTGACCACAGCTCACCAGAGTGATTAAGAGGCCCGGAAACCGCTTGCACAGCAAAAAAACCAAGATTGTCATGTTTAAAAAAAAATGAACGTCAGCATCTTAGTGTTGTTAGTATTATTTCTTTCTAAGGGTTTGAAAGTGAAGAGAAGAGGAAGAAGCAAGACCTGAGGATTAGTCTGTTTCAAAGCTCAGTACATAGTGTTTTGACAGTTGTGCTAGCTGTAAAGCTGCTGTGATTTACTATGGTCATCTTTCATTTAACAGTAGTTTTGTCTGCCTCTAAATACCAACATCACAGTAAGTGTGAGCTATTTATGAGTATCCCAGTCTTAACCCAGCTCTTATCCTATCTGGCCTTAAATCCACATTTACACTTCAGTCTACTCAGGTATATATACTATGAGGTATTAAAAATGTTACAAATGCTGCAGGTTCCAATACTCCTTTGTTGCATTTTTAAAGCCTCTTGTTAATATATTACTTACAATGATACTGACAATTGAGCCACTATTGTGTAAATGAGCTCATCACACTTCCTGTGTCTTCACTGGCTTGCCCAGCACTCCTTGAAAACTATGTTCATCAGCTTCTTAGGACATTCATACTGATCAGGCTGTCCGAGTCCTTTCGGCCATCCAGGCCATTTTAATCTCTGTTAACTGCAGCCTCCCATCAGTGACCTATACAGGAAAATGAAAGTATGTTTTATTCAATTCTCTTTCAAGTGGGTGGCTTTTCATATATTATTTATTATAGTGGAAGGCAAAGTTGTGTGTGTCTCTGCGCACTTGCAAAGAGAAATGAAGAAAGAACTTCAGAACAGCTGACCGAAGACTTATTTGAGAAATATGGTGACACCGACAGGCTCAAATTGCTTATTATTTTGAAAGCAAAACACACAACGGAATGGGGAAGAGAGCCAGAGAACTTCTATCCCTCTCCACCCCTGAGGGCTAAACAACGGGGGTAAACATGTCTTGAATGTACAGTATAAGATGGGCTAGGTTTCATCTAGCTGTTAATCCCCTCCTTTTCATACAGGATAGTAAACTCTTGGCATCATTTTACGTATCATTGTATACATCAGCACATCCTGCCAAAGACATTAAAGATCCTGGCGGTTCTACCAGTAAGATTTTAATTGAATCCTCCAAGATGACACCCCTTGTGGTTAATCATTCAGGTAGCGCACAGGTTCTGTATTAAAAAGGCTTGAATTTTGACCAAATATTTAGCAAGGTACTTTCTGTTCTTTTCCACTCCACTGGGCTGGTGTTGTCTTCTCTGTGTTAGTCCCATCTTAGTCTTAGTCCATGCTGTGTAGATCCGCTAATACAAATGAACTCCTCTCGTAGGCACTGCTGCCAGAGGGTATCTAATAGCTCGACACAAATGCAGAATACCTCATATCTAAGGGATGCCAGCGGGACGGCAGATATATGTGATGAGAAAGGTGGACGCCATTGCTCCTGAGTGTCGCAAGCATCAGGGAAGCCAGGATGGGGCTCTTCAGGAGTGGGATTAGCACTGGTACCCCACAGCCAGCCATCAGATTGTTCCCTGTTTTCTGCACTACAGCCACGGCATAAAGTGCTCCGGCCCTCCGAATGTGGAAGATTATTAAATTATGCCCCTTGGGGCAGAACTCTTCTGTCTGTGTACCTGGATTCATGTGGTGTGTGTTCAAGAAGTAACCTGGTACTTGTGGTCTGCTGAGAAACCAGAGTTATTACACAAGAGTTTTGCATCAGCATTATACTATACACTTCCTTCTGAACAGATAATTGGATTTCTTGTTTTTAAATCTTGAATCACCACTTATTTTATGCTACCATCCACCACCGAAAAGTAATTTGACGGTTGTCAAATGACTTGTCTCACTACTGTGACACCTGTATCTACACGGGAGACACAACAAGAGCATTTTGCTATTATTTTTCTTATCATAAGCAGAAAAATTAAAGCTGGGAAAATCCCAGCTGCTGTCTCATTAGGCAGGTCTTGTGGTTGTTCTGGAATGTGGTTGTTTCAGACAATAGCAAAAAGGACCGGAGTTTCAGTTTTAGATCGTTTATGAGTGACAATAGACACCTCCCCCTAATAACACTGCAGGTGCACGTACATACAGTAGTGCATACCATGGAGGCTATTCTAACGCAGAGGCTGTGGAAACTGAATGAAAGCTTGGCCACTTGTGTAATAATACTAGGGAAACCCCAGTCATACTCAGCTAATGATCCATCCCAGATCTTAAGCAGTGTTCTCTGAAGGGACTAGTTTAAGATGCATTTTGAATGGAATCGGTTACTGTAGCCCCAGAAGCAAATTTCATGAGACTATCGTATACTGTCTCTCTGCAAGACATTCAATGTCAGTTTTTCTTCGCCCTTGTAATCAGTTCCTTCCATCTAATCGGAATAATGCGTCAGTGTGTGTGGACACTGCCAGCTTCCCTTCAAGCCAGCACCTCTAATAATCCAAGCACGTGTCTGTGCGAATGGTACACACATTAAAGTTTATCAATGGAAATCATCAGAGACTATGCTCGGAATTGGTGTCCTTTAACAAAAAGCGAAAATATGTTCAATATTCTCGTTATCTAATTCTCCAGCTTTTGCTAAATATTTTTTTTCACCATCATAAGTATGCATTTGGAGATAGCACCTAAACACCTTCCATAGTACTTGTCAAAGTCAATCTATTAAAACTCCTCTGTTCACTTGCTTATCAGATTCAGTAACTGACAATCTATTATGCAAAACATTTGTTTGAAGTTCATTGAATAGATTTATGAGCATTGATAAGTTCAACAATTATGTGATCTCTAGATACCTTGAGTTGACTGAATGACTTTTACAGTAAAAACAATCCTGCTATGAATGTGACACTCACTGTTATATTTCTTAATTTCTTCACTTCAGATAATGGTCCTTTCCTGCATTTCAACAAAAGACGCACCTGACAATAGCTAATTTGCTGGCATTGTCTAATTGCACACCAGTTACTATTTACAGATATTTTGGTTTGTTGTCTAGTCCGCTGGCACCTGAAGGCTACTGCCCCTATTGTCCAATCGGGATCAGGATGCCTAGAGCAATGCAACAGCTAAGTTACTGCCAAAAGATGAGCACTCAAGGACAAAAGACGCACCTGCAAGGTAGAAAGCTGGTGGCAAACACAGCAGAGGTGTGGATGCCATGGACGGATAGATCTCATGAAGCATAAACTGCAACAAATGGAGCTCGTGTGACAGCAGCTACAGTATAATAATTTTGTTTATTTTGGACATGTCCAACTTTGGATTATATGATGAATTGATGGATCTGTCCATCCCATGGCGCTGGAGCCCTGCCTAAATTCTACTCTGGGCCTTCTGCATCCTTTTTCTAACCTCTTTATCCACTACAGGCCACAGGGGAGCCAAAGCCTCCAGTGGAGGGACACTAGTCCATCACATTGTGAGGGATTTTCAAAGATTATATTCTATATACAGTAGATGTACTATACACATACATCTGTGCAACAAATAGTTAATAGTACTGTGGGAGAGAGAACTGTAAAAAGGTGGAGTGGCTCACATACTGTACAAAAATTAATTTAGTTTATTCATTAGAATACCTTAATTAGCAATAATAAGTACTCAATAAACATAGATGAGATATTGATGGTTAATATATGAAGTTTAACTGTATATATTATTAATATACGTATAATATATATATATATTAATAATGTAATATATTATATTACAAACATTTACTTGTAAGAATTTGTTATAAATTAGCTTAAAGTTTAAGACAAACACTCCTTTAGATATGCCTGTAATTGTCTGGTACAAGCATCACTTACTTGAGGGGTATAAATAACGATGGTGTGACACACATAACACCCAAGAGTTTAACTTTTAAACACAGTAACCAAGCTTTCAGGAGTTTATTTAAAGAAAAACAATAACAAGGGTCTTTTTGATGTGTTAAATACTTTATACCTCTCAGTGCTTCAAAGACTCTTGTTTTGAAGCCCAGCAATAGGGTATTGATATTTTCCTGTTACAAAAAATAGAAAAGTCAGTCTTAAGAACAGAGTAACAGTAAACATTAACACACAACCAAAGTTTTCCAAAGATTCTGAAGTTAATCAGTAAAACTTCATAACAGAAACTTTATGATGAAATTCGGGACAACTTATAACTGTTCTTTGGCAGGGATAAAATCATCTCATTTAAAAAATGTTTATTTGTTGTGATTTACTTGTCAACGTGGCCTCAGCTCAACTGACAGGAAATCTCATGTGTGAATGAGATGGGACATATTTTATACTGATTTCGATAAACTTTTGAAGGGAAAATGTATCTCTGTATATCGAGGTCCAGTCCTAATTGCCCATCATTACATCTGAACAGGGAAATCATGTGGCTATAAATAGGACTGGGAAAGAGCTACAGACTTGGCAGCCTCCTCCTTCAGCTCCGCTGTCTCACAGCAGTGATGTGTGGACCTACACTTGAGATCCTTCAGTTGAACCCAAGGTTAGCAAGCCCTAATTATTGCAGAGTATCCTGTTGCCTCTTCTCTTTTTCACAGCAATTTCTCCAACCTCCTTCCCCCCCAGCACACATGCACTCACACAGATTTTCAAAGGAATATTAATGAAGGGACCTGTGTCTTACACAAATTATTTTTCCTTTAAATTGCTTATTCATCGCTGACTGAGATTTGACTGTACATGTGCTCTGTTGCAACCTCGATTCTGCTCAGACTAACAAGGGTGACCCTAAGGGTTATTCTTTCTTCTCCAGAGGCTAACCTGTTAAATAATTGGAATAAAATAAATAAGATATACTCTCCTAACAGACAGCTGTTTGTGACAGCTTTGTTGTCTTTATTTGCCAAATTCTGTCACTTTCCAGAGTGTAAAAACCCAGTTTTCTTTTTTTTCTGCAATGAATGACTGCCATCGAAGGAGCATGGAGATTTGCACATGAATCAGCTGTCAACATCATTGTACTGTGACAACTCCATGACAGCTAAGATTCTGGGAGAGATGTAGTTTTCTCTTTGTGGCTTCCAAAGTTTATACAGCTTCTTTTTTTGTCCTGTGTGATAGAGATTCGAAATATCAAGGTTATCTCATTATTAAAAATACATAAATGCCTGCCGGAGAAAAAAAGACATTCCGAATTATGGATGTGAACAGCACAGCTACGAGATGAAAAGTGCTTTTCTCCCCTTCTTTCAACAACTACTTGAAAGTGAGTTTCTTAGATTATGATTGAGGCTCTTAATGCTTGAGATAACTGGTCGACATTTACTAAATTGTCACCATCAGTAGAGTCTTGCATACTCAATATTTTCTCAAGCTTCAAGGCTCCACTCATAGCTTGGCATTTCTCAACAATCTGTCACCCATATACTGTAGGTTTTGAGTTTCTGTTTTTTGTTGATGCATTCAAATCTCACAGTAAAAGTATAGATTTGAAAATAAGCAAACCTAGAATCTGCAGTTTATCCGTATGGCAAAAATCTGGCTACTTCAAACCCCTCCTTCAAAACACACAAGCAGACTCACACAAGAAGATGAATCTTTTTTGAAAGGCTGTGAGAGACTGTATTAAGTTCCAACTTTTCCTCTGCACAAAAAGTAGGCATCTGTTTTTTTTTTTCAGCACTGTTGCAGTCCTGCTAGAAATCTACATGGCATGCTTGTGTCTGAATAAGCTTTGACTGTATTCATATTGGCACACATTATTTATATATAAAATTTGAATACTATGTCTAATTTTTCGTATAACTGCTCCGGACAGCAGTCAATGAAACAAGATATGGACAGCACATCCAGAAGATTCCAACAGGACCTGACAAACAATTATTTCAGCTCGTCTCCTGCATACAAAAAAAATGTTTTAGTCATGTTTCCCAAAACATCCATATTTGTAATCTTAAAATGCCACTACTGTGCATTCCAATGAAGGAATTTTCACTGCTAATGTGAGACTTTAACTTGATTATTTTTAAGTTAAGAAATATATAAGAGTATGATTTTGCAGTTAACCTTTTTCAAGTTAGGCCAATCACACAGCTCTAGTGATATGTGTATGAAATAGAAATCATAATGACTTGAAAATAGAATTTGTGGATGCTAGATTTTTACAGCATTCCATAACAAATCTGAATGGTCAATGTCATTCATCTAATCTGAGTCTTTGTGGTTTAATAATCACACGAGTTGGGGGGTCAGCATTAAACTTTGTTCTACACGTCTTGTGCAGAATTATAAATATGTGTAGTAACACAGAAGAAATTACAATTCTATAACACAGAAATAAACAGAAATTGGTCTTGGGGGGCAAGCTTTAAATAACAAGCTGATTTTTAAAAATACATTTATCATCCCTATACCTGTCATTTCTTCTATCCATTGTTAACAGACTGACAACCTTCATAATGCATGTGGGTTAGGGCACTTGTGGCCCTCACTAGCAGAACATTTAAAAGAAAAATTGCTTGTCTTGCTTTGGAACTAGCAACACAGAAATAATAGTAATAACTCATGATGTCACGGGGAACAGAATAGCTAAAGCAGTCGTGGCATTTTTAAGAAGAAAAAAATCAGAAAATGGTAAAGAAGATATCTTTAAAGTGGAGTGCAAATTCAGCTTTTTACTGTGATCATGGTATTAACTTTCAGAACATACCAGTTACTTCAAACAATTTATGTTTCTTTAAACAGTTGTTGTAGTGCGTGCGGGAGTATAGTAATATTTTCCATTGCTCCACATCTTGCTCTTTCTGAGTTCAAATACTAGTAAATAACGGAGCTGAGATAACCTCTTTCCTCTTTTTTAAAAAAACAGCCCTTTGTTACACTAACCTCTTTCGGCAGTTACTACACCACACGCTTTGCAAACTCAAACTCTAAAACTGGTGTTTTTTTCTCACAGCTCGCCAGCAAAGAACGAAAGGCCTAAAACAGATAATCACGGCGATCAGTGTTACTTTCGGCTTCGATGAGTTTCGTTAATTTGCTCACACCGCGATCGGAAACAGCCTCTCAGTTCACTTGCCTCCGGACCCCTCCTATTTCCCCCGCCACAGCCCAAGTCGAAGGCTGATCAATTAAAACGACTTTAACATTTGCAGACCGTCAATAAGCGGTCCCCTTTGGCTCAGCAGTTAAAGAGTTCTTGCCTACGCTGTACTTGAGGGCTTTATTTTGCGTGTGAGGAGTCAGTAGTTTCCAATCAATGTACCTCAATGTCATAAACAAAGCAAATTCACTGAAAGGATCGATAAAATGGAAAGCAAAACATCGCTTAAGCGCTACAGTCTTTTGTGTTACAGAGAGCATTTCAATGTTTTGTTTGTTTAGATATATTTCTCTTAACTCAGTTTAAATTGGAATGTGCAAAAGTGTATTCTATCATCTTTGGCTGTAAGAAAAAAAAATCTATACCTTCGGTACATCTTAAGTTATTTTTTGAATTCCACATGGAGAAATAAAGGAAAAGTAGAACGTAAAATGCCTGAAGTTTGAGATGTGCAACAATACATTAGAAAAGAATTTGAACTCAGATATTGATTCCTATAATTTAGAATAAAGTAATCTAGAATAAAAGAATAAAATGCCAGCAGTAATATTGGTCAATTTTCCTCGCTTCGACCCTACAGGCAATTCCCTGTCATTAAATTTTTGTTTCATAGAAATGTTTTATCCATATAATTGTACTAAAATATGTTTTCATTCTCAGAAAGTCATGCTGCTTGGAAAGGGGCACTTTCTATTAAGCAGACATAAAATATAAGTATATATAAGGGCAGAATTACTAGAAAATAATTCCATCTCTGGGCTCTGTGATGTTGTATAAACCGTTCAATTCCCCTTCATCATTCACTGTGTATTGTTTGTTTTTTATGGATTTATTTTGAACTACCACTTTCTTACTTTTTCAAGCATTTATCTTGAGTTAGTAAATAAAGACTTGACTACAAGCCTATTTATAAAGTATATGTACAAATATCTGGGTAATGCTTTATGTGAATACAGTACCATGCAGCTAGCATTAACCATCCTGGAAGACACACAGTACAGTGGTATAACTGAGTTCTCTAAAACCAGCTAGGTCCTCTATTGTGATAAACCTTATATATTACAATTTACAGTATATATACAAAGTTACAATAAACGTTTTGACTTTTGGACAATAGTTTTACAATGAACAATTCTGAATGCTGTTAATGGTATCAAAAATAGCCTCTATGGAGGTGTTTTTCTCGTTATATAAAATTGTATTCAAATTAAAAGTGCACAATATTTGTTCAGTTGGACAATATCTACACTTTAAAGGGAAGAATGAAAGATTTTAGAAGATGTATACTGTGACTTACTGTAAACACAATAACAAATACATGTCCAGCCCCTAATATTCTTTCCTAATACATAAGTAATTTTCGGCAGTTTTTTTTTCTTTTTCTGGGTCCCAACATGAAATTAATTGGTTGTATCAAGGAAACATTTTATTTTCAGAAAAAGGAAATTGATTTACAAGCATTCCAAGGTTTTTTTAAGTCTGTCTCTCGTGATGCAGCATGACAAATAAATGAATTCAGTATGTATGAGAAACAAAAAGGTACTGTAGCTTCCTTGTGATCTATTGATTTCCAAAAGTGAACTGTCAATTTACAAGAACAGCTTTGTTTTAAGAAAATGGGAGACCCATTAGCACAGTCTACAAAAAGTCTAGCCAAGCTAACCAATCAATGAAGTTCATATTTTTCCTAACCTTTTCCCATTATTTGGAAAGTTCTTTTTTTCAAATGGATAAACAGTATGCATTCTCCTTCTCAAATTGCTCTTGAAGTGCCCTTTCCCTCATGCCAGGTGAAAACCTCTAAACATCTCCCACTGTTACTGTGCCAATCGTTTTCATTTTGTTTTGGTTTGCTTTTTATGTGAGAAAAAGGCTTTTAAATAACAAATAGACACAATCCTCCAATACCTACAAGGCAATAGAGCTCTGAGATTTTCAAAACTTTTTAACGCTTTAAACAGAAGAGCATGAGAAAAGGAATTTCTCATGAATAGTCCAGAATTTGGACCATTCAGTGCGTTTGGTCACTAGTAGCTACAGTACATGACCCAAGGACCTTGCCAAGACATTTCTTGAGATAAACCAGGGTATTGGCTTCTGCAGCAATGCTAGGCAGCTTGCTCCAGACTCCCACCATCCTTTGTGTACAAAAATACCTCTGCCCTAAGAATTTGAATGTACTTCCTTGAATGTACAGAGGTACTTTGTGTCCTCTGCTTTGTGTTTCTTTGTTGAAACTGTGAAGACGTACTTTGTGTTGATTTTGGGAATCCCTTTGAAGACTTGAATCAGGTCCCATCGTAGCCTTTCCCCTTAAGACTAAAAATATTAAGATCCTTTAGCCCGTCGGAGCAGAACATTCCTTTAAGCCCAGTAATGTGTCTTGTTGCTTTTCCCCGGACTGATTCTGAAGCAGCAATAGCTTTTTTAGAATGGTGACTACCATTGTAAACAATAATCTAAATGAGGCCTTGCTAGTAAAATTGCTAGTAAAGTAATTTTTAAAAAAACATCCTTGATTTCAATTCCACACTTTTTATTATAATATATATCTTAAAATAGTACCTTATCCTAACATTATATATTTTAACATATATAAAATCTATCTTTCTGTAGGTAATTTTTGCAAGCTATTTATCTTTTTTTATTTGATGGGGTTTTTTGGTACCTGCAAGTAACACACTGCACTTACTGTACTTAATAATTTACAGTACTTATTTTCCCAGTCTTGAATTTTGTTAAAATATTTTGAATGTCTCTTTTACCTTTAACATTGTTTGCTGATCTTCCTGCTGATATTATGAACTTGACTAGTTTACTGACTATACTCAAATGTAAATTCATGATAGTGGATCCAGTATTAAATTCAAGCATAAAACCCTGTGGAACTGCTTACTTTATCATAATTATCACAATTTTACCATTTAACTCTGTACACTGTTTCCTATCCATTTACTCAGATTTATATTACTTTGAATGTTTATCACCTTCAATCTGAGAATTAGGAATGTTATAAAAAACATCCTGAAAACCTAAAAAATACTTGTGTGTATCCATTGCTGCTGTTGCTTGTTCAAAGAAGGCGCAGGTCCATGTTGACTATCATCTTTAATCCTATTTCCATATAAATGATCCTCTATCTTAATTGGAATTGTTTCTGTAATCTTACATGTTAAAAAAGTAAAATGTATTGGTCTATAATGACTTCAGTTTTGTCACCCTTTCTATAGATGAGTGTTACGTTAGCAATTTTCCAGCCCCAGTGGAAAGTTCCTGTTCTGATTAAGCGTTGAAATATTTTAATGGTTTATGAATAGCATCTCTTGTTTCCTTGAATAAAATTGGTAAAATACTATCAAGCCTTGCAGATTTGAGCTTTGGAAGTTCATCTAATACCTGCAATTCTTCTGAAATGCTCATATTTAATATAGACATGTTTTTGCTATCCTGCATGAGGCATGGCATCTATTTCTTCAATATTATACGTTACAGTGAATTATATAGTAGGGCTTCAAAATTATCAATCAAATTTAACATGTGCAAATCCACTCATTCGCGATTCAGTCTGGCCAACAGGGTCTTGGATGAAAGAAGAGCAGAGTGGGATGAAACTAAAGGTTGTTAAGGGAAACTTAACTTAACAGACTAAAATGGTGAGACGAATCTAGCTAGTGAGCAAGGCTCTCCCTACCACTGGCCCAAGTACCCACTACGCAGCATCCGAATCCCAACATCCGAATCTGTTTTTACTGTACATGGTAACGAACACTCCAGGTTCTGTGTCAGCAGTGTGGGGAATGACAGACTGGAGGTGACTGTACAGGCTCTCTGACGGTTTTACTGACCTTTTCATTACAGTGGGGCGTGCTAATGACACAGAGAGAAGAAAGTGCAGGCATCCGCTGGAGGGATTCATGTTGTTTATTTTAGCTGATATATAAGTAAGTGGTTACTGTATTTAGTTTTAGTTCATTTTAATCAACACAAAGCCAACGCTTTAGTACTTTAGTTATCAATAAAGGGAGGGTTACATACTGTATGTCTCTTAACCATACATATTCTATATAGCAGTACATTACGTGATGGTATAGGGGTGGACTTGGTTTAGTTATTTTGAATTGGAATTTCTTGAGACCCTACTGTATATATATGTATATTTAAATACATTAGCCATTTTCTTTCATCATCTAAAAGTACCCTGTTTTATGTGAGACACTTTATTTCATCGGTATGGGTTGTTTGCTGTTGTAATACTAGACAAAAACGTTTATTTATTTTAGCTTCCATTGCAATATTCTTTTCTATCTCTCTCTTGGCCTTTCTAATATCCTTTCTTACCTGTGTTTGCAATTTAATTTATTTTGTTTCTTAACCTGGATGCTTTTCTTTCTCAGAAGTGCTTCTTTTCTCCCAATATTTTTTCTTAATTGATTTAGTAAACCTTTTGGATCTTTCTTTTCTTTTATTTACCTGCTCTTAGGAGAACTCTCTACTGTGCTTGAAGCATGATATCTTTAAACTGTTGCCATCCCTTTTTTACTCATTCCACACACTGAATCTCACCTCAGTCTAACTTGTCTTAAGCACCGCTTCATTTTTTCAGTCTACTTTTCTGATATTGTGACCCTTTGTTTTTGATTCTTCCTTTTAAAATATACTTCAAGCATACCAAATTATGATTGCAGTTCCCTAATGGTTCTCTCACCTCAGTTTTTCTCACACTGCCGTTATTTTTTAAAAGAGTGGATCACTCCAAACTTAAACAGCCACAATACATCAGTATATGATGTTAACCCAATGTGAACTAAAAAGTCACAAAAACATTCAAAAGAGCCCATGCAAATGTGCTGGGTTGTAAAAAAAAGCCATAAAACTCAGAATGTCACTAGATATATACTGTACTTGAAAAATCAATTATCACATTATCATGATACTAAAAACATCATTACAGACATTACACAAATGAATAAGAACGTTCAAACAGTTGTTTTCACTCTTCAGTAGACGTGGTTATTGTAATCACTACTGCAATTTATAAATAAGTCCAACACAACAATTACTTTCCTGTTGAAATGTCTCTGTTACAGAAAAATATTGTATTGTACCATTATTCAGTCAACATTCAAAAGTATAAGTCAGATAAGTCTAACAAAATTGGCTTGAAGTACTTTTCTACTCTGAAAAGCTAAAGAACAGAATATTTTTAGGACTGAAGACTAAAGACTACCACGAGACCTGATTGGGGTATTCAAAATCTGTGTCAAGGACATTGACAAAGTCAACCCAATGGTTTTCACAATCAACAATGAAACAAGAACTGGAGGACACAAGAAACTATGGGCAAGTGAATTCAAAACTCAAAACAGGAGGTGATTTTCTACACAGAGGGCTGGGTGAGTTTGGAACAAGCTAGCCAGCCATGTTGTCAAAGCCAATACCCTGTCTTCTTTCAAGAAACAGCTGGAAGGATCCTCAGATCAAGTAGCAACTAAATACCAAATGAGCTGGACAACTGTAATGGTCTCCTCCCATCTGTAACTTGTTCTTATGATCTTCAGTTGTGCTCTGGAGCAAATCAGCTTTGAAAACCACCTTGGTCAGTGCAGGAGGTTTTGCTGATCCTGCTGTCGTTGTTATTGGTGTTCTGGGCTTTATGCCAGTCCATGGCTGATTTGGGGAAAAAAAACTGCTATTTGATCCCTGTGTTGAGACAGTGCAGGAGCAGATAAGCACTGTCTTCATGTTCTTGGCACAGGCATTCAGACGAGGCAGAGCAGGTGATGACAGGACTGTGAAGTAAATGAAAGGGATGATGGGGTTAAGCAATCAGCAAGGCAGTACAACTAGTGAAATTGCCGATGGCTCAGAACGGTTATCTCTCGTTACAGCCGAGGCAATGTGGCACCCCCTTTCTGATAATCTTTCTGGAGGGATTATTGGTTTTGAAAAGTTTCCTAAGGCCTTTTGTTTCAGAAATGTTTTCTCTGTGGAAACAATGATGTGCTTACTGATGATGGCACCAATACAGATGTACTGTACGCTGGTATTGATTTCCAATTAATGCGTGCTTCTTAGAATTAGAATTGAAGGCGCCACACATTAAGCATATCATGATGTATTAGATTGTTGGAAGCTTACAGTTACACTAACAGTGCTTTCGTGTGAAAGATCTTCACTATGTACCTGCCAATACGTTGAATATTTCACCCGAAAATATTCATATAAAGAAAGGCCTGTATTTATGCAATAGCAATCTAAACCAGAAGGACATTTAATAAATTTTCTGCGACATTCATTCAAATCCCCTTTTTTGTTTTACCTTGTAAGAGTTTATGTTAGGATTTCAATACAAAGAGCACAAGGATTTCAGTAGGGTAGAGGAGGAAGAAAAGCAAATTTTAGGTAACAAATAAGCATATGCCAGTTTTCTTTTATCAGTTTGCTGTAAGATATTAATTAATATTTTAGAAACAGGCGGAACTAATTCTATGTAGCTCTTCATTCACGCTAACTACACATTTGCTGTAGATTCCGACACAAATTAAATCAGAATGGCTTTGCATGTCTGTAAAAGACTGGCAACTGTGGTTGCAAGGAGTAATTGATGGAAAGAAGGCATGTTTTGCTGTCTATCTCTAGACATATTGTACAGCTGTGCCAATTACATGGGAAGAAAAGCTGTCAGACTGGGCAGTTCCTGTTAAGAAGTGCAGTAAGCAAAGCAGGGCTCCAGCCACATCTGTATTTAAGCACAACTTCTTGTTGCTTTCATGTGCAGTGCACTAAATGGGTTGGGAAGAGGCCCTGGGGGAGGATCATTAAGGCTGCCTTTTTATCCAATATCTTTGGGGGGAGGGCGAGTCAAACCACCCAATAAATAGCTTAAACTCACACTAACATTAAATTCATCTTGACAGTTTGAGAAGTTCCAACCTGTCAGTTTGCGCAACTGAATTGTGAGCAAGTTGTCCATTTTGAAAATGAGTTTTGTGCACGTGCATCTTTGTGCACAACTGAGATTTACTTTCTTCAAAGATGAAGCCATTCTGATGTTTTACTTATTTATATATTAGCATTACACAAGAAAACAGAATCGAAGAACTGCCGTTCTGCAGCCGAAATCTAAGGAGCTAAGGGAATAAGCACTAGTAGTGTTGTTTATTACAATAGCTCTCTCGTTTCAGACGGCATCACAAAGAAACAGCCACCTTAAACCTTAGGTTAGGTTTGGGATTAAGGATCAGGGACTCCAATGAGTTTAGGGTTGAGGCTAGGATTAGGATCTGGGTTAGGATTAAGGTAGTTAATACCAGAGTGGTTGTGAACAAGTCCCATTATAAGATGTCTTAAAGATGGTTTCTAGTGGATAGTCCTTCCTTCTTCCTGTCAATAAAATGTCATGGAGCTGCTGAGTCCCATGTCTCTCTATCACATATCTTTGCAAAGGCGTGCTGTAAGTATCTGGAGAAATTTGCAACCCTTTCTGAGGGCACCATGGGTATCTTCATTCTACTTGGACAGTAAGTGCATCCAAAGGCAAATTCTCTCACAAGGTCACACATTTTCAGAGTTTTGAAATTTGTCGTGACAAACAATATTTCCATTACATCTCTAACTTCCTTGAGGATAGTCCTTGTTGATGATTTTTTTACTCACCTCATTCCACCACTGATCATCACTAGTGTGTAAGAGAAGTGCTCTTTATTGACATCACTGTGGTTCTTCTGATATGATTACACTTAATGCTGTATCTTGTTTTGTAATTCCCTTCTGTTGAGTTTCAAACAAATAGGAACCTCTTGTTCAAGCTGAATAGGAGGCAATACATCACCATTGGTTTCATGTGCTTGGATTAGTAATTTACTTTGTATTTTTATGATAATGTGTTTCCTTCATAAGCTTAAACAGAAACAGCTGTGAGAAATGTTTTCAGAGTATTTTATTTTCCTTTGCAACAATTAATTAGCATGCTAAATTACAGTATACTCACAATTAACAGAAGAGGTTGCTATTCTACATACTGTATGCAGTGCTTAACAAATAAAGCAGGGAGTAACCTGCAAACACAAGAATTACTAACTTTGTCTATGAAGAAAACAGGTCAGGATTTATTGATGAGATTTGTATTCATCTTCCACTGATACAGAAATGAGTTTCAAGTTAAAAAAACTTATAAATGGGCCGAGAGAGTCCCTTAAGGGAACTTCACTTGACACGTGTTACTAAATCTTTCATAGCTGCCATCTGCTTGCATGTTAACTGCTGGGAACATTGACCTCTGCCGGATACTAAGGTGATCCAAAGCTGAGAGAAACAGGAGAGGCATGTTCCGAAAACCAGAAGGATACTGGGCAATTTTCTATTATAAGAAATGTATCCATATACAGTAATTGTCAGTTCAACAAATTAAAAAAAAGTATTTAAAAAATGATGATTCTTGGAAGTCTTTAAACCCATACTGTTACCAATACTTATGGCAAGGATATTATGCTAAATAATCCCAAATTCTAAATGGTATTATAAGAGCTTTTTCTATTATACAGTACTGTATATTATATTCAATATTGCCTGATGTGGTTGGTAAGTCAAGTGAATGGGAGACTGACTCTTGATCCCAATTCCAACCACTTGGGTCAGCCAGATTGCTCTGTTTTAGCTCAGGTTCCTCCAGAGATTTTTGTCCTGGCCTTAGTATGATGCTACGAAATGAGTTTCATGAACAGCCATTTACCTAAACCCAGATCTTGACCCAGAGAACATGTGCCATGCCTGTTGAGATGCCGAATCATGCAGGAATGTGATTCACTGAAGGTTAGCCAGGAATCGTGTGGACAATGACGTTAGGGTCATTCAAGAAACTCATCTGTGCATCCAGAGAACAAATAGATGTTCTTTTCTTGGGGAAACCATCTAGTGTTCTACTACAAATAGCAAAAACAGCTATCAGAGGAGAATGTGGTCAAATATTTATTTGATACAGGATGTATTTTTGTAAGAAAAATATTCATATATTCCAAGCGTCGTTTTCTTCAGCATGCCCCGACTTGTTTTAAGATCTAAAGCCAGATGCGTACAGAAAGCAGGATTGGTTTAGGGACCTTTATTAAAAACAGCCGTTATAATTGAAGCTGTGGAGACACTTGTGGTTGGAGGTGCACACCCAGAGAGAAGGGTCATGGCTTTGACATACCAAGCACTCCGACGGCCAGAATGACTGACAGGAGGAGGAAGCCTCTTGATGCATTTCACGTGGGAATCACAGCTTGGAACAATTTAAAACAAACTCATCGGCAGGAATTTTGTGGGAAAACTTAATTGTGTTTTTCTTTTTCTTTTTTTTTGGAAGAGGCTCTTTCCCAAAGTTTGTTAATAAAAAATCATTTATTTAACTTGCATTAAAGGAGCAGCTGTGTTTTCTGTGCTTCACGAAAGGTCATCCAGTATGAGTGTACTAAAAATAACTGCCTCTGAAGGATGGGCTGGTTGTAACTCTTTGGGGACCGATGACCAAAGGAACAACAATCTTAGTACTCTTTAAATTATACAAAATAAGCTTCTTACAATACTTCAGCTCCCTGGGTACAGCTTTCAACCTCTGTGCAGGTGATTTTCTGTGAAATGCCAAGGCCACTGTGTTTCAATGCTATTATTTTAATTGGAATTGTCTCTGTATTGTTTCACGTTACAAACTTCAGCTGTCAAACTTTGTCAGGACAATCTGCATATCTTCTGAACAAGAACTAAAACTAGATGTAAACAATCAGATGTAAAAACCCTGCATAATATCTTGCATTAGAATTGTATATATCTATATTAATGCAAAGGTTTTATCATGCATAATTTTTATTTTGAAATAAATGAAATTGAACTAGCCACTTGGCTGTCAGGGCGCTTGCGAGTTAAACACTTTATTGTATCAATAGAAATCAAAGAAATTGTATGAAAAATACAAAAAATAACCTTACGTCTCCAGCTATTGGTTTTGCACCATTGAAATTAAAAAAAATAATTGTCACAATTTAGTATGATCGCTGATTAGCAACCCCTGCTAAAACAGGCTTCCTATCTTTGTTAAATAGTTCTAATGCTCTGCTGTGCATTGTGAAGTTTGTGCACCTCAAATGATTCCTAATTCTTGATGTGGTTTCTTCAAGCGTCTATGACTTGTTTTTATAGAAATTGAGTGAGACGACTATCCTGGGGGTCTCCACTGTTATCCTTATATATCCCACCGGTGTCATTCTCTGCTGTAATAATGAGGCTTGCCTTGAGCACTCCCCTTCAATGCAGGGAGTAGTACGTCCTGTTAGGCAACAAGAAAAACTATTGTTGCTGTGGAGTGAAATGTGAAGGTCAGGGAGGGGAGCTTTATTATGGCAACCTTCTACTTTCTCAACCAGATAAAGTTAAAAAGCAGATATTCAAAAGCTTCAATCCAGGAGGCCTCCATTGCTCTCAATTGGAAATGAAACAACTTCTCTGTAGGGCTCTAACAGCTGCGACTGGTTTTTTCACCTTGATGATGACTTGAAAGTGAAGTGTCCTGTGGTGCTTTTTTTGCAAAAATATTAAAATTAGCTACCTATTTTAACTTTTGGGAGCATTTGCCTGACAGCTTTTTATCTAGTATGAGTGGTATTTAATTTCTACATATTAGTGGTAGTGGCAGCATTGGCGGCAGTCACAAAGTCTTTGTCATTTCAATCATATGTCAGCAGGAGGAAGCGAATACAAATGTCAAGGATTATTATTATGTGATTCTTAAACTTTTCAGAGCTGAAGAAAAATACACGCTTTTCACTTGGGAGGGAAACATGCTTTTAAGGATAGCAGATTATCCTTCTGTTAAAAGGCATAATGACTGGTGCTGTGAATAAGCAAATCATTAAGCTTGTATGGATATGATAAGAGATTTAAGTACAGGGCGTCTTCATGCATTCAATAGTAACTCTACCAAAAAGGCACTGACAGAGAATAATATGTTCTGGTGTTATTTTCTGTAACGTCACCCTGGCATACTTTTTCTCCTGCCTCTATATTCCGTGTAAAGGCTTGAAAAGAAACAACAAATATTTGAAACTGTCTCGAGCCGTCCGTGTCACACTAAGCTACTTTCCTGGGGGGAGGCTCTCATGCAATCATCTGGGATTCTGAATGCTTAACGAGCTTGTTGTATGTCAATAAGTGCCATAGAACATTTGCGCTCTTTAGTGGCTCAAGCTAAGTTTAGAAGAAAGTGGTCCTTTGCTTGCCCCTGCATTGAACTCTGGCCAGAGAGCTTCATTCTGCTACTTTCAAGCCCCTTTAGCAGCACAGTGAAGCGCCCGTCTCGCGTCATACCTCTCAAACATTAATAACAGCCTCAGTCCTAACCCTGGCACATTCAAGGATAATTGCCCCTGACAAGAGGGTGAATCATCAGTGCCGACTTGATAAGCATTACACAGAGAT
This sequence comes from Atractosteus spatula, assembly GCF_055471065.1. Classification (NCBI taxonomy): domain Eukaryota; kingdom Metazoa; phylum Chordata; class Actinopteri; order Semionotiformes; family Lepisosteidae; genus Atractosteus; species Atractosteus spatula. The sequence continues at coordinate 56,477,380 of NC_142712.1, forward strand.
GACAGAACGCAGAAGTGTATTAGCAACAGTGTGACATATCACATTACTGCTGTGAATATAATAAAGGAGATACTAAACACTGTGGCAGCTTAAAGACAAGCCATTTCTTAACTCTCCGGTGGAGCTATTATGTCTCATTTACTGGCACTGATAAGCTGCTCCCTACAGTCACCTTGGAAAAGAGACAGAACTGATTAACTGCTTCTGTGCCAGGTCAGAAGGGAAGGCTGGAGGGCACCGGTACTGCTGGACAGCTTTCTGCTCCTGTTTGATGGCGTTTCTGTTTTTGGTGTTTGAGCCAAGATTGTGAACTATGCACTGTTCCATGGTAAAGCTAATGGGGCCAAAAGTATATATACTTACGCCGTCCGCTGGGCATTTTGTAACAAAACAGGTAGGGTACAGTCTTGTACATTCAGACAAAATGAGTCAGGTTGGTTATTAACATGCAGTGGAATGGTTGTGAGTACAATTTAAAATTTGCTTTTTTGTCCACCATATAAAAAGAAACAAATCAAACAGATCAAAATACTCAAGAATAATACATTGGCCAGGTGATGAAGGAGGATGTCTCCCTGGGAAGACTAGGGCCAGGGAGAATTTTCCCTCTTTGAAACCCAAATTTATATTTTTCTTTCCCATCTTCAGGGGTGTGGGGCTCAGCCAGTTTAACAGGGGGAGAGCCAAACTCCAGGGTAGCCCCAGTGGGATCACTAACCAAACAACTCCGAAGACCAGTCAAACATTCTAAAAATTAATCAGTTCCTTGTGGAATAAAACAGATGTCTCAAAAAAAAACTTTGCTTCAGTTCAGAAAGAAAAAGAAAAAAAAAGACCTACCGCTTTAAAAATATTAGTGTTTGAAATGGTCACTGATACACACTGTTCACATTTACTGTGAGAGAGAAGCAGACACTCAAAAAGCCATTTTCCTTAATTATTTTAACACTTGTTATTGTGAAAGAGCCACATGTAATTTGAGCTGGGAGCCACAGGGACAGGTCTCGGACCTGATAACTTTTACACGTTTTATTGCTGTTACATTATAAATTATTTCCACAGACTTGGGCCCTGAGGGATCGTATTCTGTCAGTTTCAGTTCCTGGTAACATCGTTTAATGATATTAACAAATTTGGGGCTATAGTGTTTCAGTTTTATCGAGGAAATCTTAAACTCCTACATAGTAAATACTTGGTTATGATATTATCTTGATCAGCCAATTGTGCGGTTGGGTGTATCAGATGACAATGTCTTGAATTAAAGTGCGGGGGGCGGGGGGGTAGTAATAACTGAGTCCATAAAGAACTGTGACGCTGGATAACAGCTCGGCAGCGGCCTCCTGTCATGACTGAAGGAAACTGGATAAAAACTGTCTAAACACGGAAAAGGATGGCAGTGTTAATATACACAGGGACAACCTTCTAGGGTTTATTTTTCATGGCTCCCATTGTGCTCCAGGAAGCTTCTCATTAACCTATTCTTTATGGTTTTGATCACATTTGAGTCCTGCCTCAAGTACTGTAGCTAATGAGGATGTAGAACAATAAAGATGAGTACCCCGATACTTCTTCTCTCAATTAGAATGTTAAAATTAGTTTGATCTTATGAAAGAAATAAAATGTAATTCCATGCGTATAATACCTCAGCAGGGGAAACTGGCACATGCTTTCCCCTTAATTCCTATTACACCCTTCTGATAAAAAAGATTAAACTAGTTTTCTTCACTCACAAAAAATATATATATATACTGGATATATATCTTCCTCCTGCCGTTTATACAGGTCAATCTACTGCTCTATTTCTGTTTTTTCTATGTCTGTTTAGTACGTGAATGTAAAAAATTAATCTGTCTTTTTCTCTACAGCACGCTCTTGGCAATTACAAGCATCTAGCTCTGCAGCCACGTGGTGCACAAGCTATCATATACTGTTTTGCTCCTGTGTTGTACTGCATGTGTGTTTTTTAAAACACAACATCTGAAACAGCACTTGTGGTTTCTGTTGCACACCCACCCCACTTTGCAGCTGTACCCTGTCTGAGACTCGGCTTTCCAGCCACGACCCAGCTGCTGCCCAGGCAGGGCAGGTAGCTGCAGACTCGCTCCTGCGACACTCTCCCTTGCCAGAGCTGGTCCTCGTGTGACACACTGGAAGCACTGCGGTGCCTGTCGGGGGGGTTAGTGCTGACTGGAGGGCAGTATCTCTTAGGGCTGTCATTGGAAGGGCGCGGGTGTCCAAACAAGTCACCGGAGTCGCTGTTTCGCTGGGAAGCTGACAAGAGCCTGCCTGGCTAACTCGCCCACTACCAGGTTAGTGATGTGCAGCCACAGGGCTCCACCCATAACCCCAGTAAGCGTCTTCACCACCTGAGGCCTTCGGGAGCTCCACTGACTGCCCTGATCTCCTTGTTACATTCAGCTATATTTCTTCTCTCAAGTGTCCTCACTGCCACCTCATTTGAATCTGGGAGCATCAGGCTGGACACGCCCTTTCCCAGAACTGAGAATCCAGTGTCTTCTGATTTCCTGTTTGGATCACTCCATATTATCCTTAATTCTTTTCTTACCAAAAATTTCTCACCAACACATCCCTTTGCTATTGTTTCAGCTCCTGCAAAGCTGAGGGTTCTGGAAATTGCAATGCTTAGTATTATTTCAGCAGTAAAATAGCAAATCTGTATCAGCTGAAGTGAAAAAATAATTGCAGCAAGGTAGTGATTAAATTAAAGACTCTACTAAGTAATTCAGAGCCCAGTTATACTGGTGCCCAGATGATCCTGGAGTCAAAGTAGTGTCAGGACGCACTTTACTGGAGTGAGGAGGAAGACAGAAAGCAGAGCCCTTGCTTATCTGAGTTTGTCCTGAAACCCCAGAACAAGACAGTGAGTTGTGTGTCAAAACCACCTCAATAATAACTCCAATCATCAAAAGTTGCCTGGAGTATTAAACCATAGGGGGAAAAGTGGCAGAAGGTACTACCACTTTAAACAACTGATTACAGCTCCAAGTAAAAAACCTGCTAAATAACTTTCTCTGGTATTTTTTTTCAACTTATTAACTTAAGGGGCAATTTTATATCCACTAATTAAACCCAGTGAATTAAGAATTGAAGAATTGAAGTTTGGAAGAATTGCTTGAGTGGGGACAGTTCCAGCTCAATGCTCTTAAAAGAACATGACTTCATACAGCTCATGGAAGGAGAAGAGCATAATTTTAAATTCTGCACAGAGACAAATATCTGCCAATCACTTGGCATAAGATTGAGAGCTCGAAAGCTCCACAGATGATCCTGTGGCAGTATTATGAGGTAAAGCAGACAGTCAGGTTTTATAGTCCTATTTAGCAGAAAGACAATACACTAAAAAGGCTTAATTTTTCAGATGTCACAGGAACCCATGAAGAGAAAGAGCTGTGTTTAAGCCTAAAGTAAAGATAAATCCCCTGGTACAACTGAAAACATATCTCACTTCACAGCCCCCCTTTCCTTTTAGAATCAAAATCTACAATACCCTATCCTCCAGGTATGGTTGATCCTAATAAAACTGTACATTAAATATCCGCCTGATGTCATTCCAGCGGACCATCAAGACATGCCGCTCCTATCAGCACACAAGAAGTGACACTTTTTAATTTCAGTGAAGGGGCTGGCAAAGCCCATGTTATCCCCATAGACAGTAGCAGGCCCTGCTTAGATTAATAGAGTCCAATGATTGGGACGTGTCAAATAGCAAAAAGGAGTCATGGGAAGCTGAGTGATTTGAAGGATGTGGGGGAGGTATCTCTTCTATTCTCTCTTGTCCTGTTTCGCCTTTCCTCTGGATTTCAAACAGGCACGACAGGGACATGGGAAACGTCAGCGAACTCCTTAAAATCAGACCCAAGGGCCATAAACGCCATCACTCCAGACAGCTATTTATCGGAGGTGACAGTTTGCAAATATCTCAATCTAGGAGAAGGCACGCGGGGTGACACTGAAGAGAGCCATGAAATTGGAGGAGTCAGCAGTCAGCGTTTATTCCATCAGACCTCCTCCAACGAAGTTCCCCCACCTGACAGCCCGGGACCACAGCGGGGTGCAGCTCACCCTCCCCTCAGACACTTCAATCCATTCTGCATAGAATTAAGCAGCCCGATGAAAATGTAAAACTGGCAAGAGGGACTAATAGAAAAAAAAACAGATGAAGGCTACCTTGTTAGCAAGGGAGAACATTCGCGGTCCTGTTTCTGAATTTAAATGTGTCTGAACTATTCTGGTATCTTTATCAAAACTTTTATTTCGGCACCCAAGTTCTCAATTTTTGTTTTGTTCTTTTGATTGCAGTCGATTGATGGCACCCCTGGTTTCTCTGTCCTCCCCTTTCAGTGAAAAGTTCCAAACGTTCACCTGTAGCTGTGGTGGGATAGATTAAGAAAATCCAAGGGCCAAGCTTCAGCCTCACTGTACAGTCATGGAAATCAGAAGTTTAGCCCGCAATTTCAAAAGCAGTGTACATTGACAGTGGAGATAAACCCCTCTAAAGGTCCTGCACCCTGACTTCTGGGTTTATTTCTTGTTATTAAAATGAGTCAAGAGCACAAGACCCTCTCAAATGCCCTCACACAGCTGACTCACAGGTGTCTGGATAGGCCCACCTTAAACCCTGGAGTGAAGGGTTAATAAGCAGCAATAGCCTGTAATTGCATAATAAACTGACTGTATTTCTACAGCACAAGTTGAACAACTTTCTTTGTTTTATTTTCTTTTATGTCTTGGGAGATTCAATAAAACATCAAATGCATGTGGAGATTACTATGAGGTAAACCATTAAAATATTAACATAAAACAACAGATTATAAAATCCTGCACAACAAAAAGGCCCAGTGAACAACAACTGAAACTGAGCACCTTTTTTCTGTTGGTACCTCAGGAGCTTTTGTTTTAAATAACAAAGTAAAAAAATAATTCACTTTGGCTACAACCAACAATGTTGGAAAAAAAACCAAGTCAAAAAGGGTCATTAAGGGCATTAATATCCACATTCAACTCAGGCCGTCAAACTGCCATTGGCACAATATCATGCAAACTCAATTCCTAATGTGTCACTGTGAAGATGAATATTAGGGATCTGCTTCTGATTAAAAAAATAATTTAATCAAACACTTTGGGAAGCTCCACAAACATAGAAACTTGAAATTAGAAACTGCGATGCAGGAATTATGGTGGACGTGTAGCAAAGCTAGTGTGATGTCAGCGCCCTCACTGCGTGTATCAGGGTTCTCAGCTAGCTGGGCTGAGGGAGGTCTCCTTTAGCTCACGCGGTTGGTGCCCTGTTGCGTTATGCCGGAGACCCGGGTTCGCGCCCCAGGTGTGGGGGCCAGAATGGGCGGTGGGGGACACGACCCCATGTGGAACCGCAACTGTCATAGATGTTTTGATTGATCATTTCAGGCACAAATTATCCATTGAATTAATCCAAGAGGGGAAAAAATGTGGTGACTTAAAAATTGTCATTTAACAGCTGTAATTGAACTGATTAGATAGTCCTCCTCCAGCTGTCACTTCATAGAAGATGCAGTGTCTCAAGGCAGTTCTGAAATCTAAACACATTGTCCAGAACTTGCGTAGCACAAGTCGTACAGTCATGCAGTGCATCTGAAACACATGAGACACACATTCAAATACTGACAAACATAGTGTTCGAATACTAAGTTTGTTATTAACAGGACTGTAATCTGTCATGGCAGACAGCGAAAGGCAGCAAGTCCTGGATGGCAGGGCAGGAGGAAGATGATGGACCACCTTGAATGTCTCTGCGGCTCTTCTGGCGGATGAAGGCTGCAGCCGCCGAGACCTCCGATCATCTCGGTCGCCGTGACACTGGGTCGAGGTGGTTTTCTGCTCAGGGAATCCGGTGCTCCAAGAGTGGCTGGCGAGAGAAGAGGCACAAATGCCTACGATCCTCCAGCGCTCGACCACATGTCTCTCGAAAGCATGCGGATCCCGAGTTCGTCTTACCAGTCACCTTCGGGTGCATGCAAGACAATCGTCCTCAACCGTGGGGGACTGAATGAATTATTGCGCTGCACCAGTTTGTGATGATTTTCTGCTAAATGAAGCATGGAAAATGACAAAGGCTTGTGGGGATTTCAAGGTAAGACACTGCTTACCAGGATGCACCTCTCTTTAGTTTGTTGTAAAAACTGGAAGGAACAAAGTCAAAATTGCGTTTTGTCATTTTCCCATAGTTTCAAATTAAGGCTTCAGAGTGGAGCATAACCACTTCCTTGTAGTGTGACTAACAGCATGGCTGGGTTTTTTAGACTTTGATTTGAGCTTTATTAAAGGAAAAGGCTTCCAAGAGCCTGCAAATTTACAGAAGAGAAACGAGGGAGAGAGCAGGAAGCCTGGGGAGGAGTCAGGAGTTACGCGCAGCTGAGCTCAACAGCTGTACAAACAGCATTAAACAAATTACAAAAATATTTTCGAAAGGAAGGTAATAATTCACTGAAAAAATTAAGGAAAAGGTGGAGAGGAAGACACAAGCCAGTAATGAAATTCCTTTCTTTCCAAGGAGCTTGAGAATTAACTTCCTTTTTGTCGTAAAATTTAGGTTAATTTCAGGTCCTGGGCTGACCCTGGCGATCATGGAGCTGTTTCAAATATAAACATGGATGAAGGAAGAGAAAAACATTAAAACGTAATTATGTTAAGTGCAGGCATATGTCGAATTGGAGGCTAACTCAGAAGAGTCACATTTTTTTAACTCTCCAAAACAAGCTCTGGAACCGAATGATATTATCATTCATATAATCCATGAACAAATCACATTCATTTTTATACTTGCTGTAGTTCAGGAAAAACCTTTACTTTTTATTTTTCTTTCATGGCTTAGCAGACCCATCTGGCCTCCATTCAACATGGCAGTGCATCCAGTCCAGCCAGCACATATGAAAGCACTTGGAAGCATGATGTCATGGAATGTTCGCCAGTGAACTAAAGCAAAGAGCCATCACCTATGATCATAATTAAAACTAAGGATTACATCACAACTGTGAGCAGAAAGGCTTCTCAAAAGCACTCTAATCAGAAAGGACTTCTGCATGCAGGCATGCTCATTTACTGCCCAAATTTGACAGTGGCCTCTGACAACAGGCACAAATGTCACCATATTTTTGGGGGGCAAATGATTTGGCTGAGCAGGATTTGTTTGCCACCGGATGAGTGATGTGTGGGTGGTGAACTCTCACTGAAGTGGTGCTACATGGTGGTATGAAACCACACCACACTTCTCACGTGCTGTGGATGTGCCATTTTCAGAGACACCTCAGACATTCTTCGAAAATACACGTGGCACATTATACCATTACTCTCCTTCTATCGTGTTTAACTTTGGAGGAAAACGCTAACGTGAACCTGTTATTTACATTCCTGCAACTTCTTACGTGCAGTCATGCAGGGTGTTGCTCTTAAGACCGTAACTGGATGGCAGGGCAGGTACTGCTTCGAATTTGGCACAGCCATTTGCAGAGACAGTATTGATGGCTCTGTGCCACCTCTAAAGCACCTGGTGAAATGGATCAGTCCCACTGCACACTACCAGAGTGAAAAGCCAGTGCTGAGTCATCATCACTCAGTTGTGTGACAGGGGAACTAAATATTTGTTTTTTGGAAGGAAATCTCAAAAAGTGGGGTGCAATCCTACTGTTCCTCACAGTCAAAAGATATGTAACTGGACTAATAAGATGAGGGCACAGACAAGAGGATAAGGCCACAGGGGAGTGGACATTTTCTGTAAAAGTGAATTTAAACATTCCTAAATACCTTTTTGTATATGCAATGTTCTATAATGCTTTAAACTTATAATTCAATGTCTTGTAGTACTCCACACGAAGCCTGCACAAATTGTAAAGCTACCAATAAGTCTTGCCGGACAAAGATGTAGTTCTGTTTTCAAACAGAAATTGATGGCAGAGGGTTTATTTTAAAAAGAAATTGTGGGGCTGCAATTCATAGCTCTAGAGGGAGGATGTGCAAAAGGTGTGAGCTCCACAGATGGAAGTGCAATAGTACAAGACACACACTCCCTTTTGGACAGAGCACAGAGGTCAGTCGGGGATATCATGATGTACAAGTTAAGACAAATAGCCTGGTGCCAGAATATGCAGGGTCTTAAAAGAAAGAAAAATAAATGTTGTGATCTGCTATTACCTTGACAATAAAGAAAGATACACAGTATGCTGTCAGATCCTATTGCGGGAGGAGATTGTAGGCACAGAAGTTTGAACCAGCTGACGCCTTTTTTGTGATTTTTGGAAGCCTCGCGATAACAGCATTAAAAAGAATCCAATGTTGATTGGAAAACAAGCATGAACTAATGTTTCCACTACTTTCCATTCTAAGCAAAGACAAACTTGAGCAATAAAATGATAGAAAAATGAAATCTCAGTATGCATTTCACTTCTGCTTGCCTGGTTTATGGAAGAAAAACAATCTATGAACAATTAATGAAAATAAAAACTGAACTATACATCTCAGATAGCTTCCTTACATACAGTACTGGACCTGAACTCTTTGGTAGTTACAGTAAGATTTGTGGTAATTAAATATTGAGTGTCTTAAGTATTTAAGCACTTTGGAAGGAGTATTTGTGAAAAAGTTCAGCCCTTCCAAATTACAGTTATAGTTTTATCTGGGGGAAGAAAAGTAGAAAATGAATTAGCAGGAAAAAGTCTCTGACTGGAGAGAGTTACAAAGTTTGGAATCCCAGTTTGTGGAAGGCAGTTGTGAGGAAGGTTAACGTGTTGTAGGAGGAGGAGGTTGAGGAGAGAGCTGGCGGTGATTGTGAAAAGAAATATTAAACACATATGGCTGACATGGCCTGAAGTGAAAAGCAGTTCTTTCTTTCCTGTCTTCACTGGCAGTTAACACATGGCAAGAACTATAAACAGCATTACCTGGTTGTTAAATTTTTATGCTCCTGTTTATATGTGGATTAACAAAAGATCTGAAGCTCTTAGAGTGCATTTTGGAATAGCATCTTTGCGGTGCATGAACCTTTTTTAATCTTGTTACTGTGATATGAATTGTGTTCTCCTGGTGTAATTTTGAAAAGGATTAATTTATCCCCAAAACATTGAACCTTTAATGTTAATATCCACGTGTCAGAGAATACAGTATGCCACCAGTTCTTTTTGAAAGTATGGTTCAGCACAAAACACATTTAGTGTCACCAACACTCACGCTGATGATAATGATCCTAGAACACAGACTGCCTTTAGACTACATTTCTCCCTGACAAAAGTTCTTAACAGCAGATGCGGTTGATGGTTTTAGGATTACTGCCTCCAGTTCCTCTGTATGACGCATCACCTATCTGCCATTCCTGTGTGGCACACAAGATCAATCGAATTTGTCTAGTTACGCTGTTGCACAGTCACCAAGGATTAACATTCAGGAAGCCCATACTCCTTTTGTCTTGCTTCTGTCTGCCAGGGATGGTTGGTTAATGGGGTTTCTGTACTTAGAGGTATACAGGCTAATTAGGTTACTCACTGTTAAGACATCATGCAATGGTGAAATAGAATGTTAGTCTCTGACTAGTCAGCTTAGAGCTGATCTTTCAATATCATCCCACTGAACCATCAAAGCTGAAGTTTCAGCAAGTTTAATGTACCTACATATTTCAGCTTTTTCACGTGGGGGAAAGAATGTTTTCTGAGTCTGCCCATTATATCTTTTTTGACACACACACAATAAACCTCTTTCACTCTTTTACCATTTGTAAAGCATTAACAAAATCTACAAAACTTAACAGTTGAAAAGAGCCCTCTTTGAATTTCAATATTTAATTCAACAGCCCAGCAGGGTCTAAAACAGAGACATATAATTCAGACACAAGAACAGTTTTGCTCTCAGGGTTGGGGGGATCTGAGCACAAGCCCAGTCATGGGTGAGTGACTACAGAGTTGGACGCTTCTGAAAAGAGTGTTAATGCCCTACAGATAGGGGAGCTCGAGCACGTGAAAGCCCAAGAACACAGAGCTCAGTTATGTTTAGTTATGCTTCCGTTTAGCACACCACCACAACACCCCCAGCAAAGCTTTCTGTGGCTGCTGGTTCTACTACTCAGTCATCAAGCTCAATTGGATCTCTGTCTGTTGCCCTGTCTAAATATTAATCTGATACTCTGTCCCGAAGGTAAACTCCTGGAAGACAGTCTGCAGAACTGAAAGCACCAAGGGATTTGTAGCCAAAATGTTTATCTTCATTAACTTTACGGGTATGGCCTTGTAAATTCAAGATTATTGTAAATTCAAGATTATATACAGAATTTACATGCATTGGAGCTTGGAAGATATCCAGGTTGCATCAAGTCTAATCAGAAGAGCACACAGACACTTACACAGCTACTAACAAAACTTTTTGTTAACCGCATTACATTTCTGGTAGAGCCAACTGGTTTACAATTACAGCAGCAGACTTGAAGACTGGCAAGGCTTTGCACTTCACAGCACAAGTTTTTTCTAAAGGGCATTACCCAGACTGCAACTTTCTGTGGCTCTTACTAATAGAGAACTGCCATTTCCGTGACACTGCACGGACTTTAATGTATCTCTGCTTAATGAGCTTTCAGTGCTCTTTAAATAAAAGGGAACAGGTCTAAAGCATTAGCTCTGAGGTTTCTTGGACTTCAATTTAGAGTATTAAGCTGCTAAAACAGGTTAAAAGTTTTATGATAATGATTATCATTATCCTTATTTACAGGGAAGTACTGAATGGGATGAAATCAATGATAGTGATTAAATCGACCCACCCACCAGTTGCAAATTTCAGGCTCAGAACCTGGTAACATTTTTCCATTAGAAAGACAGAAGAAGCCTCTGGAAAGCAGAAAGCTGCCATCAAGTATGTGATTTATAATTTGTTGTTGAAATACGCATTGAGTTTTCACTTCAGCTGGGCCCGTGACAGAACTCTTCAGACCAACCAAAGCCTTCTTCATCATTAGACCACAACTGACAGAGACCATCACTGACCTACAGCCTCAGGACTCTGGTAATGTTTCTGGGGGGTTCACGTGTCCCCCAGGATAACCAGAGCCAGCTGTAGGTTCGACTGCTTTTGTGCTGGAATCACCCTGTCCATCAAGGTGGGATTTGATGATCACATTGCTACGAATTACAGCTCTAACAGATTAACTTCCAGTTTAACTGTTATTAACTGGTGCTTTTATCCAAAGTGGCTTGTTTGCACCCATACAGCTGACCATTCTACATGAGCAATCTGAGTGCAGTACCTTTCTCAAGGGTACAAAAGCTTTGACACACCCAGGACTCAAACCCTCAACCGTCCAGTTATAAGCCCAGAGCCCTAACCACTCCTCCTCTCTGTTTCCCATCTTCAGTGGTATGTACTTTATAACTATTTGAAGAGTGTTTACAGATGCTTTCAGATTTTTTTTTATTGTATTAGCAAAGTGCACTAAAGTGTTCAATGAGCAAATCTGCATAAGCAATGAATAAACAGCAATCAGCTGAGTGATCGCAGTTAAAACACTTAATCAACTCATTGTTCTGATGATCAGACTGATCATCAATGATTTCCTGGTGCATAATTTCATTTAAAATGTGCAGTTTCATGTAAATTAATTGGGGGCTTGAGCTCATAAAAGCACTTACCTGTACTGTATGTCCAAAAGTAAACTATATCTTCAGAGGAGTTCCACCAACCTTTGTGCAACCCCTGAGATATTTCCTTATTTAGGTTAAATGACCTGAGAACTGAGGAAGTTCTGGTTATCAGGTTATAACTTTTTCCAGAGGAATGGGTTATATTATGGCTCCGAGTTATCATACGGTTCAGCACCTACAGGTCTCAACAATTATTCCCATGTCATGCAATAACGGCGACAAAGCCATGAGGCAAAAGCTTTAGCTGTCAGGTTCTTTCAGATACACATTTTTCAATGGGTTTTACACCAGCGAGAGAATCTCTTGAGCATTTTCTGAAAGTCAGACCTGAACAATTCTAACCTGGAAGCACAGCTTTAATTTAGCCGCAGATTTGTCTCTCCACCTCCCCTGTTTGTGGAGGGTGTCAGGAGTTTGATTTAGTAGGCTTGTAGTCTCAAAACTGTGAAGAAGTCAGAATGTTGCATAAAAAGTGCCTTCTAAGCATGAGTTGTCTTCTGTACAAAATGTGGAATATCTTCCTTTCCCTTGCACCTCGGGTCTTAACGGTAATAAACTGAGGCCATCAACAGTTACCAATCTAATTATAAATTATTGAAATTGACTGATGACATGAACACTCAGTAGCTGGTCGTTGGTTTGCATCACTTCACACAGCATCAACCAGTATGTGATGAGAGATCCATGCATCATGTTCACATCTTGTACTATACCCAGAAAGATTAGGGAAAATTCCAGGAAAGGAAAATAAAGTGTATTTGTGTGCGCTTTTTTTCAAATAATTGAGAAAAATCTGTTTTGAGACGAGCATCAGATCCAGAACGTTAAAGTATCTTTCTGCAAAAGATCATGTAAAAGGTGTGTCCTTGGGGATTGTGGCAATGCAGTGGTAATGAGTGGATGTAATGAAAGACTTTGCACTGACAGATGCAATCGTTTAAAATAGTAATAACCACAGTTACGATGGCAAAGAGCAAATTACAATGAACTTTCACTGAAGCACATGTTTATCAGAGCCCTGCTGGGAGTTGTCATTTTTCTGTTCCTGAGAAAAATGGGAGTTAACACAGTTATCATTACTCCTGAAACAAGGTCAAAGTAAGAGAAGGCAAGGCTAATGCCCTAGACTGTTCTACTCACAGAAATTACACATTTTATGTTATAAAATAATAAAAATCAAAAGAGGAAGTATGTCATATAGGACACTAACAAAGAAGGCAAAAGTACGCATTTAGAAAATAATTTTGGTTAATTTGATCTCTTAAGTGTAAGTATTAGCATGTAATCTTAAACTTGAATGCTTTCAGGCTTATTACATATGTTGGTGTCTGACACTCGCTTAAGCCAACATAGACTAAAATTTGTCAAGGTTGTCATGTTTTTTAAAAAAGAGTACAAAAGATGAGTTAACTGTACTCAATTCTTATTGATCAAGCTTTGAACTTGAACTTTGTCTGTCCTTTTATATGCAAAAGACACTTTTTGAGTAAATTCAATGGAAGATACACAGTTGCTCAATGTACATTCCAAACAACTCCAAGCACTAGTGCAAAGACACATAAACAGTACAGATAACACTCAAATTAATAGCACCACCAATACTGGAGAAACGACTTTCGGTAAACTCATTTCAAGGTTGTTTATTGAGATTGCAGCTACAAACTTCATCCCATTCACCTCCTAACAGATCGACTGGCCCAACAGGATGCCCTGTGAAGAAGTCTGTCATTACAACAAGCAGCTATAAAGAGAATGCACTGACAATGATTTTAACAAACTTTCATCCTGCTGTGTGTTAATTGGTGTGTCATATACGTGCCACCTTAAGGGTAAAACATTAGACTTTTGTGACAGTCATGAAAATCAAGATAATTATCCCAAATTAGTCTCAAGTCCTTGGCAAATCTAATTTCTCAAACTGTTTTTTTCCCCAAAACTGCCTACCATATGTTTCATATCAGATTAAATCTGTTTCATTTAAAAAGTGCAATCAGAGGTGAAATTGACCTGCCGAGGGGCTTACACTTTAAAAGGGATGAATGCATTAACAGAAAGTGATGTAGAAAGGAATTTATTTATTGATGGATTTTTTTTTTACCTATGATGATTATCTTCAAGTTGTGGTTATCATTACAATTGAAAACAGTACATGTTAACAAATATTAATAATATATTTCTAAAATAGTTCCTGAAGTACTTTCATAACAAAGCTTTCATTGAAACAATTACAGATTACACAAAATGTAATCGTAAGAACATTTTCTACAGCTTCCAATCTATGGTATGCACATCCAAACATGTACAGTATACATTATCATAATGTATTCCATCCACCCATTTTCAATAATTCATTGAAAATGGTTTGTGGTGCACAATATATATTGTAAAGAGAATATATTGTCCCCCATGAAAATGATCTATTTTGCAAAGTGTTTAGAAAAAGAGTGGAACATTACCATATATATGACAAAATATCATCCCAATTGCAACATTTACTTAATGTTCAACCAAAGGAAAATACATGATCAGAAAAACATATAGGCATATAAATACACTTTAAACTATACTGTACAGATACAGTAAACCCTTACTGACTTATAGACCTTGCTTTACCAGATTGTAGATTTAACGGGGAAAAAAAAACACTAGGGGGGAATTTTGTCTCGTAATATCAGAAATCAAACTTTCTCCGCGCAACTAAGGAAATGCATAAATAATACAACAAGGGTAAAAAATATGACAAAGGTTTTAAATCCTGGAATATCAATGGTGTCCTACAGGGGTAAGGCAATTCTTTCAATGGGTGTTGTTTGTATTTCGTTTGCTTTAGTAAATTTTATACAGTAAATTTATGAAACGTGAGGTTTTATATTTATAAAAAAAAGGTACAGTAACAACTTACAGTGAAAATGTTGATTGTAATTGCTAAAGAAATAAGTCAAAAGATCCAGGATACAGTATACAGTATACATTAAATAGACTTTTCTCATATTATGAAAAACATAATTGGTCATTTAACGACATTTGACAATAACGGTCACCCCTTCCACCCTTTTAGTCTGTTAAACTGAGGGTTAACTGTAATGCCTTATTGAAATCACTGATATTACAAAGTGTTTCGCTTTCAGGAACATATGTTCACCTGTAATTAAACAGTGCGTTGGCTAATACTTAACAAAAATATCAGAACCCTTAAAGCAAAATGCCTTGGGAAATGTTGCTTGTGATATACACTGCAGATTAGATTTATCACATTGGTCCTACAGCCCAAGACTGTCATATGACGTGTTTCTTCATTTTATGAAACTGAAACTCCGACCATAAAAACATGCAGAACTGTGAAAGTCCAGCCTACGAAATAACGCCCACAGACTTGCAGATATTTCTAGAATACTAATGATTTCTGAAGCACATCCACATGTTGGCAGAGGACCCTGAGCAAGCTCAGAACAATTAAATATGACAGGCCCAAACTTTCGGCTGAACAGCGCCAGAGGCCCTGCAGAGACGTTTCAACATGGAGGTCAATTACTTGCACATCATGTGACAATAACTCGATCAGTCCAGGCCCTCTTAATCAACTTTCGGCCTCATCTTCCCGTCAGTGTGCGAATTTCACATCTAATTAATGCTGAAAGGGTTTAGTGAAATGCCCTTAGTGTATGTAACCTCTCTTTCAGCAGTAAGCAAACCAATTAGAGAATTTCTAAAGGGAAATTAGCTTTAAAATGTTTTTAAAAATCACTGCAAAAATAATTCAGCTTTAATATGTTAAATGCAATGTCACACCATTATTGTTTATTATTTCTGCTAGTAGCAACAAAAAAAGCAATAGTCAAAATTCTAGTAGACCAAGAATATTATAAATATTTGTCTATAGAATATATTGGCAAATATCCACTGCTGTTATTGTATATTCCTCCAAATACAGTTAAGCAGCTGAAAATCTAACTGTTTATCTTTAGAAAACTGCCACTGATTTTGTGACACAGCAACAAAATTCCAGTAACTAATAACATTATTCAAAAGAAATTGAACTCTGCCTATGCACCAGTATTCCACTGTCTGTCAAAAAGAAGTTTCTTTTCTCCTATATCTGCAAAATTAATTGGTCCAACAGGTTAATTGACAGCACTTTTGTAAGCATGGCAGGTTAAAAAGTTCAAAAGGCCTCTGGGTTTTTCTCAGCGATCCAGTCAGGTTCACGAAGGAGGTGTGATCTTCCATGCGGTTTGCCTGGCTCTTCTGTTACTGGCTCCATCGCATTCAGCAGCGCGGCAGCTCTTGTCAAGCTAATTCTGAGCTGCAGCTTACAGCTCAGCTCAGGTCTCATCCCCCCTGCCTGAAGCCTCAGGTGGAGAGAACCTAGCAAATCATTAAAGGTCAATACATAGCAATAACAGACAGAGGCTCGGTAGTAATATATTATTTCCTCCCCACATGCTAGAAGCTGCAGCGCTGGTTATAATCAGAGCAAAAAAAACCTGTGCCCTGCATACCATAGGAAGACTGACTCACCACCCTGAATCACTGAGAAGACAGAGCAGAGTATACAGGTGGCGACAGCAGACTGAAGGTGCATGAATGCTTAGCTGGGGCCTAAATGATAAATGTCTTCTTTTTCTGGCTTTAGCATATGCTTCTTAATGCAGTGTAGACTGTCAATATGTACAAGCTGTGCACATGTGTAAATTCCACTTGCTTATTGTTTATTGTATAGCAGTTAATTGTATTATTGACGTTTCCTGACGTTTCCCCCATCCCTTGCATGTCTCTTTATTCCAGGGGTTTAATCTAATGCCAAACTCACACATATTAATATCTAGTGCATTTAACAGCATTTGATTACACTAACACACCCTCATCTACTCTGAGGTCTAAAATGTCAGCATGAATTGCACACAACGTACTGCAGAATAGATCCACAAAGGGTTCTGGTTAAATCAATAGCCTGATCTGGCATGAGGGAAAAGGACACTGCATAATACAAGGGGATATTATCACAGTATTGCATTGTGATGTCATTTGCTGCATAGTATGACGTGATAATAAATGCAGAATGGATGATACGTGCTGGAAAATGAAGCACAGTGCTCCAAAATGTCCCAATTTATATAGATATATTAAAAAATATATATGGCTATATTTAAATATATTTTAACCACATGATAATGTACTTTGAGATGTACTGAGGCTAAACAGGTTTTGATTTTGGCATATACAAAAGCCTACATTCATTCTGATAGACTGCACATTCCACATTCCAGGTATAGACTTATATTGTAAGATAAAATATGTTGTAGATATACAGTAAAATGTAAATGTATTTCAATGTAAATACAAATCTATGCATTAAAGGCCAACTTAAATTTTTCAATACAAATAAAAATGTATTTCAATGCGATATAATTGTATGGCCAGTTTTAAACATGTCATCATTAAATACAAAATTCCTACTGTTCATGTCCTGTTTTACCAGCCTTACTCCTTTGGTCCCAAGGGTGTCTTTCAGTTTAAGCATTGTTTCTAATGGAATTTAACTGCTGCAAGTGTCTAGAACTAGAACTAAGACAATTTATTAAAATATTTAGTTTAAGAATGAGTGCAGTCGGGGTCCTCATTGCTATTGCCAAGATCTGAAGGGACCAGAAGTCATAGTGACACAGCTTTGGACTTGTCTTTTCTGGTTTTGCAAATAGCCTCCTCCTGTCTGCGCACAGTGATGCCCTCTGTCCACACGCTTAATGGTTTAAAACGGAAATAACTGCCTGGCTCAGTCAGTGCAGGCAGGGCGGTGTGTTAATTGAAAGTTAGGATCACTTTGTGACCATTATATGAAACCTGAGACATGTTAAACGTGGCAGAAGCAGGCAGCACCTGCTGTCAGTGGCTAATTGTGTAGGATTTGGCATGTCTGTCTGGAACAGGCTTACAAGATCTGCCTCTAGTTACATCTGTATTATTACCACAGTTGACATTACCGCACGGGACACAAGGGGATTGAACACATTTGGGGCCTGACATCAGCTTCAACAACCGAAAAGCTTCAAATAAAAAGCTGGTTGAAAATGATATGGGATTGCAATATGGTGTGGTCAAACTTGACTATGTGTATTTTCCAGTAGTATTCAAATAGAGGTTTCATAGGGTCTTTGTTCTTTCTTCAAACTGAAAGAAATATTCCTAATTTCCTTTGAATGTATTCTGTAGCAAAAATAAATCTTGTCTGCACGTGCTTAAGCTAAGCATTTCAGAACTTTCTCACACTAGATGCACACAACTGTCCAAACATCCTACATGAGGTTCTTCAGATGACTTCATTTTGAGGATTTCCAGAAAGTGCTTGGAATTATTTCATCATCTTTAGACGGCATGAGTCACACCAACCTATTGAAGTTGGTTTAAATCTGTTATGCCTCAAAATATTTTTTTGACCGTGTCATAGAAAAGGAACAGTCCTAGTTTGCATATCACAGAGGAATTCCTAAATAAAAGCCTATTTAAATGTGTGTTCCCACATGTGTACTGCACTCACACCGGAAAGCACAGGAGCAGCAGCTCAGCTCAAGCTGAAACACCATACTGTGCCTTTGAGTGCCAGGGCAGCTATGTCTAATCTGATTTAGACTGAAGCTACCCCCTTTTATTTTTAATTGTCCTACTGTAGCATTTAAGAGCTATTGATCTGCCGGAAAAGCATTAAGAAAAGGAATCACTATTACTGTTAATATTCTCTGCTTGGTGAAGGCACATCAAAGGACATTTTAATGTCACCGACTTTCTGAGGGAATTTGTGGCTGAGGTTTTAACAGGCCAGCCTATGAGCGAAAAGGACACGCAATAGACAAACGCAGAAACAAATGTGAGGGCAATTTGCTGCTAATCAAATTGCATCTTAGCATTGATTTTCAGGCAAAAGTTTACCATGTATGGATTTTTTCTAAAAAATCAGACGGCATTTAAAAGTCAAATGCTGTGTTTCAGAAAGTGTGTCCCATAAAATCTGGAAAGCCTCTAAGGGGAGGGTGACGTTTTTTTTCTGTTGTTTTTTTTTTGTAATCCAACGGGGCATCCTGGAGAGGTGAAGCAGAGGGTAGACAACCTTATGTTTGTAGTACAGTATTCCAGAAGAAGATGGTGATCCTCATGTGACATATTGGTGGAGGAAAATAGATGACCACTCCAGGTACAGTTTTCTGATTGCCCACTGTTTGAGCCATGTGGACTGTTTTGTGTAATGATTTGATATCCCACAGGTTGCGGCACTCAGCCGTGGATGAAGTGAGCTACCTTTAGTCTCATTCTTTAGCACGTGAAGCCCTATGTAAACTCTTATTGTTTCATTTACCTTGGCAATGCACAGGGTCCAAGCAATTTACTGTAGAATGAGCCAAACACAATACTGGCGCCCTCACAGTAAAGCTCAGCCTTCAGCAGGGAAACCCACACACCTAGATCCAGCGCTGTCTTGGGTGTTGTGTCACATGTACTGTTTATGAGCACCGTGTCAGGGTTGTTCACTGTAATATGGACCTGTATTGTTTCTACATCACAGGCTTTAGCAGCAGTCTTTCACCCCTCATATGGTGAACTCCCTACATTCCTTTCTTGTACAGGACAGGGTTATTTTAAAACAATGGATACATGAAAGAAACATGTATTACTTGTACCTACAGTAGTTTTGCTACTGCATGTAAATGAGATTTAGAATTTTTAGTGCAAACGTTTTAGACTAACCTGTATTTAGCATGATACTTTTATGGTATTTTTAGTAGCACTAAGTATAAAGTGATAATTGAAGTCAAATAATATAAATCAATATTGCATTGAAAAGCAATTAAGCAAGAGCCATGGGAACTAGGGCAGGATGTGTACTGACAGTCTCATCTGGTAAGAGTTTTTTTTCCTTCATTGTAAAGTAGCAAAACACTGGCAATGTAGCCAGTTTTTAATATGATTACTATATAAACCACCCTTGACCCTCCTAACATCATCTTCCTGCTGGTTTATGTACTTTATATGTTTCCTCTATGAGTGTATCATAAAGCATGCATGCTATTTTAAAATGGATGTGCTTACTGGTTAAGGTAATTCCATTTAAGAGCTCCCCCTGGGATACTTGCACTGGTAACAACAGCAGAACTAGCTGGGTCTGAAAGAGTAAGAGTAATCAAGAGTATGGGCAATAAAAAAAAACTGTTTTTAATGGACCTGGGCAGTGAGTTTCCACTGGGATGCTGCACTATTAACAGCGTGAACTGCTACATACAGTACATCCCCGAATTGTCCTCTTATGGAGAACCATGTCTCAGGCTTTCATTATGCTTTCTGTAATTCTCTTTTCATTCACAGCAACAATAAAAGCTCACAAGGATGTTGTACTATTTTTCACCATAATCAAGCTCTGCACACTTAAGGGAAATGTTCAGGTTCAAGCAGGACGAATCAATTATCGAATGGTCGTACAGCATTATTCGGTTACCAACTAACTTACTAATAAACTAATTAATGCTCGGTTTTCTTCTGCTTTTAAGTACTAATCCCGAGGGCCCTATGTCTGACCACTTCTTCAAAAAATGACGTGATGGTATTGTTGGGTCAAGAAACTCTGAGCTACCCACCCATTAAATTGGGCCGAGTGGCTCTCCTGTTATTTGCAATGTTTTTAAGACGCATCTTCAATCCTGATTCTAAACTGCCACAGGATGTTTAGTTTACAATCCTGCTTGTGCTGTCAATGACATAATTCAACTAATCCTTCATCGGAATACATTGATTTAACCCTTTTCCCTGGTCTAAATCAGATAGTGATTTAAATGATCCTGGACTGTGGGTGTCAAAGAGCCCAAAGGCCCCTTCTAGCCGATAAGAGATTTAGAAAACATGGTCATCTGAACAGGCGATTTACTGTAGCTCATTGGAGCTCATCTGTTTCCTGTGGACCCAGTCGGGATTAGTTTTGAAAGATCCCAGCTTCTCCTCATTTCTAACAGCTTTCTACATGCACTGTAGGTATTTTCTCATGTTCTGTTCGGCGAACCTAAATTGAAATGACTGCTTCTTCTTGTGTGAACCTTTTTGCTTCTTTTACAGTTCTGAGAATTCCAATTCTCTGCTTACAGTAGTTACTGTATCTCTGACAATGAAATGATGAGTAAAATAACAATTTAGGAGATTTGATTGTGGTTCTTCTTAGAAAGGCAATGTATAATATTTTCACAGCAGTAGATTGGGAACTCTCAGCTGGTAGAGGGCTTTAAAATATCTGTAATTTCAAAAGACTAGGATTTCTTTTTTTTTAATAAAGAGCTCCACTGTGACTTATTATTACAGACTACATCCTACACCTGTATTTCAGTTCATTGTAAATTTTTACATTATGAACTATGTCAGAAGTGTATGGGTTTAGCCTAAAGGGATCAGTTTAATCTAAAGGGATCTTTGACAGCACATGCTCGTGGCCCTAATACTGAACCCCAAAGTCTCTTAAAAGGGATGGTAAATTAGCTTTTGATATGCAAATACAGTGCTCATTTCAAGAGTTTCAGTTTAATTACTAACAGGTGAACCTCATTCAGGCACTGAGGTCTTCATAAATTCTTTGATTTTACTGCACATATGTTTTTGTTTTCCTAATTGTTGAAAACACAAATGAAAAAGAAAAGTTTATTTTTATTAGAATATTCTTGCAAGTGAGTGTACAATAATTGCTTCAGCAATAGAGGAATTCCTGTATTTCTTCGTGGTTTCTTAGAAGCATTTGGACATTGTTAGCTAGGCACTGTTTACCAGCTTTTCATTTTGGAGGATATAAGAACTGTTTTAAGAAGCCACATTTAAAAACCAAAAATGTATGTAATTATGCAGCAGCATGAAATAATGGTTATTGCTCTGGACCAAGGGCTGATGGTTCAAATTCTATATGGGGTTCTGCTGTTCTACCCTTGAGCAAGTACAGTTAAGATTGCTCCAGTTACAGAGCCCTGCTGTACAAATGTGTCACTGGATTATGATAATAAATGTGACTGTGTTCTCAATTGGTTGATTATTGCCTGGTAAACTCAAGGCAGAAGGAAATAACATACAAATGACAAAAGTCAAACAAAAATAAAACTAGCTTTGTAGCAATGGAATGGAGTAATCAATATACTTTAACAATATACAAATCAATATACTATAACAGAGATGGAAACCGGTGACAAATTAAACATCATAGATAAGACCTTATTGTAAGGGCTGCAAAACACAGTGTATTAATGCATAACAAACAAAATAATCACAATTACAGTCTTTATTAATAAAACATGTATATACTGTATGAATAATATTAGACATTCACTGATAACCATGCATTTAATCATTAGTAGGGAACAGATCCTACTAGGTTATTCACAGACGTAGAAGATGTAAATTGTCTATAAAAGGAATTTGCAGCACATAAAATAAAGTGTTGCCCATTTTAGTTTGACACCTTCTAAATATGGAACAAGTTACTTTCATTCATAGGCACATTAGTAAAGAGCTTCCATATGAGAATAATCTGACTGTTGTTAATAAATGTGCAACTGCTCATTAGTAGAAACTAGTGCTAGCTCCTACCAAGTTATTGACACTCTATTAATTCTCTGTTTACCTTTTATAAATTAGAAATGATTTCTAAATGGCAACTTCAACCCATAACCTTGAGTATTATGAAATTGTGAAAACTGAGACCTTTTAAAAATGGCGATGAAGGGAGAATATACTCATTGTAAGAGCTGCCTTGGTCTTCTTAGTGTTCTAGAGTTTGCTAGGAGGAAATATGTACACTATAAGTGAAACACTTAACTGTAGAAATGGTATTTGCTTTATAAATGTGTGCATAATCATGCACACACTATACATTTTATTTAAATATGTAGTAGGAGAGTTCAAAATCATATTTTAAGATTGCCTGCTTCTTGGAGGGATTATTTCATTAAAAGAATTACTGCTGTAGTGGCAGTGTTTCTTTTTAGTTACTGTACTACTCTCTTCAGCAGCAAGGCTCACAATGCTCTTCCACAGTGCATGTTTTCAGGCTTGTAACATTGAGATACACATAATAATAATAATCAAAACCTACAATTTTGTCAGAACTGTTAAGTATTTGCCTCACCACATGCACACACCTTTTGACTATCATGCAAATCTCAAAGTTTGAGGCTTTAACATATCAGATTTTAGTTCCCATGACTGAACATCTTTGGAACATCCAAATCAACCAATAGATCATGGTTAAATTTCGATTTAAGACTTTTTTAAAGATTTAATTGTTTTGCATTCATCAAAATAGCGATGTCTGAAGACCTTCTTTATACTGCAAGCTTATAGTATAAGTATTAAGAGTATAGACTCTCGGGGTAGCCAGTGTGCCTCTTATTTCCACATATGAAATTCTGTTCTTCAATGGCAGAATATAATATGAAAAGTAACATGAAGTCAACAGCCTTTCTCTCGCAGCCAATTTTAAATCACAGAATTAGAGCCAGTCCTTGTTTGGTTCAGGCAACTGTGTGATCATTGTGTGATGTACCCCATCATACTAAACCTGGAAAGACACCAGTGGAATCTTAAAAGGTCTGGGCTTTTATTTTTTTGCTTTGCTTCTTTTAGATCCCACAATCTATTTTAATCCTTGCCAGTCTCATTTTGCAAGCACCGCGTATCTACACAGGCCCCTGCATCTTCAAGCTGGCTTTCACACCTTCACAGTGCCTGGGGCCTGCCTTTCCTTTCCTTTAGCCTACAGATAGGG
The DNA here is from genome assembly GCF_055471065.1 of Atractosteus spatula. Lineage (NCBI taxonomy): Eukaryota > Metazoa > Chordata > Actinopteri > Semionotiformes > Lepisosteidae > Atractosteus > Atractosteus spatula. Next base: position 56,500,825 of record NC_142712.1, read on the forward strand.
CCTTTCAAATCAGACCTCCCCCTTCCATTTCCCCACCACTGCCCCCCCCCCCCCCCCCCCCCAGATGTTTTGATTAGCAGTTGCTCGTATGCTGGTCAGATCCTGGGATTAATGATGGATAATTTGCCTTAGGTTGGCACAGCACACCGCCGCGCTGCCAGCCCTTGGATGCCATATGGGCAAAAGCAGCTGTTTTCATTACTCTCCCATGCCCAGATGTGTCAAACAGGATGCCGGCTTCAATCCGCAGACTTGCTGGCACTCAGCGGGGGGTGCTTTCTACTAGCTTGGCAGCTAATTACTTTAATGTAGTCGAGGATGGAGGCCCGGCGTGTTTTTAAAGGGCTTTTACAAACAGCTGAAAGCCAGCTGTCACCTCACTGCACAATGAGGGAAGACTGATAGGGCTGCGCCTAAGCCGCCGACTGGCACAGCCCACTGCCTCACCAGCCTGCCTGCCTCCGCGCAGTCCGCAGGCAGCCGCACCACCGCACCGCTGACATTACAGGGAAGGTCAACAGAGGATACTCACCGCTAACGTTACGGACAGATGTGCCGCTGGTGGTTTCACTTAGTGCTCCTGATCTGCTACACTGCTGCCTTCTCCAATAAGTCCGACACCGTTCCACACATCATTCAAAGTGCTCTACCAAAGGACAAGCCCCTCACATGAGCATATTCTATAGGCTAACACTCTCTATTGCAAAGTACCACAAAGAAATCGGTTCCAGAGCCAGAAACCTGTGCTGTTCATCCTCCAGTTACCCCTGATGATGACGGAGCTCAGCTGGCACAAAGGCGGAAAATGCAAGAGTACTGCCAGAAACACTTGTTTACAGTATAAACACCTCGACTGTTCGTTGTTCTATGACAGTGGGTTTAACATATGGGTTTCCACATTTTAATTTATGGTTTATGTGTTTTGCAGTGACTTTCAATAAGGCTAATAGTACAACAAAACATTAAAGTAAAAAATAAAACAAAATGCATTGCATTGCATTTTAAAATTAATTTTTCATAATATGAACCATGTATAAAATGCACTCTATTAAAAGTGGTTCTTTATTGTATGTTGCCATCTAGGTTTGCCACTTCAATTAAAAAATAAAGGTTTAAGGATTAGTATTTAACAATTAAATCAAATATTTAAGGAGGCATCTTTTTTTCTTGGCTTGTAAGGCACTCGTCTCTGCTCAGCCCTGCTCTGCTGCCCACAGGTGTGAGCTGTTCCAGAGAGGACTGACAACCCATCCAGCCAGATTCCCGCACGTCAGATAACCAACTCATGATTGATACCGCTCAGCCGGAACTTCCTCTGACACTCTGTCATTAATGCATCAAACCCTTTAAGTAATACAAATAATGGCCTGAAGGACGTATTAGTACAAGTAATCAATACTAACATTACAGCAGAATCAGGCATCAATAAGTCTTCATTACATGGAGCTGCGGCACCTATATTATCACTTGCACGAGACTCAGTGGCAGAGTTGTAGACCAGCTCCCCAGGAAGGTCAAATACCCATGTCACTGATTGCACAGTTTCCATCAATAACCCCTCGATTTTTCGACAGACGTGGAATTGGTTTCTTATTCACTGCAGGAGGATTGACTGTCCATCAGGCTGTGTGAACAGCATGTTCTGGAACTGACCACTTCAACTCTCTTCAGGAGTATCGGACCACCAGCGCACTAAGCCCAAACCCTACTGCAGGTCTAATGCTATAACCCAATAGACATTACAGAGTAGTAAGTAGTGGGTATTCAGATACCCCCAGGCATTCAAATTCTAATAGTACAGAAGTGCACACGCTAGCAAGCTTGTGTCAGTATGGGTACGGGGTATGAGTCATCGTGCTGGCCATGTTGTGTTGTTGTACCAGTTTTGACCGATTTTCCTCAGATATTTTTTTTTCAGTTCCTCGGGGAAAGCATGATGGGCGTGATTAACAACGGATTTTTATAGCAGAGCAGAGCAAAAACAAAACTACAAAGAAAAAGTTTTAGACACTTAAAGAAGGAATTCTAATCAATAAAATAAACAAGCTTGATATTTTTTCCCCGTTTCCCGCCTGCAGTGAAACAGAGTCCTGCTTTGTTATCGATCATCGCCCTCATTGCACTGTTCTGCAGGGGAGGGAGACTAATATTATAATTGCGATCAAATCAGCCGAACTCCAGACCTTCGGAGGTTTGCCTGTGTGCGGGAAGCGGGCGTGCAGCACATGGCTTTCAGATGTTCGGAATGTTTACGACAAACAGGGAACAGACTAATCCTTAAACAATTAGTATTGTAAACATGTGCGTCATTTTCGGGCTCCGTCCCGAAGTAGAATATCCGACAGTGTGCTGCCGGCCCGTCCCGTCCTTCTTACTCAAGAGATGATCCTACTTTTGTAAACCTCTTGTCAGACTCACAGCTCGAATGGCTTATCCCACCGGAACCCATTATTATCCTTTACATATGCAAGAACTTGCTGTATTGTACATCGTACTCACGGAGGGATTTGACGCACTTTCTGTTGAGTACCCACACATTTGTAGAGGCTGCTTTTTAAGCCGCTGTTCTGCGCCTCTCATTTTGAAGCAACAACAAAAAACACACACACCGCAGATTCTCGGGAAACTAAATTCATTTGGATTGAAAGGTTGTTTTTTTCAAGTCTCTGGGAAAAGAAAAAAGCAAAAGCAGATAGAACAAAAAAAGTTTCAATAAACAATAGCAGGAGAAATCTTGTCAGTATGAGACTTCATTAAACGTATTCTCCGCCAAATATGATTAAAGTGGCTGGGTTTTCAATGCTGGACGGAAAACGCCAAAACAGCTCTAATTATCACCGCTGTCTTGAATGGTTCCTTCACTAGTCGTCACAAGGCAAAGTTTGTAGATTCTGAGCCATATTAATTGAGTAAAAATAGTTCTTCTCTATTGAAAGCCATTAAAGTTATATTTATTCGGATACATCTATAGATAGGGCTTGAAGTCAGTTTAACTTGGCTGATAACTGAAGTTAGAATGTGTTTGTCCCAGTTAGAAAGTGCAAACCCATTTGACAAAATTTGGTCGTTCATTTTAAATGCTGTTTCCAAGATATAGAACTTCTCTATGCCATCTTTAGACAAATTTAAATACCTACTATTTAAATTTCTCAAAGCAGCCCATTTAAATAATAACTCCCCTCTTCTCCCCACATAAAAGTACAGTTTAAAAAAGTCATTATTATATATTAAAAGAAATATATATAACTTTTAAAATAAGATACTTAAGGTGATAAATTGGTCAATAAGACAAGGATCTACAAACATTTTGTAAACAGGAGGGATGTCCAGTGTGCTCTGGAACCTTCTGTATGATTGTCTGTTGTGTCTAGTTCCTTATGTTATTCTGTTCTTGCAGAATTCATATTAAAATGCCAAAAACTGAAAAATTGTGTCAGAAGAAATGGAAGTGATGGATATTTTATACAGTTGTTACATTAAAAAAAACAGTTAATTTCACAAACAGTGAAAGAAAACAATTTTAAGAAGAATTACATTTTTTTCTCAGTGGAATCTCTGAAAGTAATAATCACCTTTTTGGGGTAAAGGATGCACTTTCTGCGAGTTCACTGTGGGGGAAGAAGATAGGGTGGGAGACACAAAAATGTGATGCAGATTTAAAAATCATTAATGATAATAACCATAAACCAACACTACAAAGACAGCTTCTGTTTTTACGGCACATCTTCCAACCTCTGACTACTATGAATCACTAGGTGGCTGAAAATCAGCAAAAAATACATCATCAGTCTTCAGAAACAGCTCCGTGTAGCCTTGTCATGTTTTGTAAGGATTCATGTCAATGTAAAATGAAGACAGATTTTAAAATACATTGTGGTGAACATGTGGAAAAGGCCTGTTTGTGTAGCAGGGGAAAGGCTTTCTAAGCAAAACAGTTTTGTGGGATTTTTGTAAAAAAACAGTCACGCAGAATTTGAAGACCAATCTGCAGATATCCCAGAGTTCAGGAATCCCGTGGGGAAGATCCTGCAGGACTAATTTTACAGGAAAACAAAATCAGGCAGGATTTTGGTTTGCAGAAATGAGACAGGAAGTTGCGAGCGTGGGAGTTTTCACCCTCAGAAATAAATATTACAGACAAAAAGAAGATAATAACAATAAACTATGAAAAGGAAAGAACAGAGGGTAAACTCAGTTTTTTAAAGCATACACATACATGGATATACTGTACGGTATATTCCATCTGTTCTTCTTCAGGATATTGCTAAATTGCAGTATGATCTTTTTTTAACACATCTTCTGTTTCATAGGAAATGTGTACATTGCTTCTGGAAGACTGAGACAGCTATTTGCTGGAGAAAGTGGCTTAACAATGCTTTGATTTTCACTTGAAAATTATATCTCAGAGGCTTGAAAGGAGAAGAAGCGAAAACACATGTGCATGTCCAAAACCAGCTTTGTTCCCCCAAAATGGCAAGATTGGATTTTCTTTATTAAATTACCCCTCTTGTTTCATGCACTCAAGGGGGGCTCTGGGCTAATGCAGTGAAAATCTCATCTGACTTGTTATATACTGAGACTGGCATTATACCGGCGCTGTGAGAAGAATGAACGGTTTTGTTCCTGCAGTGCCCCTTCTGTGAGAAAGGGTCCATTTTGGATTTTCATTTTTTTCATTATTTTTACTCCTCGTTCCTCTTTTTTTCCCCCTCAGCTTCTCTCTGTTGTGCCAGCATTATCCGTGAGTCTCTCACTAAGAGAGCACTTTGATGTTGCCCCACAGTGCTGCCACCCCCCCTCCCCACCTCACACACACACTCCCCCCTCCTGGACGCTGATTGGCAGGGTGCAGGCAGAGCTGTGAGGGCAGTGTGGGAGTGGACGAGGATGAAAGCGAGCAGGGCAAACAGAGGGCACTTCCAAACAGAGCCCTGCCTGTCTGCGCGCTGCTTTCATTTTGAACTGGCTGTTCTGATCAGGGCGCTTGGGAGTGGAAGAGGTGAACTACTGTGTCAGCGTCTATGAGTCTATTGTTATGTCTCTTTTCTAAAAGAAATTATTTATATTTTACTTCATAATAAGACAAAGAGAATCCTAGCCTTTTCCTCCTGTGGTGTGCACCCAGAATCCCCATTAAATCAATTGCAGAAGATGAACAAATCACCAAAACAAATGTACTTTTCTACAAAAAACTTCAGTATCTATAGTATAAAGGATTAGCAGGACCACTTTGAAAAGCATTCTTATTTTGTCCTTAAATGAAAACTTTTTCCCCATGTCCAGATAAAACCTGGCTTATTATCCCACATTTTTTGCTAAAAATCTTTCAGTGGTCTTTCTCCACACCTCTGGTGTATGTTTTGAGATTTTCATCTACCCTCTCTCACACTTGTTTTTCAGAAAATGCAGAGCCCCAAAGCAATATAGCTTCAGAAATCATCTTAAAAGTGACTAAACTGATCTTAAGTGAGTGCCATTACTGGCAAGCTATTATTAAATGTTTGAAGCCAAAGGTATCTAAAAGTGCACCATTCAGATTGCCTTTCCTAGCTGTTAAGGTTCAGCTGAACCAGATGTTGCATGCAAATTGTTTTTCTTCCTATTGCACTTATACTGTTCATACTAAAAAACAAAGGAGCAAATGGAATCAGCCAATGGTCTGAAATATTACATACTGCATATCACTGCTACCTTTGGTATTGCCTTTGTCAGCATTACTAATTGCTTCTTCATAAAGAGTCTTGTCCCTTTCTTAAACTAGAAAAACAAGCATTAAAGAAGACCCATCAGAAAAACCATATTACCATACCATAACATAGAAAGTATGGAAAGGTTTCTACAAATTGCTGTTGAAGCATTAAGTACAAAATAAAGTGTTGATAAATAGCAATGATTGTAAACAATTAAAATTTAAATAATTTTTGTTGTTGCTGTTTTCAAAATGATGGCCATGAACTTTAATGTTGATCACAAGTGTTCTTAGTTAATATAATTTAACAAAACCTGTACTGTTGTTTCTGCTTTGATATTAACCATAAAAGTAAATAATATTGTAGTACTGTACTTCAGGTAGGTATCTGTGTCAGCACCTATTCATTGTGTTGTTTACAGTGTATTCCGAAACATTGTGGTTTTTTTTTCCCTTTTCAGCATGGAATAAACCTCTACTTGTTCCTTTGCAATATTGTAATACTATATTTTTCAGTATTAACAGGTTCATTAATTAAGTACAGAAAATTGAACAAAACAGAAACTGTAAAACAAGTTATTTTAGAACTTTACGCTACTATAAAATGTGGATTTTGCAGAAATAGTGGCTTTAATGTGGTACAGTACTCGTGATGAAGATAAACTGCAGTGCACAAGAAAACATTCAAAGAATGAGACTGCCATCATATTCCAAATGTCTTAGCATAATAAGTCAATATCTGTTTAATAAGAGGCCGCCCACTTTGTCCATAATCTTACAATATTCAGCTCTTGAGTTGTTCTTCAGCACCTTCAGCTCCGTGGGAATTTGATTAACCATAAAGTGGCTCATTATGTCACCCCTATTAAGGGCATTTAGTACAGCCAGAAGGTCGTGGTAAAAATTTCTTTTTCTCTTTTATTGAGATGTCTCTGCAATAACAGCTCTGTTATAATCCAGACATATCGCAAGGGAGGCCTGATGACAACAATGGACTTTTGTTGACTGTCATAGTTTGGACTTATTCAGCTTTCTGAACAGAAAGTGTTGCTGAAACAGACGAAGAACTATATAGTAACACATTATTTTCAGAAGGCCTTTTTCTAAATAGACGTCGGCTTCGGCTTATTGTGGGATATTGAACATCTGTGAATGTTTTACTTTAATGTCAGAATTTGGAGCAAGTGAAACAATTAGTGAGAGATCGTTGGAACTGAGCTGTCAGAGAGGTGTTAAACAGAAGACCGGATGATAATCAAATAACTGCTTGGATAATTGCACAACAGCAAAGTTCATTAAAGAGCTTCTGCATGATGATAGAAAAAGCCCAGTGGTGAGAACTGAAAAGTAATTTTTATTTTCATTTATTTAAGCAAGCAGCTCTGCTGATATTAAAATGTCTTTACATCAAAGGGCAGGCCATGTGTGTATCAAACCATTACAAAATCATACAGCACAGTTTAGACAGCACACTGTCCAGCAGGCCAAAGCATCTGCAGTTAAGTGTTTTCTAATCAGACCTTCTGCCCTGAGTACACAAATTGTTTAGACTGGTATAAACTACAAAAATGTACAGTGAAATGGATGAAAGATAAACACACACTATCATCCTGAATGGTGCATGATTAAAGACATGAAAATAAATATATTGTGCATATCAAATGCCAGGATAATAGCTGGAGAGCATTGTTGTGCAATGATTTGGAGGTTAGAGGTTTTGTCTGTTTTTAACACCATAACAGACCGCTACTCCAATGTTCAGATAAATGTTCACTCACAAATGACCACATCGTTCCTTTGTGACTTTGTAGCAATGATGTTTTGAACTTGTAATTTATATTGAAGAAAATCTTTTTTATGCCTAACTGGCTTTAAAAACTCATCAAGTTGGTTATACAGAGTCAAGTTTTGAAAAGGAGTCTTTAGGTTTTATTGGCAAATATTCAGTCATGTTTTGCAAAATTCCAGACCTCTAATTACTTTTTTTTTCATGGAACACGGAAACAGTTGTCATATTTTAAAGTCAGCATTAACCACAAATTAAACCCTTTGTGCTATGTTAGAGTATTCCTTCGCTAATTAGCACAGGATTTCAAGGGAAAAATAAGACCTGGTTTTGGGGGAGGGAGGTGGGGTGATACTAAGAGAATTGCATTTGTACCTTCAGATCTTTTAACTAAGATAGAACAAGAAAATTGACTGCTAGTGGAAAATAAATCTCTACCTTGTAATACAACCATGAAAACAAAACGTGAGGCCTAATGCTTTTACTCAGGCTTTTGCTATGACAGTGACCCTTGTGGTTCCCATTGATATAAGTGAAGGCTTTCAGGCAAATATTACCTTTTATTTTTTTAATGACATATTTCCTCTCAAACAGGGTCATGCCCTGGTTCCCTCAGGCCAACCAGATGTATCCAGTCCTCCTAAACACTTTATAATGAAGATCCCCTGGCTTTTAAAGCTGTTTCTTCAACAGAAATTTGTGCTGACCCTGTGTAAATGCCAGTTGTTACAAAAGTGACCTGCTTGTAAATGAGGGTCACAGTTCAGGTGCTGGGGGTCAACAGAGGTGAGTCGGAGAGTGAGGAAGGCCAGCTCTTTGCCTGTTCCGTTTGACCTCTTCTGCTCAGCGTGCGTTCGATTCTATTACTACTGATATGGATGGCGCTCAGAGGCATGGGGGGGTCAACGCTGTAAGCACTGGGATGTGAAAGGTGACAGGTAGCAAGATCTATAATTGCCAATAAACCCTTCCCTGAAAGCACATCTCTTAAATATCTCAAACTTGCAAATTTGTTTAAGACTATGTCAATATGTTGGGGGGTATCCCCACCCGCCCCACTTCCCAAAAAGAAAGAGGGAAAAAAAGGGCATTTATGTGTTTAACTTGTATCTGCAATTGAATGTACTCTTAAAATACTTTCATGTCTTGTAGGGTTTTATGACCAAAAGTCAATATTATGTTTTTCTTTTGAGTGCACTAATGTCCAAGTGCATCGTACACTTGAAGCTAGAGCCTCAAAACATCATGGCAATTTCTGAGGGTTTAGCACTGCCCCCTGATGAAATAACATACTGAAGTCTCTTCAAGACGCTGGCAACATTAGGCCTTGAATAAAAGGAGAACTGTAGCGCTATTTTCATATTTCAGGGTTAGAAATAATTATCACTGAGTGCATTTCAAATCACAATAAAAGTAAAATGTACACATTAACATGTAAGACCTCCAATTTACATCACAAAATAGACTAAATCTCCAGGAATGCGCAGCACCATTTTCTACCATTCAGAATGAGGCAACAAAACTTCCCGTGAGGTGAAGCGGCCCTATTACACTGTAAAGAAGCAGGCTTGTAAATACATCTCTTTTAATCCAATACAAATATTGGTCTCGACTTCAAGACGGTTTTGCTGACAAATACTACTTGCTTGTTAATCATGTTGGAATATTTCTGCAGTGTAATGTCTGCTGCACAGCCTGTACGTATTCACTTGAACATCACATTACATTAGTCATTAGACTAGTGAGCAGGAAGGGCCGTATCATGTTGCAATTCGCGCAAACTCTTACTCTTGCTTTTGCTTGTGACAAGACCAGCGGTTTACGACAACATGGCGAATTACAGTATTTTCACAAAGTTCATGATTTTGTGCTTAATTCAGAATTTGTAAAATCAAGATTTAATAACACATCTGAGAAACTTTTTAGCAGGAGGCTCACCCATTGTGTATGACCCTACCCAAGGGTCCTTGTTCCCTCCCTTCAGTTAGCACATAGAACAGCTAGAAATTGGGTATTTCAGAAGTTACACAGTCCTACACCTGTGCATAGTCTACTTAACTTTAAGGTCTTGTGGACATGCTTTTAAGGACATTTACAAATCAGTCCTAACAGGTGTGTTACTTCATTAGAGCAGAAATCTATGTGACACTTTTAATTCTAATCTAATTCTGACACTTGATCGTATCTTTCATAAATATGTAAATGCACCTTTCAGCAATATTCTTCAAACTGGACAAGCCAGATTGCAACGGAAATTGATGTCCAGCACTGTGAATGTCCAGCAGTAGGAGACTGATGCTACTGAAACAAAGAAAACAAGAATAAAAATCCAAATGCTAAGAGTCAGAGCTGGGCTCTACACCCTTTCAGGACAATTTACCTTTCTTGTTATAAATGTGTAACTGTGAAAAAACACAGAAAGGCATTGAATTGTTAATTTGAAATACTAACAAAACACAACAATGAAACTGTCAAACAAATTCTGAAATTCACTGTGTAATTCAAATGTGTATTGTGCAAGTATTCTATAGACTCTGTAAAATCAGGTATTTATTAGAGATAAATGTGTTAGCTAGATACAGTGTAGATTCTCATCATTGTTTCATCTAGGAGTTTGCAATATTACCATGTCATAAAGTATATTATCCTTTTAGTTTATTGCACATATACAAGGAACGTCTGGTGTCTAAAATCTTTTGATTTTCTTTTCTCCAGGAAACAGACAGGCAGACAAAAGAAGTAAATGAAAGCATGGCTGAAGAAAACTTAAATATGTTTTTGTGCAGTTTAAAAGCAGAATATTAGAACACAACAAGGCACTATTGCAGCCAACTCCCAGAGGTTGTGACTGGTGTGCTATATTCTATATTAGCCAAACCACAGTGGTCTGAACTGAGAGTGCTGAAATGGGAATGAAATACAGAAAGCATCATGCATGCCATGTGGAAAACTTTATCAAGGCCGGCTGTTCGCTGGATTCTACAGCAGCACTTGTACCCTAAAGACAAATACTGTATGCCTATGGGTACCCATAAGACATGGGCTCCTCCCATCATTTAAAGGAGTTCCCCACTGGGAAACAAATGTTGTCAAATGACATGTTTCAGGCAGCGTGGTCAGACAGTTATGACAAAAGAACCACGTGATCTAGCCCTTGATTCCACAAATATCCATGAATTCATCAGGATTACCTCCATTTGTCTCTATCCTTCCAGCTGTAAAATTGTCTGGAAGCAAGGTCGTACGTGTAGGGATGCTTGACTTCTTTCTTAAGTGACCGCACTTCTCTCACTTTGGCAATTGGACGTTGAGTGGCTTAAAGAGGATAATTGGGTTTTGTTTTCTATTTTAACCACAGTGTAGATTACATGCCCACACTCTTCATAATGGGATGCAACTTTAATGTAGCTTGTCAAAGGAAGGAATCCAAGAACAAAACTGTGAAAATGCCCATTGAGCCATTAACACACCAATCTTGAAAGCGAATTTCTCACACTGAAGAGCTGAATTGTCCATCACCCTGAACTCCCATAAAGACAATAAAAGCATAAGCTATTAACAGGAGCTGAATCTATGTTGAATTTCCAAACCAATTGAAATTAACAGATTAACATCCAAAAGAATCCATTCTTATAGGTTTTCCCCCTTTCTGTTACTGTAGTTGAATAATTAATGTCTTAAGTGTTCACTTCTATAAAAGACTTCAGAAGTGACAGACTGTCATAACAAAAGCTAAAGCACCTGTATGTTTTTGTTTAAAAAATGTATCACATTTGAATAAGAATGCTATTATATTATTGTATTCAGTTGTATTTTTCTTTTTCAACCTCTAAATTGCCCTGTGGATAAATATGTTAGCTAAAAAAAAATAAAAAATAGATAAAGGCCTAGATAAATTGAAACTTTGCTTTGTTCACTGACCGTGAGTACATGTTCAGTATCTGATGACGAACTTCCAGTGCATTAAAAAAAATCCACTTGAATTGCTGAGTTTGTAAGATGAGATTTGTAGGTGGGTAGAAGTTTTCATTTAGCCTATTTTTCATATTTAAAATTCTGGATACTCTTGTCAGAAATGAATACTTACAGTCTATATTAAATAATAATAATAATAATAATAATAATAATAATAATAATAATATATTATTTTGTTTGGAACTGACATTACATATGGAAATTCAAGACCTGACACTGGTAAAATCAATATTCTGATTAACACTGATAAACAACAGGACTGATCAACAGGGAGTTTACTGTGAAGGTCATGGGTTAGTATCAATTGTGGCCAATATTAGAAGCAATAAACAGCTGATGCTGTCTTGTGGGATTGTGTTCCTTTCCTCTTGTCAAGCCTTGTCAAGCAGGTGCTTGTTCTCTGGTCTCTGAGCTCTAGATTTCACGTTATTGTAGTTTGGCCAGAAATGGAGTTCAGGTCTTGTGAGTGAGACATCCACAATATAACTGTCACAATCTCATTTCACAAAATAGCCATTGTCAGAAAAGCAGCAAGAGGACGTTCGCTGTGTTGTGGGAATGTTGTCCCATCAGCATGAACCACTGGACATTCCTGCCCAGACCATCGCACATTGACCATTTACCTCCCCTGAGTGACTCATGGTCTCCAGATCAGGGGCGATCATGGACAGGCTGTGTGGGAGCGGCTGTGAGCTAACACCCCAGTCACCCCACATGGTGAGAGACATCATGCTGGACACACACACACTCTCCTGGTTCCTTTCTGGGTTTCTCTTTCTCGACTTTTTTACCAGGCTCAACTTTCAACAGGTTAAATCACCTCAACACCTGTTGAAAGTCAGGCCTGGAAAGCTGAAAGGCCAAGCACCTCTTGCACTAATGATGTGATGTGGTACCTTTCCAACAGTCACCCGAGGGCATCATGGTCGGTCTTCAATGACCAATTAATCAAAATGACACCAGGAAGATTGTGGTAAAATCACAAAATATTGAATTTCTGTGTACATTGTTTTTCCACAAAACGTACATGCATAAATAGTGTTTTGATGCTCAGTATATACATGTTAAATATTTCGAGCCGCTTTCATTTTTCAGTTTTTTTTTTTTGCAGGAGTCGTGTTTGCAACCCATCACATTCTGGACAGCTATTTGGAACGAGTTATCATTATGAAATTATGTCTTGATTCAAGAAAATTCACTTTGAGCATCATCAGCGCAGCTGCTGCCTTGGCTCTTAACAGGCTCTAAGGCTCTCTCTGCTCAGGCCAGCATTATCCAGGTGAGAGTGGGAGAGTGGAGAAGGCATTAAGAGAGTGTTCAGGCTTGAGCGGAGCGCAGTCTGTCTGTAGTGACAACACTCAAAATGTAGTTCTTAAATCAGGCAGTTTGCATATTTACAAAGCTAATTTAAACTGGGCAGCAGACCTTTTCAAAAGCATCATAGTGTTTATGGAAACAAATGGGCAAAACTGAAACATAATTAACGCTGCTTTTTCTATTTGGCTATTTGGTGATTGAAAGACCTGTAAAAGGTTTTTAGGCAGACTAACTAAACAAACATTTCTTTCGATTGGCAAAGGCTTTTCAAATGAAGCCAAATTTAATAATAACAAGTTTTCACCCTCCCACACCACTTACAATTTAAAGCTCAATAAATATGGATTTTTCTTAGACATATTTTATTTTTCTTAAGTGGACAAAATGAAAATGTTTATTTTCCCGAAACCGTGGGGATTTGCCGGTGTCTCGATGAAGTGGACAAAAATGAAAAAAAAATCAATTCTTCGTCCCAGATGATTCAGTGGCAGGGTAGCAATTATAATATGAAAGCTTCTGCTTTCTGTTCGCGCTTCAAGGGAAGCCAAAAAGATGGTAAATTTAGCATGTAGGTAAGAAGCCTTTCAAATGTCCTGATATATTTCGGTGGAGTTAAAATATGAGCACATTAAAACATGCATTTAATTACGGCTTATACAGAGGAATTAGGTTCCAGCAAAGGAGTTCAATCAGCAGATCAGAAGTAGGCCGCGCACACCATTAGCCTGCACATGAAACTGGCTAACAGCTAGGCCAGGGACCACAGGCCAGGGTGCTCTGAGCCTCGTGAAAGGGGGATCCGCAAGAGCCGACGAGCCCCACGGTCAGGCCCCAGCCAGCCTGTTTACATGAACCCTGAGCCTGTCCTTTCATCACAGCTCATCTGACTCCCCAGCTCTAGGAAACAGAAGGAGGATTGCAACTTTGGCCCTATTGTTTAATAGCTCCGAGATACGGAGGACACAGAAATTATTCTGAAGAGCAGGAGACACGCGGTGGCGAAATGACCTTTAACTGCACTTCCTTAGCTGAATCTCATCCAATTAGAGCACTGTATATTTTCCTTAATAGCTGCTGATGAGGCAGGGCGTATGAGCGAGCACGCACGTCTGGTGTTGCTATGCAGCGAGATGGCTGCTTAGCACCAGCTGAGCGCTGGGGAATAAGTGAGCAGAGAGCTTTAATTTGATAGGGTTAGAATCCTGCAGGCTCGGGGGTCAGGGGTCGCCAGGAGCTCGTCTCACACTGAATATGAAGAAATCAGAAGTAAATTGCTTACATCTGCTGCTGGCGGCGCGGAGACCTGTGATTGGCTGGCGGCAGAGCTTGGTATCTCGCTTGGGCAGTGGAAGGGGCCTTGGTGCAGAGAAAGCTTGTAATTGGAGTAATTCTGCATTAATAGATGTTAAAAAATCTCAGAGCAGCTGGTTTGAAAGTGGAGGCTTTATCAAATGCTTGTGGATCAAGAAGGCAGTGTGGGGGGGCTGGTTGTTTTTTAAAACGTCTCTGTCATTACCACTGGTACCAGCTCCTGCGAGTCGTTTTTTCCCTTTTCGAAAAAAGCACGAAGATGGAGAGCGTAGCCCCCCTACATCAGGAATGAGAAAATAAACAAGATATACAGTACATCTCAGCCCCTAGTGTGAGTTATTACTCCCCAAACATTCAAAAACTCCAAACTAAAACAAAATGGCATGAATATTAAATCTCATGAAGAAGACTAGGCCCACGTTCGAGCACCCTGACACACACACTTCTGTCTACAATGGATATTGGAAAACATTGAAGATCAGAATTATATTATTAAGACTTGCAAGAAGAAGAATAATAATGTATTTTCTTTAACAGGACTTGCTCTGCTTTTGTTTTGTTCTTGGTGGTATAGAGCAAGAAGAGACAGCATTTTCATTTGAGGGAGAATGCTTAAGAGATTAATAGCAATCATCAAGCCCCGTAATTCCGTCTTTAAAACAAAAGACAGAAAATATCCTTTCCTTAATTTAGAGACATACTGTAGCCATATCCATTCATTTGTTGCTCTTAAAGGAAGCAGCTTCCTATGGAGAAGACAGTCAGCATGAGAAATATCTTGAGCCTGCAGGCAAAGAGGTAGTGACACTCCATTGTAAGGTATTTGTCACCAATTACTGTATGTGTTTATTAAGAAATAGTCAATCAGTCAATCAGTCACCTCCCAGGGCTTAACTATGGACAGAGAGCTGTCGATATCCAATCCAATATAATGGAAATTTAATAGAAATTATACGCTCATCTTAATCACGACTTGGAAATCTCTTAGGCCTGAGCACATTGAAACACACATAATCACCCATAACAGTGTTCGTTTCAGAGCTCTGTTCTGGTGCTTAGTGTCAGCAAGTGCATTGTTGACCATTGAGAGAGCACAGTGCTCTGAAGATTTCAGGACAAAGATACAGACATTCCCCTGGGTTCAAATCCAAAAGTCTCAGGATTCAAGTGACTGGTGGAATGATTTCTTACATTAATTGAAAAAAGGAAATGATCAAATAATATACATTTAAATACTGTTCAATCTTTTTTATCCTTTTATTGTACAATCAGGATTGATTTTCTTGAAATGTCTCAGTGCTGTGTTATGCTATGAGAGGGTGATAGGAAGATACTGTAATTTCTGGTGAAGAACACGTTAAAAAATCCACCAGCAAAACAACTAAATGTATTAATTATGATGAATAAAGAAAACCTGACCAAAAGGTAATTCTTTAAACTTGTCATGGTAAACTTGCAAGGCAGAGAAAATTACATCTGTAAATGTTTACACAGCACTTCAAAACACAAGCTTCAAATTAACAAGTACCAAACCTAATTTACTATACTATTATTGTAACGACTACCCTAGCCTTGCCACTATTATAGTAATGATTACTGTTCTAATTCCTCTTATTAAAAATGGAGCACCTGGCTCTTTCTCTGGTTTCGGTCTCTGCTTGGATTGAAAGGCTTTCAGCCTAGACATCCCAGCTAGGAACAGAGGTTATTCTCAAATCGAATTATTTCCTTAACGTACCAGGATTCTGTCTCCCAAACTCCGTGTTATGCTCTTTCCAAGGGGGAAATTCCCATTAACATGCATGCAGATGGTGTCATCATGCTTAGACAACCATTGTAGGTTTATTTTAAGAGTATAGGAGTTGTCCCCACTATCGGACAAAGTTGCATGGGACCTAGTGCTTTTGATCTCTTTGAGAGCATACAGTACATTCTTAAACATGAACTGTTAAACTGTTAACGGAATGTTCAATAAGACTATAGTTATAGGGATTTAGGTGAGGATATTTGAATAATTTAAATCTACCGTGGCACACATTATTGTCTGACAACCACTGCACAACTGTTATGTCTTCAGGTCCTGGGTACAGTATGTGTCAATACTCTGTTATGGTGCAACTAACAGAACACAATACTCCTTTCTAACAAAAACTGTATTAAACAGGCTGCATTGTGGAACAGTTATCGCTCTGGACTCCTGACCACGATCTAAAGCTCGAGTGCCAGGTGGGGACACTGCTGCAGTACCATCGAGGAAAGTACAGTACCTTACCCACACTGCTCCTGCAAACTGACACAGCTGTTTGCCAAGCTGATTTACTCTCAACATTGACTGGAAAAGAAAAAGGGAATTGTAAGCTGTGTGAGCAATTTTGGACATATACAATAGTGAATGATATATCAGTGGTAAAGGACTTGGTTGTTATTAGCGGGGTCTGAGCACACCCTTTCACTGGCACTTAAATCAGGAATTAATATTACCAGTAACTAAAAAAGATAAACCCCTCCTGCCACCATCCCTCATCTGTGTAATTCTGCACGATGATGGTAATTTGGGACAGAGAAAAACAAAAAAAATACACGCAAATTGGATGTCTCGCAATCTAATTTGATTCTGAAAGACGAAACTGAGACCCAGCCAGCTACTTAAAAATGATGGACACCAATATTATGTTCTCACTTTGTTGCTGCCGTTTTTAGTGGGTATCCTTTCCCAATCAAAACAACTGCCTCCGAAACGTTATTGCATTATGTTACCATTTTGAAACAAATGACCATGGACTGGCTCCTCGAAACCATGACACGCCATTCACAAACACATTACAATTATGGCCCTATTCTAGGGTTTCACCCAGTCTAAATGTCTGGGGCAGGTTCTTACAAACGTCTGATAAAGTATCAGTGTACTTCATTTCTGTCATTTTCACGCTGGCAACACGCTTAGTCTACATGCAATATTGAATATTATAGGAAATGTTAATCAATGTGAGAATGTAAGAAATGGAAGAAAGCTTTCAAAGCATACAAAGAATATTACACTTTTAATTTACCTTTGGATTTTCTTTTGAAATATGGCAAAATTCTGATATTCAATTGCTTATGTACTGTTGGCTCTATTGGTCCATTCTTAAAATAAGAAAAATCCCTAAAATAAGAGCATGTGACTGTTCCTTAGAGTTAGGTCACCGAGGGAACCAGACGGACACATTCCAAATCTTTCTTAGCAAAGAGTCAATTTTAGTTCACTTTTTCAACCTCCAGCTTCACTGGGATCTAGCAAACATTATGTTTCAGCAGGGCTTTGCAACCTGCAGTGCTTTAGAAACCTCCACTTTCTCAGACAATTTGGAGGAACCTTTCCTATGGAAAAAAAAACTTAAACTCCCCTCGTATGTCTTGCAGTGCTTCCACCTTAATCTGTTTCAATCTAGTTTAGCCTTCAACAGAAATATTAGTTTATCCAACACATTGAAAATAAATGTCTCATGATCTGTCACAATTATGCATGGTACAGCAGCTCCCTTAGTGAGAAGCAAAGGGGCTAAATGGTGACTGTCATCTTCATTGCTTTATTGTACCTGGTCAGTCAGTAAACAAGAACCTTACATTTACATCGGTGAGTCCCATGTATAGAGGACATTTACTGCAGAAATCTGACTGATGTACTTTTCTCTGGGGTACAACAGCAGCATCTCACACAGGATGTGAACACACAACCACCCCAGTCCAGAGTCTTAACCACCGCTCCATGCATCTGCCTTAACATAATTAGATAAATAAACATGGACAGGACAGCAGTTCACTTAGCAGGAAGCAAAGGGGCTGAACAGCGACAGTCACGGTGCTGATGACACCATGCTGAAGGAACATTCCCATCGCGGTCTTGCCTTGTACTGTACTCCCTAGGGGCCACCTGGACATGGGTGCTGTGGGATGCAAATTCAGCCCTACTGTCTGTCATTTCGCACGATGAACAATGTAAAACAATGTTGAATTCACAAACAGATCAAAAGGGATGCACATCCAAAATCATTTAAGATGCGAGGTTTATACGGATCAAGTTCCCAATGCAAAGGAAGACAATGATAGTTTCACTACTCTTGTTGCATCAAGTTTTGAAGCATGCAGGCAACGCACTTTCACTGTATGGGAATCCACGTGATGCACCTTGGACCCACACAGTCCATAATGATTACTTTGACGAGCACTGGCAGCAACAGCTGGCAAGTGACCCAAGTGCACCAACTGAGGACACTGACCTTGAAAAGGGAATGAGTGAGGTCACTGTCTTGGCCAAAATTCCCAAAGGAGCTGGGCTGCATGAGGTCTAACAGTGACCCTCTTTCATCTTGACAGGTGGGTGAGACCACTGGGACTGGCTTTCAGCTATGAAAAAAGAACTGGGTAAATCACTTGCATACGGCAAAGAAATAATACTATACTCAATTCTTTAAATATAAAACAGGATTTCACTTCAGCCAAAGTTATTAAACGATTTTCCTAATTATTAGAATCTAGATTTTAAAAGAGAAATGTTAGAATACAGTAGGACCAATTTAATAGTAGAAGAGATATGTGAAAATTGCATTTTTGATCCTTCTGTCAAGATATTAATGTTGTAAAATAAAGTGGTATATACAGTATATGCAAACATCATTTCTAAATTTCATTATTGGCTAAATAGTTGATGTTTTGATGATGGTTTAAATAACTTGCTCTTAAATGGTTAAAACTCCAGAAAAGCTTTTCAATGCTAATATAATTTGAAAAGTACTAATATTTTTCTTTCTTCAAATGATCTCTTCAGCCCATAAATCAAATGCTTAGTCTACAACTGAAGTAGCTCAATAAGCATTGTTGTAGACATAGAGACATGTTAATGGCAATATCTTAAGGTCAATCAGGGTTAGCCGATGTTCTCCAACAGGAAATGAGCTTTTGGTGTGCTGTGCTCCCAAGGTAATGAGCAATGTGTGCTTAATCTTAGCTAATATTGTTGTAATAACTGGATTATTGAAAACAAGAAAATACAGCTGCATTCTTGAGACCACCAACCTGCACCTACGTGTGAAAGAGCTCAGCAAAGCAAAGATCTTCATTAGGGGAACATGGCCTTAACTCTCTATGAAATTGTAGTCTGTTCTGACAGTTCTGATTCACAGAACACTTACACTGTAACCGCAGCTACATTAAAGGAAGTCAGGCTTACAAAAACGTGCCCTTAAAACAGTATACTCTATGCCACTTGCAAACTGATTGGCTATAATATAAATGACATAAAAAGCTCTATCTCATAGTGTGAGAAGTCAAATCTTTGTTTTTACTTTAAATTGTTCTGGGGTTAAAGGTCGCTTCTACACTTTGAGCTCTGTTTTGTTAGTCTGGACCTTGTCTTGAGTGACAGAAAAAGATATAATCAAAAACCAACAGCTCATCTCCACTGCTTTAAATGATTAATTCTTCTGTTTTTTGCAAGGGAATGGAAAAAGGAGTAACATTCTAACAATTAATGTTTTGAATTAATGTTTTTAGCTTCATCAGAACTTTGGAAACTGAACATCTGTAGGATAGAATTTAAGCACTAATTTTTTTAATAACCCTCTTTGGAATACCAAAGCAATTTCTTTATTGAACAGCTAGGAAAAAACCCCAGTACACAACGTGCTAAAATGGTAAAATTATACATTCTCAAAAGTTTACTTAAGGTTATCTTGGCATTAATGGTGTCTGGCATGCACTTCACAGATTTTCTGTGATAAGAATAGCACAGAGCAGTTGGGGGAAAAAAAACGGAATTAAAAAATTGAAACTGTGAAATAAAATTTTAAGGAGTCTGTTTGGAACTGAATGTTACTCTGTTGTTTGTTTAGCAGGGAACATGAATGACAGCCGATCATGTGTTACTGATATTTTCAACAATGCACTTTTGTACCTGGAAGTCTCGTATCTCCAATGCTAGTTCCCCGTAATCATTTGAAACACCTCATTCCTCCCAGAAAGAAACAGCCAAAAGAGTGAAGAAGGGTAAATAAAGAGGCAGGACCTGCTGTGTGTTTCGAGGGCTGATTGGGTCCCTGGCTAATTGGCGTGGCTCTTATTTCTAGAAGCCGATCTCCTCTTCATCAAAATTGGGAAGGTGAACTAGGACCCTCTGCCCCCTGGTGTTCCTGCCTCCCACTGATCGTGACTTATTATCTCTTTGAGGGCAGGTCTCTGGGGTCACCACCAAGACATCTGCATTGCTCTGGAGAGGAGGCTGCATGTCTACAGATGGTCTTCTTGAGGTTCCTCAGAAGCGCTCCACTCAAGTAAAGGTTGTTCTGTTGTCACGCGGAGACTCTCTAATGGCCTTGGCCTCGTCTTTGAAGAAACATACCACAGATCCACATCCTGCTCTGTTTTGAACTCATCCTCAGCTCCTCCTTTTACAGCACCGGACCTTTGCAGGAAGGACTCAGGAGGTCAGTGGTCTTTTCTCCATGTCTTTGCCACACCTTCTAACCTACAGACATGACTGGAGTAGCAGCCAGCCTCATTCTAAGGCCCTTTCTTTTACTCCCAATATTTAGCTACTTTGCTCTTATGCCATTGGTTCAAATCAAATAATCGAACTATTAATACTTGACATCAAAACTATTTTACAATATTCAAATTCCAGTGAGGCTCTTCCCTCTCAAGGAAGAACTCTGTAAACTTAAAATGGTAAAACCCTGGATAAATTAAATTCCTATACAGTATATATACATACTGTATGTGTTATCTGGTTTTTCTTCCTCATTCTATTTTCTCCTATCTTCTCAGAAACAAAAAGGTAAATTGGAGCGATGAAGACACGGAGTGACATTTAAAGCGATGAACTAAAACGAACTCGCGGCCCAACAATGTCAATGAGACACCAGAGCGGCATACACACTGGCTGGAAACCTGTCTGCCGAGCGTGGAGTGCGCGAACATTTGCATTTTGCCCGATTTTATTTTTTTTTTATTTTGGAAATTTCACATGCAATTTAATTTTTTGCCTTCCTCGCGTTTGTAAGTCTCTCCACTGAGAGATTTTTTTTTTCCAATTTAGTTTTTTATTGTGAATTACACTATTGTTTGACTATTCTCCAGCTTTTGTTTGCAAGAGGCGTGAAAACCAGCACTTCTGTGTTAGGAAGCCGACTTTCAATGAAGTTTCAAACCCTCTGTGGCTGGTAAAAAAAAACATTGCAGTAAGAAAGTAAAACCTTTGCAACAGCTTGGAAAAGAACGGCTGGATGGCGGCCGAGAAACCAGCACTGAAGTATCTGTTTCTGTTTAATTAAATCCGGATAGTAGCTTCAGCCCAGCTCTTGCCAATTGACTTGAAATTCCGAGCTACTTCGCCTCGTTTTGTAGTAGTACAGTGCCACCTACTGACCGAGAGTGGAACTTTAAAAGGAACAACCCTCTCCTCTTTCTTGCTGACCCCGAGCAGTTGCCAAACTGATGCTTAAGTATTCAGCAGTCCTTTAAGATAAGTCAAGTATTAAGATGGTGTTCTGAGGAGTACTCAGTGTTTAAGGCCTTTTGTTAAACAAGTTACTTTCTGTCATCTAACCAATCGCTTCAGCGGACTGGTTGATTAGCAGTTCCCTTCAAAGAAGGCGCCGTGATTTCCTACAATGTATAATTAAAATCAATCAATGCTGACTTTCAGTAATTTCATAACAGGCTAGTACCTATTTTTACGATAACAGTAATTACAGAGATATGACATATAGAGACAGCACGTATATGCCAGACATCTTATTTCATTCAGACAGTTAGTTTCAATTTAAAGAGGCTAAATCTACAGAGTAATGTGAAATAGCTCACAGAACACTCCTTACATGTTTTGATAGACTTATAGAGTTAAAATTAGCAGTACCTCTGGAACAGAAAAGAATATTCCTCAACAATGTTAGGTTATTTTTTCAGCAATGATGCTATTATGCTTAATGTGAAATAATTGTTAAAAAATATAGATCAGATATAGGCTGTGAACGCACCACAGATGTACAGTATATACTTGACAGTATAAACAACAAACCCCTACAGTAGCAGAACTATGCAAAGATTTCACTGCTTGGTGGAGTTACCAGTAGTGCTAGTTACTGTATTCGTCTTTGTGAAGGTTAAAATAGAGTGGTCAGCTCCCCATAATTAAAAATAGCCACCCCTAACAGAATCGGGGAGGAGGGGGGAATCTGTGGGCCATCTGGATGAGAAAGGAATTAAATATGTTGTTTCAGTTAACAAAAAAGAGAGCCAAAGTGTGTTCCCAGAGCCTCCTACAGTGCATCATGTGTCTAAGAAAAAGTCTTAAGCTTGCCACCTACGCTCCTCAGATCTTCTCATCTTGTGCTGTGTACAAAAGCTTTTTGTGGTGCCGAGCTATTTATTTATTTATTTTGGAGTATTGAGCGGCACAAAAGGTGTAATTGTGTTCATTCCAGGCCCCTCTCTGCTCCAGCAAACTATCTCCTGTCTGTGCAAACGAAGGCAGTGTCAATGTTTTTTTTTTAAAAAGAATCATCCTGAAGTTTGTCTGGTAATCTGTGCATTTTTAAAGTAGCATAACAGCTCTGGATGGATCTGGAATGTGGTTTAATTCACCGGCGTCTCCTTCCCTCTGATCAGTGAGATAAAACCAATGTTATCAGCAATGGGTTTTATTCATGCCAATTCGTTGTTATTTAACTGAGTTAAATGTGTTTTGAAAGTGTGACATGTCTGAGTGGAAATTATATTTTATCTGTATATTTTAAAATATAAATGTGCACTCATATTTATATGCAGTATACAGTAAATGCAGTTGTCCATTGTATGCCCTTCTTGATATAAATGCATATGCGGGTATTAACAAAGAATAGTACTCTATAGTATTAGAATAGAATTCCCCCCCTAAATGTTTGTTTCTTCAGGCAAACGTTGTCTGACTAGTGTGATTTTAATATAAAAAGATATCTAAACTCTGTATGATCTTTGTGATCCTAGCCTATATCAGCTCTATCACTCAACTCACATGCAGCTGCGCTAGAGTCTCATTCAGACCAGTGGACAAGTGAATTAATTCTTCAGAAACAGCCCATCCATTTCCTGTCAGTGTGATGTGTTGCTAGGTAGCCATGTAAACCACTGACTTGAGCTATTATAATTGCATTGTGTCTAAAACATGAGTGTTTATGGCTGGCTATCACAGACTGCTACAAACTTAATTCATACAGCAGACGTTTTAATAGGGCTGTACAAACATGGAAAGGGCTGCTTTTTTATTTTATTAACTCAACAAATTAGAATGAGTTTCTTGATGTCTAATTTGTTAAAAATTGCAAATTAAATTATTTCTCTCATTATAATATTGTTTTTATGTTTTAGCCCTGTGTGTGGTTTGGTATGCAATATGTAAATTTTTTGCATATATATGTTATTTATTTTTAATAAAATTATCCTAATTACATAGTTTTCTCCAAATAATTGTTTGGGTCTATCCCTTTTTTTCCAAAGCTACAGTTATATAGTCTGAGAAGAAGCAAAAAATTATAGATACATAAAATATCACAAAGCTCACAAAAAGGGAACAACACTTTAAAGTGTGCTGGATATACGGTAGGACTTTTTAAAGAGGTATCACCTTTCTGTGTTCTATGTGGTGTGTTAATGCTGTTTATGATGCTTTTTATTTTATTGTCTTTGCTGCCCTTGAGAAATCTATTCTGTTTGCTACTCCCTGAATAACTGCAAAATCTGAAATAAATAAATGAAATAAATACAAACCCTCAGGAGTTGTTGCTTAGCATTTATACTGTACACAGTATCGCGAACGGCACATTTACAGTCTGAGACTGCAGAACTGCCACTTTAATTTAGGGGAACACAATCTGATCAATTAAGTCTCTAATTTCTGGTCATATGAAAATATGCAGCCTAGTAATTAAGAAACAAACCATAAATGACACCTGCTGTGAATTGTTCTTCTCCTGTTGTGCTAAATAAAGTAGGCTGAGTCAGTAATTTCACTTTAGGGTTTAACTGGCAGTAGTGGAAAACCGATCAATGGACCATTTGTCCAAAACCCTCAAAGCTGATTGTTTCTTTAGGGTACTTTTCCTCTAAAATGGACTTTGGCTATTTATTTCTGAAGCACAATGGCATGCAAACATTTATAAGAAGAATGTGTTTATTCCACAGTGCTACAACTGTGCTCATACGACTTGCAATTTTTAATTTAGAAATAACATTTTTTGTGAAGAACACCATCTCAAATAATTTCACAAAACAAAGACATGGCAGAATATTAGGGAGAAAGACGTCGAATAAGTGCAAGGGATAATCCCATTTAAAGCAATGATAATAATGTCTTACATCATTTTATTCTTTAAGGACGTTTGGAAGGGTTAATGTGGAAACCCCAGGTAAAAGCATAGTTAAACAATTCTTGATCACAGCAAAATGATTTTGTGTAAGAATGGCAAAAAAATTGAAGTGTATTGTAAAGCATGCTACAAACCAGGTGAATAAGAAAGGGCATGATATTACAGGAAAACTGCAATATAACCAAGCCAGTCTGCAGTCTTAAACTTTCATCAGGAGTCATTACGTACTGAGTAGATCCTAGACAATCACCGTGAATTAATGAGGCAGCCTCTGTTTCTGTTTCTTTGTATGACACAGGCAAAGCAAAAGCATATTTCAAAGTGAGAACAGTTTTTTGTATCCCTTAACATAATCACACACTTGTTCGTGGTCCTAGACCTCTGTGAACAAAAGAGTTGAAAACAACTCCCTTTGATGAATTATTAGGCTAGTTAACTTAGCAGAGACAATGCAAAGCTGTTACATGGGTGAAAAATCAAAAAATAAACATGTTGTTTATTGTTCTGATTGAGTGGGCTTACTTTTTTGAGAAGCACCACTTCACCATATTCATCCTTAACTTCAAACTCTGGCATTTCAAAACATTTTTAAAATTACTTTGGGATGTAATTTATTCTTACAGCACCCGAGCTTACATGTGGTGTTGTCTGGAGTTAGTACATTTATTATGACTGCATTCTACTTTTTTTCTTTCAAAATGTATCTGAAATTTTTGTTATTGTTGCTGTTGCTGCAGTACCCACTATCTGCTTTATAGGGTTTGCCCTTCATGTAGAAGTGTTCATTTACAGAGTTAAAATAACACGAAATCTTGCACAAGTACAGTATCCACTTGTTTATTTATAACAGTGGTATTCCAGCAAAACATACGTTTTCATAACTGGACGTACTTAAGCTAGATTTCCTCTGTGGATTCATCACGATATGATAGAAGTAATGTCTCCCATCACAGATGTTTAAAATAATACAAAAATCTCGGCTAAAGCTTCAAAGCTAACACCGAAAGAAAACAGATAACTAATAAGGTCCACAAGCATCTGTTTAAATGTATTCACGGTGCATGCCAATTTAAATAATAAATGCAGATTTGTCCATACATCCTGAAAGGTGCAGCAAGCACAATCAGCTTTTGTTCTGCCTTGATGGATTTAAGCTCTTTTATTTGATCTCCCCAGTTTTGGGGTTCTGCTCTCCAAATTTCCTGCTGTCCCCGGTCCTGCTGCACTTTGCTGCACAGCGACCTGTCGGTGGCGCTCTGCCCCCTCAGAAGCCGTGACCTTCTGACCTCCTTCTGCTGCCCCAGCGTGGCGACTCCAGTGCGAATTGCTCCTGGCGCCTCTCCTGCTTGTCTCCAAGATCAGGAAAGGGTGCAGGGAGATAATGTGCTTCATGACCACTGTGGGGATCTTTGATTGTGTTATTTTATTAGAGTGCTCTTTAAGAAGGCTGGTTTGTGTGCAGCCTGACAATATCCCCCCAAGGCCAGGTATAAGAATAACAAAGGGCATCACTTTCTATCTTTCTCAAACCAGGGGCTCTATCAAAGATCTGATTGTATTATTCCATTAGCACAAGTTTCACTCATAATTACCTCCAAGCATTCATTCTGCATGTACTGAACATAATGTTAAAATATAAAATGCAAATCGGTAGAAAGCACAGATTTCTATCTACATAACAATTCATAAGCTGGGTACAGTGTTGGAACAGAATGTTGAACAAGCAGATCTGGTGGAGGGAGGAGAAACAGGCAGGGAGAGTTTGTATATCTTAGACGGGAGAGACGTTCACAACTTCCATGTAAGAACATCGTGGGAAATGGTTTTAATTTTTGATTGTGAATGTATGCTTGTCCTCATTTTCAAAGTCGTGGTGACCAAGGTGTCGCTTCTCTGAGAGCAATGTGCTTAACTGCGGAAAATCGAGAGCAAAGGAGATAAGGAAGAGGAACAGACTCAGCAGCCTCTGTTCCCGCGATCTGGACACGGCACACACGAGAACAGAGAGGCTCATGGGAATGTCATACAAGAGGCACCTTGCCATTGGAAGTTCAGCCCATAGAGGCTATTAGAATACATGTTGAAAATCTTTTGTTTATGATTTTTTTTCAAAGGTAAAAATACAGTGAAGGGGGCTCAGTGGCACAATGGTCAGCATTGCTGCCTGCAGCTTTGGGGCCCTGGGTTCAGTTCCTGGGGTGCTGTCTGTGTGGAGTTTGCATGTTCATCTTGTGCCAAGTTCACATGGGTTTCCTCTGGGTGCTCCAGGCTCCTGCCACAGTCCAACAACATACTGGTAGGTGACTTAGCTTCTGAGAAAACTGGCCCTGGACTAGTATCCTGTCCAGGGTGTGTCCTACCTCGCGGGCTTTTGCTTTCTGGGACAGGATCTGGCTCTCCAGAGACCCTGCATTGGATAATGTGCTTAGAAAATAGATCAGTGGATGCCTGGAAAAATACAATGGTCTCATCTCAGCCCTACATCTGTATTGAATAAGACAGTGACATTAGGAGCCTGGGACCCTTAGCTGTTGGTAGCTTCATAAGAATAAGTCCTTGTAAAGGTGAGAAAAAAACCTTGTCTGGTCTGTTATCACAGAACTCAACTGATGAAGGGGCAAGATAACCTGGAACACACTGGTTTCCTTACAGACCATTGCTGTGTGCTGCCTAGTTGATCCCTGGCTTCTGTTTTGGAATTTGTTTTTGGTATAAACTGGCAAAAGGGAATTTAGCTGCTTGAAGCTGAAGGTAATTGAGAGCTCTTTAAAAGTGATTGACAGCTCCCCTCAGTCAGTCTCTCTCAGTCAAAAACCACCTGCTTCAGGCCTGGTGGAATGCTTTCATAAAAAAAGAATGATGCAAAGAGGGTTTGCTTTAATTACACTGAAGCAGAAACAAAATTAATTGCAAGCACTTTACAAAAAAGGCCTGGCTACAAGAAATGGGCTGTCTTCTTGTCCTATGGGATCCACAGACTCAGTGCAGGGCACCTATCACACCAAATTGAGCCCATATCTTGTCTGTCATCCCAGCACCTGAATTTATCACTCTACTAATGCAATAACATTGTCTGGGGTTCTGGTCAACAGGAATGGTGACCCCTCATCTATTTAACACACGCAAAACACAGACTGAGTTACTGCTCTTAGAAGCCCCTTTAGCAGGACAGTACAAGTACTACAGGAGAATGCAGGTACAGGAAAGAGGAAATTTTTCCAGAACTAGGAAAATGATCATTATTTCCACATGCTAGGTACAAATGGCTACCACACAAACAACGTTAATAAAAATGACAGAATAACAAGAATCTTATAAGTAAAAGATATAATCACGGTAGCCTGGAGTTTACAATGAACCTAAGCTCATACTCCATTTGTTTCTAAGGGATTAAAGAAGGAAAAGAGAATCTGCTCATCCTATTATGAGTAAATGCCACTGGTATAGCAGGTAGGACATTGAGGGGGTCTCAGGCACAACGGTTTTGATTAAGGTGTTGATAGAGTCACAAAAAGGGATTTAGGGCCGGGCCAGAATGAAGACGCTGGTGCCGTTCGGCTTGGCCTTTTATCACAGGCCCTCCGGGCAGCGGCTGGCGGGGCAGAGAGGGTGAGCCAAAGAAAGAGCCCTTTCAACTGGGGGGTAAAAAAACACTTAAATGAAATTAAAAAAGAACGACACAGCCGTCTGAGACACAGAGCAGGTGGGGAATGCGATCAGAAAAAAAGAGCAGAGGTAGAAAAAGTGGGGGACATCACAGCTGAGTTGAATTACCGAGGCAAAGCACACAGTCAGAACACTGTTTGAGCTTCTGGGACATAAAACTTCCTCGCTGACACAAGGTTAATGTGGCAGCAGGAGGCCCCAGATGAGATTGATTAAAGCGAGGTTTTGATTAGCAGGTGCCTCGTCGAGCAGAATCACAGGTTTGGCCTCCCGACCCGACTGTACCCCCACTGCCTGTGATGGGTTCATACTGCCGCTGGTACCGAATTCCCTCCCGAGACGGAAATTGCAGAAAACGAAGTGCTAAACCTGGCTGCGCGCTGGATGTTCGAGGCAATACTAGCTGCCCCCCCCAAACAAGGATGTATTGCTTTGTCTTTCTGGTTAATTTACCCATGATATTGTGCATGATCTACCATGACTACTAGCAAAACAAGTAACTTAAAACATTATTTTCAAGTTGTGGTGTGCAATGGAAAATAAATGAATACATTGTGAAAATTTCAGAAATTACCCCAGGCAAGTTTGCAGGAATCTTCCAAATAATGCCACATGCCCATACATTACCTCCAAACAGGCCTTGAGTGTTAATCCACTATATCATCCGATAGGGCTATAATTCCCCCTGTGGCTCTATCACATTCACTTTCCAGTACGGCCTCTTTCGCCCAGTTAGCTGCTGCAAGGATAGATGTTTTTGAGCATTGATTAGTCGCTACATTAGGTAATGGAGTAATCAATTACTCCAACTGTTTTAGGGTGGCTAGAGAAACAGAAACATTGAAAGAAACTCGGATGTCACTTTGATACAGATTCTACGAGCTTAGTGCAATGTGAGCTTTATCAGAATTCGAGGTGCTCTCTCCGAGCTCGGATTGCGCTTGCTTCCAGTAACTAAATCCAAGCAAGACAATGAAGTGGAAGCTCTCCCTTTCAGCTTCTCTTTCTGTCCCATTTCATTTGAGTCTACCCCACTGGTACAGAAGCTGAAAACAGATGTAGTGGCAAAGCCTCTCGGAGAGCAGGCAGTGCTCACTGTGTAGGACGAATCTGTGTGTGTGTGTGAATTGCTGGAAAGACAAAGGACAAAGGACACAAAAACACTACAGAGCAGATATTAGCGATACAGTACATTTCGGCTTCTCTGCACAGTGTGGGAAAAAAGTGTTTAAATACAGTATGTATACAAAGCAAAGAGTTTCATAACAGTTTATAAAACAACAGAGAATCAGGTCAACTGAATATTTTCCTGATACATGAGACATGGCTGAGAATATTGAATAAAAAAATAATGTTTTGCACATTTAACCTCAAAATTAATAATACAGCATTTTTATTGCACATTACTGCACATTATGCATATTAGGACTTGAAAAAATATATTTTAAAATGTGTTCATTTCTAAATTATATAATATAGATATAAATATAGATGTCCTCTTTGTAGTTGTTTGTACAATGAACTGATTTTCCAGTGCATTTTTTGTTCTTATGATTTCTGAAATTCTAAGTGAGCAAATTGTCAATGAATAATTAAAAATACAGTTAATTGTATAAAATGTGCTTCATAGATGTGCATGGAACTGCAGGGACCTCTGCTTTTTTGTAAATTTTTTATACATAAATTGTACGTAATTTAATTTTAAAAGGGGGAGTGGAAATACTCGCTTTCCTTTAAGTCAACTTCAGTGGCCGATAGGACCTGTATAGTACAGTATATACACTTCAGTGAACTTTGTTAAAACTCCTGCCTTAATAAAGGTGATGGGAAAATAATCAGAACCAAAGGCTTGTTTGTTTTTTAAAAATGCCCAGAGTCAGAAATGTGCTCAACAGCAAAACATTTTTATTTCTTCACTGGACGAGGGGGGTGAATAGATCCCATTTTTAAATGTTGCTTTAGAACACAGTCTTCTGAACAATGGGCATCCTCTGCACTTAAGCAGAATCAAAACTGCTATTGCTGCTGAAAACACATTCCTCTGGGATTCGGGGTTTTAAGCTTCAATCTACTATCCTGCTGAATATGCTTGGAATACACACACAAAGTAAGTACTGTATGCATCTGTAAGTTCTTAGATTGAAATTCTGGGGGGGAAATGCTATTTAGAATGTCTTCATAAAATACTGTGAATTGCAGATCTCTGCCAACCCAAACTACTGATTCTTTCATCTACCACTCTCGGAGTGCACTCTGTACTGTATGTCTCACAAACTGAAACAAAAAAGTAATGAAACCTCCTCCGGAGGATACAGCTAACACAGGGATGGTTGAGAGCCATCACACACCAGTTTCTAGCAGGCGCTGGTTAATAACTGCCAGTGGGCCCCATCCCTCCTTCCACATGCTGATAAAGTGAAGACGCACGAAGAGGAGGAGCAGGGGAAGAGGAGGAGGTGGGTTATTAATAACTATTTCTAAATTTCCAATAAATGAAAGAACAAGAGAATCAATACATCTGGAGATCTGGAGATTTTTGAGGCAGTGTATTTTCTCCCCCTCCCCACCTTTCTTTCTTTCTTTTTGTGTTGTTTTCCAAGGCGGTCGCTCGAATCCCAAATTATCCGGTGGGGTTACGGAGCTGAGCCCCGCCAAGGAATAACGTATTCAATCGCCTCGGGCAAGGAATCGAGTGGAGAGCGGCCGCCGCACATTGATGCCAGCGCGGGGAAGCTGTAATTGGAGCTGCTGAGGAGAGGGGAGAGGAGGCCAGGCACTGAGAACTGATTGCTTTGTCTTCATTCTCTGCCTGTCTTTTCCCTTCCACTCTCCCTCCTTCTCGCGCTCGCTTAGAAACTGAAACACAAGCACAAAAGCAGATACTTGCTAATTGGTCTCTAGCTGCTAGCTCTGAGTAACATTATGAGATCCACGAGCGGTTTACCTTATTATTATTATTTTCAGACTTAAAGCACACAAATACTTGTAGTCGGATCGATGCTCGTTGGCCCTCTTGAGGTATGGTAGAATGTAGTATCACCTTTCTACACTGTCATTCACTCTTAATTTGTTCTAATAACTTAATCAGATCTGCGAACGTGCAACCTGCTCTCCTATATCCAGGCTCCATGAGGTTAGTTCTCAATGTTAATTTATGCCTCATTTGCTGGCAGGCGCTAAAGGAGAACTTTAAAGGAGCAATAGGCAACAGACTGATCTTTATTAACTATTACTTTATTACAGATGTAGCTTTGCAAAAGCAAGGCAGGTACAGTAGCTGCCCAAACAAGCCTCAAAATAATATAAATGTGAGCTTGAAACATTTCACTGAAGATCAAGGTTATAAGAGTTCTAGGTCTGTGTATGTACATAGACAATACTTAGAGATGTAATACACACAATACGCGTATTTAAATTTATATTGTAGATGCCTGCAAATACATATTTCCGAAATGTTTTTGCCTCGGGTCTTTGCTGTATTTTGTTAATACGGATTTTAAACAGGGTCATACAGTTGTCGCTGAAAGTGTGAATTTAACAGTAAAGAGTCGAAACAGTGTTTAATCTGGACCACAAATGAGGACAATTAACAGCGTGTAGTGTTGTTAAATTCTCACTAAATAGCGATTTCGAACATATAAAAGCACCGAGCATAAGCATGTAAATAGCAATTTAAAGCTCACCACTGTTTGAGATGAGCTAAATTGATCAATTTCGACCAAATTACAGCACATCCTGATTAATTAGATAAGTGACAGTGACAGAGTGTCTACAGCTGATAGATGATTTTAAGTTCATGTGACAATCAACATCATCATTAATGATAATCTTATCCACAGCCATTAACGGGAAGCCGTGATGATCTAACCCGTCATGCTTCTGGCGGAGAATAACAGCATTTCTACAAGAGCAGACAGGGGAATGCGATGGAAATAGCATTATTATAGGCTTCCTGGGTCATCATTTCAGGTACAGTAAGAATATAGATTTTAAAGTCTGAAAGACAGTGCAATTTGAACCGCTGTTCTTTGAGTTAACAGAGGTTTGCAAAATTTTAAACCTTGCATACAGCATACTGTAGCCAGCCAGCATTTGCGTCAAAAACCTCTATAAAGGAGTCACTCTACGAAGTGGGAGTCTTTCGTGAACTTTCCCACTGCTGTTAAGAAAGCAAAAAAAAATGCCGACTGTCCTGCTTTAATATCCAAGAGAGATGTGAAGCCGTGATAAATTCACAGCGGAAATGTCACACCTGCCTGCTTGCCTGAGATGTTTAACTTTCGGGACCTCGAGCTGCTCTCGGCAGCTTCCACGGCGTGGATGCGTTCTGATTAATCCCGTAAACCGATCCCAAACCGCTAAAAAAAAAGACTTGCAACCATGCGTTGTCACACCAGGAGGAGTACACCCTTCGCATTTACAGTACAGCTCCGTAATAGGCCCCGGTGAACAGGCTGGAGCTGTTGCTAGCTGGTCAGTGGAACAGATAGACAAGGGGGGCTTTTTCATTCCTT
This sequence comes from Atractosteus spatula, assembly GCF_055471065.1. NCBI lineage: Eukaryota > Metazoa > Chordata > Actinopteri > Semionotiformes > Lepisosteidae > Atractosteus > Atractosteus spatula. The sequence continues at coordinate 56,533,462 of NC_142712.1, forward strand.
GTCAAAGACGCACCGGGAGAAGCGAAAAGAAGCATCAGGCGCCGGCTAATTAAGCCCTGGTGGGTGACACCACAGTGCTGTAATTAAAACAAACAAGATCCACCGTCTCAAACGTTGTACTTTTTAAAACCTTGATCACAGGGGCAGCTGGTTACTATGAAAGAGCGGCCTAATTACTGTGGGGCCGAAGGTTCTTTTTTTTGGGGGGGGGTCTGTGTTCCTCCGTTTTTTAACCCCTCATGTCTTTTTGAAAATCAGAAATTAAAGACGAGTTTGCCTAAGAGCTGGAGGACTCGTCAGAAGTCGGTAATTAGTATGTTTTGTGAATAGGTCTGTTCTAAAGCTGTCGGGCTGAGCCGCAGCAGGGGCTAGGATCTTTGTAAGGACCTGGGCAGTGGGAGCACAGTCCCTGTCCCGATCCCTCAGGTGATATGCAGTACTGTACGCAGTTATAGTTAATACACATTTTAAAATGCAGTCATCCCCACCCACCCACACACACAAACACAAACACCACCACCACACACACGCATATTTTTTCTTCATTAACCATATTAACATTTTAGAGCTTTTCTTCCGTTTCACCATAGAAAAGACGCATTGTAACGAACTATACTGTATTTCCTGTCAGGATTCGGTTCGCGTTGTGGGAACTGGCAGAGCCTCTCCGTGGCCAAAGACCTGGGTGAGTTGAATGGGGACATGCACAGATACCTGGTACATTTTCCCAGACGACAAGCGCTCCCGTGTTTTAAGTAAAGGAGAGTTGGCTAAGGGCGAGTCTCGACGAGGAGACGGCGGTATTGGGAAGTTCGCGGCAGGCGCGCAAGTAAACCTGCCGGGCGCGCGTCTGATAAATAAGCGCAAGTGACAGAAAAGCGGCACAACGGGGCCTCTGTCTCGAAGCTGGAAGAATTCAGCAAAGGGCAAGGTTTTTAAGCTGAGAGGGTTAGAATTCATTCTTCAAAGGGAAGGAGTCCAAATCTGACGCGGACCTGTTTCTGATACTTTAATGTGTTTATTTTCTCATTTAAAATGTAGGGCATCTTTTCATTAACTGCGCTTTCACCTTTCCCTTATTCCCACTGGCGCATTTTCACGTAAGGAGTTTCTGGACTGTTTTTTTTTAAACCTACGAATAGTTGCTGTAGTTTATAACAATAAAGATGACAAAATCACTGTTGGTCTCATCCAAATGTCGAAACCTGTCTGTATTCTTTCATTTTCTATACATATTAGAAACGTGCATCACGATTTCTTTAAAAATATATAAACCTTGTGGTCCTCATACGAATGGTCAGTTTCTTCCAAACCAACACAGAAAACGTCAGAAAAAGTAAATTTGCCTATAGCAAAATGATATATATCCCTTACATATATACACATTTTACATTTGTTATGGACAATAAAACTATCTGTAAAATATAAAAATAAAGTTGTATTCCGTTGTATATGTCTTCAGTTTTAGGTAAGAAAACTAAGTCATTTAGCATGTAATTTGATAGTGTGTTTAGTTTCTAGTTGGAGAGTTTAGTTTTTTTTTATTTTAAGTCCAAAGCTACCTCAAAGACAAAGATAAAACTTTCCCAAAGTTTGCTGTTTGAAACAGCTATATTTGTTAAGTTATAAATTTGCTTCAATCAATGAACTGAGATTAACAGAACGTTGCAGACTTAAGTGAAAATTAAGTGAAAATTAAGTGAAAATTAACCAAAGATTCTTTGTGACATGAAATAGTTAACCCTACTGGATATTAAACTAAAAATATATATTTATAAACGTGCCCTAGGCTGTGAATTATGGAGTTATAATCAGTCCTTGACTTTTTTTTTCTGAAGATCACTTCCTACTTAATTCCTAGCAGATCAAAATCCAGCAGTCCTTCAAATTGTCATTTTCTGGCTTTTTTTTTTACTCTCCTCCTGGCTGCCCAGTGATTTTACTTTGTAATTTTGCAACATCTCTTTCCCTTCAACTCCTAATACATATTCATCTACAGATCCTATAGAATGTGCTGTAGTAGGAGTCCTAATTGTGTCCTTGATGAAAGGCCATTAATATTGAACACTTCTCAGTCAGTGACATGGCAGTACTATGGAAACTCACTTTTTTGGGAAACAAAAAGCAGATCTGTGCCTATCTTTAATAATATCTGATTCCTTGGGGACGAAGGATAGTGAGTGACATTGCTTCAGCGGATTCATCAAGTCAAATATTGTACTCTTTCCTCCAGAGGACTTAAGTCACATTGCTTTACATCACTGTTAATTAAAATGATATACATAACAAAATTATTCCTTGTATTGCTGCCTGGCTGGGGTACACATATTAAAACATAGATTCACACACAAGGCTAAAGAGACAAGTAAGGCAACATTAACAAAGGCTTTGTGTTTTTCTTTGCTTTCTCATCTTAATGACTAACATAAAGACATCTAAATTCAAGGATGTGGAGCTGTTCTGATGAAAAGCTCACAGAAAGACTAAAAAATAAAAAAGTAATACAATAAAATAAACTGTATACAGTTGCAACACCTTGCTGAATTTAGGTTACATTGGAGAAATGAACATTTCCATGCTAAAGTGATTGCTTTAGCATTGATACTAAAAAAAACAACAAAAATAGTATAATAAAACAGGAATGTATTTTCAGACAGCTAAAGAAATGTGCTTTTATCAGTGTCTAAGTCCATCTGTATTGTAAATACATGTAAACATGTATTGCATTGTTGCTTCAAATAGATGTGGTTCAATTTTGAGTAATGAAGGCACCGTTGTGCTGTAGTCAACATTGCTGCCTTGCAGTGCTGGGGCCCTGGGTTCAATTTCAGACATGGGGGTGCTGTCTGTGTGGAGTTTGTATGTTCTCCCTGTGTTAACATGCTTCTCCTCCAGGTGCTTCAGTTTCCTCCCACAGTCCAAAGACATACTGTACTGGCAGGTTAATTGGCTTCTGGTAAGATTGGCCCTGACGTGTGTGTGTGTGTGTGTGTGTGTGTGTGTGTGTGTGTGTGTGTGTGTGCGCGTGCCCTAGGATGAATGGGCGTGCTGTCCACGGCATTCCCTGCCTTGTGCCTGTTACTTGTCAAGTTAGTCCCCGGCTCCCCCCGCAACACTGATTTGAAAGAAGTGGCTAGAAAATGAATTTTGAGTTTAAAAAAAAGTACATTCAGGCTGTAAATTCTACTTTTTTTTAAACATGAGCCGGAGATATATGTCTTCACAAAAGCAAAGCACTAAAGAGGACACAATCACAAAATTATGATATCTTATCCATTTCTCATGAAATTCACATTTCATGAGAATTCACATTTCCGATCAAAACCCACAGCCTTCCACTTGAAGTCCTCTAGCCCTGTTTTTTAAATAGGGACACACTGTAGATTGGAAGGACTGACTGGCATCCTGTCTTACACAGATGTAGCTGCCTGACGCACTGTAATTGAACCGGACATAAAAACAGTTGTGTGGGGCAGATGAAGTGTTAGCCTGCACTGTATTTAGTTGTGTTGTAAAACAATAGAAGTTATTTCTTCTGGATGCTGCTATTTCAGATGCACCAACTGTCAAACCCACGCTTGTGTCTTTGAAACTCTCTGCCCTGTACCCTCACGGTGAACTAGAGAGCACAGACACTGTTTGCATTTTTACTACTAAATGCAGCCTAAACAATACTCAGGAGAGCTGTTTGGTTAATTTTAATGCTTTTGGAATATTATGAAAGTCATATCAGTGAAATTTATTAATGCTATCTGCCCCACTGCGAGGTAGATTTAAAGGCCAGTGGTTTATTTTAAGCCCTTAAAGGATCTACCGTTTTCCTGAAGAGCTGCTGTATTTGATAAATATATTATAAAGGATAAAGGACATTACTTTATTATTCAGTTTTTTGGTATCACTGTGCATTAATGATTCCTTAAAAGCTGGTTCTTCAGAGCCTTTATAGCCTTTATTTTAGAAGCCTGTCTTTTATTCACAATTCCACACAGTTTCCTACAGTATATCCTCTAAGAAAAACAATTCATCTCCGACACTGTGTCTGATCATTTTAATATGACTGGGTGGGAAGAATAATTTTATGTTTTTATGTAAATAAAATTCTTACAGTTTTACAAATAACAGATTTCTTCTTTGTTTTAGTGAAATGAATAGAAGGTCCTAGGCTCAGGTGGAGATTGCAGTGAGGATAAAATAATACGCCAAATATACATTTCAAAATTCTGTTTTAAATCCTTACAACGAGCAGCGGCAGATCTGACATTGTGTATTTTTACATCTGTTAAAATGAATATTTCATCATCATTAAGTGAAAGATACAGAATTATAAATCCCGGGAGACATCAAACATGACAAAGGTGACTAAGACCCAGCGATCAGGGCATGAGAGAGCAGGCATTGAGTTTCAGAACTTTTTTCAGAGCACTTTCCTTCTTCCACGTTCACTCCTGCTGCTGCTGCGACTGCCCTCTGCAGGGGTCTCTTTAATCTCCAGTCAGCTCTCTCCCGCCCGAGTTCTTCCTGTGGCCTGCACTGACCCCAGGTGTGGACACCCCCCGAAAAGCCAGCACATTAATGCTGATCTCAATTACTCAATTAGTCGATTAGCTGCGCTGTGCCCAAGGAGCAGAACAGGGAGACTTGCAATTACGGTGCATGAATGATAAAATGCAAAAACATTAGATTACTATTAAAATGAATTATAATATCAGACTTAGGACCGCTATGAAAACAAAGGTTGTACTGTGCATTGCAGACTTATTTCTCATACACTTTACAGTAACCACCAAGCACTTACACTTGGGGCAGTAAATTCACCACTTGACCACAGAACATGATTGAAAAGAAGGCTTGGGAACATGGTGCTCATTTCAGACTAAAATATTACTGTGGCAAGAAAACTCGTCTTTTTTATTTGCTTCTTTTTTAAGTCCAAGTGTTCTCGCCGACAATCCTAAAACACTGATCACAGCTAATGTAACAGACACATCTTAAAAGATGATTTTGAACCCTCGCTAGGATCTCATTACCAAGCTGACCCTGGGATGAGCATTTCAGGGAGCTGGGACTACCCCAGAGAAAGCCCCCTGGCAGTAATTAGATGCTTTTTCACTTAGGGGAGCACGAGACACATTGCAACAGTCCTCATCATTTTACTGGAATTTGCACAAGCATGGAAAATAATAAGGGTGAAAGCAATACAGCACATCAAAATAAACAAACAAAATAAGTTAGCAGGTTATCAAGAATGCTCTCTCTCGGAGCTCTACAGCTTTCCTGGGGGATGTACACCTGTACCAGAGCAAGACGCCCTGTGAAATCTTGCAAAGTTTTGCGCATCACCAGACAGCCATTATCATGGCTCAAATAGGGGGGTGAAAAAAAAAAGGTACCAGAGACAGCTTATTAAAATGTCTCTTTGTTTGCAGCCTCCAAAAGGCCGTACACCTGTGAAAGGAGAAAACAATGTTTTCTGTGTTGTTCGCGCTTGCTAGTTTGATGCCCGCTTCGGGGCTGCACATCAGAAGGAGGCTGCTGAAAACAGGTTGCAGGGGTCCTTGCGCACAGCCTGCCCGTGGTGCTGCCTGAAGGACTACCATGGAAACAAGGAGTTTGACAGGCTCTGGGGGACCTGCCACTGCTGCAGGCTCTTCCTTTTGACAGGCTGATGAAGACATCAGCACCACGCAGCAAAACAAAAAAATTACCAAAACAATATTAACTGCTTTGTGGCTGAAGTTTCCTGCTGCGCATTAACATGCTTGGAATATGTAGAGGTTTTTTTTTTTTAGTTTGTTTGTTTGCTTAACATTCCATGACTGTGTGGCTTTGGTTAAATATTCTTGTTTTAATTTCTTTGAAATGATGAAGATTAACACTTTGTAGGAGGCGTTAATGAAGAAATTATGTCCAAATTTCATTCAGAGGGCCTGGATATCTTGAGCCATTTCCTGGGGAATAAACGACTCTGTCCCAGGCTTTCTAAAGTACCCACAGATGTAAATTAGCACGCCAATTAATTGTGTGTTTATCTCTCTGGTTTTGTTTTATATGGAAAGGGAAAAGTAATTGACTGTAAAACTACTTGAGTATTTTCAAATAAAAAAATTAAACTCCTTCAGAACTGTACTTGTTTCGTGTTTGAATTTAGGCTGCACAGGATTTAGATGACAACCAGCATTCCTTGTGGAGAGTGATTTACAATATACTGCATACATTTCATGCTATATAATCCTGTGGTGCCTACTGTATATGTACTGATATGAGCTACGCATCATTTGATTACTGTATTTTGCTATTTTTGGACAATTTTCCTGCTTTTAAATATGCCAACATGTTTACCAGTTATTTGATTTTAAAAATGGATAAAAAAACTGCATTCTGAGCTAATTTGGAATATACGGTTTTAAATTCAGAAGTCAAAGCAAATTAGATGAAGAAGAATAAAAAGCAGTTTGGGAAAATGATAAGCCAGGCACCAGCACATGAGACTAATGTCCTACAGTAAATATGTGTCCTTCCCAGCATTCCTGAGTTAGCATCTCTCCACCCCCCCCTCCCCCACAGTGACCCTTGCGGCAGCCCCTGTCTCACTCAGCGGGTTGGCCAGGGTATCGGCCTTCAGCCAAGCAAGTTCACGCCAAAGACTGCAGTAATCCCAGGGAACCAAGGAACATCCACACAAAGGCATTAAAGTGGGAGATGTCTGCTCCCCTGTGCAGGCAGCAACGGGTTCTACTCTACTGTCCAGGATTCTGGAATTTCTTCAGCTGAAACCGAGCTCTTAGAAATCTCACCTGAGAGCAGTCTTCTTTAATACGTCTTTGTGCTTTGTGTAAATTATTCAGATCTTCATCCCCTGTTCATTTTAATATTCATTAAACGTTTCACAATGCTGTTAGATTAAGACAGTTGCATGTGTGTGTGTTTGTCCCATATAATTCAAATTTCTAGCTATTTTTTTGTTGCTTTTTAAATGTATAATTGAGGTGCTTCCTAAGTGCATTGGGACAGAATTTTTATGTATCTTTATGTACAGTATGATAGTTGACACTGAATGTACAGTAAGAAAAGCATAATTTTTATTGTAGTACTTGTACTGTACATTATTTTTACATCATATATTTGAAAGCAAAACTATAAATATTAATTTTGAAGAAGCACTGATTTATTTACTCATCACCCTTAATAAAAACAGGTAACTATATAACTGAAAAATATATATACAAATAAAATTAAACAACTGCAACAAATACGACTCAAGCACTCTTCCTAACAAACTAATTAACATGCCAATTACAATAAGGACTGTCTTTTATTGTTGACTTGTAAATATTATTAAGCACTTTATTTTTTAATGATTAAGGATAACAAGTAAAATTGATTGAGCTTTATTTGAATTGATTAAAACCAGTATATTGGAAAACCTAATTGTAATTTTGAGTGCTGTCTCTTCATGTTTTTGTGTCTGTATTGAAGACAAGGCTTAATTAATTTCTGTCATTCAACAATAGCTATTTTTCATTTACAAGTACAGCATAACATTCTCTTTTTATACCACTCTCAGAACAATATTGTTTCCCAAATACAAAGTAAATAAGATGAATTTATGATGACCTCAGAATGTGGTCATTATAAATGAAAAGGGGCACCTTGGTTTTATCTGATTGGACAGAATATGATTAATTTAGCTGAAATCATAATTCTGACCTCTGTAAGGCAGATAACCAAGGAGTGTCTCTTCTGAAGACTTTGAAACTTTTCAAGTAATACCTCTGTATGCTGGATGCTATTCTCCATTTCCAGCCCACACATTCACACGAAATAGCGTGAATACTGCAAAACCAAAACCTGTAGGACACTTCAAGTCCATGCAGAAAATGGGGCCAAAATCCTTTTAGATTGCTATAGGGCTTGTCCAGAAATCCTTTATCTGTGAGTCCTGCTGACTATTTTCAGGAACCCATAAAGTTGTTAGAATCCTGTAGATGTGTTTTGTGTGCTTCTGGGGGAATCATCTTTTGTCATTGCTGTTTCTAGTCATTCACCCAAGACTGATTTTACCTCTGACCTCAGTTAACATTAATATGTGTCAGTGAAGCTGTGACGTACAACATATTCTATATTTCTAAAGATCTGCAGCATCTTATTTTTTTTTCTTATTCTTTACTTCGCAAGGTTTAAAACACTTCTCCTGTAACTAATTAGGAAAAGCAACTCTAAATCAATTGTATAAATACTGTTACTTTCCATTTTCTTTATGCTAGGGCTTAATTCATTTTCCTTATTCCTCCTTCATTGCTTCTTGTATCCTGGACAGTGACTCGGAGTGAATTCTAACTAAGGAACCCTCACATCGAGCAGCGTGAAAAGAGCGAGCAGGTATCAAATATTAATAATGCTTCAAATTATCATACTGCAGCATGTTGCCCACTCATACAAGAAATGAAATAATTAGACATCGTTTTTATTTATTCCCCCTTGTCTGAACTTCATCCTCTGACATCCTTGTGGAGGAGTTTCATGTTTGTTAATGACTGATTCATAAGGGCTGATTAACAGTTTCCGAAGAGCGTCTGTTCAATTGGTTTCACCCCTCGGTGCCTCTCGATTCTGTTTCCTCGGCATGGTATCAGAAGGGCCTCCTGACTGGAGCAGCGCAAGCATTAAGGTTTCTGCTTGTGTGTGGGATTCATCTCATCAGAAGCTCGGGGTCACATTGACTCCCCCTCACTTTGAAAATGGACCCCTGGCAGCTAGTCCTCTGAGAGCCCAGTGATGTCTCTATCAACTTGTCAAAGAAATAGCCCCGGGCTCTGCTGGGTCCCCTTGAGCCAATCAAACTTTTTACAGAGCTTTAACTGATGCTCTTTCACCAGTTTACAACTGTGCAGGCTGGAGGACTGGGGAGGGAGGGGGCTGGGTAAGGGGTGGTCTGGGATATACAAAGCCAGCCTTGCAGTGTTAGCGAGCACAGAAGATATTCCAAGACTCCAATCAGTCAGAACAAACTCCCATAGCTCGTCTGTTAGACAAGACCCAGACGTGGTTCAGACAGATCTCATTTATTAAAAGTTTACCAAGACCAGAGTTGAGGAAAAATTCACTGACTTTTTTTTGATGATTTTTAACAGTCTGATTGCATTTTCAGTACAGAATATACAGTAGTATACAGGGTATTTTGCATGATGATTTTGTATCTTGTTCCTGATGTGATGAATTTCCTGACTTTGCTTTTTTAAATGAATGAAGCATGGAATAATTAATAGTAACAGTGACAAAACAGAGGGTGAGATGGATCACTGGAGTTTTTTATTTTTTATGCCCCAGCCACAAAATCTCACACATGTAGCTTTTGTAGATGCAAAACTTTGCTCAGCATTCTATCTACTACTTCACATGAAACATATAAGAAAAGCACATCACAGTAACATATCTCCTAAAATCAATAGAAAAGCATGACTGAGTCTTTCTATCTTTACAGCACTGACATAGTGTAGTTCTTGACTACCATTAATACACCCTAAAAACTACCAAAACAGCAAATAGTCTAGGGCAGGAGTGTCCAAAATCTTTGAAAGCCTTTTGTTGCAGCCTGAATTCCAAGCTTTAAATGTAATATTCTACTGTACTTCCATTTTAACAACTGTCAAAAGATTCAAGATTTCCAGGTGTACTTTATGTCATGCAGAATACAGAACACAAATGTCATGGAGCAGAAGGTCTATTGCCAGTCATCCAGTGACCTACTGCTCTGACTGCCCATTAGTTTGACAATTCCAGCTCATTGAGCAGGCCTCTCTCTAACTCCTACTCCACAGTCAAACACTGACCCTAATCAATGGGCTGCTGGAAGAAAAGGCGATTGTTCGGCTCAACGGGCTATGAGAAAAACAGGAAGTGTTCAGAGCAGTGTCCCTTCTCGTAAATAATTACACAGATTCACACCTAGAAGGCTGATTTGACTGTCTGGGGTTCATAAAACACTAGAAGCCTGAGCATGGTGAAACACAGAAGAGAACAAACAAAACCTATAACTTACCTGTTGTTGTGTGGGGAAACGCATCCCCTTGCTAAATAAGACCTGAGGAAATAAGACTGCTCTGCTGCTTGGTTTTAAAATGGTTAGCTGTGAGATGCAGTCTTAGCTGCAGCTTGTTAAAAACCAAACGATAAAAAATACGATTCAAGGCCTATTAATACTTACACTTGACTGAGAAATGCTTAGGGGATGATACCAATCTAGAACAAAAGGCTAAGTAATGGGGATTTCAAAAGCTTCTTTTGAAGTTTTTATTTTGCTTAAGTTTATTTTAATATGCACTTTTCTGTAAACATCTTTGGTGTGCACCAGAAATTTACTCCTTGTCTCTATTACTGTTTTCTACTATTATTACACCTTTTAACATTACATTATTATGACACCTTTGACAGCTATTAATACGGTTTAGTTGGGGTGGTAAGAGAACAAGTGTGTCATTTATCAATCTTCAATTGAGATTGATCACAATCTCCAAAAAAGCTGATCACAGCAACTCAAGGTCAACTACATACCAAGCGTTGCAATAACTGATCCATCATATATGATCACCTAGAAAATTGAATTGACACTTTGTCAGATATTCCTCATCATTCACTTCATTGGCTTCGCACTACACGTCCAAAAAGCAAAAAGCCTACTTTTTGCAATACAATATAAATAGAGCTCTATCAGTATTAACTGTTAGCATGAAACAAATGGCTACAATTTCAGTATTAGATCCCCATAAAAGTGTGTTACCGTGTAAAGAAGGAACAACACTACATGAAAAGAGAACAATATAGAGAGTCTTGGACATGTGCACAGTAGATATACTATAATTAATATTACATGTATTAAATATTCTGACAGTGACTGATGCCTTTGGAAACTTGAGGTTTTAAACTGGTACACTGGTAGGTGTAGTAGGTGTGTTTATTCGCACATTTACAGTATGTGTTCACGATCAGTGATTTGGGTTTTTGGTGAAGCAAGGTTGAGGAAAGAAAAGTCTTTTTGAATAGAGCTGTTGAAAGCAGGTGTTTTGTGGTGTTTAGGATATTGTTTTGCTGTGGGGTACTGCAGTGTGGTAGTAGCCTCCTTTCAAACCATTCCTCTGCAAAAGATTGCGACATCTTGATAATTAAATCGCAGTGTAACAATTCAGATGATATTTGCTTACGGCAAAGGACGGGGGGGTGCAAGTGGAGTAGCGCAGGGGTGTATATAAATAGCTTTTAATCCAAATGTAATATTAGGTATTTCTTCACTAAACATTTGAAAATAGGCAATCTTGTAAAACAAGAATAATCATCTTACCATATTCCCATACATTTTCAAGCTTAATGTTGACTACAGCCTTTTATCCTCCATAGTATTAGTGGATATTTTTTTTTTCTGTGACTAATAATGACTAAAACAAAATCTATTCCAATGCTGAACTTACTTTTGAACAATTTCCCTTTCATGCCTACGCATTCCGTTTGGTGAACGTTTTTGAGGTAAGAAGAAGGCTCAACCTTATTTATTCCCTTTACAAATTGCAAATGTCAAGCAAGTCTTCTCTTAGATGCTTACTAAGAACCAGAAAGATACTGCGTGCACAGTCTATGCTCATAACTCGTGCCCTCGAGCACTGGAGTCTGGTTGCTCCTTTCTGGATGCCAGATGGAGAGCGCACCTGTCTGTCCCTGGGCACAGCTCTCCTTCCTGGAGATCCCTGTGTAAACTTCCCTCCCAAACCGCTCTGGGACCTGCAGTGGATGACACAGCACAGAATCATCGCCTCTAACAAGCCTGAGAGCTGAATCAACCCCCAGGCAGCACGGCAGAGCCTGTTGTGCACAGAAAAAAGACAGAGTATGTCACACTTCCTGCGGCTGTTCATGGCCGATCGCCTTGTCTGACCTGTCAGGAAACATTCTCTTTGCCTTGAGAACAGGTTTCACCAGCTACTCATCGCTCAGCTAACTTTGTTGTGGACCAAGCTACACTAGCCCTCTTTAAATCCCACAGGACAGAACGAGCGTGTTCTAGGCTGCTGGTGGTCACAAGACTCAAAATGTGAGCTTGCTTATTGAAAACGGTGATTTAGAGTGCTTTGAAAGGAAATAGTGCCCAAGCAATGCCTTTTGTGAGGTTAGAGCAGTGGAAGGAAATATTAATTTTTCTTTCAATTTTTTGCATTTTCTTTCTGTCTTGATTTGTTTGTCTTGAAGAGCTTGTAAAAGTCAGAGCCTCTGGACTTTCTCAAAACACCTTTTATGCAACATCCTGTATCTATTTCTCTCTAGCACAACTGCATGTGTGCTGAACACTGGGCAATGGGGATCTGGCCCTGAAAGCCTGATTGTGCTCAAGTGTAGGCGAGGAGAGCTGTCCCTGCTCCATAACAAAGGCAGTGAGCGGACTGTGTGAATGAGTTACCTCCTAACGCCTAGAAGGTGTCAAGCAAAGTTTTGTCTCATTGTCAGATGGGTGCCTACAGTACAGTAGCAGGAGCCAGCAGACATGTCACCCTGCAACTCCCAGCTGGCAGCCCACTGGAGCTCAGCAGGTGTGAGCCTGGTCAGTACCTGGATAGGAGACTCCTGGGAAAAACTAAAGTTGCTGCTGGGAGAGGTGTTAGTGTGGCCAGTAGGGGGGCTCACCCTGTGGTGTGTGTGGGTCCTAATCCCCCAGTATAGTGATGGGACTATAAAAAGTGCACCATCCTTCAGATGAGATGCAAAACCAAGGTCCTGACTCTCTTGGGCCCTTAAAACTATTTTTACTGTTTTACAGTAGATGTTCCCACCACAAATGAATGGGAATCATACTGAACAGCACTGCTTGAAAGCACAATTCTTCCTTTCAAATCCCATGAACAGAAGACTCAGGATATTAAAGTGAATAAAAAAATCAAGAATGTATTGTGGACAGCCTGGAGTTGCTGACAATATTAACAAGACTCGCGTTGCCTGTAATCCCTCCAGTTTTGAATATCAGTGACAACCAACAGGATCTCCATCTTCCTACTTATCCGAGCATTTTTTCATTACTGTAAGCAAGCCGAATCTGGTTTCTCTACTTGAGGACTATTCACTGCTGCCTTTGTACAAGTTTGTATTTAAATTGATATTCAGAATCGGGTCCTGTTATATGATATTTTTTATTATGCTAACAGTGTGGGATTATTAGTTTACTATAGCAGTTACTTTTACTAATTTTTTGGGGGGGCAAATGCTTTAATTACCTTGTGATTCAATGCATTTAATTTTGCTATAGATAAAATTAAAAAAACCTGTGCTTCTTAAATGAAAGGCCTGCTATGCCTGAAGGTACTGTACGTGTGAACCTCTTGCAAAAACGTCATCCCACATCTCTGTCAATAAATCCCATTGCCACTAGAGGGCTTGTGGACTCACTCGGCTGTTGGAGGCTACACTGCAAATATCAGATCAGACTCGGGCACTGAATCTCCATGGGAATAATAATTCAGAAGCTCACTCACAGACTAATCAATAGGCTGTTATATTTTATTAAAGACAAAAGCATAGGTAAAGATTTGATTTCAAGAGCAGGGCCCCCAGACAGTTCTTTACAGGGATGAAACAACACTCTTTCCAGAGGGAGATGTTTTATGTAAGATTCTCTTCAGTTACTATGCCTCCATTGCCCCATTGCAGTGCCCCCCAGACAGTGACTTGATTATTCCATTTGTGCTGTGTGAAGTACTGCAATAAAGCCTAGCTCTGGTTCAGCAATGTGAAAACAAAAATACATGTTAGAAGAATAACACATCCAAACAGCTCTCGAGCCCCATTGGACATAAACCAGTGAAAGAGCTATCAAACTAAGTGCAACAATTAAATTCAGAAAGGTGTAGCTACAACAGAGTTTAATAACAGTGTTACCTTATTTTTAAACCCTTCAAAACTGATCTTAAAGCTATTCAGCCTGCCATTTTAATATACAGTATATCATACAGGGTGAAATAAACCACAGTTTAATTAATACAGAATTCTCTGCTCTCTAGGACGCTATGTTGCATGAGAGTAATCTTGTAACAATAATCTTGTTATGCTTCTCTAAAAATACATATGTTAGCATGCAAAAAAATAAGATGTTAGTACAACACAGACACCTCTGGGTCAGTGCATTATTGCGTTAATTAGAAAACTTTCAGTGTCAGGAAACCGCATCCCAGAGAGGACTGTTTGTAGAGCCATTAGTTAGGACGTGATTTTAATGGAAATTCAAAGTGGTAAGTCCTAGGAATTGAGAGTGCTCTCTACCCTCATCACCAGATAGCACTCGCTGGGAACCTGCTATTGTAAGAAGGACCACAAAGCGTACCTCAGGGAAAAAAAGAGTGATCAGAAAAAGAAGAGCTTTGATGTGCTCAGTAACTAAGGAGAAGTGGCGGCAGTGTTATTTGCAGTGCCGAGAGCCCTCCAAGAAGGACACGCTGCGCGTCAGCCCCTGTGTTGGAGGAAACAGGGGGGAGAGCAGCATGCTTTGGAGTTATAATGTGTGTTAACCAAGACACGCTGTGTAACCACACGTTTACTGTGTGCAAAAAGAGCATAACCAAAGCATCTCGGAAAAGGAAAAACATTTACATTACATTTGGGTTACATTTGCTGCAAACTATTACAGCAGATGTACAATGGAATATACTATATATAATAGTACAGTGGAATACTGTAATTTTGCCTTTGTCTTTTACTACACTGTCTTTGCCAATGTATTTGGGGATCATTGAAATTGGTAATACTTCCTCCCTCTATGTAAGTCTTGCTCTAAAATGCTCTATCTCAGATCTACACTGCACTTTGAGAACATAATAGTTGCAAAGGAGTGGAGCCACCTGGCACATGTTACTCCAGATGTTGTCTGGCCATTTCTTAAAGGAGCCTAGAGTTTAGGCTTTATTCCTCTAGCTAGGACACCCGCAGCTCTGTGCAAAGAAGCATCTTTTATTCTCTCTCCTAAATGGATTCCTCTTTAGTTTCCAGTTGTGCCCTTGTGTCTAACACAGTCCCCTGCATTGACCCAATTTATACACTTTAGGATTTTATATAATGGGATTAAATCACCTCTCAATCTTTTTTTTATTCCAGACAGAAGAAATTCATCTCCTTTAACCTTGTCCGTATTTAGCAATCCATCCAGACCTGCAAGAACTGTGTCCTGCTCTTTTTTGCTGGGACTGTGCCTGCAGCTGTAACAGCCTGAACAGCAGGTGGCATGTATCCCACAAGGGTCTCAAACACTTGCTGCCCAGCCCTACCCCATTCTTCATGCTGTGATGAGCGGGACTGAACACACACTCCACTGGTCCCAGCAGTTTTCAATAGGACTGGGATGAGACAACCGCTATTCCTGCCAGGGAAGGCGATGGAAATCAGTCTCATGTTTCTTAAAACAACCACACAGCGCCTTCCACCAAGAGAGCCTAACGGCTTGACGTTGGAGGTTCCTAAGATTTTTGACTAGTAAATGGACTAAGCTGAGAAGTTAGAGTGAGAAATTGCACCAGCAAAACACAGCTTTTTGGCTGTGGGGCTTTCTTCCAAAGAAACGTTAAAAATAAAAAATAGCTCTTGACGTCTTTAACTAAAAGTAAAAAATAATACTAAAATTAAAACTGGAGTCTTAAGCAATATCTTTGTTCCCATTACCTTTTTATTAGAATTTGTTTTTCTCTTATTTACCATAAAATAAAGATAAATCTATAACTTACATGTACAAATCGGGAAATATAGTAGTTTATATGCAATGCATTTACAGTTCAGAAAATACATATTCACAAAAAATGTCTGAATTTCTTCTTACAGAATAAAAGCACATTTTCTTACAGAATAAAAGCACATTTTAAAGTGTGGGGTGAGGGACAATAGAAGCTCTTTGGCATTGAAAAAGTAGCATCAGAAAAAGAAAATATAAAATTACATCATTAAATATTTTAATCTCAGCTGATCTACAGAGTTCTTCTTGACATGAGGTATACAACAGAAGGTGGATGGTGAATTGCGTCAACATCTGAACTACTCTTTTCCCTTCCTCAAAAATTGGCATCTTGCGTTGACTTTAAAAATGTAATTTAAAACAACGAAATGCTCAGTTATTTAAACCGATTATTGACATAACTTTTTTTTAAAATAGATCAACAAGTTTCATACTAGTTGTGGACTTTCTGATATAAAAATGTAAGATTTAAATTAATTGGATGTCCCCCACTTTATAGATACAGAGACAATACACCTCTGATCTGTAAAAACTAAAGCCTCTTACGCACTTTAAACATTCAGTTGTCTATGTAAGGAGAAGAACAATTTTGGCAAAATGAAGTTCATCAGTGAGAAAACTAATGTCACAGAGGGATAAAGACCCAGACAGTTTGTAGCAGCTGTTCAGTACATAAGTATCATGCTCTTGAAAATCAAATAACAAAAATATTAGTGTCAATTTCATTTTTTGCCTTTTGATTAAATTAATCCTAATGGTTTGTTTTCAGACTTCAATGTATTTTAATGTGTTGGGGAGGCAGGTTGACCTACCCACCTTTTCGGTCAAGGTTCAAGTCGACCTTGAAGTTCTGTTCACCTTTTCACTTCCCTCCAGAATGACAGACTAACACTTTTCTAGATTACGACGAGCGACAGTTGAGTTCTTGCGACTAGTGTCCTGCTCAGAGCTTGTGTGGCCCCACAAGCGAACTGGAACAAGTGGACAAGGAGCGGTCAGTCTGAAAACACACAACGAGGCCGCGGGGACCTCTCGGTGAGGCTTGGCACAGTTCGTGACGCTCCAGAAGCAGCCCTCGCTGCCAACGTGGTGACTGTGCTGGTGTCGGGGTCGTGCAGCGCACCCACACACGTGTGGTGCGCGCACAAACACACACACAGTTATGACGCACATCGATGTGGCCCCAGGCCCGGCACTGCTGGCATTTCAAGGAGAGCGCCACCTCTCGTGCCCTCCGCTACATGGCGCCTCTCTTCTTGCGCAGCGGACTCTGGCTGGTGGAGGGTTTTAACTCGGCGTACTGCACCTGTGAAAACAAACAGGAGTGACGTCGCGAGGCAGGTAATTCGAGCTCGCTGGAGCGCGCGTTAATGGCTCCCCGAGGAGCCGTGGCGGAGGAGAAACTGAGGAAGGTTCAGGAGTAATGAATCATTCTCTAAACACAGGAGCAGAGGGGATTAATCACTGAGAGGAAGGATTTGAAAAGTCAAGGGTTCCTTTAAAACACCACCCCACCCCCTCTCTCCAAAATCACAATATTAACAGCAGGTCTCACCAGCTAAAGGAATCTGCGAGTCCGGAAGTCAGAATAAGAGTATAATTAATTTAGAACCATTACATCAAATAGATGAATGAAATAATCAGTGTAAAGTGTTTCAAAAATATCATACACCAGGCTAGTCAAAATTTCAGTAGGCCTTTGGCACACAAATCCTACATTTCTGAATTAAAATGCCTTCTGACATCATGGCTGCTAGTGTCCACTGTGGAGATGCTCTTTCCTCCCAATATCATTCTTTTCTGTCCAGACTGATCCAGTTTTGCCTGCTTTTCTCTGAATGGCAAAACAGAGCTTGAACTTTAACCCTTGAACTCTCACCCCTGTCTCCCCTGACCAATGTGTTACTAAACTACCCAGACCAATATCATGGGTGTGGAAATGTCTTTGAAGTTTATAAGAGACATAAATGGTAAATTTATAAGTGGTTATAAATACAAGACCCACTTTTAGGAGAGAATTAACAGACTAATGAAATATGATATATTCCAAACTGAATTCTAAAACTAAATGTATTCCTTATTCTTAAGATTAAAGCGGATCATGTTAATGTTAAAGTCATTCTATGAAAGCTCAAGTCTAATTCAGTGACATTACTAATTTAAACTATGTGTACGGATACAATGACATTGCAATTTATTATACTTTTAACCTAGACATTACTCTTGGTTACAGATCAAGAATTAAAGTCATCATGCGTTGTTTTACATTAACATAAAGTAAGAAACTAGTAGCAGTTCCAGAAGTCAATTGGTTTTGTATTACAAAACACAAATACAATATATCCTTAAGGGTAGCTCAAATTTCATGGTGGCCCAAAACAGACAGACATGGCAATCTTTTCTTAGTATATGTATATTTTGTTTATAAAAAGTGTTAGAAAATAGTTAAGCAATAGAAGATATAACTTATACAAAGCAGTATAAAGTGAATAACTCAATAGGGGTACATCAAAGATACAGTTGCTAATTATTTCAGGTGTATCCAGGCAAGTAAATCTTAGTCAGAGACTCAGAAACTTTCCCAACAGATGCTTTGTCATGTGTCTGTGCATGAGTGTTTTTGTGGGCAGCTCTGTCCATTCCACAGAGGCACAAATTGAAACTGTTCAGCTGCCTTGCAGAGCACATGAGTGTAACGCTGGCTGACCCAGCACAAACTAACATTTCTCACATCAGTGCTAATCTAACGTACTCCAGGCCACCACTCTGCAATTCAAGCTGAAGGACAAGCATATTTACAGTACACGGAGCTGATGTCACTTCCCCAAAATAACATCACACCCTCTGGCCAAATTATTAGACACTCCCAGTCAAACGAATTGGCTCTCTCACTGGTTCACATATTTCTCAGTGAGTGTACAGTACAGCACTTGACAACATTGCAAACAACATTGTTCCACAGATCATCAGAGTTCCAAGCAAAAGCAGTTCTTCTTTTTTATAAAATATATAAAATACAGAGACAAAGTTCAGACACATTTTGATCATGAATTTCTATAGTACCAATATTGATCATTTACATTAGAACAATGGAGTGCCAGGGTGACCAATGTATTGAGCACAGTTCACTTTATTTCCCTGCTCTATGCTGTCCCGTGCACTACAGTGCCCCTGTGAAGCCTGGTAGCTGATTGTAGGGCTTGTTTTTCTACCAGTTGAAAAAAGCAGCATCTAATTTCCCCCTTCATTTAAAACTGAGGTCACCCGTCTTTCAAAGGTTTCACAACACGTCATGGCAGGGGCCATGCATTTAGGAGCCCATCAATGCACAAAAGTTTATCGTCCTGTGCTGCCAGCCTATACCTCTGCCAAAACTGCAGCTTTAGAAGGGTTTCCTTAGAAAATGTCAATGGGGGTTTGGCAACCGGTTGCGAGAGGACTGCGTCAAGGGGCACCCAGATAAGAACCCAGGGTTAGACCACATTTCCAGACCAGACTGTTTGTGACACTGGCTGAATTCTTTCTCCCGAGAGCCGGAGAGGAGAAGAAAAAAAAAAAGCTCATTCAAGGCAGGCCACTTCCTGCCCTCACACAGCATTCATACGGAGAAGACAGACTAAATGAGCTGAGAGCCCTTGATAAACACAAAAGAAATACTTTCTGAGCTGGCAGCATCTCGGGGCGTGTGATGTAACTGCAAATGACATATCAGTCATCACTAATACACAATCGCATATGGCGCGCAGCAGGTTTACTGTAGCTCACGAGTTCATTAATTGACTTCTCCAACCTGATGTGACAGGGCCTCGTTTGAGGCCCCGGCTGTCACAGAGCCGATGATCAGCTGGAGACATCGGCTTCATAATGCTCATGGTCAATCGCTCTCTCGGACACCGCAAGCTTGTTTCCACCCCTTCCAAGCCACTGATACACAAAACCAGCAACTGAGCGAAATTCGGAAACCGTACAGCTCAGGGATGACCCAACCGAGCCTCGTTCGTTCAGTAAGAGCTGAAATATTGGCAGCAAATAAACCAACAGACCTGACAGCTTTCCAGCTGTGCACCATACCGTGTTTCCCATCTCCAGTTATTGATCTCTCCAGCACCTGATCAAGCATTACAAATAATACAATAGTGTCCTCTTTTATTGCAAAGCATAACATGCGCGTGTTTTATTTGTAAGGTAAAGGATTTATAGACTTGAAGGAACAGAAAGGAACAAATCTCTGAACTCTTGTAGTGTGGGAGGCAGAACGATTGGTACAAAAGCAATGAATAACCAAACAATACAAAGGACAGTGATCAGCTAAAATACATTAAGACATTGTGAGAACAATACCATACAAGCCCTGCTCAGGTGCTAATCCCAGTCTGTGGCTGCAATATGCCGATTCCTACCTTTTGAATATCGGAAGGCACCCTGCGGAGGAAGTCAAGTATTTCATTGCTGTCAATGGCGTAGGGCTTCCGTAGTTTTTTGGTAAACTTGTTTATACCTGCAACAAATTAAAAGAAAAATCTGAACATCCAATAAACAGCCATTAAAATAATTATTGTGGTGTAAATCATATAGTCATTTATATTTGCATGCCACAAAACAGGTTACTATTTTATCTCATTATAAAATGCTACCCAAAGCAGTTTAGAATGTTTAAAAATACTGACTTCATGGAAGGAAATTCAGGGCTTTTTGCGTCGATGCAATTTTTTCCCCACTTTTTTCTAACCCTATAAAATCCCAACTCATTTTCCACATTTCAGATGGAGTTAAAAATTAGGTTGAATTCTCTCTTCCATGGCTACAGTATGGTCTCTTGTCTTATATGCTCGTTTAAAAAATCACTTTCAGGAACTAGGCAGCAGATTTTTGCTCTGAAGCATAAAGCTTGGGGAAAAAAGCTCTCTGAAAATGTGTTCCCAAAGACTGTCTGAATCACACCAAAAAAAAGAGATAGCAGGTGGAATAAACAATTCGTCCCTCCGAAGACAGCTGACTGAACACTTGGGCCCAGCAGTGATGTACACTGCAGAGAACGTGAACACCCCCCTTCAGATTCGACCCATTTCTGTCCAAAGGCATGTTCAGTCCTGCAGGTTCTATAAGCAGCAGGAGGAAAGCCAGCTTCTGATCAGCAGCTACACACACCCTAGACAGACCCATCCTGCACAGAAACAATCAATGTTTTTTGCCCTTCATTAAAGTTATTTCTCATTTTAAGAAACAGCATTATTATTTTGAGAAGCAATTAGGTGTCTTTTATGCCCTGCTGCTATGGAACCAAAAAAAAAAACAGTCTCCTACTTCTGCTTCAGTTCCTGACAGAGCAGTGTGAAGTGCCCATTAGAGTGGGAGATAGAGCTTGAAAGCCTTGCCCTGCAACCACAGAGCTCAGAGTTAACTGCAAATGCAGGAGAGGGTTCAATAGTGTTGTTTGATACCATTTGGCTATTGATTGGGTTAGAGGCTCCAGCTCTGCTGTGGTGCTACAGCTTCAAATTAGGGGCCAGAAGGCTGGAGGGGAGGAACTCTGTGGAGACTCTCTTCCTCTGTCTCTGACCCTCCCTAGACTAGTGTCTATCTGCACTGCTTCTGCAATTAACATCTGAAGTCGTTGCACAGACCTGCTGGACAAGGAACGTTTTATTTTTTCAGTCTCCCTCAGACGACACCCCCTAAAGAAAACTATGCTTTTTTCATTTTATCTGACTTTATTCCACATAGAGACCTCAGGCCAAGTTAGCATTGCTTCAGCATTGATTGTGTGGATCTACTATATCTGCGTCTAGAACAACACTTGTGTAATGTTTTGTTCCATTTTTATTCTTGTTCTGCAAGCCATCCTCTACCATGTTTGATCAATTGCATTGGATTGTATTGGATTTTTCAAACATGGCAGAATTGCACCTGAGATGTTCCTTAGAGCACTGTTCTGGAAAAGACAGAAGTCAAAACGTTTCTAATTAGATTTAACTGGCCACATGGAGAGTTGAGAAATGCCCCCAAAAAGATGAAGATTTGCTCTGCGTGGTTAAGTCGGCGTTCGAGACCTCTCAAGTTCATAATCCATCCTGATGTCCTCACAAAATAGAAATTGTCAATTATCAGGTGAATGCAGATTTTGATCCAAAGAGGATAATGGCTATGCTGTAGAAGTGAAATCAGCTGGCAAAAACAAGCAAGGAGCTGCAATCATTTCTGACACAGTTTCCTCTCCCACACGCCTTCTGCAATCTGTCTCTCATAGCTGTGGGAGGTTCACTATGGCGCCAAACCTCACAAGAAACGTGTCCTGAGCCACTGCAGTTATGTAGAGGGAACAGGTAGAAGAACAGTCTACTAGCACAACATAACACAGTGAATTACTCATTGAAAAGTTTAGTTTAATCAAACAGAACGAGCAACAGGAAAATATTCAAGGCATTTCAATATCTTAGCCATTTTTTATCAAGATTCATTACTCTGTCTGCAAAATATTTTTTGGAAAGGAGTTTAAAGAACCCAGCAAATATATTTTTGCAAGCTCTATTATATCAGCCAGCTGAGTTCAAGAAGGGCTGTGTGAAACCGATTCAAGAATTCCATTTTCAACACTCACCCCACAGTAAAACAATGTACCGCAGTGGTATGAAATACACTATAATTGTCGCCACAGTGAGGACCAGGCAAGCAAGACCAGACAAGAATGGCACCGACCAGTTGAAGGTGCTGCGAATTAAAAAGACGAGACACATCAGAGACACATCAGAGAGGTGTTTAGCTGGACACACACTGGACGTGGCTAACACAGGGCAGAGTGGAAACCTACAATCCTGCAAAAATAAATAAATCATCTTGCAGGATCAACTAAACAAATATGAAGTCTGAAGGTTTTGGGAAATTGGTGTATTTAACAGCCACTTACAGAAACTCAATAGTACATTTTTGATTTGAGAAAAAATAAACAGCATTTAGATAATGTCAGCTACAAAAATGCTCCAGTTTCAGTACCAGAATACTGCATTCATAACATAAAACAGATATTCAAACTTACTTTTTAATTCTTTCCCCAAAGCATGCGATCTCTTCTAGGAGGTTTTGAACAGTGATCACAATGTCCTGAACCATGTGGATCTTTTCCATCAACCCTCTTTTCTCTGATTCCTAAAAAAGGCACAAGGACAGGTAAAAATGGGATCGGTAGGGTAACAGAGGAACATGGAGATAGTTTTTTTTTATTCCAGTAAGTGATGATGAGTAATTCTGGGAAACACTGGACAGATATGGTGCAGAGATTTTACCAACAGCTGTTGAGATTTGCGTTTCGATGTGAGCTGAAAGCTGTTTACAGTCAAAAACTGTCATGAGAGACAGTGGGAATTCAGCCTCAGTAAGGCAGGATCACTGAAACAAGTACAAACACTCTGCAGGGTTAAAGAAGAAATGGGAAAATATATAGTTGTCACCACAGTGTAAATATTGTGGCTGCCTGCAATCTGGCAGCATCTGATATCACTTCAAAACCAGACAGCAAGCAGGAGAAGTGACCAATACTGCAGAGAATGAATGTTCAATCCACACGTGTCTCCACAGGACATGTCTGCTCTTGCTGTGACAATCCGGACCCAGCTCCAGCCAGCAGTCTCTGCTGCCTCTCTCTTCACACCTTTCCCAGTGAGAGAGATGGTGTGGGAGAACACTCCGCAACAGCCAGAACCGGCTTGTCATCACACAGGAAAAATCGATGGCCACTCAGAATGCGTGCTTGCACTACAATTGTGGTAAAGCAATGCTATGCTATAATGAGATACAGCAATGAGAGTTGAGAAGCAAAAAGTACAGCTCAGTCTCTTCCACCCCCAGAAAAGTGGTGATAGACTATGATACAACACACCCTGCATGTGTTATTGTTCTAAAAACAATGGTTCTGAAGGAACTCACAAAGACAAAAGGCACCAAAAACATACAGAGGATTTTATAATGAGAACGAATGTGCTACTTTTAGATATATATATACTCACTTCGTACTGAGATGAGTCAATAATAAACACAATGCAAGAGGTAGTACTTTTTGAACTTTTAAACCTTGCAATTGATTTCTGGGCACATGCTAACACTTCTGGTGGAAGCTAAGCCTTGAAAGAAGCATGCTTGCCTGCAGGGCAGAGGAGCCCAACTAAAATGTGAACATTTTTGCAAGGATATGTGTGTAGGGGCGTCTTCCAGACAGCTCCATGAAAACACAAACAAAAAACATGAATTAAAAGTTCTGCCTGAGTGGTGAATCACTGGAGGGATCACTGGTTTGGTTTCTCCAATCTGGTGGGTGTGGTGAGTTTGCAGCACCGCAGACATCTGTGACGGGCCGGTCTCCTGTGAGCCCCCCCCGTTGACACGAAGTGCTCTGCAGGCATTGTGGGACCCCAGCGTGACAGGCGACTGACTGGAGGGGATGCTCGCCTTCCCACTGCGCTCTTGCTTGTCCCAGGACTGCAGAGGCCAAGCTGATCACTTACTGATATTTTCAAAGCAAGGGAAAAATTGTTCTTTTTAAAAAAAAAAATGTAACACAGCTTTCCAAAACATTTCAATGGTATATTATTTTCTCCCCAGTTTGAATCGACTTCCACTGTTCAGCAACCAATGCTGGGAAAAGTGCTTATGAAAAACAGATTTTCTGTATTGCTGTTCTGTGGCTGGTCCATTATTATATGAATGCAGCCATGCCCCAGTGCACTTATAGCCAAATAGCTTGATAGATTGTTTTTTACCTCTCATGTGGACCAGAGGTTTATATTTCTTTTTTTATTTCGGCTCTACAGATGGGGAAAGAAACCAGCTCTGCAATCTGCCGCCTGAACAGATGTGATCATGTCGGGGAAGAAACTGCACCAGGGGTAAACCGTTCCGAAACTCATCAGTGAAGCTTTCCAGAGAAAAAGAGGAGGACGAGATATCAAAAAGTAATGCAGGCTAAAAGAGAGGCTGAGAATTTTCACTTCAAAAGGAGGAAATAATGAAAGGAATGACAAGAGGGAGAGAAAGAGAAGGGAGAGAAAACAGCCATCTGATGTTTCTTGTCATTAGAGGCTTGAAGATGTGTGTATGTTTCTGGTGGGGGAAAAAAAGGACAGGGACGCTCAGTGTGACAGCATCCAGACGGAGCAGTTTATCAGAACTTCAGGAGCCAGCCCATGGGAACCGTGGAGAAGCCGCAGCCGGCCAGCCGCCAGCCAGGATCCTCACATCCAGCTCCGGCTCGGCTTGCCTGGCACAGACAAGAATTCCCAGAAACAACCTCATCGACAAGCGGAGTCAGCTGCAATTCTTTTCTTTTCTCCAAACTAAGAAAACGGTCCTCTTTTTCCAAAGCTATTCACATAATCTCATAAAGGCAAAAGTCACAATAGATCATGCAAATGAATTCTGAAAGAAATAGATATTTCACTTACATACAGTATGTCCTTCCTAAGCTAACTGGATTTTGAGGAGAGTGCAGCTACATAGCTCATATTCTTCAGCTCTTTAAGCTGCAAGTGTTGGCACAGTTGTTAAGTGTGTATATTTCACCTTACAGTATGGTCTGTCATATTGTTTTAAAGATTTTCTGGGAGTTGAAAAAGCAGAACAATTACTAGTCCAGGACAAAAATATTGAGAAAACTACTGAATATATTCAAGAGATACAATGTGTGTAAGAAATGTTATTTCTTAAAAAGCTGCGCTTTTGTAAAACTGGATAGCTGAAATTCATGATCTTGAAATGCTGACCTCTTTAAAACTACCTCCTGTATTCTCTGTCACCTCCGCCCTGCAAAGCCAAGAAGCACAGTGGTGTGGTGTACTGGTGTGCACAGGTGGCTCCCTCTGTTGCCTCACAGCCTAACTCCCGGGTTCAATGCACGATAAGGAGATTCTTGATGGCTGTGCCTGTGCTCGAGGCATTTGAGGGTTAATGGTAACAAGCTAAGGTATTGGCTGGACCACATACAAAAGATAACTTGTGTCACATATTGCTTCAGCGAAAGATGGAAAAAAAATAAATGCCATCACACAACTTTCATGTTAATAAAGAGCAAAAAAAAATACACACAGGAGCTCAGTAAGCATTTGCATCAATGAGCTTCAAGGATTATTTCAATATATCTCCCCAAACACCTTTGAAGTCCTCCATCTTTTGGTGTCTCATGCAGAAAACCTTTCATTGCTCATTTGAAGATCCTAATCTGCGCATATTCCTTTTTTTTGTGGAGTTCCTTGAAAAATGTTTCATTACCTCTAGACAAAATAAATTCCCAGCTCCCTCAGAAGTAAAAAGGAAGTTTTTGTTGCTAAGGGGACAGATTTCAAAGTTCTCTAATGTCTTCTGATTAGAGAACCCATGTCAGCTTGTAGTTATACTTTAGCAAAAATTATAAATGCAACATTTCAAGGCAACCTCCTAAATGAATAGATTTGATCTGCAGTACAAAAGGTAAATAACTTGAGATTTTAAAGCTGAATTTTGGGCACAGTTGTTGATAAATGTAACATAAATGCTCATTTATCTTTCCTTTCATTTTGTCAACTACATCTGATTTTGATTGTAAAGAGCTGCATCTTCTAGCACAAGTGTAGATGAATAAGCCACTTAAAAAAGAGGCACTACTTACTGTAGAGATGCTACCCAAGGCTGCAGTATCAAAATGAGATGCACTGGCTCACAGCGGACTATGCATACAATGGAAAATGGATCAGGCACAAACATAACATTATCTGATCACATAGTCTGACAGAAAAATGCTTGCTGAAGGCTGATGCTTCTACCACTGCAGGGAAAGGACGAAATATCTTGAAAGTCGTGATGCTTGGAAGAAAATGTCATCCATCCATTCATTTTCTAATTGCTTCCATCTAATTCAGTTTTACGTTAGAGCCAGAGTCTATCCCGTCAAGATAAAAGGTGCAAGGCTGGTTACACCCTGGATGGGACGCCAGTCCATCGCAGGGCAGACTGACAGAAGCACAGAAACACTCTCACACCAAGGGCCAATTTGCCCAGAAGCCATTTAACCTACCGGTTTGACTTTGGACCGGGGGAGAGAACCGGAGCACCCGTAAGAAGCCCACGCGAAGAGAGACAGCACTCCAGGTCCAGAATTGGACCCAGGGCCCCAGCTCTGTGAGGGAACAACGCTGACCACTGTTACACCATGCCACCGACAGTGTCGCTCCACGACTTACCTTTACATTCTACCATTTTAAGATTAGCTACCATTGAAGCTGTCAATAAAATCAGCCCCTAGAATCCCACTTTACCTCCAAATGCAGCCGCACCGCTGTGGGTATCACACAGCCAAACAGAACATGTACTTTCAAAGACACTTATTTGCTCTTGATCAAGAGCTTTTTTCGGTGGTATCCATACAATCTTGCAAAGATGCAAATACAGTATATCGAGGCTCACACAATAGATAATGAAGAGAAGCAAGAAGAGAGTTACATTTAACTTACACAGGGTTGTATGAAATTAGTTAGGAGTTGTTATGCGGGCACAGCTGAGTATATTATATTCACCAGCACTTACAGCAAAAATTGTGGAACTGTGCAAGTCAGCAGTAGGAAGCGGCAGTCAGGGTTCTGGACCTATAACTGTAAGGCTGTGGGTTCGAATCCCAGGCGAGACACCGCTGTTGAACCCTTGCACCAGGTCCCTCACCCACATGGCTCCAGTAAAAGCGCCCATCTGTATTAAAGGGGGCGCATGGAAGCTGTCTTGGATAAAAGGGGCGGCCTGGCTCTTAACGGGGGTAACCTGAAACAGGCCTTGGCTAGCCGAGTGCTGGGAGCGAGAGGGACATGAGGAAAAGCAGCCCTGCCGCTGGCAGCCAGCAGGGAGACTCTCGGGGAGACAGTCAAGCCGGCCCAGGGCCAGCGGGGAACTGGAGTCCTTTTTATCTTTTGCAGTCATTTGTGATAGAATCTGGAGATTTTTATTTGATTTTTTTTTTCTGCTGTTGCAATTAAAACACTATCTGTCAGTACAAGATGGATAGCTCTGGCCAAAAGGAAGTCGTTTTGACCACATATAATTTGTAAATAGTCTCCTTCTCTGAGGACGGATTAGCGTTCCCAGAAACTGGATCTGGTCTGGATTATATTCGCTGCTTTTTTCTTGCTTGCTTTCAATATTTGCTTTTTTTCTTTATGTGATTTCTTTAAAATTACTAACCCTGACAGGATATTTCACATGAGCATTCTCTTAGGAGGACAAAAACTATGAACTTTTCAGAGATAGTCAGTCTTTCTTCATAACTTCCATGGAAAGCCTGAAGAAACCCTACAGTCACCTGATGTAACAGAAATCAGTCTAGCCCTAACCCCAAATGAAATAACAACATTGTCAGCTTAATAAAATGCATTTAATTATACTGTAAAAAAATGCCTCATATTAGGTAGACAGCCAAAAGCAGGCAAGATAATCTAATGTTCTAACACATCAAGAAACCAGCCATGGGTTCTCAAAAATAACCTCATGTACTTAAAAAATATTTTTGATTATGAGTTATTTTAACAGCAATCTAATCGTGAAAAACCAGCCTGATGTTTAAAAAATGTACTGAAGAAAAACAGGCAACAAAGGTTTTACGTAATTTAAGTCTATAAGACACTGTACAGACATGTATTGAAGTCTATTCAAGTGCCAAAGCATTATTCTAAATAAAATTGACAAATGTACTCAAAAACCTGCTATTGTACTTACTGTATGAAGGCAAAAGAGTATCATTGAATGCCAAAGATTTGCTCTACAATTAATTTCTGGGAATCAACAAAAAGAAAGGCTCATTGAATACGTTAATATATAACTAGACAAGTAAACCAGAAAACTGGATCCAGCATTTTAAGCTGCAGAGCTGCTTAAACCAGCAGCACCTTCTTGGTAGAAATCCATAAAGAAAAGTGGGGAAAAAGTGGAACCTCT
The DNA here is from genome assembly GCF_055471065.1 of Atractosteus spatula. Taxonomy (NCBI): domain Eukaryota; kingdom Metazoa; phylum Chordata; class Actinopteri; order Semionotiformes; family Lepisosteidae; genus Atractosteus; species Atractosteus spatula. Next base: position 56,562,149 of record NC_142712.1, read on the forward strand.
TCATTTAATTTTCAAACAACGCTGCATCACGATGCGTCCTATCAGTGTCCCGAGGCCACGGCGCGACTGGCCGGCTCTCCTGTGAGCCCACACACATCACAAAGATGTCTTCTACATGGCTGAGCCTCCCACACCAGAAGCAGCGCAGAGGAAGGCCCCCCTCCACCACAGGGCTTGCTCTCCACAGATTCTCGCTAGCCCCCGGTCATCACGGCAGAATATATTCAGCACATTATGGATATGATTCTCGGGCCCAGTCCCGGAGCAGAAAGGTCAGCGCTTGGAGGCAATTCCCCACTCCAGCATTCGAGGAGCAATGGAAGGCAACTGCAATCCTTAATTAACTCTTTGCTTACTAAAAAACAGAAAAACAAGGCAGGCAGGGCTTGCGAATGTTATTTGACCCATTCGCTTAACATGATAGCTAAACGTAAAAAGACTTGGTAGCACAATGGCAAGCCAATGTAAAAGTCAATCTGGAAATCTATGTAATTAACATAACATCACTTTATTAGCCCCATACAATTTCTTGCATTAGGAATTCGTCTTTTTGCATACCCCAGCTTGCTCTCCATGAGACAGACACACAGACAGGGAGAGAAGCTTGGGGTCAGAGCGCAGGGTCAGCCATTGTACAGCACCCCTGGAGCAGTTGGGGTGAAGGGCCTTGCTCAGGGGCCCAACAGAGTAGGATTCCTCTGTCGGCCACAGGATACGAACCAGCAACCTTCCAGCCACAGGCGCAGATCCTCAGCCACAGAGCCACCGCTCCGCTCCGCCCATATACTAAATTAAACATTCAGTATATGAACCATGGAAGAATGTACAGAACTAAGAAGTAGCAGAGAACTAAATTATACAGGGATGCACATCATCATACAATTTAAAACAATTGTTCACATCCTGAGGACATTTCTGCAAATGTTATTACAAATTCAAATTCAAAAGGTCGGCTTGTATTCAGTACAGGTGTATGAACTAATACACACCACTGTTTTATGGGATTTCACTCATATGGGATCCCTTTACATTCAACTGAATGAAGCAAAATTTTCTGATTTTTCTTCAAAAGAGACAGCTCTGAATGGCCCAAATCCTACCATAACAACCGTCAGAAAGCAGAAATAGCCTCCTTTTCCCCCGTGTCCTTGCTGTTGAAAGAAAAACCACCCAGACAAGCCTATATCCATAGTTACCACTTAACCCAGTTTGTGTTTATTTAGCCAAAGTTCAGGCTACCAAAATATTGGCAATTAGTATAGTCTTGTATGAAATCTTCACTCGCTTAAAAGTCCCAAATGGAAAAGAGATGTAAATTGCTTCTGAGGATAAAAGTTTTCTTTTGGAGATTCAAAGCAGCATTTTCTAATTTCTGCAATAGTGACTAGAGACTTTATAAAACTGCAAAACAGCATACCCAGTGGAATAGATCTGAAAGGGCTTGGAGGAAGTGGCAGTTTTTTTAAATTCTGCATAGAATATTAGATATTTTAATTTGTGATTTATGTATTTATTTTAAGATCTTGGGGAAACGTAAACAAATGATATGAATAGTTCAGTCAAATGACATTTGAAAAAACTTGGTGAATGTCTCTGTGGAAAGTTAGGGTATCGTTCAATCTAAGTTTAGAAATGAACCTACTGTGAAGAGTACAGATGACTGATATTAAAATGTTTCCATGGGCATTAAGGCGGAAATGATATTCCCGATGTCAGAGATGCATCTTTAATCCTTAAGGAAAACAATCACACTCATGACTTCGGGTCTAGAAGTAATTCTTTACAGACTAATTCTTTAAGACACCTAACCTAAAGCTGGCTAGAGTTCAAGACACCACATACTGTACATTTCAGCAGCAGCCATATTAATCCAACACCTCTTCAAAAATCCACTCCACCTGTAGATGGAATGATTTGCCTCCTTGCCTGTTCTGCATCTTCAGTCTGGATCAGAGAGTTGCAGCGCATGCTCACTGTGCAGACTCCCACTGCTGTGACTCCACTCCAGCTCTGACCTCACTGTAGTTGCTCACAATATTTTTGATTCACTGTGTAAACTGCATTTTATTTCATTTTGCTCACCGTTAAACCACTATTTAACACTACACTATATTTTAAACACATCCTCAAGTTTTAGAATGTCCATTAAATATAATAAGGTACAGTCATCTAAACTCATTCATTCTCTTTATCCATTGTAACAGAGAGATGGTTCTAGAAACAAAATGCCACTGTACATTCTGTATCTGTTTCACAAATAAATCAATGGAATACACGAATCACACAAATGCAAACATGGAGAATAGTCAAAAATAGCAGTACTGGATTTTGCAAAAACAAATCTGACTAGAATTATTGCATTATTGACTGTAAATTGTCATGGATAAGTGTAAGAAAAATAGCTTCTAAAACACTGAAACAAATGACAAGATGCTTTCTTTTTTTTTTTCAAGAGAAAGGATCTGTAGATACTCTTGTGCAGAACTTGAAATTATTGTGAAGAAAGCCAAGAAAAATGTATGTGCACTTTTGGGGAACTAAGTCCACAGAAAAGTGATCCAAAATGTATCTTTTTAAATAACATGTCTAAGGATAAACATAGGTTCTAGAAATGTCACAGAAGAATAAGACTTACCTTTTCATCTTCGTCATCATCTTCACACCAGTCCATATTATCCTAGAAAAGAACAGTCGTTAAAATATAATGTGCAATGTGTAAATATAAGTGTTTAGCACGCAGTCTTCAATATTGTTGGTAATGCTTCTCCTTGTGTTTCCGCCTTTCATTTCACAAGCCTTTCATTTGCACAAAGGCTGTTTTCCACAAATGACTTTAGAAAAACTGACAGGGGAAAGAGACTCCTGTTCAACACAGCAACATCACAGCTCTGCAACCTAAATTCTCCAGCAAAGTAAATAAAAACATGAAGCAAATAAAATGATATTAGCACAGTTGCTTTGATCACTTCGTACAGAGTCAGATCGGACGGTGCACGAGTCAGGCACTAGGTCATCGTTAGACCACGTCACTTCCAGACAGATTTTTGGGCTGACCAGGGCTCTACGTTCACCCCCAAGGCTACACTCCCCCCTCCCTGGCCTCTGGCACATTCAGACCAAGAGACCGCAGGGAAGGGTGTGTGAAAGAGGCGGGCTGTGAGGTACCTAGTGCATTTATTCAGAGGGTTTTCAAAAAGTGCAAATGGTGTTACCCTTCAGAATAACAAGGTGGAGAGGCACGGGCCTGCTGAAATGTGCTCCACAGCACATAGAAGATGCCGTTTCATTATGATTCCAGGCTCTTGTCTTTTGTGCACCAAGTGTAGGGTGTGGTAGCACTCTGCCCACAGTAGGAGGAGGCTATAATCCACTGCTGCTTTTATAATTCCACTTTTCCACCTTATATTGTTTTGTGGCCGTTCTCCTTTAATTAGACCTTTTCAGACTGATGCTGCATGTCTCCACCAACTTGAGGGCCACAGGCCTCGTGATTAATTTTTAAAGGTAGAACCTGGTTTTAAAATCAAGTTAAACTGGAGCACACATGCGGTGTTTCATCTCGATGCAACTACTGTACCAGGCCTGCCTTGCATGTATTATTTGAGTTCGCTGCAAGGACATGCCTTCTGCACAGCTCAGTGAGGAAACGGTCTATGCAGTCAGATTTCTACAAAACGTCTGAGCACCCCCGGCTGCTCCTCTCTCGGACCGAGCCGCAGGAGCTGGCGCCCACGCAGCGAGTGCCAGGGCAGCGCGGGAGAGGGTGACACTCACCAGGTCGTGTGTGTGGCTGACCTTCCCCGCGGCGATCTGGAAGTAGTTCCAAGCGAAGAGGAGGAGGAGGAAGAGGGGCAGCATGTAGAGCTCCCAGTGCCAAACTGTGAGCACGAAGATCTGAAACGATAGCACGCACACTGAGCGGGAGGGCCGCAGGTCAGCCAGATCCCCAACACCGACGTGTGACTGAAAACACCAGACACTGTCGACAAATACTTCATCTTTCTCCTTTGCTGCTCTCTTGTTGTTCAAATCATTCATTTTTCTACTAGAACCTGAATACAGGTAACACAGATAAAAATAAAATACATCAATTCATTAACAGGAGATGGGCCAACCATGTGCTGCATTTACGACATTCTACAAAACCGAGTTTAGTCGTTGAATTTCTGCTGAGTGCGTCCTGGAAAGGTACATTACTTGGGCTGATGACATTCTCAGGAGTCCTGAGTGCTGGGGGGGGAGGGCGCCTGCATTTTGCAGTTCTCAGAATAGAGGACACATTCTGTGACAAGGAAAGAAATCCCATGCAAAGTATAATCTGCATCAGACCCTGCAGGGCTCGGATTTAGTCCTTACAATTGCCTGTGGCTCGGCACATAAGGTAAACCGGAGGAACATGTTCAGCATATATTTCCATCGCTGCAGTTATACTGAGGAAAGCCAAGACCCCTGGAAGAAATAAGATGAATCATGCCGAATGAATAATCCTTCATAATTCTGTAAAAGGCCTGGCACAAAGCACGGCGCAGAAACTCCCACAACATTTCACAGCTGTGCATTAATTGGAACCAAACACTTAAACCCATTTAGTGACAACCTCATGAGTCAGGCTTAAACCGTTATTATCTCAGACGGTTGTTTCGAGGATAGATGAAGAGAAAGGAGAAATGTGAGAGATTTCCTCTCGATGACTGACAGATCACGCAATCAAGACAACCGTGTGACAAGGGTCAGGCTTGACTGTCACAATTTAAATCCCGTCAAACAGCTTTCTCCAGACCTGTCTTGCTTGTGCCTCAGAAAGATGAATCAACGCTCTGTTTTAAGTTTTTTTTTTATTTATTCTTACCATTATTAATACGTTAAGGCTAGGGTAATGCACATAAGCTTCCAGAACAATTATGTCAAAATAAACCATGGGTATAAATGATACCCTGTTCCTTACACTCTGACATCATCATCTTCTCTTTTCTGTGAGCAATTCACACAGAGAGGCAGAACAGCCCTGGTAATGTCTGTTGAAATGAACTGCAGAAGGTTAGCTAATATTCACACCTACAGTACCACTGTGTCCCTGTCTAATGTGCTAAGGGCTGCTCAGTACAATATGTCTGGAGTTTGATCCTTGAGGGGTAAAGTGGTGGCACTGTGGCTGAGGATCTGCACCTGTGGCTGGAAGGTTGCCGGTTCAAATCCCGCTTCAAATCCAGAGGAATCCTACTCCGTTGGGCCCCTGAGCAAGGCCCTTAACCCCCACTGCTCCAGGGGCACTGTATAAATGTCTGACCCTGCGCTCTGACCCCCAGCTTCTCTCTCCCCGCCTGGTGGTTCATGGAGAGCAAGCTGGGGTATGCAAAAAAACAAATTCCTAATGCAAGAAATTGTATATGGTCAATAAGGCAATCTTATCTTATCTGGAGCGATATTTTTACTGGTGTGACTTCAGGGCCCGTTCTGAGCAGCACACACAAGTCTGTACGCATCACGGTTAGCTGGTGGGTAATCCCACCTCAACAAACATGTAAGGAATGAGAGAGAACCAGGAAACACATGGATTTCATCAGTGCTCAACTAAAGCCGTCTTTCTCCTGATGGAGCGGTTTCGTTTTCCTTTTGCGGAGCTAAGTCTATGACCGAACATTAAAAAGGTGCCCCTGCCTGGCATATCACATTCAATGCTTTTCATTCAAGGTGCCTAAGAGTGTACCTGAAATAATGCCTGCTCCTATTGTTTGAAAGACATTTTTATCAACAGTATATCAGATTATCAGTCATGTCTTTTCACTTTAATCACTCCGTCATTGCAAATTTAAATTTGATGAATTCTTCTTTGACAGGCAGTTGATTTACAAGACATTCTCACTAACAGACTAAACTATTAAAGCTGCACCGACCTATTTTCCAGCAGCTATGAACATGCACAGTAGGTAATATGCTGCTCAAGACAACTGCCTGATTTTGAAAGAAAACCCAATTTGGTGGCATGAGAGCACATTTTACATACAAACAGGTGCAGGCAGACAAATGTTATCTATCAAGTTAATTGCACACAAGAAAAAAAAATTCTCTCCCCTCAAAAAAAATTTGCTTCAAACATTTCACCTACGTCCCCTGTTCCGTGTCCACTGAGGACATTTTGTTGTTATCCACAGGGGAATGAAGGTTTTTGGGACAGGTAGCTAGTTCTCCCTAGAGTTTCCTTTGTGCACACTCCTGCACACTGACTTCAGCCCAGTTGGAATCATGGATCCTTTGCCCTCGATGTGAAAGCTGCTCTATTAACCACTGAAGTCTAATTGCCTGGTCTCTGTCTTTTGGTGGAAGTTAACACAGGGAGGCAATTCATTTCTACCCAGGGAGCCAAAGGAGAGAATCTGTCACAGGTCTTCCTAATCGGTCGCTAATGCAAATTCTGCTTAGTGAGCGGGGTTTGGAAAACAGATAAAAAGCATAAAGGAATATAATTTGTCGAGTCTAAATTGCGCGTCTAAATGGAGCTATAAACCAAACCTGTCAGAGAGCCCCCTGTATTCCAAGAAACAGCACTGTCGAGCCACGTGAGCAGAATTTACATGTTTTTATGTGCTAATAAAAATGTAACCGGAAACATCTGGAAACATCTGAAAAAGCCATTGCATCTCTCCTTTCAGGCTCGCACTCCGTAAAATGTCAGCTGTCCCTCATTAATGCACACAAGAAACGTATACCTACCCCGTCTCCTCACATTTCCTGGTAGTCTCGTGAACTAGAGACGCAACCAATACCTTGCTAAATGGTTTAAATTTTATTACCCAGAGAGCACAAAAACCAACATCAGCCTTAAGTCCACATTTCTACAGAAAACAATCCACCTTTTAATTAGCTGGAAAGTTCAACACCATTTCCAGCTTGCAAAGTGTGTCAGACAATCTTTTACCACCAGACAGGTTAGATTTGAAGGTGTGCACCTCCCCATCTCTGAAATGCTTTATTAACGGAAAACAATCAGGTACTGATACACACACTTAGGTATTTTGTTCCACAAGACTTGAAACATACAGTAAATTATCTCAGAAATAATCAAAATAATATTTTGGAGAATAAAATAAATCTTTCTGAATTGTTTTTTCTTACAAAAAGATAATATTTGTGCATTAAATGTGTTATAAATGTAAAATATTCATACACAATTTTAACACAGCCCTCCATTCTTTGCAGGAACAAAATTTGTTCTATAGTGAAATTCAAGATGTTTTTAATTTTCTTCAGTTTATTTGCTCGTTTCCCTGCAACATTATTCTCACATACACAGCAGACATCGTTCTTCCTCCTTGACCAAGAAGTTCACAGCCTTTAGAACGTAACAAAATATTTACATTTTATGCTACATGAAAGCACTAGATAATAATAAAATAACTAATTACGATTATATTACATATAATTATAGATTCAATTTAAAATTAAAATTAGTGCTCAGCTATTTGCTAATGGCAGAATAATCCACTATAGTATAACTGTAAAAGAACTGAGAAAACACAGTTCTGGATTTGTACATACTGTAGGTGTGATGCTCTGTAATTCAGAGTGTACATGTATGACAAAAAACGGAAGCTCATTCATGCTAAATTTGAATCTGCAAAAAATTGTTGCAGCATTTTGAACACCATAAAAAAAGTTTTCTTCATTAACTTTCTTTTTAAAGTCTCTGTAGATTATAGCACAGTATATGTAATTAATGATTTCCCAAATCCACATTTGCACAAGGTAGGATCGGGTAATTAATGCCTTCTAATTGAAATGCTTTTGATTTGTGTGCATAAGGAGCGTCTCTAATGTATGAAACCCTCCCTTGACAGAGCCATTTAGTTGAAAGATGTCAGGACAATTATGCATGGAGTGTCTGGGAAAAAAAATAATTAATTAATTAATAAAACTGTTACTGAGTATAGTGAAGTGTGTGATTGAGATGCACTCTCCTTAGATACCTGTAAGTCTGCAGAGAAGTGCTTGCCCTGCATGAAACAACACTGCTACCTGGGTTAAAAATCAGATGACGGGATTTGTTTTATAGTGCTCTTAATAGGATTCTGCTAAACGCATTCTACAGGTCTCCCACTAATCCCTCTAGCACACGATCCATGGCCTTACACAATAAAGCTCTGAGAGTGACTTTTCACCCTCAGTTAAATGCCTGGTTAGAAGAAGCACAGCTGCAACCATTCCCTCCTCTCAGAAGAGAGTAACGTCTGATGTCAAAACAAAAGGTAGAGTGCAGGGGCTCACGGGCACAATGTGCACAAAAGTATTACATAATCTGGCCATTAAAACCCCCAAGAACTGTAAACAGCTCACATTTACACGTTTCCCATATTTCACAGATTTTTCAAATCCAAGTAATTCACCATCACACCGACCTGTAAAATCCCAAAACTTCTGTTGTCAAAAAAACAACAGTGCTCACAATATCACAATGACAAAATCCGAGTTTGCTATCAATGCTATACTGAACATTTTACTGCACCGTTTCCTTTATTTCAACAACTGTTTTTTATGTACAAAAACCCTAACTGAATGAGTTGCACCACCTTTTGATCTGACCTATTAAAACTCACAACTATATAAGTATGGCTAATGAAATAAAAGAAATGGGAAAAAAAACAACATTTTTCCATACCGAGTGGGGTCTCTGATTTTATTTTCAATTTAAACGGGTGGTGAATTCAAACTCAGATCCCCTCTCAGATCATCAAGAGCTTCACAGCAATCCTCCCATCAGGTTCCCAATCTTGGATGGCCACAGTCACAGCCCCAACTCAGATGACGCTAAAAATCACACATTCACTGCTTTGTTTCGCATTTAAAAAATTACCGGGGTTAAAATTAAGATGTCTCTGACGTGTTTCAGTTAGTGCTCCTCGTCCTTCAAACATTTTGCCCCTTGATGTTAGGACTGAAAGTAACTGCTTGACAACTGATTATGACTATTAACTAAGACGCAGCCAAATCTGCTAGTATGTGCTTGCATACATATGCAGTAAAGTTAGCAGAAGAAGAAATTTCAAACTTGATAGCTCTTAAAGCGTTGTAATGGAAACACTTTCTTTCTAAGCCGGGTAGTGCAAAGAAAAGAGAAAAAAGAGAAAAAAAAAGCCTTCCAGGGACACAGCACAGGGAGCTACAGATGAAATGCCAGCGTGATTGCTACAGATTATGGAAACACAGCTAAGCAAGTTTAACAAGACTGACTTCAGGCTTTCCAGGCAGGGGGGTGGAAAAAATTAAAACACACGAAGAAGAGGAAAAAACGGTGTATAATCGTCGCTCCAATCCAGATTCGCTTTTCCGGGTGAAGTCAAGGGCGGCTAGACTAATCGGGAATGCTTTCTCAATTAAAAAAAAACAGGAAAAAAGAAGGATATGAATAATAAATCAAAGGCCCCAGTAGCTATAATGCTCACGTCTGCCTTTTTGTTCTTCAGCCGAGCTTGAAGTGAATGTCTGGCTGAGGGCTAGTGGCGAGGATGGCTACTCTGCCTTGGCAGTGAACGGGGTTTAAAGCAGTTGTAAACACAAGGCAATGAGACATGTAATTTGTCATAAAGTTGGGCCAGTTAAAGCTCGTGTGGGGAAGCGATTTCAAAGGGTGACAGCTGAGGGGAGCCACAGACGATATTTCTCTGCAGGGCAGGTACAGAGTGTGGGCAGTTGTGGGTATTCAGAGCTCGGGCTGAATAAATATTTCAAAACGGTCGACTCAAATCATCTCTGCTAAAGAAAAAGAAGGTCCGCTCTTTAAAAGGGAAAATACATGTAGACAGTGCAGTGTCATAACTGTGCCTTCTCCCTCCACAGCTCTGTGAAACCGAGAGGTCCGCATAATAGATCTAAACTCATTTTAGAAAAGTCTGGAACCTTTTCCCCTTCCTCACTGTCACAACAGACAGTTCTTCAAAAGCTCAAGAATTTATAGGGCTCATGACTTACTTTTATGCTGACAGCCTACAAAAATGTTTGAGACAACGGTTGACTTGCACACCGATCCATCAGGCTGTTGTCAAACGGCCGTCTGGCACAGGTCACAACCACCTGGAGGCCGTCCCAGAAGCACAGGGCACCTTGGTTTGAACACCTGTCCAGCATAGGACACACACACACAGATATTCAGCAACACCAGTTAACTTCAGCAGTATGTCTTTGGGAGGTGGGAAGAAACCAAGAAACCTCGAGAAAACCCACATGGAAATGGGGAGGACATGCCTAGTCCACATCGAAGGTGCCCCGGCCCAGAATTGAAGAGTTAACCATCGTGCTCCCACAAACGCAAGGCTTTAATCAAGAAAAAACATCAATGTTCTCCTGTAGGATGAATCAAAGTACCACTGAAGTATATGGCAGAGCCTCAAAAGGTTCATTGAATTTAACTTCATCCTAACCCAAGAAAAACAGAATACGCTTATCAGCAATGTCTAATGGACCAAGAGAGAGAATGGAGATCTTATTCAAAATCAGCCTTCTTTAGTCATGCTGAATATCTTCCCAGTCACAAGTGTTCTGTTGGTTTTCTGCTAGCCGGTAAAAATATAAACTTGTATAAAATGATTTAAAGAGATGCATCACAAAGACCCTCCCTGCCTTCCATCTCAATAAGAAGCAGCAAAGAGTATAATAAATAAAGAATACAACAAAACTAAAATGTAGCGCTGAGGACTTGCAATTCTCTTTATTTTGGCACCAAGTCTCACAAAAACTAGAGAGAGCCATGAAAACAGCAGGACGTGGCACTCCACACCAGCTCCGAGGTTTCTCTTCGGAAGGGTCAGGCGTCGCTCTCGGCTTCCCTGGCCGTGGTGTCTCCCTGTCACGAGCACGCCTGCTTAATTCAGCTCGTGGAGCGCGGGGGCGACAGGGGCCCTGTGGTGCCTGTCAGCAGTGGGCCCCCCCCCCAGCCCCTGTGCGTGCTGACTGGGGTGTCTCAGCTCCGCGTCGGGGATGTTCACAAGTCCACAGCCTTGCAGGGTGACAGAGCAGACAGGCCAGCCCCCGCCCCCCCTGCCTCTCCCTGTCACTTCCCTATCTGCCGCAGAGGGCACGGGGCTCTGGGAGCAGGCAGGTCCGTCTTTCTCCAGACAAGCCATCCTTCTCCACGGCTGTCCTCGGGGACGAGGGAGATATCCCGCAACTGGGGTTAAATATGTAGAGCTTCCTCGGTTGACAAAAAAAGAAGGTGTATCCCTGAATACCGAAATTATACAAGGCCAAAAATGTCAGCCGCTGTTGGCTTTCCTCTGTAAGGTAGAAATACTGTAGGCGCTATTACTCGCTTCTGAAATTTTATTTGAGACCTGCTCTGTTTAGAACTACAGTAGATCGTCTTCAAATTCTCAAGTTTCTTAATTGGACGCATCAGCTCTCAAAGAGAGCTGGGATTCCTCAAGGAAGATATCTTTCTCTTTATTTTCACTTGGAAGAATCATTTTTGCAGAACCAAAACCTTCATCATGCAAAACATTGTCATTGTCATGAAAGGGCAGATTATGTTTTTTCTTTACTGTTTCGAGAACGGTTTTCAAAATCGTTTACAATTGCCTGTGAAGAGGTGCCCTCAATCATGTTATTGATTGAGAAGCATCGGAATAAAAAGAAAAACATAAAACAGCTGTAAATATTGTAAACTAGATTAATATATTTAGACAGAAAAATTGCTTTCTAGCCATAACATTTATGTCATATAACATGCAACATTTGCTTAGTGATTATATTTTTGCCATGAGTCCAGAAGCAGGCAGTACAACGAGACCTGCCCCTACTCCCAGATCTCTTAACCCCATGGAAACTTTGCCTTGGGATTTTATAACATTTTCACTCCTTAGGACCTTATTTAGTAAGAGCCGTTTCAGGAATATAGGAACATGATGTGCTTTTCAGCCAGCAATCCTTTTTGCTCTATAGAAACTCCCACAGCAAACAAATTAACAAGAAGCGTAACAGAACTGACTGGGATTTTTAAAATAAAAATGTTACAACGCACAAAACGTGTTATACCTCATAAGCGAGTTAACGTCCCATATGAAGAAGCTGAAAGCAATACATTTTGTAGCCTTCCTGCCCTCCACAAACAAATGATCATGTGCCTAAAACATACTGTGATCAACAAAAAAGTAGTGCTGATTATGTTCGTGCGGTTGTACTGATGCAAAGCCAAGCACAGAGCTCTCTTGCTCGCAGGGCACAGGTGACATCCTCAGAGGCTCTGGGGCCAGGCTGCCCTGGCCCGGCTCCTATCTGCACAGATCTGAGTAGACCAGGCTGAAAAGTGGCACAGCTGCCAACTGTGCTTCCAGCTGTAGAACATCAAACATTCATCAGATGCCAGCTTTGCAGTCTGTGATGTGCAGCAATCAGCATTTCACAGACTGTCAAGTAAGTGCCTGAACAGGCTTCTACCTGGCAATGCCAAAAAGGAAACAGTTAAAATACACACGTCTCTTTAGCCGCTGAAGGAAGGATACACGGATCGCGGCAGGCAAGCTAGCTTTAAATTAAAACCTTAGTTCTCCACAATACCTAAACCACTCCAATAACTGCAGAACCTTCTATGCTTTAGCGTGTATGTTTTTATTCTAGACACCAAAAAGCAAAACCGTGTAACGGCATAGGATTACGGCTTCTGTCCGTCTTTCTGCCTGTCCAGACACTATCATTCACCCATGACCCATTCATATCCCACTTAAAAGTTTGTTTTTGTGGAGCAAATAGAAAGTTGAACTCTCACTGCATCCCTGCCTTGCCCACCAGTTTACATGCTGCTCGGAAAACCGAAGAGCTTGTTTCATTCCTGACATGTTTGGCAGTCCTTGAGCTCCATCTACAGGCTAAAACTGTTTTTGCAGCAAAGAACTCTGTTTGACCCCTTTGCAGAGCTGCTGCTGCTGATGTATACAGTATTCATCAAGTTCACTCCTGGAGAAAAAAAACACATTTAAAAGGGAAGTATTTTATTAGGCTTTTAACTGTCACATTCTCCCTCTCTTTTGGAATAAGATGCAGTTGTCAAGCTTTAGACTCACAGATCCTAGAGTCATTACAGTAATATAAACATGCAATAAAAACCCTGGGAATTTTTTAGGAGGGGTGATTTTACCAGAATGTTATTTTCAGGCCATTTAATTACACAGCATCCATACATATATAAAAATAAACAAGCACCAGAAAGTGTCATCTGAAGAGGACATCAAACAGCACTACTTCTCAGGCACTTATTTAAATTACGTAATCAAATTCACTAACTCGCAGGCCCTCCAAATAATGACTACAGCCAGAAAGGCTCCTTTCTGTTCAAAGAAAGGCATTGTCCTGATTCATAATAACCATCTGCAACCACAAAGTTTCCAGACAAAAACTTTTTTTTGTGAAGTTAACATAATATAAACAATGGATTCTTAATATTATGTTTATTTAAGGTTTCAAAGCCAAAATTAGACTGAAGATCTGCATGAAGTGGCCAGTTGTAACTTTAGCCACATGGACAGCGCTGCATTTCCAGGATGTAAGCCTTGTATTACCTGTGCCCTATAAATAAGGGTCTTAACCTGATATCACAGTGATGGCTTTCAAGTGTTCAGAAATTAGAAAGGACATAATAAGCGATCACATCGTCTTCCTCAATCCAATTAATCCAATTAATTAATATAAAAAACAAAGTTAAACTAATTTGTACTAAGTAAAAACAATTCAATAGTAATCTTTAATGTGACAGGTTCTAGACAAGCATAAGTACTTTCCAAAGTCTTGTGCTTCCCTATAGCACTGGAGTACATACTATACAGTAATTCTGTTAATATTTACAACAGGGGAAAGTGTGACTCGCTACACATCTGAGATGCAATCAATGGCCATCTAATAGGAGCCGACTCGGTGATAAACTGTAGTATATAAATACTACTATTTTCATATACATGCATGGAACCCTGCTCTTTAGACATGTTTCAAACACAAACATAAATGCAAATGTCTCAGCAGAAGAAGAAGCAGCTCCTGGTCAACACCTGTCCAGCTGTGCATGGCTGTCACATGTTGTAGTGCAATGGCATTGTGTGAAGAATGACAGGACTGTCAGTGTGGACACTGGCACAGTGAGCCTCTTGCTCTCTGCTGAGAAGCACGTATGTGCGCCACATTCCCAGGGCCCCGAGCTTCCAGATGCCTAGAAAAAACGCAGCACAACTAGACCTGGGAATGTTCCTTCCTGCGCTCTCCTCCTGATAAACAGGAGCACGGAGTCCGCAGCGCTTCACAGACAGACTCACACTTTCCCCAGGCAAGTTGGTGCTCCAGAACAATTCTACACCTCCGAAAATCAAAGCGAGGATCATTTCAGAGAAAAGCACAGGAGTTCCAAGTACTTTGAAATTGTGAGATCAGTTTGTTACAGCTTGCTACTAAAAATAATTTGGCGTGCAGTGCTGTCCATGCTCAATCGACAGTCTCAGCTATCCAATTGGTTACGCTGTGCATTAAAACGTACAATTACCCTACAATAAATACCTCTTGTTTTATTAGCTAACCCTGAACTAAGCTAACGTATATGTTCTATTAAAAATCATTCTCAAACTTGCAGATTTTTATGATGCAGATCAAATCAATGCATATACTGTACTGCACATGTAATACGACCTATACAGCCATAGGTACTTCCACCTGAAGTTTTAAAAGTTTAATTTAGTGGTCTTCAGAGGCCATGACACAGTATGTTGCCCAGATTTCTGTATATCAGACATGAGGAATAAAGGTTAATGAGACCAAGATTAAACTGGATCAATATAAAGTTTTACACAGTTTTACCCATTTTCACTTTAGGGAAAGCCTGCATGCACCGAAATGAGGTGCCCTAACACATCTGCATTAAATCAAGATCTACTTCACTACGAGTCAGGATGAGAGAAGAGCCGATCTTCTCTTCAAACAAGACGGAAGCCTCACCTGTTGACTCAAAAGCAAGTGTTTCTTACTATTTCACAAGCACCCCTTAGGTTTTCCATCCCTAAACACTATTAATTAGGTACATTCTTCCTCTGTGATCAAATCAAAGTTAACAACAATGCATTTGAAAACTGGCTCACGTCATAAAATCCCACTTGCTTTTTAAGAGCACGGCACAAAAAATTAATATGCACATCAGAAAAACTGGTTCCGCTATCTTATTGAGACGACGCATATCAAAAAGCAGTCCCCAGGGGATGCCTGGACCAGCCTAGATTTGTTCGGCACAATTCAGAAAACCAGCTCATCTGCAGAGTCAGAAAAAGTCAGAAAAACAGAACCATTCAATTAGAAACGCTCCGTAAAGCGCCCATCTCGTCAACATCAAAGGACGGCAGCAGGGGAGAACAGGAGAGCTTTATTAAAACCAAAGAAATCGCCTTATTCAGAACCAGCGCACCTTGGTAAAGTTTTCACAGGCAGCAGACACAGACCTCCTTCCACAAAGATGTTCATGCCCCGGGTTCTGTTAGCTAAAATTAAACCTGAATCTCAGTTGCCACCATCACCTGCGGCAGACAGAATTATCATCGGGGCCGGGGGATCGCTCTCGCGGTGCTGACGGGGGGGCTGCCCGGCTGTCTGTCAGGGGGCTGCAGGCGCCAGCACTCCGAGTGAGCCTGCCCCCTAATGGGGGGGGGGGTTTGGGGGGGAGAGGCTCTGAAAGATCATTAGATAGGGACAAATAAAAGGCTTCAGAGCACTTGGAAATGACTTTGAAATGAACTAACCAAGAAAGGGGGGATTCTTAACAGCGGGTTTGAACCCGGTTCTCTTCCCCCTCCACCTCTTCTGTGCTCTGGTGTAGACTGCAGTGTCTGACAGAGGTCAGCCCAGTATTGCCCAGTATTTCCCAGGGTGTTGGATCACCAATACAGCCACACCGCTAGCCTCTATAAAAAGACCACTAACAACTGCAATGCCTCTAGCTTTAACAAACAGGACCTCTATCATATGATCCGAATCTCTTGAGAGCTCTTTTTTACTCCCTATAACAGGCAAGGGACAGGTTTTGCTAATTATGTACACTCGGGAATGTACACAGTGAAGCTCATAAGACACCTCAGCACAACTCGTGTGTAACATGCTGCATGAGTGCAGCCAAAACCGTCACCTGAGCTGGGGTGAAGAGCCATGCTCCCTGAGCCATGTCTGGGACAGTGCACCAGCCAGGTTTAGGATCTCAGTGGTGTGTACTGTACAATGTGGGGATTTGTATTTTCCAAAACAGAATTCTCATTCAGAAAGAAAGGAGTTGTCAGCGATCAGAAAGCAGAATTTGGCAAGACTGCTACTGTACATTACACACTCATCCAACAGGCGCTTGCTACACTTAATGTATCAATGCGTTTTAATGTATGCATACTTCTCTAATTAATCTGTAGTTTTAAGTTTTTAGTTTTAGCACAATCCTCTGATTTTCATTTCATTTCTGACCGTAATTCCCTTATTGAAGTAATTACTGCAATGAGAAGCTGAATTACCCATTCTTTTAGCTGCTAATCAGTTACTTTTGACAAACTACCTGTAGAACACGAAGAACACTTGCCTTTGTGTACTGCAACTAACTGGTTTAAATAACGCAGTTACTGTAGATCTCAGTGGAAAACAGGATTAACTAGAATCCTGGGAACAGGATTGGAGACTGAAGGATTCTGGCTCAATATGAACATCTTTGTTACGAAAACAAAACATCATGTTCAAGGTACAGTATATCTCACACACCGACAACAACTACATTACGTGAAAGTTCAGAAGTCTTAATCCATACCTTCTCTCATTAAAAAAGATTGAGAACCTAGTGTCCGCTGACCAAGACAAGTTTTCCTTCAGTTTTTTTAGTTCTTGCTAGAACTAAAGCAAATACAAGACATTTCCAAAAGAAGGTGATCTTGGACAGGAGAGGCAAGTGTTAAAATGCAGCACACTTTAATGTAGGGCATGAGAAAAGATTATCATACAGACAGCCAAAGGGCTATTCATATTCATTAACTATGAATGCAGTGAAGAAAGCTAAATTACTTACCAAGAAAGCTATTAGGCTCCTTTGTGAGCTTTCCCATTGAAAACAGCTTTTAATATACTGTATCGTATGCAGGACCGCCCTGGTGATTTTTCTAACACGGTACACATTTCTTGCTAAAATCTGACAGGAAATAAGGAAAGAGAAATACAACAGTTTAGACAGTAAGTTCAAGGATAGGTGTTCTGCCTGTATATAATTTAATTTTTTTTGACAGGATGCTAGGTTTATTATAAGTTTTATAGAGTTCCTCAAAAAGGATCCCACTAATGAGCTACTTTTCTCAGTTTTCAGCTTCAGCGAGCTTCTTAATGCGAGCAAAAAATAAATAAATAAGCAAAACAGAATTAAATGAATCTGAAAATACAAATCAAATTCCTGTCTTTACAGGAGATAAGCTGACACACACATTGATGTTTACAACAATAAAGTTTTAAAGGAACTACATCCTAGGTGCTGAATGTGCTTTTTTTCACATTAAAATACAAGAGACATCATCATGGCTTGGAATCTGCTTCCCACTAACTAACTGTATACAACTGACTGTAAAACTCACTGCACGTCTGTCAACACTTGGGCTGAAAGAGAAGACATGGCAATGACTGGGATGAAGTACACATCGTGTCATTTGGTTTTTACAGCTTTTTTGTCGCTAGTAAAAAAATCCTTGCTGGAGTTCATTTTTATAAAAATCCTCATTTAAAATTGGAAATTATTTAAATAGACTCCACTTTCTGGTTCTATCCTTCATTTGAGCACTGAGCCCCACTGAGCATTATGAAAGGTCAGAAGCAAGAGGTGGTCTGTCCATCTAGCTCGTTTGAGCCAAAGATCTCATCCTGCGGTTTCTTCAGGCCAGAGGTTTTCAGCTTCAACAACATGGCTTGGTTGTCTGTTCCACACTCTCACAACTTTATGTATAAAGAGGTGCCTCCTGTTCTCAGATTTAAATATAATTGTGCACATTTTCTACTTGTGACCTCTGGTGCATGTTTCAGTACTGATACTGAAAAGTGTACTGTCTATTTTCTGTCAACATCTTTGAGTTTTCTGAACACAATTCCAATCATAGTCCTCCCTGTTATTTACCCTGTTAGTGTAGGGTGATGTAGCCCTGACAGGCAGTGTAGCACCAGATGGAACAATGATGCACCAATAACTGTCAACACTGCAAACTCACAAGAACCCAGAAAGTCACAGGGCTGGCAGCTGAGTGCCAAGCTGAGGATACCCTGGCCACCTCAAGACCACTCCAGTCTGGCAGCCCCTGGTCAGCTGTGCTTTACCACTTGAGACATCCACATCACATCTAGCTAATGGCATGAACCAGCAGGACCTAGACTGTCTTTAACAATCATGTTCATAGTTTAATTCCCTTACCATCAGCACTGCTTCTCCAAATCTTGAACAGAAAGTTTAAAAAAACAAAACAAACCTTTTTGGAAAACTTAGGATTGTCCTCCATGAATTTCATTTCCTTCGGTTTGAAGGTCCTGATGCTTGCTCTCACCTGAAAGACATCAAATCCAGAAACATTATTCAAGTTCTACAATCCCGAGAAGAAAACATTATTTAATTTCCACACATGCTCTGAGTTTGCACTGAATGCACTGAATATTCTCAGATCTGTAATTAAAACAGACACTAGAAAACGTCAAAGCAGTACAAGTGACTTTTCTAGTCACATTCCCTGAAGAACATTGATTATCACTTTGTGTTCAATGTTTCATGCACTGAACAACTGCTGGTTTAGCAAGTGAAAAAAATAATGTCTAGACTTTGCTTTGGTGAACTGCCTTAATGAAAGAAAACATATTTATTAACAGGGAGCAAGCAGAAAGGGATTATCTAGGTACGTGCATAAAGGGGTCACATTTTAAATTCAACAATGATATTGTTAGCAGACTTTTCTCTAAAACATTTAAGTCAAGGCACAAAACCTAAACACACAGATCTTTCAGTTAATGGGTTTGTTTTGGGTTTCGTGCACTTTTTTAAAAAGTAATCACAAAAGTTTGAAGTTTAATATAGTGTGCTGAGAAGCAGTAGTCAATCTTCTTTTAACTCTAAGCCGAGTTATTCCACTTTTTCAATTTAATACTCTTTACTCAAAAGCATGACAGTAGCAGCCCATTGAAATTGATTAGATTAGACCTGCACTCTGCCATGCCTAATCTTTGCTAAAGGCAGACGCCAACAGTATACCAGTCACAGCAGATGTATCGGGAAAACAAGAATTTTCATTTATTGAGTTGTGTCCACAAAAATAAAATTCAAATGACACGACATCAGTTCAAAACACTAACATATTTGCCAATATGGTTACGGACATTTTCTTGTAATGTTAAACTCAAATCAGCTTTTGATTCCAAATGCAACCCGACAGCTGGATAACAACATTGAAGTACAAGTGAAAACCCATGGTTTCATGACATACACGGAGTAGGACAATGTGGCATTTCTAAAAAAAAAGTCACCTGCACATTCTCTTTCTCTCACAATTGTAATAATTGTATGCACAGCATATGAAGGCCATTGATAAAATCAGTATCAATAAAGCTCCTGTTTTAACTAGTGCATGAGATAATTTGTTAACAGAACTCTGATTTCACTTGGCCAGTGCATCACACTGGAGAAGCAATAGGCTATTCTACAGCAGCTGTGCACTGCTGCACCTATTTCAACATTCCGACTGGTCGATCTTGCTGCCATCTGTTCCACAATCCAGGCTAAGTTGTCATTACACCTCTGCTCTGCTTCTTTGGGCCTGCTACAGATGGCCATTACAGAGTAGAAGTTTATCTCTTCTGCTAACCACAGTCTTTTAATACACACTATTTATTCCCAGTGAGTGTATTAAATTAAAAAAAAAACAAATAGAAATAATAGACAACAAGTGTTTCCAGGCAAAAAACCAGTGCAATAAAGGTGCCAATTTATTAGACATTAAAAATGGATGTATGAGCAGCACTCTGTTATGAATATGAGTAATACCTGATTTTTACTTACAGGGTTAAAAATAACCTCCATTTCCAAAACCACATTCCCTTTTGTTGGCCCCCCTAAGTCCTTATTTTTCAACATGTAGGAAATCTGCTGGTTGTTTTGTACCTAAAAAGGAAAAAAAATGGTCAAAATAAATACAGGTCCTATAGTGCACTTGAAACAAAATTACCCCTGTACAGGCAGCATCAAACTTTGCTCAGTACAGTAGCCATCCCATTTTGTAAATTACTATTAACAGATTACTATGATATCAATTCTGATGGTGTTCTACCAGCTGTACAATGTAGGTAAAATATCTAAAAAAAAGTAACTGGAATTAAGCAATTATATAATACAAAAATTATAATGCAATGGTTATCAGGTCTAATTCAACTACCACTGTAGACAATAGTGTTTTAGGAATGGTGACACATGGCCGAACCTGCCTCCCACAGACACATTGTGATAAGATGTTTTCTGCGCATTAGTACATTGAGTCAGGCTGAAGCAGTTTAAATTAAAAACTGAATCATAATGATAGGATAGGGACTGGAAAATCAAAAACCACAGTATACAGATCACCAAAAAATACCTACAGACAGTAAGGAAATGGCCACTTTTCCTAGGAAATCAGGAGGTTTGTCTCCATCTTCATCAAATATGGTCACTTCTAGTACATCATGGATGTCTTTGATCGGACTGCAAAAATAACACAAGGATTATGTCATACTGTATAAGCACCAATTCTTTATAGAGTTAATCTTGTAGGAATAAGGTCTAATAACAACAAAGCCTAACAACTTTCCTCTGCACAAACAACTGCCCAATCTCATGTGATGGCCTGAAAATCTCATTTCCAGGAACTGTATCTCCATTCTATCTTGCAAACTGCTTAATGTATTCTAAGATTATACTGAAAATGGAGAAGGCACAATCTTATCAGATTCGGTCACTTACAAAGTAAAAACAGTGTTCCACTCTGGGTTGAGGTTCTTGTATATTGTGTGAGTTTGAAGCCGGTCATTCCCCAACTCTAACATACAGAAAGGATCACTTTTTCCTGCAAAGACGAAAAAACATATTGAAATATTTCACAGTCTTGAAGTTAAGACAATTCAAAAGGACAGTACAATGCATTAAAAACGGAATAATCATATACAGTACATGGGACAGACACTGCAGCACAGAAGTTTTCAAACCATAAGAAAAATGTAGAAATACAACACATTGAGCACAACTCAAAGGAAGCAAGGTATAATGATGTGAAGAGCTGACTACCCTTCCCAAAACAAATGCCCCAGTACTCCTGCACAACCATGAATCAGGCCCTGCATGACACACAACACAAATGAGATGCAGAGGTCTTCCTGCTTCTGTCCCTTTTGTCAAATCTGTACTCTCTCAGAATAAACAGCAAATACTGGCAGGGTTCTGTCAAAGACTTTTTTAAGACAACTTATAATTCTACAGGCTCCTTATTTTTAAAATATTGTCTCTATACTCTGCTGCTCAAATACTGAATAGTTTGCTTTCTATCACTGGATTGTCATCTATCTTGATTTTTATAACAGAAATGTGTTTTTAATGGGAAAAGTGTGGGACATACATCAGGATACTGTAACTTGTAGCTGCCCGAGTTTGGGAACAATATTACACCTAAAGAAACAGAATGTCACTCTTCTTTTGAAAGCAGAATTTCAGAGATACAGTACCTATTAAGTCAGCTGCTAAGAGATCCGTGGCCTTTATCACCTTCACTTGAAGGAAGCCAACATCTTTTAAATTCTTTAAGGAGTTCTTCAAGCACTGGAGAAACAAAGCACGAAACAAATGCTAGTTAAGATCTCTTAAAAAGATTTGTAACACAAAAAAAGAACCATGCAATTGACATGCCCTATAAATGAGATGCAGAAGAAAATGCTGAGTAAAATTAAAAAACCTTTCTAGTAATTTGCTGTGCCACCTAAGATCATACAACTCTCTAAAAATGAATAAAACAAAACAAAGGATCTTCAGACTAAGTCTTAAAAATAGTCATAAACATATGTAATCTAAGAAGACATTAATAAGTGTGGAAAAGCACTGATTTTATTGTTTCCTTGAAATGAATCAGAGATGTATTTAATGATGTACAGTAGTAACAACAATTATGCAAAGCAGCTCCGAGAGACAAGGGGGGATTATAAACTAGAACCCAATCCCTTCCATCAGCACCTCATCCAGAGGACAGGGAATCGGCTGTCAACTGCAGTGACTGAGGTGACCTGTTGAGCCAGTGGCTGCATAAGAGGCTGAACTGGGAGCCCCCCCAATAACCAATCATGTTCCTGAACTACTGGAACACCTAACCTGCTGGAAAGGCCTTTCCACCAGATTTTACTATCTATCTGAAAAGGAGAAGCTGCGTCTGCACCTGGAGGGAAAAACGTGTGGAATAATAATAATAATAATTGCTTACACTTATACTGTATAGCGCTTTTCTGGACACTCCACTCAAAGCGCTTTACAGGTAATGGGGACTCCCCTCCACCACCACCAGGTGCAGCCCCACCTGAATGATGTGGCAACAGCCATAGTGCACCAGTACACTCACCACACACCAGCTCTCAGTGGGAAGGAGAGCAGAGTGATGAAGCCAGTTCAGAGATGGGAATTATTAGGAGGCCATGATTGGTAAGGGCCAATGGGAAATTTGGCCAGGATGCCGGGGTTGCACCCCTACTCTTTTCAAGAAATGCCCTGGCATTTTTAATGACCACAGAGAGTCAGGACCTCGGTTTTGCGTCTCACCCGAAGGACGGCGCCTGTTTACAGTACAGTTTCCCTGTCACTATACTGGGGCATTAGGACCCATACAGACCGCAGGGTGAGCGCCCCCTGCTGGCCCCACTAACACCTCTTCCAGCAGCAACCTTAGCTTTCCCAGGAGGTTTCCCATCCAGGCAGGGGCCAGGCTCACTCCTGTGAGTGGCAGCGCTGTGACGTACAGAGCACCTGAGACAGATGCTCATGCCCCCTCCGCCGTGCCCCCTCGGTACTCACGTATCTCTCCAGTATCTGCGTCCTCTCTGCAGGCTCCTCCAGAGGAGGGGCGCACAGGTCGCCAATGGAGACGCCGGTGCACGGAGTCAGGCTGACCAGAAATACCACCTTCCCTCGGCTCTCCCCTGGATTGTTCCTGTCCCGAAGCACCCTGGTGTGGGGCCTGGTCTTGTTCACCGGCTCCATGGACAGGTCTAGATCGCATCTAGCCAGAAGAAACGAAGGGAGCAGGAAGAGCTAGGACTGTGCTCCAGCGTTCCCCTGTTCACATACACTGTGTCATGGCTTTCAATTCTTAAACATCTGCAGGGGTGAGAAATTAGCATTTGCCCCTGTGCCATCTGCTAGATTTAAGAACTCCCCTACACTCTATATAATATATAGAATTACAATGAACAGCAGTCCAGAATTTAAGCAGACCCACATTAAACGATGTAACTATGACAGTGTTTTAAAGGGTAATTCCCACCTGTGACTGTGCTCTATAAACCAGTAATAGCAATAGTAAAGTTGTTTAGAGAGCTCTAAGGGTGCAGGGATTCATTAAACCAAGTTGAGGACAGAATGAACGGTTTACTAAAAGTCTCAGCAACTATAAGGCTCAGCTGGAGCAAAGAAAGCACAGACATCGCACTATTGTTTAAAGATACGAAGAGAACAGATGTATCCAGAAATAAAAGAATTCATAAGACAGTTGACACTGACCAGTTAATGTATTTGTTTAACTGAACAAGCCTCTTCAACATTACCTTGGACTTATTCAGGGTCACGTTCCACACTGACAAACTTAATAACGAAGCTGTGGCACTCACGTCCCAATGATCTCTTCCCATTTCCGGCCCTCCTTGGCCCAAGCCTCGATCTCCAGCATCACAGTTCCGTCCTGGAACTGGTTGAAATCAAACTTCTCTCTCCACTGAGGGTTCGCCCTCCTGCACACGTTCTGAGAGCACAAAGGCAAAAGGCAATCCGCTGAGACCACCAGTCAAGACGGAGAAACACAAGCACAGAATCGCAGTGTTTTAATGTTTAAGAAAACATCTTGACAGCCGAATTCATTTTTCAAACAGCTAAGGGGAACATTTTAGCACGCCTCTTATTCTTTTTCCAAGATGTAAAAATTGACTAGCTTCAATTGCAATTAGCCTTAATAATGAAGCAAATTTCTTCCATTCTCAGACTTCCATCACACAGGACTGAAGTGGTTTAATTTGATGAAAAGAAGGATTTCATGAAGAAACCCCAGTGGGACTGGTAAGACGGTCACATGCTCTCTTTGTTTCTTCCTCTATCCTGCTGGAAATCCATGATTAAGGCATTAGTCCTGCGATGGACAGATGAATCCCCATGTTCCCAAATACCGCCTTGACACTCACTCCAGCAAGCTTATGTTCCACAACACCATCAATTCTGCCTCTGAAGCCACAGACGGACTAATTATTTGCTGGTGTCTTCCCATTCAGCAATTGGGTAACCTGCTGTAAAATTTGAATTTTACCAACCGAATATCGCAGTCTGCTGGTTCTTGTATGAGCCGAAAGGATTAATAATAAAGGGCAAAGGAAAGAATTTGTTCCATGAAGGTCCCACTGAGCTCAGACACATTGAGGCCTGAGGCCTGAGGCCTTCACAGCAAGCTAAGGTGACATATATCAAAAGCTGTGCAATGTTTAAATGTGCAAAGGTTTTAGCCAGAGAACAGTACCTTGCTCTTGTATTTCTGGTCTCCCAGCCTGAAGCGGATGAAGACCTCCCCAGTGCCATCGTCCAGCATGTCCTGGCCCTCCACCAGCGTGATGCTGACCACTCCACTCCACAACTGGCTCTTCCGCAGCGTCTCGGCCAGGCCTGGGCTGCTCTGCACGATGTTCGACTGTGAAGCAAGCCGGCGAGCAGAGAGGGGTTTCACCAAGGAACACAGCCACATTTGCCAGAGCACAGCCCTTCTCCCGAAGCCGCATCACAAGCTCACTGGGAAAAGGCACTGGCAGCCCATGTGCATTAAGCCAGATGTTTAGAGAGGGACGAAATACACAGGTACTAATGAGAAAGCACAAAAGACTTTTCTTGTTCGTCACCGTCCATCTTAAAATCAAGACCAATCAGATGAGCAGAGGTGTTGCTCAATTTGAGTCCGTCACACTGTTCCATCTGGGAAGCACCTGACTGGGCAGGACAATAATGACCCCCCTCAAAACACACTTCGTAGAAATACAGAGCTGGACTTCTATTTTTCAGCTAGTTTCATGCAAGATGAGTTTGCAATATAAACAAATCTCCAGTCCATGAGGGATGTAGGGTAGTTTTAACTAAACCCGTGCTCTCAAATACTTAATTAATAACTGGAAAACAAAGTTTAGGTCAGAAACATCACCATCTTGCTATTTAAACAGTGTCTGTAAAACCAACAGGACCCTGGCCCTTGAGGATTCACTGAGGGACAAGGACTGAATAAACTTTGTTGTTTTCAGACACTGCAACTCGCACACTAGAGGAACACTGGAACTGTAATTGGACAGAATCCCCTGCCCAATATCGAGCAAAATGCAGAATCTCACAAATTTCTCTCTAGAATGAACAAAGAATTTTGAATTGTTCTTCTAAACTTTATGATGTTGCTGCAAAACTCCCCTATTCTTAACCAGACCCATTTCCAGGCCTCTTCAACTACACACAGAGGGAGGAAGGCAGCAGAGCACACAGTGAAAGGGGTCTGCTCAGAGTGTTTTAAAGAAAGATGAAGAAAAACTATTAAGAAAATACTTAAAAGCAAAAAGATAAGAACAATGGTACTGGTGGTTTGACTGTACACAGTATGCAGTATACTTTGTCCACAGTACATATCTGCGATATAGTTCAGGTGGGTAGCTGCATCAGCATGCATAGGCTGCAAAGGCAAAGAAGGCTCCACGGCCGAAACGTTGCGTTTTCTTTCTTCTCCTTTCAGCATGGAATGAACCTATTATTTATCTGCAATATATTTGTTTTCCTGTGTGGCTGCCCGATTCGGGTGGAGGACTCCTAGCAGGACAGTCATCCTGTGAGACTGACATCTCATAACGACAGTGATACCGGACACAAACGAAGAGGCTGAGCACATCCTGGTGCGATTAAGACAGGGAGCCGTGATCGGCCTCCTTCGCCAAGCAAGCGCTCACGCTTCCTCTCTTTTCCCATCTCCCCATTGCAGACACTGGGGGTACCATCCAGTGAGGGGTAAAGGATCCCCACAAACACTACAGTTACCTCTCGATAAACATCCACCTTAAAACAAAAAAAAGAAAGGCAGGGGAAAAAAAAATCCAAAGCTAAGCCAGACCATGTCATCGGAAAGCATTTGTCTTGGATAGCCTTCTATCCCGCTGGCCAATAAAACAATTCCATTTATTAGCAAAAGGCCTGTAAAGAGTGTCTATTCTTGGTTCTAAAAGAGGACCGGGATTGCTTCCATATGGCGGAACAGCATGGGACGAGCAGGATGAGCTCAAACGAGGGCCTGCTTGGCTGGCACTTCAGCTCCATCCACCCACAGCTGTGATATTACATCCCAACATCTGGATTATAGCTCACGGTGCCTGGGAACAATCAACTTCTCATCTCTCGGCCGGCCAGCCAGCAGAGCCCCCCCCCCCCCAGCCCCTAGATCCATTTCAAAAAGCGCGCTTGCAGGAGGACAAGAGCGCTGCAAATGTAAACGATGTTCAAAAGGTGTAAAATTCTGAGATGCAAAGAGCCAGTATTCTTGCGATCCCTTCTTGTCAAAGAGGAATTCAAACACGAGATCGATGTTTTTGTGTAAAATAACGGATAATAAACTACTTCCAACGTCTTTAGAAGATTCTTTTTGATTATTTTTATTTCTCCAGCAGTGCAGGAACAGGCAGCTCTGCCTCCCTCTGGCTGGCTGTCTATCTATCTATCCATCTAGGAGCAGATAAATGAAAAGAGCGCTTTGTCTTTTTCTTTTCAATTAAAATAAAATTGAAATTCATCTACCAGTCTATCTAGAGATTAAAGGGAAGCAGATGTATAGGCGGGCTGCCGTGCTATATAATAAACCCTCAGCTAAGATAATGAAAGGCAGCTTCAGTCCAGAAAACATTTTAACTGCCTCCTATTTCAACCTAAATGAATTAAATTTATTGCTTACTGCTTTAAAAATGAGATTAAGCCGTATCTGCTGTAAACTCAAGGAAGGCTTTGCTCATTTTTTGTGCTTAATTAAAATGCAAATAAGGTCATATATTACAGTGATCTAAACATGTCATATTGTTTAAATGGTGCATAATTATTTAGGAAGCTGCAGTGAAGACTCTCTCAAACCCTCAGCGTGGGGTTCAGCGAACTATAACTAAATTTGCAAACAAAAAAAATCAGACCAATCTAAGGCACTTTGATTTTTTATCACCATTTTTACACAGCTATTAAAATAAACTAAAGACTAAAAACATAACTTTTTACAGTGGTTTTCCATTATTTACCTTTTTAAATGCATTTTATTGGTGCACAAAGTTTTGCATCAATTTGCTATTCCGTTATTCATTGAGCACCATTGAACTACTGCCCCCTTGTGCTGAGAAACATTATTACAAATGGAAGTACAGTAGTTGCATCAAGCCGACTTTCTTCTAAACGAAATAAATCGTGACATTAGATTTTTATATAACATTGAAATGTTTCCAAACATTATGTTACACTTTCAGTCATATTCACTTAAAATCAATCATTGTAAATGTGATATACAGTATGATGTGAACTTTATTTTCTCAAAGCCAGCTATAACTATATATTCTCCATCTCCATAAGCAGAGTTAAGAACAAGAGGAGCAAGAGGAACAAGAGGAGCCATCCCACACTTTCAGCCCATCTGGCATTTAGTAGCTAATCGCTCCCAGTATCTTATTCAGCTGTCTCTTGAAAGAAGCCAGAGTATCAGCTTCAACAACATGGCTGGGCAGCCTGTTCCACACTCTCATGCACCCGGGAGGGAAAGGGAGCCCCCTGTTCTCGGTTTCAAACGCTTTTCCACGTGCAGTAGTTCCCACTTGTGACCTCCGGTGTGCGCATCACCGTCGGTTGTTCAGAAACCTGCTGGGCTGACTCTGTCGATGCCTTGGGGGTATAGGAATACTTCTATTTGGTTCCATTGCAATCTTCTCTGTTCAAGACTATAAAGGTGCAGCTCTTCCAGCCTGTCAGTGTAGGCACTTGCTTAAGCCCCCAAATGTCTCTGGTTCCTCCTCACTGGACTAGTTCCAGGGCAGTAATATCTTTTTCTTTAACATGGTGACCAAAATGTACTTGATATTCTACAAGAGGCCTTACGAGTCCAGGAATACAATTTTAAAATAACATCAATTGATTTAAATGCTTTTAACTAGTGTATGTATCCTAAAATTAGTATTTTCTTTTAAATGCTTCTTCACACTATCTACGTGACGTTTTAACATAAACACCCAAGTGTTTTTCATAGGTCTCTTGTAGCTCAGATTTATAGTTTCTGTTTTTGCATTGGCCTGGTTCTGATTCACTGACCATTACGTACCCTCATGCTGCCTCGCTTTCTTCTGGGAGGCCACCTCTGCACCACGACAAGGAGGGCGCAGAGAGAGAGAGAAGAAAAAGACAGCATAAATATATAGTTATTTTGTTTTTATCACACTGAATCAATCATTTTTCTTCTGACAGTCTTCCAGTTTAGAATCTGCACCTGGTCATCTCTCCTTTAGAGTAAACACACCCAGCTGTGTGGCTGTGATGCTTGACATGCTCTTACCAAATTCCTCTTACTCTCCCCGTCTCTGAGCGCCAGACACACATCCAACACGATAACTCCCATGTCATCCTCTAGGCTGTTGGGATCACTCAGGGGAAGAACCTTCTCATAATGTCTGAAAGGAAGTAAGCAAGGAAACTGTCTCATGAGGTTGTTTCTCTGGGCTTCTAATATTAAAGGGCGAAGAATTGGGAGTCTAGAAGTCTGATTTTCAGTCAACTTTTTAACGATGTCGACAGTGGTAAGATAAAAATGCACAATGTTCTACAGGATATAAATACGCTTCAGCTACAACCTAAACTAAATCATTTCTGCTATAAAAGGAAAACTTTGAAATCATGACAATTTTCCAAAGTGCAATAAGCTGGCCAGGACCCCAACAGAACATGTGCTATGAAGTGTTTTTACTTTTGAAAGATACACTAAAGATTTTGGGCACACCGCAAATTCCTGCTGAGCTGCTACAAAACGCCTGCCCAGAAGTGAACAAACTCTGCTCAAGTTTTAAATCTACCAGAACACACCTGTCAAGTTCAAGTTCGCTCAGCAACACACTGGCGGAGCCCATGAAGTCGTCCATGGTCAGGTCCCGATCATAGACCTAGAGAGAGCACAAGAATAATCTCGGGTCCAAGCACCTTTTCAGAACAGATTACGGAAAATGCTTCAACTACTTCCTCATCCAAATAATTCACTGCTGCAATTCCCTAACTGGGATGGCCAGTACTGGAACTGGGGAGCTGTGAGCTTGCTTCTTTTTTGCATCCAAGACTATAATTTATTAGCAATGGCATTACGGCCTTAACTGATGAACGAGGCCACTTGAAGACAATTAAATGAGCATGGGATGCATCTTCTCCCGACTGTCGGTTCTTGGCTTTTGCCCATAGAACCCTGGCTGGGGTGCCTGCAGTAATGTCAACAAGACACATGCCGCTCCTGTGATCGGTGCCAACTCTCCTGTAACTTTCAGTAAGTTCCACAAAGAAGGAGCTGCTCTTCCAGGCGGCTGTGTCGGAGGAGTGAGTCTCCTTACCACATTAAAATGACCACACCTTACTCAGGGTAAACCACACATTTCTGCTCCTGTAAAAAGCTTATATGGCTTTGTTTTCACTTCCCAGTTAGAGGGGCAAACCAAGACACCCTCCCAACATCTAAAGCACCAGCGCTTACCTTGATATAGAGTTTCTGCTCCAAGCACCGCAGAGGCAAAGAAAAGGATTCATTCCACACTGGATTGAGGTTTTTGTACATAACTTTACTCTTGTAAAAAGTCTTGCCTTCCATTTTAAACTTGACGTAGGGGTCACTGGTACCTACAGTATATAAAACAGGAAGAACGAAACATCAGGAAACAAGCTTCAGTAGAGGAACAACAGTGAAGTTCCAATGGCATAAAAGACACGTGCCCTCTTGAAACACTGATTGAGTTTTAATAATAATGATGCAGTATTGAAATAAGCAACTGAGTAATTGAGCATTAGCCTCTGAAGAGGCATGCTCTTCTCTGTAATGGGCAACATCTATACCCTAGCAAACAACAGCAGCACTACAGCATGAGGCAAACACAAAGAATTAAACGGATCTTTTCTAACCAGCAGAAAGTCTGAAACAAGACATTTTACTCTACAGCGCCCACCTGCTGGTTAAAACAAGGACTGCTCTCTATGCAGAATAGAAGATCACTACTGGAAGGTGAGATTCTGCTGCCATCTCTGCTGCTGAGTGCGGGAGTAGCTCACTCAGTGGAAAAAAGAAACAGTAGTGGGTTAATTATTTGGAAAGAGCAGAACAGTTGCCAATCACAGACAAGCAGAAAACCAAGGCAGGGAAACCATGAGCAACTGGTGTTAATCTCTAAAGCCTGTTAAGAGGACCTGCTTTCACTGGGGGTCTAGTTTTTGTGTCCTCTATGGCATGCAGATCGGCACAAAAGAGGGAATAAGCACTGCTTCATTCATGCAGGCAGATAAAAGGGTGGTGGAAAAAAAATAAAAAATGCAGGGAGGCCAAAATCAGATCACAAAAGCTCTGTGGGGACCAGCTGTCAGGGCTGTCAGCACCCCCATCCCAAATAATCATCTCAGAAAAGTGGCCAGTGCCCTCCGCAGCTCCGCCCTAGCAGGGTGCGACAAGGAAACCTCCAAGCTCCTTGACAGGAAGAGAATGTCTGAGCCGCTCTGCGGGTGAAGGAGAGCCTGGCGTGACCAAGAACGTTAACGCCTTGAATTAACTGGAAAAGGCAGAGTGAAGGATGGGGGGTCAGGAAAGGGCCCTTTCGGAACGCAGAACGGTGGAGAGTGTCAGGCTTTGGCACAGCATTAATTGTTGGACATATAATTGAGACGCAGGAAGCATGAGGGGATAGCAGAAGCATTCTGTCAGGAAAAGTAACATCTTAACTACTGGGGGAGCTGGGCATCGGGAGGAGGCCTATTTAAGGAAGATAAAGCAGCACTGTACACATGCCAGTCAACAGAAACATGCCTGCATCTTAGATTTCAAAGACAGGAGTCTTTAAACTAGTTTCCATGCACAAAGGGAAGTTATCAAGATAAATTGGATTGCTTTTCTTTTTAAGCAAACCCCTAAACCGTTTGGCAATGAAGGATGAGGACTCGTTCCTTCAATTCATTTTGAATTCAAAGCCTAAGCCTTAATAAACAAAACACAGGACTGCAAAATTTTGCAAAATACAGAATGCAAAATACAGAATTTGGCTTGTTTTATGAATAATTTTAAACACCCTGAAAATAAAAACTTCAGGAAAAAGTCTGATGTAAAAAAGTGACTTCATGATGTATCCAGCTGACATCCTTTATGGTGTACAGTACATTGTAAGCAAAGATTCATACAAAGCTCACACAGTATTCAACAAATAAACACAGACATATAGTTTTATTGTGTCTGTAAATAAAACCGAAAAGACAGCCCTTAGTTGTCATTCAATCTGTAGCTTAGCTTGATTTCAGCCCCTCAAATTCAGGTTTTCAGGAGTAATGATCCAGATAACGGTTCCACACCATGTTATTTGTGTTATTGCTAAACATCTAACTGACCTCAATGTTGTTTTAAAATTCCTGTGATCTTGGGACACACACAGAAAATGCTTGTAATTTTTGTTACAGAACAGGATATGCAATTAGAGTAAATTGGATCTTCTTCAATCTACAACGCAAAACAGTTCAGCCACTTGCTCGAGTAACAGTATTTGCTGTGTTAGGACGCACAGACTTACTAATGACCGATTCTTGTTTTACATGCAGGCCAAAAAACACACACACCAGAAAAAAAGATGTATTAAATGGTGCATTACTGGTCTCCCTCTGCAGCAATTAACAGGTATAGATTAAGATAACGTTCTGGGCCAGTTCTTTTTCGAAATCCACATGCAATTGCATTTCAATAACTGGAAATAATAAAGGATTGTTTTAGAAAAGACTTAGATGTCACACTCTTTTACACTCTTTAGCAGGTTTTTACTCCAACTAAAGAGGCTTATTTTGCGATTTCACACAGGGATCGAATGGAAAAAAAAATGGCTAAAAACACAAATTCAACTGTGTTCAACAGTTCAACTGGAACTGTTTTCAGTTCCAACATAATTGTCACATTGAATGGGTTTTAAGCCTGTTCCCGAACAACTTTAAAGGCCTGTAAAGAGAGTGCGATAAAATATGTAAGCATAATGCACGTGCAGAGCAGAGGAAATGGACTGTGTTTGGAGCTGTAGCCATTACGTCATCATCTCAAGTCAAGGTCAGGTGGTTGCAGCACAGACCAAATTCATGGGGTCTACTAGATAAAACTACTAGAGAAATCACGAACAGACATTTATTAAACACTTAAGGTTTTGATGCCTCCATCACGACTGGAGTTACAGTTTAAATATTAAGTTCCTAGATTGACACTCTAATTTGAGAAGACGTCGGAAGGGGCTTCCACTCCGTAAATGCCACATGTTAGTACAAAGTTCATATTGTAGCACGCAATCTGACCACTAGAGGCCAGTAAATGTACACCCAACAGACACCTATTTGAAAACTTTTTAAAAATGTATTTTAATAAAGGAAAAGGAGCAGGCTACATATCTTAACTTAGATTTCAGATTCTCTTTCAGAAATGTTGGAGTCAGGTGTGAATGAAAACTGTAAAACTACATTATCAGGTTAGGGTTACTACATTATCAAGTATTAAAATCTAAAGGCTTGTTCAGTTTAGTTTTATTCTCAATATTTGCTCTTAACAGACAATTGTGCTCAGCCTATTAAAAACACCAAAGAGCCAGCCTTTCATTTAATACACAAAACATTCATGCTTACGTTCAGCTCATAATCTGGTTATGTGGTTACAAAGTGTCTCTACATCACTCATCCAATTACTACAAATTTATTTGGCTGGTGCTATTTATCCAAAGCGACTGTGTTTTTACTGACACAATTACCTCATTCAGGGGTACAACAGCGGTGTCACACCAGGGATATGAACTCCACAAGCACAAGTCATCTATACTGAGACTCTTAACAGCCAAGTAATTCTGAATAATTTGTACATAATACAGCAAATATATTGATGAGTTATTGGGTTACACAAAAACCATCAAACTGCACATCTCAGCAGCAGCATGTGAGCAGCAAGAGCTTTTTTGTGAAAAGAACAGCTTTAAGAAGCTGCACACGGTTATTTGGAGTTAGTGGTTAACACATCTGCGAACAGTTAAAGAAAGACGCATCACACAGCCACTACTGAAAATAGTACTGAAAAATACATCAATGTGATGTGTGCATTGGACAGGCTAAACAGCATATTTCCAGTCTTCAACAGAGTACAGCATGAGGTGAGCTGATCCCAGCACTCAAAAACCTCAACAGCGTCAACCCAGTGGTGTTAGTTTAAGGTGAGACAGTGGAGAAAAGTAGGTACTTTTGTACCAAAAAAGGGTTGTAGAGGTATGGAACAAGCTAGTCAAATTTGTTGGCGAGGCCGATATCCTGCTTTAAAGAACTGGCTTGATGATGATCAATCAATTAGCTAACTCTCAGACAGGCTCGAGGGGCTAAATGGCCTCTTCTCATTTCAAACCTTTCTTAGGTTCAAGCCTGTACTGACAAAACTCTTCACAATTCATCACTGAACTTGCCAGCTTGGCAATCACCAACAGATGGCAGCATTGGTCCTTTAGAACAGTGGTTCCCAACCTTTTTTGTCTTATGTACCACCACAGCCCTTTCAATATGGCTCATGTACCCCCTCATCCACACCAAACCAGTATGATCCTAAATTTGTTCATTTAAACTTATATTTAACTGGATATTATTCAACATTACTAATAATATTATTGAACTGGATATCATTATAATGATTCACTTTCAACCAAAAGACCAATTATTGATACTGTGGGTGAAAAAACAAGAGTCAGATTCACAAAGCAGATTCATCTCCCTTTAATGAGACGCCTGAGCTTGTTTGTCTTTCAAACGTTTTGACAGTTGGTTGGACAGTTTGGACACATGTGCTTTCACAATTTTCACTACAGCAGCTCTTTCTGTGTCAGTGGTAAGATGGGCGTCAAGCAATGGGAAACAGCTCTCATCTCTGTCCTCACACTTCCTCTCCCACAGGGGTGTCTGCCGCTGTAGATGGGCTGACTTCATGGGCCTGTTCGTTAGCACTTCACCACAGAAAAAACACAGTGGCTGCGGTGGTCCGCGGCCGTACATGTAAAGCCATACAAAACACACTGATCTTGGAACTGGCAATGTTTGGGCTTTGTCTCCTTTTTCTTTTTTTCCGGTAGGTTCACCTAAGTTTGAATTCGTACCGTTACTGCCACTTGGAGTGGCAGCAGCCGGACGTTTCAACCACTTACCCATTAGCTCTCTACTTGTGCTCGCTAGCTTTCTCGTGCCATGCAATAACGCAGGGATGATTATTGTGATAAATAGGCTACGCTAGACATCAACATCTCACCAATTTAATCTATTTCTACTTTTATTTGTTCCTAATCACAATTATGCTGATCGAGAGTGAAACAGTATTTGACATATTTTTTAAAATGTCAAGTAGCAATTTCTATTTTGTAAATTAAATTTAATCCACAATCTTCCCGCGTACCCCCTGGAAACTGCTCACGTACCTCTGGGGTACGAGTACCCCCGGTTGGGAATCACTGCTTTAGAAGACAAGCAGAGTAGATCACTGCTCTCTCGGTTTTACACTCCCGCTTAGCTGACAACTAAGGGTTTACAAAGTGGAACCAGGAAATTAAAAATTATTAAAAGAAAAGTCTAAACTATTTGTTGTAGATTTCTTTCCGAATGGCAGGAGACAACAGCCAAAGACTTAAGCTTTGACTTTTAGTACATCCAAAAGAAGGCTGATACAGACTAAAACTTCAGCTATAATGAATACTGTCTCAGCAGAGCTCTGTGCCTCACAGCTCCCGATCCTGCTTGTCCTACTCGTGTGCTCTAGACTCAAGGACTAGGACTGGAACTTTTTTGCCAAGTGAATAAAAAAACCTCACACAAACTAGAGAGTCAGACTCAATTTCTGCAGGGCTTAAGAGTCTTCTAGCTTTCTTTTCAGAAAAACCCTCATTTATTAATAATACTTAATAATATCTAATATATATATAGGACTTTAGGATTTTATAGCTTTTTACATATAGGTAGGGACTCATGACTTGGTCATTAAAGATGCTACAGCACTATTCATAAGGGAAGGGGTGCTAACCCCAGTGTCAAGGCTCAGTTCTACACTGGGCTTGAACAGCCTGGTTTCCCTCATGTCACCCATGGGATTAAACTGGTGAAGCAGTTTCTCAGTGCTCCCCCAATCTGCTGTGTCGTGGTGAAGCTGCTGTCCATCACCCAGGTGTGACCCCTGTAATAAAGGGTGGAGCACTTGAACAAAACGTTTGGTACTGTTTCTATGCTGGTGAATTAACTTATATACAATAACCAGATGCACGAAATGTTTTGCAATGTTGGCAAAACAGACAAACCAGCGTTCTGAAACTCTCAAGGTCCAGCAACTGGGAAAGGACAAGCAGAAACAAGGTCGCAATTCAGTCAGGAAACTGCTGAGCGGTAACAGGGTCAGCACAGCATAATTCAATCACCCAGGGTCAAACACAAAACGTTAAGCATAAATCTGTCTCATAATGGCCATAATGGTTGTTTCCTAATTGAGGAAAAACTACTTAGATCACTCCAATTGTCTATTCATACAAAGCTTTGTATTCACAGGCATAAAATTAAATATTTTCTGCACAAAAGACCTCTATTTACAGCTCTAATGTGCCTCCACCAGTTAAACAAACTTTGATTTTCCTTTATTTTCATTTAAAATGTAGGCATGTGAGTGATCCTTTAATGGTTGTTGACTAATCAAACATTATTCTGCTCTGCCAGCCTGCAGGAAGCAGGCTATTGGCCTACACTAAATTAGTTTGACTTATTATTGACTTTTAGTTTGTTAATAAATAACTCCAATTTCAGAAAACTGTCAACAAAACTAATAAGCTATTAGTTCGAAATGAACAGAGGCAGGGGGGGGACAATCAGCTTGTCAATCACTTTGGGAGGGTCAATTTAAACCTACAGTGGTATGAAAAAGTGTTTGCCCCCTTCCTGATTTCTTATTTTTTTGCATGTTTGTCACACTGAAATGTTTTCTCTTGTGTGGCTAGAGAAATTGAACTCAGCTTTCCAAAGATGTGATAAACCACAGTTGATTTATGTTTTAACAGGGGGGGGCAATCACTTTTTCACACAGGGCCATGTAGGTTTGGATTTTTTTTTCCCTTAATAATAAAAACCTTCATTTAAAAACTGCATTTTGTGTTTACTTGTGTTATCTTTGTCTAATATTTCAATTTGTTTGATGATCTGAAACATTTCAGTGTGACAAACATGCAAAAAAATAAGAAATCAGGAAGGGGGCAAACACTTTTTCACACCACTGTATTTGCACAAGGTGTTTCCCCACAGGAAGACTATTGCATACTGAAAAAAATCCAGTTTAATAAACTGAGTACATACTGTACATGCACAAACACAAGGCTTTTCTTTGAGATCAAAGACACCATAGAGAGTTCATCACAGCAACAGCCCTAATGTACAGTATATTAGTACGTCCAATAAGACTGTATAGGACATTGCACAGGACTTCCTAAACAGACTGAGGAGTTTCTTCTGATGATCAGTAAACCACTGATCTCATTAGGGCTGCATTTTCATGGAATTAATATGCCAAGTCATTTAGGGATGGTTGTGGCTTTTATAATAGGGTCAATAGGGAACAAGTAAAGGTTTATTCCATTCTGAAAAGAGAAGAAAAGAAACAACGTTTCAGCTGTGGGGCTCTCTTCAGGTATGAGATAGACAAAATCGCAAGACTTGGTTAATAAGTGCTCCCAGTTGTGGGACCAACACCCACATGAATAATGACGGGCTTAATCAGGCCAGAAGAGAGACAAAGGTATTTTAAAGCTACCAAGTAATGGACTCATTAGATAATTTGATAACCACATTATATCCCACTCTAAATTAGATTACTTCCTGTTATTTCTTTATGGCAATCCACGATCTTGCTGTTTTTTTAGTTCTTTCCAGACGAAGGTGTGTTCTCGGTGGAGAAACAAGTATTCATGTCAAAATTAATACTCCAGGTAAGATAAAGCTTTAGTAATTCATGCCAGCCTCTGGATTTGTTTCACAGGAGTGGTCAGGCATTGACAGCTTATTTTTGCATTTTATTAAAACCACACAACCCAACAACAGCAAACCCCAAAAAGGCATCAAGCAGCTCAGGCCGACAAACAAGGGGTGGCGTTCCACTCTTCAAAGAGTACACTCATGGTTTGACCTATTTATGCACAAAAGGAAAACATAAAATGTACACAAAAGCACACAAAGCTTTGTAGCTTTTTTCCTGTTTTTTTTTCTTTTTGGAACTCAATTTGACACTGTTGTTCTATAACAAATAAGTAGGCTCTTGGTACTTTTGGCTAGTTTTCACTTGCTCTGTAAACATGAATAACAGCCAAGATAACATCTCCCTGTCCCAGATCAGTGTCAGATATTAAAACAGATAAGTGGATTAAGGAGCTATAAAGACTACCAAAGACCACTCACTTTGTATTCACAGTATAAATGAGGGTTAGAAATTGCTGTAATGTGCTTTTCTAAATCAAGGAGAATTAGATGGAACTATACACAGATACTGTTGATACTGCAAGAGTTTAATTTTTTGTTATTTGTTATTTTCCTACATCCTAACTATGGAGTCACTCATTTGTTTAAAGACTAAGGCTCGACACTACAGCTCTCCTCCCAGCACAAACCACACGCCTCCAGCAACACCTGCACTGCCAGGCCATCCACAAGCACACAGCCTGAAGCCAAGCGGCAGGGGCAAGTGTCTGTAGGTTCACAGGTGCGTCGTGCACCAAAAGGTTTTCTGCTCGGAGAATCAAGGAAACCCCTGACAGCCTCACTCTGCTGCAGGATTCCCAGCCACAGCTGCAGGATTCCCAGCCACAGCTGCCTTACTGGCATTCCAGCTGTCTGGCTGGATTGCAGGACTCGAGTGGTCTTACCAGTTGAGCCACTCAGCAGACCTACATTTCAAAATTGAAGGAATGCACATACCTACTATACAGGTGCTGCCACTCTATGTTTAATACAAG
Organism: Atractosteus spatula; assembly: GCF_055471065.1. Classification (NCBI taxonomy): domain Eukaryota; kingdom Metazoa; phylum Chordata; class Actinopteri; order Semionotiformes; family Lepisosteidae; genus Atractosteus; species Atractosteus spatula. The sequence goes on from NC_142712.1 coordinate 56,600,690, forward strand.
CAGGGAAACCTGCTCTTGCCCTGACGCAAACCTTGTGTTTCCTAGGGTGCAATTCATTTTCATTGTGACATTGACAGCATTCCTCAGATGTACTTTAGCTTTGAGTTTGTACTTTGACAACCTTATTAAAAAATCTCATTCCTCGGATTTTTCAAATTCATCTGTGAATTTTCCAGCCTAAAGCACAAATTAATTAGAACTCACTAATTTGACAGATCTTTGCCAAACTGTTTAATGTATTTTCAGTCATTTGAATTCTATTTTTTGTCTTAATACTGTGTAGAATTTTTTCTGCATTACATTCCTGTAGCTTTAAACAGTACTATATTGATGACCCAGAAATAGCCTTAATTATATCTATAAGCATCTATAAACTGTCATCAATTAATTCCATTTAAGATTTGGTAAACACATGAACATGTGTACAGTAGATGCAAACAGTTTAGATACAGGCCATCACCAATTACTTCCAATAGCTCAGTGTGATTTTTGCATGGCTTGTCAGCTTTAATCTCACTTTGCACCAAGTGATTGCAAAAAGGACCAATGCAGCTTGATAGCAAAAAAATAAGAACTCTCTGCATATAGTGCCAAAGGCAACAATAAATGGTCTTCAATTTGTTGATAAGTTGCTGCCTACAACAGGTTTCATAACCAGCCTGTTTTACCAAACTAGAAAACTCAGAAAGTTTCTGTTTGCATTGTCAGAAGGAAACATGAGGCTCCAAAGTATGTGAATGGAGTCCAGTTTCAACCCAGTCATACAACCATGGATAGAAAAGAAAAATGAGTCATCTAGTGCCGTGACATGAACATAACAGAACTGTGCATAGTAACTTTACATATTTAACGTGCGTAATCATTAGAGTTTTTACATAATCATTGTTTGCTGGGTATCAGATTACAATCTAAACACAAACATTACCTAACCTGGCGCATCTGTGAAACCTAAGATGGTGTATAGTGTTACATTAAGATCTAAAACACTTAAGAGAAAAAGTTTACAATAAAGCAAGATTCTGAAAAAGTAATGGAGTTTCACACTATATCTCACTCAAGATCAATGACAGGAAATACAAAATAGAATAAGTGACTCATTTTCAGTGTCATCTTGCCTAACATGAACTCATGGAGCTAATCTCAATCCTTCTCTTGCCCACTGGATTTTCCTGCCCTGACTTTTGGAAGATGAAGGTCTTTCCTTACCAGAGCGATCCCTGATCACCAGATTTCTTCCTTCTTTCAGATTGATGCTCAGGAGATACCCCTTCTGAGGCTGTGCAGAATTAGCCTCGCCGCCTTCTTCAACCATCTGTGACCACAGAAGAAAAGTTAAGAAATTCCGTTTGCTCCTTTCTGTCCCTTTGGCCAGTGCCCACTTCGTGATTAAAAGCTTGAAAAAAGATTTGCCATGGCTAGAATTCTAAAAGCACACTGCCAGCAGCTGTATCAGCCTGCAACTCCCAGCTCGCAGCCCACTGGAGCTCAGCAGGAGTGAGCCTGGCCAGTACCTGGATGGGAGACCTCCTGGGAAAGCTAAGGTTGCTGCTGGAAGAGGTGTTAATGGGGCCAGTAGGGGGCGCTCACCCTGTGGTCTGTGTGGGTCCTAATGACCCAGTATAGTGACGGAGACACTATACTGTAAAAAGTCACCGTCCTTCAAATGAGACGTAAAAATGAAGTCCTGATTTTCTGTGGTCATTACAAATCCCAGGGTGTTTCTCAAAAAGAGTAGGGGTGTAACACTGGTGTCATGGCCCATTAGCCTTTACCAATCATGGTAAATCCTAATTATCCCCATCTCTGAACTGGCTTCATTACTCTGTTCTCCTCCCCACTGAGAGCTGGTGTGTGGGGAGTGTACTGGTGCACTACGGCTGCTGTTGCATCATCCAGGTGGGGCTGCACACTGGGGGTGGTGGAGGGGATCCCTTTTACTTGTAAAGCACTTTGAGTGGAGTGTCCAGAAAAATGCTACATAAAAGTAAGGAAATATTATTTATTATTATTAAATTCACAACATACAAAGGGTTAGTTATGACCAGGAAAAAGTTCAAGGCATAACAAAATAGTGAGCTATGAGACTACTATATAATACATATAAAATTCAACATGTAAATTTCCTCCGTGTACTTTGAGCAGTTTTATCAAATATATAGCCAAAAGGGACACAGCTGCACTCAGATCTAGGTAGCTGTGATCTCCAATTCCAATGAAAACAAACATTAATATTTTTTAAGGGTTTCCACATGAGCTGAATGATCCAGTCCTCTGAATTTCTGTATCACATGCAGAGATGCCCTTGGCAGTCCATGTGAAGGGCAAAACTAAGAGTTCAAGGGTCTCTCGGTATGCATTCTGCATAAACAGATATGGTTCTTTAACTGGCCAAGAAAAGTTGAATAAGTCTCATGCAAAAATACAGAGGATAAAATCTAATGAAGTTTCAACAAACAGAAGATGTACTATACATCTGAGAACATTCATCCCTTTCACGTCAGCTCTACTAAATACATTTGTCATGCAATATGCAATATTTCCTGTTTTGGAAAAAACAATATCTTCCAGCACCAATCCCAATGTTCTTGTAATCATAATTTGCTTTCAGGAAAAATGCCAAGGTCCTTTATTGCAACTGGACTGTAACCGAATATCTCTTTCATGCCTTTGAAATGTAACCAGGCCCCAGAGGAAATCAGAGTAAATGATGTGAAATAAGGGTGTGTTCTAGGCAAAAAACACTGAAAAAGCAGAGATCACAGAAGCTTGTTAATCAGCTTTCATCCTTGTGAATTACTACAATTTCCCTTCCCAAAAAAAGAGTTTTTAGGCTAGCTAATGATAACCGCCATTTACTTCAGTTACACTGCAATATGCAGTAACATCAAACCAACTTACGAACTGTTACCTTCTAATGCCTCAAAGATAACTTCTGGTAGAGACAAGGACAGTTCGGTCTCAGAGTACATTATTTTAAAACAGGAGAAAATGTCAGGCTCACTCTTACTAACATGATGAATTTTATATGGTTCACAACATGTGAGATATTCAATGCTCCATGAACAGTTACAGATATAAGCTGTTTGGCCATGGAGCTGGTTCAATTAAACAAATACAACTTTATAAGACTTCTCAGCAATAACACAGAATATGCACAATATACTGTATGTTCATCCTGATTCAGAAGGATGGTAAAAGACCAAGAAGGACATGGTCACAATGAGCAGAGGTACACTGTACCAGCGAGAGTGGCAGCATGATGTGCTGCTCTCAGGCCAACAGATGACCTGAAGACCTTTCAGAACCAGCTGTGGTGCGTCACTACACTATATGGTTCGGTATGGGGTCTCTGATCAACAGCTGTCAAGTCGCACAGCCTGGTTTCAGACTGGTGATCTCCAGGTTCAAGGGCTTAATGCTGCAGCTGACAAGCTAACCCTGGATCCCGACCCACACTCCCCATAACCCACGTTGGAATATCTCACAAACACACAGTTTCATCGGAAAACTGGTTAGATATTTACAAAATATACTCACGTTATTTTCTTCAGCACACTGTGCCGTCTGGCTGTCAAATTCATTGCCAACACTATCCTCCTGTTAAAAAAATAATTAACATTTACAAAACACATTCTGTATAATCTGCAAAAAACACTAAAATCAAACAAATGGCGCTGTGTCCGACTTGAGGTTTCTTCTTTCCTGACTGTAAATCAAATTAGACTACAAAATTACTCACGTTTTGCTTTTGCATTTTAAACAATTTAGCCTATTTTCTAATAAGAGACTAATCTTATGTAGCTATCATCAATATCATAATGTAGCCAAGACACTCAAGAGTTTCTGTTTATGTAAAACTCACTCTTAATCTTATTTCTAATTATTTTACAGTTTGTACTTCCAATGACCTTGATTTCAGGAAGGAGCCACATTGCATATAAGTAGTCTTTAAAGATCGATTTGAGCTTCTCAGAATACATTTTTAAACAAAAACAGTCCTAAAACAAGACCAAAGCATGTTATCTTCTAGCAGTGAAGAATTGGTGTCTGAAGCTGTATACGTCTGTGTCCTGAATGGCAGATCAAGCCGTTTTTAATGCCTGAGGTAAATTTCCATCACTGTAGGGGGGAATGCACCCTAATCCAGCAACAGTGTGTTTCCAAAGCCAAAGAATTCCTTTTTTTAAATATTTTTGCTTGCACAAACAAAAGCTGAAAGCTGGGCGGTACAGAAATGAAACTGTGGAACATTCTGGAAAGGAGAACTGGAAGCATTTCCCTGAGATATAGAGTTTTGGAATTCCTCCTTAACTTCAATGTAAATAACTTGTTTTTTATATTGACAAAGGAGCCTCAAGTTACACCAAGTCTCCTTTCTTCTATGAAGCTGCAAATGCAAATACAGTATTGTCCCCGGGTATCTGAAATAAGATGATTTATTAGATGCAAGATTAAGATGAATGAACCTATTTAAGATACAAGATTCACATAATATACAGGTCTGTAGCTCTCCACATGTGCAGGAGATATAGACTTTATGTTGGGACCCTTACTCACAAGAACAACCTAACTGCAACTCGAGTCTTCATACAATTTAAAGGGGGGATTATTGACAAAGACTTGCAAATCTCTAAATATTGATTATATTTAAGGAATCATGTGGTGAATAATTTTGTTCCAGACAGAGGGGTAGTGATCATGTCATCTTGATAGAGCAAAGCAAACTGGGAGATTTTTAAACCACCCACAGTTTTCCGTTGGCCACTTTTACCACAAAAGGGAAAATATTGGTACTTCAAATCATTAGGTAGGTTGTGGCTTTTACTCAATGCCTGTAAAATACAGCGTAGATTTGGTGGGGGTGGGGTATCTTCTGCTCATCTATAGCTACACTTCAAGGAACATATCGACTATATATTATAGCTCTGTCACTTGTTGTTATAAGACTTGTTTCTAGATACAAGATAAATTAAATTACTTGTTTTCAAAAGCAAAACAAAAACTTTAATCTAAATCAGATGTAATACGTTGATGGTGATAAGGGAAGTGTCCCTGCCCAGATAAAGTGCTGCAAGGCTAATTTTTATACTTTGCATGGCACATACTGTAGATCATCACTAATGTGAGTGTCTTCAAATGTCATGAGAAAGCTGTCTGCTGACAGATCTTAAAAAGCACACCGTGCCAAGTGAAAACAGTGAAAACTCTAAGACTGCATAGCGTGCAGAAGAAAACAAACAAGCCCATGACTGATTGTGATGTAACACGGGTATAAAAGCTCGAGCTGAAGGTTTCTGTGCTCATGGGGGCAGGACCATCTAGCAGGAAGTTCCACAGCTGTGTGTCAGTAAAACAAGGCAGTTCCTCGAGGCCCCGTTTCCCTCTTTCAGGGATTTGTTTGACTCCTGCAGCTCAAAATATATAATACTACAATTCACGCTGGGACATCAACGCACTGAAGTTTTCAGTGTAATTTAGATATCAATATCTTTTGAACATTGCCGCGGTTCATAAACAAGAGCTGGGCTTTCGTATTTCCTCTGCCACAAATAAGTTATGTAAACTAAGCACGCACATCAGCACCATGGATTCTTAATCATGCACAAACGCTGCTGCTCACCACGTTACTAAACGCCACTAAAAGCAATCCAATTCACAAGTCTAAATCCATAATGGCACTCTCCTGTATGACTTATTTACATTACAGTGAGCAGTACATAACACAGCACAGACACCTTTAATGCACATTGTCTGAATGCTTGAACTGGGGGAGTGTGTGGAGGTTGTGGCAACCTAGATGCCTCTTAAAAACTGTGCTCCTTTTAAATTTAGTAGATCATTTGTACACACCGCACTTGAGCTACAATGCTATACAGGTGTAAACCCACTGAAGCTAAGCAGGTGTGGGCCTGGTCAGTACCTGGATGGGAGACCTCCTGGGAAAAACTAAGGTTGCTGCTGGAAGAGGTGTTAGTGGGGCCAGCAGGGGGCGCTCACCCTGCGATTCATGTGGGTCCTAATGCCCCAGTATAGTGACGGGGACACTATACTGTAAACAGGCGCCGTCCTTCGGATGAGACGTAAAACCGAGGTCCTGACTCCCTGTTGTCATTAAAAATCCCAGGGCGTTTTTCGAAAAGAGTAGGGGTGTAACCCCGGCGTCCTGGCCAAATTTCCCATTGGCCCTTACCGATCATGGCCTCCTAATAATCCCCCTCTATGAATTGGCTTCATCACTCTGCTCTCCTCCCCACTGAGAGCTGGTGTGTGGTGAGCGTTCTGGCGCACTATGGCTGCCGTCGCATCATCCAGGTGGGGTTGCACATTGGTGGTGGTGGAGGGGAGTCCCCATTACCTGTAAAGCGCTTTGAGTGGAGTGTCCAAAAAAGCGCTATATAAGTGTAAGCAATTATTATTATTATTATTATTAAACCCAGCGCCCAGCGAGCACGTTCCCAGCAGGTGTTATTCAGGAACTGATGTCCTTCAAAAAAATGATTTAGGAAATTCTGGGGTTAGAGATTAAACAACAGTTTGACTGTCATTCCCATGCTCTTCTCTATACGGGGAAAAGCAGTACCCTTGGATAATGACTACTCACTCCGAAGTGGGCTACACTGCGACCAGACAGATCTGCAGCGGCAGTGAGCTCTGAAACAATATCCAAAACTGACTCATACAGTACATTCCCCGAGTCTCAATAACTAAGGGGCACGTCATATTACATTTTCAGATGCAGGAAGTTTAATTTTCACTTTGTTATTGTTATGCACGCATACACATCCTATTTGCTGAAGGAGATAAAGGGTACTAAATACATATTTATATATGTTTTTCTTGGCAGACGCTCTCTGTTGGGCAACTATGAACTCTCATTAGATCACAGACAGCAGTGAGATAAGATATCCCTCAAAGGAAGTACAGTGACGTGACTTTAAAAGACTGTACTGCTCATCCCTACAATGCAATACCACAGTATACTCTTGTGGCATGGAATAATAAGTAAAAGGCTAGTACAGCCACATTTTGCTCCAGGGATAATGCCTGTCGGACCTGGACCTGGAGTTAAATACAGAAACCTCTTCAAACACAGGCAGCTTGATCACCGTTTTATCACTGTTTGATCACTGCATGACTTCTCCTTGGCATTCACCCAGGGATGATACTGGTGAGGTCTGCCACTGTTCAAAACCTGTTAAGCAAGGTAAACCCAGTTTGCAGTATGAGGCACAGTGGGAAAAGAACCAAACGGTGGTTTAATGACTATCACAGTTTGTGCAGAAGTTCCATTTCACCTGTATATTGTAATACAATCAATGTAATAGTTCAAGTAGGTAGAAAGACAGGGCAGCCAGCAAAGATTAAATAGGGAGGCTGCTTCAGAGAACATGTTAGGGCTGTGAAGATTAAAGATTTCTCCAAGCCCATAGTTTCTCATCTCACCTCAGACGGCCATGCCCACACTGATCTCTCCATCTGCGTTCTCAAAGAAGGGTTTCTTAATTCCCATAGCAGAAAGACATCAGAAACAAAACTCATCCTGAAACTTGGTTCACACCTCCCCCTTCTCTCGATGACAGACTTTTTGTGTAATCGTCTCTATTCACATGCAGGTTTCGACCTCTCACCTTTCTCCACTGCGCACTTCCTGAGTGGCCTCTCTGCCTCTCCCCTCCCCCCCCTCCTCCACTTTTCCAACTTTTGTTCTCCTGTGCTATTTACTCTTTGCCGTCTACCCTGTCTTTCTCACACCTGAGGAACGCTTCCCAGTCAAGACTTTGTGTTTCCTTTCTTTTCAGCATGGAATAAACCCGTTACCTGCTCCTAATCAATGTAATGTAATTGTCATGTACTGTATTACCATAATTGTATTGCCATCAGTACAGTATTTACTAAGCTTGGAATCAGTCGGTCTAACAGTTCTTGGGTAAATGTTTAGCCAAGCAGGTGATGACCAGGTACAGCTGTATGAGCCAGAGAGAAACCTGCAAAATGTACGTCTGAAGCAGGTTAGAGTCTCAAGGAATCTGCCAATTATTCAATAGGAGCAAACACATTTTGGCCAGTGAGTACTTTATAGGTCCTGGTGTTGGAAAAAAAAAAAGCTTGTAAAGGATAACAAACACCTCCTGCAAACAAACTGAAAAAAATGAATGGATTTCTAAGGCTTTTGGAAGTGACAACTGAAGCATTTTTAAGAATCCAGATACAATGGGTAACACCTGGCTGTTGACAACATTTCCCATTCTTGGGAGTTTCAAAGCCAGGAGATGTTTGCTGAGATGTAGGGGGATCTGAGATCAGTGATCAAAGCAATTGTGAACTTTACCTCCATTTACTTTAGTTAATTCCAACTTCTTGGTAAATCATTAAGAGTCATCAACAGTGCAGGAACACAGCATAAACACAGGCAGGTAAGGAGAAAGGGGGAGAGAAGAGAGAAAGACAAAAGGTCTTGTCCAGATCACCCATAAAGACCAGACTAGAGTTAGGTACTTGAGATTGACATTCTGTTATTTTTAGGAAACTTTGATTCCCCATGGAAAGAATCTCTCAGTTAAAACAGTCTTTCCTGGTTAGTGGGTGAAGAGGGAAAAGAGAATAGGGAGATAGTTTCCTATTCATTTTGTAGTGCCCAGGTTTACAGAGAGAAAGATTTAACTGTAAGTTGTATTCTGTGTATTTCAGAAGGCAGGTTTCTCTCTCTTGTTGGCCCATGTAGATGTGATGTAAAAGAGTTAAATACCCGGTAACAGTCTGGGGCTTCTGGGTTTTTGTTGGTAGATCAAGACGTCTGGGACACCTTGTTTGTGAATGTGTAAATAGCTTAACTTGTGTGCTGAATGTTTTATGCTGCGTGTTGTTTAGCATATATTATTAATGAAAAAAATTAATGTAAAATTATAACACTTTTCATCAAAGCTGTGCCAAAGAACAAAGAACTCAGAACTCAGGTGCCTCTATAATTATACCATTTAGGTATATTCTTGGCAATATCATTTACAAGTTGGGGGTTATGATTAATTGATTTAATTATTGATTACCCCACTCAATTATTTATGATATTCACTATTTTCATAACCCCAATTTGTAACAAAATATAATTCCCTAATCATAATGGGCCATAACAATATTTAGATTAACACATCTGCTGTAAATCCAGGTTAACATGCGGTGCTCATGATGCACAACTGCTATAAAGCCCTATGCATTACAATTCCTGGGTCAGAAAGGCTTTGCAAACACATCTAGATAGAACAGAACATCCTTTGGCACAAACGATGGATTTTGGGGTTTATCATGTTGGACAGGTTCAATGCCAGATGTTTAACCTTCACAATGCATGATAGAGCTGTATTTGCAAGGGCACTGCATTCCCATGGAACATTCAGATAATGAATGGAACCAGGTCCAGTGCGTGATGCTGAGAAATGGGATTCCAGTGTATGCAAGAGATTAAGTAACAAAACCTCAGAGCTTGTTCCTTCCCCACCAAGCTCTTTTTTTAGTTGCATAATTCATGAGGAAACTGACAAAAAAAATGAAATATAAAATCAGGAAGGACTGCACTAACCTCATTCTAACCAAACATTTGTCAAAGACTGGAATTCTCAGCTTGGTAGACCACATAATTTTCCTGTACTATCCACTGAAAAACAGATAAAGCAAATAAGCTAAAAGAAAGGTTACTGTGCTTCTAGTTTAGTGAGATTAGGTGACATTATGAGACAGTAACTACCTGATATGTAAATGATTTCCTTGAATGTAGCACTGTTTTCCTAACTTTTTAATTTTCTTGTTCATATTTGTAGCGTGGTGAGAGGCAAACCTTGTGTGCACACAGAAGATTTGCAATAGCACTGGTTTGAGTCTGAACCTTCAAGAGTCTCCTCCAGGTAAGCCCCCTCAAAATAATCCCAGCTGCTTTTAAAACCTTTTCACGTAGGGTTTAAGACTGAACTGTGGATTACACAAAATAATTAATCCTAGGTGAATAGGAAAGAAGGTATTTTATGATTTTTCCCCCTTACTAGAAAACAACACTCGAGATTGACACAGAAAGCTAACATGGTCCTGCTCATCCTTATCAACTGGTGACATGTCCTTCACACAAGCAGCACACTGAAAGAAGAACGGCCCTGTCATGACTGTTTTCCACGCTTCACGGAAAGTCTGAATTCTACGCAATCTCAATCAAAATGAAAAATGAAAGCGATTCCGACCTCTGTTACTGCTATGGCGGGCACTGCTGAGCCCCGTGGCAGGGCAGGTCCTGTAGTGTCGCTGTCCTTGAAGTCCATGTCCTCAAATGTGTAGGACAAGCCGTCCTCCTCGGCTATCGTCAGTCTGTCCTGCATGGACTCCGTGGAGGCCCAGGTCCTCATTTCCGCCGGCACGGCCAGCTTGTGGGCCACAGCAGCGGCGGCGCTGTCGTCGTCAGTCAGGGCCTTATCCAGCCCGAGGGAGTGGCAGCTGTAGAAAGGGCTGTCGGGGCCCGACAGCTGGAGACCTGCGGGCCCATCTCTTTCAGAGAACAAGCTCTGCGCGGCCGGCAGGTCCGGCACCGAGGCACTCTTTCTCCGGTCCAGAACCCGCTTCTTCCGGACCTGCAGCTTGGAGGCGTGCTTCTTGCCCTTCACGATGTTGGAGAAGAGAGGTTTCGCCTTCTGGCAGAAAGCGCTCCACGCGGTAGTCTTGCTGGACTCCATCGCGGAGAGGGGACAGTGAAAGTGCTTTGATGACCGTCAAAACGTTTTCGTGCTGGACTCGCTTAAGAAACACTGCAGGGATGGAAAAGAAAAATACCAGGATTTATACACATCTTTGTGCCCAGTGAAGATATTTATGCTGCTTCTGAGTTACAAGTTGGCTGTTTTGTTTAACATGGCTAGAAAATCTGGAGGACTAAAAAGGCATTTCTCCTACAATTAAATTGCAAACGTTACATTCTCAACAACTCAAGGCAATAAAACTGAATGGCTACAAGAATAAATTAGATTTATATGCATTTAGATTTGTAGTTAATATACTGTGAGTCAGCTTTTTAGAACTGAGCTTTTAATTCACTGGAAAAGAGAATCTTTTCTCATTTTCCCTACAAACATGAAGTGAAAATCAAACATTATTAGAAACACAGAGCTGAACAAAGATCAGTGAATTTGTACGTAAGGAGACCAAATGAAATTGTGACATTAACGAGTAGTTACTACTGTATGATAGAACACACTATGAATGAGCTAACTGTAACAGATGTTACAGGATTTAGCAGTGCCTTCCATCCTACTTCAGTTCAGTTACTAACTTTTGTGGTTTCAAGAACTCTTCATCGTGGCTTTAATGGCAACTGCTAAAATATTTGGGGTTGATTGGCATTTTCTGTGGCCCAGCACTATGGAAAAGAAATGCACTAAGGCTATGTATTATATTCAATATTGAGATTGAAACAACACAGGGCATGTGGGACTGTGATCTGTGGAGCTTGACGCACATGGAGTAACAGTGCACACCTTGTGTGTTCTCACTGCTCTGCTGTTTTCACTCTTCAGAAGCATGTTAGCCCAAGGCTTTCCAATCCTGGTTCTCGTGGCCCTGGTGTCCGCTGCTTTTATTTCCAGATTTTTCTATGGAAATTTAAATGTTTAAACTCCCAGAGCTGAAAACATTTTGACTGGCGAGTTTCTTCTTAAATCTGTTCAATTGAATAGCCCAGATGGAACTAAAACTAAAACCAGCAGACACAGGGACTGACAGGGTTCGGAAACCTTCTGTCAATCAATATATCAAAACAACCATGTGACCGACCTCTCACTGCATTGCCTTGTAACAGAAACCACTATTTCTAATAAGCTGCAAAGGAGCAAGTAAAGATTTTTTCCATGCTTTAAAGAAAAGACACAAAGTTTCAGCTGTGGAGCCTTCTTCAGGTGTCAAGCCTACGCATGCTGACACTTTGTTACTGAGGAGAGTAGCAGAATACACACTACAACAAGCAAATAAGACATAAGGCTGGCAGCCAAAAATAAATTAATCAATGTGCTGCAACCAAAATTTCAAGCATCATTTGAAGCATACTGTAATGATAACGTTTCTGAAATATATGGGAAACAAAAAACCTTTAAGACTTGAGGGCAGAGCAATAGCGATGCTTGTGAAGGAGAAAAAGAGAAAAGACGTACATGCCTCATGTTTGTTCAGTCTGTTGCTCTCTGTTAGATATACAGCCTACATGTATGAAATAGTAACAAGATATGCACACCAACTTCAAAACGACTGGGCTGCATAAAAAGTTTTGTGAAAAAAAATGAAGCTTTTCAAGCACTCCACCCTTTCTCAAACATGACCAGAGTTCAAATATTGAAATCCTGCAAGGTATTGACACAGCCCAGTGTCACAGAGAAACACAGAGAGGCACAGCTGTGCGTGATGTGCCACCCTGTCGCTCTGTCGAGACAAACGAAATGGGATCCTTCCAGAAACAACGCAACTAATAACCAAATGAGGAAGACAGGCACAATGGCCTTGTCTGCTTTAACATTCCTCACATTGTTCTGAGTTCATAACGCACTGCTACACTGGAAAGAAATTCATCGGTGCTACGCACTAAATTGTTGACGGAGATAAACACAGGCGTAATGTCCCTAACAAAAGACAACCTTTGTCTCGCTTATGACAGGTGTCTTCCGACCAAGCACGTGCTAGTCAGGTAACAGCAGCAAGCGACTCAAAACTGGGGCTCTGACATTAGACGCTCATTTGCATTCTCACATTCCTAGCTTTGTACACACAGTGTTTCAAGATCTCCTTCTGAAATAAAAACCAGTTCATTAATCCATTCATTCATGTCACCTTGGGACAGGTTCTCATTTCACAAGGAGAACAATCCTTTCCAGAACCTTGAATCTGTGTCAGCCAAATGATCATGTAGGCCTCAGACACAAACATATCCAAAGATAAAACACCTTTTCAGAAAAAGATCAAGATAAAATATTTTAATCCTTCTTCTGAATCTAGATCATTTTCAAAATTGTTTATTAATATATATATGAAGTATTAAAAAAAACTCATTCAGCCCTATAAGGGCTCATTTGAAACAATGTCTTTATTAATGTTTTTAAAGAGCCATATTCAGGTCTTTAATCGTGTTCCCCACCTCTGAACGTCCCAGATACCATTTCTGATGTAGTGAGGAATGAGGAACAGGTAAAAACAGCAACAGCCTCAAAGAAAAAGAAAACATGTTTGAGCACCTAAGTAATAAACAAATTGTACACCGTTAAACACCCCTGTAAAAAACAAATAACATGATGACTAACACCAGCAATGTAGACACTGAATGGTCTCTAAAGTTTAAGCAAGTAACTACAACGGCTATTTCTTCATTGTCATGACCAAAATCTCCATAAAAGTGACAGGACTTGCATTAGCAGCGAGATTAATTTAGAAGGGTGTCATTAGTGATTTCATTGCAATAATTAAACCAATGAATCACACCTATTTTGCTTACAAAGGCAAAGGTAAAAAGTCCTACAGTTCAGATATAAATGAAAAAACTGACACATACAAGGATGGATCTTTAGCTGCTAAGGAATCTGACTCACAAATGCTGTGCTGATAAAATACAGCACATACTCATGCCAAGAGAAAATGAAATTACTGCATTGAGAAAAGACCTATATTACAAATATTAGGGATAATCACAGCATAAAACTAATCTATGGACTTTATTTTTTACAGATGCCACCATTAAGTGGTATAGCTCACTCCAAAAACAGCCAAATTTACCCTTGACAATTTTATAAATGTCTAAAACGTGGACCCACAGAGTCTGACAGAGGCTCATCTGTTTCCTGTCTTACAAGACTACTGAAAAAAAAAGAAAGCCCACCATTTGACTTTTGTAACTAAACTAGCAACCGACACTGATGACTTTTGTTCCTAAATGACTGAACAGATAACTCCCTATCACCTTATCAAAACCTAAATCTCTTTCAGGGAATTTATTATTACTGAAAACTGTAATAAAAAGGCAGCAACACAGTAGTCCTACAGTATATCAGCGCTCACACCAATGAATTTAAACAAAATGTAATTTAATTTGGATGATAACTTCTGTCTTCCCCTCACAATGTTATAATTGTTTCCAGCCATTCTCCAGAGCTATCATTCACACCTTTGTGGAAAAAAAGAAAAGCTGACAAGAGATTGTTCTGCTTTTTTTACAATCAGTTACTGAAAGATTAACTAAAAACACTTGGCAGTCACTGGGATGCCCGCAAAAAAAAATTGCGTCATGGTACGAAAACAGCCTTTCAAAGACTACTGCACATGTAGGCAACACCAACTTTTTTATTCAAATGTAGGAGCAATTTCCTTAATTGAGACTGATAAAAGTGGATGAATATATTGCTGAATTCAAATGTCTCTTGGTAAGATGTGCTAACAAAAAACAGATAAGAAAACAAGAATAACCTGTCCTCATGTTTTAAGATGTGAAGAATGGAGAGGCAGCTGCAGTGCTAGCGTGAATGATGAAAACGAGCACTGATCTTTTTTATATGGAGGAAGGAAAGCAGTTCAGTCCGATACTGAGCTCCTTAATTTTAACCAGAAGGTCTGCAGTACTTACTTAAGTCTGGCGGCACCATGGCTTTAGAAGAGACTGTTATTGTTTCAATTTGTTCACACTGAGCCGTGGAAATACCCTAGCGATACTTGTTCGTGCATTGATAAATAAACCTTGATTGATTGTAAGACTGCAAAGGCAAAGTTTTCATAAGGTTGGCAAAGAGATATTCTAAACTGCTATGACTGACAAAGAACTGGAATATTCATACCCAGCTTCTTTAAATCATTACTTCAGATAAGGCAATAACAGTTTTAGTGTACAGACATCAGTCAGTGAGACTGGCAAAGCACATGAGGAGGGCAGCAATAAAATGTACAACTTCAAAGCAGACTTCATTCATATCCTGTGTACATGACACCAGTTGCTGGTTTTGCCTGGTTCAAAACAGCTTTGGGGTTACCTTATAAGCCGAGCTGGAGTTATTAGTATTGAGTATTAGCACAGGAAAACCTCAACAAATCTGTGGAAAGATCATTTACTGTGGCATCCAACTGCACCAGAACAAAAATACTACATAAATGCATGGGCACATGAATCATTCAGAGTGATAGAGCAGTACCGCAGCTTGAAAAATGAAGACTTACAGTAATTTCTATTCTCTGGACTTTTCGATAGCTCTTCCTCCCAGAAGGTAAGCTCCATACAAGCAACCCATCACGTCCATTACAGTGGACATAGTGTAAAGCAGTAGCAGACAAGGCTTTTCCCCATATGCCCTACCTGTTCTGCAAATGTTTGCTCAAAGCCGTCTCTTTCTTATCCATGCAAAGGTGAGTTAAAAACTAGAATGCCTTCAGCAAGATAAGGATGTTTAATTTAAGATGCATTTGTTTTTCTCAATAAAAAACCTACTGGGACAGTCAGGTCAGAGGTCTGTATGCATTTGGATAAGAGCAAGAGTAGTATTTGAGGTAAGCCATGTTGCTAAACTAACAGGAAGTTGCCATATTTCACAGAGCTTGTATACATACTCAAATCCTTATTTAAGCATGCTTAAATATGGAGGGATTTTTCTTCGTGAGCCTTAGGCTAAAGTCCAGTGCTGTGAAAGGCAATGGGGCAGGATGTTTTCTGATATCAAAATGCTCATCAGATATTAAAGGGAGCTCTAAAGGCTGTGATAGGGGTCAATCTATTTCAAAGCAAATGTGAATAATTTCATGTCCCAATTTTACTCTAGTCCTCATAGAGGAAAATATATCACCTTCCCTGCCTGCAGGAGATTTCAGAATCAAAAAGAATATCAGTCACCTCAATTACAGAGCACAAATTTGTATCACCTGGGCTGCTCACACAGAATTCCAGCAATATCTCACCCAGGCGTGGACTGCACTTCTGTGGTGGATCTTTGCTATTATTTGGGATAGAAAGTGCCACTGTAAATGCTTGGAACTCTTATTTGTTAAAATCTTTGTAAACAGCAAAGGTTGCAAAAGAGGGCAATGAAAAAACAGAGC
The DNA here is from genome assembly GCF_055471065.1 of Atractosteus spatula. NCBI lineage: Eukaryota > Metazoa > Chordata > Actinopteri > Semionotiformes > Lepisosteidae > Atractosteus > Atractosteus spatula. The sequence goes on from NC_142712.1 coordinate 56,616,773, forward strand.
AGATCATGACTTGCATATACAGCACACCAGTGTGCTGCCAAAGCACAGTATTCTCGGAAATTATCTTAATTCCTCACTTACTGTAAAAAGAACCTGTTGGCAATTCCCCTAAGAGAATTCCACAGACATTTGCACCAAGCCTGCTACCTCTCCCACAACAGGAAATCCATTACAAACGATCCAAGGCTAAATAGCCCTTACTGACCTGAAGTGAACCAGGGTACACCAGACATTTAAATTAATTTTCCACCTACTTCCTATTTGCTCTAAATACTCAGAAGTGGACCACAGTGTTTTATCAAAGCCTATCAGCTGCAGTTCCGATGCGTTTCATACTAAAGCTTGCTATTGAGGCCTTTATACCCACACAGAAAAGCAGAAAAGTGTGATATACAGCTTATTCCATAGACACAATCCAGCATTCTTTTACTATCAAGCACTCTGTCCTCTAAACAACACCAATCATTTCTGTAATGTATATTTCACACAGTGACAGGAAACGTGGCCCAACAAATGGTCGTGATATTGGTCTCCTGAGGAAACGTCTATCAGGCAAGAGGCAGGTTTAATTTACTGCTGAAACAGTTCCGTAAGTCTCTGGCGCAGACCACAGCCTCCATAAAGAGAAGCTGCAAGTTCCTGTGTATTGATTGCTTGTGAAAACAGTGATGTTACAATACTGAACTGAATACACTCAAGTTCTTTGTATTCATTAGTTTAAAACTGCATCTTTTAAAGTAGCATTACTAGTTTACCTTTTGTCATATGGTTGCATTGCCTATGTGAAAACACTGATCTGGACACTGGAGCCACTAGGAACTATGACTCCAGCATAAAAACTGCTGGCACCTTTATGAAATAATTAAGGGAGCAAAAGACTGCAGATCTGGCAGAAGTATCAAGATTTTCCAGCTTCAAACCCACAAATGAGATTATGCCTTATAACCAATATCATTCTTTCCAAAATGAAAGAAGACATCGATTTAAAGATAACTATATTAGGTTTTGTATTACCGTGTATATCCTGTGTACATTACAATAACATCTGGCTTGTCCTGACAGTAGACCAGTAAGACAGTTACCAATTCTCTCATGAGGTTAAAGAACAGTGACACATCCTCTTACAGTTTCTGGCCAGAAAAAGATCCAACCCCTCAACCAAGTTATTATAAAGGCAGATAATTTAGATATACGTCTGGGTCAAAAGTCAGGTTAGAAGATCAACCCATATTCATTTAATCAGAATCTGAAACTTTGACAACTTAAATTGTCAAGTGATGTTCAACAAAAAGTCATCAACAACCCACAGCATGCTCTTGTCCACTGGGTAAACTATGGGCAAGTCGTAATTTAAACATAGCCTACTGGGAAAATAAGAATTCATATCACTCTCACTGACCGATCCCAAGAGATGGGATTTTAAGCACGGGGGGCAGCTAAAAGCATGTACTCTAGGTGTCTCACCTTTGGCCCAAACAGTAAAGGCACATGCTCTGAACACAGGCTGAACTCTGACCCAGAGGCAGTTACTGTAGCTCGAACGAGCAGCTGTGCACATCTGGCTGAGTCCCTCAGGCAGGACTGGGATTTCCGCTCGTGCGACTCTGCAGGAGAGCTTATCGAACGAGTGTGTCCACGTGCCTCATTCTCTCCCGAGCGGAGCAGGAGCAGTCGCAGTCGCTGGGGATCCAAGTCTCAGAACAGTTATCCCAAATGGCTTGGGCATGTAATAAAAATAATTAAAAAAAACACTGTCTACAGTTAATGGGCTGCTAAATAGATTGATAGGGTTTAAAGTTGACAAGGTTTCTGCTTTGATACAAATCATACAGTAGCCCAGGGCCCCCACCTGAGGCAATCCTGTACCTCTCAGGAATCATGTACCATGCAGGAAGAGCACACAGCCAGAAGGGTAGATGATTTCAACTTGCCAGTCAAAACTAAGAGAAGAGAGAACTAAGAGAAAAGGGAACAATAGAAGCAAAAGTACACAAAGCAATTTGTTAAGAAGTAATCCTTTAAACTGCATACTGGAGACTGGGCCTCAATCCCATCATCTACCCAAATGGACCAGCTCTGCAAGAACAGCTCGCACACAGCATCACTGCTTCAAAACGGCATTGAAAGGCATAAGCCTCTTACAGGTTTAAAAATAGTTGATCCATTTCCCACAATGACTAGCTGCTGATTAGACCAATGATTTTAATGACAGTCTAAGAAGCATCACATATCACAAAAGATTTCAGAAATCAGAAAACCAAAACATACATCTAAACTGGGCAATTTCAAATAATGACATACTGCAGATTAATAAGAAAAGGACTCCTTAATTGTGTCCACTTGGAAACAGCATCTTTTCTCCACAGAAAAAGGCTTTTGTGGTGAACTCATACATGCAATTTTCAAGAGCATGCTGGCCTTGCAGCCAGAGGTGACATCTCAGCACTTGTTCATGTTGCGTTTCTGGTACCGAGATAAAGATTGTCACAGTTTGACCACACAATGCTAAAGCCACAGCGTTTCATGTATTTCTATATATAAATATGCAAAGCTGTCGTGGTCATTTCAAGCGACATGATCAAGCCAGCATCCAGGAATGCATGAAACTCCTCGTGTTGGCATCGAGCACTTCCTCCTTCAGCTAGGCCTCTACATGAACAATCACGTGAATCCAGCGTGGGGGCCTATCACAACAACTTCTGCTTCACTGTGCAAATCAGGAAGGATCAGGAATGAACAGGGAACACTGAGGTTGGCTTCTGAACCTATTCATCATTGTTCAAAAATAGCATAATGTTATAATACCCACGCAAACGCCGGCTCGCACCCTCACACGGCCAGAGAGATCCACCGGGGCTGTCCGTATCCGACATGGGCGCTGATCAGTCCCCCTGCTGCTCACTAACGAGATAATCACTGGAATAACCACATTCCCTTGCTCCTGTATTTACGTCCTGACAGAGCCCTTGCTCACTGCTCGCTCGTTGGGCTTTTCCTCGGCCTCAGCAGTGCTCTGCTCACTCTGTCTGCCTGCTTGCTTTGCACCATGCTCGCTGTGTGCGACCTTGGCTACATTTTACCCCCGACTTGTCTTTTTCTGTCTCCCTGGCTTTGAACTTTGCTAGCTCAACTACGGATTCTAGATCCTCTCTCCAGTGCCTGGGCTGTGTTCTCTGAATTAGAAGCTCCTGACTTTTCATCACTGAGCCCAGCATGCAGATGCAGGACGAGAAACCTCTCAGGATGTACTGCATCATTATAAATGTTCAACAAATATTTTTTAGTCAGTGGTAACAGGAGGCCATTTTTGCCCATTTGGAAGGCAGGGCAGCATGGCTGGGCAGCTTGATCCACCCTTCCACTACCTTCTGCATTAAGATGTACCGCCTGTCTTAGTTTTCAGCACTCTTCCATGAAGTTGCCACTTGTTTCCTCGAGCTCTCATTTCACTGCTGGGAAATCCACTGGGCTGACTTTGTCAGTGCCTTTGATTATGAATACAGTGATCTCTGCTGCTATGCGAGTTTCCAAAACGCAAACTGGCTCATACGCGATTGGTAAACAGGGGAAAGATGTCTGTATGACGCGAAACTCATGTTGGCTTATACACGATTTCATCCCCGACATGTTTACGTTTTGTGTCGCGGAGTAACACAGCTGAACACGGCGGTCAGCAGAGGAATACACGATGCTCAGTTGTCCCACGTGCCTTGTTTTGGAAGTGCTAATTGGGAGGTGCTCCTCAATTTTCATGCTATTTGGAAATTTTGTTAGTTTAAGCAAATGAGTGTAGATAGTATTTGATGTTCTAAGAAGTAAATAAAACAATTTTTGAAATCCGTCACTTACTGGTCAACTCTGTCATCAAACAATCACCTCTGTCAGAGGTTTTTTTTTCCAATATTTTGTTGAAAATGACATTTACCATTGCAATATAACTGTTTATTTTGATTAAAAATGTTCCTTTTACAACCGAAGTATGTTTTTTTTTTAATATTTCAAGTATGTCTACATTATTTTTCTTCAAAGTCTGTATTAGAAAATAATTGGCATGGGATGATTTCTTGCTGATTTTGTTTTCTAAAATAAACCTTTACAAATATTATGGCAGAATATTTGATAAAAGAAGTTTACATTGTGTTACATTTAAGGGCTCATTCTCTTTAGAAGAAACTATTTTAAAATACTATGTTTTTTTACTGTGTCTGACGGAGTTGAGAAAAAAATCTAATTCAGTCAACTGCAAAAAAGGGATTTTAAGAAAAAATATTTCAAACAGGAGGCTGTATCTTTATAAAGTCTGATAGCCAAGACCCTAGACTTGCTTAAACCAAAAAAATCTAAATAAAGAAAAAAACCTTGTTTTGTTCCAGATCTCAAGAATGCCTGTTCTACACAATATAGGAGTTAGCAATTGCAGTTTTAGTCTCATTAAATTAAATAAACACATATTAATGTACTCCAATTTTACATTATATGAATTGTAGGGACCAGTTCAGACTTATGAAAGGTAGCTCACCAATGTATACATGTGGAAAGATTTTACAAACAGTGGCTCAGTAATCTGGGTGACATCATCTTGCTAATTTTAATGAGAATCAAATAAAGGCCTTAGTTAATATCTGAAGTGGGAAAAAAGGGTGGCTGAATACATTTGTCCAAAAGCTTTTCCACAATCCTTTATTGTGCTTAATGACTTAATGGTGAATAAAAGTTTCACCATTCACAAACTGTACATGATAAATTCAACACATTGGCACGAAAAAATATCTTTACTGTATAACGACGTGGGCATGAACAACAATGTAGCACGATTCTCCGAATTTTTTATAACAAAGGACATCTGAGGATATTGCAATGTGTTTAGTAAACACAGCACCGTGTCACTGCTCTGATAATGTGTAGCCTTTACACACAAAAATATTGTTTTGGTTTGGTGCTATTCCCCTAATAGGCATGTATGGAAAAGGGCTTCTGTCTGAAATACAGCTGGACACCCTTATCTGACAGAAACTTACTTTCAAGTGGCCTTTCTGAATGCACAGTGTTTCTATATTTGAAGAGTAAGTAGTGAAAGCGTGGGAAATACAATATTGTCTTCTAAGCAGCACTAATGCCTTATACTGCTGAATGCACTCATATCCTGAGAAAAGCAAAGCGCTGTATGAGAATTGACCACAGTGTTTAACTTGGTCTTATGAAGACCTGACTATTTACTAGTATGACAATGCTTAAGCCAGCCCACTCTGAAAGGATCTTGCAGGTCCAATTGATAGCCTTCTGAAAAGCACTACAACATTAATAATTCACACTAATACTAACATAACACTTTCCACATGCTTTTTAATGTCTTATGCTTCTGTTTGCATTAACATTTTACATTTTCAAGGGTTTACAACTATGCAAAGGTAACATGCTCTGGTAGAACAAAATGAGTAGCCATTATGCTCCAAACATCACAATCTGTGCAGTCCAATGTGTACTCTTATGGAGGTGCTGACCAACATAGGGAACAGAAGGTCTATGTGATCTAATCTTCGCTCCTTCTGTAAACTGACCTTATCATTTATACACTAGAAGTACAAACATACAGCTTGGCTACATACAGTAGTCATTATCAGGATCAAATCAAAAACAGTCACTCAATTTTTAAACATGACTTTAAAAAGCAAACACAATAAAAGAATAGAACAAACTCTCTTCTTTAGCTTCACAATAACAATAACCTCTGTTATCATTATATATTACCACCACATTGGAGAACTGACCATTTACAAACTATGTAAAACGTTCTTTTTCATCCTACAAAACATTCAGAAAATCCTAAAAAAATGCTCATTACAGCATTAACATTTTTATAATTTTCAAATTTACACCAATACTACTACTAAATCAATTAAACTAACAGAATCAGGCATAGCACACCAAGCAGTTTCATATTTAATTAACTGTATCACTATATACTGTATATATATACTTATATACTGTATATATATATACTTAAAAGTGCAACAAATTGAGAAGGTTATTATCGCGGAAATGACAAGAGCAGGTTTCTGGAGCAGAAACACTGGCATTACTCTGAATGGACATCATAGGTAAATTCATTATTCTGATGCTCTTTCGTCATGAACAGATTTCACAGGCAGTCTCTGTGAAAGTCACAAGCTAGTCGTGTGTGTGGGCACTGTCGCTGCAACACCAGCAGCACGTCCATGATGGAGGCTGGGCACCAGGTTGCAGCTGCAGTCTTGGGGGACCCTGTCCTATTCTTCTCACAGCGCCTGGACATGCACACTCACTACGTGCATGCTGCACATCATCCCAGCTCAGCTGCAGGCATCAAGTCTACATCCACGACATAAATGCAACATCCTCAGCTCTCAGGAAAGCAGCATGGAGAAGCGCAGTGTCCGGCTGGAATGTTGTCATGACAGCACGGGCCCACAGGAGAGGCTGCCTGTGAGCTCGCTGGACTTGACTGCTCAAGCAGAGTGCAGTCCAGTTGCCATCAAATACTGGAGGGGGCTTTGTAGTGAACAGACCAGAGATCTACCACTCCGGGCCTGGAGAGCTGCAGCATATTCTGGGTTTCATTCCAGCTGAGCTGCGATTGCCTTGAATGTATTAGTTACTTTAATTAGAAGGATCTAACATGTTCTTCAGATCTCTGTTTATTGACAATTTGAGGCATTTGGAACAACATGCTGGGCCGCAGGACCAGGGTGAGAGACTGCTGGACTAGACAGACGTGGCCAGGCCATCACCCTTGGACTTCCACGTTGATTTCGATATTGTGAGTGTGTCATGACTGTGCTCTGAGTGGAGTGTCCAGAAAAGCGCTATATAAGTGTAAGCAATTATGATGATGATGATGACAATGATGATGATGAAGACTGTGGTTGCCTAAATCATAGTCTTATTGTTGGTGGACTGTTGATGAACTACGTTTGTCTATAAAGTCTTGTAAGGTTAGAACTTGCCGTCTACAACCACTCAAGACAAGGAGCAATACTGCGCTGACGAGTCAAACCACCAACACAATAATGACACGAAAGCATTATTCTTTTCATAAGTAGCACATACTGACTTCTTTTCATTTTTTCTTTCTAAATTTTCACCAGGGGTGACATTCAACACATTAAGTCACCTTATCACCTGTGCCCAATCAAAACCTGAATGATGTTTTTAATGAGGTGATTCATACTAATGAGGCAATTCGGTGCTCATGCAAAAGACTCACTCAAGGGTATTGCAGACAGCCATGAATGATTAATTAATTAAAACAATGCCAAAACATTTAATGAAAATTTGTATATTTTTCCTAAGAACAAACATGCTTAAAGTATGCACTTAAAAAAAAGTATTATATTTCTTTTCATGTTCAGTATAAGTATAGAATATACAGTACAAATCCCTCATCACATGTCTAGTATTATTGTGCATGTGTAATATGGCTTGCTCATTAAATACCTCACATGGCTCTAATAGAGAAACTGCCTGCAGTTGAGAATATAACCAGATACAAAACTTTAAGGAGAAAGCCATGTCACAAATTTGGCCATAAAGACATGGGTAAAGTCATCAGTGAAGGCTTGTCTTTATTGTCACTATTGAGAGTCTGCTCATTTGAATGTGACTTCCAAACACTGTGGCTGAGAACATTTGCATGTTCTATACATTACTGAAAAACTGCAAGCTGAAACCCAATGTTCTGTAACATTACCAGGAGATGTAAAAGTACATGAACTGGTTTATTTACATGGCATGACAACAGGTTTGGGTTGACCGTCACTCATTCCATCCCTTATCCATAACTGCTGAATCCTTGAGAGTGGTGGACACCAGAGCCTGACCTGGAATCACAGAGCACAGGGCAGGACCAGATTCTGGGTGCAAACAATCACAGGGCACACCTACACTCAGAGACAAGGCAGAGGCACCAGTTAAACTATCTAGCATGTCTTTGGGACATACTGTATATATAAATGAAAAAGGACATCTGCACTGCTATCCCCAGGAAATCAAAATCATTTGTCCTTGTGTCACAGCAGCCTCACTGTGCTGACCTTGTATGACGTACAACCTATCCTTCCTGAAGGAGGGATAACAATGCATAATTTCCCTCTAGCACCCCTCTTTAAAACCTTTCATATCAAAACTACAGGCTTCCCTCAAATGAGCAGGTACAACATAACACCCACTATGGTGATCAAAGTAACTCGATCCTCTTACTGCTAATTTCTTGGCCTGTAAAATAAAAGTGCAAAGACTGCTGTCACCACATTGCTTTGACTGTGCATTTCGGAAGAACAGGGAACCTGAATTTCAATTTTGGCCCCCATACGCTTTTTTAAAGTCCCAAACAAAGTCAACACAGTGTCCCTTGTGAAGGGAGGAAACCAAGTAAGGGGATGAATGGAGATTATGAATGGATTTACTCACAGGCCACTTGTTTCAATGCCAAATATAGTACAGCCCTAAACACCGTTTGGCCAACTGGCGTGAAGCTCACAGCCACAGCTGGATAAGGGTCTGTAGAGGACTTCCACTCCATCTGTAGGGAGAAACTCTAAACCACCCACAAGCTGTCACGAGGCATTAATTATCCCAAATGAAAAATGGCCTCTACAGAGCATAAATAAGAGCAAGCATCACTTGAACAGCAGTGGCTCAGAGATAAAATGAATTCAGCTTACAAACATTACTGAAAGCAGATGTAAAAAAACTTGCAACTGAAAGGGCTTTTCGTAATACCACAGATATGCCACGGCCATTTAAATTGTCCATCCACATCAAAGTGGACCAAACTTGAAAATGAAGAGGGGTACGTGTGACATACATACAGTACTGTACCTAAACCCAGATTGAATTAATAATCACGTTTGGAGGAATCTGGAAAGATTGCATTGCTTAGCTATGTGATCCACATCAGGTTTCACAAGCTGGAAATTCTCTTATGTAACTTATAAGGTACGGAGATGTGCTAAAAATGCCAAAAATGTTTCTTAACAATGGATGACCAATGTTACAATGATGTTAAATGTTTCCCTTTTCCTCTGTAGAGCAGCATACAACTGGTAAAAAAAATGTACTCTGCCACATATGCAAGATGTCTCGAGTTGTTTTTAAGAATCAATACTCATTTCACTAAAACAAGAAATGACAGGAATTTCTCCTTTTGCGTTTTGTCCTCTTGATGAGACCACAAAACAGAAGTTCCTAGACAGACAATCAAAATTAAAAGTCTTTTTGTACTCTGTAGTATGTAAAACATACAGTATATTATATATATATTAGAAGTTTATTTCAGTGATTCTAACAAGACTGAAAGGAATTTATCAGATTAGGTCTGGCCTGACTGGTAAATTCAGAATTCTGGGAATTATCAGATTTTGAGGAGGACACACTTACAAACAGTGACGAAAACAGTATTCCACAAAAACAGAAAAACAAACATGACTTGCTACAATAAAAGGAAAATATCCTAACAATTTACGTTCATCCATTCTGCATTCTTTCAAAATGAATATCTGCTAGAATAATCTGCAGTCACGGCTGCTACATACGTACAGTATTAACATTCCTTGAACATCTCTAAACAGACAAAACCACTGTATTTCACTATTGACTCAGCCCACTACAGTCCGTCACTATAACGAACTACAGAAAAGATAAAGATCCCCTTTAAAAGACTGTCCTAATGGCTTTTTACCTATAAACACACCTTTTACAAACTCAAAACTGAGAGCCGCCCAGCGCTGACCTAATTTGATGTGATGCAAGAGAAACTGCAAAGGCCTCTTTCTAGCTGAAGAAGGAAAACTCTTGCATTTTTTATCCAGAATTTACAGAATCCCCACATCAAACAGGGAACAGAAAGTTGAATTTTTTGTGCACAATTTGAACACAGATGGTCAGCGCTGCCTTGCTTTCCAATAAATTTAAAACATTCACAATAATACAGAATTAAGACGGTTTTAGACAGAGTCACATATGAACAAAGTTTGAGATATATAATCCTCTAGAATATCAATTAGCATTGCTTTAAAGCAAAGGCATAATAAATGTATAAAAATACCAATTTCAAAGCTGTAAAGCATAATGTTATAGTATTACAATAAGGTTCTCAGAGAAACAGTTCGTAAACTGGGGAAAAAGCTAATCAGGACACAAGAAACTTGAACTATACACTGTACAGAAGCACAGCTCGCATTGAAGTAATTTAAAAAGCAATGTTACTGATAGACAGGGACTGATTAACAAACAGGTAAAAAGCACGTAAACCTACTGCATCTAATATAATGCTAAATTTACAATTAATCAGTCATTTACTGTGAAAGCATGATGAAAATGCATGTCTAGACTCGTTTTTATATCAAAACGAGCACGAGCGGAGACAAGACTGAAACATTCATCACAAAAGAACGTAGATTTTGCAAGATCCTACTCGTTTGTAAATGTGCAGCCAGGAACGTCCTCCCAAAAAGAAGGCATTTAATATTTTCTTTCCTGCAGGAAAAAGGGTGCGTCTGGGAAAAATAATTACGCGAAAGAATAAGTGATTGCACCGGAATGTTTCAAAAAGTGATTAGAAGTTTCCAAAGCTGCACAACAGAAGATAACTATTTAACAGGTAGCAACACCTGGACAAGGAAATATGCAAATTGGTGTGCCTTCAGCCGAAACTCAGTTAAGTTCGTGGATAAAGTTTAAAATCATCTTCCGTCTCGTCGTCACTCTTACCCGTTTCCCTGTGACAGTATCATGCTCGAATCCAGTTAATCCGATACCAGAGAGGCCGAGGGGAAAGTAATTATCAGAGCAAAGAAACATCTGTAACCATCGGTAGAGTATAAGAACTGACTTCCTCATCAACTGATGTAAAGGCTCAAACACCAAACACCAGATTAAAGGGGAGGGACTCCCAACCAAAACAAATTAAGCCGACATAAAATGAATGGGGTTCAAGCATTTAATCGAGTTTACCGTTTCCTTCTCATTTAAAATAAGCGAATTTTGAAAATGGTGTAATCATTTGGTACAGTATCCACTAGAATATCAACAAAGAAAACAATGCCTTACAATCCGTTAATATGAATATAACTGAATCCATTTCCTCTCGTTGCGAAATTATACTTTCTACTCTTTCTAGTGTAGAACTCCCCCTTATTTCTGTGCACCTCCCCGGTCTTAAACATAAACGTATATTGGAGAAAGACTTGCCTGAAAAACTCAAACCATAGACCGAAGTGTAGGACAGATAATCATACCCTGCTTTTTAAGTTCTCTCTTCTTCACAGAAAGTCCTGAAATTTTTTTTCTTCTAAATCTTTACCCGGCAGGTGTTGGTTTGTCCGGGCGCGGCGACCTGCAGTCCGGTGGGCTTGACCGGAACCTCTGAAGACCCCTCACCCGAGTCCGACGGATTTGTCCCCAGGTGGGGCTGCACACTGGTGGTGGCGGAGGGGATCCCCATTACCTGTAAAGCGCTATATCAAGTTTCAAGTTCAAGTTTATTGTCATTATAGTCATATACAGGTATATGGTATAACGAAATGCTATTTAGCTAGCTCTCGGGCATACTGTACGTAGTACAAAGAAAAAAAAACAACAACAATACAATTGTATAACAAAAGAAAGACAGAGACAACAGGCAGTGTGCAAACAACAACAACGGGCGATGTGCAAAACAACAAAAAGGTAACAGGTTCTGTGCAAAAACATGCATCAACAGAATGAAATACTGAAACACTGAAATACTGTCAGTGTAAGGAATTATCATTCTTCTTCTTCTTATTATTATTATTATTATTATTTGGCATCCTTCGAAAAGCACCTTTCCTTAGCAAAGACAACACCTTGTGATTAAAGTCAAATCGGCTCTGCATCGCGGTGTAATTATAAGTAATGTACGTGGTGCATTTCACTCTAATGGAAAAAAGGGAGATGCAATGTAACCAAAAATTCAGTTAATCTCATAAATTACCCCTCGGGGCAAATCTAATAAGAAATCCAAGAATCTAATACAACAATAAAATACGCAGAACTAACATAATGAAAAAGGTCTGGACAAATAATATTTCAGTAAGCAAAATAATTACTTTGCATTAAGACTTAACACTTAATTAAATTGTGATATCTCCAAGATAAGAACCATGCAAATTCACAGCAGAGACGCTGTGCCAAACACTTCATAAAGCTGTTAGCTTTATATAGAACCCCTTGCTTGTTGAATGTATTTAGTCTGATCTGATTTTTAACTTATATTTAGGACAAGAAGAGGGATATAATAGCGACAATATTATAACGGAGTCGGATAAACAGCAGTTTATCCCCCAATTTATTGTTTTTAAGGCCACACTATTCTGAATTTAAGCATCTACATCTAATAGATTTCAGTAAGATAAAGGATTGATATATATATATATTGTATATACACTACATGTCTATGAGAGAATACATGTTCACTCTACACCTAATGCTTAGTTACACAGTTGACCTAATTATCTCAATTTTAAATAAATCTATAAAACTGCTGGGCTGTTTCCCCCAAGACTGGAGATTTTGTCAGCCGATATAGACTGATATATAGATTGTTGCAGACGAGGGCTTCCCAGTCCTTGTTCTGGTGATATCACTGCCTGTTCATTATTTTCTGTTCTTAATGTGCTTGAAGTGGGACATATATATATATCACTTATCCAGCATCAAAGTATCACAAAGTATCACCACAAGCACATTGTGAGAGGTGTTGGTGGTGTCTGTTAATTTAGCCTCAAACAAAAGTTACACTAAGATGCCAGAAAGCTGACTTGCTTTGGCAGCCCCTGTGGCTCAACTCTACATATAATAATAAATAAAAGAGAGGAACAACACCCACAAACAGGATAAACCAGACCAATGTCTGCTGCATATCAAAGGACGGAACCTAGAGCAAGACAAGCAGTAATTACATATCAAAGAACAGGACAAGCACTCCGATTGTGAAACAAACTTTCTTCTGACTGGATATAAGAGCTGGGAAACCCTTGCAGTTTGTCAGTTATGTGGGGCAGACCCAGCGTGCGTTGTTGAACTTATTGAGCTCAATAAAACTGAATCTGCACAAGACTGTGTCCTGCTCCTCTGATGAAGAATTTCCCACAACATGCTATACACTATATTCCAAATGAATTAACTATTACACTACATCAGTGATTTGAAATCTGCAGCTTATGAGCAACTGGAAATGCTGAGAAAACATAATAACGGTTTAACTGCTTGTGACAACATATACAGCATTCTTTGGTAGAGATATTACTAGATAGAAGGGCATTTTCAAGTGATGTAGTTCCAGATGTTCATGATTTCATAATAGTGTTCTTTTAACACTTGTGCTTTTATTTAAAAACAACCTGAAAGATCTATTCTCTAATCCTGGTATTGTCTGTCTTTATAAATGAGGGATGACCATATCAGTCATTAATCCCTGTACATTCTGCAAGAACTTTTCAATAAACAACAGATTAATCTATCCCATTGTACACTTTGCTACAGCCAACTCTTTATTTACGTGAGGGATTAATTAGTATGTTAATCCAGCTATTAAAACATTGGTTTCAATCCTGTACTGGAATGGATACCTGTCCGGTATTGCACTACCTCTGATCTACAGAGATACTGGACACCTGTTCAATTGAAGCCATTGAAGACCTGCTGGGATCCCAACAAACATTACACTGGCGTTGATATGTCAGCCAGGAAATTTCCAGTTCGCGAGGAATGACAAACACCCAAGGTGAAAGCCTCTTGGAGTGAAATTGTGGCTTAAAATGCTTGGTTGAGGGCTGACCTCCAGGCCTGAGGACAAGGAGACCAAGACCCCCCTGCAGGGTGACCAAGGGGCAGCTGCAGAGGTGGAGATGGGGTGGAGGTGGGATGCAAGAGACGTGCAAAAGAGAGGGAGATAGGTATTTATAGCGCTTGGGAGAGGAATGGATTGTCAGGAGGACGGCTGAGTCTGATTGAGCTGGTCGTTGTCATCCCTCCCGAACTTTTGTTATAAACTCTAGTTAGTGCTAAGTGATCCATCGGAAAAAAAAAAACATTACCCAATCATTTCTGGGCATGTGGAAGGAGTTTTTCAGAGATCGAACCCTGTCGACGTCTCTGTATGGCTTGTCTGAAGAAATTGATTGTATTGTTTTTCATATTTGAACTGACCTGCTGTGTTAAGTTTCATCTTTTTCCCTTTCCTGTGCTGGCTTTTATACTGTATACTAAAAATGGCTTTTGTCTCTCCTTGGCCTCCTTCCTGAAAGGTTTCCATCCGTGTTACTATGATGAAAGGCTCTCTTCCGTCTTTTTAGTTCAGAAAAAAAATTGCACAACATACACTTTGTAAAATGTTTCTGACTGTGTTTATGTTTGTGTGTGTGTGTGAGTGGGACAGGGTGCTTTGAGTACGCCTGCCTTTATTTCTATTTTTAAAATCTTAAGGATAAATGCCATTAAATACAACATTAGTCAACAGTTGGTAGCTTCTTATTTTACTAATGAGCTTTTTTTCTACTTCTTCAGCACACCTTCTCTATTCATACAGAATCATACATTAGTTTCCCCAATAAGTCAAATGATAAAGCAGAAACTAAACTACCCAAATCTCAGCCTGCCCTCACCTCCCCAAAAAGTAAACTACAGCTTCAGTTTGAAGGGGATTTCAAAACGCTGAATGATTATTACAAAGTGAAACCTGAAGCCTTCAAGAAAACAAAACCAAAAAAAGGACACAAGTGCGTAAGAGCAAACAAAGATGGTGCAGGTAGTACTTCTGCATACGAAGAGTTGTGGGTATCTGGAACTAGATACATCTCCATGTTGTTGGGAGTAGATCGTCTTGCAGCTAACAGGGATCGACTTGTTACTTAGATCAATAATCTGCTTGCAACCGAAGGGGCAAGACTGTTCCCTCCTTGGTAAATACCACAGACTTCGGGCCTCCAACACAGCTGAAGGGACTTTCATGAAGGAACAAGATGTGATTTCCTCATCATTTTGCACCTAATTAAAAGCTAGATGGAGCAGTGCGGAGAAGAGATTTAACCCCTTAAGTGTTGAATCAGTGTGCGTTTGCTTTTAAACCACACTTATTAAAATGTGTATTTTAAAAACCATGGGGTGACTATAAGGTCACGACGTGCAATGTGAATGCAAAGCTAGGAAAAGTCACAAGTGCTGTACTTTAAAAGAGGCACTTATAACCACAATGCAAATGGAAAATGTATGCAGTAACGTATGAACATTTCTTTTCACCACCTGCGAACACGTGTCACAGCCCTTCGAATGAGGCTTTCACTGGATCCGTTACAAATTTGAACAGAGAAAAAATGTCACCAACAGTAACAAATGGATAGCACCAGGTTACCCTCTTGCTGTCAAGAAAGTAATCAAAATGAAACTTATTTAGCTCTCAATGTGCTCTATCAGTCATGAGATCTTATAAACTGATAAAAAGCTCAGATGCTGTAAGTACAAGGGAAATGCACTCAAAATGTCATCAGCAGGTTCTAAAATAACAAAAATACCCAGAGCCTTCAACTCAAAATGGTGAAAAATTGTAATCAGGTCAAGTGATGCAAGTGATGTTCCTAGATGACAAAGCGAGAGTGATGCACAGGATACTTGCATGGGAAAAGAACGATATCACACAGAGTACCAAGACTACTAGGAAATTTCACAGCATGGAATAGTTTACTCTGAGAACTGGAGAAGCAATATTAACTTAAGTCATAGATATAACCTAAATCCATGAGTTGCTCCATCTGTGATAGCCATTGACTAACACAGCTGTTTAGAAGAACACTAAACTGTTACAACATGTAAATGTTATTGTATAAATGATTCATTAAGAACTAAGATGCAAATATTTGTGCTTTGTGCATCCGTTTTTTGATGACTCAGTGTGTGATTGAGTTTGCTAAAGTTCCAGTTGGCTCATTGAAATGCAATTTTGAGAAATTTTGGTATTTAATTTTTTTTCCAGAGACTTCACATTAAAGAATGCAGATTTATGTGTAACCATGTAAACCTGGTTCTCTGATAATTAGCTATGAGAGAATGACCAAGCTGGATGAGCTCCTTGGATCAATTAACTACTAGCTACCAAACAGGCCAGATGTGTAGAATGTCCTTTTCTCATTTGAAACTATACATGTTGTAAAGTTTATATATTACATTGATTTGTACCATTTCTACAGCAGACAATTGCAGATGTAACATGAGGGCTAGAATAAAACTCTTTTGAAGTGATAAAGCATGTTTTTGTGAAACTCTGAACTGTTTATCGGGAATGCTCATCATTTTAGAAAGGCTTGGGAGTTTCCTATTCCATGAATATCCACAATATTTTTCTTCCTCAATAGGGAATTCCGAACTAAAAAACTTCCGTTTTTATTTTTACCTGCCTCTGCAAAAATTATTTTGGATTGTCATTGTTCTTTGCAAACTGCTCAGGTTTGATTTTTTTTTCTGTGCATGTATCCCAAGGTCTTTTGGATGAATCCCTTTTCCTGTGTAAACCTGAGTGAGATAGTGCAGTGCTGGAACTGGAACACGGAGGAAATCTCCGTACTTGGTGACACATATGTCATGTAAAACTTTCAAAAAACTTTTTAAGTAGAGAACAGTGCGTCCCGGGGACAAGCAATATTTCAGTCTTCTTAAAGGTCTTTCCTAGCAGTTTGAAATGTTGACGCCGAACAGCACCTATTGTACATATTAAAGTGACCTTAAAATTCTGAGCAAGTGTCATTCCTCCATTGGTCACTGGATAACAAAAGGCGCCATTGTAGATCTGGATCATTGAGAAGTTTGCCAAAAGATAAGATTTTCCACATTTGCAATTATTATTTACCTATCTGGCCTTCTGAGCCTGGAACTCCTGATCATTGCTGAGTCTTGAGGCCGCAGCCTGGCTCTCTCATAATTCAAATACTCTAATAAAAAGTCACCATTGTTCTCGATGTGTTGTGTTACAGAAAGAGAGATAAAAAAGTGATTGCTTATCACGTTTATTCTTTTTTGTGTTTTTTTTTGTGCAATTTACAATCTTGATCTGAACTCACTGGGAGGAGGGGCTAACCATGAATTCATGTAAATATGCACAATAATAATATTATGATTTTAATTATTTCGTATTTTTGCCACAGAGGGTATCTTTATTTTGTTTGATTACTTTTTTTTTTTGCATTATAAGTTTGATTACAGAAGACAGGTCATATTCATTTAGTTGGAGCCTGTCTGGGTTACACTGTCAGAAGCAGCTGCCCGTGGCAGAGCTGGGGTTTGAACCTGCAACCTCATGCTGACAACCCCCTTCGGTAGATGTTGAGCACAGCCTCCACCACTGGATCAAGACTGCAATGTTTTATCATAATAATATCATGGATCTCTCTGCACCTTCTATTGCACACACAGGTGACTAAGGCGACTGCCCTTGATCCTGCAGGAAAATAAAAATGTGTGCAATGAGAGGAAACCATCCTCCCTTTATTCATGTGTTTTCTTTACAAGCTCAGTGAAGGTGACTTTTTTCTACACTGCCACACATTGCTTCGCCCAGAAGTGTCCCTGATCGTCGACAATACCTACTGTGGCATTTTTTAGGGGCGTATTCTAAATGTCCTTAGAGCTGTTTAAAATAGATTCAGTTCTCCAAACTCAACTGGACTACGGTAATTGAAAGACACACAATCCTTAAAGTAAAATATAATATGTTCATGAAGTGAAATCGGCCGATTGGATCGAGGCGTCATGTTAGTGAGCTGTCTGTCGCCATCTCGTGGACATTTACGGCAATTTAAGAGGCGGAGTGATGCTGTTGTGAAATTGAACGATTAATTCAATTATATGATAATATTAGAAAGAAATCAGCCCTCCTTTAGATAAAAAAAACATAGTTCAATTGTGAATTTTTCGTCCTGAGCAAGAAACCACTTTCAGTCTTTGCGATCTGAAAATGGCATAGCAAACCTCATTTAAGATGATAATAATAATAATAATAATAATAATAATAATAATAATAATAATATATTGTGTGGTCTATGCCAGGTCATCAACACTTTAAGGCTGTGTTACCTATAGATACAGCTCTCGCGTGGCACGTCGCTGGCCGACATACTGTACGTCTTCAGGACGGTTCCTGAGCCAGGAACTGGACATTAATCGCAAGGCTAGACACTACATTCGAACGCCATGTGACTACCGCCGCCCCTTTAACTGTGGAAAAGTTGTTACTGGGAGGCAGTGGGAAGAGTGAAGCAGTGAGTGAGCTTTGTGAACAGCCAGCATGCTTAAGAAATATGCAGTGAAGAAATGTCCGGGGATAGGGTGCTTGAGACAGGTGTGCTGTTTCTCTTTGCAGCTAGAGCTGCTAACCGTGGCGAGAGGGGCAACGTACTCTAATGGCTTTGCATGTGCCGGAAACTAGAAACTGGCCTTGGACGCAGCTCAGAAAATGTTTTGTAAGGTCTCTCCTTCCCCTTAGACGCCACCTACGGTATTGTAAGATAAACTTAATATCAAGTTGGAACAGAGCTTCAAATCTCTCGTTTGCCGGTCGTGTTAGGTCTCCCCCTGGAGGCCCCTTGATGTAACTGCAGTGGCTTGAATTCGGACCGGCGCGGAGGTTTACACATTGCCGCAGGTTTCGGTTAAAGAGCTGGGATTTGTCGTAGCAAAGGAGCATCATTTCTACCGGTAAACAAGGTAGCACAAGCAGCGGATACATTTTCTCTTCAATGGTGTTTGTGTTGCTCAATTGGTGTGCGTCTCTTTATACATTTCTTCATGGATGAGTACTAAAGCTTTGTTCAAGCCCGCATTAACTCTCTTTCCAATTCAAAAAGCGCCGTACTCCCACTTCTTGTGGGAATAGTTGTTCAGTTTATTTCCTCGTACTCTCTCTTTCCTCCTGTCCCCCCAATACCAGAATTTTAACTTTTCAGCACCACTTTTTTTTACCGCAATTATTGACAACAAGCCTGTAGTTGTAAAATGTGGCGTCCAAATTTCCCATTGGCCCTTACCAATCATGGCCTCCTAATAATCCCCATCTATGAACTGGCTTCATCACTCTGCTCTCCTCCCCACTGAGAGCTGGTGTGTGGGGAGCGTTCTGGCGCACTATGGCTGCCGTCGCATCATCCAGGTGGGGCTGCACATTGGTGGTGGAGGGGATCCCCATTACCTGTAAAGCGCTTTGAGTGGAGTGTCCAGAAAAATGCTATATAAGTGTAAGCAATTATTATTATTAGTAGTAGTATTATTATTATTAAAATCGCAATAAAAAAGCCTTCAAAGTGAGGTGTTTTATGGAAAATAGTCATAGCTCCGTTCAGGGTAGGTAGTTTGTACGTCATACAAGGTCAGCTCACTGAGGCTGCTGTGAAACAAGGACAAATTATGGTGATTTCCTGGGGACAACAGTGCAGATGACTTTTTCACATACACCTATTTCCCAAAGGCTGGGCTAACCGGTGTGTCTGAATTGTGAAAAGTGCGCACTAAGGCTGGCAGCGCCTTGGCTGCAGTCCTGTTTTGTGCCCTGAGTTTCGAGTTGGTCTCCGGGCTGAGCAGATCCTCAGCAGGAAGAAGCTTCTCTCTGTTCGTGGGCGGATTATTTCCTCCAGCTCGCCCCCCCCAGGTAGCACCCACGAGCAGAGTACTTACCGTGTCATGTCATGTCATTTGCCAAACCGCTCTATACCACACGGTGTCGCGGGAAGCCGGAGCCTACCCGGCAAGCAACGAGCGCAAGGCAGGGTACACCCTGGACAGGACACCAGTCCATCGCAGTACTGAGTTTGTGTACGTTGGAAATAGTTTTCGTCACATTCAGCGGAAGACTATCTCGTTGTTTGCAGATTTGAAGAAAAAATATCCATCGAGGATGGTGAGGAGACGGCAAAGGAATTATTATCGTTTCCAATAATAACGGCTATTTCTGATAATTAGCAGTTCATCCTTGTTTACGTGTTTTTATTTACAGTACCTACAGATCATGGCCGTAACTATCAATAAGAAGCATTTGATTAAATTGTTAATGGCTAAAACAATGCAAAATATTATAATTACAGTATCACCAACCGATTTGGGAAAGTTGTCATATAGTATCTCTCCCACAGCACAAATACAGTAGGAGGTTTTTATATTGTAACGCAACGGGGGCTCAGGCGGGCGCCCTTGCCGCATCAGGTCGGCCCCACACCGTCCGGGGCTCGAACCCGGGACTTCTGCGTCTCTCTGCAGCGACCTAGCCCCGTGAGCTAAAGAGAGATCTCTTCGCAGCCCAGTAGCTGTAGTCCTGCTATCACAGGGAAGGGCGGTGACGTCACCTGCTCTGGTACGCCGGCTCTTACACAGTACCTGTCGGCCGTAAGCGTTACAATATTAAATGGAACGCGTTATAATTTTCCCCATATGGATTTATGGTGCTTTAGTCTTCGATTTACGAGTTTATTTTTTTATACGAGGGATTTTCAGCAACGCATTAAACTTGTGAATTTTAGGGATAGATGTACTCTGAACTCAGGTATGAAGATTCCAGAGCCATTTGGTTTTTCTCATTTTTAGTACCACGTTAATGCTGATACTCTTAGTAGCTATTTACTATTATTAATATTTCACTTGTTTTTTAACAAAAAAATATATATTTGGATTGCACCAATTTATGTAAACACGCTTCTTCTATTTACGTAGCTACAGTCTGATAGCTCAGACAAGAGCACTTGCCTAGCTCGCTGTAGGATGCCCTCTAGTGGATACAGTAAACACGTATATAGCAAGCAGTGAAGAAGTGCAGATTCACTGTAGCCTTTGGGATAAGGTTAAAAAATGTCCACCTACTCTGCTCATTCCCCAGTCAAGCGTGTAAATCTTAGGATCTTAATCTTATTTTGTATAACAGGTTTTTTTCACAAGTGACTGCTTACGTGTTATTCTGTTTGGATGTTCATATGTGTGTTGCATTTCAGGATATCAATATTATTGGTATATTTCACCATTGGCTTAATGACCAGTTTAATTCAAGTCAGGCCATGCTGCTAAACCCTGCGTGAACAGGCCTAGCAATCACTAGCAGATGTGTCAACGTGTTCACCTGACTTGCCCCCCCCCCATTTTACACTCAATGACGGAGCGAGCCCAAAGTACACAGTAAAAGCCAATATCTTTACTTTAGTGAATGCAGAATACAAATTTGTACAACAATCTCTAGCATAATATTTTAGTCATTCGATAAAAAGTTCACTAGAATATTTATTGTAATAATGAAGATAAAACAACACATTCAGGGAAATTAAAATGCAGATTAACTTAAAATTCTCTTTCTTGATTTTGAAACATTCTGTTTCATTCATGGCAACAAAGTCCAGCTTGTGCCGCCACACGGCTTGAGCCCTCAAACCGCAAACAGCTTTTTTTTCTGAGTGAACTAGTAACTACAAACAATTACCAAATACATAGTTCTGTTTTTTTTCTTTAAAAAAAGCCATAAAGCAAAGCAGTGTACTCTTGCACAGCAAAGTGAAGAAGGTTTTCTACAAAGATTCTCTAATATCCCTTTCTTTCACATTCGACATCTTTTATTTTTGTGCAAGTTGAATTTTCAGAAATAGCATACAGACCCAAGGAGCTTTTCATTATATAGTTGCTTTATATTTACTATTTATTTCTTGTGTGCACACAACAGAGTAATAACAACACAAGGAGAGTACGGAGGAGGGGGCTTGTGCAGACGGGTCTTCCTGTGTCTTAACCTCTTCTCCGATCCTGCTTTTCGATTGTAAATCTGGTCAGGTCTTTGTCAAAGCTGTGTCCAAAAATCAGCCTATCAGGTATTCGCCTTGTCTCGAAATGACAACTCTTTGGAACAAGGCTGTGCAATATGTGTACGCCTAGACAAAGAAAAATAAAAATAAAAAATCCCTGAATCCCAATTAAGAGCTACTCCAGTTTTGTTTCATTATTGCTGCAGTTTTTCAAAAAAATATGAGCGTGATTTTTTTCTGCATCTTTAACCTCACGGATCATTCTTGGATGATTTTTTTTCCTGAAGTTCTGTCATGAGCTTTCTAAAACGAAAAGTAAAGACTAAAACCCGAGCTGAGGTTTATCTTTGCTGGTGAATTCCAGGCTTGTAAAGATCCTGGCAACAGTCAGTTACAAGAAGAACGTGTATTCATGGATGAGTGCGTTTTTGAGCTGCCCTAATTAGAGAAGAAAATAAAAACAATATCAAGAGAGCAGTCGTTGAGTTAATGGCGGAGTGGCAGAGGTTAGTGTTTTTTTCTCTCTGGAGTCCGTTGGCTGTCAGGTGTCGTGTTTCAAGAATAAGATCTACAGCATCCAAGTTTCATGAAGAGGGGTAAGCACTTCGAGGGAAAGTTGTAACAGTCTTTAACACCAATTCTTCAAGAATTGAGTGAGCAATTGGATGTGGGCGTGTGCGTATAGGCATGAGTAATGGGTTAGTTACCTAGTCGTACTGTGAACGCTTTCCATGACACAATCACGGATCGGTGCTGGGGAATGGATGTTTTAAGTGCAAGGGGTAGAGACTGCATAGATCGTTACCAGCTGTCATCATCAGCTGCCGTGGCTTGGCTGACGTGTGTGGGGACGGTTTAGGGCATGCCTATGGTTCTCGATAAAGGCACACAAGGAAATAGACAGCAAATGCAAAGGGTGTACTCCTATAAACGATGTACAGCACACTCCAGGTACAGGTTCAGGCGCCATCTAGCGGTGATTTCGTTGTGTTTTGTTTTTCTGTTTTCTCCCTCGCCCCCTCATAAAGCTGCTGAATTTCCTGTCCCTTCGCCGCCTCAAAGGGAACAAACTGTGAGTATAAAGATGAATAAGAATTTTGAGGACGCCTAAAAAAACGGACCCCTGTCTCCTCTCCCTTAAAAACTTCGTTCAGGATGAAAAAGGAAAGAAATCTCAGAATCAGGATCTGAACCCAATGTAGGGGAATGTCGGTGTTAAATATTAAAAGATGACTCCTAGGTGATGAGGTTACAGCGGGTGGCTTAATGTGTTTGGTGGGTTCTTGGGATGAGGGAGAGGGGCTGACAAATGTTATTACCTCCATTAAAGTACAACAACAGCCCCCAGATAACGCTCATTAATGAAAGTATAACATGCTTTAAACCCTGTATCTGCTATAGAGGTCATGCATACTGAGTGACATAAAAACACAACAAATGCTATTAGTTCTATTACTTTAATTTTGAGTTTTTAATGCCTCTCAGTGTATTTAACATTTTACCTCCAGCCTAGGCATTGATATAAATTTTAATCTGCACATGGGTAACACAAGGAGGTGTGAAATAACTGTGAGTGACTGTGGGGTGGGAGGGGTAATCGGGTCACGTGACATTTCTTCAGTTTGCCTTTGGATTGAAATGAAGGTGGCGGTTTCAGATCCTTTGCTGAGGATGGAGGCCTCATCTCTGTGTCCTGTGTTTCAGTCCCCAGGCGTGAGACAGGTTCGGGCAGTGAGTTCAGCAGCTTTAGACCTGTCCCTCAAAGAAGGGAAGTAAGAAGGAGTTCCACAGTTAAACACCGTGCCCAGCTTTTCTTGCGCTTTGCATTTCTTCTTTACAAAAAGATACAGTGAAGCTTCACCATTACAGCACTGTCATTACAAATTTTAAAGGACAAGCATTCACCACCACTAAAGGGATAACAACCCAGACACTACCCTCTGAAAAAACTCCGGTTATTAACGATAATAATTCAAATTCGAAGAAAGTACAGCATATTTAACAAAATAGTAAATATTAACCAGTGAATACTCTACTTAATAAGGACTTCGCCTCATAAACCTGGCGGTAATCCACAAAAATATAGTTTTTTTCTTAAATCTGGTGAAGGTACAATACATACGTACTTACACCAAAGGTGATATATATTAAAGTTGCTATATACACAAACAACAAAAAGAAAAAAGTTTGGCTCAAATTTCAATTTACAAACAGAACAGCGAGTGTTCATGGCTTTAGTTACGGTTTCAAGGTCTTGCTTGTAATGTCATTTTATTGTTTGTTTTTTTTAATAAAACAATTAAAATAAACTAAAAGTTCCAAATGAAAAGGATAAAACCCATACCTACAAAATAAAGGCATCAACATACAGCTTTGGCTTATATAAATAATTAATTGCTGAAACTGTGTGTGAACTTTTTTCTTATTTTTGTGTATATTCTTAAGTTGGGTATGAGGTCTTGGGTATTGAATCAAAAATACACCTGATTTGTAAGTCAGTCTTTAGGTATAATTTCAAGATATAAGCATAGGACGACGTCTCCACCCATATGTCCAATTTTAAATTAATATATTATTTCCTTTAATGCTTAACTTCGCTAAACTAATATGTCGCTGAATTCATGCTGATTCCGTAAGAGATTTCCTCTGGTTTATTTTCTCTTCCTCCAGAAATCGTGGCACGGCCCATCGCATCGCCCACTTCGGGTACAACGTTTTCTTGTTTTGGAACATGCAAATACACGAGCGCCCCCCACTGGCCCGCCGAGGGAGCCGCCACCCACACGAGAGCATCCTGCTTCAGAAGCGGGCCGCCGTGGCTTCCAGGAGGCAGCCGATGTCCTTCTCCGCTCCGTGCGCTATTGCTCAGTCCTCTTTCGTCTCTAAGATCTGCGACAAGATCTCTGGTTTTCGTCTTTACTCGGTTAAAAAAGAAAAACTGACCAGGAGGACGTCTTCCTCCCCGAAACTGTCCCAGGAGGGCCGGCACCCGGCTGCTCGGTGTGCCTTCCTTGTCGGGCAGCACGAGGGAGCAGCCTGGGCACGAGGGCGACCCTGCACTTCCTTCGACTGCTTGTGTCTTGCAGACAGAACCAAAAGTCTAACAAAAGATTACAAGAAAGAGCCAGACTGGAGCAGAGACTACAAAAATCTGGGACACGCTGCTTTCATACATGGGACTCCTGCGAATGTACAAGAACATTTTGTACCAAGTACCTGATAAGTCTTTGTCTTTAGAACTCAGTCCTGAGTCCTTATTTATTCTTGCCTTGTTGTATGTGTGAGAGTTAATTTAGATATGTCAGGACACCTTTTTTTTTTCTCTTTCTCTTTCCTAGTTAAAAAAGTAAATAAACTTAAATAAGAACAATAATAATAATAATAAAAAGGAGACCTGCACTACCCCTCCCCTCCCCTCCCCTCCCCGCCTCTCCCCCGCTCTACAATGGCTAGTCTAGCACCTGCCCAGAGGGGGCGCCGGGCGGCTCTATGTCACCCAGGTGTCCATGCGCATGCGCTTGACCGAGGGGCTCTCCCGCTCCTCGCCGCCGCCCGCAGGGCCCCCCAGCCCCAGCGGGGAGTGGAAGTCGGCGCGGGGGTCCTCGCGGTCGCTGCCGTCGTACGAGCTGCTGGAGGAGCTGAGGCTGTCGACGGGCGAGCGGCCCATGTCGGGCCGGGCCGGGGGCGGCGGCTGCGCGGGGAAGCGGTCACGCGGGGGCGAGATCGGCTCCGACTTGATGTGGACGTTCTGGCTGGTGTTGATGGACAGGTTGGGGCCCTGAGGCATGTGGCTGCCGGACCTGCAGCAACGACAAGAGCGCTGTCAGCGTGTGCGCTTGAAAAAGACAGGGGGCCAAGGAGGGAGGCTGGTCTCGCCCGTGAAAACGTCACAGCCAGTCAGTCTCTTCCAGAGCTGGGGGCTGTGGGAAGGAATCATTCTGCTAATTACTACAAACTGGCCTCCATGACTAAGTTGTATTGCTGTTGAAAACGGGAAATAGTGGACAAGTATCGAGAATTCATCCCTGGTTGCTACGGTGTTTAATTAGGTTTGGACTCTGAACACACAGTGTTGGGGTGTCGCTCGGAGCAGGGCAGCGCAGAGGTACTCACACCAGCGAGCTGAGGGCGGCCTGGCCCAGCTGGTGCTGTTGCCAGGCCGACATGGAGCCCAGAGCCAGGCCTCCCGGGGAGCTGAAGCCTTGCAGGGCGGACAGCTCCGCGCTGCTCA
Organism: Atractosteus spatula; assembly: GCF_055471065.1. Lineage (NCBI taxonomy): Eukaryota > Metazoa > Chordata > Actinopteri > Semionotiformes > Lepisosteidae > Atractosteus > Atractosteus spatula. The sequence continues at coordinate 56,642,813 of NC_142712.1, forward strand.
GGGAGTAATCTGCCAAACAACACATGTTTCCAAGAGAGAGAGAAGTCACTTCCTTTTCACCAGACTGGGCAATAAATGAAAACAAAAACTTGCTTTTATTTATATATATAATTAATAATTTCTGCTTCGATAGAAACTGCTTTTCTATACAAGGTGCAAAACAAGTTTCTGAACTGTCAGGAAATTGCTAACAATACAACAAGCTGGGCAAAGGAATGCCACTGTGAAACCTACTGGCCGTTGAATGCTAGCTTTTCTTGAAGGCTGTGTTTTCTGTAGAAAACTACAATGGAACAGGCCCTGAACATTAATCAGGGCTAAAGTGATGCTGTGGCCCTTAGAAAGTACAGTTTGGTAGTATGATATAACTTATAAATTAAACATTTTTTGTATACAGAGAGGTGCTTAATTTTTTAAAATTCAAACCAAACTGTGAGCTCACAAGTTTAATCCATCATTTCAAAATAGACTGCTCATGCAATCTGACAGCAGGGCTGGCCGTCTGCCCACTCTGCGCCAGCAGCCCCACTGCACAGCAGATCAGCTGGAGACAGGAGAAACTGCTTCAGCCATCGCATTCAGCTGCTAGATGGGGATCTTTGAAGTGAGTTTGCCTATTCTAACAGCTGCACCATGAAAGCTGTGCACCACAGAGTAATTAACTGTGGTACAATTACGAGCAGGACCATGGGGACCATGTTTCTATGGACAACAGTGGCACAAGCTACAGTAAGCGGGATCGTGTCAGTTCAACACAACCGTGGTTTGTGTCTATGAAGGCATGCGCGTATCGTCTGCTGGACACCGCTGATTTTACTGGCTCTGTGTTCACTGTCATTGTCCACAGGAGTGGCTGCCCACTATCCCTTTTGTCTGTGTACCAAACTCCATTGCTCCAGTGTTCGAATTGTTCCTCTAACTGTAGTGGAGTGAGCCGAGTGAAACCACACTTCGATTTCCCCTGCAGGAGGCCGGTGCCATTACCTGTGTTGTAGGCCGTGGGCATGGCTGAGTACACCAGGCCCTGAGGTGGCAGGCTGGGCGTAGTGACGGACACCACGGGGGTGGCCAGCGGCTGGGCAGCCTGGGAGCTGCTGATCCTCTGGGTGTTCTGAAGAGAAGACAGCGACACGCAGGTCAGTGCGCGGCCAGGAAAGCCCGAGAAAATGACACGTATGTAACACCACACCTTCCACCAGCACTGGCTCTCGACCGGGAAGACAGCCAACCGATACCTCCCTGCGAACTTCTCCGGGATTGTTTTTGTCATTAACAAACCATGCCCTTGCATGAGTCACTTTACTTCACATCACAGACTGAGACTAAGATACTGTGTGGGAAATGAAATCACAATTTTAATACTATCAAATAAATTTATAGTACTAGCTTCCTTTATAAAGTCTAAATGAGAACTCCAGATGCAAGGGGCTGACAAGGCCGTGCAATATTTTTAATGTAATTCTATGTTGTTCCACTAGCTGTCGCTGTAACTCCACAAGAGAGCATTTTATTTCCACTGAACTGAAGAACATACTTCATAATATGTAAACAGAAGACCACTGGTTTTCATACACCGTCAAGATAGCCTGTTTTTTCCCGTTTCACATTTAAATTAGATTTCAATTGGTTTTTATGTCAAGAGGACTGAAAACAAAAGGATTTCAAGAAAGACTAAGGAATCCCAATTGAATGACTGAAGCTTGGTAATACGGTATATTCGATGAATTACCAGGACTATACCATGGACTCCAGATTATAACTGGTAATAAACTGTTTAACAGGGATTGTTAACACACTCAGATAGGATGAAAACTATATTTTTATTTAGTACTGCTGTAGTAAGAGGACTTGCACTTGAGATATCAAATTGCAAATCAGTGTCTTTCTTTCAGCTTTAATTACTGTTCAGCACATCGACTTCAGTGCATTCAATGCAGTCAATGCATTCACACATTTTGAAGAGAAAGAAATATTCACAGTCTTGGACTCCTTTTTGGGGGATCATTTTCCATGCTTTGAAAACTCTTTAAGATGCTAGTAATGATTTGGAGCCATGCAAAGCTATTGCAGCCATGATGTTTTGAAAACTTCAATGCAGAGACAGTCAGGGAACATTTCATAGCTGCAGATGCACAGCTTTATGTACCCAAGGTGCATAAAGCCTCTGAGTATTTTTTATCATCCTTTTGATGTCACTCTGCTGCTAAAACACCAAAAATCACAGATAAAACACAGCGCAGCATGCAAACACAAATTCACAGCTAGTTACAGCCACAGCACTGAGACACCATTAACTTACATCCATGCAGCTCAGCAAAGCTTTGAACCAGCTACACCCAAGATGAAGCAATAGAACATTTTTGTGGTAACAAAAAAACTGGGGCTGAATTAGGGTGAAAGGGGCAAGAAAGATGATCTGATTTTGACATGGAGGAGCCGCATGAAAGGCGACTTCTGTTCTGTACCAGTAATTTAAAATAACTTAAAATCTTGCAGATTGCCAATGATTTTGTGATCTTTATTTAATTGTGGTTGAATTGGGCTTAAGTACTTTTTAAAAAATAATCTGGCTTGGATCAAATAACCTAGTTAGGAAAGCTTGGTGTGCTGAATAATTATTCAGTGTCTTTCTGCTTGTTTATCATGCTATCAATATAATGCATCTACTGGAGACGATAATCTTATCCCAATTCAAATGCGTGAAGGAATTCAAACACCTGATGCTGAAGGTAATGCAAATTTAAGAGATCGTTAAGCATTTTTGGATATCTAGGATGCTGTAAAACTTGCAGAATTGGACTGGAAGACTCTCGTACTTGAGACACACACACATTGCACTCTCACACACTTCTTCTACAAGGCTGCACAAACACACAAACGCCCCCTCGTGGTTTTTCTTATTCTCAAGCGAGATTATATCATTCAGTCCAGAGCCTCTTGATGGATGACATCATCCTGAATGAAGTCATCTCCCTCAATTAGAAAAAAAACAATGAAAGAAAAAAAAAAGAAGAAATAAAACTTTTGCGGTATTTTTTAAGGAACTTTGTAAATGATATCATCTGAGGGGTTAAAATGAAAGAAAATGTTATTTATATACTGTAGCAGCATATATTTCTCTACCAGTATATTTATATCGGCTTGAACAGTGTGGTGGTTTGCATGCAGCCCTGTGAGGGAAGAAGGCTGTGGCTTTCTAGCCCCGAGCTAGAATTGATTTTAGGCTGAACCGTAAGCTATGCAAAAAAAAACCCCGCCTTTCGACACTGGCACAGTTTGTAGCTGTGGGGCAAGGCAGTGAAAATGCCAAATCAAACACTTTGTGACCCCTGCCACCCTCCTGTATTCAGACCATGAGTCTGCTTGAGCCCATTTGGGTAATGAATCACTGTCATGATTCAGCCTTTTTACAGGTTCTGGTTGAAGGAAATAACGCCAAGCCTGATCTCTGTTCCACTCGGCACACACATACTGCACAGCAGCACAGCATCAGGTGATCTGCAGGGTCCAGTCGTGGTGCCCTGAGGGGGCTGAGGCAGCTGTAGGCCCCATTCTTGCTCTGTGATCTCCTGCCCCAGGTACACAGCATGCACCCGTGTAAATCCCACCCTCCAACCAGCGCTGGAGCTGGAGCTCAGCTCGTGTGCTCAAATTCAGCTTTGAAGGCCAGACCAAAAGGGTGTTAAAAGCCACATGTTTCTGCTTTAATTCTGGTCTGTGCCCCCTTGTTTAATGATTTCACTTGCTTCCTTTTTTCTTAAAGTCACGCATTTCTCACTTTTGCTCTCCAAGCACTTTTCCAAACTCACCAAATCCATTTCATCCTCCTCCGACTGCTCTCAGCGGAAAAGAAGAAGAGAAGATGGCACTGTTACACAGGCAAGGAACCACCCTGATCCCACCTCTCCCCACAGCTCCAACCTTTGACCCACAGACCCAGCGCTGCAGAGGCTTTCTCGATCGGGCTCTGCTGTGAGAGATGGGGGGCTGATTTCCCACTGATACGAGCCCCTGTGAAGCTTTACGATGAATCGGCTCTAAAGTAACAACCAGTCCAAGTCCAACACAGCTTCCTAATTCCTGCTCAAGAACAGGCATGCACAGCTGTCTATTTGTAGGTGAGATACTGGATGCATTGCTTCAATGTTGTTTAATAAAACGAGGGTTTTAAAATGTTGCTTTTCTACAACCCAGCAATTGCCATCTCTTAGAAAGGTGATCTTGCTCCAGAGTTTTAATTTGACCCCTACCCAGAGACAGCTGATGAGTGACTGAAGGGGAGAAGCCTCAATGAGCACAGGAAGGGTGCAGGATACCGGACCCAAACCCAGCAGAACATAGGTCCTGACACAGAGAGAGAAATGGAGGAGGCTGTTCGGAGTAACCGTTTAACCTTTCACAGAAGATACTTAACCTCTCGTGTCAGAGCTTTGGCAGCATTCTCACGAGTCATGCCAATAACATGATTAATCTGGTACCTTACCACCCAGACCACCACTTAGTTTAATTAAATATTTGAGAATGGGACTGACAGTTTTTTTTGCCGGTCTTTTAATGACTCACAAAAGGACAGGTACTACCACCAAGACTGGAGTGCTTCCACTGCAGAACTGCCGGTCTCTTATTAACGCCACAGTGGAAGGTAGCCTGAGCACCTAAGGCTGGAGGTATTAACGCCACAGTGCTCGTCTGAGAGGGGGGTTAAGAGATTTGCCTGCAGTAGCACTGGAATGAGCCTTCTCTGCTGCGTAGACAAAATCTGAGCAGACACCCGTCTGTCACTGTCCTTTGGGATGGTCTGAGACCAGGCTGGCTGTCTTAATACCCACATTGAGGGAATAATGTGAGGCAGACATGACAAGGGTGACAAGATATTATCTACTAACGTTTTAGGCTCCTAAAAAGCGTTCATCCGACTCTGCCAGAGTTAGACATGATTAATTTAATACCATCATGACCTAATGAAAGGTTGTCAACAGACTCTCGCTCTGTTGCCACAGGGTTATGATTTTCTTCCCCTTTCTTGGATTTGAAGGAGCTGTATTTTCAAAGAAAACTGAAAAGGGACAAGTAGGCCATTTCTCTTTTTGGATTAGAGGAACTTTTCTAAACTAAAGAATACATGCTGGCAATCTTTTTTCTTGTTTCTTATTCCATTACTAGCCTGTTTTTTATGAATGCACTGTCAGAATAGCAGGCAGCACATGGGTGCTGCGTTGTAGGATTTTAATTGCTTTTATTTGCTCTTCTTACATTTATAATCCTAATTTAATCATGAATCTACACATCTTCCAAATGCTGACCTTGTTACATGTGCTTCACCTCATATATGACATGCCTTTGGGATACGAGACGACAAATCCCTCGGTTAGCCCAGCAATATTTACACAGCCACTCCCTGGTCTTCCCGAAGGGCTGATTCTGGCGAAGGAACTACTAAATCTCCCAAGTTTGAAGAAGGACATGTGTGCCAATTTTTGTGCATTTTGATTAATGGACAAGACTGCCTAAAGTAGCCTAGGGTGTTGACTGTGGTTTGGGTTTCTTTCCACTTTAATTACAATAATTAGAGAAACCCTGTAATTTCTGTGTGAATAATTGACTGATAAAGCACCTGGGCCTTTGAAATATTTCTATTCATGATGTTTGTGCTCCTGGCACAATCTGAAGTTCTTTCTATGACAAATCGCTTGGGTGCTGCACTCAAACAAGAAAATCGTAAATACTAAGCAGCACACTTCACTAGTTATTCAGCCAACTGGGGCACACCCCCAACCTCCAACCACTGAGTCTCATGCCTTCATATCAGATTTCAAGCTAGGAGTTTGTATCTATTAAATATTATTGTAGAGAGGGGTTTGATGTGACATAGCCGTAAACTGCAGGAAATGGCTTCCATTGGAGTTGGGGGACAAACCAGAATGCAGAATCGCAGCCCCGTGGATGTGTGGAGGACAGACCGACTTCTGCCACTCGCCTTGCTCTGGCTGCTGAGTACTCATGGAGCTTTTTCAATGGCTGCGCCCTTCCAGACACTGGCACAGCTCTCGGCACTCTTTTTGCTAGTCACTCCTTCATTTCTTTTCTCAAGCTACTGTAGTGTCCCAGAGGAGGTGTTCCCAACCCTGGAGTCTCCTGGCTTCCCTTCCTGCTCAGCTCTTTAAGATTTCTGCTAATCTATCTCTTTTTCCCTATCCCTTTTCCACGCAGCTGTTTCAAGCTCTAAAGAGGTGGATGGGGTTAGAGACAGTATCACACCTACCCCAGTTCAGCTGTTTAGAATGCAAGCAACTGGGCCTCTGCTAAACAAAGAACAACGATTCTACCGCAATGACGACCTCAACTGGGATGGAAACAAGAAGAGAGGTGGGAGACGACTCCCCTAACACACCGGGGTGTCCCCAGACTCACCAGTGGGGGCATCATTCCCTTGCTGGACGGGGGGATGACCACCCTCAGGTCCGGCTTGCGGTTCCCAATCCCCAGGTTGCCCCCGGGGGGAGGTGGTGACTTTGTGGGCATGACCTTCCCAAGGCCGTTTCCACTCGGGGTGCCCAGGAGGCCCGGGGAGCCCCGTGGATTCACAAAACCATTCCCTGCGGACACGAAAACAAGAGACAGAAGCTGCCGTTAGTGCAGAGCAGAAGAAGGCTGAAGCCTGGAACCTGGGTGACCAGAGCTTGTTTCTGCAGGCCAATAAACACAGAGTAGCCTGGAGCCAAGTCTTAAAAGAGTCCATTTCACAGCTGCACTGCATTCCAGAGGATGCAACGCTAAGTGTTCTCTGCCCTCCGGGACATTTAATAGACTCTGGTAAGTATGCTGTGCATATCTGAAAATAAAACAGTCGTTTTAAAATTGACGAGCCTTTCTTTCTCTTGGTGAAAGGCTTCATTAAAACACTTGGTTTTGTATTCTGGGAGGAGAATGGACAGTATATGTTAACCAGTTCCTTTCTGTTCTCTTCAGTGGCTCTGTTCAATCCCTGCACAAGGGGGACGCAGGCAGCTCTGCTCCTACAGCTGTCAAGAAAAGCTATATGGCTGTATGGCTCTCTGGGTCTCCCGGAGCAAAATACCAAAGAAGAATTTACTCTGAAATTTTGCCGTAAGATTTCAGCAGCCGAAACTAATTTAATTCTTATCAATCAAACCCAAGAGACATCTAACCCTTAACTAAGAGGTAAGGTCAAACGTGCTGCCTAAATGCAGATCCATTTATATGTTGGCAGCCAGTCTTCAATTTAGCTTTTTCATTATAAGACTTATGAACTGCCACTTTCCTGAAGTTACGCAGTAGCATCACTGTAAGCACACAGGCAAGTCACAGAAACCCCTCTGTCAGGGCTGTGCCCCCAGCTGGTGGGTGAGTCAACCCCAGGCGTGTTCAGTCATGCGCCACTGCTTGGGGAATCCCAGCAGGCTAAGGACACACCCCAGACTTGAACTGCCTGTCTGGACTTCTCTCTGAACATACACTTTTCAGCCTCTTGGTGATAAATACTACTGGAGCAAAGGCAAGGAGTGCGGGCTGGATAAGTCTGGTGGCTCGAACATTAAAATAACTGCAAATCCCTTTCACTGAGAGAGGCCGGCAAGCTTGGATCCCCCTACAGGGAAAATCCATCTCATTCAACCCTGAACAATGTCATATTCAAATTAAAGTTGAATGCAGAATTGTTCAGGAGAAAAAAACTACAACTGCTAAAGGAAAAATAGGTCACGTCTTTAGAATCACGTTCACTTTAAGCGCAAGGTTCATTGTCGACCCACAGCTGCCAACCATCTCCTCAGATGAGGACGTACCTTGTCATTACCTCCTGATGCCATATCCTTTGTGATCACTACAGCCTCCTTTCCCCCAAGTGTTAACGGCACTGTTTGAATGCCTGGTGTAGTGCCAGGCAACACTACCATTTTCTCTGCTACTTAGAATGAAAAAAAGGTGCTTGTGCCACCATCTGTTTGTTCATATTGTTTGAACTTCCTTCAGGCTCAGTTGCTCCCATAATGCATTTACAACAAACCCACTATTTCTGCTCTGAACCGGTTACCCAGGCAAACTGGGATACTAACGTTCATAAAGAGACACCAGACGGACCATTCATAACATTTTCCCTCTGACTGTTGATAACACAGTCTTCTAAACTAGGACAAATAATTGTGTCTTTCGTGAATTTTGTGTGAAGGTCACTGGCTGTTGCTCTCTTTAGAATTAATAGCAACTTGTGCGCTCCCAGATGAGAAAAATTGTTTTTGATGTTCCTTTTTTCACAGGTTTCCACTTTCTCCTTCACTTTTTCCGAGAAGGGAGGCATCCAAAAAATAAGTAGCACGTGTATAAGTTAAAAATCTATTGTTTCTTGCGGTTATTCTTGGGAGACGCAGCACTAAATTTGTGCGGTTCTTTCTCTCCCACCCTGCCAAGTATTTCCTGCAGCAGCCCTTGAACGGAGAAGGAATACTGTTTCAGCTGCCAAAGGCACAGTGAAAATATTCCCGTCTCCTGAAGGACCTGTCACAAGTCGGCTGGGCTTCAAAACCTCTTTCCCTTCCTCCTCCTCGGTAAACCCCACACACTACGGCACAGCCACTCAGGGGTCTGTGCTCCGTGACATTCCTCCGAGCCAGCCAGACAGCGCTCTTCTCTGTACACGAAACAGGGACAAAAGCAAATACAGAATGGCTGCACGGACTACATCCAATTTTCAAATCAGTCACACGCTGCGAGACGCAGAAGCAGTAATAAAAAAAATCATTGCCTGACTGCCAAACGCAAAATCTATATATGTTAACGCACAAAGCTTTTTATTCCACCTTGCAGACAGCTCCTGTGAAACCCTCTTAATGGCTGTGGAGACCAGTGATCCTTTATAGCAAAAAAAAGCACAGTATAGATTTACTCTCCATGGGTTTAGGAATATGGGGATTGGTTTTAAAAAACGTAATTATCACCCTTTGAGTTTTAACACATCGGGATAAAGCACCCCCTAATCTTTCCTCCCTGCATGTTTCATAGGTTTTCATAGCCCATTCAAATGTATTGTTTCTGCCTACCTGGACACAATGCCCTTGTTAGTCTTACACAGAAAGGAGAACTGGCACAGCAAGCATTTTTTTGAGTCACAATGGGAAGGGAAGACTTATTAGCTTGATGGGAGGAAATAACGACTAAAGGATCAATAGAATCTGGGATTAAATCTGTGCTCAGTCTTTAGCAAAATGTCCTTCATATTTTTTACCATTATAGTTCAGTCCAGTTACAAAAAATAACTCACACAGTTGAAGATTCTGGGAGTGAACAGGACAATTTTGCTTCAACTTTAATTGACAGCAGGTAGAGCTACATTGTACTGTCACTAATGAGGATATTGATGTTCCATGATTTATGATTGTAATGACTGTAATGTATTGCACGTCATTTCTGTGATAGTGTGCATTAAGATGTTTTTTCTACAGTCAGCGATTGACATCAGCCCATGATTTGGTGTGTCACAGTTTGTGAATCAGCTCAGTACTCATTCGGAGAAACCAGACCACAGACTACTCTAATGCAGGTGCGTTGTAAAACACACTGCTGTTCTAACGCTTGCTTTCGCTTTCCTATGTTGTTCACATGGATCACGAAATGAAAAATGGCTTCAACTCTGTCGAAAAAGTCTAACTTTTTCTTTTACTTTTTTAGCTGTTATCGTAATGTCTCTTTCTCATGGCCCTCAGTGCAACTGCATTATTTCTAATTTCACGCTTACAGTCATAGTGCATAGTGGCAATAGCTGGTTATTATGAAGGATCAGTTACAAAAAGTTTCCATGCAACTTACTCAGCAAATTTGGGTATCTGAAGGAACACTTTAACATTAGGTAGTACTGTCCCTGCAACTCACACACAGACACCCACAAGATTCCTTTACGGTTCACCTTTGATAAGAGTCTATTCATAACGATATTTAGTGGAGTTCCTTTTGAGAAACATGGAAAATGTTAGCTCAGTGGAATGACCCAGAAAGATCGTATCATAACCAATCTTTTCTTTTTAACCCTGTAACTTGACAAGTCAAACAGGAGAAGCAACAAAAAAGGGAGAAGGCCTTTCTCCACTTTTTAAATGATGCTTTCATCTCGCTAAATCTACTGTAGCTGTTCAGACAGATGCAGTTTGATGCCCCAAAAACTTGCTGTTATGTCCTGGGTTCAGACATAACAAGTAAAAGATCTCTAGAGCTGAACTTGTACTAGGGTGTGCTGTTAACCGTGCTACGAGACGAGTCAAGGAGATGAGGAGGTGTGTGTGTAGGGGTGGGTGCTAAAAGCCTGACATTACTGTAAGAGGCTCACCGACAGGGCTCTGATAATGATCGGGGAGCATGATGTCATTGTGTGGCAGCCCTCTAGAATTAAACCAGGCAATCAGTCACTGCAGCTGAACAATACCCAGGCGTTCAGTCCAGCCAGCGCACCTCAACTCTTTAACCCTTTCACTACCCAGAGCCTCCTTCCAGCTCTGTCAGGTACAGAGAATTGCACACAAGGCTCCATTATGAACACCGCCTCCAGACATCAAGAGAGCCACTGGCCTTGCTGTCACTGGTCAAACAACACAACTTTTCTCATAAAAAACAAAATCACACAGTCCTCAGCTGTGCGAAAGGACACACGGGGCCTGATTCAGTGTATCATTCAGAGTGAATGGTGTAGTAAGCCCTGATTTCACTGCATTATCAACCAGGAGTAATTAGTGCCAAAGGGATTTTTATTTCTCTTAGACTTCAACAATTATCTCTTGCTTGGTGATTATTTCCTTTCGGTTGATTTTCAAAGCAAGATATTGCCACACAATTGTCAGTTCATGAACAATTCAAATTCTGGGGAAAATCCTTGACAAAACTATAAGAGTTAAACATTTTCTTATGGAATGGTTTATTGTTCATCCCTTTTTGAACAAATTACTGTTATTGACACTGTCGTGTTAGTCCTGATTCTGAAACAGGCATTAAGGTGAACAAAGGACATTTAAAATGATGGATTTTTATAAAGAAATCGTGCTTAATAATTGCAGACCCATTTTAAACCATGTTGCATACTCAGGTGTGGTTTTAAAACACAAGAGCTAGTTTCTATTTTGAAACAGTATAAATATGACATATCACCTGAATATGTCATTTTATCATTGAGATTCCGCTGTTAATTGCCAAGTCCTTTTAATTTATCACTCCCCGCTGTGAATTAGAAAACTAATTTAATGACATTACAAAATGAAAACACCAATTTCCTGTTTATTGTTATGCATATATATATCAGACACTAGAAGAGACTGATATTAGCATATTATATAGATTTGTATTTGATATGACAAAAATCCTGGGACCATAGTTCCTCAATACCTCAATACTGATTTATAAATGCAATGTGTTCTCCTAAACAGGCTCTTTTATTTAATTCTACAAATTCTTACTGATCTCAGTGGCAATTTTTAAAAATCATCTTCAAATAAAACAATTTTGCATATTTTTGCCCCTTGGACAGTATTTCTTGTTCAGACCTAACTTCATAAGGCCAAGAAGAAAGGTTTGAGTTTGCCATTAACAAAATTTTGAGAAAACCCTAAAAGTACTTCACCTCACAGGAAGCAAGTCTCATTTATGTACAGTATATGAATTAAGAGAGGCTGAGAAATATTTTCTGCATGAACTACAACACCATCTATGGTTTTCAGAAACAAAACCCATTACTTTAGATTTAAAAGAAAGATTTCCTTGTAGCAGTAATGATAATTAAAGGAACTGGCAGCATCTATTTAGATAGGTAATATTTCTGTATCCTATACGTAGCTTCACCAAGGCTGTGACGTTTTGTTTTACTTTATGAGCAGCTTATAAAAATAAAACTAATATGCCAGTGACAGCTTTAAAGTGCAACTTTCAAATTAAGTCAAATCTCATCTGCGATTTTGTAGACCTTTCTAGACTTTTAGTGTGAGGTGATAACATGAAATGGTCTGTTTTTATCATTGAAGCAGCACTTGTAATTGTTGTTCAAATAAGATCGTGACTATGAAAGATTAATGAGGGAATCTGCACAGGATGCTGGCCTATTACATAACTGGAATGACACCAATATTCTTTTTGAGGCACACATTCTTTCATTCATATTCCTGCGCTAAATGCTTTTTTAATGAATCTGAATCAGAAGGAGAAAGAGATCTTCTTGGCCGATGTAACTTGCCATTGGACTGTGTAAAACCATATTCTCTTGTCTCCACTATCACAAGCTCACAGACCTCATTTAGGATCTACCACAACATGATTTAAGTTTTCGACCACAGATCAAGCCCCCAGAGATACAAAAATAAGAAAATCACGCTCATAAAATTTAAAAATAAAATTTAAATAAATAAATCCTGGCTTTACCAGTGTTTTTTTCAAAACAGGAGACTGGATACTTAAAAATTCTTCTAATTCTTTGAAATCCTATAGCACCTGGGAAAACGTCAAGCCTTTTAAACCTCAGCTTAATGTCTTGGGTAGTGACCAGCACTTGAATTTGGCATGCTTTTGCTCTCTTTCATAGCAGCTGCATGTTTGTAACTGCAGAAAGGCCAAATCTTAGGCATAGTCTTGTGCCACAGCTATGTACAATATGAAAAAACAAAACGTAAATTATAGCCCTTCCAGCTCTAGAAGACTAAAACCGTCCAGTGCCTGAACTCTTGAGCTCTTTGAGCCTCCTGTGTACTGTAATCATTTCAATTTCTTCAACTAGACAGAGTCTGGGACGTCTCAGCTATGATTCTGCCTTCTGTGATTCAGCTGCAGGAATGAAGACAGACAGTGCCAAGTCAGCTAGGCAAATATGCAAATTGTGCTTTCAGTCCTAAATCAGCACCCAGGGAGAAACGATCCCTCTGAAGCGAGCTGCAGATACCTTGGCAGCATCTTGCGGCCAAGCAGGCCTGTGTTAATCCATTCCCTCCCAGCGCTTGCCCAAGTTCAGTCCACACCTGTCCTCCACCGAAGGATGTCGGTGCTCAGGTCCAAAGGCTTACCTTTGTCAGGTATTATTAACTGAGCGAAAAAAGAAACTCAGGGTAACACTACAGTGTCTAAGTCACATAGAGTGCACTAAGCAAGAGAGAGCAAGACAGATTTCACTGAAGGCTTAACAAACAATACTAAAAGCTAAATTGTGGGACCATGCTCAGTGTTCTTTTGATAAAAAATGAAAAAACATGGTCTCTGTCTAAAATTCAAATCAGCAGCAAGGTATTAGCAATATTTAAGAGGTTTCTGATGTCCCAATGTCAGAAATAATCAAAACACAAGGAGTACTCTTTTGTTTCTTTTTGAAATATGAGTCATTCTCTCTCTATAATTTAAGTTATTAGGTTAAGACTAAAATGTAAACTAAATTGGCAAAAAAAAGAAAAAGAGAAAAGAAAAAATAGGAGGAATTTCTGATATCTTAATCCCCAGTTGTTATTCAGGAGATAGGGTAGGATTACGACAGCAGGCCAGACTGCCATTCCTCAGGTTTGATCACAGGGTGATCAAACATCTACTGTATATGTTTACGCCTCTGAGGTCTGGGAAGCCCTCCGAAAAAAAACAGTGCCAAGATCAAGACATGGCATTAAAAATAAGGCACAAGGAACATTCATGACGGCCTGTTCCACAGGCCTCTCATTTCCCGATGGTTACGTGTAAAAACTCGAAACCATGTGAGGAATGGCCAACTGACATGAGCACTGACATGGAAGAGGTTCCTTTCCAGAAAGACTCTGCTGCCACGCTGGAACCTGGAACAAACAACAGCTGCAGACCCCTCGCAGTGTGCCAGGGGCTTGAGCCCACCAACATTCCTCCTACCCACCACGGCACCGAGGGGAGAGGCTCCGCGCTGAAAACAAGCCTGTGCACTGACAGGGCCTGTGGGAAGCACACTGCACTCTATACCCCACAGGCTGCTGCTGCTACAGCTCAGAGATCAGCGCGCTCACTCAGCAGCACAACGTGGCGTGTAATGTGTGCCCCACCTCTGTCTCCTTCATCAGTCAACAGCAGACACATAAGAACGGACGGGTAGTTACTCCTGTAAAAAACAGGCTGCACGAGGATACGTTACTAGATGTGATTTTCTGATCTTACAAATATCCTGTGAACTCCAGATCTGCAAAAGATGAAAGTCTACAGAGCTGACTGTGCCTCAAAGGGCCTAGTTTTGATAGAGGAGGGCAAACACAAATATAACTAAGATACTTTGGCAGCTCAAAGCATGTTCTTCATGTCACAGCTTCTCTATATTTACAGGCCAGATACGGCTGTGTTATCAGGAAGCACTTAACGAACTGGAACATGTTTAAATTTTATACTCATTTTGTCCCCCTTTCAGGTTTTAATTCACTGTACTGCCACAGAAACAGGATCAATAGCTTTTAATTCCTGTTCACCTGATACAACATTTTGCTCTGTCCTTGAAAATACAATTATTTTCACAAAGATATCTGTAAAAGTACAGTATAGGAAGGCAGCACTCCAATATGTAAAACAAGAATACTATTTTCTTTCATAGTGCTCTGTTGAAAGAAATAACATAAAAACATTACCTAAAATAAGAAAAACAGCATAAAAGTAGTGGGCATGATATTACACATTTATCTCTTTCCACACTACAGCAATACAGCCTTTTTTCTCCTTGTTTATTGAAGTTCTAATATGTGAAGTGTGAAAGGTTCATTCTTTGCTTCTCTCTCTGTGTTTGTGAAAGTGCCTCTTGTGCAGTTATGCTGCCTGTGTGCCCTGCTAAATCTTTTACATGCTCTCTGCTTTATATTCATTTTTAATGGGATTTGTAACTTCCCTGCTGCTTGTCAAGGCTCTGCTGGGCCAGTTTCAAAAGACATTTCCTAAAAATTAATTTGAAATACAAATGAAACAAATTTCCTGGTAAAAAATGACACTCTTTGATTACTTAATATTCCTGAACTTTGGAAACTCATATGCATACAAATGCATATTTTGTTTTTCTTTCAGTATTTGTATTCTATTTCAGAACATTAAATCTCTAATATACTCTATTTAAATAAAAAACAAAATCACAATTTCTCATCTACCATGTATCAAGTTAAGAAACAGTGGATTCAAAGTTAACATTACGTTTCCTAATTTTACTATCATTTTAAGCCTTGAATGACCGTAAATATTGCTTCTGTAAGTTAAAACAATAAAAAAACTGATGTCCTGCTTTAAGATGTCTTTCATTGCTTACAGCCTTACAGATGGTAATGTACAAGTCTGCATATTTTTGTGTTATACTACAGCTATATTTGGTGCATTTTCTCATACAGACCAATAAGAAAATATTAATCCTACAGTATGAACTCAAGATTTACGCCCAAAGAGACCTCTCTGAAAGCTTTATGACTCAACAAGAGATGAAAAATGACCAAAGATTAAAAGACCCTGGTGCATTATTGTGTGAGAATTGTGATTTTGCCCCAGTGTTGAAGCTCACAGCCACTAACAGCGGGAAGGCCTTCTTAAATGGTCTACCAGGCAAGCACAGGGTTAAAGGACACCTGCCAATGCCTTTCACATGACACATAGTGGCCATGACAGGCTGCCCGGGCATTGTGTACAAAGGACTTAGAGGGATGTCATGGTCCGAATAGTTTCAGAGTTCTGCTGGGCTAGGCATCTTGCAGACTCTCTCAGCCCATAAAAGGACTGTTCTGGTACCGGACAAACAGATGCACCTGTCAGCTGAGGGAAGGAAATGTCTAGAGGAGAAAAGGAGAGGGTTGGGGAGCAGGGCCGGGAGGAGGCAATCTTAAAGGAAACGCTGCATTCATCGTTAAACAATGCAGAGCTCTCAGAACTGTCCACACCGGGGAAACATTTACTCATTAACCCTTTATAATCTTTTCATTACAAATAACAGCAAGAGCCCCAGCAACAGATAACCATCTCAAAGCAAGCATGGTCACTGACTGCAAAGTTTTCGTTTAATATCATTTTATATTTTTTTAAATGCAAAGCTTATTTAGGGCCTATGAGTGCACTGACACAGCTTCAGTGCCCAGATCTGGAACTCCACAACTGTGAGCTGGAGGTGTGCTAGTGCTTCTGACTCGGCCCTTCGCCAGGTCTCCTGGCCTGATGTTCCCAAAGAACCAGCCCGGTCTTCTCCGTACCCCCCAGTGTTAAACTGCAGGCTTGCATTCCGCGAGCTGCAGGTGCAGTGCTCATCTGACCAGTCGGGCCCTTATCTCCAGGAACAGGCCGCCGCAGAACAAAGAAAACCCTGGTATCTGTTACTGTCAAGAAGGAACAGTTGGACACATAACCTTGGGTGTCTCCTTGGCGCTTTGGCAGTGTGTGCAGCACAGCCGCAGCGCTGGAGAGGAATTAACAGCTGACACCGTTTTCCTTCTCCACAGCGCTTCTCGTTACCCATTCGGCTGCACGCTTCCCTCCAAAGAGCCCTCGCCTTCTCCCCAGCTACTCGCGTCTCCACGGTCTGCAGCCAGCCGGGCTTCACGGAGAAAGTCTGTCCTTCTCTCATTGCTATATGAAAGTGAGCCTCCTCTTCCGTTCTTTTTTGTTGTGGTATTTATGGAACAGGTTTGTACTTTCTATTTTAGAAGTGACCACGACAGATAGGGCGCGAAGAGGAGAAGAGGGCGCGGGGATGATGTCTGAGGCACACACAGCATCTCTGCATGACCTCTACCCCCTGACATAGGAGCTTGACCTGCGCCACAGTTACACCTGCAGCACTCACTACTGACAGCGACCAGGATCACCACTACCACTTCTACTGAATAACAACCAAAGTGGCTCATTTTCACGACTGATTTCCTGCTCTTACTTGTTGTTATCCTCTGCATAAACGTTTGCAGAAACGTTCCATATAAAATATGATGCGTAGAATGCTTGACAGTTTTTTTCCCCCCATTCTGAAGCTTATTTACCATGGACTCATGAATATGAAAAAAACGCCAGTTTCTCATGAGTTCTGCAACAGGGCTTTCCGTACAAACCAGATGACGCCATTGCATCAAAGCCCTCTGCTTCTACTTCCTAAAGGCCACAGGCCATAGACATAAAATCTGCTCCATTCGCTTGCAGACCTCTGACTGCTTGAGACTGAAGCAATAATAATTTACTACCCAAAAAGACAGTTCAGAATTTTAAGCATTTACACCCTTAAATGTAGCGAGGTAGCCAAAATGCAAGAAATTATATTTAAAGTATCTTCATTCCAGTGTGAAGAGCTTTAACAAATGTTTCTGTACATACAACTATACAGTACATCATATCCTGTGCCTTAATCAGCTGGGCTTATACATGTGCGCTGAGGAAATACACTGCAGAACAAGAACAATGCTGTAACGATTAGCTTCAGATACTGAGACCACCTATTGTACCATGTCAGAAGGAAGTGACTTTATTTGTGTGATTTTCCAGCTCTTCCATGCAGCTTAATGTCCTTCCACTATTGTAAGATGAGTTTCAGTGGCATTTAAGATCAACTGATGTCTGTCGCAGCCTTATGAATCCAGCTAATGATTTCAAATTGTACTGCATACTGCTAGAAAGCTAATTAATTCTTCCTCGAAGACTTACCCACTGGGCTTGAGCCTGCGCCGTTTGGCACTGTGAGGTCTGTAGTACCCAGCATGCCACCTAACGAGATGCACAAAATGACAAGATTAACCATCTGCACCTTTTACTCTAGCCCATATGTGAAAGAACTTTTGAGATCCAAGAAGTGCAGTAATCTTTGAAAGGTTTGCTTTTTATCCTATAGCTGTGCTGTACTGAGGTGGTTTTGAGATTAAGAGCTAATAATCTCTAAATAGAGCATCACACCAGTTTCATCTTCAAGCAGCTGAATGTGTAGGCAGAATAATCTTTATCTGCACTGTTAGAACTATATTAATTACATTCAAGGCCAAAGCCCTGTTTGCTACGAGTAATTTTACTTAGTTAAACCAGATGGATTTGTTATTTTCTCATAACTGAACTCCCTTTATTGACAACAGGAGTACATTGTGCATGTAAAATTATTCAGATGGTAAATTGCTCTACAAAAATGGGGTGAGACCCACATTAAATACATAAAAAGAGGAGGTCACATTTTACAAAAGGAACTAAACTCATCAATGAAACATTGTATTACAATTAAAAAACTTGTTCAGAACTTTTAGGGGTGCCTAGTGAAAATGCCACAAACAGCCACAATCAGCTTCAGTATCGTGTCTTGTATGAATAGACAGCACATTACAAGATCGTTTTTCTGCACACACAAGGCAAATGTGCATGTTGGCCACTTCTGCAGACACCGATCTGGAGGAGACGAAACTGGCTGGACAGGGCAGTAACTGAGCAAGGCCCCAGATACACTGGTCTGCACCTATCAGGGTCCCTGTTTCCAAGCCCCGTGAGCTACAGCCCACTACCCTGGCCTGTGGAGGAATGTACTGTAACTGTAAAGTGCTCTAAGTGAGGTAGGATTCAAGTTTAAAAAGACCTATAAAACCTGCTGGTTTCTGACCCTTTTGGACACAATAAACATTGAAATATGTTTGTGTGCTGTGTGTGTGACTGTATAGATGTATAATTACATACAAAAAAATATAAAAGATGGAACAATTGTTTTTCAACTGAAAACATACACAATGAAGATATATGAAGTTTAAGGATAGCTTAAGGATCTGGCACTGTAGGTCATTGTCCCACTCAGTGTAAATACAGGCACCAGAGGAGATCTGGAGAGGATTTTCATGGTCTGAGCTCTCTCTCTTCATTCCAGGAACTTTTTGTCTTTGCCAGATTGAAGCTACAGTACTTCCTAACGGAGTACCCACAGCTCTGAAGCCAGAGGACTGGAAGAGTCCTCCATCTGCTGGTTTCCAGCTCAGTCACTTAACTTACTGATTTCCTTAATTACACCTAATAACTATTCTCAGTTTTGAAGCTGAATTTATTAAGATACTTTTAGATACTCCAATCAGCTGGAAAGCTCCTAGTATTTAGGGATTGAAAACGTCTTAGAAGGAGTTAAAGAGTTAATTTAGTCAATTCAATTGATTCAATTAGGTCAATTAAGAGTTTGACTTGGTACGAGAAAACTAAGGTGGAATGAAAAATCCCCCCAAAACAAAGAGTACCAGAGTCGGGAACCCTTTTGCACAAGAGCTGTGGTCACGATTTCCGAGGTGGAGGGGGAGAAAAGTTCCTTCTCCAGTTTCACATGCCCCAGTCAGGAGAAAATGAAACCGAGGGAAGTGACTCATCTGATGAAATCCTTTGTGAATTTGACGAAATCCAGATTTAAGAATTCATGAGTCACCAGGAATGTGAGTAACAGCACAAGATTTGTCTCCTTTCATGAGACTTCACTGACACTGCCAGCTGTTGGTGAACAAGGCTGATGAAAAGTGAATGCTTTATTTGAGTGAACGAAAGAGAGGAAGGAAATGGTGCACAAATATGTGGGAATTGTTTAGAGAACAGGAATCAACAATACTGTAAAGTATTGTACTTTTGGTGAAAAAACTACATTGAATTGAATGGACCAATTCAATATAGTACAGTATAGCTGCTCAAACAATGTATAATAATGTCTATACTTTAACATTAATGGAACATCTTTTGTAACTGAACTGAACAGTTTTCATTGAAGATTAAATATATACTTAATTGAATATAAAAGAGACAGCAGTGTTATTTTTGCTGGTGATAAAAAGAGCAGCTCATTGAAAAGACTCTGAAGACTGGTGTGCCTCTCAGGACTTGCTGTGGTTAAAGATGGGCTTAGGTGGGGTGACCACAGATCTGTTTTGCAGAAGCACAACCGAAGACAACTTCACTGCTAGTTCCGCTGAGAACACCAGAATAGGCTCCTTCCTTCCCTTCCCAGCTCCCAGAGCGAAGAGCACAGAAACAGAAGTCACTGTGGTGGCAGTGTCTCAGTACACATGCTGAATGCAAGGACACATCAGCAGCTGAGTGTTTAAAGAAAGGTCTCATACAAATGACCTTGTCATCTGCACTCATTCAATCTCAGTACACAGAGGTAAACAGCCCATGGATAAAACCAGTAAGTTAATTATGCTCATTAATTAAGATATCAGTTATTTATCTACATGCAGTAGGTGGCTCCTCACATTCTAATTTTCCTGGTGGGTTGGTTAGAACTTTAACATCAACAGTTCATCAACCCAAAAGAAGCCCTTTTATCCCTTAACCTGCAAGCAAACAAATATTCAAAATCACCTTACATATAAGTGATATAAACTAATAAACAAAATAAGCACATTCATCCAAATTTAAAAAATCACGACATTCATTACTAAGTTTATTTAATTCTTATTTAATAAAGGAATCGTACAGGATTCTGATTCTGAGAAGGGAACCCAGCAAAAAATCCGACACTTTTCTTGACACAAAAAGTGGATGTTTTTTCTGCAGGTGTAATCAAATATTCACAATGGCTATTGACTCTAGGTGGTCAATATTCATGGATCCCCAGTCATCAGGAGTCTTAGGCACTGCCTTGTCATCTTTAAAGCAGCACTCTGCACTAGGCTGGGGTAATTACTATTTTTCAGCAAGGATGTGCATGCAGATGAAATTGGTAATAGGACAGTAGGGTTTGTGGTCTATACTCTGAAGGATAAACTTGTTGTGCCATTCCCCTTGAGGAAGAATGCCCACAGGCTGGGCCAGCCACAGGCACTTTGCTGGTTTGATGTGTAATTGTTGTTGAGTAACACTTTGTTGTGTAATTGCAGGTTTGTTTGTCTTTGTCTTCTATGGAAAGCAACACAATCTCTCCAGAGAGAGGGAGATTTCTGCTTTTTCTGGCTTTTCCTTGCCTGAGCTGTTTCCTACTTCAAACGAAAGGGGAGCAAAGCAGCGAAAGCCGTGTCGCCTGTTTTGTGGTCTATGCCACCAAAGTGGGAAAAAAGCCTGAGTTCTGTTTCTGAAAGAATGGGGCCCTATCATTCCACCTGGCCAGACGTTCAGGAGCCACACTGCAGCCTCTCTGGCTGGGCTCCACGGAGGCTGTGAAAATCCACTTCGCTCAGGAGAACCTGCCATTCTGTCACGGCCCATCACACAGCCGTGCAAGAAAATCACCAGCCAACTGAACGTCGAAGAGATGTGGGACCTGCCCCCCACTGCACCCTCCAAAAAACCTGCAAACTGTCACAATCATTTCCAGTGCACATCAATGTCCTCCAAAACTGGACTGCGCATGATCAGACAGAACTGGTCTGATCACTCGTCAGTGATGTGCCACTTTGACTTCCTCCACACTTGCCAGATTAAGGAGATATCACTAGCCTGTCCAGTTTGCTCACATTGTCACATTGTCAGTGCACGACCAATTAAACAGCAGATGGAGAAAACCCTCTACTGATCTGTTTTTCACGTTGAGTGAGAAAGGATAATAATAATGCCAGTTCAGGCCACATGATATTCTATTTGTGCATTTAAGGACAAGAAAATAATTCATGTTCAAGATCCATTCAAGCCATGAACACTTTGTAAACAGGTGACAGAGTGCAGTCTGAATGCTCTCTTATCAATGTGACAATCTGTAAATCAGCTGAACAATTTACTGTATTTACTGAACTAAAGGCTAATTCTTTTTGCCAGCAGCCATGTCACCCTGCAACTTACAATTGGCAACCCACTGAAGCTAAGCAGGTGTGAGCCTGGATGGGAGACCCCCTGAGAAAAACTAAGGTTGCTGCTGGAAGAGGTGTTAGTGAGGCCAGCAGGGGGCGCTTACCCTGCGGTCCATGTGGGTCCTAATGCCCCAGTATAGTGACGGGGACACTATACTGTAAGCAAGTGGCGTCTTTCGGATGAGACGTAAAACCGAGGTCCTGACTCTCTGTGGTCATTAAAAATCCCAAGGTGTTTCTCAAAAAGAGTAGGGGTGTAACCCCGGCGTCCTGGCCAAATTTCCCATTGGCTCTTACCAATCATGGCCTCCTAATAATCCCCCTCTATGAATTGGCTACATTACTTTGTTCTCCTCCCCCCCCCTCCTCCAACGGCAGGTGGAGCGATGCGCCAGTTGGAGTATTCTCGGTCGCATTTAATGGCAACGTCAGCTCAAAGGTTTGGTTCAAACCACCAAATGGAGACGGGCGAGCCAACAAGCGGACCATGCTGATGCGGGATTAACGCTAGGATGAGAGAGAGAAAGGCTAATTCTTTTTCTACACACTGTACATTCAGCTAAAAAAAATTAACATCATATCCTTAGCTGCTCTTTTTACTTTTGACAGCTTAATAAATGGGTCATTTCCTAACAAAACGAAGAAGGATGCAAAGCTTTGCAAATAAACAACAACCAAAAAAAATCAGCCCTGAAAAGCTAGCTCACTTTGAAACCCCTGACGTGATTCAACATGGCAGTCAACGGCACCTCGAGTCTAACCTTCTTGTTGCTGTGCAGCTGTGCTCTCCCACCCACCTGCGCTGCCGGTGCTCGATGGCCTCTGCGGGGCGCCGGGGGACACGACGCTCCTGTGCAGGGAGCCCTGGGGAGGCGACAGCATCCCGCCATCGCTCAGCGATGCTGTGGCGGCAGCCAGGGCGGGGGACCCGAGGGAGCCCCCGGGGTTGCTGTAGGAGAGGGTGTTGGGGTTCGTTACCGGCACCGCCACGTGCATCGAAAAGTTCTGCTGCGGCAAAGCAGTGGGCTATAAGGGGAAGAAAGAGAGAAACACACAGAGGATCAACGGCCTGAGCCCGGGAAAAGACCACAGCAAAGGAACAGCGAGGAGCAGTCGCTCCGACTGTAACCCTGACAGAGCATTCCCTTGGCAGAGGTGTGGGCATCGTGCTTTGTGCTGGCAAGTTTATTAATAAACCAACAAACAGCTGCAAAATGCCACTGTAAAGATCACAAGTGACCATCAAAAGAGCACTGCTCTTTGTACCCTCAGACGCTAAGGACGTGGGCTTGAACCATTGCAGATGGAGGACTGTTAGATGGAATGCAAGTCGTAAAAAAGGCCGCATTAAAGTTATTTATTAAGTACGCTACGAAGTGAAAAAATGAAAAGGAATGCTCTGTGCAAAACTTCAATCCAAGTCAATGAACAAAACCTCTTGGAAATGACTCTCTCGATGTATCTACAAGTGGGGAGTAGTCATCTCTTTTTCAGACAAACAAAAATTCACATCCCATCTCTTCAGTCCACGTCCTCCACATGTCCACAAATAAAATCCTTTGTGAAGTATTCTATACTACCAGAATACTGTGGGAGATATGGAGAATTGGACACTTTAATTAGAAACCAACCAAGCATTTCACATGTGCAGGATATGTACTGCACACTTACACATCACACAAGTGGCACTTGGGAGATGCAAACATGGCTTGAGAAGATCTGCTGATCCACAGCTGCGTATGCAGTGCTACCTATCCCAGGATTCAGTGCGTGCATCTGTGACAACAGCCAGAGGAGTCATTCCATTCTCAGCTCAGGGTGGTGAGGTGGTTAGTGACTTTATTAGTGAAGTTAATGGCATTAGGAGTGGTATTTTATCATTCAAAAGAAAAAAAAATCAGCAATATAATTTCAGCACTACATTTTAGTGCAGATTATTAATATCGCACACACCGCGATAAGATCACCATTGTCATAAATTTAAGCTTTACCCAGAAAGACTGTTCTGCTTATGACCTATTCACAACAAGCTCACTTCAGACATTTTGTAGAAAAAAAAACATTAGCTGAATTATCACAGGTATTGTCGAGCTAATTTTACTCCCATTGCAAGAAGCCCATTATTCAGATGAGAGCTGAGGGACCGCCATGGTGGGGAGGGAGGGGGGGCAGTTGAGGTTTTCACCTCAAAGGAAGTGTGAAAAACAAGAGAGAAAAAAACACGATTTTAATGAGCAAAGAGGTGAGGGCTGAGACAATACCCAGTCTAGCTCAGCTCGATGATAAATCTCCTAACTCGCGCATGAGCCCGATCCTACTGTGTATGTCCTCAATAAAGATTTGATCTTGAAATCTGTGCAGGAAAAAAAAATGCATTGAGGAAAGTTAAAAAGCTTTCCATCTCCAGCAGTATCAGCTAATATTGGAGCCAGAAAAGGTGCCCTGCCCAGCCAATCTGGGAAGCTTTTCTCATATTAGTCAGGCTATTAAATTTCTATCATGTTACATTACGTAGTTGCAACATATTGCCTCCACAGGGAAAAAATCTGAGCAGGCCCGTCTCTTCCACTTTAACATACTGTACAAGCTATTTTCTTAGTATTCTCCACTTCTGTGGGGTTTAGATGCCAATTATTAGCAATTGGCTAGTTTTAAATACAAAACAACAGTTTCTATTTAGCTATCTCTCTCTTTGTGGTGTCTGAAACAAGGGGCAATGTGTTAAAGGAGTGAAAAAATGCAAACGCAGAGAGACCCACCGATGATGCTCAGAGTTTTCACTCTATCTCCACAATGTGATCTTATCATGATGTGACAAAACGTAAGGCACGTGGAAAAAAAAAAAGTTAAGAAAATGTTGGACAGTCCACTGTTGCGTTGAAAATTGCTGGCAGAGGGTGGGGGTGAGGGTGAGGTGGGGGCAACGGAAAAAACTAGAAACCGAAAAAAGGAAAAAAAAATCCTTTTGCCACAAAGCCAAGCAAAAACATTGCATTTACTTACGATTTTATGATTTCTCATCATATTATCAAACTCCTCATTAATTTTTTTATATTTTTCTTCTGTGTGAGGGGTGAGCACATATGACGCGTCAGGGTCCGGGCTATCACAGCCTCTGTGTTCTTTCTTGTTAAGCGCCTGCAGTGAACATCAACATAAAAAAGGGAATCAACACAAAAGGGCAGAGAAGTGAAAAAATACTTACACCGCAGCGCTTGTAAATTAAATCACTCTCTTCGTTAAGCTTGCCGTATCGCTCGTCCATGGTGGGGCTGTGCCCGAAACAGTCATCAGGTTCGGGACTGGCACAGTCACTAAGGCCTTTGTTTCTTAATTTCTGAAATACAATCGGAGAATTCACACATACACACGTGGTAAAAAATTTTTTTGCTGTTTTTTAGAACACAAAACCGGTTACAAACGAGAGGAGGCCAATCAGCCCATTAAGAACATTTTGGAGTTAGTAGCTAATTGATCCCAGGATCTCCTGCCACTGTTTCTTGAGAGAAACCAGGGTATCGGCTTCAACAGCATGGCTGGAAAACCTGTTCCACACTCCTACAGCCATCTGCATAAAGAAGTACCTCCTGTTCTCGGTTTTAAATCTACTTCTTATTAGTTTGCACTTGCCTCTTCAGGTTCGTTTTCCACTGTTTTATTTTTCCCCGAAGAGGTCACCTAGGGTGGCTTTTCTATGACTTTGAGGATTTTAAATACTTGGTTTTAAAAACAATGTTTCAGGATCGTAGTGGAACTATAGGGGTACCAGGGGGCTGTCTAGGTGACTGAGGACTCAGAAATCCTGTTTCACCACAGGGTCTGCCCCCAAAAAAGAAAGCCATTTGGACCTTCTGGTACCCCTGTTTATTTAATTGTTCATTTATCCAGTCACTACAAAAGCTGAAGTCCTTGCAGAGCTTTTCAAGATCTGTCAAGAGAAATTCAGTAATTCTGTCTGGAGAAATTCAGAAAACTTGATTTGATTTTGGCCTCTAATTGCAAAAAGAACACGCTTGGGTAATGAGCACATGAAAACACAAACAAATCTAGTGGATTCAAAACTTAGGGGTTCCTTAGTCTCAGATGCGTACATTTCTTTTCTCATCCTTGTGTGCGCTTTACTAACGCTGTGCCATGTATTTTGAAGTTGATCCCGAACCAGGATTCAAATTGAAATGACACTTTTGACCCTTTCATCTCTTCTGGGACACCTGGCACTGGAGAAACCAAACTTGATTTCTCCCTGCTGAATGTGTACGTGCACAATGCATATTTCATTATCTTTCAGTTATCATAAGCCACACAGCTGGAAGGCTGAGGCCTAGGAGGATCCCACAGAGCTGCATCTTCAGAATTTTCCAAGGTTAACACAGCATGTCTGCCAGTCGCAGGTCTTATGGATTCTCTGGATCAATAGAAGTAAGTGCCCCATTATGTCTGGCCAAAGTAGTTCATATAGCCATGAATTTCAGGGGTTATTTCAGCCACACAGTTGTGCCCAGCTGTCTGTGATATATGTCAATATAAAATTCGCCTCTTTTTGTGCTGGTACATAGAGAATGTAGCAGTTTACAGTACAGAAGTATCTGGAAAGAAACCACAGACACATTTATACCACAAACACTTTTCCCCCCAATCTCACAATTTTATTAAAAGTCAGAATGATGTTGATGATATGCAACAAATGGTGACAGATGACTATATTAACTTAGGAAATGACTCGCAAAGAACAAAAATGAAAGCATACAAACGCATATAATGTACATATAGTGGCTTGCTGTCCTAAAATGGAGGTGGACTCTCCGTGTTAGGTAATTCATAAGAGAAACTCTCGGCACTGTCAGATTTTCCAGAATCACGAATAAAATGAACTTCTAAGGTTATTTTATTTTAAATGATTCTTTTTGTGTTCTGGTCTATCCACTAATCACCTGAATTTGTTTTTCACAATAGCACAAGGCTTACCAAATGACATCCTTGGGCAAACGGAGAGCTTTAATAAGTCTGAATTAATTCTACCTAGTGAATCGCCGTATTCTTTGGCTGAATTGTCAAATCTAAAGCGACTGGAGCTGAGCTTGCTGTAATCACACTTCCAGTGCTGAATGAGCTACTTCCTTGCAAAAGGGGAGGTGTGTTAGCATCTCTCCGACAGGCAAGGGGTAAGTCTCTGCTGTGTCGACTGCTTTCTGCTCCTCTCCGTCTCCACCTCCGACAGGAGCAGTGAACTCCTCTGCTGTCTTATCTAACCACTCAGGTTACCCACCTCCTACACCTCTCCCCAGCAGCCAGCTCTGAGGTTTTCCACTCACAAGCAGTCAGACCTAACCGTTGGATTTCATACTGAATGCAAAATCTGTACTAATGATCTTATTATGCACTTCCTACGTGACAGTGCAGTTATTCTTTAAGGTTCTGGTAAAGAGCAGAGTATGGTCAGTCACTGTCTGGCTTAAATAAGTCTCCTGTTGCCGCAGACTGTGGTCCATCCACACTTATTCCATTATCCTGATTTCTTTGTGTTGCTCCATGGAATATGGCGCAACCCAATTAATGGAAAAAGAGAGTGTCGAATTAACAGTGTAGCCCAAGATACAGAGGTACTGCAATTCAGCAAGCTACAGACAAACTGCATCAATACTCTGCTTAACATGCCAAATCAAAGGGTTTTCCAAGAAAAAGCACTATTATTCATTTTTTATTTGTTTGCTTTAAAAGCAGAAGACAGAGTGCTTCTGGACATGTCCTAACATGATTTTTGTCATCTTCTACAGGGCATTTGGTAGATTAGTTCTGAAACGCAAGGAGGAGGCAGTTCATTTCATTTCAAGGACAACACAGAAGCTGACTCTAATCACGCAGTTCACACTAATTGTGAACTCCTCAGAAAGCCAGAATCAGAAAATCCAGCAAATTCAAATTCTAGAACCTGAAGACCTTTTTTTCTATTTGTCTTTTCCTAAATTATTGTCTGTTTCTTTTTTCTGCCAGCGTCTTATTTTATTTTGTATTCAGCGAAAACGCCTTCCACGGTCATTTCCTGTTTACTGAAGGCAACCTTTGCTTTAGGTCCCATAAACCTCCTTGTTTACCACGCAGCTACATGCTCCCTGCGCCAGAGCTCTGCAGATTTGATCGGAACTACAAATTAAAGACCTAAACTGCTTATTATCTCAAATTGCTTGGTGTGGCCGTGCCTAGGCGAGTCTGTGTGTGACAGGCCGGCTGTGGGCAAGACAGTTCAGCTCCACAAGGCCCCCACTGCCCTGGCTTCAGAGGCCCTGCTGCGCTGCCGGACTGCTGAAATCTACTAGACACCCAGGCATCTGACTCTCGGAAAATGCACACACCCAGGCTCACTTCCCAAACTCTTCTGTCACGTACGCCATCCATTATTAAGCTGAAGTTTGCGAATAATGCAGAATGCTCATCCTCCTTTTCTGAAAATGCTGTCAGCTCGTGCCAAAAGCTTACAGATAAGTAAGTGTAACTAGTGTGTGCAAACTTATGTATTTCTTTAATTAGTATTGAGTAGTGGTGAATTTTTATTCTGAAGCCCATGCACTACGTTCAAACAAGCATATAGAATGTAGACATTAGCCCTCATTTCAAAGGCCATTATCTGTTTGCCTGAATGGGTGGCGTATTTATAAACACTGACACGATATTTAGAATTCTACATTAGGTATTCTGAGTATTAAGACTCGGTGCCCATTTACTACACTTGGGTTATCAATGAAGGGAAACCATATACTTTTAACAGAATGATAACATTTATGCATTAGTATATTACGTTCCAAGGAGAACTCACATCAAAAAGCATCACACAGGTTACATGTGCTTCAGAAGACAGGCTTTTAGCCCCATGTTTTCAATCCTTTAACTGGGCTGATCAGTGCACTCCAGAGTGTCAGGCAGCCAACACATTTGTGTTGGACTTGACTGAATGAACCAATACAGGATACAAATCCTAAGAAGGCGGTGATGAAAAAGCATTTACACAAGGAGCAAATGTGCGTAGGTGCTTATTCAAATATTGTACTTCAACATACTGCCTGTATTCTTTTTCTAATTTCAAGAGCTATTTACACCTCGTGAAAGTCAGACTTTAAAAATACTTGCAAAATATCTATGCATCCATTTTATTTAATGTGTTAGTTTTAATTGCTTGTAAAATCAACACACCTCAGACATTTGGTCAAAAAGTTTCCAACAAACATTTCAGAGGGATGTATGGCACGTTTCGGCCCCCACACGTTAACGCTGTTAAACGGTTTCACTAGAGCTCTTATTCTAAAAGTGCACTCTGCAAGCGTATTGTTGTCAGAGGTCAGGGAAGAGGATGCTTCTATGTTACTCTTACATCACACTGGCCTCAATCAAATTCTAATCAGAGAGGTACAAATATTAGCCAGTTTTATTTCCACTGTTTCAAGCTCTGCAGTGGATATCAAATGAAAACATTTTCTCAAATTCGCAGGTCCTGTGTTTACAAAACATTCGAACCTTCCAATTAGCCTTACACTTATTAATAGTATCTTGAATTCAACTGTACGCAATCTCATACTCAATCAATAGCTTGTGCCAAATGTTCTGCAGTATGACCATGGAAAAAAGGCATAAATAACCGGATGTGCTCGTTGGCCAAAGGGATGCAGTGGTTGTTTTAAAAACACTGATTGTTCACTGTGTAAAGCCAAAAAAGCAGAGAGAAGAATCTGCAGTACTGAAAGCTGCTTGAGAAACTAAAATGCATCAATTATTACGTCTGCAAAAATCAGACATCTGTCTAAAAAAAACTGATTAGATCGGGAAAAACAAAATCACTGTTCAGAGGGACTTCTAAGTGTGCAGAGATCGTCTGTCTTGGGCAGCCCAGTTGTAATTCCTTCTTAAATGACTTGGCATGCTTTGCGTACCCCACAGACACTGCCTGTGGCTCCCAGTAAATGGATCACTAAATCAGCACATGGCAGGACAGGTGTCCCTCTCTCGAGCACCTGTCAGCCCTTCGTGCCCAGGCACAGCCAATCAGGAGCAGCCTCGTCGTGCCATGCCCATACAAGGGCCTGGAGTATGGAGCACTGGTCAGCCGAACTGCCCCAGTGAGGTCTAGTCTTAAAGGTAAATTCAAAGGCTCTTGCTACCGTTCCCTGAAATACTCTGACCAAGCACCTTAGCTCCAGTATTTTGAGGGACATTCTGGAAAAGTGAAACAAATTCAGAAGACTTTTTGCAGCAATGTGTTCAGGAGCAATATGCTACAAACAGGTGACCAAGATACTTTTATCTGAAAATTGTGTCATCTGAAATGAATGAGACTTTGCTTCCCCCGAGACTATCTGACTTCAGAAAATAAGGCTCATGTCTACAGGGTTAAAGCAATATTTGAAATTTTAAGCAGCAAGATGAATCAGGAACATGACTTCTGAAAAGCAAATCCTGTATTGATGTATTTTTGTATTTGGATAGGTGCCTTCCTAAATAATGCTAAAAGTTTACAAATAAGTAAGTGTAACTAGGTCTGTGGTGCTTTAGAAAAGGAATACACTGTCTCAGGGATTGTTGCATGTGTGTCTAAGGCACTGAAGAGAAGCAGAGCCAGACTCTATGTTATTAATGGGGATTTGTCTGCTTCTCATTTAAATACCATTGCTGTCAGTCAGCGAGTGTATTTCAATAAGGCATCAAAAGCAGGCACTTACATCTCCAGAACAAGTCAGTCTATTTCATTTCAAGCCTCATCTCATCCCAGTTCAATTCTTCTATTTCCACCTTTAACCCCAGTAATATGTGCTTTTCCAAATCTATAAACCCAAATCTGTCTTAAACAGTAAGAAATAGGAGATCAATATAAAAATAGCAGGTGTTAACACCAGCGGCAGATTTAATTTGTATGACGAAAACAAGATTTCAGAGGACAAATCAGAAATGTATTAGACTATGCTTATGAAATCAAGAAATTAAAACCAAAAAATATTATGAGCACTGCACAAAAAATAGAATAATGTGTTAGAAGACAAGATTTTATTTATATATACAAAATTGTCTGGAAGAATAAAATGAACAACTGTGCCAAATATATTAAACTCCTGGTACACATTTGGGCTGTTAAATATTTCACATGAGCCTGACAGAGAAAGCGATTATGCTCTAGGATATACCCAGATATGTCAAAAGCAAGTTGTGCTGGGGGAGCAATAAAGACAGTGTCCCCCATCATGCAACATAGCCATAAAATATGAGATATCTCACCCATGTGAGATATACGATAAACAAGTCATATCACACTTATGGCAACAGCCCAAATATGTGCCTTGTGTTGTACATATTGCCTTGTACACAACACATAAGACACTGACTCATTTTATTCTTCCAGGACTCTGACTATACAGAGAATACTGATGAGACATAAGCAAAGCTTTTTTGTTACACAGACATGCACAGTTGACGAGGGGGAAGATTTCATAAGGTCTAAAGATTTCTGAAGATAAGAAAAGCAGCGTCAAAGGGAGGAATGGTGTTCTCTGCCTCCTTTCACGCAATCTTGTCTTCAATAGAAGTAACGATCACCTGCTCCTGTCAGAGACCCTTGCACATTTCTGCTCCTGGGACAGATATGCCTTTTCCAAGCTGAAGCTTTTTGTGCCTGTGAACACTTTGTCAACCCCTTCGTTTATCACAATGTGCTGCAGACCTCAGCAGGCAGAATCTATGTCTCCCCACTAATGACTGGCTACAATTTCCATATGCTTTTCCTGAGACATACAATCTGTATCTGGCTGACAACCATTGCCGTTTTCAGCACAGCCAGCGTCTTGAGAGCTAAGGTAGTTAGAAAGACTGTCACTTTCACTGCTCTCACAAAATCACGCAGATCAGAAGTTCGCCCAGGACTGTATTCTTCCACGACACTGCAAAATAATAAAAAAACTTTCCAACTGCTACAGTGATTCGGGGTTAATATTGCATAAGAAGATATGTCCCAAACTACACACATGTGCAAACCAGAAACTTTTCCAGCTTTGCATAGTGTACACACTCTTCTCTGTTCTGCATAACGTTAACATCATTTCTCCGTATTCAAACTACTACTTTCGCTTACAAGGGGTTCGTTTTCACTTATTGGCAGTTTCGTATCTCCAGATACATTGCATCTTCTGGAAAACAGGACCTTGCAGCTCACACTGCTGTCATCATGTCAGAGCACAGAGCCACATCAATCTGTAACCCGATAACAGCCCATGAAGCCAGCCAGCGCTATCCAGGCACTGTCACCTTATCACACTTGGCACTTTGAGGCACTGCATCACCAGAGTGGAAAACAGCAACGAGAAGGAGGGAGCGAAGGAAAAATCCAGGAAAGGAAGAAGCAGGAACCAAAGAAAAGAAAATGAAAACTCCCACAATAAGAGCAAGAGGAATAACTGTACATGAGGGCTGTCATGGCGTGAATGTATTTGAGCGTTTGAGAGGGCAGTAACAAGTGGAACTCTGTAATCTGTTAACAAGGCCCAGGGAGGATTGTGAGAGCCTCCATTTTCTCACAGTTTTGAAGACGGGTATTGATAAGAGTTTGCTTTCAATGAAAAAAAAACAACTGGGGTCAAGTCAGTTGGGACGTAAGTGTGTGTGAAATAGGAAGAAAGAGCTCCATTCTGGTCTGCAGACAGTGCTCTATATTAGAGCGTGCCTCAGCCTCTTGCCAACACTCAGTCTGCATCTTACTCCATGTTAACAATGACTCCCTTAGTCCAGGGACGCACTGGAACGCCGGAATGAGAATTGTTTCATTTAGTGACCATGCCACAAGTCTACAAAGTTACGAGGGGGCCTTAAAAACCCGACTGAAAATGATCGGTTTTACACAGAGTGAGGTGTGACTGTGTCTGTTTGTGCACTAAGGAAAAAGAGTTTGTCTGCAAACATGGCTTGACGCTGTGAGAAAAACAAGCCTCTTTTTATTCTTGAGCACGATCCAGATCTTTAATCCATTAAATCTATCTCTTTCCATCAGTATATTTCCATCCTGTGTAGAGGCAGAGTGGAAAAATACCAGGAACAAAAAACAACAACATTTATACCACATTACTACCTGGGAAGTGAATTAATATGAAGAAAGCAATGACATTGAACTTGAAGAACCCTATAAGGGCATGTTCCATTTTGGAGCATATGCCACAAACTATTAAATGTAGGATACTAGCTTGGAGGAATGGTAAGGGCGTGGGCTTA
The DNA here is from genome assembly GCF_055471065.1 of Atractosteus spatula. Taxonomy (NCBI): domain Eukaryota; kingdom Metazoa; phylum Chordata; class Actinopteri; order Semionotiformes; family Lepisosteidae; genus Atractosteus; species Atractosteus spatula. The sequence goes on from NC_142712.1 coordinate 56,675,746, forward strand.
AATTGCTCCAGCAAACCAGCTATAATACATGTGCATCATCTTATCTATCTATATATACGGTTTAAATAACTTCTGTAAATCACTTTGGATTATAAAATCAGCCAAATACTTTGATAACAAAAGGGTGGAATGTTCAGACTGGGGTGACTGAATTAGTGGAATACCTTAGGCATTTCTATTAGGACCACTGATCTTCTAAACTGATATCAATGACATAGAAATAAATAGACAGCAATATTGTGAAATAGGAACAAGTAATAGGTTTATTCCATGCTGAAAAGGGAAGAAAGGAAACACAAAGTTTCGGCCGTGGAGTGAAACGTTTTGTAAACTACTGTATAGATGTTTGCAGATGTTATCAAAATTGGATGATTAGCAAATACGGATTTCAGATAGAATTTAAGACTGGGCAAAAATGTGGTAGATGACATTTAATGCAGATAAGAGTTAAGGGGAAAAGTGTCTACATTACCATATCATTTTTGTCTTCTAGACATGTAGAGAATGTTAAGTACAGTCTATGGGAGACCGTGCTGAGAGAAACAAATGGATTTCAGAGGTCATATGGAATTAAATGTAAAAGCCAGCAGCCCCCAGAGTTCACAGACCAGATAGTCTACCTAACTATAACTAGCCATGGAGGTGTGGCCTGTTGCTCCACTGGAGCTCTAAAATAGAAGATTATCCATCTACAACTATTCTGCTTTTTAAGCAAGGAACTCTTAAATAGATCACCTCATGCTCTGCTACAAAATGAAATCTTTTCTCTGCAGATTTCAGAAGAGATTTTGCAAACTGCAGTCAAGGATTTTACCATGCAGAGATCTAGACAGCCTTATCATTATGACAACACTGCTTCGCGTCCACCCAGCCTGTCGGACTGAAAGTGAATGTGTTCAAAACCCTGCTGCTCTCTCCCATGAACATGCATTTAAACAACGGCCAGCAATAAGGAGTGGTAATAACCTCATACTGTAAATAAAGGGACACTTTTATTGCCAGCAAATGGCTTTGTTTATTACTGAAAGTATTTCTTAACCTCTTTATGTGTATATTGTATGTATATGTATACAAAAATATGTACGTTTATTCAAGTATGATTTTTGGATTCTGTGATTTATAATATCCCCAGACGTTTGGCTAATTAAAAAGGCATGGACAATATAAATATTATATAAGGCCAATGTGACTTTAAAAGCATTCTGGCTACACTTAAACAATTTCAAGGAAATTGCAGTCTGTTGCAGAAAAACCATGTGAGCAGCTAATAAACTTTTTTTCTTTTTACTCCCCAGCCCCCTGTCCTTAGGATAGACTAAACAGGAGCTAGAGAATACAGGCACACGGAGTCGGGGAAGTTATATAAGAAAAAGAAACGGCACTTGGCAGATAAAAGCTTTGCAATCGCCTGCCCCCCCCGCGCTGATCTTCAAGTTAATTCGCACTCAAAGGTTCTCTTTGATAAGCGCATTAGATGGAACGGATTGGATACAATGGTGATGTCATGAGGATTAGCACGCCACCTTACTTAACGTAGCGGTGAGCACACGGAGCCGATTCACACGGCCGAGGGGAGAAGGTGGGGAGGGCGGAGAGAAAGCTTGGGAAGCCGCGCGGTCTTGCCAAGAAGCCCGGGAGCCTGGGAGGGTTTCACACAGAACAGCCGCGGTCCCGAAAGGTGTCCATAACTTACAAGGAGCAAACGGACTCAATCTTGTGAATCTAAAACCCCGTTCAGCTTTACAAAAGAGTTTAGGATTAGAAAGTGGCCTCACGAATCCAACATACGAGCATACATTTACACGACATTTTTCAAGGAATTTATTAATGTCCTCAGCTAAAGGGGGACGGCACAGAAATTTCACTTTTAAATATTTCTGAGCAGAAGAATGGAGGATGGACTAGCACGAGTGATCACTATCAGCTCGCAGTGCATCTAGAGGCCAACCCGCAAAAACAGCTGCTCGGGTTTCTGCATGTCTTCTCCGAAACTGAAACTTATCAATGTCAAGCAAGAAGAACTGCGTGCAAATATGTGGCCGGAAAAAGAGAATACGGACTGTAAAACTTGATTTAATGTTAAAGGTTGAGAAAAAGTCAATTTTGCCATTTTGGCAACTAGGATGACTGGGATATAAACGGCAATGGAGATGTGAGTGTGCTCTTTGTAGATGATACTAGGAAAATATTAAATTTAACAACAAAAATAAAAAAAATGAAATTTTCACTTTATGTTTATTTTGTGTAAAAAATGTAAAATGTTCACTATTCACATCTGAATTTGACAAGTTTCCACCTTGATTCTGTAGTCTAACGTTATTGCTAACTGAAACTCTTCCCTCCTTCTCTCTGAAACCCAGTTTCAGAGTGCAGATAGTAGACTTCTTTGTACTGGCAGGACTGTTGCGACACCCAACACAAGCACAGGGTACACAGGTCATTTATTTCCATACTACTCCAATTTTAATCCTAGGTCAGGTTTAAAAATGTGCTGGGGAAAAAGCACAGTTTAAAAAGAGCAATTTGCAGGTTTCCCTGCTGAGCAGTGGATGACTTTCTCTCAACATGTAATCTATATCAAGAATATTCACAGTGAAAGAAACTGTGTTGTGGGAAGTTGCCCTAGAGAGGTTATCTACTCTCTGTGAAAGTGACAGTGCCAACACCTCTGAGTTTGAAAATTGCTAAAATAATTTGGAAAGTTGGGACCATGGCACTGACCCAGGCCTTCAGCTTTTATCTCCCACAAGAGATTTAACTACATAAATTCTGTATGAGAATCCGTATTTTTATATTGGCAGTTGCTGTGCCAGACTGACAGCACAAACAGCGAGGCCCCGCATAGGAGAATTGTACATTTTGTCTTCAACTCCGCCTGAGGTCCCAGCAGGTCATCATCTTTTTGGGAGAAGGGTAACTGTTTTGTATGCTTTCCCACCAATGTTCAATTTGCTTTTTAGAATTTGGGATTTTTCACATCTGTTATTAAATCTGTCACACAAACAAGTGTGCTGTAATATTTGTAATATTAGGCCTCCAACTTTTTGTCTCCCACTTGAAAACCCACAAGTCAGGCACTGGTGCTCAGCTTTCTGGCTCAGTGGATGGATCTAGTTTAAAGTCTTCACCACAGACCCCTGTTCACCATTTTCCACAAGCACTTTGGGCTTAAAACTAAGCCTTTTTATGATCCTTTTTTTCTACCAAAAGATGTTTTCTTATCACAGGTCATAGCTACTGTACCTTAAATGCAAGCAATCTCTTTCCTATGCAGAGCTGTTCATTTGTTCTGCCTACAAACCCTGGGTGGAACTAGGATTCAGCATGTGCACGACTGGCAGGGTTAGGGTAGGGAGGGGCATTTCTAGGAAAAAGGTCCTCATTGCATTTGGCGACTCCAGAGACTTGGCAGGTGCCTGCAGCTTTGCTGTGACAAACAGACACATAAGAGCAAGAGACTCATCTCTTCCCAGCTCGTCTGCACCTACTCCCCAGTCACTCCCAGAGGAGTGTGCCGCGTGTCCCGTGGTGAGCAGCTCAGACAGGTGTCGGAGCAGAGCAGCATGTCTGCCACTCTCTTGCTCTGCATGCTGTACAGGGGTCTGTGCCAAAGTGCTTCCGAAGTTGATGGGTGTATAATTGAAAATAATTGTTGATTCCAATATAAATCAAATCAAAGGCAGAGAGAGGTTTTCTCTTGACACTGATCTCCACTTCGTATTGACAACGAATATGAGATACAGGCCAGGATGAGACAGCCAGTAGTCCTCTATATGCAGCATGTACTGTATAGGGTATATTTTTTACCTTCACTAAACAGGAGGGCTTTCAGCGGGCACACTGATGAAACCACTATAGACACACCAACGCTTATATCTCAAATCCTTCACATTTTTTGCAAAAATGAGCAGAGATTGGTAAACTTCAAAAATCAAATCATCCTGATTTGAGAAGGGTTGAACAGCTGATCCTAATTACTTCCCTGCATGCACCAGTCTGGAAATGCCAGGTATGCGAGAGAGTACGTCTAAATCAGTTCGACCCAAGATACTGCAGATAATTTCCAGTCCCTGTCTGCCTAGATTGTCATTTCGATGAATAAAACTGGTTAGAATCTACTGTACTGTAGTAGGCAGCATCCCTTTAATAAAAGCAGCTGCTTGCCAAAGTTACGTGAATGACAAGAATGGCAAAAAACAAGCCGTGGGCTGTCATGCTTAGAAAGAAGTAATTTCAGTTAGCAGCTCAGGTACTGTCAGACACACCTGCAAACTGGGAATAGGAGTCAGGGGGAACAACAAGGAATAAAAGGCAACTCAAAGTCATAATATTTCCATACTACCATAAAAAATGTTCTATAGAAATGAAAAGTTTCAAAACTTAGTACTGCACTCTCAACTGACACGCAGGATGTCAAGAGCTTTAACCTGCAGCCTGACAGCTCCCACTGACAGCCTCTGTCACATGGAGGAAGGGTGAGTCTCCTGCAGTCACGTAGCAGAAAGTCAAACACGTTAACCTAGTTTCCATTTCACAGGATTTATCACAAGTCTCCATCACACAAGGTGAAAATCTCTCGCGCTCTGGGCCTCAAACCTTAACATTAAAGACTCATTATAATACAGCATCCAAAATAATCTCTTTACAAGCAAACATCTTATAGAACCGTTCGCATGAGAACCCATGAATGTTATTGTCAGAGAAAGGCGAGCGAGACAATTACACTGAACAGCATCGCAGCCTCTTTGCTTTGTCTGACATTGCAGTGCTGGTTTTGGTTCCAGACTTCAGGCATGCATTGAATTGTCAGGGCTCCTGAAACAGAATCTCCCCCTTGCTCTTGCTCGCCTCTAAAATATTCATAAGGACAATTAAGAGTTCCGCTAAGGCAGGGTGAAAGCAGAGAGGGCAGGGTGTGCCAGCGGGGCGTTTATCCAGCAGCACACTCTATCCCCCATCAGTCTGGGGCTCGACAGTGGCAGGGAGATCTATGGTACACAAGCTCACCGCCAGGCCCCCCGCTTCACTCCTGTCTGCCAGCAGCCCACGGCTGGCAGGGCACCATGGCATCGAGCGGCATCGCCAGGCTCCGAGGCCGCGTTGCTCACAGGAACGGGCCTGCTCACGAGACGACTGGAGAGCACAGTGAAGAAGTTCTGGCTAGTAAAGCAAACCTGGACCTCTGCACACTTCCACTTTCACACAGGACACGGACACATTGGAAAATTAGTATTATATTAAATTTAAATTGAACAACACTGATGTAGGGGTTTTGTGATTTTACTGAGACAATTATTAATTGTAGCAGTAATCACGAGGTGGTTCGTTATGGCTTTTAGACAATCATTCGTCAGAACAGCCAACAGTGCACACACACGGATTCAAAACACGAGATAAATTTATTATACATAAATTGTGCACCAAACATATACCAGTCTGCCTGGATACAGGCGGCAGACCTTACTGTGAGGGTGATCAAAATACAAGGTATATAATCTCGAAGAGATGCAAAAACAAAAACATACACAACAGCGAATATACTTCAATATACTGTTCGGCTATACCAAACCGCTAATCAGTGTTGTTACCCACTGTTACACTAGACTTGGAAGTAAATACATTATTCATGAATTAAATTGATAATAACTTGTGTTTAGGTAACAATTAAATTCTTGAGACGCAATGTAGGACATGGGGTTTACTTATCCACTGTGTATGGATTTGGGATTTCCCAGCACAAACACCAAACCAGCTGACAGGCTCTGTTGCTACCTCTGTCCCAGCGGTCGTCCAATAGACATTGTCCTCTGGCTACCAGCCAACAAGTCAAGGTGCATCTCGGAGTAGGACGGGTGGAGGAATCTGACTGCGGCGCGCAGTGCAGTCGTTGCTCCCAGGGGTCTACTAGTAGTCCGGCTGACTAGTAGAAAGTCTCTATGCATAGAGTGTGACCACAGGTCCTCGCAAGTCACTCTTTTGCACGGGAAGAAAACTGGTTCATTCCCGGTCCAGCGCTGCTTCTGAATAAGCTATTCAGGTTGTCGACGAGGGTCCAACTGTAGGCTACTGTTGTCTAAGCGGAGCATTCACGTTGGTCGTTGCAGAATACGTACGGGATCCTCGGCCTCGCGCTTAGAACAAAGTCCAAGTCCCAGTGCAGACAACACCGCTTGTCACGTGATTCTCTCTGAGGGTGCGCAAAAATGGCCAAGGAGAGCCCCGACCTGAGTGTGTGCTACCTTTTGACCAAGACACAGATGTGCTGATAGGTTGAGAGTTTGGCGGGCATTGGAGACCCACGTGGTGTTACCACGCCCTGCCAGTCCCTGATTGGTTGATCAAGGTGAGAGATGAGTCACTTAATCCTGACACTTAGGAATGCAGTCCAGATGTCCATCTGGCACTCCCTAGACAGATAGGTGCCAGGGATAACCATTGATCATGATAGCCAGGCTTAGCTAAGTGCATCCCCATTTGGGAGTTGTTTCTTATCAAAAGAAAACACCTTAAATCAGCCTGGATTAATAGCTTCTCTGTGGCTGCACCACAGAGATGAAGAGAGAGATGGGGCCTCATATAGGTTAGCACAGCAACAGCTTAATTCTGTCTTATTAACAAGCATTGCTGCTACACTGATATATTAAATGAAATCTGTCTTACATCCGGGCCTGAGTTAATTTTGACCCTGACATATTTTTATGCCATCATATTTTCAGAAGTATTTCACAACTGTTTTCCATCCATTTTAAAGTAATACAGTAGAAATCTAAAATATACGCTTAGGGTAAGTTTTATTTCTAGTTTGGTTGTACTTAGGCTGTATGAGATGAGAAATAGGGCAGATTTCTTCATTTATTGCCACTTTGGTGACAGAAAACACATGACAACCGGGAGCCCAATTAGTAAACACACTATCTGTGTCACAGGTTGGATGGCTCAGTATCTGCCTGCTCTTATGAACCAGGTGACACGGGTTCCAGCCTGGGTCATGTGATCAGCCTACTGTGACTGGGGCTCCGCATGTGCAGGCGCCCGGCTGAGGGTGGGCTGGGATTAAGATGTGCAGGGCAGTCTGAGATCACAGTCACGCCTCTCCTCTGGTCATTTCTCAGCGGCCAGTACGAGAATGTGTTCCCTGAGCCATGTGGTTTGTACATGCCTACACTTCCTCCTCTTCCCTGTGTGCACTTCTGGGGTTCACAGGCATGAGAATCACACTACTGCCAATTCCAAATCAGGTAGGTACAGTATATAACAACAAACAACTGACAATTCTGAGTTTCAAAACACACGCATACAGTATATACCACTTTCTACGCATTGCAAAATGTAATAATTAATATATTTCTTAACATATGGACATGTTCAATTGAATAAATCATTCTGTGTCTGACAAAAGGCAAATACAAAATGCAATACAGCAGCCCAATGTGCACAAAAAATAATGTCACATATTTTTAATGTCACGAATAATGAACAAGAGGTGTCTACTTAAAAGAAGTGCCCCAATGTCAAATATTCATTAAAAATTAAAAGGCAAAGAATGCAAACAGAGACATTAATTACACTTGAATACATGTTTCAAAGACTGAGATCTTTTTAAAATACTGTATGTTCACTATTTTAAAATAATTTGCCGCTTCCTGTTTCAGTTTATGTTAAACTCTGAAGTTTTCAGAGTGCCACCCTGTAGTTAAATTTTGCAATTCCTAATTTTCCTGATTCCTGATTTTTGCAGCAGCTCTTTGTTGTGTTTGTGCACAAGACATCAGCAGATCTTCCGGCTGAACTGTCGTACTCTCCAGTCTGGGCTGTAGAATGCAGCTTTAAGCGCAATCTTAATTAAATTTAAGCTTTAATGAAGCTTTGTTGCTTTAAGAATGCAACAGTTTTCATTGCCTTTTTACTGCTGTTTCAAAGTAAGCTGCCTCGGATGCAGCAGTCCAAAAAAACAAAACTGGATTAATACTGATGATAAAAAGTATTGTGCCAACAAACTAAAAAGTATGGCTGGCTTCATGACGTTGATGTGGCTAGTGGTTTAGACACAAGAAAGTCAGTGGGTGTGGTCGTGTCTCTGTGGTTAGAGCACTGCCTTCACCACTGACCCCCACAAGACACAAGAGGTGACACACACACACAGGACAGCACCTCTGTCTGCCAAGCAGGACACATCAAATCATGCCAAAGTATCTCTTGACTCATCTTGGATGCTGCTGTTTGTCTATATCTAGTTGGAAAAAAGAAAAACATGCAGGTTTTTTTGAGGTCGGTTCATATCATGTTTTTTTTAAACAAATTGCAAAATGTAATCAAGTTATTTCATTAGTTTGTTCTATGAGCTACGTGCACAAATATAGATTTATGTGTTTTTCTGCCAATTTAAATCATACTGTATGCCTTTCTGCCTTGTGCTGAAGTCTGAAGGAGCCTTTGGTATGCATTACTTCTCTCCAGATGATAACGATTTCTAAAACGATTTATAGCAATGCCGGCAGTGTAGAATGACTTGAGATAGGACAGGGAGCAGGGGATCTGAGGATCAAATCCTGCTGGGGCAGCCTGTGTCCTTGAACTTGTCATCCACCGTAACATAAACTGACTCCGTGTCTCATCTGATCTACAGCATTGCAAACTTCACTCTGTAACCTGCCAGATCACAGCAATGAGAATAAAATGAAGTCATACCAAACCAGCACTGCCACACCACTACTGCGTTAAGAGTGCCAGTCACATTCAAACAGGTTTATTAAGCAAAAGAGTTCATGTTGGAACAACAATGGTAACACTGTTTTTGCTAGTATCAGAAAACAAAGGGTGTACTGTGCCCCACTGAACTCTCAAAAATGGACGTCACTTTACTTTCACTGTATTAAAAAACAGCCTGTCTTCGCCTCAGCACAGCTCATCTTCAAGTTACAAACAGATCTAAAATGCTTTGTAATAATTCTAATGAGAAACCACACATCAATACACTTTCTACATCACCTTCTTGAGGGACATTAGCCCAGTGTCGTTTAATTCCATGGAACAATTCACACAATGCCTTTTGCAAAGAAAGATGCTAGCACAGTTATGCAGAATGGCATAGCAATGAACAATGGAAATGATTAACCCCTTCCTGCCCGCAGAACTAATGGAAACCCACACAGCACTGCATAATCGCTTTTTTAAAACAAAATAATAAAAACGAAACTAGATGCATTTAAGATCACAGGTTGTGTGAATGGATTTTCTGAAATCATTATCATATTACATGAAACTAGAAAAAAAGCCAGATTATTTGCATAAACTCCGCTTAAAACTGTACACGTGTGAAAAAAAACATCACCACAATGCTACTCCTGTCAAGGATGACAAGCATGTTTTAATGCCACATTGTGAAACAAGAGCAACTTATTGAACAGTAGGTTTTTAACATGCTAGTACCCAAAACCTTGCACCTTAAAGATTATTTGTTCTGATGCAACATTTTTAGAAGTATGGACAAAATTGACCACGTGCTTCTTCAAGATCATCATTGAAAAATAAACTAGATGAAACTATGAGGATGTGCAGAGAGCAACAATCTACATAAACTTACAGCACGTTCAACATACACTTAACCCCTTTTTTCATATCACCTTCAGTTTTTGTGAATGGTGTTCAATTTGGACAGTTCACAGACTCAACTGGGCCTTTTCTTAGTTTTGCCCAAATTTGACCTCAGTCTGGTAAGAACATCCTCTGCTGATCTGGAGATAATAGTGTTTTGAGAAAGCACAATGCAGTAACACATAAGGAGATAAGACTTTATGAACTGCATATACTATGAAATACATAATAATTTTGTATTTTTTTGAGAACCACATTTAAGGCACAAAGATTGCATAGACAATTCCTTACACAATGGATTGTGGGTGTCTGGAACAAATTGCCCAGCCATGCTGACAAAGCCAATTCCCTGGCTTCTGTCAAGAAATGTCTGTATGGGATCTTCAGATCAAGTTAGCCACTAGTGATAAAATGAGCGAGACTAGTGATAAACTTACACTCGTGGCTTTTCTGATATTTTGATATTCGTGTTTTCTCAGACATCACCCTTTCTAGATTTTAAGTTACTGTAGCATCCCAGGTCAGAAAGAGGAATAGAATTTTTATAAGTACAGTAGGTATTACTTCTTGGATTCTCCATTTTCTAGATACAGGAACACTTACCCAATTATGACAAAAATATGCAAATAACAGGTTTTAAATATAAAAATATTACAACATGGCTTCTTAAGTTAACAATTTAAAGTGAATTTAAAGAAGTGGCCTGTCCTCAGTGAAAGCAATTGAAATATTAACACCCGCATTTAATTTTCCATGTGTTTTTGCAGCCTGATTTTGTTTTACAAAAAATTTGGCTCGATTGACAGTTTTAAAGAACGTACATATATACAAGTATGCCTGAGTTTAAAAACAATACTCAAGAAAGATATATCCTGCTCTAGTTTTGATTTCTGAAAATGCAGGAAAGGACTCGACATTTTGAAAAAGCTCGACCACTGTACACCGTTTTGTCTCTAAAGTGGGTGTTTTTAAACTTGCCAAAGCCAATGCAAAAGAGACCAACTGTACCAAACAGGAAGGAAATTGAATTCAAATATTGTAGAAAAGTCAGAAAGTAAGAAACTGAAACTAAAGAAATGAACAAAAACTCTTCATCTAGCAAGAGGCGATTGAGAAATCCAAATAAAACACCACCATCATTCAAGATGTTTCTAAAAATCATGTCCTGATTCCCTTTCATCATCTCGTAAATGACCTGACTCAAGAATAATTTAAAGTAATAATAAAAAAAAACAAAGCGGAAATATGCACAAGGCCCGTGAGACACAGGAAGGGGATTGTATCACTTGTAGAAAAGCTTAATTCACGGCGTTATCAAATTACATTCAATCAACTGTTCCAGCAGCCAGACTGCTTTCTCCTTCTCAGTTTTAAGCACAATCGATAGCACAAGAGAAGAGCTTCCATTAGCCCAGGATACAATGCCTGGGGACCTGCTCCGATTGTAAGGGGGATGGGGTAGGATGGGTTTCTGGTTAAGGAAAATAATAAGACAAAGTATTGTAGCGCTCTCGGGTTCATGTGGGTATGCGCCCTCACCTCTGCTGCCTCAGGTCGGCCCCCCACCACTGGGGACTCGAACCCAGAGACCCAGCCAGTTGAGATAAAGGGAAATCTCCTGTCAGCCTGGCGGCTGCGGTCCCTGCTATTCACAGGGAAGGGTGGTGACGTCACCGCGCTGGTAAGCCGGCTCGCACAACCTGCAATGTCGGCCATATGCGTTACACTCTCGCCCGCTTAATTCGCCGTCCTCTGCGAACGGCTATCCCATCCCACTCTGACACCAATGTGGCGCTCTTGGGTTCACGTGGGTATGCGCCCTCGCCGCTGCCTCCTCAGGTCGGCCCCCCACTGCTGGGGACTCGAACCCGGGCCTCCGGCGTCACTCAACAGGGACCCAGTCAATTGAATTAAAGGGAGATTTCGCGAGGACGGCAAATTAAGCGGGGGAGGGTGTAACGCATACGTCCGACATTGCAGGTTGTGCGAGCCGGCTTACCAGCGCGGCGACGTCACCACCCTTCCCTGTGAATAGCAGGGACCGCAGCTGTCGGGCTGATGGGAGATTTCCCTTTAGCTCAACTGGCTGGGTCCCTGTTGAGTGACGCCGACGGTGGGGGGCCAACTTAAGGTGGCAGAGGCAAGGTCGCATACCCACGTGAACCCGAGAGCGCTACAGTATGTTTTTTTCTGCCTTTAAACTCTACGTGAACCAATGACAGACTCTTCAGCAAAGGCATTTGTTGATGGCTGTCTATGAGCTCTAAAAGACCATAATAACAACCATTATCACAACAGGTTTAACACACATATTAACTCATTCTAACTTATTTCCCTTTTGCTTAAATTTAACATCAGTTGATTCTACTGTTCACACTGTCTTTACACAGCACAATGCAGTAAACCATGAGGAGATAAGACTCAATGAACTGCAAATACTGAGGAATATGATCCTAAGCTTTTTTCTGCACTAGTTTTTAAAGACATGTTTTGAAACCATAAGACTCAGCTGATTTCAAAATTATACTCATGCAAATGTATGTGTAAGTATGCTGTATGGATTAGAGTACAAAATGGACTTGCCACACATGATAAACCCAGACAACTGTGCAGGGATAGATATAGAGTACAGTACACAGTGTGGGTGTTCTAGACCGGAGAGGTTTCCTTGGTATCAGGAGTAGCTTAAGAAAGGTTACAGACAAGAGGCTGCCAGTCAGCCCATCTAGCTTTGACAAACAGCAGTGTCTGCAGAAGGCTCTTCGTGTACTATATAATTTTATAGCGTGTGGACAGGCAATGCAAGGAAAAGCAAAAATTAGCTGCTGTTTAGCAGTCTCTGACCTTTCTTGTCCTGTAACTAGCCATTAGTGACAACAGCTGCAGCAGCTGGATGTTGTTTCAGCGCAAGTAAGCGCTCTGTGACATAGTGCAACCTTGACATCGCAGAAAGACAATGGCACGGCTCCCACGGAACGAAGCGGGATATGCCATTAACAGAACTTGATCCAGTCATATTTTCAGTAATATAAATGAAACAGTAATATTCGCACACGCTATAATTAAATACCACCCTCAGGGTCACACCTCTGTGTCATCAGGCTGGTACCCTGAAACAGGCCAGGATCTGTACAGCCTGAAGACAGGGCTGAGAAGCTGGGGCTTGGTTACAATCTGTTTAGCAGCTCACTTTCAAGTCGGAATAATAAATGTATCAATCAAAGAGCAAGCATGCCATTAACAGGTTGGCACGTGTTATAACAGGGGAAAAAATCAAAAGAGGATTTTTCATCATGAGCCTATCTGTTGCCCATGCATAAGAAAGTACTGCATCGCTCCCTGTTTTCTGAGAGCATCTAAAAAGCTTGAACAAAGAAGATATGGGAAATGTTCCAGCCTTCACTTGTAGATGAGTCAATTTTGCACTGAAGTTCTTAAAATTTTCAACCGGTTTTGTAAGCCAGGACACCATCTTCTCAAAATGGCGGTTAGGTTATGTGGTTATCATCACAAAAAGCTTAGTGATCCCAGAACTTGGTGCACTGAAAAACTGATATGGTCACAAGATAACTGTAGGATCCAACACGACCCAGATCTTTGCCTCTTAAAAACAACATGATGTTATAATTTTGTCCCGTTAAATCTCTTCAGCAAGCTGCTTGGACAGAATTGAAAACCAGTAAATTTGATACAACTTTAACTTCAATGTCTGAATATTCAAGATTTACTCAAAAGTAAGCAGCAGACTTGACATACAGTATATTAGCACTATGTGCTGGTGTATATGTAAGAGCCTGTGATTTGTAAAAACTCAGACTGTGGTTTCAACAGAACCAGCATGAGGTATTGGCAGTGATGAGCATAGGGGAGACTCTTATTTTCCAATTTTCCAAAGGGAAGTTAAGATAAGAAGAGACAGTGTGCAGGACAAAGGAAGGACTGAAGCTGGGAGAGATTCCTGTCTTCCCTTGATCTCTCCCAACATTCCACAGCTGCCTATACTTTACAAGCTCTGTCATTTCCACAGCCTCTGGGCTGCAGGGAGATATTTAGTTTCCAGAAAGCTGTTAGAAGGGTAAATCCAGCATGATGCCCAGTGCATTGTGCTACAACAGCATTCAGTCAATTTCAACATACAGAAAACCCTCAATGGTCACGGGTGAGCCACAGCTACAGCACAGAGAGGCTTTTTCACAAGGGAATCGCACTCACTGAGACCGCTGAGCATTTCTTGCTTAAGAAAGCAAGCAATAGGGGAAGAAACATGGAGAAGTAGAGGAGCAATGGGAAGAGGAAGAAATAGGAGGGGAAGAAGAAGCACCATGAAACAGAAGGAGATAAGGAAGTAAACATTGCTGTCACAGTTCTTGGCCAAAATTTAAATTTGAATTGCAAGCACAGTAGAAGGTCTAGCCAACTAGCACATTGCTTTATTAAGCATTTCTCATTACCTTAATTAATAAGCACTTATGTCCGCGCACCAAGCTGACATTGATGTCTAAAAGCACTTGAGAGAAGAGGCCTGTTCCTACTCTCATTAGCTTCATCGAGGCCTAATGTTTATGAGAAAAATGAATGGCTGGGATTCGTGTGTCTTTTTGATGTTTTGTTTATCTTTTTTTAAAAAAAACCTGCATGTGAGGACAAAAAACCTGAAAAACTTCAGAGACAGAAAAACAATACTGACATCAGGAACACACCGCATGTACTGTAACAACGTCAGCAGCCTTTTGCCTGGTAACCTGGTAACCGGCAAGTCTAATGGAGTATACCGTCAACACAAGGGCACTAAAGATTCACCACACAACTAGTTCCTGATTTGCCAGAAACACATACATGTTCAATGTTAAAACGGAGAGGAAAACTCTTTTGTGACAAAACTTTGCACGGTGAACCACAAAGCAGTTATTGTTAGAAAAGCCTAAGCAGTGGATCAGCCTTGTAACTTCAGTAGCACGACTTCTTTTTCATCTTGGTTTTGCAGTAAAAAAATCTTGCTGCGGTTTCTCCTTCCTCCTTTAATTCCTCAGCATCATGTATTTGTTTACTGTTGTGCTGTAAACTCTAACACTCGTTTCCACAGCAACAGAGCCACACTGAACATGTGAAGGAGGAGACAATTAAGGTCTATTCATTTTCCAGTGCTGTGAGCAGAAATACAGAGCTACTGTTTCCTTATTTACTGTACTTGCCAGTGCTGTCTTGCACTGTGCCTGTGCCTCGCTTTATGACTTATTCTATTAGGTTTATGCAATATCCAGCAATTTGTCCACTAATGTTTTATTTACAGTTACCTATGGACTCATAAATCCACATCACCTCAATGGAAGAAGACAGATAAATAAATACATTCCTAATACAAATATTCATGATGCTTTAAGTAGCCCAGAAAATATTATATTCTTGTTATCAGAAACTGTTACACATTTTGACCAGCAGAAATTTTTAGGAAAAAAACAAGCTCTTGTCCTCTGAATGAAGACTCTTTGAAAAGCAGCTGGAGACTTAATACAACAGCATTAGCATTGCAACTCCAGCTGGGTTTGTCTGAAAACACCACTTTTTTAACCCGATACATGCATTCCACCCTAAAAACAACAAGAGAAACTTTAGAAACTGCATTCCATCTTTTTTCCTGAGTCATTAAGACTGTTCTAAGACTGAGCAACCATCTTCAGTTGAAACCAAGATCAACCCCTACTGCTAATTCTGGTTTAATTACTTAATTTGAAACTGTTTTATATGACTCAATTCACGACAAAAGAAAAAACAACAGAAACCTGTAAATACATATACAGAAATCAAACCCATTTAAAAGATGGGTATAAAGGAGATATGTCAGGCAGGATTTGAAAGGACTGACTGAGAAAGCTGATTACGAGCTTTGGGATCTTTTCACAGCCTTGAGGCAAAAGGACATAAAGCACGGTCTCCATTCAACACACATCACTGTGCAAAACCTGGGCTATTTCCACTAAATATTACTCTTAATGTTGAATTCACTTCCATTCTTTCATGATATTGCATTTTTAACAGACATATTGATAATTCATATTTAATCATTTTAACACACATTTCACACATTACTTCAATACACAAGGGGCGATACTAAAACAATGCCTTTTATTCTTTCTGGTCAGCAATTAAACCAAAAGGCATTATGCTCGTACCAACCCTTGTATTATGAAATAAGACATCATAAAACAGTTTGCACTTCTGTATTTCCACCCTGTTCTTTTTTGCCTCAGTATGTTCAATCCTGATATTACTGGAGCACTGTCCCAAGAACTTTATACTTAATGTCTTACAAAATGTTTTATAAGCCTTGTTGGATTCCTGTTTTCCCATAACAATCCCATATGGTCTTGTTGGGTTCATGTCAGTTCTTGTCAACTTCGTGATGGCCATTCAAGCACTTTTAATACACCAGCTTCCACACATTTTGCTAAATACCTTTTAACTCTCTTAGCGGTACCATTTAGATGGTTATCTTCTCGACAAAATTCAGATAAAATTCTTTGGATCATGACAATGAACTGTTCTTTGCTCAGTGCTGTACGAATATTGTACCAAACCTAAACTGCACATCAAATATGGTCACTAGGAGAGAGTGCATCTGCAAAGATTGAACTGGAATTTTTCCTCTTTCAGTGAGTTACCTTAACTAGAAGAGTATCATGTGACAGATAAAAACTGCTTGAAACAGACTGTACCTTATTTAAGACACAGGTTGTGCGTCAACAATCAGGTGTTCAAACCTCTGTTACTTCAAAGGGAAGATCCATTTCCCATCAACTCATTCTTGAGAGATGCCACTGCTATTTCTAGATTCTGGTTTTGTTTTAGGATCCTTGCTTCATTTAGAGGGTTCTGAACTGAAAGCTTATTTTACCTAGAAGCCACAGGAAGCACGTGTCAGTCTGTGCTCCCGCTGCTGTCGGAGAGCCCTGACTTGCACACCCAGGCAGAGCCGTCAGGGTGACACGCGAGCCGACCCGAGAGTGGAGCTGTCTCGTGTCAGCTGGGGATCGTGCTTCACGCTGCTCCCGACCAGGAATAAATCACCGCATCTCATCTTAATCAAGCGTGACTGCAAAAATGTTCTGCGTTTTTCTTCTCCCGAGAATTTTAGTTTCGAAAAAAGGCAAAAGACCAGCAGTTCAGAAACAGCCTGAAGGCAGAGTTATTATTATCCTTCCCAAGCCCTGGAAAGATAGGCTTGGCTATTTCTGTATTCAACGGATATTTTCAGGATTCCTCATTTATTTTTATCCAGCGCTTTCTACTATATCTTTGTCCAAATATATCTGTCTTGTTTGTTTTGATCTGGACTGACTGACAGAGCAGGTTAATCCAGCGGCCAGCCTTGTCCTGGAATGAACATCACCAATATTACTACATCCACTAAGGGAAAGGCTGCCTGCCAGGAGTCTGTTTTACAATGTCGACTGAAAAGAACCTTTGCTATTTCTGGAGAGATGAGCTTCAGCACTAGTACTATAAATCAACTGATAAAGGGTGCATGCATCCATTGATTGAATCATCGTTAGATCTGCAAAACTTTGCTCTTTCATCTATCCTGCATTGGAAAAGCTGCTTATTCCTGGTGAGGGTCATGGCAGGGCAGCCCAGAACCTTATTCCGGAAGCACAGGGCACAGGGCAGGATCACACCCTGGATGGGACATCAGTCCATCACAGGACACACATGTACACAGCTACAATTCAGGAACATTGATTATCCCAGACAGCATGTCTTTGGATGAGGGGGGACCAGAACACCACATGAATATGGAGAGAACTTACACAGAGGGCATCCCAGGCTAGAATTTAACCCAGGACACAAGATCCTTGAGGAAATAGTGCTAACTGCTACTTCATCATGGCACTGAACTCTGTTCCTTTAATTGTTAACTTAAAATTTCCTGTTATTTTAAAACATTTATAATAATGACAAAGAGACTTGATAGCAAATTTCAAGAGATTTTCCCTCTCTCATGTCTACCTCTACCAAGCTTTCTACCACTTATAATCAGCCACAGTGGGTCTTATAATGCATGTTTATCAGCCTGTACAATTACAGCCTTTGCCGGCTTTATATAAAAAGTCAAAAAAGAATAATCAGCAAACATGCTGTGCGTGACATTTGAATGAAGTAATTTCTAACGCCATCATGTCACGAACAATATGTGCCTTAAGAGATTTCTCCTCATTTATTTCCTCTTTTTGTTTAAAGCTATTATGGGGGTCAAAGACATTTGGGAACTGGGTGCACACTTTAAAAAATGGTTTTGGTGTTTGGTCATTTGAAAAGAAAATAGCTCAGATCTAAATGTGTCTATGGACATAGTCCATCTAAAAATGAAAGGCATGTGCAGTATTTTGAAACAGCTGCTGTAAATCACAGTTGCCCTAGTAATTTAGAGGGAATAATACAGAGTCAAAAGAAATACGTAAAAATCTGTCAAAACTCAATTCATAAATATAAGAAATTAAAATCGAATGCACACTGCAGAAACACATACATAATGGGTCTTGCAGAAAAATACAATTATAGCAGTGTACAAATTCATTGCAACATAAGACAGGTCATTTCTTGCGTTTATGCAAGCTTGTCTCGTGTAACATTAAACAACTTCAAAACTAAAAACACGGCTTTGTTGTGTGTGGCACAGTAAGAGCCTGGCACATTTTGCCCCATGTGGCCATATGTTCCTTTTTCTTCCAGTTTTTAATGATCAGAATGCAGGATACATTGGATTCTTTGTTAAAATATCCAAATCAATAATTTGCCCATTAAGCTGTTTTCTCGGATTTCCCTATCTAGCAGTTGGGTTTAATATGTTGTAATAATGATTGCCACATGTAATGAGCTCTGTTACAGAGACATCACTCCCCACTTGTTTGGGACACAAAGCTCAGGTACTCTGATACATACCCCATGGGTCCAGCTACATTCTGGTATTCTAATAAACTTGAATAAAACAGAACAGGTATTCTAATAAACTTGCACATGACTGCAGCAAACAGTGAATTTGCTCCAGCCACATACTGTACGCACTCCTTCTGATTCACCGAAAAGGAGGTGTCTGACCACACAACCCAAACAAAAATTGAACACCCTTTGCCAAAAGCACAGGGGATTTTCAATGTTCTTCAGAAGTAAAGGTTATGACATCAGCATGAAGGTTTAATTTCACTCTTTGACACCTGTTACACTTCTAGTAATAAAGCCTGCGTATCTTTCCATCAAATGGTTTCTTTTTTTTCAGACACATCAGTCATGGGATAGCTTTGCTATGAGACAGTGGGAAAGTCCAGGGGTGAAGAGCGGTGTGGAATGACTGGTGAAGACGAAAACCCAAGTCAAATTCTCTTGTCCGATCGCCTGCTACCCATGCCAAGGACAAGCAGGGTAACTATCATTGCAATCTAATGACATGCCTGGGGCGTACAGACCAAGAGAACCTACATAAGAACAGCTGACTCTGAATGGTTCTGGCATTAATAGTAACAGGCCTGGTCAGAAGAAGAATAAAAATGGCACAAAATTAAACAAAGCCTAGGTCATCTTTTATTTGGGAGGTGAAGGCAGACAGCATTCCCAGACACTGATGGGCTCAGCGGTTTCATCTTTATTATTTTCATCTATTAGGGAAAATTGACACTTCTATTCTTAACGTCCTCAATTACACATGAAACAGATGTCCCGCTGGTACACGTCTACAGATAAAAAAGAGACTTGAGCAGTCAGACCCAGGAATGTGGACTTGCGACAGGCTGAGAGTGAGTTGGATAGCCAGGGCGCACACGATAGGCGGAACAGCACTGACATCCTTTTACAGATACGAGTCCAGAGGAAAAAAACACTTCTTTCTATGCTCAACTCTATATATACTCACATGTCCACAGACAAATATATTTGAATCAACTTACACTGAGCAGAAAAACGAAAAGTAAAGGTAAAAGATCTGTGTAAGCTGTATTCCTGGGCTTACTGAATTTGATTTGCAGGTTCTGTACATTAGTAAACTCAAATTAGACTTAAAATGACTTTTAAAGACCTTTCTTAATAGAGCTATAAGAACTTTATTGAGTGTTACACCTTAGTAGTCTAGACCCCACGTTACAAATTAATAGTCTAAAAGTGTAAATGATATAACTACATTTTGTGAAGTGCAGAGCAGTTGGTACGGTTCTGGACTTGTCAATGGAAGGCTGAAGGTTCGAATCCCGGGTGAGAAACTACTGTTGTACCCTTGAGAAAGGTACTTCATCCCAACTGTTGTTACAGTTTACAAAATATAAATATAAAATATCCAGTTGTATAAAAGGATGCAAATATAATTTGCTGTGGATAGGAGCATCAAATAAACTAGTATTGCAATGCAAGTTAAAAACATGATCTTAATTTACCAAGAGAAGACAATACTACATTGAATCAAGTCATGAGAATCACATTGCTTATTTATTTCCACGGTTTGCACCTTTCAGTCCCAACTGGTTGACAATATAATGTAGCAACTACATTGGTTTGCTTTTCATACAGAATTAGTGATATTTCCTGTTAATACATGTGAAAATATACCTGCGTGGTTTTGTTTTAAAAGTACTTGTGCCTGGTCTAGAATTATTCAGTCACACAATCAAGTTCAGAAACTGAAGGAAGAATACTCTTCTGGGAGGGGAGCTTTGATTCTAGTTATTGCTCTTTGATATAGTACCAGAGTAGTAAATGTGCACCGCGAGTTTTACCATGTTAAGTGTGCCCCTTATATTATATGCTGCTTTAGAAAATATCGTTTTAATCAGGAATCAAAAAACTTCAAAAGGAACTGTTGAATTTTAAAAAAAGGTTCAAGTTCATTCCAGGACACCAATATCAGCTGTAGTCAAATAACACTTGTGATATTTAGTACAAGAGAGCAGTGCCTGTATAACACAATAATAGGAAACAGAAAATCCTGCAACACCGTGTGATCAAAGCAATAAGAAGAAAATAAGAAAGATAGAAATTGTTCCTCACACAGGCCTTGCAGAACAATCTAGCATTTTAAAAGTACAGTACAAGGTAGGTTTTGCAGGCTTTGCCCAAAAAAGGACAGTTTGAGGAAAGAGAAGCAGATTGCAGAGCACACACTTCTGATGTTTTTGGTTCACTCAGTCAGTTCCTCTTGTACAGAACATCAGTCGGAGTTGAGCCAACTTAGCAATCATCAGCAATTCATGTGGCATGCTGGGCAGTAAAGAAAAGCTGAATCGACTCTTTTTTTCCCCTCTGTGTAAAATACAGACCGAGAAAAGGATTTTATTTTGAGAAAAAGAAATCCAGTATATCCCCACCCCCACGATGGTGGGATTCCCTTCTTGTAAGTATACTGTATATTCCTAACACAGTATATGCTTTAATGTAGAAGCCTTTAAATGTAGGCTCCCTGGAGGGCTGCTTCAGACAGCCGAGCAGTGTAACTAACCACGTGGGCACTCTCCAGCTGACTCAAATGTCAAACAAGGCTTTATTGGATCATCGAAGGAATCTGGCTCTTCTCCAGCTGATGTCAAGTCACTAAGTTAAGCATTGGCCAATTAAAATTTAATCTTTTCTTCGTGTTGTCGCTTGTGCATATTAAACACAAATTAGGCCTCTGCCCCCCTTTTCGATTAATCTTTCAAAGTTGGTTAATCGCCCAGAATAGGGGAGCCTGTAGCACTGCAGGAGCATGAAATAAGTTGTGTACTCGCCCGGTTTGGAATGGGTTGCTCTCTAATAACAAGCTTAAGGGAAGGTGCAGGGGAGGAGCTATACGTATTTCTTTGCTTTATTTGTGGCCAAAAGATGATCAAAAGCAAGGCTGCTACAGACTGCACAGGCACTTTTCATACATGCATTGGGGGAAAAGAGGGAAAAAAAAATAATTAACTGAGTTTTTCTGCTTAAAGAGGCTTGAAGAGGGCTGAGCAGAGGGACAAGGTGTAGAATCTATGTCATGCCACTGTGGAGAGACAGGATCTTCTGATTGCACTAGCTGGCCCCCATGTGATCACCTCCCATTATCTTGGCATGCTACTGCTTGAGATATACTGCTCTTGAAGCGTAATCAGGGCATGAAGCACTTGCATGTTAGGGTAAAGAAAAGATACAGTATAACTGTCTTAAAAAAGCACTACAGCTTTATTTATTAACTTGGTAAAACGAAGGGCTTTGCCCTGACGAGATTCCCATGTTTTGTGACCTAGATTACCCTTGTTCACACTAAAGATCAAACCTCAGCCCTCTTTCCCGCTATACAGTCTGAACCTCAAATTGTCTGTAGTTTCTAAGAAAACCTCAAGCCAAAGCAGGCAATGTCAGCCTCAGACACAAGTGAAAAAAGACTCCAGAGACACTTCAAGAGCAGTGCAGATCTGCTTTAATAAATGTAGAAATACTAACACAGGAACCTCAATGGTCTTATTCATTATGTACCAATATCTCCTTCTCAGAGATCCCAGGATTATCTACTATAAAGACCTCCTTTTCGTATCAAGAAAGAAAGTTGCTCTCTCCGTGCTCATACTGTATATGGATGCAAAACCTGAATTCTGAATGCAAGAAAGATTCATATGGAAAGGATACAATGGTGAGGGGATACAAACATAGCAAGGTGAACTGATCAATGCTGGCCCAGCGAAATTCCGAAATGAATCCCGAGAGACCAGAGAACACCGACAGGGAGGCTTGTAGGAAGATGTGAAGTTTGGGGGAACGACTTGGATGTGAAGAGCGAAAGATAGAAAGAGATCTTGGGGAGACCTTTGAAGCCCTTCAGAAGTCAGAAGCCTTTGAGCATCTCAAGTCACGGATTAGAGTCACGGAAGTGTTTGGAGTACCAGACTGCTGGATGTGTCAAACCAATCAGCACGTGAAAGTGACAGCAACTACTTCAACATTACTGTGAGACATGTAAAGCTTGAGAACAGCCAAGGTTTTTGCTACCAGCTTGAGAAAAGGACACTGAAGACTTCTTGAGAGAGAAACTACACCATGAAAAGCGTTTCTGCCATCGCTGCACTCTCTTCCTTCACAACAGTCGCGCTCCGTTCAGCCTCCTTCAGATTATTTTGAGGAGTATAATTGATCAATCATGCTAATTGAACATTCTGGACGGCTCATTCACAGCAGCAGATGTGCCTAATTTGCATTCATTAAGACAGAGACAGTGCTCTGAATTGCTGCTCTGGCTTTCATTGACATTAAAAGTAGCTGAGGGCTATTTTTGAGCACAGTTTTGCAATGCACCTTTTAAAAATCACAAGAAGGAAACAACACAATTACCTCTTCTATATCTTCTATATCTTACATTAACTGTCTGATAAATATACATTTCCTTTGACCAATAGCAAAATTCACATAATGTTTGCTTTAGACAGATCTTTTTCTTATATAAAACTCTTCAATATTGATTTTTTTTATTATCAATTAGCCTACTTCTTAAATATACGACAAATCTGACTTGTAGTCTTCTGGATATTGACCAATATGGTCCACGAATACTCTTTTTTTTCAGTGAAGATGAATCGCCAGGTACAGTTTAGAGTTAACATTTGTACCCCTGCTTCTCCACAGCCAGACTAATTAAGGATATATATTATTCATCTTGCTGACAAGCTTTGAAAGTGAGCTTTACAGAAACCCGGATCAACATGTTTATTTTTATTAGTTTTGCTAATAAGCCAGATAAAGAGTATTTGAAAGAATACAATTAACAGAATACTGAATACAATTAACCTTCAGATTTATTCATACCCCCCAATTAAATAGGAACAAAAAATATGTACAGCAGAATGAGCTAAGGTTTGGATGATGTTTTACATTTGAGTCATGTTTGTTGGAAATATTTGAATTCCAGAAAACAAGAAGGTCACAATTATTCACAATTAATTATTTATTATTATTTTAGAAGTGCAATGGAAGCCTCTAGGACTACCTACAGCCAGGTTTTCTGCTTTCCTGGTGTATAAAAGGAGTTAACACACAGCACACTTTCAGTAGTAGAAGCATCATCATGGTTAAGGTGTGAAGCCCTTCTAAGTTTGCAGGCAAGTGGTTGTTGACCTCCACATGTTGGGGGATGGCAATAAAATAATTCACAAAAAGCTGAATCTTCGTCTGTCGACTCTAATGTCTAAATTTAAGGCTTACTGGTGTAGTGTCCACCTTGCCAAGAAGAGGATAATAGTGCATCTTGCCACCATGGGCTGAAAAACAAGTGATATGGGAGGCAACCACAACTCCAAAGTTGGCATTTTCAGGGCACAAAGAGTGGAAAACTACCATCTGAAGTCGCTTGAATAAATATGGCATCCATAGTGGAGCTCAGCTCCAGAAAGAAGCCTCTTCTGAGAGTGAAGCACAAAAATGGTGATTTAAACGTGCCAAACATCATAAATGACAAATGAAACCATGTCTACTGTTCAAAACAAATGAAACTTGAGCTTTATAATCATGTTTATCAGTGTTTGTCATCAAAAACCCATGAAGCTAATATTGAAAAAACACTCACTGGTCCCAGTGCAAAGTTGTGAGGACTATTTCATACTTTGGGGTTGTTTTGCTTCCATGAGTCCTGGAGCCCTTGTCAAGATAGGGGAAATCATGAGCTCCCTACATGTACCAGAACATTCTGGCCAGACACCCAGTTCTTTCTGCCAAGAAGCTGAAGCTTGGCCAAAAATGAAAATTTCAGCATGACAATGATCCAAAACATACATCTACTGTAAATGGACAAAGGAATGGTTAACTGCACACAGTATAATTGTTCTCGACAGGCCATCTCAATCTTCAGTCCTCAATCCATTTGACATTTGTAATTTTAACTCAAGATGGCAGTTTACTAACAAAAACCAAGGGGGCTGAAGGACTTAAAGCAATTCTACATGGGGGAATGTTCACAGGTCTCCCCTCTGAAGTGCCACAACCTTCAGTGTATTCACTGCCAGAGGAGGATTTACAAAATACAAACTATAGGGGTGTAAATAAATTTGGCCTCCCCCATTTTCTGGACTTAGATTAATGTAATAAAAACATGACTTTATTCTATGCAAGATAAATATGACTTTATAATATTTTTCTATTTTTAGGCAAGAAACGTCCAATCTATACAGTACATCTTTCTGTCATTTGATGTTGATCATTCCTATATTATCAAAGGAATACATTTACAGGACACTGTAGCTGTATAAATTTAACTTTTTAATTTCTTCTCATTATGTTTTCCCTTACAAATGTCTCAGATTATCAACGAGGCCTTTGTACACTAAATAATCCAGACTGTTATGGAAGAAAAGTCATTCCAAGATTGAATAGGTGGAAACATAGATGCAGGTAACAACTGTGCATTTCTAAGTATGTCAGTCATTTTTGTCATTTAGTGATATACATGTTGGAGACAATAATTAAAAGATATATAATATATAAGATATATAACAGATATATAATTAAAAGATGTTATAACACTGTGTCTAAAATGATCTGTTTCAGCCAACATGGTGGTTGCTTTAACTCATTTTTAACAATATAAAACTACTATCTCATTCTTAATATTATAACACCATTATCTAATTCTGAAAAGAAATGGGTTTGTTAGCAGCAGTATGTTGAGACTGCTGGTTTCCCTTCATGGCACTCTTGACAAGGAAGAAGGAGAAACCAAAGACATTTGCAGGGGCCAAAACAATACAAGAATTCTGCACAGAGAACAGTCATGAGTCAGGTGCGAATTTGCAAATGCAATTCACAAACTATTGCATGTTTTGGAGCCAATTCTAGTGCAAAACCTCTGAGGTCTTTATGGTTAACACTGAATTCCAAAACAAAAGCACCGACATCTTCACTTTTTGTTTTGTTTTTATTAATTTAAGCCTCTCCTTTATTCTAAAATGAACATAAGCTTCCAATTACACCTCTAAAATTTTAACAAATAAAAAAATTAAGAGGAGTGAGATATGTGCCAAAAGCTGAAGATCCAGATCTCTGGAAGATCCTTGGCAAAGCTTTAACCCAGCAATGGGGTGGCACAGGCTGGTGATAATGAGAATGAAGACACAAGTCTAAAGACTATAAGAAAAAACAACCTTCTTTTCTAAAATATTCACAGCTTAAAAGTCATGCAGCACAAGCTTTCTGAATTACCAATTCTCCCGGTTGAGAATCTTAAAAGCTATCAAATTAAGAAATGACAGGGTGTGTCTATAGTTGCCACCCACCATACATTCAGCTGGCCACATGACTGTAATTTTAACTGGAACAAGGCCAAGAAAATTCTTAAAATCCTACCTAAAAATCTCCCCGTTAACACATGGCTTGCCCAAACACCCACAGCAGTCAGCAGAGCGGCATTAATATCAACTCACTCAAAATGTATCTGCCTTCAGGTTTCTGCTGCAGTAAGTGAACAAGTACATACAGTATATGTAGATAAATGCACACAGCTACTTTACCATCATTTCTACTCCACATCTGTACCTGTAGATATACAGCCATCCTGACAATTATTAAAATACACTTGAGAGTAAACGTAGCACAAAGTGTGTGGCAGGAAGTGATAGGGCAAATGTTGTAACTCAATAATATTAAAAACTTTGCATTGCAGTCTGGGGGCAGTGCCTCAGAATTCTTCAGACCCCCCCATTTCTTGAGACAAGCAAGAAAAAAGACAGACATTAGTGATTTACAAAACAGGCATTATATTGTTAAGATCACCGGTATCACTATAAATAAACGTGCAAAATTGTCAAGCCATTCCTGTTAGTTGCCAGCTTTTCTCAATGAAACAGAAAGGCCAGTTTGGAGATAATAGGCTCGCTCCCTTTGAAGTGTTACTGAAATTGACAATTGCAAAAATGGCTCTGCAAGATTTAATCTTGCAATGCATGAGCTGCACGGGTAGAGCAGAGAGAAGGGAGGGGTGGGGGGTGAAATTTGTTATCACTCCTGAGCGAGACCCTTGCAAGTTCACTGTGCAAGCTGTGTCACAGAAGTGAAATTAAAAACTATCATAAAAAATATTCAAATTCAGCTATCATTGCCATTATGGAATAAGATATGCTCCATTTGTTTGATGAACTTTAATCCAAATTTCCAGGAAACAGATGTGCAAGTTCACTTTCCTTGCATAGTTGCAAAACATCATGCACTGAAATATTTCTGGTGCTGAAAAATATATACTGTCCACAGACCAATGTAGATTTCTTTATTGTTGGTACAATAAGCATGCATGGTTACACAAAACCAAAACCAGACCTTCCCAGAGATATGAGTGCTTTTCCTGCTCCTATGACTTGTAAAGTCTGTGTACGTGACTCAATTTCCTCTTGCTTGCCAACATCTGTAATCTTACCTTTCTGTGTTACTAGTTTAGTATTGATTTTAGATTTCATGGTATTAACTTGTGCTGATTCCATGCAAACTACACAGCATGATTACAAGCTAATTTGGGCTTTCTGCTTTGTTGTTTTGGAACAACAACAAAAAGGAAAGAGACAAAGCTGTCCAGAGAAGGGTACAGAGTATGAAATGGGAATATTGTGGTATCAAAAGCAATAAAATCTCTGGAAAATAATCAAAGAACAGATCCCACCTTTAGATTAACTCTAGCATTTCATAATACAGAGAACAAATTACTGCTATTTTTTCCATAACACACATATAGGTTTTAGTCCCTGGAAACTGAACTTCTGTTTACAGTAGCACACAGGGTTTTAATGTAGTCTGTGGTTTGGATGTTTTGTTTTTCAGATGTCATGCACGGCTCGATAAGTGAAACCTGTCTTAAAAAAACAAGGATTGTCTAATTGCCTTGACCAAGTCTAATGCACCTGGCATTAATAACAAATGCAATAACAACTATTTGCATTAAAACAGAGCAATAAACGACAAGGGTACTTGGACACATACAGTACATGTAAACAATATAACCATATAAACTGACATATTGAACCTATACTTCATTGTTAGCATTGCTACTCAAACGTTTGCTTCAATGCTAGAACAGAAAACTAAATGGTGATGTTCAAATGGCATGTGTAGTACAGCCACACTACAGCAAATCAGGTGCCTGTAGCTCAGACACAAGCATGGCACAGACTGGCATAGATGGTGCACGCAAATGTCAGGTATGTTCCACCATGCAGTCGGCTATACGTGTTACTGGGCACTGGCTGTATGTATCTAGCTAACCTGCTGCACTGGAACTTGATTTGGTTAAGATGTGGAGATATAGTGCACAACCCTGGCCACAACCTGAAGCAGACGATGATAAGGAGACCGGGACACGTCTCAGAATGTTATCAACAAAAAGACAAGCTCTCAGCTTGTGTAAATGGCAGCCTACACCACCGCACAACTGCCAAAATGATTTAATTCCTTCACACAAATCTTAACGTTTTCTTTATTGTTCCTCCTGGATTTATGTGCTCAATGGCATTGAGGTATCTATATATACAATCATGCTGAAAAATAAAATACAGCTAATTACATTCTTCTCCAAAAGATGTTTCTCAATGACTTCTAAACTAAAGAAAAAAGAGTCAACTATTTATCCTTTACTGCTGTTCTTTTTAACGACAGCAACTGTCACCTGTGCATACTCCATGAATTTCAAAACCACATGAAACAAAGAAATGACTGCCAATGTCATTTTGTGTTGCTATAAGAAAAGGCTGGATTTGCCTATACTGAATCCTGGTTTGTATGTTTGTTCCAGGAGGCTGGAGCAGCAAAAAGACACTTGTTCCAAATGAAAAGGCCTGCACACCAAGAGGTCTACTTTTTGCATTTTGGTAGTGTTATTTGCAACTTGCAGGCATGGTATTTAAATAACACTGCAGACACAAATTTGACTGCTGATGCATCTCCACGTTCAGGCACTAAAAAAGAGCTGTTCAATTTAAGAACACTGCCTCAGAGTACTTTCAACACAACTCTGAAACTGTCTTCAACATTTCCATTTATGTTTGCAAATGTTAAATATCTTTTAAGTGTTAAATTCCAGCCTTCTTGTGTGTTGTGTTAGTAAGTGTGATTTATCCACCCATGATCTTTTCTGAAACAGTCCCTAATCATTTACAAAAATAGAGTAATATACAAATATATATTATGCATAGTCTGTATTCTATATACAGTATGAAAATGTTCATTTACAATGACAGTATGAGGCTGAATAACAGTCCTGCCCTTTTGGTGAGGAAGTAGTGGATGTATTTCTATGTAGAATGTGGTATAATGAAATGTTTTAAATTACCTGCAGCAGCATTTTCATTAGTGGCGCAAGTACGATTTAATCTAAAAATGTCAAGACAGTTATCATAGGGCCTTTGTTGTAGTGATCTAATAACAGACTTATTTGCTACACTGGCTTAATGCTTCAGTTTACTTACTTCTACTGTCTAAGCATCCCCCAATGCAGTTACTGTAACACTAATGAACATGTTGGAACCACATTTTGACCCTGGGCAAGTCTTCCATCTCCAGTCCACAAAGCCATAGCCTCCCAGCCTCTTGCACTTACTGGTCAACTACAATAAGGCTGCAATAATGAGACAAGTAGGCAGGTTTCCTTGCATCATGGAACAGATTGCTTAAAAAAAAATTCTTACATCATAAAATATGTACAATAACTTCAGTAAACATTTAACATTTTGCAACAATCTACAAGACTAACTACTCACTATTCACATTTGTGCAACCTGATGTCCATGCTACCTTTTGCAGAGAAGTTAAGTACTATACACAAAACGTGTTTTACTGTAATATTATAATATATTTCTTCTAATGCATTTCAAAAAACTGATTTTGACCCTACTTTGCTACATTTCTGCAAGATAGAAAAATGCTGTTTATCACTGAGCCCATAGTATAATAAAATATCTGACTAGCCCCCATTGCACTTTCAGACAAATGCATTGGCATTTGCATATTAGATCTCCTTAGATTATATCAGCCAGCCTGATCACTGATACACCGTGTGTGTGTGTGAAGTGGTTCATGGAACCACCCACTGCGTCTATCTGCCTTTCTCAGAAAGGTCACCAGCTCTTCACAGCTTCTGAAACTGTGCTTAGAAAGAGGTTAAAGACAAGATAAAGCGCATGCCAACTGAAAAATTAATGTTGAAGTGATCTGCACTCCACAATAGGAAGAGAAACAATTCAATCCATACGAGCTGTTATGTTAGATTAGCAGAGAATGGGACTGAAAACTAGGCATGTGGCAGCCAGCCAAGAGGTTTGCTATTAAAACCACTGATCCTTAAAGACTCAGCAAGCCGCCAAAAATCTGCACATTGCTACAGACAGAGGAAACGTTCTTCTGTTCCTGCACTGTTGTCTGTTAACTAAAAGCTTCCTTAAAATTTTAGCCATCAAAAGAGGGAGACACAGATGGGATCATGACCGCTTTTGATCAGGGGATGAAGGGGACAGGAGGCCACCAAGGGATATTTTCACGCTACATTTCACCTGTCGCCTGGAGTGTGCTTCTCTAAAGCATGAACGCAGCCCCCCCTCATCCCCCTCCCTGAAAACTCCTCCCCAGCCAGCAGTCTGTTCCAGTCCCCAGCTCCAGTCCCAACTGCAAGACAAGCTCAAGACAAACCCCATACCCCTGCACTGGTTATCAAACTGCGCCTCAGGCACAAGTCCATCTGTGGAAAAAGCTGCATCTGTTCTCCCTGACTGCAAGGCCAGTCCTTTATCTACAGATGGTAGGACTGAGCAGGAATGTGACCTTTGATTTGGCATCACACATATAACAGGAACGTATGTCACCCGATGCAGCTCTGAAGGGACACGTTTCATTCTCTAAATGAAGCAGGGAGCATTTGAAAGATTTTCTCAGGCTGTTATCAGTTGATTTTGGTTATTCATTTTGTGCTTTTTATCCGTCTCCATGTGAACCACATTTCAACAGACACATTTAAACAACCAATATTCATTCTGAAAGCAGGGAGAGAAAATGCAGATTTCTGCAGCCCTGGAAAGAGGGCAGGGAGATCCCTATTACTGATCTGAAAAGGAGAAAGCAAGGTGAAAAATATAGACAGGAAACAATGGAGTAATATCACACTTTTATAGAAGTTCAGCTTAACAAACCACGCATAACCTTTTTTTGCTTGCTTTTTCAAAAGCACCCTGCACAAGGTTATTAATCTTACTCTGTCAGAAAGCTTTAAAGGAACCAACTTTTAAAGTCCAATATTATTACATGAACCCCTTGCGATACAGATATATGCTTCAATACATTTACCAATCTTAATATTTGGAGTAAATCTGTCCAATTATGGAATAAAAGGTCATATTCAGTCAAGAAAATGAATGTTGAACAGAACTTAATTGAAGCTTCATCACAACTACAAAGCATACTACTACTACAGCATAAAGTATATACTTTAGAATAGGGCCACCTGAAAAAGAGCAATTACAACTAAACATACTTTTAACAGGTGAGTTTGTCCACTCTCTATTGTTTAACTACATTTCCTTTATAAAGATAAACTTGTAGTCCAAAGTCAAAGACTGATACCGAGTCAGCTTAAGTATATGCTATAAAGCAGAGCAATGCTCTCCATCCAGCGTGCTGCAGATCTGTGTATGCCATCACCATTAAAAAGGAAAAGCTGTTTGATAAAGGTTTATGTCAGAATACATCAGATCTGTTATCCATTGGTAAGCACTACACTCTGTGAGCAAATCCATTTACCCCCTCAAAAGGCACCGCATCTTTCTTCTGAAGGACTACAGCAACCCCTTATGAATTCTGCACAACCACCAAAAAGAAACAAACCACCTATGGCTCTAATAAAACAAGAGGAACGCACGGGAAAACCAACACTGCGCAAAGTTTTTCGGAGCCGTTTCCAGCACTTTTTTTTCCTAATAGGTGCGTTGACTGAATCCTCAGACGTGGTCAGCGTGCCCAGCGGTTCCCGCGTCCTCCCTCGTCTCCGGGTCTGGTTCATTACTGAGAGGGAGTGGCAGCACTCTGCTGGGGCCGTGTTACTCCTGCTCAGCCCCCCCTCCCCCCCGGCTGGAAACCTGCGCCACTAGCAGCAGAGCCGTGTTTTCTGCACAGATGCTGCTGACTGAGTGGGCAAGGACAGATCGCTATTGTGCCGCGGCGGGCGAGGGCCTGCCGGCGGGAATGGGCAGGGGGACTACGTGGGAAAGCGCAGCCTGTCTGTGCCGCCCTTCAGCTGTGGATAAACAGCTGGCCGGGGTCCACCATCTCAGCTCAGGCTTCACATACACGAAATACCAACTCACTTGACACGCAATAGAGACATAAGATAATGCAAAATGTCTTTTAAGAAGGCGGCACATTCATCCTTTTCAGAAAATAAAACCCCAAATGATGCTATGCAGGCAACTGAACACACAGACGCAGAAAACCATTTGCTGAGCAGCAAGTGGAGTTAAGCCCTTCCTCTCTGAAAATGCAACAGACCGTGTGTCGCCTTCTGGGAAGGAGGGAGAAAAACAAACAGACCAGCCTGAGATGGCCCTTCGGAAGGTTTTAAAAGACCTGAAATTTTTTTAAGGCGGTTCTCCTGACTCTAGCTTTCTTGATGATCTTAGAAGTAGAGGCAGACAGGTCCCGGCCTTCCTCCAAGCTTTCAACCAACACAAGCAGGGCCGTGCTGCCCAGCGCGCGGTGCATCTCCAGCCAACTGGGCCATTCATTTTTAATGCAGGTGAGGCACGGTTCCAGCGCGATGGGCTCCTGATGGAAGCGAGAGGCCGGGTGGAGTGCTCGCACACCATTTGCAGCTCCGCTGAGCAGGTAATGCTTCAGCAGGCAAGTCAGCATGAATCAAGCGTGCAGTGCAGCCTCCCCAGTGGCTCGGCCAGCAGGGGAACTTATTGGCAGCACCGGCTGGAGCGCTGTGCTCTAAACCACTGGTTCGATTCGGACTCTGCCGTTATTCAGGTGCCAGGGGCATTTTCCAAAGCCATGGCGTACAACTGGAGCAGTGCCGGTTTTCTGGGCTCTGCCCAGTAAAGCTGTGCTCTGTTTCCGGCACCCGCCCTCCCTCTGATGAATTAACTCAGCCGTTGTCACCCTGGGGTTCTTTGTGCTGAGCCTGACACTGAAGGTCGCCACTCTTCCAGTGTGGAAGCTTTCTTTTCTAGTTCTCCTGCGTGTACCTGGGCTGTAGCAGTGCGCTGGCTTTCATTAAATAAAAAATCAAACTGGCATACAATAAAAAAAGTGAAAATGTAAAAACCCTGCAGTGGAACAGCTGACCCCAGTTACAGCCTCCTTGAAGGCTCTAGATTCAACTCTAGACAACCTGCTTTGCATTCAGGAAACCTGATCTCCATAATCAGTCCTTAATCTGTGCTAGCTTTTATTAGACATAAATATCAACATAAGTTCAAAATTAGACTTACATTAAGATTTAGCAGGATAGAAAACT
Source organism: Atractosteus spatula (assembly GCF_055471065.1). Classification (NCBI taxonomy): domain Eukaryota; kingdom Metazoa; phylum Chordata; class Actinopteri; order Semionotiformes; family Lepisosteidae; genus Atractosteus; species Atractosteus spatula. Next base: position 56,708,792 of record NC_142712.1, read on the forward strand.
TAGAGAAAAGCTTCTTAGATTTAAAAAGAACAGAACTTGATTTGTTTTTAAAGAGAGAATGGGTGTGTTCGACCACCTTGTGCAATAGGCTCCAGAACATCGTTTGTTTATTGTTTTTATTTCCGAAATGTGCTAAATCAATTCTCTCGGTAAGACAAGACATCGCATTCAGAAGCTACTGAACACGTTCAAAACCACAAATGTGTCAGTGAACAGTGCTTGGATCCAGTAAAGATCGCAGTCACCCGCTGTTCTCCTTTCAGTGAAGTTTTTGGCACAAGGGATTGAGAGCAAATGCTTCAACAGATGCTTTGTTCTGTTACCAGTCTTTGGTCTTGTAGTAGAGGGCTGTCACAGGCCTTTAATGTGTATAGAAGCAGCATCATTGATGTCTGGATACAAACAGTGATGGAGGACTTGCATGTGAAAATCTGACTTTACAGTAACTGTATCTGGATTGGAAATAAGGTACCCCTCGAAAGATCAAAGAGCTTGATTTATAGCATATTGTGGGGTAATTCTCTTCTTTTTAGAAACCACTGCAAAGCCAATTATCTGCATTTTCTGTGGTAACAGTAGTGGTGCTTGAGTGGGCAACGCAGAAAACCTACCGACAGTATAACTGTTGAGGAAGAGATTTGTGTTTTTTTTAGTTACAAGGCCATGTCAGACATCTGGATGTGGAAAGAAAACAGCTTTCTTTTCACTGTAATGTGGAAATGTATCACAGGGTGTGATACATACTTGGGGAAGGCAATTCAAAGGTGGGAACAGACTTAGGAAAAGAAGTCAGAATGGCTCTTTGGTTAAGGAATAACACATAATCATAGGTAAATTTGCCCAGTTTTTATGCCTGAGTTTAATATCCAGAATGAATCTCAGCTAATTCTCAAAACCTGTGCTAGACACTGGAAAAAAAAATGCTGCTCTAAAACTTCCCTGGGTTGTTTCATTTCAGGTAAATCGCAGCATTCAGTCAGACAATATTCCCAGGTAGCTAAAAACCAGCTTGAAAGAAGAGTTGGAATAAACTAACTAGGTCTTTACATCTCATACTTATTGTGTTTCATCTGTTTTAAGTAGAAGAAAATCAGAATCTATTACTGCCTTAATTTGTTCCAATCTTCTGGGGGTCTGGACAAAGCTTGCTTGTTTACCTTTAAAAGATAAACTAGGCTTCCTTAGAAAATTAGAACTACAATGGAAGACCTGATGAACCTAAGGCTATATGTAAATATGAAACAAATCTCATTCCCAAAGTTGAATCCCAAGGAACATCACAGGTTAAATCCAACTTCTTCATTCAACAAGCTGACCCAATTCACAGACTCTTATGTAAATTTGATCAACACAGAACCATGCATTAAATACCTGCATTTATAGACATACAGTACATAAACCTCAAATAAACCAAATGCAGTTACTGAGCTGCAGCTCTTTAATATGTCTAATATAACACCAGGAATGTGATTGTGATAAGCCTTCAGTGTTCCTTTTCCTAATGACCACAAACTAGCCAGATCTGTCAGGACAGATATTTCCCCCCAAAAAGCAGAATGGTTACTGCTAAAGTCAGGATTTCCAGTTGTTAACACAGATTAGCCCCAGACATGAAACAAAGGCCCACGTATTTGTGTTTAAAGGTGCTGCCCACTTACCTCCACGATGTCTGAGTTGGTTCTGCTCTCATGGGGCTCGTTGTACTCTGTATATTTCAGTAGAACTTTGTCCATATCAGTGCTAGCATACTGAAAGAGTTTGTTTGAACTGTTAAAAATAATCAGCGCTATCTCACAGTCACATAGTACACTCAGTTCGTAGGCCTTCTTCATCAAACCAAACTTCCTCTTCGTGAACGTCACCTGTAAGACAAGAAAGAAGTCTAAATGAATATCTGATATCAGTCTGATCATTTTAAAGCATCTAAATACTGAGTCAAACAAAAACCATACACATGAAAAAAAAGGCAAAAGCGACTCTCAGTTTCATCTAATTGGATATTAGTGATCCATTTGTGGTTTTCAAGAGCCACAGATTTGCCAAAATCCGAAATGGTAATGCTGTGCCGTGGGAAGCTTGATCTAGTTCCCTGCAAGGCCTCCAGATATAGTCAGCCTGGACTTTAGGAGCAAATCTGAAGGAAATGAACTGAATGTTGAAGCCAGCTGAACAACTGCACTTTCACCCTCAGGACCTATACGTTTCCACAACGTCGGCCTGAGTTTCAGAAACGTAGCATAATTTTAAAACTCTCGCAAAGATATCTCACACACGGACGCAGCTGGTACTGTATACTCCCCTCCAGGATCACGGTCAATAAGAAAGCCTGTTTGTGTCAGTTGGTTGCGTGCAGGGGGTCATGGCTAGGATACTTACTCAGAAAGTGGGACAAGTGCCTATAGGATAGAAGGGGGATAACAACTTCAGCAATAACCTGAACCAACACACATGCCAAGTGTCCTGCCAGCAGGGCTGGAGGGCACTCTGTCTCTCAGCTTTAAAGGCACTGCAGGCAAAGAACTGTTTTTTTTTTGCTTCAGCATTAAAAGAGGAGATTAGGAGTATATGTATCTCCAGTTTCTTCATACTGAAAATTTAAGATCAGTAAGGCATGACCTTCTCTTCCTAACACAAGCTCTTCAGGATTAATTTGCCATATGGAGTTCTAACTCTTGCTTAGAATCTGAGTAGGAAAACCCTAAAAGGATCCAAAACCAACATTTCTATCTGCAATACTTCACTAAACATCGCCTTATAAAGCCACATTACTTGCAAGAAAAAAATTTCCAAAATCAAACTTAATTCAAGAGAATTAACCTCTACAAAGCAGGTTTTTCACTAAGGAAAAGATATCAGCAATAAGCTGAACCAACAGTATATAGGCTTTCATAATATTGTAACGCATACGGCCGACATTGCAGGTTGTGCGAGCCAGCGAGCCAGCGTACCAGCATGGTGACGTCACAGCCCTTCCCTGTGAATAGCAGGGACCGCAGCCGGGCTGACGGGAGATTTCCCTTTGGCTCAACCGGCTGGGTCTCTGGGTTCGAGTCCCCAGCGGTGGGGGGCCGAACTGAGGCGGCAGTGGCGAGTGCGCATACCCACGTGACCCTGAGAGCACTACATTATATTATATATGCACATATGTAGGTGAATTGTATATATACTGTAGGCTACATGCATGCACTCATGAAACGCATTTGGATGCAGCTGTCAAAAACTGCAATAACTGCAATAAAAGTGAATGTGTTTGGATTCTAACACCAACAATACATCACATACTTGCAAAGCTAATCAGGATATCTGTTGAGCCTGTACCTACCAGTAATAAAAGACTCCAACCAACAATGACCTTGATTTACACCCAGAAACTACAATTAAAGCTTTACAAGGGGTTCTAAAAACACTCTGTTTCTGCAGCACCATACTGTGGAGTCACAGCAGCTGCACACGGTGCTTTAATGGGATCAGAGAGCTGGCAGTGTCTGTCATTCATTTCCTCATTAAAAAACACTATAGTACCACAGTGCTATAGCCCTCACATTCCTAGGACTCCTTCAAAAAACCACAGGGAAGATCCTATAGGACACACACTGCTGTGCATTTGTCTTAGACATTTGCATTTTTCTACTCTAAAAAAACAAATCTATAAAGATCTTCCACTGAAATTGTAGTTATTTTGTTTTAAACTAACAGTTGATCCTGGCAGATCTGTATTTTTTGTGTAGTACAAAAAGTAGTCCTTATGGATGTGGGTATGGAAATATATTATGCTTTTTGCAAGGAAGACCTGACAATCATCACGAATGATTTGATTGATAAATGTGAAGGATTAGCTACTACGACACTTCATATTGACACAGCTACTGTACCTACTCAAACTACGTCACATTGAGAGCTAATGTGATGTTTACCTTGAGCTGTTCATCAGTTGTGATGAAGATTCTGATCAATATGAATTAAAGATTGCTAAATAATAATGCTTGGTTTCACCCAGACTAAGCTGTTTTAATAATAGTCAAATAATTATAATTGGTTCTAAGAGAAAATAAAACTATTGGAGGCTTTGACTTTTTCAAGGTGGAGTACTTAACAGTCAAGACAAAGGAGCAATGCAAAACACCTGCAAGCATTCATAAGTGTTTCAGCTGCAGATTTCTGGAACATTTCTAGACAGGCATCACATATGGTTTGTTCAGTGGATCGTTTGAGGATCAAATGTTAACATTTTAAATCTGAGCTACCTAGGCGATGCTTAAACTGTAGAACTATACTGTTAACTGCACTGTAGAAACTAAAACTCTATTACAGGGTGAAATCTCAATTGATTTCTGTGACTAAGAGGATTTTTCTTTTCTATATACAGTAATTCTACATAAATTGTACTTAATCACTATTAACGTTGCATAAAAGCTTTCTATGAATGAAAAAGAATCTTCTCCTTTTTCCATATGGTGTGTAAAAGCTTTATATGTGCAAGTTAAGGGTTTATTAAGGGTTTTCTAGACACTTGATGGAATTCAAAATTTGTGCATCGGACCTTCTACAAGGTGTTGACCAGTTCACCTGTGCATCAATTAATGGAATGACAGTCTGCCTCAGAGGCACAACCGACAGCAGCTCCAGACTCACTTTAAGATAAAACTAATTTTTCTGTCAGTAGGATCGAAGAACATAAGATCATACGAAAGGTCACCAACAACAGGAGGCCATTCAGCCATCTACAGTAACACATTTGATAGTTACTAGCTAACTGATCTGATCCATCCAGCAATTTCTTCTCAAAGGCTGCTATGTCACTGGCCCTGCCAGCTCACTGCAGTGAGCTCTGAACATGTGCTGAAAGCACTGCTGCAAATCACAAACTTTTTGCACTTTCAACCAGGCCTTGAAATAATAATACAACTGCCTCACTCCACACCAAAATGATGCTGACACTCAATTATCCTTTTCGGTCATGTGTGCACTACAATCCTTTGCTAAACTGGGCATTTCAGAGTCAAAAAGAAAAACTTTCCATTGTTTTGGACTAATGAAAAAGCATTTCTGTTCTGCCTATAATTTTTCTTAATCAGAAAATGTTACTCTTGCAGACCTAAGTGAGTCTTTTAGGTCTTTTAGGTCATTTGTCTGTCAATGTATGTCTTTTGTCTCTCACCAACAGGAAACTGAGAGAAGAGAATTTAAACTCCACAGCTGCCCTGACAGTAAGGACACATACTCCTGCTTCAACAAGAGATTGGATATTTCATAGCTTGGGGGTCATGGTAAGTTAACATCATAGGAAACACAAACAACTCACATCCTGCATGGAAATAAGCAAGAAGCTTCAGTCTTCAAAATCTACACCAAGCCTTTTTATGACAGACACTACTACAGCTCATTCCTCACCTGATTTCAAATGGCTATGAATATGCATGAACTCCTTTCTGCAAGCATTTTAACACTCCACTTAAACTCAGATGCTGCTGAGCTCCACATATTATAAAAAGAGTGTCAAGGGAGGGATCAGTCAAGCAATATACTGTAGGTCTCTACAGTAATTCTGCAACTAAAAATGTAAAAGAAAAAATGCCCCAAAACATCAGTCTCAGAATAGCAGCCTAATCAGATAGGAATCAGTTGATTCTGTAGTTTTAGACAAAAGCCATGGTGTGAAGTAACTGTGCTGGGTTACAAGTTGTGTGTGCGGAACAGCAAGCTCCACAGAGACAGACATTAGTGTATCTTGTTGTCTGTTCTTCTTATTTATCCCTAGTCTGCAGAAGACCACTCAGCTCTCAGTTTTCATTACAGCCATCTTCTTTCTACTTCAGCACAAATGAACTGCTTTCCCCAAGGCGTCCAAAGGCCGCTTGGCAGTTGTCTCCTCGCAATAAGAAGCTCCAAACGTTTTTGTTTTTGTTTATTGGGTTGGAAAACAGAGTGCTGCCATGTGAGGGAATTATTAACAAATTGCACAGTTCAGACCTTGTCTGTTTTATGGCTGCTAAGCTGTTAAGATCGCACCTTTCAGCAGGAACCCCACTGAAACCTGACATTCCCACACTTGATTGCTCTTCATTGTGCTGAGTGTGCTCCTGCTGACCCAGGCTATTGGTTCAGCTCACGGGAGGCGAAGCAGACTGCGTTGCAACTGGACTGTGAGCCGCTTTGCGATCTTAAAGGAGCTTTCCTTATGGAATCTGAACGTTCACGTGCCAACACAGAAAATGGACAGAGACGCACTAAGGCCAAGAAAAGGTTATTAAGAAACTTTTCTGCTGACTGGCACAGACAGTTCATAGTCTGACCATTTAGAAAATAAAACTACAAGTACATCACAGAGCTATAAACAGACCCAAGGCTTAGCTACCAACTACTTCTGTGTTTCTGCATAATCCATTTTATGTTTAGTTTTTTAGCAGATGCATATAATTACTATCAAAGTGCATCTTTAAAATAAAATACATAACTAGACTGTGTTACACACTGTAAACACTATGTAAAGCTGGCTGTGCTGTAGTTGAAAACAATGGTCAAAGCCTATTAGGCTTATATCATGTTCTACTTTGCATGATCACAAAAACTACAATTGGAGTCTTCTATCAGAGTGCCAGCAAAATTCTTAGAGAGAAAAAAACAGCATAATTTTTAGTTTACGCTGTGAAATAATCCCATGCTCCGAGCTGGCTGTACACCTTCAAGTGCCAGCAGGGCCTTCGTTCTTCCATTTTACTGTCACAGTTATTGCAATTGCTTGCTGGTCACTGGTGAAGGCTCTTTCTAACGCTCTCAGAGCCCCCTCCACCCCCTCTGCCCCAGGTCAGACCCAGGCACACAGCTCACCAGGCTGGGCTGAAACCTGGGCTGCGGCTGCCTGAAGCCAGCTTGCAGAGAGGTGTCAATTTTTCCCCTCAACAACATCTAAAGGTCTCAGTTGTGTGGTGGGGCAGCCCTGTAAACCCCGCAGGCTGGATGAAGGCAGGAAGTGTCTCTTTCACAGCAGTGCAGAGGCAGGGGGAGCTGCGGGGCCAGAAGTGTACACATCAAGCGCCTGGCTTCTGAAGAGCACGACATCACACTTCTTCTTCTGTTGCTACAGCTGTTTAAGTGTCACACCGCTAATTTTTCTTTCCTCGCTTAGCATCCTGAGCACAATCTTTTTACAGAAAAAAAGCTGAAGTCAGTCTCAGGCTGTCTACAAAATGTCTCTTCTGGAGCGCTGTGTTTGCGGTGGGGGGCGTGGCAGGTCCCACTGGTGGACTCTTTCATGTCTTCCAGAGGAGCATTTGTTTTTAAAAGAGTACAAGTTCTTTGACTTAAAAAAGAGGGATGTTACTCAAATAATCATAGCCCATGAGGGGAGGTACAACATGTCATTACTCAGAAACGCTACATTGTGTGTTTCTTTGAACTCTTCAGCTCTTGCATTTTACTTACAGCAGATGTCAGTGCAGTAGATTGGCAGCTCTGGAGCCTTCACAGAAAGTCATTTACAGCATCTAACCTGCAGATTTCAAACTTTAAAAAGATCTGTTTTCCCCCATACTAAAACAATGGTATTTTTTAGACTGATGCAGAGCTGTGGTTCCTGAAGGGAGCACAGGCTAAGGAGAACAAAGACTAATCTTTGTGTCTTTTCACACACCCATGTGCCAGACATCATCCTGAGTTAGAATGTGAGGAGCTGCTTGTCTGTTAAGGTAACAGACATCACCTCCCCATAAAAAAAACAGCATGTTGAGGAAAATTCAGTCTAAACTCTTCTGACTCTTACAGTACAAGGTTAACAGATGGTCCAGCAAACACTGGAGAAAATAGAAGACATATTCTGCCGTACTCTACGCAAAGTGCTTCCGCTAGTTTTATATGGGATTCAAGCTCTTTGTCTCTGATGATCTTTTATCTTTCATCTGTATTTATTCTGTGAACAGCTGTGCTTGGCATTTTCCCTTTCTCCCTCCCTCTTCCCATCTCCCACTTCCGTTCTTTTTTCTCTGTCTTTCCCGTTATTCTTCCTTTCATGGGGATTTTTCTGTACAATGGCAAGGTCAGACTCAGTGCGTCTGCTTGGATTGTAAAGAAATGAATAAATCCTGAAGCAAGGAAGGCAGACAGGACGCCTTGCTATTAGAAGAGAACAAAGTCTCCCCAAGGCTTTAAGAAAATACTGCGTTTTAGACAGCAAACAACTGCTCTTCAGTCAGGTAATTTGTAAAAGTTTCCGTGCGTCCTGTGAAATCACTCGGGTCCTCACGCGCACGTGCAGTAGTTAGGAACTGGTTGGTGTCTCACTACCTACGGCTCGTGGATCGCAGCCGGCCAGAGGGTGTAAAATATTGCGCGCTCTGTGCGACCTGCCAGTTACTGACGTGATCAGACTGAGCTGCAATTCTAGAATATCGCCTTCAGAGGCAGAGAGGAATCAGAGAAACTAGCATAAGGGACCTGACCATGGGGTGTTTTAACCACTGTGGCGCGTTCATGTCTGGGAATGAGGTCCAAGTGCTGTAGTTTGCGAAGGGCCCCTTCTGCGTCCCTTTAAGAAACAGATATGAAGCAGAGAGGAGCGAGATGCTATCAGACACGGACCCCAGCTGGGAGTCCAGTCCAGGCCCCCCTGGCTCCGACCCTGCTGGGGTACTTCAGATGGACAGGCGTCTCTCCCCCCGTCTGCCTGGATCATCTCTCAGAGGAAGCAGGGAGCTGCAGGGGGGGGTAGCCTGGCAGCACAGGGACAGTTCTCTCTGTCTTGACTGCTGGGCTTCTCTGCAGCACAGTCCTGACAGCTGGGCTCCAGTCAGCTGACCTTAGTTGCTTAACAGATTTAACTTTAGTTTACTATCCATAGTTTTACCCACTTCCATAGTACTGGTGAACACTGGTAAACTGGAACATCTCAGTTCATAGAGTGCACCGCATTAAGTGGATAAGTCATTCTCCGGAAACATTCCTTTACTTGATTTCTAGATTTTACATAGCTGAACAGTATAACTTGTTAAAGCAGATTATTATTGAGCAATTTTCTTTTTAGGTCATAGGTCACTTTCACTTAAAATGTATTTTTTTTCCCAACTGTGATTTAATTTCCATTCCAAGCCTGAAATAATATTTCTAACCAGACTCAATCCTGTTCTTCCTTTTTTGGTCTTTCCTATAGTTCCTTCCTATATAGCTGCTGCCTACTGTAGAATGGTATGTACTCAAATATGCCCTGTGTCTCTACAGGTTAAATAAAGCATTTATTAATTGACTGCCCAATGTAATCTAAGCCAGTTAATTTAATGAAGGCCCTATTTAGGGCCAGGAGATTGGTCTGTAATATTATCCTTCAGTGATTTCATCACAGAGCATAATTAAGAACTGTATTTTAAATATACAGTCTTTCCTTTAGGAGGCATGATAGGGATATTACAGTTTTGAAAACGCTTTATGAAAAGACTAACAGAGATCAGCTATATAACATGTTCAGTGCTGCCCTAGAAGATGAGAATTTGAAACAATAGCTGACATGCACACGTAAAATGTCAGGCTGTTGCTAAAGTTAATACCGATATATCAAAGAAGTTTTCAAAACACGTGCGCAAACTCACTTCTAAGGAAGCACACACAGTTAATTGAGGCTCTTAGATCATTACAATTTATACGTGGCATTTAATGCTAATTGGTTATTCTTGTATTCTATAAACCGCACATCCAGCAGAGCCTTCTCTCTCCCCTTCTAAACTGCCACGTGCTCCTTTAGTTCTTAATACCAACAGTGTTTTTCTCCCACTAAGTGCTCACAAGTGTGCACATTATAGTTTCATTAAAGTATAATCATGTTGATCCACAAGCTTTTTGAAATTCAAAAAGAAGAAAAGGGAAAAACAACATTATAGTCGTTGCGCTTTGTAAAGCACAGAGCTGTGCCCATCAGCCTTCGGCGTGCTGATGTAAATCTCCAGCGAAGTGAACTAAAGCTCAGCATCACTCTGCCTGGAAGTAAAATCATCAAACTTTTAATGACTTCTGCAATTACTCCCAGTAACATGCCTAATGACATAGGAAGGATTAGAAATGAATTTTTATACCCATTATTCTTCAAAAAAGCTGTATGTAATATAAGTACATGCCATACTGTACCTTCAATTGCGCTGAAAATAATTCTTCACTACAAAACCCATCCAGCACGTAACATGAGAGAGTACGTGGACTGATGGATGGGTGTATTGGACCACTCACAAAAATGTAAGAAATTATTAGAAAATGAAACAAATACTGGATGAACAAGTTACTCTAAATGATAGAAATTTCTAGAAAAAAATATACCAGCGATTAGAATTTCAAGCCTAGTGGTACCTTTACTCCAGATCTAGATCAACCGCACTTTCATGCTTATTATGTACTTTCCCTACTTTACTGTATATACAATAGCTTGTGCTGGGAGAGAATGTCTTTTCTGAGGCAATTCTTCTGTCTGCTGCCATTCTCACATCCATTGCAACACAAGTTTGCAATTAGCATGTCAGGTTTCTCAGTGAGGTTCACCAGCTCCAGCAGGCTCAGGTCTTCATGATGACAGAGACTTTCCACACTCTCAACACAAGGCTCAAAGCTGGTAAGGTTTCAAGCACCTTACATTCATTCGTTTTAATTTTGCATGACAGATCCTCTTTTTGTTTCAAATTCTTCCCAGGAGCTACACAGCTCAACGGGGCTCTCCATCTCAGGATGAGAGAGGAATTTGTCTCACCATGTCTCTTAAAGTTTTACTCAAAGTATTTGTTTTAATTAAATAACAGTTTGGGGACAGGAACAGTAACCATTGTCACGAAGAAGGGTTTTGGTGGTGTATCACAAAAAATGACAATCTCACATCTCTTAATGAGGGACAGAAATGCATCAACCAATTCAACCTGACAAAGCTTTGTAACCCAAGCTACTCTTCACCATACAGAAATACAAAGTTCATTAAATTGTCTATGTAAGCATGAGAAAGCTTACCATGACAATCGGCTAAGTATCTTGGCTGTTTCCTCAACTTATCACACATTAACATTGTCTAGCTATAGTTTCCCAGTTTGTTTCATGCGCTACCAAGCCTTATGACACACTACCCTGCCTCTGCATACTCCTGGAATGAAAGTACACCACTGTATGCTTCAAGGGTTGTCTTTTTTTTAAACCTGTACTGTATTACTATAGCCTAGAGTGCCATGACATTCACATCTCAAACATTATTGCTGCCACATGTTCTAAACTAATGAGAGACTCAAGAAGACTGTTGCCTTCCATCTTTCGGTAAGAAAAAACCCCGGTAAAACAGCTTTTCCACATCTATAGAAGCCCGTTTTCGCCAGGGAGTAAAAAAAACGAGCTACTGTATCTCAGAATTGCTACTTCATATCTCAGAATTGTGACTTAAAAACTCAGAATTGCGACTTTTTATCTCACATTTGCGACTTCGAAATAGCCCACATTTCATTGTCTGTCCTTTTGTTATTGTAACGGATTCGGGTTCTAGGGTTTGTGCCCCTCGTCGCTCCCACCCTAGTTCGTGCCTCACAGCATTGGCTCGAACCCAGGTTCGAGATATAAAGTCGCAAATGCGAGATAAAAAGTCGGAATTCTGAGATATAAAGTCACAATTGCGAGATACCATATCACGGTTTTTTTTTTACTTCCTGTCGGAAACGGGCTTCCATACACATCTCACCCTGTTATCCCCCTCCTCAACCACACTTGAAACTAATCAATTTGTTTTGATAGAAGCCGTATTTACTGGCCTCCACTCATACTTCATTCTCTCCTATAAATCCAGAAAGGTCAACGGTCTCTTCAAAGCAATTCCAGTAATGATACAAGAAGGATGATGTACCAATGCAGCATGCTGTAATGCCACAGTATTTAATTAGCCCACTTAAAGCATTCTTTCATTTAATGTCATGAATATAAATTGCCTGCAGCTCAGCCACATAGATAAAGATTCTAATTGTCACTACAATGGGGACTTGTAGGCTAATTATTATTCCCTGAGGTTAGGAGCGTACCCCAGAGAGATCACAACACGAAGTTCACGATACTGCAGAGAGCGAACTCTAGATTATAGCCCAGGCTTCACTGCAGCTCCACAGAGAGAAAGGGGGTTTGGAACAAACAATATATAGGCCATGACGACTGCCATTATGCTGAAAATACTGTTCTATTTTTGAATATTAAAAAAAAACAAACAAATAAATCCTAATTCATGGCAGTGTTTGCAATTCTAGAAAGAGAAAAATGACTTTATAAAAATGACTTATAAAATGTGCTAGAAAATGACAAAGAAAGAGCTTGTTTTATTTTAAAGCAACGGAGAAACCTAGATCACAGATCTACACTAATCTAGCCATTCAACGAGAACATTCTTGTACTGTATGCATGGTTTAAACTTAAAAACAAATCCTTTGTTTCAGAATGTGTCAGCAGACTGAAGAATTTTTTTTTTTCTGAAATGTCTGGAAACAAATTATTTTTCCTTTTTTTTTGTTCTGAAACAGCTGAAGAAGGATTTTTGTCCTAATCAGACTTTGGAGCGTCATGAAACAGCCATGACTAATATTCACATATCCCATAATACACAGTCAGAGACATGTAAATATTATTATAAGTGGAGCATTACAGTACACGCATCTTGTAATTTAACTGTTTAACACTTCAGGGACACACCTGGGCAACAGGGCGGTCACTTCTGCAAACCGCAAGCTGCCTCCTCTCTACTGATGTCAGTGGAAGGTTGCTGCTGTGTTTCTGGCATACGACCACCCCTCTCCCTCCTTTCTTAATTTTGGATCACACCCAAAAGCCTGGTGTTATACTGATAATTAGACCATCGCGTAGATTTTGTTTCTCACTCGAGCAAATTGCTACCCACTCAGTAACTGTTTGAAGAAAGGAGGCAGGGGGGAGAGAGGAGGGCATGGGGGGACATTAGTGTTAATGTCATCGCTTTCACAGAAGTGAATAAAACTTAAATTATCCTTCCAAATGCAGAATAACAGAGCTGTTTAAACCCGCAGAGAAGTGCAAATGATATTTTCAGAAGGTGAGACTCTCTGGCAATGTGTGGCAGCTCAGGTCCCTGGGAACCTGATATTGTAAACTGCAATTCAATTCCTTTGAGATATCTGTTGCTCATGACATTTCGGATATTTGCTTTTCTCTCTATATACTGCATTTTTAAGAATACCATTCTTACAACCTTACAATCTCACCTCTGTAATTCACTCAAGAAATATAAAGAGATCTATTATTTTGATTAGTTTGCTAAGTTTGTACCAGAACTAGGAAGGCTTGGGTTTTGCAACATAAAAATGACAAAAAATCAACAAGGGCTGACTAAAATGTGTAAGCATGTCTGAATGTATACGTATGTACTGCAAGGAGACTGAGCGAGCACCAGATCTCTCTGTCTTTTAGTCCTGACCTTGTAATCAGAGGGTACTCATCAGTGCCTGTTTCAGATAATTATTACCAACAAGATGGAACCAAAGGGACTCTGCTCCCCAAAAAGCAGCAGATAATCCTAACAGTGATAAAACTTCTGTGGCTACCATAAATCCTGCGCTCTCAACTAGAACAGGCTTGGAAATACCATGGGAGAATTTGGGGAAATGGCCACCCAATGGTCAATATATTGTATACCGAGAGGCATTAAAAAATGCAACAAATGCCATGGGTTCTGATAGTAATGCCTCTCCATGTATCATAAACATTGCTGTAAACTATTGTTACAAAAGTACTTTTCCTTGCTCAACATTTTTGCTTTCCTCCACGGACAACAACTCCCGCTGAAGATAGCTAAAAAGGACTGGGACACCAATAGGTGGCGTCTACACATCCTACAGTGGGTACTTCTTGGAACGGCAAACGGACGGGTTTGGTATTCGTTTCAATTCCAATTTGTAATCGCATCCCTTCAAACACGAAAGATCTCGATTGCCATAGCAACGTGGCACAAATTCAAAGAGTCGGAATGGCAGGCTCAGTCCTTCTCCGCACGCAGAAGAAAATTAGAATAATAAATTGCCAAGCTGGCAAGAGTACCCCTGATGTTACCCTTCTTGCTGAGTGAGGTCTTCAATTGAATTTTGGTCATTGAAAGCAAATTTCCAAAATGGAGTGATCTTTTATTTCCCTCTGTGGCGATCCTGTTAGCATCCAGTGTGCTCCTGACCGGACAGTGTAAGACCTCTTGGGGAAACAGAGCTGGACTCTAAGGCTTCTTACCCAGGAGCACACTATCTACTCCTCTGTACAGTGTACAGACTGTGTTAACACTACATTTGCTGCTGTGCCACTCTTTTTAGAACCCGAAAAGGAACAGCTACCAGTGAAATGGAGCAGAACGGTTTCAGGTCTGCCAGCCGCCAGAGAAATGGAAAGGTAACATTTACACCGTTGTTATGAACAATATGAACACAATTTTAATACCCCAACAGCAAAACTGAAACAGACGGGGTTTTTCCTTTCCTCTCCCACCAGTTCGCAGTCTCTGCCCGCAGACGTTTGCTCAGGAGCATGCCCTTTCAGAGGGTGTGCGCTGGTGCAGGCGGCGAGAGATTTGCCGAGGTGGGGCAGGGGGTGGCGGGGACGCCCATCTCCATGGGCAAGAAGGTGGCACCCACCTGTCTGTTCCGCTCATCCATGATCCGTGTGATCTGTATCTTCTTCCTCCCCATTTTCTTTTCCCTCTCGTCTCTCTGACACTCCAGTATAGTAGAAAAAAACACCCAAGCTTGTCTTCCTTCACTCCTCTAGCACATTGTACACAGTCTCTCTGCCGTCCCAGTCTGCCACACCAAAACCTGCAGAGAGAAGAAAGCACACACTTAGCATTGTTATTGATGCATATGAAAAGCTCGTGAGCTTTTTTAGTTTTCCATTCCAGTACACGTACAGTGAGGATACGAATTTGAAAAACATGATGCTTTTTTATCTTCCCACCTGCAGCCCAGCAGTAGCTGGCAATGAGTGAAGGAGGAAAATAAAATTTCAAGAAGATGGCAGCTCAGTTTGAGACTTTGCTTGTTTTTTTTAAACTAACTTCTCTTACGATCATATCAGCCAAAAGTGAATTCTAATTCTCATGCCTCTGAATATCTTCAGGATGGAAGCGCTTTTTGTCTTGTTTCTCTCTTTAAAGATCAAACTTCAATCCTGAAAAATCTCCTCCAGTGCCAAAAAAGCAGAGACAGCATGCAGTACCTGAAAGGTTTTATTCAGGGCTGAAGCTCTAAAAACAGCTGGTTGTTAATACACAGCTCCTGACTTTCTGCTACAGGACACACCTTTCTACTGGCAATAAGTGGATCCTGGATGTTCGTGGAAAAAAAGCTGCAGAGGAATATTGACAGCAGCACTACCACCTTGTTTCCGATCCAGTGAGATCTCAGGCGCTAAGCATGGCTAGAACAGGTCGGTACTGGGATGTGAGACCTCTAAGGAAAACCAGGTTGCTACTGTACTGTAAATGGTGTTGGTGGAAGAGTCAGTGGAGCTTTTCTCTTCAGAATCTCCAAACAAATGCCCCAGTCAACACAGGTGACCGGGGTCACTGTGCTATATGAGATGCAGTCCTTGCAATGAGATGTTTAATGGAGGTCCTGACTACTTGACCATTAAAGATCCCAGAGATGCTCATAAGAGTAGGATTGCTAACCCCTGTGTCACCAGCTAAATTCCACTCTGGGCTTGTTCAATTTAGCCTCCCTGAAGTTCTACCTTAATTCTATCACCCTTAACCGGAGAAGCTATTCCTCGCTCTGAGTCCACTGCTGTGTAATAGGACTTCTGGTGAAGAGTGGCTGCTGCCCATCACATTTTAAGATCCTTTGAGGGTGAAGGGCACTATATAAATGCAAGCAATTATCATTATGAATTCAGATCATTCGTAAAATGTAAAAATATCAGTCACCTTACCGTATTATCACAGTATGGCATGTTTCATTCAATCATGCTTAAGATCTGGCAGAACACACATAACAAATGCAAGGTAAATTAAAAATATAACACAGAAGAAGTGTTATTTAAAGTTAAACACAGGGGTTTCTGTCTCTTGCGAGATGGTACCAGGGCGAGTGTGAAGTTATGAGAGCCCATCTCTGTGACCTCTGGACTTCAGGCAGGTAGGCCTGGCATTCTGAGGCCCCACTGAGTACCACTCCACATCCAACCCTGCTTGTGGTTTAATGTGTAGTGACAGGGTGAGCCAATTAGGCACAGACTGCATTTAGCCATCTACTCTCTCTCTCGCTGCTGAGAGGGAGCAGGTCACTGGAGTCAGACCCTCACAGAGGAGGCCTCTGAAGAAATGCCCTTTAAATGAAGGAGCGGTGTCTCTTAACACTAAACATGCTCAAATGTGGTAAAACTGCTAAATCACTGTGGGGTCCTACTCAAACAGCGCTGCTGTTGGAGTGAAACACTACCACACTGAATCTGCAGCTTTCTCAAGCTGTGCTTTTGACAGAACCCAACAGAGCTCTGGCCATGGAGACCACAGCCACCTCTCCACTCCTTCATGACCTGACAGGGGCTGTTAAAGTGACTGTCAAGGGAAAAGAAAACCTTGCCAGAATGTGACAGATGAGTTTAAATAAGTACAGCATGGGGAAATGAGAGTGCTCATGACGCATATATTCAACTGCTCAGCCCCCGAGGACACAAGGAACACTGCAGCAAAGGGCATGAAGTACACACCTCACACTGCAAGTCTGCAAAGTCTGACTTGTAAAACTGAAGTAATTTCCCCTCCCCTTCCTTCAGAATAAAGGCTTTCATGCAAATACCATTATTGAGAGAGGAAGAACTTTAGCCAGCATAATGTACAGAAATTGTAGCAAAAACCCAGGGGTTTCCCATATCTGTGGGCTGAAAAAAGTCACTTTGTAAATAATAATAACAATTATTATTATTAATTACCTGATTACTTTATCCATAGATACCTGCACTGAGTTATACAGTTGATTCTTTCATTACTGAACATTTTAAATTCACTGTTAACAGCATGTCAAACAATGACACAGTTCATCAGTAGTAATGTAATCTAGCTAGAACACAGGACAAACCCTAAAAAATACTTTAATATATTACACGAAAAAAGGTTTAAGAGTGCACATTTCATAAAAACATTGGATGTTATAACAGGTGGTGGTAGATACTACTGTGGCGCTACAGAAACATCTAAGAGTTAAAAGTTTAAAAGTAAAAAAAGACTGAAAGGGCACACAGGTGGGAACCCCTTTTCCAGCACTGAGCCAAGTTCTGAGTTAGAGAATCTGGAAGGACTTCACTGTTTCCACGCCAGTGCTCTCTAACAGACAATGCAGAAGCGACTTTCTGAAGCGCACCGAAATCTTTCTGCAGTGATGCCTTCCTCTCACAAGACCCAGGGCCTGAAACTTCATGAAAAAGACAAACCACAAGCCCATAGAAAAGCCGGCTGAATTTTGAGTCCTATGTCCAATGAAAGTGTGAGTTATGCCAAGCTCCCCAGCGCGACACCAGTGGTCAGAAGACAAGGGCCAAGAAAGATCTATTAAATCTATCCCACCGACCTAATTAGAGGCAGTTCAAAACTCCGGAGTCATGTTTCACAGAGTCAGAGCATCTTCGATCTCTCTGCAGTCATTTCTACACAGAATCCAGTAGGCTTTATTTGTTCAGTGCAAGACGGGCGAATGAGTGAGTCTATCTTGTGGGCAGCCTACACAAGTCTGACATCTATAGGAAACTCTTACCAGCAAAAACCCAAACAGCAGAACTTCTTGAAAACTACATCAGAACAGAAATGTGAAAATTCTAGGGGGTTTTCTTTTTTAATATTTTTTTTTCCTCTCATATTTAAATTGCCACCCTTTTACAGTTTCCAAAATGTCTTGGTGCCCCGCCTAGGACAGATTCTTAATGTTAGGAACCTGAAAATCCTAAACAGCGCTATATTATGTCTCATACAGTGCAATTTACAAAAAGAAAGGTAACTTTGTTGTAGTTACCTTTAGTCCTTTAAGAGATTAGAAAACTATTCTCCAATTTTGAGTGTTCTATACAGTTTACAAAATATTTTCAATTATTGAATCAGAAATATCCCAAGTCAGCACGGTCTCCTTATCTCTCATGATTAACATGTACAATATTTAGTCTGGCAATGGTACATCTTCCACTAAGCAATCTTAGTGGAAAACAGTGCTGTGTCCATGTATGTGAATGCTCCACTTTTTCTGTGTTGTTAATGATGTTGGTGCACAACTTCAAAACCAGAAAAGTGATTGACTATGTTTACTGACTGACTTTACTGATTTTTCATATGCCACACACATGCTTAATTTAACACCGGAAGGGCAAGGAACAAAAAATGACAAATCAGACACGCAGATCTGTGCAGGTTTTTGGTGATGGTATTCTTCGGGCCCGGACTATCAGACTCAGAGACAGTTTTTACCCCCGCACTATCAAACTATTAAACTCCCAGCCTCTCTCACTCTTACCTATGATCTGAACCTCACAGTGCCTTCTTTCTTACCAAAAACTCAAACACACATTGAAATCTACCTCTACCTTACATGTCAAAAAGCTCACTCCCCATAATTTCTATCCTTTTATTTCATTCTGTTGATGCATGTTTTTGCACATCTGATGTTGTTTTTGCACATTACCTGTTATCTTTTTGTTGTTTTTCACATCGCCTGTTGTTGTTTTGCACACTGCCTGTTGTCCCTGTCTTTCATTTATTTATTATACAATCTATTATACAATTGTTGTTTTTTTGTACTAGTTATCGTCTGAGAGCTAGCTAAATAGCATTTCGTTATACCATATACCTGTATATGAGTAAAATGACAATAAACTTGAACTTGAACTTGAACTTCTTCACAATACAGATGGCAATCTCAATAAACATGCAGCAAGCCCTCCACTATTTTAGTGCATCATTCTCTTCCATCTTAGAAGCACCTGACTGGGACAATCTTCATATTCCAAGAATGTTATGACCCAAAAAGGCATTTTCCAGGAGTCTAATTAATATGTATTGTAATTTGAGTTTATAAAAGTTTAACCAATTTCCTTGGAAAAGAAATCTGTGTTTGTATGCCAACGCAAGATGGCAAAAACATCTGTGTTGTAATAAATGTATAAATTTAAAAAGATATTTTTAAAATAATTTAAATAATAAATTACTCCATGTGAGGCCAGCACATTCCTGAGTAAATAAAGGTATGATTTAAGCACTGGTATCCTCATATAAGAAAGTGCAGTTATTAAAATGTTCAAAGGAGAGGATCAGTGCTGATCATTTTAGTGCAGATGAGAAACATTGAATTTACTGTTCAGCTTTTGTCCAGTACATTCTCTTATATACCATGTTATTCAGAGAAAATTTCATCACTTCCAAGTTTAAATGTTTGGTGTTTCATTTCCAGAGCATAACATTTCCAGCACCATGTCCAGGGAGGACTGTGCCTGAGTGTGTCCTGGGCTGCAGGGATCAACTACACGGAGGGGCAAGATGCATTTAATTATAGTTTGCAAGTGTCACATAAAAACACAACGGCAGACAAAACAAATACACAGGCAGGAGATAGAACCTGGCCTGAGTACAACGGTTTCTTTTTTTTAAATACCAGACTGAATCTCTTAGCAACATGTGGCTGGCAGGCAACCAAGACATGGTCCATGCTTATCCCACTGAATTAATCCACCTTGAACACTAGAACTGTCAGGGTTTGTTATTCTACATGGGCACAGGCGTGTTCAGAGGGCTGTGGTACCACAGTGCACAAGACATTTTTCCTTCCACTGGACCCTGTGGGCTCATCTGTCCAGTTAGAAACAAAACATCTGTAATACCAAACCACTATTCCAAAGCCCCTGCTTCCTTCTAATTCATTTGTCAACATGTTGCACATGAAGTGCAATTACCAGGAATTTTGCTGCAGAGGTCTGTTTCAGCTCGAGCTATGACTCAGTGTATTGTGTTCTCCTTGATCCCCAGTCATCTGGACTCAGCTTATTATGGACAAATATAACAGCCATGGAAATTTAAGCCAAATTTTTGGCATTTAATCAGGTTTTTCTTTAATATCCAGAAACACCTCATTGCCATAAAGAGGAACAAGCAAATGAATGTCACTTTAATATCACATCCGTTTGTCTTTAAGGGTTTCCACACCATCCTGTTATTTTATTTTGGGAAATTTATCCCAGCTACTTCTGGTATCTCGTGATCCTTCATTGTGTCCCAGTGTTACTCAGGCCTGCACAGTGAATTATGTTCACATGAATCCAGCAAAACCTCTGCCTGCATGACACACTGGAAGAATGTCTCTACTGTATGTAATGCATCGTGTCATGACATTTTCATCAGCTTAATAAGCAAAGACATTTATACTCTCATAAAACCAAGATGCAGCAGAAGTAGTGAGGATGGAAACTGTGCTTGTAAGATTGTACCTGAATTACAGTATATACCCTGTTCCGTGACTGGCGATTATAGTTCATACAGTAAGTATATCAGAATGTCTGCATAGCACCTTGGAATATATAGTATCTTTTTCAATCTTAGCAGTTGTTTCACTTGAAAAAATACTACATGAGCGCATGAATGAAAATCAAAAAGAATAAGCTTTTTAAAAAATACATATATTTTATATACATTTGGAATGCAGACATCCATGGATTTTGATGTTGCATGAAAAAGTCATGTAATAAATAACACTTAAGCTCAATATGTATCCCTGTATACGTGAGAACTTGAGAGAGAGAATCCTTTTCAGTCTAAACTATTATACTAAAAAACTAAACTCCATAGGACTCTCAAACCTGTTACAAAGTCCCTGTCTGTACATTTCCATTTGAATTGTTGAATTTAAACAGGTGTTGTGACAAAAGGGAACTAATTGAGCCTCCTCAAAAGAAGAGATTGAGGAGAGAAGCACACTTGAAGAGCCTGTCTGTGGTAGTTCATTTCAATCCTTCAGTATGGCTGCCCTGCAATAGATAAACTACTCTGATAAAGCCAGCTCATCTTTTAACCACTTGATGAACATTCCCTGGTGGTTTTAACATCTAAATCTCAGAAGCTTTCACAGTCTCAGGCAAGGTCGCAAGGCAAGATTATGTTCTTCTTATACAATTAAAGGCTTTAAGGAGGTAAGCGTGCTCTCATGACCTTCCTGAAAAAAAACCATTTTCAGCAGCAACAGAGACATCTGAATGAAGATGACCTGATTGACATATAATACTTTGCAATGGGAAGACTGTATTTGTTTAATTTGACCACATCTATGGCCCCAAAGGAGATTAAAGATCCACAGTGCACCTACCATAAATGTAATTAAAAACAACTTGTAGAATTATAAAATTAAATTATATCCATTCATAATGCGTTGAAGGATACCTTAGAATGCCAATACTAGAAACTGCTTTCATCAACACACTTTCTGTAAAACTCAGTAAAACACTACCACACTTGTATTTCCGAGTGAGTTGCACACACACCAAAATCCTTGTTTATCACAGGAAATGGCTGTTAGGTTTTGCAAACTCATTTACATAAAACCGATTCAAAACTAAAAACACATTTTTCCATTTCTTGGAATTGTATTTGGGGTCATTATCTTTCTGGAATACGAAATTCTGCCTGATCAGCATCTTCCCAAACGTAACAACATAATGAACTAAATTTGAGAAACTCTTAAACTGATTTGTGATTATATGGTGTATGTTATATGACCAGCACTAGACTTCCAAATTTTATCTCTTATGATTTAAAATTAATATACATAAAGCCAGGAATTTTCTAGTAAAAGTTTGATTTAATTTACAAGTCTACCAAAACTTAAAGAACGGTGTCTTTATAAAAGTGTATTCTTCTATGTAAGTATGTACAGTATATATGTAAACACAGTTTTAGATGTTTTAAAATTTAGTCAAAATTTCATGTACTAATCACTCACACATTTAAAACATTTCCTGAACAGAACATGAGTTCTTTTTTTCTCTCTCAACAGAAACAATGAGTTCTAAAATCTTGATCAAACTCTTCTACTACACTTCGTATAGAATCATACAGTAGGTGATCCTGGTACAGAAAAACTGACAGCAACACAGATGAAAATGATACTTGTTCAATCATGTCTCATTCCAGAAAACACATGACATGCGACTGCAGCACATTTCACATCTGTTTCACTGCTTTAACAGTACAACACAGTTTAAGGATGAAGATTAAAAAAAAAACATCTTTTTCTACTGGCAGACCTTAATTAAATACATAAGCAGATCTCACCAGAGAGCGCTATGAATGTTTCAGCTCTAGGAAGAAGGTTCCCATCAATCCCCATGGATATGGTTCTGGAAACAACCAAGGCTTCTTGAGCAGGATTTGGGCAACCCAACTCTTCAACAGTTTCAACCTCAACAGTGGGATTACCATGAGACTCAGAGGAACTTTCACCATCAGACCAGAAGTCAATATTCCCACACTTGGTTCAGTCTAAATAGCTTTCCTGCAAAGAGCAGAACGAACACATTTACGGACGAGTATAGTTTTCACCTTAAGCAAGACTTACAGCTTTCGTGTTTAATCTCTGTGGGTCACTGGAGTACACCCAACATTTCCCAGTCACTACAGTTTATCCTAATACCTGCTGGCTCAATGCGGCACGTGTAAGCACAGATGCAGAGCATTGTGCTGGAGCAGCCTGTCAAGACCTAAGCCCACAAAAGAAAGGGCAACTTGAAGCAGAGTCCGACTGATAAGGAGTTGGTGATCTCACATAAAGCATCTACCTATGCACTGTGTGGAGGCAATAAAATAAGATACGCAACAGCAACATTGCATCTGTGGAACATCGAATTAATGGAGGGTGGTGTGGAATGATCTTCTCAGATAATCAAAAACAATGCCACTGTCACAGAGCACCTACATTTCCGTTCTTGCATCCTTCCAAAAGAAGGAAAAACTGCCCTGCTGATACTGAAATTTAATTTGAACAAAAAGAGGGCTTCCATCTTCACTGGAGAATTTGTTTCTCCACACTCCATGCGGTTATTTGGAAGACGGATGCAGTAGGCGGACCCACAAACCACATACTGCCAAAGAGAAGGTTCTTTTCCAATAACTGTGGCCAAAATACTCTTGGAGTAGATTTCGAAACTATCACTTTCACAAACAAGAAGGAAAAATGATGCCTTATGTCTTTCATTGTTTCAAACAATGACAATTATCATAATGATGATAATAATAATAACAGTAACAATACAGTCTGTCCTCAGACACACAGATTATTCGGCTCTAAAAGTCACCCACCATTTCTATAAATGGCAGATGACACTACCGTGAGTGTGCCGCAATTGAAACAGAGAGACGAACAGCAAACAGGAACTGCCTTGGAGCATCTGATCTCACTATTAAAAACCTCCTCGAGAGTTTCTGAGTTCTTGTATTTTTCCAGTGCCAGCAGTGCACGGAGTCCTCCTGCACTAGTTTCAGCCGACCTCTGGACCATAACAGCTATCTTCTCCAGGCTCTGGTGACAGAGAGGACAATGATTAACTGTATCTCTATATTCATGCCTGGAACTGGTGATTCAGTGTGTTTTCTGTCATTCACTATAAGATAAACTACTAATCTGCTTAGTTCAAATTTTTTTAGCTGTTTCGAACAGTTGGAAGTGACCGAGCAATATTACAATTATTAAGGCAACCTGATTGATCAAAAGCTGAATACAATTAAAGGTTTCTATGCAAGTTACTTGTTCAATCAATGGTTCCCCCTTACATATCCTATAGCTTTGTTGGAACATATACAAATAAAACAATATATAGTGTGCCTTCAGGGGAAGAA
This sequence comes from Atractosteus spatula, assembly GCF_055471065.1. Taxonomy (NCBI): domain Eukaryota; kingdom Metazoa; phylum Chordata; class Actinopteri; order Semionotiformes; family Lepisosteidae; genus Atractosteus; species Atractosteus spatula. Next base: position 56,732,643 of record NC_142712.1, read on the forward strand.
CTGAGATGACACAAAATGAACGCACATTCCTCTGTCAGTGTACAGGTTTGCTTCAAACCTGTGACAGGATCCTTTGTGTGATTTTTCTATTATATGCTGATATAGTGTACAGAACCACGTGGCAGAGAAAACATAACAAATATTGTAATCAGCAGTGTGGTTGTTTGACAACTCAAGACATCAATCATTAGTTGAAATCCAGATCTGAACCTTCAAGGAATATTCAACAGCAACATCATGCCTGTACAACTCTGGCTCCTTGGACAGAATTCTCACGTTTCTGCTGACATCTCCAGGTAAGATGGAGACAGATCTGTTAGTGGCAATACTGACTCTACTCTGGTTGATTTTCAGGCATCACAAAACACTTATTTCTCACCCGGTCCCGTGTGATTCTTTGCCGAGAGCGTGGGAGGTTTTTGGCAGTGAGGTCAGTCATTCCAGTCTCTATAAATTACACAAAACTCCCACTTTAATTGCAACAAAACACATCACAACCTCTGTACTGGGTGAAAAATAAGAACCGAGCACTACGTGCAGTCACAACCCTACATTCAGAGGAAACACTCTTTGTTTTTTGTTCATCCACTGAGCACCGTTAACCACAAACTGCACGTAGATCCCCACTTACAGCCCCTCAGTTGAAATGTCACTGGACTTTCTGGCAGTCACCCAGACTTCTTAGGTACTGCTAATATAACCATAAACACTGTTGAAACAGTATCTCCATTTCTTACTAATTGTTCTGTTCTTCAGGCTAATATTTGAATCACCTCCAATACCAGCAGATGTATGACAGATTACAAAACAAATTTTAAGTAGAATATGCTTTATTAATTATTTAAAATGCATGGAGCAGAAACTGTTAAGAAAATAAGCATATCATATAATAGAATTGTGAAAATGTCATACAAACAGACAGATATGTTTTTCTAGGGTTTTGCTTTCAGAGCAAGCAGTGGTGACAGACTCTAGAAGGAAATAGTGAGAAGGTTTCCACAATTCTCAGCAACTTCTTGCTCTTCAGATCCAATTTGCTTTAACAAGTTAGGCGAGACCATGAGATGGTCTTAAAGAATGATCAACTTCCTCTCTCCTTCCCTTCTTTCTTTCTTCCTCGCCTCTTTGAGGCTGAAGGACAAGGGCCAGAACCCTGAGTGTATCCATGACAGCATAATTTCCTGTGTGTGGCGGCTCGAGGATCTGCATCCTACCACACAGGCCGTGGGCAGCCCATACTCCCCACTTCCTGCTCCTCCACTTCCTGTTTTTCCTGCCCTGAGTAATGCTTACTGAGCTTCTAGGGAGAGAGAGAGGGAGGGAGACAGCTTGCGTACAGCACAGGACACACTTCCTCTCAGCTCCCTTCCCTTGTTATTTTCCTCCCTCCATGATAAAGACTAAACAACAACGAAACACGGAGCTCTTTATCCCTCAAGTTTATTTTCAGATAAATTATTTATCCAGGGCCAGGAGTCTTGCTAAGTGCTGTTACCATGGGGCTGAGTAAATGCCTGTTGTCATGTCCACTCAGCTCCTTTCTGGAAAAATTTAAGCCTTTTTGCTGCTGACGCACTTAGGACCTAATAGACACCAGGAAACGCAAAAACATCATATTTAACTCCGCACAATTTTCTTTAAGGACCATACAGATGTGAGCAAATACAATGAACAAGTTAAATAGGTCTTATAGTATAAATAGCAACAAGTAAATTCACTGTGAGATTGTTCAGAAAGTAAAACTCATTACATTGTTCAGATTGTCATCAGTTGATTCTGAAACAAAAAGATTCTGCACTCAATCAGCAAAACTTGGAAAACCCATATACAAAATCCATCCCTTTTTTCAGAATACATACATTTTATGAGTCTACAGGGATCCCTTTTTTTTGTTCTTCAATTTCTAGGACATCTACAGGTTCTACAGTCTGACAGTCATGTTACTAGGACTGGTGTGTAAACCCCAGCCAATCGAATGCACACAGCTTGCACATACTGTGTTACTGTATATCACATGATATGCTCCAAACCAATCCTTAAACTGCATACAGAGCCTTATAAAAGAGAATGAATTGGGCTGTTAGACGTTTTAACTTTTCTACTCAAAGAAAAGTAAGAGCTCCTAACAGGCATCACAAACCCAAGCTTTTTTGGAGCTGTCCACCCTGTGGTGACATCCACCCAGCAAGGAAGATCCGTCAAGCTAACTTCTCTGTAAGATCCGTAAGCTAAAGTCCTCCAGAGCTCCATACAGTCTACCACTTCAAGGAGGCCATCAAGACTTTGCCCTCCTATACCTCTGGATCATACAGTGGTCTTTTTTGCCTGGATTCTGATGGATATTGTGTTGGATTTCTCTAACAAAAAACAGCTTTGAGGTTGTTTATTTTTTTAGAACAGCAGAAAACCACCCTCGACTCCTACATGCAGATCTGTTCCTCAGCCTGGGCAGAATGAATGGAGCGGAGACCACAGTTTCTGAACCATGCAGCTCCCTGTCTTATCTTGAGCTCCAGCTGCGCATGTGAAGTCTCATGTCTCAGCAGCATCAAAAGTGTTAATGTCTCCTGATGTTAATCTGACACTTGGCTGATCCTCCAGGAGCGACTTTCTCCCTCTCTTTCTCACTCTCCCTCCTTCACTTTGGTTTCCCAGGCAACTAATGAGATATAATTAATAAGGTCTACCAAGGGGTGTGTGTGTGTGTGAGAGAATGTGTGAGGAGGAGAGAGGGGAGGTGAGAGCGCTGAGGAAGAAGGGGGGGGGGGGTGGAGAGGAAAGGAAGAGAAGGCTCAGAGGAAAAAAACAAACTTCCAAATAAAACACTCATATATAAAGGGGTAGAAGACTGTTTAACAGAAGGCTGATAGAGCTCCAGGAGTCGCTCTTCATCCAAGGCAAAATCGGGTCACATTATCTCGCTTAAAAAGACCCTTAAAGTGAGTCAAAGAAAAAATAAATAAGTGAGTGCAGGTTCATGCTTGATATGAAATGATGGCAAGATTTTGCCTATGTAGCACTTCCACAGTCAAACCGTGCATTTTTAATTTTCACAAAATAAGCCTTTGGGTACATTGGCATGCATCTGTTTCTTAGAGATCAGCTGGTGTAAGGTCTCTTGTGTGCTAAATCTGGCAACATGCCATTACAACCTAGGACAAATTTTTAATAGCAGAACTTTTTCTATTAAGACTAAAACGTTTTCCAGTTATTATCAGGTATGAGCTTTAACACAATCGGGCAGCACTGTTTTACAGACGCGCTCTGCTCTGGGGTGTCCCACCACTCCTCCTGTGCAGCTGCGGACCCTTCTTTTGGAGGCCAGCTGCTCACTGTTGCCCCCTGTGGAGGGCGCCGGCCAGCTGGTCCCACTGTGAGATGTTCTGTGAGACGCGGGTCAGGAGGAGAAACTGGGCGATGGCGAGACCTCGATGTTGTTTTCCTGAGCTCATGCTGTTGTAGTCCTTGCACTGTGGTATCACAGTCATTCCGCAGGAGAATTGGCATTTCCAGTCTGGCTTGCAGGGATAGAGAAGGTATTGGACCAAGGACATTGTCAAAGTCTCACTGAGCAGTACGTCTGTGCTCAGGTTGCACTTAGTGCATTCTTGCATTAAAGGAGACTCCATCTTCACCCTTCCTTCAGCCCTGCAGTTGGCTTGAATAACATAACACTCATCACAACATCTCCATATACATTGTCTTCCTCGGGCCTGTCAAGACCCTTCATCAGTGACAAAACCCTCCACCACTCTCTCTGCCGCCACCTCAAATGCTCTCTGACCCAAAGGAAGTGGCCATTTTGTCTCTCATCTGTCAACATGTTGCTTCTGAGTACACAGGTAATATTCATGTGCTGAGCTGCAGCCATTCTGCAGATGTGCAGGTTATTTTTTCTTGGGATGTCTTGTGCTGATGCAGATGCAGTTGGAAAACTGGTGAAGATGCATCAGACAGATGTGACAGCGAGCCCTGGGCTGTGGTGACAGTACATGGTCTGTCTCTCACAGAGTCCGTTTCTCTAACTGCTGATTGTTAAAGCAGAACATCTCACTTTTGACAGGCAGCCTTCAATTATGTCATAAGCAACTAGATGATTTTCTGAACTCCAGCGCTGTCGGATCTTCTATCTTCTTGTGATAATTAAAATTCATGTTTATAAAAACTCTTAAATTCCTTTTGGCAATTGTAATGCAACTCAAGGACCAAACAAAGAGCACCTAGTTTTATTTATTGAATTATCTGGCTTAAGATCAGTGTTTTACTATCCAAAGAACAACTCAACCAATCAATGAACATATATGTTCAGGTGGGTAGCTGCGTCAGCATGCATAGGCTGCAAAGGAACAAGTAATAGATTTATTCCATGCTGAAAAAAAGAAGAAAGAAAACACAACGTTTCGGCCTTGTAGCCTTCTTCAGGTGGAGCTTGTCCTTATTTGACTTGCAGAGCATTTCAGGTGCTCTTTACAAGCAGCCCTTGATGGGATTAAGGCCAGCGTGTTCAGGATAGACTCCACAGCACACCAGTGTCATTTTCAGCACAAAGATTAGCAGGGACATAGCAGGCCCTGCAAGCACAGGTTCTCTGAGCAGTAAGCACACAGCATGCTAATCTCTGTAGCAGCCCCACCCGGGGATGGATTGCTGCAATGAATTCTTGAGGAGAAGAGAGGATAAAAGAAACTTGCTTTGACAAGGGGTTCATATTCAATTAAGCAGCTGAACACTATAGGAATTCCTTGCATTTGCACAGAGTTTGTCATCCCAAAGGATCACAAGGCACTTTACTTAGAGGAAGGGACACTTTATCTTCTACTGGAGTGCAGTCCCTCCTGGTTGACATGTGGCATCCACTCTACACCAGCAGAGTGGGGGTTTTAGAGTAGTCATGTGGTGTGGCCCAGCGTTAGCCAAGACACCAGGCTTAGTGCCCCTATTCTCACAAACAGTGAGAATCTAGGTGAACTTAAATGATCAAATAGTCAGAACACCTCAACTGAAGGAACAGAACCCCCTACGGCACACAATGTCCGTTGTCAACATACTGGGGACACTGGGGTTTGAAAATGCCCTTCCAGAAGATTGAGTGCCACCTACTGGTCCACAATTTATAGCAGCAACCTCATTTCCTCGGTAGTTTCCAATTCCAGTAAAGACCAGGACAGCCTTGTTTAACTTCTTAGATCTTCTTGTTTAACTTCTCAAGCCAAAATAAATCTTTAAAATAAATGACAGAACAATCACTACATAGGCCAGATTTAACCAAACCTTTGAATCGGCCACGAATCCCAGAAGTCAGTTTTTAATTAGTTGTTTTAATGTGCTGTTAGAAAGTGGGTTGGGACACTGATTTAATCTGCGCCAAATACAATATTTTCTGATACAGTTCACATGTGCTTTGAAAGGGAGACTATAATGCAGCATTATTTACAAACTTCACTGTCCTTTGAATTTCTTACAATTCTCTTGGATCTCTGATCAAAAGTAAAGAAAACATGAGGGGAAACAATGTAGATATTCAGGGACAACTGCAAATAAATGTAGGGCTCTAGGAACACACCAGGATTTTGAAGATTAGACTGTTTAGCAAAGAGAGCAAAATAAATAATTATTTTAAAGATGTTTTGATTTATCCCATGGGGAGAAGAAATCCCTAGAAAGACAAGAGATTTCCTTTATTTTCAACAGGTGTTGAGTAGAATTTTTGTTTGCATAGGTATTTGAAGATTTGAGCCATCTCATTAGACAACATCTCATTAAACAAATGTCCTATGCAAAGCTAAAAAGCAGTAGGTTTGCAATGTTAACACCACAGACAGCTGCACTCTTTTAGTACGGCTCAGAAAGCAGCTTTGCAAATACATTCTCCGTTAATTTTTGAAGAGGTGCCTGTTCAACACCAAACAAATCTAGGGCTTCAGTGGATTCCTTCTTTCTGTTTTGACACAAAGTTAGTGAGATCAAGGTGTCAGATAAGTCATGCTGCTAGTCACACGAGAAATGAGCCAGGGTTGTGGAAGAAAAGTTTGATTACTATCAAACATTAATAACTACACAGGTAAGCAGCAAGTGTTCATTCTGTCTCCCCCAACACTAAAGAATCATGCCCCTCTGTGAATTCCAAAATGACATCTTTAGATACCTGGCAGAAACAGCCACCTTTCCTTTGCATAGTTCCCTGCTGATCTAACCCACTATCACTGGGATCTGTTTCTCTGCTTTTACTTATCCTCATGCCTAGCCTGAAAAATAGACCGTGTCTGAGCATGACTGACAAGCTCTTTTGCACAACTCTCCAAAACCAATCCCCACCAAGATTCTGAAGCATGACCTTGGTGAACTAGAGGGGAAACTGATGCCTACTGATCTTCCACAGAATATACATTCTAACACATCCAGGGAAAGGCACTGCTCTATTTAGGAAAGTAAAATGGAACTTGAAAGGCGAGAAACGGGACTTATTGCAGATAATGTCTGCTACTTAGATATACAAGAAGATGATTCACTTCAAATTTCTAATACATGTCTGACATGTAGTTCAGTTTAGTGATAGGAATCAGATGGTGTATTGCGTTGGATTAACATGTAGTGAAACAAAACTCTTTCTTGCCACTGTTAGCAGCCAATTGCTACAGTACAAAACAATTTTGCTGAGAGCCATAATGATTCGATATGGTATGGAATTTGGTTTTACTGACGTTATGGTGGCATTTACTAAATAGTTCACTATAGAAAATAACACATCAATCACAAAGGATAATGCTATTGTTAAACTAAACTTACATTTTGTCAAACTCTATTTCCTCTTTTCAATTGAAAGGATGTATTTTTCACTAACTTAATTTAGACAACTGGAATTCCAGTTTAATCAATTATTTTGTGTTATACTGTACAGGTATATCCACCTGTTTCAGAACAGTTAATGTTATCTTGATATGTCCGTGATGACCCCTCCCACACAGGGGAATAAGGACAAACAGACCATCACCTTCGACATTTTACAAGCTCTGCAGCCACAGACAGGAGCTTCTGCACCAATTGGAGGACAAGTATGATGACATCACTGAGCGAGTGAAGGAGCCTGGGAAATTGCATGGGTCGCTGTTTTGCTTAGAAACAGAAGAATCCTAATTGATGGTTCACAGTTCCACCATCACTCAGCCTCATTCAGGGCAAGCACCTGTCCCATCTCAGCCCACTGTGACTGAATACATCTGGATTATTAGCTAGAAAATAATAATGGCAGTAATGATAATGAGTGATTCTCCTAAAAACTTTAGCATCTATCACAGTATGAATAGACCACACGTAGGTGCTCCTTTTTTTATATTTCTGTTGCTAAATGTACTTTCACATGTACATGGAAAAATCAAATGGTTAGCCTCACGGTGATTAATTTCTTCATGTACTTAGATATTACACCCCACTCAATGCAATCGAGGATGAGGTTAATTTTCAGTGGCTGCATGCTCACTGAGAATTCCAATGTCCCAGCTATCATCCAACTGCTGGATCAGTTTGAGTTCAGACAGCCGTCCAGCTAACATGTAACATTAGCTGGAGAGGCAAGTATAGGAGCTGCTTGAAGGTACCGGAATGCACCACATGAAAACATCATGAACTCAACCTGATCTTGCATCTGTGTCTTAAAATGACAAGAGGGCTTTCAGGAAAGGGAGTAAGAGGAAAAAGCAGGACAGCAGCACTAGAAGGAAACACCTAAATATTGAACTCTGCTGGAAATTTTGCAAAAGAAGTACAAACTATCACACAGAACAATCTCATTCACTTAATTAAAAAGCAAGCAGTTTGCTTTAATCAGGGTTGCGCTTTACTAGGCAGTGAACTAATACAAATACATATTTCAATTGGACTTTTATTAAGATGCACATGAGTCTTAATCTAAGACCTGCTGCCATATGGTATTGTTAGAATTAGTAAAATTGTATCCGAAACATAACAGTAAGAGGTTTGTGATGATGCCTCCTCTAAAACAACATTAGATACCAACATTGAAACCTTGACAAAATCTTAATCATAGCACATACAGTATACAATAAGCAGAAGCCTGAAACAGGTTCCCCACGCTGAGAGCTTTCTGTTATAGAAATCATACATTCTGTAAAAGCCTATTCATAGAAAAACGTCAAATGAAAATGCAGACAAAAAACCTTGTGCAGACTGAATTTATGCCCAGTGTGTTTAATTGTAGAAACCCTTACATCGGAGCTGTGCAGCCCTGATGATCTGAGTCATTAGTATCAAGCGTATAGCTAACACAGAATGAAACAACAGCTTTTTTCATTCCGCCTTGAGAATGTCTAGTGTGCTTATCTTGCAGACATACGGCTGTACACTGATGCCAGTCATAGAGAAAGAGTGAGAGGCAGTCAGACAGACAAGCAGGGAGGCAGACGCTCACACACCCCAGCACAAGGCAGAGGAGAGGCAGAAACAGCTACACAAGGTGAGAGGTACAAAGCCTTGGGAGTCAAGAGTCTGAGAAGAAAAAAGTCTTCTTGAAGCATTTTTCTTTTCACTCCTGTCGTTTTCATTGTTATTCTAGAACAGAGCGTTTATACTTAACAACAGTCTTCTCTGACCATTCTCAGAGATCTGAGATGCCATTCATTTTTTGATTTATCATGGTACTTGCATTGACCCCACGATTGAAGCACTGATTTTATTAAAAATCAGTTTATTAAAAATGACTGTTTTTTGTTCTTAATTTGTGGTTCACATGATCCTCAAGCACGTCCACAATTCATCAAGGCAGACCCCATCCTGTTACCTCAGCACGATGCCAGGCACTGTAATTCCTTAGTTTCCAGCCTGTGGACTACAGATGAAAGAATGGCGAAGTGCTGGACAGCACTGTCAGTTTGGCCACAAACTTGTGGAGATGTGACCACAAGTGCGAAGCCTACAGAAATGTTCCTGACGCATGAGGAAGCTCACAGGGAGAAGATAAGCTAGGCAATGGGCTCCAAAGCCAGATTAAGCCTCAAGCTTGACAGAGTCCTACAGGTATACAAGCTGTGATTAGTCAACGCTGGGCTTCATCAGCAACAACCTTTACTCCCGTGCTATTCCACCCCGTCAAATGAGGCATCATCAAGACGAGTGCAACTCGGTCTTCGATCAGATCCTCTGGAAGCAAGGTGCTGGGTGGGTGGGGACAGCGGGGGGCTCAGAAAACATAGAGACATCCGAGAAACCAGAATAAAAAAAAACTCTCCATCTCATACTGTAGCAGCACTGTAACATAATTACTGCTGGGACATGCCTATTCCCAGTGATCCATTTGCGTCAGTCAGGTTTTCAAGCTCAACCGATGAACTGATTCTCAGTTTCTCAAGGATAAAATGATGACCCTCCATATACAATTATACCCATTTCCTGTAGCGAAACCAACCTGAATTCTCTTGAAGTAGGTGGGCTGTCGCACTGGTGATAATTGTAACCCAGAGAAGGGAATTTTCAGCTACAAAGCAGAATTTTTTTTAATGCAGATAATTACTTGGTTTACCTATTCATTTGCCAATAAATGCTCTTTACAATTAAATATCTCTTTTTCTGTAAGAATGCAAACAGTCATTTCAGTTGTGTATTTTAAAGGACACACATATTTCTACCCACCTGACCAAATTAAATATAAATTGTGTGTGCTACACAATGCTCTATGGTGAATTTAATTTACATTTCAAGGTTTCTGTGTATATATAATATATATTTTTCCTAGTTTATAGATTTGCATGAATTGCTAATAATCTAGTTTTAGATGTGAATCCCAATGAAAAAGGAGTTTCACATCATTGACAGCTTGAAATAATTACTGCATAATTTAAAAAGAAAAAAAACATATGCTGGAGAAATAGAAATTATTTTACACAAGAATCTCAACATCAGAAGGATCAAGAGTCCACATTTAATTTCTCTTGAATTTTTAAGGCTTTGCTTCTTGTAAAAGAGCAAAGTAAAGGCCCTTTTCTGTCAAACCATCTCATCTACAAATTAAATGGATGCTGCAACAAGTCTGTAGCCTCTAATTACAAGTAAAACAAGCTATCCACATTAAAGAAACTGAAGATACTTGGTCCCCGTTAAAATAAAAACTTCAACCCTCTCGCCAGCTGAAAATTCCAACAAGATGATTTAATGGTGACTTTCCATCTGGAAGAACTAAGAAGTCTTCAGTCATCAGCCACCTTAAATGAAGTGTTCTGTCTGCATTACAGACAGGTCACCCAGAGTTCTTCCTTACTCCAGGCCCGATTCCGCCCTAGAATCACTAGTGACAATGATTTCCAACTCAGTCAGTCCTTTGAACAGGCTGTCGCTGTTGAGTATGGCTCTTGTGTTATTGTGCTCGTTTTAGACAGGGTTGCTGACTTTTAGCCAAATAAAAGCCTCACAAATGTAAATGAAAAAATAAACAGATGCACACATGCATAAATGTTACGCCATTCTAATTATGCAGTCAAATATTACATTGCGATACTTTCTAAATAAAATAATAGCCATATAGTGTCCAAGGGAAATAGGAGCAAATCAGTAAGGGGTCATATTTTACAAAGTACAGTGTTCAAAAAATACAATGCGCATGCTCAAATTAGCATTTCTATACAAATTAAAAATAGCTGACATACATCTGTACTCCCTATTACAATGTGAAGGATCCAGAAGTTCTTATTTGGACAGTACAAAGTTGAAAGTCCTCATTCAATAGGCAGCAGGTTGAATCTGATGCAGATGTACAGTATGTCATCGGTACTGACAACACTCCAGTTCTCTCAACCCTACAGAAGTTTAATGTCACTTTGAGAAGTCCTTCTAGGAAATGACAGCATACTGGAATAACAAAATCAGCTCCAAGAGCTTAGGTGATTTGTGAATTTTAACTGCCAAGCTATTGTACTCTATTTGACAGTAAAAACAATGTCACAAACCAGGCATTCTGCCATTGGTGGACTGCTGCTCTGAAATTCAGCCACTATCTTCCCTTACTCTGACTGACTGTTATATTCTTTGTTTGATTAAGTTGGTCTGTCGATGCTTTGTCTGTATAAATCCTCTAATGGAAGTGGAAGGGATGAACATTCTGGCTGGGGGGAACTCAGTTTTGCTCAGGCTTTTGTCTGTGCATTAAACACAGTCTGGCAGTGCCCAGCCATGACCAGGGCTCTGTCCAGCCCAAAGGGAGCCGCCTACCGGACAGAAAAACTCCAGTGTTCAGTGACACCACTCCTCCGCAGGCGTCAGAAACACAAACAAGCAAGGCCACTGCGTCAAAGCATGATGTCTACATACCATGACACAATCTTCAGCTTCGCATAGTCAAAAACCAGACTTTTCCCTGCCCTAGGCCCCATTCACAGAAAACAAATCTAACATGAGGAATCAGTGTTCCACAGCACTCGAAAGAAATTTAAATTTCCTTGGTGGATTCTTAGGTTTGGCAAGCCTCTTGTTAAAAAGTACACTCTCTTTTTATCCTCTGTTTGCTTTTTTGAATAGCCTGCAATCATCAGAGACCTTCCCTGCTCTTCCTCAGCCTGCGGGGGTCAGGGCCTCAGCCCCTCTGGAGTCCACACGCCAGCACGTTCAGAAAGAAGACCATTTGATTGGTTTGCTCTGCTAATTGATACACAGAATGTGTGAATTTGCCTGTTTGCACCTGTGTCTCCTTTGGTTCCTACTGTGATTCTTACACACAGGCTGCATTATTATTTCCCTTTCCCAGTTTCCCCAAAGTACAGGGGACGCTAAAGTATCAATCATCGTGGAAAACGTTTTTCTTTAACCACTGAAACAGACTCTTCTACACTTTATATAACCTGACAGGTTCACCTTATTGAGTCAAAATAAAAACAATATTGTCTTTTTCACACTCCTTCCTTGTAAATTTCACTTCCAAACAAGAAACAGTGCTAAAAATCCTCATTGTGCAGTGCATCATGAAACCAAGACTAGCACATTTTACAGTCAAATGGGCAAAACCACCCTCAATTCCACCCATTCCCATGTCAAGTCAAGCACATAACCCTGAATAATCCAATTAATGAGTTTCTCACATTCAGCCTCGTTCGACATTTCCATTACCAGTGACAGCCAATAGAAAGCCTAAAAGAAGTGTCATTTCCAAAAGCTACATGACTGTGAAACATTCTTTCTAAATGGGTCATCAGAAAGCTTCAGTGGCACCAAGCTGTCAAGATAACAATGTAATCGCTTGCAGACTCAGAAGGAAGACTGTTCCAAAGCTTTCAAACTTAAACAATACTATTATTTTTTATGAAAAACTTTAAGATTTTTAAAAATAAAAATACCAGTTAGAAAGATCAAAAGGTAGCCTCTCATTTGCAAACTTTCTTACGCTTATGTTTCTTATAAAGTTAACAGCCATTTGCCAGTATTACAGGTGCAAACAGACAAAAGTCATTAACATAGACTACAAAACAAACAATAGGCTAAGAGTCTAGGAAACAGGTACATATATTCTAAATAAGCACAAACACAGACAACAAGGTAGTAGTGGGGCAAAGGAGGCATGCCAAGTACAGTATTATTAAAGCAAGGGCTTCCACGCAGGTGTGGCTGATGTGTTAATTAAGCAAATAACATCCCAGACTGCAGGTGGTCATGCATACAAATGCTGGACAGGCCTGGTTGCCTATAGTTATGACCAGAATGACAGCAAGAGAAGACCTTTCAGTGACACTGAAAGAGGGTGATTGTTGAGGTGCGTTAGGATCTGTTCCAAGAGGATGAAAGGATTAACGGTAATCTTAAAGTTCCATGGTAATGTTATCTTTAACAGAAAATGCACACTGAAATCCCGCTCATTCCCCAACGATGTCATTCTAGGTAGGGGAAAATGTATCAAAATGAAGTCTGTGCACTACCTCTTTGAATATTTCTTAATGAATAAGTATTATTGTTTGAGAAATCTGATTTACATTTAATCTTTCACAAAGCCCATCTCTGTCCCAGACACAGGAAGGAATATTGTTTGCATTTGCAGTATTTGCCTATGGTAAATGTGGGGATGTTTATGCGGGCATGTGTGTCTCTGACAGCGCTTCTCTCCCTCCCTCGGATTTGCATGACTCTCCCACTGAAGTTTACAGCAGGGAGAGGATCGCTTGGGCCCACAGGCAGCCTGCGAGCTGTGTTAACTACACGGCGGGCTTTTGATGTTGTACTGATTGCCACTTAGAACCAAAAAGAAGCGAGGAGAAAACAGGGATTTTTACCCCAAAGGAATATATGTAGTTATTAATACTGTACATTTTGTTTAATTTTGCTGTTTTCAGAAGACTGCTTTCCTATATTTTTTCTGTGCACAGCCTCACGCCTCTTTCATTTCATTTCCTATTCACAGCTGGAGGGAGACACAGGGTCTGAGTTTTTTTCACTTCTGTTAGTAAAAAAAAAAAGTTTAAATATACAAGTGCAATTTCCTAATCCAGTACTGCACAACTATCTTCTTAAAGAAGCCATTTTTCCTTAATAATGCGGAATAGACGGTTAAAGTACTGAAATGAATGACCTCACACATATTTTATAAGATATGTCAAAAGTATAAACTTGAAAAAAACATAAAATCTGGTCTCAAACATTTTAGAAATATTTTTTTATCCATTTTAAGCTTGATAATTTAGATTCTTCTTCTTAAGAGATACAAAGGAATACAACATTGTCAATTAATGTTTGTAAATTCCAAGATGACATGTTTTTAAATGTATTTAAGGCATACATTACTTTTAAAACTCTAGAAGACTAGAAGTCTTCTGCATAATCTAAAATGAAAAGCAATTAGCAGCCAGAAATTGGGAGTACCAACTACATTTTAAGGGCAGCTAAAAAACGACAGCTGCCATTGAGCACAAACAGCAAAATAATGCTTGACGTTTTGTGTGTAAAGACTGGCCTCACTTCCATGCAAAGCGCTCTAAGTGGTGCACAGCAGTTTGACTGCTTCTGCTACCACTGTGTGTAAAGTGGGGGTGTTCCATTATTCACTCCTCTGATTGATGAATTACAAAAGGAATGGTATAAACAACGCAGTTCTGTGCAAGTCGAAGACGAGATACAGCACTGAGCCATGCTGTAGGTAGTCCTCACTCCTCTGATATCAGCAACCAGGGGCTTTGTCCAGCCAGCACAGTCCAGCTGGCTGTGGGTCAGAGCCGTGTGTAATTACTCACAAATCCTTTCAAGCTCCCTTTGAGAAGATTTGAACAGAGGCACCTTGAAGGAACGTTTATGACTTTGTGCCTTCTCTGCCCCCTCCAAGGACGCTTGCCACTCATTCATCACAGCACTGCAAAGCCTTCCCTGCTCCTAAACTGCACTACCCCACGACACACACTTCCACACAATCACACTCACCACAAGCACCTCACACAATTACACCATAATATACACGCTCATACCCATAACTTACACAATCAGATGCACCATCACGCACACCACACACACAATCACACCTATAACATACACAATCACACCCACCACATATACCACACACTCAACACCCACCTCACACACAATCACATGCATCACACATACCACACAATCACACACATCTCACACAATCATACCCTTACATACACAAATAATCACATACCACACACAATAACACACCTCATATATACATTCAATCACACCCATACATACTGTACACCCGCAATCACACACACCATGCACCATTGCACTCATCCTTACATACAAACACAATCACACACATTCTCATCCACCACAAACACACACAATTACACACAAAGTCACATGATCACCTCTTACCTGTTTCCTTGTGATGTAAGTGTTCCAGGGACACCACTACAGCAGAGGTGAACCCCAAAACTGGTCCAAGTGAAGTCAGTACCACCCTCGTTAGTAGGAAGAGATACGAACTATCTACCAGAAACACGACCTTCACTGGACATCGATTGACTGTTATGTTTTAAACAACAAAAACATAAGTCAGGCTACAAATGATGGAAAGGAGGCCATCTTGTTCATTTTATAGTTTAATAAAGTTGCATTATTCTTTTCCAAAAAATAAAACGTAAACAAACTTCTCCATGAAACTGCATTAGAAGCTGGATAGAAATTTTACACTCTCCCTCTCTCTCCTTCAATAAAATTCCTCATTTATTCACAAAATGGGCAGGATTGGCTGAAAGGTGTCCTTTCGTTTGTAACTGATATGATGTAGTCCTTCCCTCCAAGCTCAGTCAAAACACAAAGCCAGTGATTTTCAAAGGACCTTAATATATTTCTTCCTCAAGATCAGGACGGAGATAAAAAAGACTCTAGTTCAAATGAACCTCGGAACTGAAGTTCAAAAGGCTGAACAGGAAAGCAAAATCCCCAACAGGACAAATCCTATCGATGTGCAAAGCCACAACGACAAAATACAACACACGTATTTCCTCTGGAAACCTGGTCAACATCCTGGCCTTTCAGCATTTCAACTCTCATTTGTTTTTCTTTTAATATGGTTCCAGCAGAAAAACAGAAAGTTGGGTTCAGACTTTTAGAGCCCCATTAAATAAAGAAACAACTTGCCAATAAGATATAAACACTGATATTTTATTTCACTGAGGCTTCTTCTTTCCCCCAGTGGAAACGTGCGATTATGTGCTGGGCTTGTTATATGTACAGTACATGGCTTTTTGTTGTGCAATTTTGATTTATCAAATCCGTTTCAGGACCTGGTCCTTAAAGAGACTTCCCAGAGTCAAAGATGCAGTCCTGCTCTCAGACTGAGCTCTCCCTGCACAAGCCATGCAACACCTGTGAAGCTAAGCGACAAAGCCAAGAAGGAACAGCATGCTGAGGAAGGAAATAGCAATGTCAAGGAACTATTGTGCATGACAGAAATCTCTTCATTGTTTCTGCATCATTAAACTCTTACAAATAAATACTGGATATTAACAAGATACAACATATCCAAAGCATTATATTCAAAAGCATGTTAACTGTTTTAATATCCGGCTGAAATCATCGTCCATGGTGATTGAGTCAATTGCACTATACACAATGGTATATACAGAACCTCAGAGACATCTAGGGAATAAGACAGGCAGAGAAATATTAAGTTAATTGGCCAAACAAGTTCCAATCCAAATCTAGCTCCAACAAGTTAAAAACTGAAAGAAAAAACACACTAAATAAGAATCTAGAAAACAATAACTTAAACAGCACAAACACATGACTGCATTTTTGCCAGCTGCAAGACAAAACGACTGTGGGATACAGACTGGTCTGAATCCAAACTGGATCCTATTTTTGAAAACAGAAAATGGATTACAATCTGCAGAAAATTATTTGCATAAGAAAAAAAAAACAATGGATACAAATTTGTAATGGTGGTATTTTTTGTGCCTGCAATTCAAGGTGGGAAGTCCACACACTTAATCTCACTTAAAAAATAACAAAATGGACATTAGAAAAAAAAGATTAAACAAAAAATTGAAACTGAGCCCCATGCTTCTGTTGTCACCTGCTCTGTGTTATATGTTTGTGTAAACAATAAAACCTTCAAGCCCAGGAAAGCCATTAATTTTGTTTTGAAAAACAAATAATTTTCTAATAAATAAAATCATTTTTGATGTCCAAACTCCAAACAGCTATTTTCATTACCAGTCACCCAGGAACCTACAGTTGTCATTAAGTTCATCTTTTCAGTTTAACAAGTCAGGTTTTTTTATTGTTTATTTGTTGCTTTTTTTCATCCACCTAAAATGTATTTTAAGCCCCAAACCATGAAAACCTTTCTAAATGACATGACTGCAGTCCAAGCCACATCCCTCATCCTATTTCGAGCTTTAAACACAAAAACACCGCCCCACTGTAGCCTGCAATTTGACAAAATTACCAGAAACCCCAGACAATTTGGCAAACGGCAACCACTCATTTAATGTCATTATGAAGATCGGAGCACAGAGATTAAATTATTTATTCCGTATTTAATGGTTTCAATCTTTTGTTAAGCTTTTGGAGGACAAAGCCACGACTTAATCCTTTGTTTTTGGTGGAAGGATGTTGGGTTAAAAGTGGTCAGGAGGAGAAGAGAGATGGAGAGAATTCCACTAAAGTGACCACAAGAGAAAAGCAGCCCAGATGATTAAAAAAGGGCTGTTGTATCCCTTTCTTTCATTTGGAGCCAAAACTGAGTCACTGAATATTCCTTCTTAAAAAAACAAATCCTACTCCATGCGTGCAACATTTATACGATATGTGGAAAGTGATCTGGAAAGCATAAGAACAGAACAGGTTCCTTCTAAACTGTCAATAAACTCATGCAACACAGATTCTTTTTTGCTCATTTCCTACCTTAAAGTAGGAATATTCTGACTACGTGAATCCGCGCTAAAAAATACTTTAACGATTCTTATGTAATATAAACCGGTAGTATTAAATAAGTATTTCATTGTCTTACTATACATCTAAGGTTTTTAAAGATATTTATTAAGTCTACTTAATAGTAAATGAACTCATTATTTACTTTTCACACATGGATAACATTATATTGTATATAAGAGGTTATTTTTAAAGCATTTAGTTTCTACCATTGGATTCAGGTTCTCTTTGGACATTAATTCTTAAAACTAAAACATTATGTAAATTAAATTAATATTTTTTCTATTTTTTGTTTTTATGAACCCCACATTAAACTAGGAAATGTACAAATTCATGAACTGCTTAAGTCCCAACTTCTTTAATTTCTATAGGGAGAATGACAGAAATGTAAGCACATAAAAATTAATATTGAAAATAGTCACCTATTTCTGTCTGTGAATCTTAATCAGTGTTGGCTTTGCACATTTGTTTTTTTGCGGTTTCCATTGTGTAGCTTTTTCAATATTACATTTACTCTTTGAATAACATACTTGAAAAGGTACTGCTTACACACTATTTCTTTATCCCTACACATCAAAAAGCAAACTAAAATCAAAAACTGAAGTCATAAAATACCCCAGGTTGAAGTTATATTTCTAACTTTCCATATTTGTTTCCGATTGTGGCCAGAACAGGAAGGAAGATATTTACAAAATATGCATTAAATTGATATTATCATTAGATTTGCATTCTTCATTCTGCTTCAGTATTTACATATATTCCAAAATTACCTAAATGGACAACATAAATGCAAAGATTTTTCTTCACATAAAAACATTAATCTTTGCCAACATTTTACATGAAAATAATTTTTAAAAATATCGACATTTCTTTATGGAATTCAAAGTTTGTCTATCTCTTTTCTAAAACAGGGTAAGAGGTTTAAAGTACTTCTGTGCTTGTGCTAGACCACAGAGTCAAGCTCTTCTATAAACATTACCAGCAGCAAACTTTGTGCATTTAAACATTTGTGGCTACATGTTCGTTTCTGTCTAAATGATTGGAATTAATTGCAAGCCCTGGCATAAAGTTAGATGACAACAAATTCCAGCAGCAGCAGTTTGCTTGCGTATGCTTTCAAACTTGAAGTAAAAGAGCAGTTTCAATAACTTTCCATTCAACAGCAATCACAGTCACCTCTGTCCAGCTAGCAGAAGCCCTAAAAAGTCTTTGTTGGTCCAATTGATCTCAAGAGCTTCGTGAGCAGCTCATGGGACATGAAACAAAGTATATATTTCTGTAAAGGCTTACAGTCAAGATCTGCTTTTCAGTAATATGAAGTTTCAGTTTCGCTGTGCAACACATTTTCACTTGAAAGTGTTCTATCTCCAAAAACTCCTTAATAATTTACTTGAAAAAAGTCAGATGATTAATTCCAAAAGTGCCCAAGAACATTAACGCTTCTTTGTTCAACAATAAAATGTTCCCTTGTTCTTTTTCCAGAAGCATCCAAACGTTAAGGAAAAAACTTTAAGTCTCTTAAAACGTGGCTCTTTGATTTCAGTTCAGCTGTGCGAGTTTTCATCTTATCAACAAGCTCCAAGAGACTCTACAGCATGTTGGAGTTAAATAATGCTGAGAGACTAACAAGAAAAGAAACACAGCAAAACCAAAACTAGATAACATCATATTTCAAGAGCCTAATTTTCAGACAACAGGTTGTATATGAGAGTATATGACACAAAATGCTCTCCTGACTTAACACATTTAACCATTTATACAGAAAGTCTTCATCTCGGCTTCTTTTGGCTTTAAAATATTCTTGTTCTCTTTCTTGTAAATTGCCATTACCTTAAGCCAAATGAATAAATGTTGCGTAAGTTTCTCAAACAGCCTATAAAAGAGCAGTAAATAATTCCCCATAAGGTTTGTTAATTCCATGTGCATTTTTTCAATACAAATGAACAAATTGTATTTTTAAAAGTTACAAAAACTTCAAAACATTACCAGATAATTACAACTGGCAAGGTCATTAAATCTCTCATAATCAAGTCAGGCATTATTCGTTTTACATTGATTTAAACTGAATCACTGGAAAGGTGAAGGTATACAAGTGGAACATTATTCTTTCTAAATAAAACACAATAAATAATAATGTGCAATCAAAGGTAGCTTGAAAAGTCATTTAATAATCTTCTTCATGGGGGGAGCCTAAACATTTCACTAATCTCTGAACTTGAGGCTTAACTGGTGCACATCACTCAAATTGTTCCAATAAGTGCCCTTCTCTTTCCATGCAACTCCTGGTCATCATCATTAATAAGAAATTGATCAACTGACTTACCCGGTAAAACAACTAAATGAAAAACAAAAAACAACTGAAAACTCTTGACTTGCCAAAACAGTGAAAAGACTTGCTAGAGAACTCAGAGCACTGAAGCAGTGTTTTTCATTTCTGGTCCAAAAGTAACCCTTGTGAATTGTGCTTCTCATTCCAGCTGAGCTCTTTCCTAATTGAGATTATTAAACCTTTCGCTGAACTGTGTTTTTGTAACTAGTTTCAGCTGTTGGATAAAAGGACATTGTTAGAAATTAGTATGAGCCCTGTGTTACATACTAGGATTCACAACTCCTTGGGTTTAAACCTCATTTAGGTTACCGTTCAAATCAACAGGTAGAATTTACTTATTGGAATAATAACTCAGGTGGAATGAAAAGTAGAAGACATAGGGTTAACTCCTGCAGCAGTAGAGGAAAACCTGCATTTAGAGATAATTGTGTAAATCAGTAATAAGAAATTTCTTGAAAACAGCAGGTCCAAAGTGTTGACAGTTTCACACAAGGTTGCAAAGCTTTCTTCCTGCTTTCTACAGAGCACGGCTATAGAACGAACTGCTGTATATTGTTCTCCATGCAAGAAAACATGTAGCTGGGTGTTCTCAGGGCATATATTTTATATGTTCAATTGATTTCGACTTCATTGTATTAACCTAACTGCTGTTAGGTTATTGCACAAGTAATAACAGGTTTTATTGCTCTGAGATTATGTGAAATCAACATACAATCTTAGTCTGAGCAATTGAAGAGCGCATGGTGTTGTCCAGGAGGACCCTGAACACTGAACACTAACTAACTAAAGTACCGCCAGGCAGTCCTCTTCATTTACACATCCCCAACTCTCCCCAAAAGAGAGGGCTGTTTGAAATTCTAAGAAATAAAACAACAAAAATGCAACAAGGTCACTGGCTTTACTGTAAATTTCACACAGCAGAAAAATTAAATGGCTTTACACAGAGCACTGACCCAGACGGAGCTCTCAGAGGAACAGATTCATTTGCAAACTCCCGGAAGAGAGACACAGGCCCAGTCTTTGCTACCAGTTCTGTCCTGAAGCCTCGGAAGTCCAGGGACTCAGAAAGAGAAGGGCGTGTACGAGCTACAGAGAGCAAAGAGAGCAGTGTACGGACGGGATTTTGGAAGCCAGCTGGTGAGCTCCCCTTTGTATCCAGGGATATATGTGCACACAGAGGAACACATGTACTCCTCTCCCTGTCTGTCCAGGAATCCTGCTTCTTGTGCTACTCCACTATCATCTAGACTCCTGACCAAAGCTCAAGTGCTGAGTCGTGAGAAGGCGGGGTGTGAGACTCATGGCCCACAGTATTCGCCTTCGGCTGGTTTTCTGAAGCATGGAGGCAGCTGGCAAAACGACGGGGGGGGGAGGACTATCATTGACACAGGTCTGGGGGGGAGGTGTTGGCGAGAGAACAGCTGAGATACCAGCAGTTTACTATTTCACCTGCATCAGCGAAGTGTGGCCGAGAGGCAGGAGACAGAGAGAGGAGGCCATAGAGATGGCTAGTGGCTGCTGGCTTCACACTGGCTGAGCTGCTGAAGAGAGATCTCCAAGACAGTAAAACACAGAGGGGAGAGCGAGACAGGGAGAAGTAAAACTGGACGTGCAAGGTTCAGTTCGAGCTGAAGTCTGGTTTGATCTGAACCAACTTCCTTTCGGAGAGAAACCACTCCCCTGGCCACTGGCTAACGTCTTGTGTCAGAAGAAAGAGTTTCTTGAACAAGTTTCCATCCTTGTTTTCACCTGTTCCCACATGCACCTCTTCTCTCAAAGCTTTTAGTCTTTAACAAAACAGCACCCTTATTTTATCTGCCAAATTCTTTACCGTTAACTTGTCACAATTGCAAATATTACATCAAAGATTACAGACTGTGGAAAGGAACTAACAAAGTAAGAACCATACACATTTAACTGCAAAAGAATCAGATGTACTCCCTGGTTTCTATTTTTTTTCAGGGCAAAGGAAATTTCATGAGCGAATAAGGTAATAAAAATCTTAATGTTCAATTTTGGGCCTGAAAAGAAATAGTTGCAACAAAATAAAATTAAATGATGGTGTTGTGACTGCAGTCACAACTGGGTGAGATCAATACTGTACAAGACAATGTGCTCTGCTCTGCATCCTATGTAAAATTGAATCAAATGTCACCCATCTTCTTTTTAAACTCCTAGCAGGTAGCAGTACTAAAGCAACTACTGAAGCAAAAAAGTTAAGAATAATACAGAATATAAAGACACAAAAAATGTTTTTTTCCAGTTAGAGTCAGTTTAAGCAGATGGGATCAGACTGCTGTTTCTGGTCAATTTCCATCTAGTTAAAGTGCTCTAGTCCACATGGTCATATGCTGCTGCTCTGCACTGCATTAAATTCAGACAATACCCTGCTTATTTAATTAGTTCCCTCCTTGCAATGGGATTTTCTAATTGCATTGACTTTATTATCGGAACAGTATAATATTTTCCCTTGTTGAACGCCGCCAGGGTTGTTAACACAAAAGGGAGTGATGTCATGCCCAGCAAATTGAAAGACAAGATGTCCTGTTAAATCCAATATCTCACCATTCTTGGTTTTCAGCACTAAGCTCTGTCTCTATTTACATAAGTAAGCCTTAACATTATTATTCTTTTCTTTACAAATTCCTGGGTTTCCTTGGCATGTCACAATTTCCTTGTATGCACTTCTACCAGCTTTCTAATAGCCTTCATCTGCCTTTAGGTTAATAGATGGTGTCAGCTCCTGGTGCTGGATCTCAAGATGTACCAGAATCTAGATGGGACAAAAACTGCTGCATCACTGCACAAAAAAATTTGTTAGACCTCTTCTTTTAATTGCTCATAGACATTCCCAAAAGAAGTATTCTCACTCTTGCCCCTTTAACCCTGCCTACGCCCACAATGAGGAAGAAAATAAGGAAAAAGGAGGAGGAGTGGAAGGAATTAAATGATTTTCTGAACCCTTTCACTCTAGGCTCTGCTGGACTTGAGAGAAGGTTTATCTGACTCATACTGACCGATTACATACAGTATATTACCCATAATCATGTGTCTCTCACACATGCAAGTCTACTGTGGGTATATGAACAGGAAGAACACATTCATTTTCTGCCTAATGCAAGCAAAGTGCATCTTCCGAGCTCTGAGGGGCAGGAGAGGGGCAGTAAAAAATTTAAAAAATGGTAGTTACTTCAACACAGTCTAACCAGAAGAAAACACACCACTGAAAAGCTGATCTCCATATGCACCGAGAGAATGGCAGCAGTATCCCCAAAGAGTTTATACAGCAGTTCAAGACAAAGACGTCCATTTATTCCTGAGATGGGGCTTCTTTTTCAGATCCTAGGTACCAGTCTGGCATTTCAAAAGCTAATACAGTTGCACTCAAGTTTAAACTTAATTCATCAGAAGCAAAAAAATATATATTATAGTTACGTCTGACAAATAGCCAGGCTTATAAATTAGACTGAAATTACCTCTTCCCAGTTGACGGGATTAGGGTAATTTTAAACACATCTGCCTGGCAGTTAAAAGTGACATAGTGTCTGTGCCGTGTTTAAACTCTGGCACAAGTCTGTGACCAAGTTAACAGCCTGCTGACAGTTAATTATGAGATTTTATACTCCCTAACTGGATGGATTTGTGGGTATTTCTCAAAGCTTTTGCTTCAAAACAGTCATATACAAGAAGAAGCTTTGTCTTCTTGAAGTACAGTCTTTGTGTGAAGTACAAATTGTTATGAGGAAAATAAAATTTGTTCTGAAACCACTCTATTCTAATGCTATTCTAAAATAGCTAAGACAGCCTAAAAAAAATGGATTCCTACTAATACTTTCACAGCATTTTGTAGATAAACACTAACATTACAAATATTTCAGCAGCTCAAGAGTTCAAATTCCTAAAGGCCAGCATTTTAACTAAACTAAAATCTGCTTCTATTGGCTGCCAAAGCAGAGATGTTGCATTTAAAGTCTCAGTATGTTTGGCAAATTGTTGAATCTTTTCTAATAAAACAGCAATGAAAGTAGTTTAAAACAAAGTCATAAATATTTCTCAGACTTAAATAAAACTAAATATGCTTGCATAGAAAAGATCTGCGACAAGCTATGAAAACATATTCTGAATTGCAGTGCACAAGCCACAGAATCACTCATTAAACTTTTCCAGTTGTGCTTGTAGCTGCTCAGAAGCTCCAGTTCTGGGGTGCTGAGCCAGCTTCCACAGAGGACTCTCCATCAGTCCGCTTCCTTACCAGTGGGAGAGCAGAGCAAGAAACAGGGGAATCGACACTTCCTCTCAGGCTGAGCGGGTCAACAGAGGAGAAAAACAAGGACGCCAGCCCACTTCCTCCAGCTGCTGAAGAGCAGAGGACGCTAGATATCGCTGGTGTCTCCACACACCCCTGGGGTTCTTCACATAACTGCCCTTTTCACACAGATCATGAAAAACTCAAAAGTATTCACACCAGATCTAAACTGCAAACGGAGCATTAATCACTGATTAAGCTTCTGATTGCTGCTATGGTTTTACACTCCACAAGCCCTCGACGGTGTCAAGTCAGGCTGAAGTCATCAAGGTGAATTATTGCCATTTCCAATCAGGTTTGTGATTTCTCACCGCGGGGTTTACCATACTGCGCGTTTCAATAACTGTTGCGTGTCAAAGAAAACTTCACGACAATCAGGTCTGTCTGGATGTCACTTTAAAAAAAGAGGAGAGCAGAACGCAGGGGTCATTAACACAAGCAACAGACTAACATATGAAAAACTCCAATTAGACACAGCGAATGGTTTGAATGCAAACGCAGAGAACGGTCCTTGGACTGAGAGGAGAACTACTGAAGAAGAAAAGTGATACTGCAGCTCCTTAAAAAAGACCCAACACATTTTCCCAATGACACTTTCCTAACTCATTCAGTTTAGTGGCCTTTTTGATAACTGCAAATATTCTCTATCGCTTCGCTATTTATTAATGTTCACAGGTAACTTAGCAGGAAAACAGTTGTTGAACAAGGAAGACCAGGACCTCACATCACACAAGCAACTGACCATACCCCAGTTAATGAAGGCTGAACAGAAAAACCGCGGGCGCAGACAAATTAGACCTCATCCAAAGCCATGAAGACTGAACCCCAAGTCAAGACCAGCCACAGACTTTTTCCGAGTGAAGACTGATATTAGCAGGCAGATTTCAGAGACTCAACTTCTGATCGGGTAAATTAAACTATAATACATTTCTCAGATTTACACTACTTTCATTTGCCAGTCTCCTTGAAATGTCAGCAGAATAGTTTTCTATTTAAGTCAGCAAAAAAATACTGAAAATTGTTGAGAGGAAGTTAAACAAGGCTTTAGATAACACTCTAACTTAAAGTTAATCCTGCAGATTTTACCTAATGCTATATTTTTTCACGAGCAACCCTTTCACTATACTCCCACATAGCTTTTCCTCCATACTTTTATGAAGAAAAAGAGTCTACGTTTGTGTGTGTGCAGGTAGATCTGTGAGAGCCCAACCTGAGAAGACTGGGCTTCTTGTGAGGATCAGTGAGATGCGTGTGTCCTCACAAGGAAAATTCTTTTTTTATCCAAACCAAATTCTGTTTTCGTTAAAAGATGAAAGAGTAGCGGCTATCTGCCTCCAATCTCCTTTGCCCAGTGTCGAGTTTAGACAGAATGGAAAAGCAGCCCGGGATGACACCACATGAGACTCCACTTCTGAACATAGACTATTCCCAAATCCAACAGCCTATGTCAGTTAAACCAGTAGAGAAAAAAAAAACAAGCAAATACCATATTCTTTTAACATACTTACCCAACAGGAGCTGGAAATCTTCCTTATTTGCTATTTAAAAAAGCATTTGGAGTTTTGACTTCAAACACTAATTTAGAAATACTCAATAAAAAATGTTCCTGACAAATAAACACTGCGGGTTGAAAAATTTCATAAAATTCAGACGTTTTAAACCATCTACTTAAAATGTAAGCCTAATATCAGAGGCTTATAAGCTCTTTCTTATGGGGAAATTATAATGTTGGTATTTCAACCTCCTGTTCTTTCTATGCTGCTAAGTGAATGCCAGGAATATGTCAATATTCATCTTTTTATTAACACGTTTTGTGTTTGATGGGAAATCTAAAAATAGGTATAACAGCATGATGACACTGTAGTGCCACATGCTGTTTCAGGCAGCCTCAGGTAACAATGATCACGGTGTCTAGGAAACCTCTTGAGACTGTGAAAGTTATTAAGGAAAAAATGAAATGTTTAAGGACAGAACTTGTAAAAAGGGAAGGCTCTTTATTTGAGTGTTTGAACCAGCCTTCTAACATCTGAGCCACCATTTTAAAAATCTTAGCAAAATCTCTCTCATCTTTTAAAAAAAAATATGCTTTAAAAATGAAAATGCAATTTACAGTAAATAACATTCTGTCAATCCCCTGCATCTCCCTGCTGCCACCAATGCCCCATTTTTAACTGCGGTGCATTTTTTTTACAATATAAAAAATGACCACGAAAAGCTCTTCTGCCTAATAGAAGCAGAAACTAAAGAACAGCACCTAATGAAAAGTATCTATGACTTGTTTGTCTTTGAGAACTTAATTTTAAAAATCAGAGAAGAATGAGATCAAACATGCTTCCTGGACACAATTTCTAATCCGGTCCCTGGGAAACCCACAGGGGTAATCAGAGGTTTCAAGCTTCAAGATGGCTATTCGACAATGAGTAGAGTATCAATTAACTACATTAGCCTGGTAGTTAACATAAAAGAAATACAGGGAGCCTGAATCCAGCCATTCGCAGGTTCCTGCTGATGTACGGCTCACCAACTGCATTGGAGTCTCATCTCAATGTTTTTTACTAACCTCTGTTCAAAGAGGTTGTTTGCAGCACTTAAAAATAACAGCTGTCTGATGCTTAAATATGCTGACTGAGTAGTAGGGTTGACTCAAGACGAAGAAGAAAAAAAGAGTGGAGCAACAGCATAAAATGTTTTCAAGATAAGTTTCTTTGATGTAGTCATAGAAAACCTAATTAAATTGCAAAAAATGTAACTTGGCTGTAACAGGTAAGGCATCGATTTTCAGATAATACATTCAAAATCTTCCTCTCTCATTTAGTTTAAAAGTTATTGCCTCTAAACTGCCTCTTGCAGTGCAATTTTTGGATGTAAGGCAAAGTTGAGCCAGAGTTACTATGGTTTTATTTACTTCAGTCAACTGAGCAAAGTGCTGTATTTACAAACCAAACTCTGTGATCTTGAAAAACTATAAACTATAACAGTCCAGATATAAAGTATTTTCACACCCTGTTAGAATCCATCTTCAGCCCCGTCATGTACTGTATGGTAACCCAGGGTGACACACTTAAATATTCTAGTGCTATCATGTGCAAACTCTACAAGCAAGATTTCCGTAATGTGCCCCGACCACAGTAATGAACATTTTCAACCTACATTTTTTAAGATTGTGAATGTTTAACGGGTTTTTTTCTCTTAATCAGCAACAAACTAGGGTAAGCAATGCAAATAAAAGAAGAAAAAGGCACCATTTAATTCTGTCTCTAAGACATGCAGGAGTGCATTTCTGCTATAAAAATTTAAAATTAGTTATTACACTATTATGATCGATATCTTAAAATTCTTTGAACAAGCAACACGAGTAATGGTTACACACAGAACATATGAGATGGCATATTTATCAGAAGGTGTTTTGATGAAATTCCTCGTTAAAAAAAAATCAGTCCTCAAATTACATGTGGTAGACATTCAGGGAAAGTCAAGTTTGGGTTAATGATTGGTTAATGAACAGAAAATAAAGAATACAGATAAGGGATAGAAGAGCTCCTTGGTTTAATTACTGTAGCTACTGACTACCAAATGAACTGAATGGGATGAACAGTGTCCTCTCGTTTGTAACTTCATCCAGATTGAAAGTTTTGCAGTGTTCTGCCAAGACAGTGACAAACTCTACTGCCCTTTCAGAAGTGGGACTCAACGCAGCCACCCTGTTCCAACAGGGCAGGCACAGGGACAGCACCTGTGAGACACAGTTTGAAAACTGCAGAGTGAGATACCCATCAGCTCGTTAAAAAGCTACCAGGAAGCCACCAGAAATGAATCAGAGCCTGCCATCTGAATAAACACAGAACAGCTCACACCTGCATCATGGTGACAGAGAGATCTTGTCCGAAACTATTGAGTGTGTTCAGCCTTTTGTAAAACTAATAGAGATGTACTAAAATTATTCCCTTCACATGTAACCATGGTAATCTCGTGTTGTGGTGTTATGACCCAGCCCATGTCAAGTCATCAGCCTTGAGGTGTGAAAGTATTTCTAGAAAATCAAGTCCTATACGACAAGATTAGAAACAGTGTCAAATAATTACATATAAAAAAATAATGTGTCAAATAATTACATATAAAAGTCTTAATTTAAATTGTTTTATTAGTATTTTTTCATGTTTAGATCTTTTAGATGCTGGTGGCGGTCTCTACATTGTCTAGATTTTACAGGAATGTAGGAAACCTCCATACGTCTTTGTTAATAAAAATGCAGGAGATAACACAGGCACATAATGTGCAGACTTTTGATTTTAAAAATTTATAGTGATGTACTGTACAGAAAGAATCAAAGTAAACGCTCATAGTAATCATTGCTGATGTTTAGATTTTATACAGTGTTTTTCATTCCAAAGGATCCCAAGAGTTTTATGTAAAGGAGGGGAACCCTCAAGCTCCAGCAGAGCAGGAGACAGGACGACATTACTCCACCAACTGAATTAAGGAGAAGATTGGCTCAGGATCTGCACCTGTGGCTGGAAGGTTGCCGGTTCAAATCCCGCGGCCGGCAAAAGAATCCTACTCCATTGGGCCCGAGCAAGGCCCTTAACCCCAGCTGCTCCAGGGGTGCCGTATAAATGGCTGACTCTGTGCTCTGACCCCAAGCTTCTCTCTCCCTGTCTGTGTGTCTCATGGATGGGTATGCGAAAAGACAAATTCCTAATGCAAGAAATTGTATACGGATAATAAAGTGATCTTATCTTACCTCTTATCTACAAACATTTGGAATTCCGATCCAGAAAGAACAATGCATCCTACTGGGCCACCAGCACCACTTACAGCAGCAGTCTCCCAGTCCAGTGCTGACTGAACGTAGCCTTGTTGAATGTCTATGATCTTACAAGATCTGGCTTACAAGGTAGCAACATTGCTAGGAACAATACTAATTTTTTTAAATATTTAATTTGGAAAAAAAAGGGGTCCACAACAGTCTGAACTAATTTCATTTTTATCTGTTTTGGATTAAATACCCCAAAATGTTTTAATCTAGCCCTGTGAAGTGTAAAACCCATTAGAGATTACATAGAATTTTAGGTTCATTTGTCTGTTTCAATTAGACATCATAGTTTGTTTTTTTTATTACTGATCCAGCACCTTGCTGAACTTCCAAAGCTTAACAAACAGGACCAGTTTCTGAAACATTAACATCCTCCCCAAAGCAATAAAACACAAAGCGCATGAAAGAAGATTCCAAAAAATTTTCTTTTGTTCTCACTTGTCTCACTTGTTACACAAGGAGTGAATGCCACACACAAGAAATTCAAAGGGGAAAAAAGTTTAATAGACTTAAGTCACTCTGAGGAAAAATAATAAAAGCAAACTGAATGACGTATTGTCTGATTTCAAAGGAGAAATGAACAGTCAGATCCCTTTAAAACATTAGAATGAAGGAGAACGTGAAATCTTGGGGTTCAACGTTCAAAAACAGAACAGAAAACATTTTGCTTGAGCTCATTAGTGCTGCAAGAAAAAGTGTTATTGCAACATTTCTGGTGCAGCCACAGGTTAAACACCATTGCTGTAGACAAAAAAATTGACTTCAGCAGTGACACTGATATATCACAAATTAGAACAAGAGTTTCCTTTCGGGAGTGAGATGGAAAAGTAACCAGCTATTTCAATCTGATGCTGAAGCAGGAACGATGCGATAAAATGTACTGTAGGTGCACCAGAATGGAAGAACCAGATTATATTAGTATATTAGTGGGTGAACTAGGCTTTATTTTAACTTAAACTATAATGCAAGCCAAACTACTGAATGAAACAAAAACCAGAAATTCCAGTTTGTTTGTTAGTCAATCTTGTTTTTTACATTAGCATATAAATTTGTTTCTTCTAAAACTACTTCAAAAGCTAAATATATATATATTTTTTTATTTTCTGTGTTTTTGACTATTAACTTGTAACACGAATACCAACTCAGGCATGGTGTATCCTACATAGAAAGAAAAAACTGTAAGATCATAAAGTGGTGCAGATCTATATCAGCGTGTGGGTTTAAAAGTGAAAAAGTTCATTTTTTCACACAATTAAGCTCTCAGTGTTCTTTTTGTTCCACTTTGTAAACATGTAATACTGTGTTACCTCCATCAATCCGGAAGTCTGGGTACCATAGATTATTCATAAAGCAGCAAATGCATTAAAATTCGAATTACAGTGCTAGCTAGCTTTGTACAGCCTTCTAGTAAAGGAATATATGCGTTACTGGAAAAGATGTGTGCTAAAGCAACTGCCGAACACAAACAGCATGATATTAATATGTTGTTTTAATTTTTGTTGCGTTTTTAAAAGACCTTGGTATTCAATTTTAGAAATGAATGTGCAAGAATACTTCTAAAGGGTGTTAATAGCATGAGGTCATGGGAAAATTATCTATCAGATAAGTTTGTTAACTTTAAATTTCACACCCGCTCGGTTTCTGCAAGTGTTTGTCCTGTACTGATACCACACTCACAAACCACAGCCTCCTACTGTGGAAATTTACCTCCAGGATTTAATTTTTAAAACGTTCACCATCCTCAGAACAATTTACAAAAGACAGATATTTGTAAAAAAAAAAAAGTAACATTTTTCTACAATGGCATTACAGTGAAATTATTTTTACATGTAAAATGAATACGTCTTAATATGAGAACTGACATACTCTCATATGTAAATTCCTTTTGTTTTATGTAATAGCAATAATTCAATTTTTATATATGAGGGTTTATATATTGTATAATAATTCAATAATAATAATAATGTATTTCATACAGAATTTTATTTATAATGACAATTGCTTGGTGTTCAGAACAGGCAGTATTTCTTACATTTTTGTAAACTAGACAGACACTATTTTTGTCTGTTTACACAAAATGTACAATCTTCGTATGAAAACACGCCAATACCCCCGAGGACAAATGTTTTGCTAAGCCCATTGTCTTCTAAGTGCGAAATAATTTACTTACCAAATAGTAAATGCAAATAAACACAAAATTTACAATTAATGTTCTTTTCAGTACTTGCAGTTTTCAAAAACACCAAGAGCTATGATTTATAATGTACAAATTTAAATTTATAAAATAAAAAAATTGTTATGTATGCTAAAAAAGTTCTTAAACAAACAAAAGCATAACTTTATTTTTTAATGCTTTTAGTATGCAATTTCTGTCACGTAATGCTTTCAGATTGACATATTTTATACTGTATTTCAGAGGCCAATTGAAAACTACATTTCCTGAGTGGTAATATTATCAATGCCAATGAAAACACGTTGGATTTGGGAAGATAGTGCACAAACTGTATGCACCACAATGTTCCTATATAATTTATTAATGCACTCTTTTAGTTCCAAAGAAAGTTTAAGAAAAAGTGTAAGTCTAGAATCCTACGTGTATGCTATGAGGTACGTTTCTGGGATTTAGGCAGTTCATCTGCTGTTTTTGATACATATTTTGTGACAGATATGTGTTTTATAGTATTATATTTCATTGGTTAATAATTTTACCTCACTCCCCAGTTGGTATGGTTCAGTGAGCGCGCTTCATTTGAGATACAGCTTCCGAAGTCAAGCAGACGAAGATCGGCAAGCAGCCTGCTCTGCCTCACTATCAGAATGAGTCAGTGGCAGTGTGATCAGTAACACCTTTTTTCAAGAAAGACGTCCAAATTTACCAATGAATTAGATCAGTGCCACAACCGGATGCTCAGTCTTCACATTACTGTATGAATACCAAAACCCAGCAACAAACACCACAGAAACAAACATCCTGCTACCTTATCACAAGGTAGAGGGTCAGCACCGAAGTCCTGCTGAGCTCTTTTTGAAGTGTGAAAGGAAATTACTAAAACATTTGGTGCTTATATCTGCAGAGTAGGGGCCTTACTCCAACGTAAAGGTATTCAACTTCCGGTGCTCTGTGAGTATCTTTAAACAAGACCAACAGGCATTAGTGTTTGTGCGTTTCGAATGACAGCAAGCTAACTTCAGTCCGACCTGGCTGCAGACACACAGAGACATGAACATGGGCAGTGTTGGTGTAGCAGCACAACCCTTATGTGACATAATACCCAACACAAACCAGAGAAGGCCTAAAACACAAAATCCATCTGTTTTCCTGGCAGCACATGGGGGTCATTGCAGTTACTCTGTCAGATGCTGGTATGTTCTGCGGGTGTAGATGTGCTGTGGAACAACCCCATTTTGTCTGGCCAGGGTCTGCAGCTTCTGCCCTTTGCTGTGTCCAGTAAACCAAAAAGACAAACATTCGCTCCCAGAACTTAAAAGCCAGAGCCAGCACCTGTTCTGCATCAGCATCATCACTGCCTCACTGCTGATGTCCCTCTTTGTACAGACAATGAAAATACACGACAATCTGTTTACTTGTTGGCTTCATAAAGGTTTTCCCAACTAGGACAGTCAGCTTACAACAAGGACACTCAACTTACAGCAATTGCAACTATTCTATCAATAGTAAAAGTCTGTTTTAGATGATGTCATCAAGAGAATCAATTAGACTTTTTTTAATTAAACTCTCTACAGGCTAGTCCAGAATGTATTCTTTACTTGAGTGCCTATTCTAATCATCTTTCAGCAAAGAAGTAATCACATGTTCTTTTTAGACTGCCCCCTGTAACAAAGCAATCAAAGGCTACAGTGTATTTTGTGCATCTGGAGTGGCAGCACGAGAGTCCAGTTCTGATGCTGGCAGGTTTTTTTTGTATCTGCACCTTACTCATGCTGACTTGGAGCTGCTGTTGAAGGTGCATCTGCTCAGAATCTCAGAAAGGCAGAGATAAGCAGAACTCTTCCACATCTCCTTCCCTTCTGCCTTAGCTAGTGAAGCTTCCTGCTACAGGAAATTATGATTCTTTTTTAAATTCACAGAAGTTCCTGCTAGAGGAAAAGGAAAATTGACACATAAACGTTAAATATGAAAAATTTGCCTTGTATCACATGCATTCAAAATTTCTTGTTCGGTATGCAAGACGTGAAAGAGTAGGGCATGTTTTCTCCAAATTGAATACAATCAGCAGAAATCAGAAGCTCTTTAAAACAGGTGGGCTATGACTCATTTCATGTGTACACCAACTACCACAGTCATTTGCAAACCAACCTCAGAAGCCGCAGTTGCACAAAGCAGGCACATGGGCTCATTTAATATCTGATTCCATTTGAATAACATACGCATTAGTAATTATCATCATCCCTTTCTTTCACCCAAAAAAAAGCAATTGGTCGTTGCAGTATTATGCTAAAACTTACCCATTCCATCAAGAGTTTAATACCAGAAAAAAAACATTTGCAAACTATATGACTAAAATATCTAATAATATGAGGTTGACTGGAAGACCTCTAAGTAGAACTAGAAAATCAATTATCATAGAGCACTACTGCTATCACCTCCTTATTGACAATGGTATGTTATGTCTACTCAGCTGAGTCATCCATCTCGCCTGGGCTTTTCCCTGTTTATGCTTTGTGTTTTTGCATGTAGCCTATAGAGGATTGTTGAGAAAAATAAAGTCACGCTTTCACTGAATTAGACAAGAAAACGTTCAAATCAGAATTCTCTACACAGCAAAAAACAAAACTGAAAAATATGATTAAAAATATATTATTTATATACTGTACCTAAGATGCATTAAAATTTTCTCTTTTGATCCGTGAATGATTCAGAACTCATGTGTTTCGAGCTATTACGTTTTTGAGATGTTGAAGATTTTCTTTCTCTTGTAAATGTTCATAAAACACAAAACACGTGGAAATATTTCCTTCATCGGACTCAAAATGCAGTGTTTTATTGTAAAGGTTTGCTCCAAGCCGGAACTACTCGCCCAAAATAAAATGTTAATTCACGTTACGGTAGTGTGTGAATTTAAGAGGGAGAAGATAATGCCAAGTTACAAATAACCCAATAGGAATAGAGAAAATGTCTGAAATAAATAGGAATTATCCTTATCCTTTATCCTTAAAAAACATTTCAAAAAACAACTTGACTGAATGGTCCAATCCTGATGCAAATAGGGCCTGTCAGACAGGAATTAACAGCTTCAAACCACATGTGAATTTACGGTGGAGGCCTACCACCAAATGAGGTGCAGGTGTGGAGACAAAAGAAAATGTGCTACTGCATTACAGGGTTTAAAAGCAACTTGTAAGTATTATTTATACAAGCATGCGTTCAGCACACCATTCTATTTAGAGCTTGTATTAAAATGTATATATACTGTTCACACACACATCGCTTTATAAGTTCAGCTCTGGAGCAGCACCGTCAGATGCCTGTGTGTAAAACCAGGCAGGTAGCACTCTGACGCGAAGCAGGGGGAAACGAGAGCTGCAGCTGGAACGCGGGGAGGCAGCCGGAGCAGACCGTGAAGAAAAGCATCAGTGAAGACGGATATTAAGCAAACTGACGCTGGTCCGACCAAGGCCTTCAGCTACCTGCTCAGTGAAAGGCAGGTCAGTGCTGAGGCGACCTGCGGCCTAGTCAGCTCTGACCCGTTACTCTGCTCACCACTGACACCACCAGCTACATGAAAATGTTTTCAACAGGAAACTTTTCCACCGTTGTTTTCTTTGGTATTTGCTTATTAAAGTCTCACTGTTCTCACTGTGGAGCAATGCAGAGAGGCCTGTAGAATACAAGGACAGCTAGAGTAGGCCATAAGCCAGCACAGAATTTTCACCTGGCAAAACGTTTCCACTGCCTCAACCAAAACCATCTCTCAGTTTCCTTCTTCTCTTTATATCGGCAAACTGATTCAATCCCTATCAGAACCACAGCAACAAGTCCTATGAAAATGATGCCATTCATTAACACCTTTAATTTTGTCAGTCGACATTTTTTGTTTCGCCACCTGTGCAGGTCTTTGTGGTCCAAACCTGACACTGGATGTTTGAAAAATAATG
Source organism: Atractosteus spatula (assembly GCF_055471065.1). NCBI lineage: Eukaryota > Metazoa > Chordata > Actinopteri > Semionotiformes > Lepisosteidae > Atractosteus > Atractosteus spatula. The sequence continues at coordinate 56,767,584 of NC_142712.1, forward strand.
GAATCAGTCCAGAGCAGAACAAACAGATTCATTCTGGGGATTAAAGAAACGCTTTACCCTGACTGGCTGAGCTAAATGTACCTTTTTAGTCTTGAACAGAGAAAACTATGAGGGGATTCGAGTTTTCAAATTCTTCCAAGACACTGGCAATGCCAAAGCCATGAACTTCATCAATATTAGCGGTTAAAAAAAATATTCATTTAAATCTGAGAACAGTACGCAATTCATTGCACAAATAATCGTGAGAGTGTGGAACAAGCTGCCCAGCAACGGTGTTGATGTTAAAACCCTGGCTTCTTTCATGAAACGGCTTATGAAATCCTGGAATTAATTAGCCACCAACTACATAGGCTTAACATGACCTCCTCTCGTGTGAAACTATTCTTATGTTCTTAGCACAATGCACCTGGTGTCCAGGTCTTATTCAGAAAGCAAGCCATTAGGTGTAGTTCCATGATTGTGCTTCAGCTCCAGATTCCTCAGGGGCTGGCACATGAAAAGCCATGCTGATGTTTTCAGCGCCTCTTCAAAGTGCCTCTCTGGAAAAGCTGAGCAACGTGCATGAGAAAGAACACAAATGACTGGATGTGAGCAACAGAACAAGCCGAATTAAAATATTATTAATAATAACAGAATTATGTAGTCAGCTGTCAGGATCTTTATGAATCTTTTTAATATGAAATAATGACCAGAAACAACATTAACATCTAAAATAAATGTAATTATGTAAATGAGACCAATCTAAAGCGGATGCTATACATTTACAAAAATATAGATATTTAGCATGATTTTTTCCATGCATCTATTTCTCTACTGTCAGTTTTCCACGCAGAAATCATAACAACCAAGATTTTAGCAAAGCACTGAAATTCTTTTATATACTACCCTGTTATCTCAGGAAATCTTGTTTTTCTTTCTTTACGCTGTTTCTGGGAAGGCTATACTTATATTGTCTGCATATTTTTATCTTGTTCTTTGGAAAGACAGACAGCATTGCAAATAAATTAAAAAATCTCTCTAAAGATAGGAGTGCAGCTTAGATCGGGCCAGACTCAGCATCAATACACCCCCAGTCCAAGTTAAGTGCTGAGCAATGACAGAGGGTCAAACATAAAGTCCCCTCAACATCTTGCTTGGAAAAGCTGAGCCCAGAGATTTAGGTGGTAAATAAAAATAAATACGATTGGCATTGTGACTCTTTGGCTTTGGAGAAGTTGACATTTCCATCACAAGCACAATTAAAAAAAGCTCCAAACGAATGAGCTGATGGAAATATACTGTCCTAAATAAAGAAAATGCAGATGCTTGATTTCTCATCAAAGAAGGGATTTATTGCCGTCTCTACATAATGTACCCAAAACCCCCGTCCTCTTTCCTATTTTAATGGATACAGTTATTTAAAAGATGATTTGCAACAGACAGAAGGAAACGGAGGGTAAGCCAACTTGGATTCTGATGTTAACGATGCAGAAAGATTTTACCCCATACAAAGACATCTCATTTATTCAACCTAATTGAACGCAGTGCTACGAGACCACAGGACGGTACAGATCGCTGTAAACTTTCACTGGGATTCATTCATCCAGATGTCAAAAGAAATATTCTCCAGAGCTGAAACCATTCTGCATTTGGATGCTTTTAACCTCACACTTTCAAAAATGCTGGTGTCATTGCACTGCTTCTGCAGGTTTTTAAACAGCTCACCCTGACATTCTAAAATAAATTTCAGGAGGCTGGTGGTTTTGCAATATGTTGTCAACTCTGTTGTCGGGTGTTATGCTGCAGTGCTTGAGGCCCTTCCAGGGCCACTAGTGCAGCCCTCTGCACTCTGCAGTTTTCAAGTCATTCATCGAACCTTCACAGATGACCCACAGAGGTTAACACGGGGACTAGAGGTCCTGAGCAGGTACAGCTGAAAGAGGATTATCAGAAGATTCAGACAGATACTCAGAACCCTGCTGCTGATTCTTAGGGGCTGCGTGACGGCAGCAGGCTCTCACTCTACCGCAAGGGTGACAAGGGCAGGGAGGAAGCTGCACTGGTCACTGGCACATGTACCGAGCAATCAGCTCGCCGGACAGAGCCACTGTTTGTTTCGAGAATGTGTGAGGTTGCCACAGAAACACCTACACCGCAGTTTGTTTAGCAGAGTTCGGACACAGGGCTGTTTTCGAAAAAGGGTGACAAGCCACTACAAAGCACTTTTAGTGGCTAGTCATTTAGAAGCACACTTCACACACGCATGCGCTCTCCATCAACCCTGGTATAAACAGCCCATTCAAGCCCACACTCCATTAACTGATAAGCTGCTCGTATCGGCTGTTTCAGTGTCCATGTGCAGCGCGTGTGTTGCTCTGATCTGAGCCCAGAATTCCTCGGCTCTGGGCCGGCAAGCCACTCAGGAACAGCAAGTTCAGACGCAGACTGGAGGGAGTGGAAGAGGCGCACGAGTCCTCCAATCTCAGCCTGCCTTTCAAAACACTGATAAAAATGGCTGAAAGTAAGACAGATGGTCACCTCTGCCTAGTGAGCAACCAGGAAAAGATTTTCCTGGTAATGAGAAAGCATAGCAAAAATAAATTCAGCTGGCATGTGTCTAGCTGGATAATACTCTGCTCTAATACCTCTTTAGACATTCAGGTTTAATTATAACTGAGCAGGCTTTTTTTAAATACATATATAAACAGACTGGGAATATAAGCATTAAAATATGGTTTAATAAATATTCACTTTGTAACCTTATACTAATGTCAGAGACGCAACCGCTGCAGCTCTGTATGTTTTAAAGGGCATGTGGTGTACAGTCCTCTTGCCAGGGCCCGTTTCAAATCCCCTGTGTTCTGGTTTTGGAAATCGTCACTGCATATTAACAGCGAGTTTAATACAGTCAAACTGTGGAGCTTGAAGCCTAATGGCTGGTTTTATTTGGCACACCCGGGAGAAATCTGTTTACAGCCGACACTGGCCGTTTTGTGTGACTACAGGAAAAAAGAATGACAAGCTAATATTTTGAAACAGATTTTTGTTTGATTTCTTTATTTACCTTGTGTATTTATTGAATCTTGGGGAACCTATTTAGCATCAAAAAGTGAGGCAATGTGGTGGAGTGGTTAGACAGGAGGCAGCCAGAGGTTTCTGGTTTTGAACTGCATCTCGGACTGGATTGCTTTGGTGATCTCCATAGGGGCTCTGTGCATGCCACTGGAATGGAGACCTATTCCCAGAACCGCAGATACTGGAGAGAAGCTCAGAGCTGACTAATGCCATAGAAATACATTCCTCCTGGGTTTCGTGCCGTTAGTCTCAATCATAATAAATTCTTCTTCACAATTTTTTGTGCCACCACCGGGGGTAAAGATAACAAACATAAATAACAATAACAACAAAATAACGATAATGGACCAGAACCTAGCAGTCAAGACTGGTGCTTTCAACCTGCTCCATTCTGAAATTATCAGCCAGCCAGTTCTATCCGTTCATAACGAGTAGGATCACTGCGACACTTAAGAGAGTAGTGGCCAAAGTCCAGCCTTGAAGACTCTCTGTTATCTTTAACTCATCCTTTCTAAATGGCATGGAGACTCATCTGCCAATGGACTGAGCAGTGTTTGTTCAATTAAGAAAGTGAGAACACAAACTTCACACATCACCATATATTTGATCAGTTGTCTGATTTTCTGAAGTCTTACTAAAAAAAACAATATGTAAATTTCATTTACACCCACCCAGCTGGGAATCGCCACTCGTTTCTTTATGTCTCAGCTCACAGTAACAGCTAATAACTGAATGGGGAGCAGGAGGACCGGCATTCAAACTCCCCTGACCTGCCCACCATCAGAGCCCTTCATCTTTCCACAGCTTCCAGCGTTGGCGTCCCAGACTGGAGAGTTCGTGTCGACTGGTAGAGCACTGGCACCTCTCACTGGCATCACTGCAAGCCTGTGGCCCATAGCCAACTACTCTGCTGTGGGGAATCCTGGTCGCAGCCGACTGGAGGCACAGCTGTGGCTCAGACTTCAGCTTGCAGCCCCTTGGCCACAGAGCTCAGCCCCCTCTCAGTAAGAGCCTTTATTCGCCACTCAGAAGCAACTTCTGACCTCTTAAAAATCAAGCCCGTAAAGAGAAGTAAAAAAAAAGCACCTCTGGGCTGTGGATACAATTTGCCAACACCGAATTAACGGTTGCAGGATGTATTAAGGTATTACCATGCAATAAATCAGAGCAGCCGTGTGTTGAGTGGCCCTGCGTGTAATCTCTAAACCCAAAGTTCAAATGAGCACTATATAGAATCAGTTCCTGAAAATGACTAGGGAACACCAGCTGTCACATCAGACAAAAGCAAAAGCCTTTGCTATGTCTGGAAATATCTTCACAAGAAGAGAAGGCTAACTGTTAGCTGCATTTAGACCTATATTTATGTACAACAGTTCTTTGGTTAATTAAAAGGAGAGATTCTCTTTCACTGAATCCCGAGGAACAAGCATAAGCCCTAAGTCCACCTAGGGGAGACCTAAAGCATTATCTGCAGGGCTCAAGATTCTGCATGCTGGCTCCGGGTCTCACGCAGGGCTGCTGGAATTCCTGTCTTGAAGGCGGTGCTGCCGTGGGCAATGACTGGGGAGAACCACTGCTTGGGGAGTGCACTTCAGCGGAGGAGTAAAGGAGGCCTTAATAAGTAGTGTGCAGAAGTGTGGTACAGTTGTTAGGGCAGAAATTCTGAACATAACTGTTACAGTGCCCTCACGCCCTGCTCAGATAATATTATAGGCTCAGGGAAGAGATTAACACTAGCATCCAGTACGTGTTAAAAACATCACGGCTGGCATACAGAAGAATCTATGTGAAGCTGTTTAGCACCCTCCATAAGACCAAATCAAAATGACCTGCTACATTACATTTACATTATTTTTACCAACTTTAAATCTTGACATTTGTATTTTAATTATCGGAATGTGCTGTCTAATAACAAATCTGCCAAAACCTCTTAGTTGCTCACATGCTTAATTAGTGAGGTACCTGAACTGTCTAGTAGCTCACAAAACTAATCCCAGATCTTTCTCTCCAGTCAATTACACAAAAGCCTAATAAATACCTTTATGACAGATTGAAACATTTACAGCATTTGGCTCAGGTTAGAAACACCACGGCATTTACTGTAGGGAAAAGTAACCCAGCTCATAAGGGCTATAAAAATTCTTCCTGAATTAAGATTGCAATGTTCAGTACTTGTAAGGATAGAAATGTCATGTAAACAATGATGCACCAATGATGACGTCTGATGAAACTGTTCTTCCCATTTGCACCTAGGTGATTTGTTAGTGTCTAAGAAAAATAATATCCTAAACTGTTAGGATAGGGTTGGGGATCACCAAAAAATGAACTGACCAATGTAAGAAGACACGGAAATCAAAAACTCTGAGCCTGTTAACTAAACAAAGAACTCTGACATGAATATTTGTAAACTAAAAAAACTATTACACAACAGCTCTCAACTCCCACCCAAAATAGTAGATTCCAGCATTAATGGGATGAACTATATAGACGCACCAGTCAAAATGGTGTTCCTCCTTCTGCTGGAGCAAGATTATCCAGTGTCCCTCTCTCTCTTCCTTCGCCTTCAGTGACCTCTCCTTTTGTCCCAGTCCTCGCTGTGTTCACCTTCGCAGAACAGAAAATTCCTGGGGAGACGAAGAGAGAAGACAGGCAAGCTCATTTCACAAGTGCTGCTGAAGCGACAGTCTTCTCTAACCCCCACGACCTGCGCTAATTGCGAATGAGATGCACCCACACGCCCCACACTTCTGGCGTCTCCTCCAGGGACGAGCTGAAGTGACGAAGTATTATTCCTTGTCTGAGAACTGTGTGAAGTGCCAGGCTGCTCACCAGCGCTACAGTCCCTCCTACTAGATCTATGGGGATTTCAGGAACACAGACTAGAATCCCGTATCAAAGCAGTTAGATGTACTTCAGATCATTTTGAGTTCCTCCGCAGACTGTGATGAAATAGCACTAAAATGCTCAGCTTCTGTGTTTTCAAACTCATCTGTTTCCCTGCATTCTAAAGTTCAATGACTACTCCCCTTTTGCAAATCGATAGAAAGTAAAACATCCTGATTGATCTAGAGGTCTTGTTACACTCTGCATAATTTGTACTTATGATAAACTGGGCAGCCACCAATTAGTACTCAGTACTTTTCCGTTTTGATCACGTACTTTGCAACAGTCACTATGCAGTACATTATTTTGCATATAAAAATCTAATCAATTCCCGCACCACCCAGCCCTGTTAAAATCCTTTTTTTTTGCAATTGGCATCTTAATCAGAAATTCTCAGTACGCACATGAATAAACTAGTCTGTGTACAACAGCTGCTGGCAAAACTGTGAAGAAAAAGGGTAAAAGGCAGGATTTCTGCAAGTGGGGGTTTGATTTAAATGGGTTTTTAAAAGAAAGCCCTCCTACAGACACAGCACAGCCAGAGGCAATATATGGACAGCACTAGCCTGTCTCCTTGACCATGTGGTCTGGAGTTCACCCTCACCAATAACTGCTCCCCTGGCTTGTCCTCGCCTTGAGAGTCAGGCTGAGCCACTCAGTGCCACTTCATGTGTGCACCTGATGGAAAGGGAGACAGGGAATGGGCACACCAGGGCAATGTGGCAAGACGTGTCACACACGCAAAGTAACGAACGCGGCTCTGGAGAGATTCACTAAAAGTGTTGAGCAGTCAGGATCAGCCTGTGATGTAGCACAACTGACTAGAAAAAAAAAGTACTTGGTGGACAGGCAGAAATAGACATTCAATAAAAATACACACAGAGCAGCCTCTATTACTCTGCCAAGTGCCGTAAAAAAGATGTCTGTCCCTGAGAACTGTTGCTATTTTTGTTTACCAGTGGGCCAGGAATACTTCACTGGATAGGAAACCAGAGGGGAAAAGAAAAATAACACCCAGACACATATACATCATTCTGTATCTCTCACTCCCTCCTCATTTCTTTAATCCCATATCTACATGGAGTCACAGACAAGAATGCCAGAGTCCTGAGGAAGCAATAAACCTTGCTGCCCTGATATCCCAGTTCAGTGTGCGCCAATAAATCACTGACTGTAAAGATAAAACTCCCTCTATCAGTGCTAATACCTGAACAAACGTGCAACTGTACTTTTGTTTTAAACAAATCTCCTGCAAAGAATTCTCAGCTGATCGCGTCTCACAGAGTGAAGCGTCTCAAAGCACCTCGAAAAGCAAAAATAAAGGATAAATGTCACATTTAAAGCGGCTTGATTGTGACAGTCAGGACTGCTTCCTCCCAGCTCCGAGGTCCCAGCTTTCCAAGTTCTGTCCGTATTCAGTGAGTTTTCTCAGGGAGCTTTGATTTCTCTCCCCTCTCAGAAGCGTGGTGTGTACAGTAGATTCACAGGTGTCTCTAGAGTGGCCCCAGGTGTCTGTCCGGGATGCGCTCACTCCTACGTTTCCGGGACAAGCTCCGGTTTGGCGCTGTCCTTAACGGGAATAAGTGGCTTTCAGAGAACGGATGGACGGATTGATTTTTCTACTGCTATCAAGCTGCTCTTAGAAACTTGCCTGTTCCATACTCTGAGGATCAATGTCAAGGTTAAACTTCAAATTCAGGGTTCTTGACTTTTGTAACCGTTATAATGTTGAACAAATGTCGTATGTTTGAAGGGTATGGTGCCATTTTAAAAGGGGGCCTGCAAGAATCAACTTCTCTTATTTAAAATGCGAGTCCTCCATTCACACCAAGTTAGATTATGAATTTGACATGAACGAATTCTGAATCCATTTCTCTTTTGTGAGATAAGAATGGGCTTTTTCAACTCTATAGTTACTTCCGTCTCCATCAACTTTGGTCACTAGCTCTGGTCGGCCACTTAGCGTTTCAGCTATAAATATAGAAGACTTAAAGTCAGAAATTAAAACGTTAGTGGCTAAAAATAAAGACTGGGTTTCTGTAAGCAGGCTGCAAAGGCATGAGTTTGACTATGTCCTTATCAATTACACTGCAGAACAGTAACCAAGAGGAGGTCATAGTAACAATGGAAGTCTGATGTCCAATACTGTGAGCGATCTGGCATTGCAAATTCTGAGACAAAAAGCAGCCAAATTAATTGCGCAGCTGGCACGTTTCTGAACTTTATAGAATAATAAATCTCAGTCAAGTCTAGAAGAATTAATTATAACCTAAAGCTAAGGGGGAGAAAAGTGATATGTTCAGCCCAGACATATTGGCAGTAGATCAAGCAAGGAACCTTGTAAAATTATTTTCCTACAAGAAGGCCCAGCCCACCCTCAACAAAGTGTGCTCTCCACAGCAGAACTGCACTCCAGTATGACTTCTGCCTTTTCCACGTAACCTCACTTAAAAAAGGCACGTCACGAAGTAAAACAACATGAGGGGGGCGCTACTCCCAGCACTCTCTATGACTCGTACCAAACGTGAGGTCTCAGCACTGCCCACATCAAGATCTTGGAGAGCTGCAAGTGTAGCCAACAATCTGCCAACATACTGAACGACCAGAGAATATAGCTAACACAAAAGGCATGAGAGCGCTATAAGCTTATGCTTCCCAGCACTTAATTATTTCCCACAATGGTCAGAATGGACACAATCCAGCCTGCAGGAAGACAACTGACAAAGTTAAGAATCAGTTTAAAAGAGTTAGCCGTGCAATGGACTGGATCATTTTTCTGAGGGGGTTGTACACGGCAGGAAATGTGGCAATTATGGTCCATCTCCACTGTCAGATGGCTTATTAAGTTAAATATCTGGCCTCTGTGTCTTGGGTGCCAAGCTAGGATAAGGTGAAACAGATCAGGTGAACAAAAAGCATAGTTAGCCAGGTGTTGGGGTGAGTTCAGTCACCTTGGCTCTAAGTATGAATGAGTATGTGTACAATAAAAAAGTCTATGAGTGTGTCAGATATTTGTCTAAGGTAGGTTATGTTTCTGTGGTGGTGTTTATAGTACAGCAGTAGAATTATCATCAGGAATAAACAGAAACATATTTGCTGTGTCTCCTACAATGTGATGTACTTGCAAATAAACTGTCAATCATGTAACACATCTTAAAGTTTGCTTTAAATGTCAATCTCTTTCTCTCTGCATGACAGGGAACAACGGCAGTAATGTGTAGTCTATTAACACACATTGCAACTGACAGAAACTGTTACTTAGTTAAGACAGCGGATAGCTAGCCAGCTCTAGATAACACCACAAAGTGTGAAAAAAATTAGAAAATTTGCAATGCCAGTAAAGTGCATTAAGTTATGAATGCTGAAAAATAAAAGAGAAACTGGTGAACAGAACTGAAGTTTGTTTTCTTTTTTTTTATTCCTTTGACAGAAAGAAGGCATTATACTGTATGTGATCTTGAAATCACTGCTTGGAGATTCACAAAGCAGCATCAATATTGAATCTTACACAATTTACCTATTACATCATATGGCCAGTGTTATTAAAGGTATAATTTTCTTCATCAATGTATAGTAAAAAATGATCATCAGGAACAATTGCAAGGATTTGTTCCATAATCTTTCCCTCTAGGAGAAAGTTTACCCATTCATTTCACACAAAAAAGAAGAAAGCCTTACTGAATGGAATAAAATGTTCTTTTTTTCAAGGTCATTGAGGATCTATGTGGGAGCCAAGTCACCAGAGCATCTTTAAAACAGCCTGAGCCTCTTGGTGAGGACAATGTGGACTTGCTTTCTGCTGGCTCGAAAAGAAATTCTGCCAGCCTCCTGGTTTGCTGATAAATCTGGTTACACATAGACCAAGTGCTTTTATTTGTATTTATTTGAAATTGTTTAACTACGCTCAACCTAGCAAAGGCATCATTCCAATGGGATGCCTTTGCAGCAGAAGAAAAAAAAAATGCTTCCTCCCTTCTGCGTGTGAAAAAATCTACAATATCCCATCGACATGTGGTGTTGATTTTAAAAAAATCAAGAAGATTATTTGGAAGAAAAGGTTTAAGTATTCCAAAATTCACGCATCATTTTTTCCATAAGAAGACCAAGTGAAGACAAGTACATAGCAAGATTTCTTCAGAGGTGGGTGGGAGGTGAGGAATTTATAATGTACTTATTGCTTTTAAATGAAGTGAAATGAATTTTCCAACCCTTTAGAAAAAGCAAGCTACATTTTTAAGGATTTAAAAGCATATAATTAAAAAAACAGAATTAAGTTGAAGAATGAATTAATTTCTTACATTTATGATTCATGAAAAAGTTCCAAACAGGTCTTGTTATTTTCCATTCATTTGGTAAATACTGTGTTTGCTTGAAACATTTGGTTATGCTCTAGCAGTTGGTTTTCTAACTAACTGAAAGTAGAATAACAAATAAAATGTCAAAATAAGTGGCATTAAAGGTATAACAATGAACAGAGTGCAATTTGGTTCATTTTCAGGATTACAGGTCTCATGCAACGTCAATGCCTCGGCAATAAGAGAAAGGGAGGTTTCATTGCTGGCACTTACAGTAGATCTGACACATCTCTCTTGCACACTGTCATCTCCCATGATCCTTAGCGTCTCAGAATGTTGTCACACTTGGTCCTGTACTACAAAGCTTCACTGAATACAAGTCCTGGCTGGTTAGACGTTTATAAACAAATGGCACTTTGACAAAACATGTTCAAGTCTAACGACCATAGACCAACTGATGCTGCGTGTTAATTTATGATTGACCAACAAGAGATTAAATACAAATAAAGCCCGGTTTTTAGAGTGGTGAACAGTACTATATACTCATTAGATTAGTAACACACCTACAGCAGATCTTCTGTACACATCAATAACATTCATCCCTCATCTCTTCTGGCATTTCAAATAACCAGACACTAGAGCACAGTCCTGGAAATTAGGGTCACTGCGGTAAACAGTAAAGTACATAAAGTGCAGTAATGTAGTGTATAGAGCAATAGAAAGAATCACTGAAATAAGCTCTTTACAACAGCCACTCACAGTGCCATTCCACGGTTTGATTATTACATTCATTTTCCTCAAAAAAGAAATCGAATTTATTAGGCAGTTGGAAAGCCTCACACAATAACAATTTAATCCATCAATCAATCTGGAAAATTCTGATAGTATGTAACCAATAATCCATAAAGCATTCACTGCCGCAGGGCAGTGTGCACCCTAAGCCACAGATTAAGGGTGACAATAGAGGAAACATTTTTCACACAGCATGTCTTCAGAAAGCCAGCTCTCAAGAGCAAATCCCGTCTGCTTAGCTTTATCAAAGAGGGAACCACTACTGCACATTTCATTTTTTTCTCAGAAAATGGCAAACCTCTGCAAACTCCTCATTAGAGTATTTATGATTGGTAAAGCAAATTTGGGGATCTTACTGTGCTATTAGCTAGTTTTACACCATTCACAAGCCTTGTGCCTCAATCCCCCCGTGAGCCCCAGCACAGCAGATCTTTACATTTCTACAGGCCTTGAACAATTTAAAAATGATCAATTAAACAGGTGGGTTAACCAATTAAGCAATTCAGAAATCATATGGCAGAAAAATCAGAATAGCATTTTACCCTCAAGGGCTTTAATGTTCTCTTCACTGAAACATTAAATGCTTAATTGATCGATTGTTTAAACAACTATCCTAATCTTTAACACCTGATTTGAGGTGACCTATGTGAAACACTGGATTGGGGTTCTCCAGGACCAAGATTAGAGACACCTGATATATAGCAATTGTAACCATATTAAAACCTGTTTTAGATTAAAATAACACATTATTAGGTTTTATGGACAGGAATTATGGACTATGGCTATGTTAGCTACAATCCTGGCAGTTTTAAGAAAATCAAAACAAACCGTGTTCCAAATTTAATCAAATTGCTACCCAGCATGAGAGTAGCATTAATTTGAAAACAATACTGTATATACTGTACAGTACATACAGAGTTTTCTACTGATGCAACAAAAAATGCCTTGGTTATGATTATGCTCATCGTGTGATCTCCTTATCCGATTATCAGAAAGATGCTTATTCCTGGTAGGGATTGCAAGAACACAGAGCCTATCCTGTGAATGCAGTGCATAAGGTGGGACTACGCTCTGGAGGGGATGCCTGTCCACCACAAGGCAAACACACACATCCAAGAATACACAGACAAATCTAGACTCAGATTAACGTTGCTAGTTCGTCTCTCGTACTCTGGAGGAAACGAGAGCACCCAGAGTGAACCAACGCAGAAACCAAGGGAGAACGTGCAAGCTCCACACCGAAGGGCCATGCCAAAATCCAGCCGTCAGGCTGCAGCACTGACTGCCACACCAGTGTGCCGCTGGTTTGAGCATTACTACTGTAATAATAAGTACAGGAATAATGAGAATATCAAGCAGAACAAATGATTTGTCTTTGCCAGTTCTGACTGCTGACAACTGATGACAAAGCTCCTTCAGAGGCAAACAAATCAGGATGACAGGCCAATACTGCCCCTGAGGTCATCTTCATGACAGTCTGCCACGACCTGATTACCTGCCTTGCTAGGCCTGCAATTACTAACCAAAACAGACAGAGGTCAGAAACAAACATGGTGAGTGATTCATTTTGACGCAAAGGCCGATAGTTAAACCCCACACAGACAGAAACAGTGGCGTGGAAAGCAGCACAAGGAAAATATTGTTAACTCGCGCGTGGCGTAAGGCTGGCTGTGGATCTGAAAGGACCGAAGCACGACAGCAGACACATGGCAGCGTCTCAGACTCCAGCCTTGCCGAGAAAGACACTTTCACACACAGGCTGGGGCTCCACTCGCAGGACACTAGTCAAGGGATCCCGAGGTTCAAAGGAAATCAACCTTTTACTTTGCAATAAAGCCTTCTGTCCTTCCTGCATATTGCAACAGAGGGGTGTTTAATGCGTGAAGTTTTATATATTCAAAGAAAAACGTAAAACAGTTATATTGAATTCTTACAGGGAAAAAAGTAATACAGAAAACAAAATATAGTAAAAGATCACCATGCGGTCCTGTGTGAGAGAGAATAAAATTTCCTAATCCATAACCAACACAATGTATCATGCGCACATACTGTTTGAGACAGAATCTTAATAACATTCAAGGTCTATGGGATCTCTGCCGAGTTGCCGTATCATACTGTAGATGACTATGTTAGCATGTTTAAATCCAAATTCCTGCCCCTGTAGCGAACTTAATGGTATTTTAAATATTTAGATTTTAATTTATCCTCTGAATATCTACATAAAAGGTGTAATCTGTTACATGAAAAATAGGGAATACGTCTGTTCCTGTATTACAGCACAAAGTATAGAACCAAAAAAAGCACTTCATGCACTGCTAGTCATAGTACTTAATAATATTACAACTGTTCTCGCTCACTGTTAACGGGCATGCTAATTCTACATACCTGAGTGGAGTAACTGTGTTAACGCATGAATCAAGAATTGGAGCCAGAGCTCTTCAGCCCTCACACAACACTGAACCGCACCGCAGCGACTGGGCCCAGCTCAATTTACCACTGTTCCACGGCCATACGCTCTGCGCCATTAGCTCTAATGCTAAAGGGAAAAAAATTCTCGCATTCCTTATGGACGCCTGAACTGAAGCCTGAGATAACGCTGTTTTTGTTGGTCACTGGCACACTTTTTGAGAAACCGATCAAAGGCCTTCTCTGTGCACCCAGACACTCGAATAATGAGGAGTCTATTAAACCAGAGGCAGCTTTTCGTCTGGTTTGGACGACGCAGCTCACGAGTTTTAATTTTATTTATGCCCGCCACAACATAAGGCCAGTTTAAGCAAGGCCAGCACTGAGAACAATCTGCATCAGTGTGATGAGGGAAGAAAAGAAAACCTCAAACAGCAGTGAGAGCAAGAAACCCCTCAGGACAGTCTGGACTCCTTTTATTAAAAAAAGGGAAAAACAGCACCCCACTTCTAGCGTTTAATGGACTAGGCAAATCCAAATTCTTGCGTGATGCATTGGAGAGCGAAGGGGTGTCTATAAGATGAGACACACACAGCATCAAGCTAGCGTTTGAAAAAGAACTCAGAGGGAAATGTGCAAAACAGCACCTTTCGTAAGGATCACCATTATCCTTCGCATGTTCACCATCTTAGGAGCTGCCAACAGGACAGAATGTATCCAATAAAAACGGGGCACAGATGTGAGTAATACATTATTACCTAGGTGTCGATATTCCAGCAGGCTGAAGAAATCCACTGCAAGCCCCCTCTTTACACTCCAAAAATAATATACACCACAGTATTTCTTACTTTACTTGTCTGTCTCAGTAAAAGGGACTGCTCTTCAACATTTACAGAAAACCACGGTGTCTGACAGTCTGAACAAAGTGACCAGAAACTAGCAGAGACCAGACGTGGTAAAGACCATTTAACCCCCCTTCTTCCCAATTACCTCTAATATCTATGCTAATCAGTGAAAGGCTTTTCATTTTCTACTTAGGCCCAGCAAACAGAACATGACACAATGTTACATTACTCACATACACACCCTGTGCAATGCTAAAAATGCCAATTGTACAATGATACATTTTCTATGGAAAACACTAATTCAAATAAACATTGGTCTATATATACGTGTGCTTTCCACAGTTCTGAATGCTCAGTTCTAGGTTCTGCATGCAGGAAGACTGGCAAATCTTCTGTATCATCTTCCCCTAGCTCGGTGTAGTGACTCACTTAGTGAACTATAGTAAGGGTTGGGACAGTTCTTAACCCACTGACCCACTACCAGCTGGAAATACTCCTCGGTACTCCAGAGCGAATTCCCATCATGTAGAACTAGGACCCCTCTGGCCAGCAACACAAGGAAAATCCGGCTCTGTGTTTGGACTTTGTGAATGGCAGATGAGTCAAAGACTCCCGTGTGATTCAGGCCTATATCGGGCCTGTATTCAGGCTCTGCTGTGCTTCTGAAAGCTCCATTCTCGGTAAACGGCTACTGTGCCAAATTGTGTATATTTTTCTTTTTATGCTTCTATCAGCATTTGTTGAAATGGAATAAAACAAAAACCTCATGAGGCCCTCCAAACTGTCTCTTTTCCAAGACAGCTGTTTGTTACAGTACATCGCACAAACAGACAGGTTACATGTTACAGACAAGCTTATGCACAATGATATCACAACTGAACAAATTGTATCAGAAGCCACACAGTAGTAAGCTTCATAGCAAAGATCTGAACACCCATAGCCTGCCGGAAGGCCTTCCTGCCAGTCATTCTCCACTCCAGAGGACACCAATCAGTCACCCACTAACAGCCCCTTGCCAGGACCTGTGTTTTGGTGGAAGTGAGACTAAACGTGCACAGCAGCTCTATAGCACGACTCATAATTTCTGTTTCAGGTAGATGAAACCCATTTCCAGCTTCAGGAGCCAGAGGTTTAAATACATCAGAAACTGTAAATCATTTAGTGACTCCAAGCCGGGTGTCTAAAACGTGACTCATGTACCTAACATCATGCTGGGAGCAGTTAAAAACAACTTACTCTATGAGTGACTATTAACTTTCTCCATCATGCACTGTGCAATTCCGTGCTTCTGCATGAAAGTGGATAATATTTTAGTGCAGCCATGTGCTGACTAGTGTATATCCCTTAAGAGTCTGCTGCAGCCAAGATCTACACAAGAACACGGCGCTCTGCATCCGACCACACTTTTAAAGCAAGGGGCAGGGAAAAAAATGGTATCACTGCACGACCGATTCAAATACAATTCTCATATCTGAATCCAATAATAATAACTGCACACACGCAAAATTACGAAGTCGCACAGAAGGGTCTTGGCGGCCAAAAAATTCTTAATGAATTTTAATACCAGGTTAGCTCTTTCTCCGCACGCTATACTGTATTAAGCAGCTCTATTCCACAAGTAGCAGAGAGCGCTTGAGAACTCGGAAGGCGAACTTCACAAGGAGCTCATAAGCAATAGCTCTAACAAAGGGCCCCAGTCACTCAGCCCGGGTCAAATTTAATAAGGAATTCAGTGTTTGGTTTTGCGAGTCGGTCTGTCTCTGTATGTATCTCTACTGTCTGTACTTTTTGGAATAGACATTTCTCATTAGACAGACAGGAATAGTTGTCTGCCACCGTGTCAGGCACTAAAGAACCATGAAGGACTCATACTGTATATTACCTTTGAGATATCGGTACATACAGGTAGTTACAATACAGAAAACGCAGGTGTCACCTACACAGGCGCAGTCTGTATCGAAGTCCCAGGGGAGAGCCAACAGACAAGCAGGTAATGTTTTTACAGAAGACAACCCGTGAAGACAGGAACCGAGGCGTGTATGGGGGACACACTTGCTCATTTTCCCATCATTTGCTTTGGACTCGCTTGAAAAACAGAACTGTCGATTTCACAGCTGAGGGCTATAGATTTTGGTGTAGGAAGGATAAATTAGGCAAGGAAGCAGTACAATGATAAGCAGGTCGGAAAAATAAAACGCGATCGTAATGACATAAATAATACGGTGTTTTTTCATAGCCATTGTAGCACTGCAATTGTATTTTACAACTGGATTTGCCAAGGTTTGCCACGATACATTAATATGATCATTACCATGATACAGTAATACTACCCGTCATTGCGTTTTATGTACAGTAAGCCCTACAATACACTCATATATAGAGAGATTTTGCTGTTTATCACTGCATACCATGGTAACTGGATAGGTTTAAAGGTATATTTTAAAACCAGCCACTAAAAGAGTTTCAGATAATCTGAGATAACTGGAGAAAGAAAGTATTAGCAACCTTCTGCTCACAAACCTATCAATATCTTTCAGTGAGCTGGGCAATTCACACGAACATGCAACAGATTCTTCTCAGTTCAGTTAGTTAAGCGTGATACAGGTACGACACTTGCTAATATGTACAACGTTAGTTCATGATCTGCACAACACGCACTTGCTAATATTTCCAGCTCGAGCATTATGCTTCGAATACTGTTACAATGCAAATGATATTTTCCGACGTTTTCTAATCAAAGCCAACCTGAGGTGATTTAGACCAATACAACACAAACCCTCGTTATTTATGCCGTGGGTATTTTCGAAAGAAACTTTAGTCGAGCAGTCCGCACAGTAGCAGCTACTCGGCGCCGTTAAGGCAGGTGATTCGGGTGGTGCGGTGTGGACCTCAGTGCCTCCCAGAATAAAACATCAACGTTTAAATCGATGTAAACAAATCACGAATTTTTTTCCCAGTTCATGAGCTATAGGGACTGTAAAATGTTAGTGAATGCGTCAACCATCGGAGACTTTTCTTCTCGAGGCAAGAACAGGAAGCATCAGACCTTTTTGTAATATTTTATCATCTTGACATGCAGACGCTAGCCCTTCATCTTAACTCACTGCAGTACCACCAGGCGTTAAAATGCCTATTAACAAAGTTTAAAACAAAAAGTTCTGTTCACTAGTTCCGACTGCTGTCGTCTTGCATTTACACCTGCGTCTGAATTTAAAATACAGTACACAGTACGCTTCTTCTTGCAAGTCTTGGGGTCAACAAGCGACAAACCGGCTCACATCGCGACCGCCGGTCCTGAATCAAAGATGAGATTTGCAGAAATATCCGTGAACAATTTTCCGCCATGCTAAGATCACAGTGTAGTTTGTTTATACTTCCCTACACAACAACACTGAGCTGTCACGGGAATCTTGGAAGATGACGGGTGCACATATCTTTGTTTTTTTATTTCAAAGCTCAATTGCCCTATCTGGTACAAAACATACCGGTGCCGTGAACTTAGCGTGTAGGAAAATCATCCCTGGATATGGTCCCACAGCACCGAGAGTGATTATCCCAGGGCAGGACAGCAGCAAGTGAACTGCATGGGAAAATGAAGTTCAAGTAAGCGCTGACAGCATCTCTCCGTGCAGCCCCGATCGCGCAAACACAGCGCCCGTCTCCACCACCAGCCCAACTTTTATTTTATTTTTTAAGGAAAAGCTCATCAAAGACCACGTACCTCGGAGAAAACAAGGCTCGTTCCTCCGTGGGGTGTTTTGTTTTGGGTTTTTGCCCCCTCACGCCTGTCTGTTACAAAAGAAAAACTGCTATTTTTTTATTTTCTTGTTCTTTTTTGTTGTTGTTGTTGTTGTTTTGCTGAAGACACGATCCGTGAGACATGCACAGCCGCGCTGCGCGCATCCACCAGCTCGGGCTGTCAACTCCCCCCCCCCGCCGCCGCCGCCGCCGCCGCCGCTCTGCCGCCCGAGCGAGCTCCCTAAACCACTCCGTCAGAGGTCGCGCGTCCCCCGACGGGCATTTTAAACCGGCGAAGGGTTCGATGACCGTTATTCCCCCCGGCCAACCCGGCGCACAGGTCGGTGCTTTTCTCCCGCTTTCGCTCGTCGCCCCGGGGTAGCCGATCAGACGGTGCACTGCTGGGTGTCTTAGCCTGCTCTGCCCCCTCTCCACTCTCCACTCTCCGCTCTCCCTTCCTCCGTCCCTCCCTCCCTCTCCCTCTCTCTCCCCCTCTCCCCCGTCCCCCCGTGTGGTAATATTGTTGCTATTTTTTGCTACTCACCCTTTTCTCCCCAGTCCCTGACTGGATATAGATACACCGTATCAATGGCTCTAATAGATACAGTGTGACATAAACGGACTAGCACTCACATTGATACACGGCTGCTATTTTTAGGAAACTGACAAACTCCGGAGAACCAGCCTCTTGTCACAGGCTGGCTCCTCCCTCCTATCTGCCGGACAGCGCAGCCGGAGCCAAACTCAGCCCTTCCTGCCTTTTCGGAATTTCAAGATACGTGTATATTTTGAGGGAGATAGGTATAGATGGCTCTTCCTTTATTTATTTATTTTTTAAAAAAGACTGTAACCCACAACTTGCCCGTCACCCCCCCCCCGCCTCGTCATGTTAAAAAGTGTTTTAAAAGGCGTGTCCGATGGAGTTAGCTTCTGTGCATTGTTGTTGGTCGCAGCTCTATTTCTTTTTCCTGTTTGAGATTTATTACATTTTATGGGCGATAAAATTGTGTGGAGTCTGGGAGGAGGAGGAGGGGGAGTTGCGCTTGGAAGTGAGGGACTATTGCCAATGATTTGTAAAAGTGCAGAAATTAAAAACTCTCCCCGCTGTCAGTGACGTCAAAACTAAAAGGAGTATTTCTGTGAGGCAGCCAAGTTTACGCGTATAATAGTAATACTCATAACTTTATCCTTTAGGAAGTACCAAGTTCGAAATCAATGGTGCCATAAATTCCACCCGATTTTTTAAAAGTCTGATTGGCACTTGTAAGTGGACATTTTTAACTCGTTAATAGTTTTTTATAGAAAGGTTGCCTTTTCCCAAGCAATGTAGTTGTGTGTTTTTGGCTGGCGCTAGCCCCTTAGATACCATTGACGTCATTGGCCAAGACTACGCCAACAATAGGGTCGTCTTTAGTTGACGGGCGTCAGTGAGACCCAATCACGGAGCGCCGCCGTCTGCGGCGGCCCAATGGAGTTGGAGAGGGGGCCGGCCCGCCGGCCGCATGCGGCTCTGTCACGTGCCGGTGCAGTTGCTGCCTGGATCTAAGGAAGAGGTGTGGCGCGAGAGACTGGATTGTTTTTGCTGGGATTTAAAGCAACAGCTTCCGATTGTGTTTAAAAACCACCGTAAAGGAATCCGCTCAAAAAGTTCTAAAAGAACAAGATTATAAAAGTGCTTCTTAACTGCATTTCGCAGGGCGCCTGTGCTGTCAGAGATCGATTCACTCTTTAAGATAGTGTAGTTGCATTGCCTTTGTACCGCTTAAGGCCCTGTTGGCTTTGTTTTTAATGTGGTTGCATTAATTAGTAATTAAGATATTATGTAAAGCATGTCGGTGATCATCCGGAGCTGAACAGTACCGTATTCCCAGCAGAAGCTGCGTGTTCACCGACTGCGGACTGACACGCAAGTTTAGCTGCAGTTTCCTGTGATGCCTGCTGTGGAATCTGTGACGCCAGATGTGTGAACTCCTACTCTTCAACTTCGACCCATCCTGTCCCCGGAGACAAGCACACACACACACGCTGTCACGCTCTAACTCGACACAAACATTTTCCACGCGTATTTTTTTTTTGCTTCACGTGGCATTCGTCTACCGCGTTCATGTACCTTTTGCGGCAATGTATCTTTTTATGTCAAGCTTTCGAACAATAATAAAAAATAGAACTGTGTCAGCTTTTCTGAGGGGGCGTCAAAAAACAAGGAAGCAGTGCTTGTCCACTGCGCAGGCAAGATTTCAAAATAAACATTTTGTTTCTGAAAAAACCGAACTACAAGAACTGCTCTCCTTCTAAACGTTATTGGATTCAAATTTTGTAGCTTTCTCTATTGTCCCTTCATCACTGACGGCGTGACAGACCCTTCAAAACCTAAACGTGTAAATACATTAAGTAAACAGGTAGAACAAGTTCTATGTTATTTTAATACTGTAGTCCAGTTATTGACACGCATTTCTATGGAGAGGTGTACAAAAAATATAGTTTCTTCAAGTCATACCAACACAAAAGGCATTACAGGTATCAGGGCGACATTATCACGTTATCTGAATGTACCATCTCTCTCGGCAAACGAGAGGAGCTCGCTTCTTAAGAAGAAATGCATTTACTTTTCTGTATGTCTGTACGTTTCAATTTTGGAAAAAACTTCCAAATCAAGGCAAGCAGCCATGACTAACAAATAACATAGTTTCAGTCACAAAAGAAACAGAGATGTTGGAGGTATCTGGTTGCTCTGATTTCTATATACTGTAATACAGTGCCTGACACAGCTGCCCACTCACAAGACTGACACCAATTCTCTGCCTGTAGATTGGGGAGGAGGGCATATTCCCTTGTCTGTGGGTAATATGTTTAAATACCGCATTTCTGGTATTGCTGTGGCTTTGAAATAGTAATAAGTGGTTCAGAAGATAAAAGTAAGCAGGAACAGGACAAAAAAGAAACAGAAAGGTGATGTAAAGAAAATAATATTATCTAGTTTTGCAATGACAGATGTCATTATAAATATTGATTTTGAGGCTGAATAGGAAAGTACATACCAGGAGCCAATGATAACATGTAATAACAAACCTTGTTTTGTGAGATGGCTCCCAACCTCAGTGACAGAGTTTTCTCACCAAATCAAATTTCAAATTGACAGGGCTGAGACCAGAGGCAGGCAGCTCCAGTCCCAAATTCTGCATTTGTTTCTAGTTTTCACTCCATCTCAGACCGTCTAGACTTAATGGAACTAATTAAACAGATAAGAAATCACATTGTCTGTGTTTTCCAGGTCTTAGTCAGGTGCTAATTGAGAGGAAGCTCTAAACCCTGCAGGAACCTGACACTAGACTGGAGTTTCCTATTCATAGTCAATACAGCCATTGAAGATACAAGCTGTCCCTGGTGGAAAGCTTGTAAATGAGATAAACATTGCAGGTACATTCAATGACCCCTTGTCCTAAACACGGTTTTGGAAAACTAGCTGGAGTTCATTTGGAGTAGAGTGCTAAGTGGGACATATATTGCCCTGGAGCATTAAAACAAAAACTTTGAAAGTCGTCCTGAAAATATTTCAGGTGAAAGTGCACAGATTCTAGGTAGGGAGCAACCCAGTGGAGTACCCCAGTCTTCTGGGTTTTATTCCAGCTAAGCCCGTTATCAGCTAAAATTATTGAACGTTTCATTAAGACAATTGCTTAACATTTAACGGTGTGGATTCCAGTCTGCCTTTCCAAAACAATCCCATTAATATGCATTTTTCCAAGAAAGTAAACCATATTCATTTCAAATCTGTTTTGGCTTGGTTTCAAATCTTGCCCTCTCTTAGATATCTTAACTTCCCCTGATTCATTATCAGGTAGTATCACTAGACACTACCTCAAACAGCCCTGCAGTACGCATTCCCCGTGATTCCTAGTCTCACGGTTTAAATTCCTCCCAGCCACTTAAACAGTGAGAGTAGCTCTGAAAGCCAGCATCTGGCCGACAGTTCATTCTAGTTCTGAAATAACACCTGCAATTTAAGAGCTCAAACTAGTTTTAAAAATAGTTCAGTTAAAGATTCAGGAGCTCAGCAGGAATGAAACAATAAGACACAAGAGCTTAAGAAAGGGAAACACCACTGTATAGTACAGTACTGTATATCATACTGTAGGTATCCTAGTTCACAGTTCCCCTATCCCTCACACCTGCTGGTGTGTTCCTGTTGAGCTCACGGCTCGACCGTTCAACCCTTTAATTGCTTGACAGTTTTTTTTAAACATATTGAAGGAGACCCTTTTACAAAATCAGTGGGACATATAAGACCATCCTATATGTTGTCTACACGCAAAGAATTAAGGGATGGAGTGGCTCACCTCCTCCAGTGGGAATTAGCACTGTTCCCGTCTGGGTGACAGTAAAAAAACCTAGCTTATCGTCTTCCCTTCTGCATTTTCACTTTCGAATGTCGCTGAATGACTATGTCTTTTAATTGGGGACAACTGCCGCAGTACATGTGCCTGAAATATGGTTTGTGTTGACCCCTCTGTTGGCTGGTTGTTACTGAAGTTTGCTGTGTTAAACAGGTGCGTAAACAAATTCCTCTGGGGGCAACATTCAAACCGAACTGAACTGTTTCATAAGGAACTTATGATTTCCAGCTCTCAAACTGAAAAAAGAAAACGGTAGCTCAATTTAGGGTCATGTTAAGTTCAGATCTCAGCTGAGTCTGAGTGTCCAGAACCATGACTGGGAGCTCCTGCCATCGTTTCTCCTAATGAGCCCCACAGATCCAACAGGCTTCTAGCCTTTTAGGACAGCAGCCGGGAATAGAAAGCAGAATAAAAGGGTTAAATTGACAAAGACAAAGTTTAATTGGACCAATTTCCCTATTTGCAGCAGGTCCTGAGCTGTTCGTGGTTTAAAGGAGTCGTGAGAAGACGGCAGGCTGTGGTGGTGCTGGAGATGCAGGATCTCCGGGAGCTTTAGGTGGTCCACCAGAGTCTGGACGACCATGGCTGATGACATTTGTGCCAACAGATACACACCACTGCCAGTCTTAGTGTGGGAATCGCAATTCCTCAGTAATGAGAAAAAGCGACTTTCATGATATAAAAACATTGCTGAAGATAAAAAAAAACATAGAGGAATTTGTTTTTGAATCTACGGCCACCAAACGCCATTCTCGTCTATCCATCACACAGGGGTCAGCCAGTCCCCTTACTGGCAGAGAATTAGCGTGGCAGGACCAGGGAGAAACGGAATGACTGTGCCACCTGGCGCCCTCTACCCCGGTGGAAAAGAAAGACTTTTACATGTTCCCGAAATGATGAATCACAGCTCCTGTGCAGAATTTACGTGCTTTTCCAGGCTCAAGAGCCGCTCTCCTCCTAACACCCCCAGCAGCTGTCTCTGAGCACACCCATATAAATAGCAACACGATACGACAGGCGCGCTGCATGGAAACCGAGGTGGAATTAAACAATTAGCGCTATCCTCAAGGCTTTTTATACACTGCGGCAGTCTAGACTTTGCTACTTTTACAGTAATGCTGAAGGCAGAGTTGCAAGGCACACCTTTGAGAAGCAGTTCAGTAATTCAGCACACATTCCAGTGTTCAATTCCAACTCAGAAGAAGAAAGGAAACAGTTCAAATACACAGAAAAAATATCCCACTGCAGTTTGGATTCTATTTGTGTTGCGATTTACATAGATGCATTGAATCTGCTTAAGCATACCATTTGGCACGACCTTAACTTCATCAATGCATTCATATTGATCGTGGCAAAACTGTTAGCCAGTCACAATGACTGAGGTCTTGTTTATGAGGATCTCAATTTCATGAGCACGGATGGATAATGGAATGGTTTTATTAAAGCCCATTCAACACCAAAGGACCTCCAACTCTCAGATATTGGAAGTAGCAAATGACTGCACACAGTCACATGCCACATCTGTGTGAACAGTAACTTTCATGCAAATACAGCCTTCTGCTTTTCAGGAGTGTACTGGGATGTTGATATGCACACATATCAATACGAAGCTCGTCAGGGCGAAATTAAGGGTGATCAAGTGCCATGGGCTGTTTTCAGACACGAGAATTTCTTATGCAATTTAGTGTTTGGATTGCACATGTTAGAAAATGCAGCATCTTCTTAGCCAGTGCTTTTTATTTGTATTTGTTTTTATTTCCTGTGGTGGTGCTCAAGCAAATTGAAGCAAGTCTAAGTATCATTTTCCATATGTCCACATCAAACTGACCCTCAATAAGCACCGTGCTGAAACCAGAATATCAGCTGAAGACAGCTCCAACTTCATCACCTGCGAGACTGAACAGTTCTTACTATGTCGAAAAGAGCTACACATTCTGCTGCACGTTACTTTATCAAACAGACCGGCAACAGCCTTTTTCTGCCTCATTTTGTTCTTTTGTGATGTGCTCTTTGCAAGTTTGTGGCTGAAGAGGGTTTCATTTGCCACTGACTTCACACAAGATCTTGCTAAATAAGGCGACACTTTAGTAACACATCCACCCAGCCACTTAAAATCTTGTCTTTACTGGTTATTTTAGAGCCTTTTAGATGCATACAGTACAGAGCCCTTATCTCCATAGGGGTACACAGGCAGGTCAGTTAAAAAACTGATACTTCAAGCTCTGTATTTTTTCTTATTGTGTACTTTATGGCATAGGATTGCATGTTTTCTAGTATTTTTAACTTGTATTGGATATAACTTTTCACATTTACCTGTGTTCTATTATTATATATATATTTATATATATATTCTTCAGGAGGCTGACATGAATACTCCACAGCTGCAGTAGTTTCAGAGATCTAACACTTGTAATGATCATGTTTTCATCTCAGCTGAGTTCCTAAGGAGAGTAGAAGCATTGAGAGTCTTAAAAGTTTCACATTAGTTTACGGATATTTTTTCATTCTTACAACACGCAAAGAAGCACAGCTCCCCAAAATCTGGAGACAGCTATTCAAGTCGATCGTGTCCTTCATTACAAATATAGTCTGCTCAAGCCCACGCCCTGCGCACACACCCTGCGCTCTGCCTATCCGCGTTTCCATCCCAGGATGGTGTTAAAATCCCTCATTATACCAGCCCCCTTGAGCGAATGCACGTTCGTGAGATTCGCTTCTATATATCTTCGCGTCTCTCTGCCCCGAACCGTATCAAAGCCGAAGCTCCTTTAAAAATAGTTTGACCAAGGCTCGGAGCCCAGAGCCAAGCCCCAAACAACCACTGGCGCTGGACCCTGAAAGACATACCAAATCCCCCGCCATCT
The DNA here is from genome assembly GCF_055471065.1 of Atractosteus spatula. Taxonomy (NCBI): domain Eukaryota; kingdom Metazoa; phylum Chordata; class Actinopteri; order Semionotiformes; family Lepisosteidae; genus Atractosteus; species Atractosteus spatula. Next base: position 56,792,855 of record NC_142712.1, read on the forward strand.
GGTTGACAAAGATTATCGAGAAGGGAGCAGATTTCATTCCGTTGAATTTCCAGTTTACAGGGCGCCCCCTGTTTACTCACCTTAGTGATATATCAAAGTTTCCCTATCGTTTTTTTTCTCTTCGAGCCTAAAAATACGTGCATCTTTACTTGTATTTTTTCCCCCACACAAACATGTTGTATCAGCACAATGCCATGATGATCTTCGAAGCTCTTTGCATTCCCCCGATCCACCCTGCTCTGAAAGCGACGGGGAAGAATGAACGGTTCGCATTTAACATACAGTACAGTCAGCGCCGGACCGTTTGTACAATTCAAAAATACTTCTTAACGACTGTTGGGAATTGCAATCGTTGGTGTGAAGTGTAATGTAATAGAACATTGTGAAAATATCTCGCTAGTTATTAATTCTGGGGTCCTGCTGTCCTGTCTTTGATTCACGACGAGGGTACCGATGCAGTCATGCTAGTGAGATTTACAGTATACTGAAAGGAAAGTGGATCGCTGTGTTAGATTAATTCATTTAAAATACCACCGAGTATCTCAAATCACCTTAAAACATGAAGTCTTAAAATTACCTGCAAGGCAGTGCTTGAAAGTAATGAATTACATTCAACACTAACGGTACAAGTCTTTCATAGTGTATATTGCCTTTTTATTTACATACACAAACTTTCAAAGCAAACTTTAGGTACTTTAGGTATACGTTGTCTAACATTTTATGGGGGGAAAGATCAGATAACATCACTTTCTAATCTGAACTTTTTTTCCTTTGTTCTCCAAAAACTATCCTACTTTTCTGTGAAAATGGTATTACAATGAGCAGAAGCAGATTAGTTTTTTTTATCAGAAAAGGCGTTTAGAAAAGCAGGAAAATACTTTTGTTCGTATATTCCCCCACAATTTTAAATTTCTACTTGTTAATCATCTCCATTTTTAACTAAAATCTGGCACCGAGCGCGCCTCCCGGTTCAGTTTTCCTCCATTTTACACAGCGTGAGCAGCGCAGAGCCTACAGGTAACAGTGTGCTTGTCAGGTGTCACTGCAGAGAGTGAAACACAGAGCCACAGACACATTTGATACAGCCTTTCCAAAACAACAAGCAGAATTTGCACGGAATTTGGGGGGGGGGGTTGCTAAATTAAACGGTTGATTTCCTAAAAGCACAATTTCCTCCCCGACAGGTTCGCGGATAAAGGATTATTCACTTTGGGCTTTATGATTTATTGGCTAAGCATTCGCAAAACCTGCGTTCCCAGCAGCACGGTTTTCATTTACCAGTTTCAGACTGCATCGACTGTTGATCATCACCTTTTTCTGAAACGGACTTTGCTGAGGTACACAGATACCAGGTACTCAGACACCTCGTTAAAGTGCTTACTCCTCTCTTTGGGAGATTGGATGATTTCACTCATGCTTCATCCCGCTGTACCGGAGGAATATCACTCCGTGGGCGCATTTGCCCACACCTGCTGCGATCACGCCCTGTCGAGGCCAGCACACCATTCTCCGTTGTTAGTGGTCCCTGATGTGCTGCACACTGCCCGTCTCCAGCTCTGCCGTGATCTCATGCACTTTGCACGCTGTGTTGGTCTTCTGCTGCCCACACATGCTCTGAGCCCCGGCTGCCACAGACAGTATGACCTCGTTTCTGGCTTCCCAAGTTAATGGCAGATCAGTCAAAAGCCGGTCATCTCTTTCTCATTTCATACTCATCTTGACCCTTCCCCCTCCCCCCTCATCTCTCCGAGACGAGCCCGAGTGCTTCTCACCTGTTGGTCGTAAAACTGCCTTCACAGAACCTGCTGTGCTACCGGAGGGGTCTTCAGGCGGGGGTTTTTTTCTCCAGCAAAGGGGAACCTGTCTCTCTCACTCTCTCGCTCTCTCTCTCTTCCCCTCCCCTGCTATCTCTCATACATCAAAGCCAGACCAGCTGGCTTTGGATAGCTTCCTTCTCGCCCTGAGAGGCCTGACTTCACACCCTCTGCCTCCTCACTCGCTCCTCGGTCTCTCTGCCTGCAGGGATCAGGGTGACAGCAGTTTGAAGGACAGGATCCCAGATGCACGCAGACATCCCGGGCATGCGTTGTGCGGCTGGGCTGGGCTCGGGGGGCTTGGCTGCCCAGCCGCCACTGTCACTCAGCAGCGTGGAGGGCTTGTTTCTTGTTCGTTCGTATTAATATTATTAACATCAGGGTTGCGACAGGGGCAATGCAGGGCAAATATCAGACGGCTTTTCTTATTTGACTGACACTGTTGCCCTGACCTGGAAATGCTGGCAGGATAAAGCCTGGTTCTTCCTCGAATTGGATGGTATGGTGCTTGGTTGGAATCAATGTCCAAGCTACAGGAAAACCTTTAAGTTCTCGTGTTTTATCTGTGCTTTAAGTCCGATTATCATGAAACAACCATGGCGGTAACGACAATATTACAGGGCTTTAGGGAAGTTAAACACGACGTGATATCATAATGATATTTGTCCAAGGATATTTTTAATTTCATCACGGATCATTGACCATGGTACTGGTTTATACAACAGGAATTGTGTGGCAGAAACCGTTCTAGACCACAATGTCTCAGTGTTTATTATAGACCCATAATCTATTCTTGAATTTCCGGGGACCCGTGTGGAAACGCAGGGCACTGAAGGTGAGAGGAGCAGCTTCACCCTTGGAATAATGAGGTCTGACACAAACTACAAAGGCACAAAGTGGAACCTAGGGAAACCTCAAGAAAAGAACAGATCTTTTCCTGCTGATATTTCCGGCATGTTCCTATACCTTTCTGATTATTCCAGCAGGTTCTCACCTGAGTTTTGGGATACAATTCATCCAGTGATGACCAACTGACTGTTTCCCTCCTGCATTGTTGTAGGTGTTCATGGTGGAACTAAAGCCATCTTCAGTTAAGAAGGATAAACATTCTTTTGAAAGCACAGTTTCAAGCAGGACACAGTTAATGGCTGAAAAGCATCACAGCGGCACGATGTACACAGTTTGCTACACAGGCTGCCTCATAAGTCATGATATCATTCCATTAGTGCACATACAGCGTCTGTCAGCCCCAGCCCCTCACGCCCCAGCATTTTCTGAATGGGTGGTGTGTTTCTGTTTTTTTAGAAGGGTTTTTTTATGTCAAGGAAATGGAACAAACCATCTAACCACTGTGACACATCTTGTCCATCTGTACTGGAGCTGGGGTGGTTAGCCAGCCTGCGTGCACCTACTGTGCTGCCCTTGAAGAGCGCTCAGTGACAGGTTCACCAGTGAGAGCCAGCTTTCCAGATTGAATCCCAGAAGAAAGAGGCTGCAGGTCCCTCAGAGAATTTTGGGAGTTCAGAGTATACTTTTATCCCCATGAGACCAATGGACTCAGAATTCCTGGATTCTTCCCAGAACTGTCCTATCTCCCTCACCTTCTGTTTGTCCAGGTTTTTGTTCCAGCCAGCAATGGATGATTTCCTTTAAAATCCATTTCATAAGCAGTATGGACAACCCTTCTGTTTTGAAATAAACAGGGACAAGCATGTCCATGCATTATACACTCAGTAAAAAAAAAAACGTAAGTTAAGATAAATAATCTAGATCTGTCTGGATCAAACATTTGGAGTGGTAGGGGAGGGATACCAGAACAGACCTGGGGAAATATGGAAATAACCCAAAATGAAACAGCAGAAAAAAATGAAAAGATTTCATGTGCAAAGTTTGCAGAGGGCAGATTTTGGGAGGTCTATTGTCAGGATTTGAGACAGGGGCACAGCTGTTTTCATCAGCCTGACGCGGGACCATAAATAGCTCCAAAAATCACTTTCCTTCCAATTAGAAAAAGGAACAGGGACTGTAAAAATGCACTGTATGCAACTTTTAAAAATCTTCCTACGAAAAATGAGGGCTTCTATCTAGCACATTTAACACTATATCGAAATGATGCTGGCTTTTATAAATTAGGACAGCTGTTGTACACAAAAGGCATAGATCGCATTCTTGCGCAGGATTTAGAAAGCACTCAGCCCAGCCTGAAACCCACTGTGAGACAACACTTCATTACCCAGAGCTCATTAGGAGTCTTGTCTCCCAAAAGAATTCATCCAGGCTTTTGTTTTTTTCTACTGGGAGACTCACGTCTGAGGATTCAGTTTATTCATCTCTTTTCTGCACTCTTTTGTTCATGTGTTCCCTACATTATGTTGCTGATGGACTCTGGGCTGTTGTTCCCCATATCCACGGCAAAGTGGGAGCAGAGTGGGGGGAAAAAACCAACAATCCAGGGAGGGCGAGGGAGAAAGATATCGCCAGAGCAGGGCCAGTGGAGAAAAACAACAGCAGCTTGCACTTTGAAACCTGGGGAGTTGAACTCCATCTCTCGCACCTGAAAACTGAACGGGAGAGCCAGTCCCTCCTGAGATCAGAGGGTAAGGGCATTCCCCTGGTGAAAGAGCTCCGCTTCACTTCCAAAGAACAAACAAAACCCAAGATGCCCTGTGCACTCTGTTTGTCTTATTAGGGAGAATTCTGAGCGCATTGCCCACGAGGGTGGCTCATTGTGATACAGAGATACGAGCCGTAAATAACTCAACCCCTCCTCCGCTACCGAGATGGAGTAATCAGAGATTAAGATCTACTGTACTTCTTTTAAAAGTCAGAATGGATCAAAAAGTGGGTAACAGGCCACCCTCGGCTTCCTACCAGCCCTGGTCTTGTGGAGAAAGCCAAGTATGAATGTATAAATATTTTATCAATATACAGTATGACCTTCCCAAAGCACAGAGAAAGGCTTCACATCGCACTGATTAGGACTATCATTTTTCTTCCTGTGAAAAAAAAAATAAAATAAAATGCGAGCAGAGCCTGAGGCAGAGTTTTCTTTTTTTTTCCCTTTGACATTTACAAAACAAACCAAAGTGGAACTGGATGTTGGTGTTAAGAAAATACCAAGTTGTCTGTGAGCAAATTTTGCCAGAGCTTTAGCTACTGTATCTGTATGGGGGGTTTAAAAATAACCTCCGTGTCTCGCAGCCTGGCTCTGCTTTCTCATTACTGACTGTAATTAACACTAACCATACCCTGCCAGCTTCGCATGACGCACCAGACTCTACAGAACTTGTTTCTTCTACACGGGCTTTGTTGAGGTTTTAATCAAGTTTTATAACCAGAGTTTCAGCACATTTCTCGAGCAGATTTAAAACTGTTTCGCTTTGTTTTGTTTGTTTGTTTGTTTCTCACAGACTGTGTCATCTAGTCTTACAATGGTAATCCGAATCTTGACACAGAAATGGCAATATTTTTTAATATTGTGATACACAGCCAACACTCACACCATAAGAAGCTAACACAGGCAGCAAGGTGAAATGCACTAAGGCATTAAGTGGTATTCTGCAGGGTTACTTGTAATGGTTCTATTGTTCGTTCTGCTGTTGAAAGTGGATTTACAGTTTGCAATAATTGTTGATAGGAAAATTGCCTTAGTGTAACCTAGTAGGCAAGGTTACCTGCAATATTGCTGAGAGAATCAGAGATGCACACTACTGATATTTATGGTGCAAATGCTGTAACTGTTACAGAAGTCTTGATCTCTTCTTTCAGCTGAAGGACTCACTACCCAGTGGAAAGATCTGTGAACCTACTTTCTTTTTTAATAAAAAGCTTGACCTGTCTGGCTAGCAGAATAGTTAGCCATAAGTCTTCAAGCGATCGTTACAAAAACCGCTGACTATTAATTGCCGACATTTGTTGATAAAAGGTAAAAGAAGGAATGAATTGCTTCGTATGAAAACAGACTGATAGCATTTAATAAAGAACAGCATATCCAGGTAAGCAGCAAGCATTCTGAAAGCAGACTGGATTGTCTATGAGAACATGAAGAGATTAGATCAGAGGGTCTTACTAACGGCTTAAGCTAATTCTTAGTGAGGAGTCTGGACCCAGAGGCACTGTCTCTGTCTTCATGTATTCTCATATTTTTTGCTTTACAAAAACGGAGGTCAAGGGGCTTCAAACCTCATCCTGTGTGTTTGTTTTGATCATGGGTGTTGTCCCCACTCGAAGTAAATAGCTCCTAGCCACAATCTGAGGTACTTAATTACCTCTATCATTCTGGGAAGCTATAGCTCCATTTTAAATGGGCCAGCTATACTGCATTTACTATAGCGAGCTCATTAAAAATTGAACAAGGTCAGAAATGATACTCTTGTCTTCATTATTCATTGTGCCCTTAATTTCAGGTATTATTTCATTAATCTTATATAAGAAGGCTGTTTAATAATTTACCCTGACATTTTGTTGTCAGGTAACATTATCTACTATTTCTATGGCTGGCTGCCAATTAAAATTACTTAAGACTAAATGAAGACTCTGGCACAGACAACACAGATAACATTCAGTGTTCCGGACTTCATTGTCTGTTGTAAGTAGCTTTGTATCTTCCTGAGCCTTAAGTGTACAGTTAAGTTGTTTAGTTCAGTTTTAAGACCTATTCCCTGCAGGTAGGGATGAACAGGCTTCAGGGTGGAGCAGTGATCAGGCCTCTAGAGTCCATCCTGGAGGGTTGTAGATTCAAACCCCAGGTGAGGATGGTCATGTTGTACCCCTGAGCCAGGCACTTGCAGCTCCAATAACTTCTCTGCCATATAACCATCTCTCTAGGTCATCGCTGCAAATCCAAATTTAAACCTACAGAAAAACATACAGGGTGGCACAGTGGTGCTGTGGTTCTCATTGCTGTCTCGCAGCACTGGGGCCCTGGGTTTAATTCCAGACGTGGGGCGCTGTCTGTGTGGAGTTTGTATGTTCTCCCTGTGTTTGTGATGGTTTATGCCAGATGTTCTGGTTTCCTCCCACAGCCCAAGGGCATGCTGGTAGGTTAATTGTCTTCTGGGAAAACTGGCCCTGGTGTGAGTGTGTTTTGCCTGTGATGAACTGGCATCCCATCCAGAGTGTATCATGCTAGTTGCTTGCCAGGACAGGCTCCGACTCCCCCCTGACCATGTACTGGATAAAGAGGTTAGAAAATGGATGGAAAAACATACAGAAATTAAACAGAATGCAGTCTTTAAATTGCGATACACATTGACACAACATTCTGGCATATGGTGGTATAGATGAGGAGCATATGGAGAAAATAGAACATTTTATTCTTATCAAATGCCATCAAGGCAAGAGGGAAAATAAAGTCTTTCCATTTGCTTTGAGAGGAAAAAGGAATAATAGAAGGACTCTCATCTGCTTCAGAAGCACAATGTTCCCCTCGCTGTATGTGCTGCTATATTTCAGCAGGCACGTCCGGAATGAGACGTATTAAAGGAATCACACACACGTGTTCTACCCGGGAATCCCGATTCGAAAGGTCTAGGAAAGATCAGAATCAATAGGAGAAAAAAGAGGCACAAATACATTAGCAGAGCACGGCTGGTTTACAAGCGAGGGTAGGCCATCTTCTTATCAGAGGTGATTTCCGCTGAAACAGAAAGCATACCGCGCCATCACAGATCTGGCAGGGGAGGGGGCATTTATTGACACCCGGGCAGTAATGGGAGGGAGGCCGATTGTTTTTCTTGTCAGGGCGTCTGGGAGGTCAACCACCAGCACACGACACCTGTGTTGAGGTCAGACAACAGCTGAGGGGGATCCTGTAGGGACTTTCTTTTAAAAAAATCCCTCTAAATTTTTTTTATTTTTTTTGGTTGATATAGTACAGCAGGTTTTTACTGGTCAATTCAGGATATCACCTTGCTTAAGGCCTGGGATACCTGTCCATATGGTCAAATGAAGACATAAATAGACTCATTTTGCAAAGAAATGTTAAAGACAGAAGACTCTGCTGTCATTAGGGCCTGAGGCTGTGGAAACCATGTTCAGCATATACTCCAGAAAAACTGAGCTGAAATTGTTTCCTTGTGTAGAAATGAGTAAAAAATAATGAGCACAGAGCTGTGGGGTCTGGAACTGGAAGACCCCTTCAGGAAGCAGCTAGATTTGTTAGACTGGCTGAAAGGCCTCTTCTCTTCAGTTGCATCCACTGTAATGGTTTCAACGAGGGGGTTTCCATGTGGCTCGACCGGTAAAGTCACTCACTCGGAGGGCAGCTTGCAGTACGCGATCCAGGTGTCGCAGGTTCGAGCCTGGGTCGTGTCAATAGCCGGACGTGAGGGGGATTTCCCGAGTTGTGGCTCATTAGCTCATCAGCACAAGGGTGTGGGCTGGGGTGAGAAAGCCCGGCATCTGCAGGCCTGGGGTGGCGTCGGTGAGGGCCGGCTCTCCTCCTCTGTGGTGCTAGGCGGCAGGCAGCTTGTCAGAAGATGATTGGCCCAGCAGCTGGCCGGGTCACAAGGGCTTGTCTGCACCTCCTCATTCGACTCCTGCGGATGGAGGGGAGGGCACCGAAGTCCAAGGCATAGAGACACGATGGCAACTCCTGTCTGGCAGATCTATAATCAAAAACTGCTTATTCTCAATTTAAAAGGCAAAGGATGAAGGATTAAAGAATAACTAGTGGATTGCCAAGAAAACAAAATCAATAATCACTCATGCTTGTTGCAGCAGTGAATCTGGTTAAAAAATCTTTTAACCATGTTTTAATTGATGTTTCCCATCAGGAAAGGTTTTAACCATAAGAATCACAAACTCTCTTACTCTCACTCTCCTTCAAGGAGACCTCTTCACGTCTGCACCCTTTCTTCTGTTCTTATATTGCTGGGTTTCCTACAGCCCTGCTGCCTCCTCTTTAAGCACCTCTGTAAACCAATGGCAAACAAATAAATATGCTATCAAAAGAAGAATCAACCATTCACATGCCATCTAAAAATCAACTCCAGCTCCCTGCAAAGAAGCACAGGCTTAATTGACAGGCTTTGGTGTGGTTTCGATTAAAAAGAAGCTGCAGCAGTGACCCCAGTTTCTCGCTGGCAGGAGATCTGACACCATCCCCAGACTTGGGATTGAAATGCCGTGAAACTCAAGGCAGCCTCTGTCAGCAACTGCGTTTGCCAGCTACTGTCCGTTTAGCAGTTTGTCTCATGTGCTGCAGTTTGCAGCATGGGTGCTGACCCCGGATCTCCCCACACGTGCATGTGCACAACACTCAGAGAGGCGCAGCAGGTCCGTTAGAGCTGGACCGAACAAAAGTACAGCAGTGTGGGAAAAGCTGTAGCACGAACCAGTAAAGATGGTATTTACTATGGGCCCTGGGAACAGCTGCCAGTTCATTTTTGCAATAGCTAGTTAGGAAGAACTGTGACATGATCCACGACGGGAACTACTGAAGTCCTGCGGCAGGAGTGACACCATTGTTTCCATCAGTAGCGATGGGATTGAAGAATGAATTAACAGCAGAAATGAAGGAAATGTACGGAAGTAATGCAAATAAAGTCTGAAAGAGGAGGCGGAGAAAAATCTTTTTCGAACTGAGAAATGTTAGAAAGGGTCTCTATAAGGACAGACAGATGTGTCTGGGGAGACTAGCATTCCTCTTACCTAAGCCTCATAAATAAGGTTTATGGTGAGACAGGGAATGCCTCTTGGAGGCCCAGTTTATTAACTATTAAAAAGGAAACAGTGTGATAGAGCACCAGGTGTGGGATGATTCTTTCCTGGCCTGGAATTATAAACACCTCAACACTTGCCCTGCTGTGGTAAAACAGCCTTTTCGTGCAAAGCACACAATACGTCCATTTGACAAAAATAGTCCTTTCTGTTTCTGCTCACTTTTTTCACACTCCAGTGCCTACATCCAGAATGCCCTACAGTGTAAGTTTGGACTCCAGATAGGAGGACTCAGTCCCAACACCTCACATTTCCCTTCTCTGCTGGACACTTCATCACTCTGCCTGCGTCTTCAAGTAGCTCCCTGGAGTACAAGATGAGCTGTGTTGGTTTCATCCTCCTCCAGGTGAGCTTTGAGACCATACAACTGGATTTTCGCGGTCTTCAAGCAAACATTGGGCTGAACAGGGCAACAAGCAGCAAAGGGCATCTCCAGAGAGGTGTCAAGATGGAAACTCAAAGACACAGATGGGTGTTAACGTTATACCTTGGCATTTGCATACTCTTATACTTTCTGAGAAAAAAAAACACCTCAGCTTTATCTCTAGGCTTTTTCAATACCTACATTTGACTGAAGTTCCCCACCAGGAGACCTGTCTTCCTCCAACTAATCAAGCTTCACCCAGAACTGAAGCCGTTTAGTGCTCACCAGGTTTGTGTCTCACTTAGGCTTAGCACACAGGCTTTAGTTTGATGTCAGCACGAATACACGTGCCCTTCCTAATAGGCTTTTGTTGTCACAGCTCCCACAGCATTTTCTCAGTCTGTTTAGCCATTTTCTGTTTCCAAAACTGTGAGGGCTTTAGTTCTGACACAGGAAGCCCTTTTTCCCCATTTTCCACACCTGCTGGATGTTGCGTTTCCTTGGAAGTTTCTATAACAAAACAAAACATAGGCATGTTTTTTTTTTTCATTAAAAAGTGGACAAACATAGGGAAGTCAAAGAGAATATCTGAACATTTCTCTAAAGGTGTCTGATGGCAGGCTAGCAGTGCCCCATGGTAGGTGCTTTGTACTTGAGTGTTTTTATGGTTTATCTTTTAATTTTACTACCTGAAATCAAAACCACTCCACCCTCCGTTGTGTTCCTCAATGCGGGGGAAATGAATCCTGCGACCGACTGACGGACAAGCCCGTGTGCTCCTGGGTTTGCCTGTGAAAAATGAGTGCCCAGTATGGGTCCACTGAAGCACACGTTGCTCTGGTATTTACAAAGCTCAACTGCAAAGTCAGTCTTGGCTGAGTACACATGCTCTGCAATAAATAATTTGCCTTTTATCCTGTGATAGGTGAATATGCTTCCTAGGACAGCGTTTTGCTGGTCTACGTCTGCCACAACTGAATAAACACAGACAGCACAGGGGGTTTGCCATCCTCTTGCCAGTTGATAATGGCAGACTTTATTCCAGTCACGCCCTTGGCAGCTTTTAATGCTGCGTTAGCAAACATCCGTCTGTCTGGATCCCAATGAAGGAATACTCATCTCACACTTTGCCACCTAAACAGGTAGCCCAGCCCAAAGAGTAAAAAAAAGAATATTCACCCTTTCTGACTCTGTACTAGACAGACCCTGGCAAAACCTGCAGTATCAATCTCTCGGACAGCAAGGTTGTGTTTTGAGAACCACTCTCATCAGGGCGTTAAAGGTGCCATTCCTTTTTTACCAACCCTTTTCAGATCTCCTCATCCCGCACCTGCTGCTACTTTCTGCTCCATGAAACCAGCCCCTTCGCTCTGATTCCTTCCTCTTTTACTTTCTCTCTTTTTTCTCCTTTCACACAGGTAAACAAAAGGCAGACACAGGGGATTTGAACAGCATCTGTTTGCCTGGCACAGGTAATAAATTTGCATGTCAGGCAAGCACGTCTCAGATTAAAAAATGTTTTGTTTCAGATGATTTATGAGGCCCCCTGAAGTCTGCTGGACTTGGCAGGGAATAGTCGCATTTGCGTGGTGCAAATTGGGGGAGGGGATCAGGGGGTGTGCTACAGAAAGACTGATCTCTACCTGCCTCATACAATACTTTCTCCTTCCATTAATCAACACGAAGCACATTCAAAAAATAAAAAGACTAGAAGGAACAAAGTTGTCCTTTTTCTTTCTTTTTTTTTGAAGTTTAACTCAACGTGGACACAGGAGGACTCATTCTGCACATCCTGTGCCAACTCCCTGATCACCCTGAAGCCTCCTCCCTCACGTGAGCTGATCTTTCAGGAGGCACAAGACCTCTGTTTCAGAGCCGATCGCCGGCCAACACCCCACAGCCTTCCCTCCAGCACACCGGCGCTGCAGGTGAGCTGCGAGAGGAGCACAGAGGCAGAGAGAGCAGGAGACAGGTACAGAGGCAGCTCCCACCAGGAGCAGTGCTCTTAGCTCCTCTTGTAATCCTACTGGAATTTGACACTCGTGTTCTGTGCTGGGGGAATGGAACTGAACATGGAGTTAAGAAGCCTTTGCTGGTATGACTGGTTTCCACCTGTATCCATGGCAGTACAGGGCAGGCACCGCAATCATATACAAAAATCCTTTTGTTTTAAATTAATCCTATGACACATTAAAATGTGCATTAGTGAACAATGCAAAGTTGGTGCATGCAACACTGTGCAGTGTAGCCATGAAGACTACAGGTTCTAGCCTTGTGTGTAATACGGGGCCTGATGCAGATGATCATGAGGTTATTGAAAAAGGCTCGAGTCTGCACATGAGGGGGGGGGGGGGATGAAATAATATCACTGATCTCACGACTGATTATTTTGACATGGTGGTACCCAGTGCTCTCCTGCAGAAACAGCTGCTTCAGCACTGCACTTCTCAAAAAGGTGCTGAATGAATACAGACACAATTGTCACATATTCTCATGGCTAAATATCAGTGCTTTTCGCTTTCAGCCCACTCCAGCACCATCAAGGTTAACTGTGAAAGTGTCCCAGATCTCTTAACGCTGCCTTTATCTGAGGTAGTGAGAGTGTCCTTGGGATCGACATTGAACACATTACAATGGAGGCAGCGACTGTTTGACTTTGATAGGAGCTCGGCTTTCACATGATAAACAACATTTGTTTTTTTTAACTGGTTCTGCACCACATGGCTCTCTTCTGGAGCAGATGCTGGGTTTCCTGACTGGCCCGGGAGTCAAGGGACTTGCAAAACCTTTTATTTGTGCATTCGTGCATCTTGCTATTCTGCCTTTTGCTTCCCCTGGCAGGATTTAGGTTTTTCCGAGGTCAGAGCACTGGATTCAGAAGGGCTACAGAGCAAAAATAAGATGGGGAAGGTTTAAGAAAGGTATCAACTGCAGTAAAGCATTGCGACTGTACATTAGCACATCTGCATATGAACTCCACAGCTCCTGTAGTCAACAAGCACAAGGTGATAAACAGCCTTACACACTGTGGTGAGTGGTGTGATAGTCCCAAAGGCTTTTCTGCTATCTTGCAAGATCTAGAGGTTTGGTGGTTTCTTGAAATCTAGTGTTGCCAAGTTTGCAGAGAGACTGAGTGAAGTAGAGTCTTAAGATCCTACTTGCCCCTGACAAAACCGTCTGCTTGTTTCTTTCACCCTGCCCTGCTGCTTACTGTACCCACCTCGATCGCCTGCTCCAGCTAACACAGGACTGTTTTATGTTCTATGCCAACAAAAACCTCCCAACACCAGGTAGCAAGATCAAAATGGCCAGAGCGCTGTGCATGTGCTGCCTCATCCCCACACGGCATTTCCTTCTTCCTGGCCTCCAAGTCATGGATTTGAAAATGCCCCCATCTTCTGCCCCCAGAAACCTGGCTATGATCCCTCACTACACAGTTTCACCTGCGTTCTGGCCTTTCTGCAGATTACAGAAAAGGAAATCAATGAATGCCACAGCCTTGTCACTTTCAAAATGACAAGTTGTTGTTTTCACAGTAAGGCAGGGTGACACTAGACACAAGGCCTAAACGTGACACATTATTGTTTACACGCGTATGAATAAAGCAGCCGTTTTAGCAGAAGAGGGGGAAAAACAAAGAAAATAATTATAGATTTTCTCTCTAAACTCAGTTTAAAATTGATTTGGATACTGAAAAAAACTATCAAATGGATTAAAAAGCTTGAATTGAATTCTATTATTCTTCTTTAAAAAAGTTTGCCCCCTATATGGGATACAAAGTGGATAGAAAATGGATGGATGGGAAAGGGTTTCCTTTTAATTGCCTTAATTGGGTTTTTTTCTCATCTCCTCTGAGTTTAAAGGTTAACGATATGCTTTAATGCAGTTTCACACATTGTAAGACTCAGAATCAAGGTCAGTCAAATCAATTTTTTTTTTACTTTAATTCCTAAGAACTAACATTTTTTTTCCAGAATGCATGTATGGGCAGTGAGTGTGTATTTTGAGACCAGATGTTTCCATCTTTGACCCAAATCCAAAGATGCATGTCTTTCAGCGGTAGCTCATGAAGTAGTTCATGGATTCTCAAACCTGTGTGCTGCCCCCTAGGGGACAGGAGGTCAAAACCTTACCACTGGCTGACGGTAGCTGGGCATTCTGTTGCCTAGGGGCTGGTTGAATCTGCACTTGGCCACAGCCACAGCAGCAGCAGCTGAACCCCTATCAGCGTCCTGTCAGTGCAATGTGAAGAATGCGCCAGGAACGTGGTTCAGAATCACAGGGCATTGGAAGTGTTAATGTTTTCAGCTGTGTGCGAAATACTGTGCTGGGCTGGGACAGGGCTGGCCAGCTCTTTGAGTGTTTTAAGTTCTGGCTAGAATGCTATGGGAGTTCTGATAAAAACACAACAGAGTTATTCCACAAAAGGAGGGAGAGATGGGTGCGTGGCACACAGGTTGCTCAGAAGCCATCTGGTAACGAGAGGAGTTCTGAAGTTTTTACACTGCGGTGCCAATTTCTCTTCCACACTCTCTAGATAAAGCCCAGATAAAATTCTCAATCCACGTTTCGGCAAATACGTTGCCCTTTGTTAGGTCTGAACCACTGACAATCATGCAGTTGCTTCCTGAAAAATCTAGATTGCATTTTCGGTCTGGATCAAAAATCTCTTCCTGGAAACATAAACATACAGCTCCTTTGTGTAAGTACAGGGTTAAAGATCCTCAGAGGTGTGAAATAACTCCTCCTGTGCTGTGACTTGTGGGGCTGTCCTGCTGGAAAACAACACTACTGGTGAATCTCTGGCTAGGCTAGTAATCGATTCAGTTAAGACTATTCCGAATTAAACCTTATATTCTGTTAACAACATGTAAGGCCATTCGTGGCTCTGAGTGTTTATATTTACAGGAACTACTGTAGCTGAAGAAGAAAGAGATCTCTGCCTGCAAATACGAATTCAGTCGTTAGGTGCAAGAGACCTGCGCTGGCTGTGTCGTGTGCCATCCTGCTCAGCCCTCCCCTCCTCAGGAAGTGCGCAGTGGAATCTGCGGTTCTGTTATCGCTGTCACGGCAGCCTGGCCACAGGCCCGCGGGCCCACAGCCCCGCAGAAGAGCACGGAGCCGGCACCACGCAGCTCGACCTCGGCACGGCCGAAGGACAGAGCAATGGAACGAGTCGGCGCGCAGCTGGAGCAGGGGGCAGGAGGAACACAGGAGCGTCTGGCCTGATCAAAGACATCGGCCTGGATGGAGGGATGGAGCCGGGAGAATAAAGGAGATTTAAAGTTCACTCAGCACTTTGCTCTTATCGGTGGTGGTATTATATTGCTTGCCCTCTAGATAAGCTTATTTACCATGGGATATGAGCTGGCGTGTGCTGTTGTAGCATGCCAAATGCCATGATCATTTCGGACTCATGGACGTTTATGTTAACAGGGGGTTTGTACTGCTGGTTTGAGCGGATAGGCACTCGGCTACTTGCAGCCAAATGAGCTAGACAAGCAGAATCCCCTCCTCCCTTTTGTAAACTTTCTTATGAAATTTTCATTAGACAACAGTCTTCTAGAGCAGGTGTATTACTATCTGTAACATAATTTAGCTTTTAATATATTTAATACTCTATTAATTCATATTCATCCATCCAAACCCTTTTTTGCATTTTTGCATCAGATGTTTGCACAGCACCAAAAAGTCCGTATGTGTGACTGTAGAGAAACGTGTGTGCGCAGAGAAACACACAAGACTTCTTATCCTCTCCACTGTTCTATTAGAAATTATCCTTAGGAGAGTTATTCTCCAAAAAGCAAGTGGTGAGGTGAGGTGGGGATTGTGCTCTTAGGAATGAAACTAAAGAGCGCGTCTTAACACAAAGTATCATACAGGATGTGACTGAAACAATTCACTCAAGCATGTCACTGAACCTTATTCCCCAGAATCCTTCATGAAAAGGTTGGCAGAGAATCAGGGATCAATAAGCTAATAAGAGACTGAACAAGCAAGATGGGCTAAATAGTCTCCACATGTTATCAACCTTTCCTGTGCTCCTGTGTTCCTGAATATGAATTGTTCAAAACATCTGGAACATCTGTAACACAAAGTATTAGTCTATCCATGAGTATCTTATGACCCTTCAATGGTGAACTCTGTAGTTATTGGAGTATTAAAGCTTTTCCCTTAGGCCTAGGGCATAAATTGGTCCAGTAATACCAGGAGAACTTCAGAGAGAAAAGGCTTTGAAATGGATTGCTGTGGTGTAGTCACTGAAAACAATTAACTTTAGAAAACATGCTAATGGTCTTTAAACGGACTCTGTTCAATGCCATGTTTTCCTCTTTGCTGAACATGAGAGTCAGGATAGGATCTGTGTCAATGATGAGAAGTGAGAAGGACTTAAAAACTTAGCAGACTGTACCACAGACAGTAAAACAGGAATTAAAATGTGCAGAGAAAATGGCCTTTTAATACAGGAGTAGTTTGATTTTAAAAGGTAACTTTTGGTAAATAAGCATTGCTCTCAGTTAATCAAAGTTTCAGCTTGTGTACTAAAGAAAACTCATTTTAGTGTTCTTGTTAAAATCTCCTGGGGCTCCTGATGCCAGATGACAACCTTACTGCCCTAAGCACTGTGCTTCATCACCTGCTTGTCTTGGACGGCTGCCCACACTTCAGCAAGCCTGCTCAGCCCTGGCAGGCAGGCTGGGAAAGTGGCAGCTGGGAGAGGGCAGAGATCAGGTAAGCTCAGGTTGGGCCGAAGGCTGCCCTCATGGTGCAACATACCACCCCATGCAAGGAATGAGCACAACCCTTCCAGAGATGACTCGAAAGACAGGAAGGAAAAACTAATGTATACCAGCTTATACAACCCCTCCTTGCTGGTGCCGTAGCAGTGAAAAGCTGTGCAGAGCCGCATCTCTAAAGCCTCGCGTCTAGATCTTCACAGGCTTGTCAGGATTTCAGTCTCATTGTCACCCTAAAAAGGATAAGGACAAAGAGCGGAAATATTCCTGGAAACCCCTCAAGATCGATAACCATGACAATGAAACGATCATCTGCACATTGCTCTGCAGTGACGACTCTTACTGATCATCATACTGATACCACGAGAAGAGATCGAGAGGTTTTCCCATGCTGTGTATGGTGCATTCTTGGAATTTCCTGGAAAGACACAGAACCTAGTCCTTGGCCTTGCTCATATCCCCTGTACGCACACATTACCTAAACAACAACACCTTGCATGTGTGACATGTCCCAGAAGACGCCCTCTTCAGAGAGCTGGCCTTCGATATAAAGCCAGTAGGATTCCCCCATCTCCAATTTAAAGATGTGTGCAAAATGACATCAAAGCACAAGATATTGATGTGGACAGCTGGGAATAACTTACACGGGACTGCAGCACGCAGTTGAGGCCTGAACTCATAGGATGACGAGGGAAAATTATTCTATTTCAAAGAGGACAAAACAGCTTGCAGAAAGGAACAGGGTCACAATATTGACTTTGTCAACTTATTGGTCAGTGTAAACCCATGGCCTTTTGTGACTAGAGGATGCCAGAGATATCATACAAAGGCCAGTAGGCTTCCTCGCTGCTTAATTAGGTCAAAACCACAGAGTAAGAATGCATTTCTAGTTTCCTCTGGACATTTAGAAGTATCCAGCTCAAAAATAAAGTTTAACTTTGGCATTATATCATATGTATTACAAGATATCTGTGTAGCATCGTAGTGTATTTTTATACTTTTGTTTCACAAGTACCCTGATTTTCCCAAATAGGCATTTCAGTTCAGCAGTGGTTCCAAACCATGTCCGTCACATGTCTGTGATCGAATTTCCCATCAGCACCTGTTTCTGGTTCTCGATCCAGTATTTCAGTCAGTCAGCAAGATATTCTCATACCTGCTGTTCTCCCTCACGTTCACATAACCTCATGTTTTACCCCGTTTCACCAGGTGTCAGCCTGTCTATTCCTCTGCCAAAGCATATCAAGAAAGTGACCTCATGCTTTAGAGCTTCCAGACTTCTAGATTGGCTGCTGAAATGAATTTCCCCTCCATTCCTGCCTTCTCCCGGACCTGAGCTCTGTTTATCACTATCTCACAGCTCTACGCCTCTTAGTCTGCAGCGGTCTGTCCTCTAGATATGCTGTATGTTCTGAGACCAGAACAGCTCGCAAGACACTTACCCCTTGATATCCTCAGCGGAAACCCACATAATTAGTGGCTCTTTAACTTCCTTGGATCAACAAGACATTTTTCGCAATTACAGCCCTTTGTGCTTCTTCAAAGTTCAGCTTCTTCTCAGGTGCAACAAACAAAATAGCGACAGCTTCAAAGAAATCATCAGGCCTGGAAATAATAACCAGGTAATATTACATTTTCTTCACTTCCATTCTATATTCATCATTATATGCACAGTTTAAGAAATAAACACATTTTAATCCCAAACGGGCAGTCACAGTATTTTAAATGGTCACTAAAGGGAAACAGTATTTACAATGTGGCTTACCTGCTGGCATCTTGAATTATTTTACTAATTCAGATATTGGTGCTCTGTCCAAAGAAGAGCAACCACAAACACACCTGGGATTAAAGGAATGTTCTACATTCGCAAGCTAAAAAACTCATATTTTTGGTCTTGAACAGATAGGATGAGGAAGGGCCTTGACTCAAGAATTGAAGAAGGAATGGCCACATTGGAATAGGAACTAAAGAATATAAGTGGAAAGTACAGGAAAGTCTCATTTAAACTGAGAACAGGACATGTCTATGCAAAGGGGAGTGTGGAACAAGCTACTCAGTCATGTTGTTGAAGATCATTCCCTGCCTTCTTTCAAGTAAGGGCTGGACGAGATTCTCAGACCTCGGATTAGCTATCAACAACCAAGCAAGTTCCTTGGGCCAAATGGCCTCCTCTAGTTTGCAACCTTTCTTCTGTCCTTTTAAGGAAAAGTCTCCCAGGCCAGACTTTTGTGGTGACCTATAATTGAACCTGTGTCTGAACTGAGGCTGTTCACGAGGTCCGGCTCCAGTTGTCATTCACACAGTGCGAGACCAGCAGGTAAGTCACACAGTAATGCTCTTTGCTCCACAGAGATCACACAAGCCCCGTGCTGTCTGAATTCCTGCTAATGAATGCAGTAGTGAGATAACAAAATAGTTTTGATCAATCTGCTATATCCCATTAAAAGAAATCATGTCTAATTTTGTCCTTGGATGTACAAAAAATGCCTTCCTGTTCTACAGTATATTGTAGCACCTGAAGGCTAGAGAACAATGGGAGACAAGGCTCATTTTTTTAAAGCAAGAAACCAACATCATTCTGGTTTGGGGAGGAAAGAGTGAATGTCCCTGCACAGGGAAGAGAATGCTTTGGGGTAGGAGAGCGAGATGGAGAGAGAGATTGATGGAGAGAAGCGAGGAGCTGGGAGAGGGGGGGATCAGAGAGGATCTCTCAGACAATGAGAAGGACTTCATTCCTCTGGCAGGTAACTACAGAACCAGGCTGCCATTAATCTTAAACAAAAAGGCAGCCCCCAGCCTCTACTGCTAAATAAATAATTAACTGAAGAAGAAAAGAGTGAAACAAGAAGGAGAGAAATACGTTATGCTCTGGAACAGAAGATATTAATAGAATTTGTGCACCAATGTTTTGTGTGTTCAGTCCAGCTGCCTGTCTATAAGAGCACTGAAACAATTCACTGAGCGTTTAAACAAAACAGCAGGCATGGATCCACTCCTAACATCCAGGTGTGCCAAAGATTCCCTTTCACACTTTGTCCTCCACGTAACATTTTGGATGTTTTTTCTAAAAGAACACCTGTAAGCTGTACATTTAAAAATTCTCTACATCAAAACACAAAGGCATGGCATGTTCAAATGCACAAGTAATAGGTTTATTCCATGCTGAAAAGAGAAGAAAAAAACACAATGTTTCGGCCGTGGAGCCTTCTTCAGGTGTGAAGGCTTCATGGCTGAAACGTTGTGTTTTCTTTCTTCTCTTTTTAGCATGGAATAAACCTATTACTTGTTCCTTTGCAGCCTACGCATGCTGATGCAGCTACCCACCTGAACAAGTTCAAATTAAGACTATCACGGACAAAGTACTGAAAATTCCTGAGCAAAAATTGCATTCAAAATTATACATATGCAGACAGTATAGTAGTTTAGATGAGTATCTGGTAAAATAGAGCTCCAAAAGACTTAAGACTGTTAGCTTCAGCACTTTGTTCTGTTGGCTATTGTGCCAACACCCAGCGTGCTGCTATACTGTGGAGAATTTTCTGAAGAGAGAGCTCGTACTTGTCTGAAGGGCCCCGTGTACAAAGCTTATGTGAGGTCTTGACGAGATTTCATCCAGCTGGACACGCTAACTTTCCTTCATGTGCATTATGGAGGATTTCATACAGAAATATGAGATTTGTAACCTTTTTTTCTATTTATTCTTGGTATAATAGCACTAGAGATAAAGGCATAGGTCTTAAATTCTGGTGCTGTTTCTGAGGTTTAGAGAGCTCAGTGCGTAGCAGAGCTCAGTAGCTTAAATTGATCAGAATTTACTCATTGCCCTAAATTCTCACTCTTTCATTGTGTCACCAGAACGAGCAGCAGTGAGACTGCTCAGAGGAGAAAAACAGGATTGACACAGACATGGCTCAGGATCAGAATGGGAGAAGCAGCACCAAGAAACACCATTAGCCTAGAGATTAGAAGAGGCGCCACACCTTAATGAGATTTGATTTTCATAGAGAAAAATGCATTTATGTTTGAAAAAACCTTATGTGATATAATTAATACATATGGTTGTGTGAAATCTCTGGACAACACAACCCAATGAAAAACAATTTCTTCTATCAAATCTAAAATTGTCCTCAATTCCCCTTGAAAGGGTTTTTCCATTAAATCAATTCAGGCAACGCAAAGATAAAGACCACAGGATTTCTATGATGCATGTGTTGAATCAAGGCCCTTGCTCACAATATCTGAGCTATCATCCCCAACAGAGAAAGTCACCTATTCAATTGATTGTACATTTGATGGATTATAACCACAGCATAACAGATGACAGAGTTCAAGCAGCAGTGAAGATGAACACTCTAAAACATGAGATATTGTATAAACCCACATTTCAAGAAGTGTGAAAAGCTATTACATGCTGATCACAATCCAAGTTTACTGTATCATCATTTTATTATTATTGTCTGCAATCTCCACAATTGCTTTATGTTCTTCATGATTGAGGTCTTTGGGAATCAGCTTCTTCACTACAGGGGAACTACAGGGAAACTGGCCTGTGCGTTTGCTTTTGTTTATCACTGATAAACAAAATTCTTAGCACAAGTCAAATTGGGTCAAATCAAATTTGTTCAGCTCCCAAAATGGAAAGAACCCTCTTGTACAACACTTACAGACTAATTCCACACAGTGCAGGAAAGCACATACTCAATTAGTTGTATGACAGTCTCTGAACCAACTACAATAGGTACATGTGGCATTTACCAAAACTAGCTTCCAGTGCAGTGGAAGACGTGCTGTGTTAACTATTATATTACTCTCGGTAAAAAGACATGAATGTTTTTACCAAAATAACCTGGTGGAAGATTGGACATTTCCTGGAAAAGGCCAATGATGTTTTTTTTCTTATGGAGAATTTGATCATTTGAGTTCACTCAATATAGGAGTAGTCAAAACAGTTTGAAGATTGAATCTGGAGAAGTAATTCCTACACAAAATATTAAAATGCAGAGGATCTAAAGTGGGTCAAATTGCAAAGGCAGTCAAAGCACAGGTTATGGCCTGCATTTCAGACATCACCAGTTCAGACCTGGGCTATACGAGGCCTGTACTCTAGACATCTAGAGTTCAGACATGGGCAATGTTCCCTCTGATTCTTAATGGCCTTTTATGGGCAAAAATTTCCCCAGTGACAAAAACTTGGGTGCACTAAATTGAGTGTATGTAAAATTATAAACCTGAAATTATTTTTTGTTAATATAGACATTCTCATAGAAGCATAGAGATCCAAAAGACCGGGACAGCGATTCAACGAGCCCAGTCACAGAGACTGAGTGTCGAGCGAGCATGAGCAGGGAGGTACAAGACTACGAGAGCATATCGATGATCTAGTAGCAATAATAATGCACCCAGCCAAGTTGGGCCTCCCGCGGCCAGTCTCGTGGTCAATTTAGCATTTTTCAATTGACGACCTTGTTTGTTTTATTATTATCATATTCAATAGTTCAATTTCCTATGTGCGCTGATTTCATAACCTGTGTGCGCCCACACATGCGCACAGCTTAGAGGGAACATTGGACATGGCTGCACGAGGCCTGTAGTCCTGACATCTAGGGTTCAGACATGGGCTGTACGAGGCCTGTAGCCCACTCATTATCAGTTCAGACATATGTCTGGGCTGTGCAATTATCTGACTGCTGAAGGGATTCCCCAAGCAGCTTTCGGGGTACCTGTGAGCTTCACACTGTCAGTAAGAGATCTATTACTCTTCACTTTACCTACTCTCTTGTAAGACACCCCAGATCTCCAGCAGCCAATGGTGGGCCACTTTGGTGAAGGATGTTCACAATTCTTATTTCTCCTCTGCTGGTGCAGGGGTCTTGAATACTTTAGAAAATATTTGGTGCTTCCAAGCTAACATGAAATAAACAATCAAGGAAAAATCACACAGATCTCAGCTATAACTAAATTGTTTTGGTGCAAGAAAACATCACCCGATAGAACTAAACACTGGACGCTTTGACCTCTCAGGGGACAAACACATCAAAAAACGGCAGACTTGTACTGCTGGCTAATACAACTAATGCTAAAAAAATTATGTTACATACATTATGCTTCCTCATCAGACACCCCGATACATTTGCCCATGCTGGATGGTTACATGCACTTTTGACACAAAGTAAATGAAGCAATTAATATTTCCTGTATGTCGAAGGTAGCATACACAATGCAATTCAAAGGTTCTGTTCTGCAGGTCACCTGAGCACACTATACATTACTAATACAATATAGCTGCTGTCCTCACCAGTCAGTAGACATCACATTAATGAGCTATGCTTCATTTAACCCTTTTATGCATGGCCAAAGAAGAATCTACTTAAACAATCTTGCAAGCACTTCATTATCTCAACCATTGGTAATCATCCAAGTTTGGATGATCATCATCCAAACATCCATTGGTAATCATCCAAGTTTGTCTTAGATTTTGTAAGGAATTCAGTAAAACTCAAATTCTTCTGCATGCTGCCTTTGCTATTTGCTATTTTGCCTTTGAAAGCCTTTAAAACATTTCAAATACATTTTTTTACAACTCACCAACTTTTAAAATTGAGTATTGTGTTCAAAACTCCCTTCAGCAAACGCAAGAGTAAATTTATGAGCATAATGTTCATTTCCCCTGGTCCCTTATTGTGTTCAGTGACAGAGGCAGGTCTGTGGTGCACAGAGCCGAATGCTCCTGCCAGCCTGACTGATATGCCTTTTATTGTGTCGTCCTCTGGCTCCCGATTCCCCTCAGCATGACCGATTGCTCTGCGGTTCAATGTTCACCCCTGCTCACCTAGCCAGTGTGTCGCACCAGCCTGCAACCTGATCTCCTTGGCTAAGACCCCCCTGTGACTGTGAGCCTGTGATTGTGTTAGAGTCGGACTGTGAGTGTCGGAGCAAAGCAGGGGAGACTGGGGAGCCAAGGCTTTCAAGGCAGCTGCACTAAAAGAACGAGGCCTGATGGGAAATGAAACAAAAATCTGGGAGGATTTCCAGCCTGTATCTGGGCAGAACAGGTGGCGGTCTCCAGCCAACACCCTTTTGGAAGGGCAGTGATGTTATATTATATATCTGTGAGTGCACAGGATGGATTGCTGTCAATACGGGCTATGAAGTAACGCTGCTTGGCAGTGTGGTGCCCTTTGGAAAAGTGCAAGTCCATGCAAGCTGACAGCTCACCTCCAGAGACCGAACACGCACGCTGGTTTGGAAGTATGTGCCCAGAGCTGGACTGGAGTTAATCCAAACAGCAAATGCACTCGAAGCCCACACCATGTACAGTATGAATATGAAATCTAAAACTATGCCAAATAAAGCTGCAGCAAACTACAATCTACATTTCCCCCTTATTGGTTAAGCCTTTAACCTTCAATTTACATGCATGGATGACTAGAGAGCCAGTGCACAGCAGTTCAGTTGGAGAAACCTCCACACACCCCCGGCGAGCGTTTTGAGAATACAGGGGAGATGTTGTCAGCTGGATACATGTGGAACTGGGGAATGAGGCTTCCAAGTAAGGAATAAGCTTTAAATTATACAAATTATATTCTATGGCAACAGCCTAGGTTTTGTGCATGCCTTTAACTGCAGTGTGTAAAAATGAGCTTGAGAAGAATGCAAAGGAATGACCCCATTTCCAGTGTCGGCTTTCAGATTCGCAGTTCTCCTATTGGTGAGCAGTGTTGGCAGAGAGAAAACATTTCTTCAGCTAGAGGAGGCCAGACCGCAGGCTAATGGACAGTTAGGGCCACAGAAGATCTGAAAACTGTGTTAATAAAAAGTGAACTGCCTTTTGATGTTCAGACTGCTTACACTCATAAACATCCTACTGTGGGTTTTTAGTCTATACAAGGAGACCTGTGAATTTACAGTATCTGCCTAAATAAACTTTTTATCCATCTAGTGTTTTAGTGAAATCTCAGAACCCTAACTGCTTACAATTAGTGTCATGTCTTCTACTTCCAGGGGAAAGGGCAGATGTGTGTTTTCTTACCCTTACAAAGTCATTGATTGTGGTAAATAGGGTAAATCAGAGAGAAGAGAAATGACAAGCCCTCAAAAAAAGTGATTTAAATTCTTATAGAAAAGTCATTGAGACCTAAGCAACAGATACGGATTGTTCATAGCAAGAAATACATTTCTAGTACACTTTCTCTCTCATTTTCCAAAACAAGAGTACTCTCAAGGTACTCAGTCAGCCTGTCAAGAGGTGTAGAAATCCTTGACAATTTTGAAAGCAAATTGATACTTCATATGTATTTAAGGCTAAAATAACACACACAATGCAATTAAAAACTGCTAAAGAGAGTAAATAGAAGAGAAAAATGCTGTTTCTTGTGGTAATGTATAGTAATGCAATGCATATTGGTGGTACATATGGAGACATTAAAGTGCGCTTCTAATGATGGGATGGCGTTTATTCAATTTTATGAATAAATTGCCGCTTTTTTGGTATTTGATACAGGAAGTGAAGTGTAGCCAGTCAGGCCCCTAT
This sequence comes from Atractosteus spatula, assembly GCF_055471065.1. NCBI lineage: Eukaryota > Metazoa > Chordata > Actinopteri > Semionotiformes > Lepisosteidae > Atractosteus > Atractosteus spatula. The sequence goes on from NC_142712.1 coordinate 56,818,022, forward strand.
TCTGTGTCCTATCTGTGGTTTACGATACCGAGTAGCAGAATGATAAATTAATCAGGGTCTGTTACAGTGTGAAAGAATTATTGTCAGTCGCTGCAGAGGCTGGGATTAATGGATAGGGCCCCAAAGGTATAGAGTAATTACACCGGATTAGGAAAGGAAAAGCCTTTAAGTAAACAGGGAGGTCAGTCTGTGTGTCTGGGCCCAGAGAGCTGGCAGAACAGGTGAAGGAGGAGAGTGGATGACTGAGCAGAGAAACAGGTGGGTCTGGAAACGGAGAGAGAAATGATGATCCTGTTGAACACAGCCCTGTTGAACAAGGTATCCTAACAGAAGACAGCAAGATGAATTTTGGCCATTTAGCAGGCTCATCCTGACCTGAAAAGACTCCTTCCTCTTCACCGGTCCCCAGCATGTGCAATCAGCTCGCTGGCGAGCCGTGTAAAGAGCAGATGTTGAAGTTTACCACTACTTTGATTACCCTCTAATTATTGAACTAATATTATTACAGTCTCTGATGCCACACACGTTTTGTTGGAAGAGGGGGTGGGACGGAGTGAATAACTCCAGTAAAAACAAATCTGATTCTGAATGTTTACCAGTGCCCCCCTCTCCATTGACAGAAGGAGCTGTAACCCAGCCTGCTGCCCCTGCTTCAACAGTCACGCAGCGACGGACTGCAGACATTTCAGAAAATAAATCAGAGGTGTAGGTTTTATATTGCTGTTTTACTATCTTTGGACCATTTATTTTTATAGTACAGTTGAATTCCTCTCCAGTGTACAGCCAAGAACTGTTCCATACTGGCCAATATTCAGGCAGCACGACAGAGTAGCAGTCAGTTTTGGTGTGACTACGCATCAGGAGACTACAGTGCGTGGAGCCCACTGAGTTAGTCTGCACACTATACTGTTTTTCCTTGTGGTGATGAGCACCAGCAGTCATGACACACAGACCCCCCACTCCCACAGAGGCAAGAAGACGTGAATCAGATTATGGTTTAGGCAGCTTCACCCACTACTCCTCACACTATCTTGAAACACACCCACCAGTTTGCACACAGAGCACCCAGACCAAAGTCAGCCATCCCCACCACAGACACAGCTACCCAAAAGAACATGAAAATTATATTTTTGGACTCAAAAGAATGAACTTGCATTATATAACACCAACACAACAGACACACCATCACTGAGTGCTGTTCCATGTGATTATCAGTAGAACACATATTTTACCCTAAGCAAACTGTTTTATTTCCTCAAATTAACAGAAAACAGTGAAGCCTCCATTGAAGATGGGCTTCCAATTGATCTGAAATCCACACACCAACTTCCTAAAGAAGACAAGCTCGCTGAAAAACAGAATGTGAGGCCGTAGCGATCAACATCACAGCTGATACAACTGCAACATTAGTGCAGGAGAATTTAAAATCACATCCCAAGTGCAGATCTGAACCTTGAAGCGCTGGGTTTCTGGGCCAGCGAGGACATTCACAGTGTAGTCGTTACCTAGACGTCGTGCACAAAGCCTAAGAAGTTAAACATTTAAATTGACAGAAAAAACAAGGATCTGGAGGAAAAAAGGCCCTCGCGATCAGACAAGCGTAACTCACTGAATACGCTAAAACACTAAAACAACGAAACAACGAAAAACAGGATCTAACTCTCACTGTGTTGGGAAAGCGGTCCAACAACATGCTACAAACCATATGAGCTACAGGAGGAAGACGACAGCCCACAAGGGCTCACACGCGTGCACAACACATGACGCGGCGTTCCCTGTGCCACCCTTGGAGTGGAAATCCAGCAGAACCGCTCTCGGGAACTGGCTGCCCGTCTCCAGAAGCATGGATGTGCACTGGCTCCCCGCTGTGGGCGCCCCGCTGGGGTCTGCCTGACGACTAGAGGTGCGCCCCCGGCGTGGGGGGCACGGGCCTTCATCTCGGGGGGAGGAGGTCCTGTAACAACCCGCCAGCACCTGCCCCCTCCCCCACCCCTTGCCGGAGAGCAGGGCGTCTTGATGTGGTTAAAAGAGCAGCAGTCACTCTGGGCGAGTCCAGACATCAGCCCGAGAGGCAGCTTCCTCGCGCCCGCTACCCAGAAGTGCTTCCATTTACAATGTGAGCCTCGGCCCGGTGTGCTACACCCTGCCTCCTTGACTTCAAGGGGAACTCGCCGGCACCTTTCCTTCACTCCTGCCCCATGAAACAACTACAGGCTCATTACCAGCACAGTTAAAAGTTACAAGTCTTTGCTGGCCTGAGCAGAAGTTCACCTTTTCCCATCCCCTGCTGCTGTTTTCTAACACAGTAATGAGTTTTGCCAGCATTTTGGCCATTTTTCCACAGATAAGCTGGAGCCCCAGGCTTTTGAGAAGCGTAGCTGGAGGCATAATTATTCAACAGGAATTAACGCTCAGTATGTCAAGGCTTCTGATGTAAGCAGATGCGTAACTCAGAACTGACCACAGGAAACGCCAAGAATCATAAACAGCGCCTAGAGAGAACATACAGGCATATATACAGGTGTGTCAACAGCCTTTACAGCTTCTTCTGAGTTTTCTAACAAAACATGTTGGATGTTATTGCACTGTTGTACATAGTAGAGCTGATATTACTAAGGCCTCTGACTCTAAATAACAGCAATTGGTACATATATTTTCTCACTTGTGTTTATACAACAGTACAGCTTGAAACTGATGCAGTATGTCTTAACCTTTTAACTGCCAGTTAAATAGCACTCTACTGCCCCCTGCTTTGTCATCACAGTATGACATGTCTGTGGTCTAGAAGACCAAACAGCACAATGGGTTCAACACTGGAAAGGGCATTTGAATAACTGGGCTGCTCAATACACCTACACCAACCTAGATTAAAAGGTTTAAAGCAAACGGTCCTTGTTTTCAGTTCCAGCCTAAAACCCTTACACCCAGCTTGGGTTGAGCTTCCAATAAAAAAAAAAGAAAAATCTTTTTATCTTTCTATGTGCTCTCTGCACACTGTGATCAGATTACGAATGAGAAAGCTTTCCAATTACAGATCAATAAGTTAGAACAGTAACATTAGTTCATACAGTGATAAAACAAAGATTTTCCGCATTCAGATTCATTTCTGCATTCAAGCATATCATTATACTCTTTGTAACAAAATCAGCCTGTTTCACTTCAAACAGGATTGAAAGGGATTTCTAAATAATATCGTTAAGAATTTATTCTGTCTGCACAGCCCAACACACAAACACATACAAGCATGAGGAGCTGCAAAAAAACCTTTCCGCTCTGTCTGTCCTCTGGATAAAAAAGGCAGAATTCCTACTTTGTCTCATGGACAGACGAAAGTAAGAGAAAGCACATGAACGTGCGAATCAGGAGCCAATTTTAAATGGAACAAAGGGATCTCAAAATACAATCAATCATTTTGGGGGAAAAAAACACGTGGATATTTTTCAAATTAGATCAAAGTATTCATGGGGAAGTATGAATTAAGTTGCAAAAAAAGGTTAGAGAAAAAAAAATGAAGATACATACTTGTCCAAAAAGATGCTTAAATTGTAATCTGGAGATGATCTGGATGCCAAACTGAGGAAAAACAGCAGAAATAAGAGTTCACTAAAGTCATTTACATTGTCTCATTGATTCCTCTACAAGGTAGAAATCTGCTTATCATTTTGACCATTGCTTTTACCAAGACAAAGAACAAAATTTCCACATCAAAAAAAGGGGTACCATCTCACACGGGGACATCCCAGGGGAAGATGCCGCTCCGAAGTCAGGAGTTTATACTTCTGAGTGTGCTCAGGGTGAACTGTGTAACAGAAGAACTAAAATACCAAAAGAAGCAAAAAACACAAACAGTCGCTTTACTGCACACAAACACACAACAGAGCTCTGTTCTCCGTTGGGCTGCTTGTCTGGGAGAATCCTGAAAGGGGCAGCCGACCCACACTGCTCTTTCCAGCTCGTAAGTCACTGGCAGTGACCACAAAGTCCACAAAGCGGGCTTTTCTTTTGAGATTCAAGACGTTGACCCCATGAAAAGGGAGCTTCTGTGACCTGTTCCTGCACCCTGAGAATCACCTCTGCAGGGCAAACATCCGCAGACACTGACTGGAGCAGCAGTAGGCCACAAAGCTCACCGTCGTCCTGCAACAAGGAAAGAAAAAAACCCATCACAAACGGCAAAACAAAAACACAGAAAGCAGAAAGGTGTGAAGCCGTGGCGCAATTCGAAAGAAGGATGCAGGCCCAGAGCGCTGGAAGGTGTCCAGAATCTAGCAGCAGCTGTAACTCCAGCTTTATATCTTAAGGTGCCGTGTAATGATCTCGGCACTTTATCTCCGTCTCTCATTTTTTTCAATTAGATAAGACCGTAAATTGCTGTCGGCTGTAATCACCCGCTGTCTGCTGTTGGCACCGCTCAGGGTCGCTCGGTGTCCATGTGCATTGATTGTACACTGCTGATTCAAACGTCCCTGGCGTGGACGTGCACAGACTGAGGGCTCGCGCTGGCAGACACACGCACAACCCTCTTCAAAATCCTGCAGTATCTCGGGGGGTTCTCTGCTAATGAAAAGATTAGCCTATCTGCACGGCCTGAAATGGCAAAACGGGGGGACCTACAACATAGGTTCTGGGAATGATCCAAAACCAGGGACGTTTTGGAATTCAGGCCGTGATGGGGTTGCGGCATCCCTGCCAGGGCTCCGACCTGTTTGGCCACACAGGCCAGAGCGACCGGGCCGCGACACAGGGCGAGGCACGCTGTTAATCACAGAGGTCAGCGGGGATGACCTTCGCCAACGCAACAACATAAGCAAGAGATTCTATTAACACCATGGACCTCTACAACAACGCTGCAAACAGCCCACGGTGGCCCCTGGGTCATGAAATGGGAGGTAAAGTTGTTGGATTTCTCCCTTTTCCCCTCTTTTCTATTAAGTTCATCTGCTGCCGTTGGCTGGCTGCCCAGGTAATCGTGGCACGGGCTGTTATTTCACAAAACGGTGTTTCATGCAGACACAGCGAGGCACTGTGCAAACTCACAGCGTGAGGCGGCACACCCTACCCCTGGCAAAAGTAGTGCTGTCAAAGGAAATCAACTGCTTTCCCTTTCGATTAGCTTTCCTCTGCTCAACAGAAGCTGAAAGGGAGTGCACATCCCAGGGACAACAACTCAGGATCTCTGTGATCACTGACCTACCATGACTAAGGTGTAATTCTGGGGAGGGGGTTATTTTTTCCCTGCACACTGAAATAATAAACAAAGGAAACAATGAATAACTTTCCTGATCTCCGGCCTGCGAAAGAAAGGAAATGCAAAAAGAGAAAGGTAGCAGTGGAGAGTGACGCGAGCAGAAGTCCTAACTTCAGAGACCAATGACTTGCTGTGAACGAGCTCCTAAAAAAAAATCCCATGCACACTCGCGCACACATCTGCATAAACAAAGTGTGAAATCAGATCTAGAGCTGAGCCTGCTCCGCTGGCTGATCGGCTCTCCAGGTGTCTGCCGAGCAGCGCGCTGTTCCCAAGAGAGCCCCCCAGTGATTACCTGCGGTGCACGCCGGCCAGGGCCGTCTCCCTCAGGGGGAAGAGCTTGGGGTAGACGATGGTAAACATGGGCTGGCTGCAGCGATGGCAGTGCCCCAGCGGACACTGCAGGAGCTCGAACAGGCTCTTGGGCAGCGAGATCGGGGGCAAGGCGTTCAGGGCTGCAGGGGGAGGAGAAAAGAAACAGACAACGACAACAGACGCGATCATCAGCAGGCAGGGACACACAGCGCAAGAGACAGAACATGCAGATTGTTTTTTGAACAGGCTAAGCAACTGCAACTATACGTGAGTATTTCAGGTACAGCTAGTACTGATCTCACAGTACTATCACAGATGCCTTTCTGCACTGCACTTCATCCCAGCTGTCGCACCTGAGACGTCTGGTGCAGACTAGGCCCCTAGGAGTCATTTTCGTCTTTGCTGGGAGTCAACAGAGAGTTCCTGGATTTCAGGGCCAATTTTTAAGGAAGGCAGGCAACACCTTCATCATCTCAAAAATCTTCACAGCGTACAAAGAGCAATAAACCTTGCCTGCGAGCATGCATAATTTGCTTACACAATTTAACGGAGCGCACTTATTTCAGGCATAACACCTAGAGAGTCAACACTGGCTCAGTATCACTCCAAAATATTCCAGACGCAGTACTCCACCGCTCACTGCGTTTTGGGTTTGACTAACCAGACAGTACAATCAGAAGGATGCCAGGTGTGCTTCCTTCAATGCTTTCAATCTGCAGTGCCAATTAGTACCAACCCTACATCTCTACCAACACCAACAGGAGTTCTCTTTTAACAGGTTCCACCTGCCTCCCTACGTTACAGAGGTCCTTTATGCCACCTTAAAGGCTACAAGGTTAAATTATGTCCTTAATAAATGCCATATGAATGTTTTACTCCATGCAAGACCTGATTTCTGGCATTTCTTAAATACAAACGACAAAAACCAGATAAAGGGTACACTTGTACAAAATAAACTATCCTGGCCGTTACAGGGTAAAGAACAATGCACAAAAGCAAACTTCCGACTATTTTGCACAAGGTCTGTATCAAGCCAAGTTAAAGTTAAAATGCACTCAACAATAAATGCCTGAACGCCCCTTGCACCTCTCAACAAGTAGCTTCCATTTATTGAAAAACTGAAATGAACTTTAGCTAAATGAAGGTAAGCCTGTGAAGAACTGTGTGCAATTTCAAATTTGACACAGCTAGCTAAGCCATATTCACTACAATATATCTGCCAGCGTTTCTCCTCAATTCAGATCAACAATTTCATTGTTGTGGTCGGACAGACATTTTTATACCTTTGCTTATGAAAAATGCTCTTCTCTGCCAGTGATGTGCTTCCCCATCATGGCCATATGCAACAGACTGTGATATATGCAACACGAAATGGCAAACCCATGTGAGATTAAAAAAAATAAATCTTTTCTCTGCAAATTTGTTTGACCACTCAGTAATGGTTATATAGTATTATTGCCTTAATCGAACTGCTCTCAGTAACTGTTTTGATTTCTCTTTTATATTGAAAAAGCAGTGACAAAAGTGGTACTATCTCTCTACAGTGCAGTGAAGCTAGAAACAAGAAGAATCTTGGTGAAGAAGAATCTTTATTAAAGAAGACTTTATCTGTAACTTCATTCATGCAGAATGCACATTTACACACATAACTGTGCTTCCTGAGTGCTTATCCTCTTTCAGCTAAGAGAAGTGAGGCATTCTGCACATCTGTTCAACAGAAGGGACTCTGATTTAAAGTCTTATTCAAGAAACATGGGACTCCCTGCTTTCTAGGTTGTACGTTTTTTTTTTGCATTCTTATATTTGCCAAATTTCTTAGCAGGTTACAAGGCTTGTAAACTCGACTCTGTAATGAGGAAACACGTTTCTTGCAAAAGGCTTGTGGCTTTGTGGTCTTTCTTCTTTAACCGAGATTTCCTTCCCAATGATTGGGTAAAGTGAAATGTTATACCGCTGCTATGGTCTAATAATTTAAATTATTAGAGGCAGATCCTGCTATTAGCATATAACACACAAAAGCACCACTATTAACTACAGGTGTTCAAGCCTGAAACTCCTCTCTCTGCACAGCAAATCATAGCAGCCAAAACGTGTGCAGAAGATACTATTTGGCCATTCAGTACTCTGTATGAATCATCATGTACAGTAGGTACTGCCACTTGGGTCTTCTGGGATATCTTCAGTACCATGCCTTCTTTTTTTCCAGGACAGTTCATTTGCTGGTTTTATGGTTAAAGTTATAACAGCAACCTGAAATATGGAATTACACAGCCGTAATAAATCTTACAATAGTAAATCATGGTACTGCCAAAGTGTAGCGTAGGAAAACACAGTGAAAAGCACAACTGTGGGTCGGCTCAAGTGTAACAGTGTGCGAAGGAGGAAAAACCACAGTTATAGCACAGACAGACCATGGCCAGATTTCCTGAAGGACAGGGCAGGGGAGCGCAGTAGGAACGCAGAGGGGGAGCAGGATCAGGAAGTAGGGCCATTTTGCTCACCCTTGAGGAGGGGGCTGTACAAGGTGTGGAGAGCCCGCATGGTCAGTTCTTCCAGGGGCAGCACGCAGTCCCGCTCCGAGCCAACGGCCTTCACCTCCACCGGCAAGGGGACGGTCAGCTCGCCTGTGTCCACGGCCAGCAGTCTTCCGTCGGGCACGTGCATGGCCAGGCCACACCTGCAGGCACGGCAGAGAGCGCCACTTCACTCAGACACAGGCCGGACCGCTGACCCGCCCAGACCCACCACTAGCAGCGCCGCAAACACTGAATGCTTGACTGCTAGCAAGGGGAAAGGCTGACCTTTCCCAAACACAGACAGAAATGAGTAAAACATTCACCTCTTGGCAAAATTTACTTGGATCTCAAAGAGACGAAGATGGAGAGGCAGACGGAGGGTTGGATTCACCAAAAATGATGGACGGACAGGCCGACCGAGAGACACAGACAAATGGCTAAACAAATAAAAATGTGGAATACGAATATGAAATGAGTAACATCTGCCACTGGGCCAGGATAACAAGAGTACAGAATCCGTCTGCTTGGTGATTTGAACATGGTGCTGCCTGCGGTGAGGAACACTGTCAGTCTGCTGAGCAGCGCGGTGGTCAGTACAAAGAGAAACAAGGTACAGGCAGGGGAGATGAAACTGTGCACTTACCCACTGCAGCCAATCACCTTGTTGTACAGGTAGGATGGGAGGCCCTTCAGGTGAATGTTGTTGTCAACAAAGACAAACTGCAGCTCCCGAGACCGCCCTAGATCTGACAGAAACGGTCACATCATCAATCACTCGGGGCAGGCTGGCGCAGGCTGCCCGTGTGCTGCTCTAGGGCACACCAAAACCGAGTCGCAGTTTGCCGTCCATTCAAATTTGAACGCACACATTTGCTTGTATTTGTTCCCATAATGACACCGCATGCAATGTATGTGATGGAAGGAACTAGAATTGAAAGAATTCACATTTATTCAAATTGGTATTCTAAATGACATTCATCTTGTAGCCCTGGGTAAAAATCACCGAACCTGAAAAAGGTTGGAGTTGCATTTCTATCAACACTGAAACTTTGCTTGGGACTACACAAAATTTCCTAAATCAAACTTCCAAGGATTTCCACACTTTAAAACATACTTTACAGATTTAAATTTAAAGTGGTTTGGTCTTTGAACAAGACTTAACCTACATTTACTAGCAAATTACAAAAGCAAATCACTTTTTGTTTACAAAAGTAAATATACTTTTGTTTTCCTGACAAAAAAACACGCACACTGAAGTTGTTAGGCTACAACAAACATCTCTGGCAGGTTTCTATTTAGGACAGGAAATTGCAAATGCGTGTTATGTAATTGCTTTGTGAATGAGTATTGTTTGTGTTCCAGGGTGTATGTGTTCCAGCATGTTTCCACATTCAATGAGCAGAGATATTTGCCAATCAGAGTCTCTCTGGTGACACAGAAGTATAGAGTCAAGAGGTGGTGGTGGTGGTCACGGGCTGTTTAATTCCCCTGAAGTGCAGAACAGTCACTGTAATTTAAATGTCTGGACATTTTATGGGAGAGGGATGTGTTTATGTCTAATACAGTCTTCACTTTCAGGGACTACTAATGTGTCTTTCTGGTTTTCCCTTTACATAACATATGCCATTAACTTTAGGACGACCAAATGGCCCTACAGCTCTAGGGCTCCTAAAGACAAAATGCAGTTTTAAAGTTGATTTCACACTAAATGTCCACTCTCTAATAAAAGGAGTGTCACTGCTTCATTACTGAGTGCAGCAAGCAAGCCGCACTGACCGGGCACTCTCCACTCCTACCAGAGATCAGGGCAGGGGAACAGGTGAGCTGTCTGGACGAGTCACTGCACATTTCGTGCAATTCATGCTCATATAATAGAAGAAAAAGATTTCAACAAATGCGGTCCCGTGAAAAAAACAACACTGAAACAAAACAAAAAGCCTAATTGAAAATAAAACGCTTGAAACGCGTTTCAGTCACCATCATCGTTATAAGAAGATATTACTGCACGTGACAATTAAGCGTTTAAGGGGAATGTTAAACCCATCCTGTCTCACGGTGCCCTGAGGATGATGATGACAACTTCGAGCAGGTGGTCTGAGTGGTAGAGCTCTATACTAACATTATGAAGATGTGGAGCTCAAACTGCCACCAGACTCAACTGCACAACCTCCTCGCCAGCCCAGAGCGACTCCCTCAATGCAGAGAGGACAGGGCGGACAGCAGACGGTCAACAACCTTCTACCTGCTGCTTCTCCTGCCCTCTAACTCAACAAACTCCCACTCCCACTGGGACAGCACACACATCTCCCACTCCCACTGGGACAGCACACACATCTCCCACTCCCACTGGAATAGCACACACATCTCCCACTCCCACTGCTCACTGGGACAGCACACACATCACCCACTCCCACTGTCCACTGGGACAGCACACACATCACCCACTCCCACTGCCCACTGGGACAGCACATCACCCACTCCCACTGTCCGCTGGGACAGCACACACATCTGCCACTGCCACTTGGACAGCACACACATCTCCCATTACCACTGGGACAGCACACACATCTCCCACTCCCACTGTCCACTGGGACAGCACACACATCTCCCACTCCCACTGTCCACTGGGACAGCACACACATCACCCACTCCCACTGTCCACTGGGACAGCACACACATCACCCACTCCCACTGTCCACTGGGACAGCACACACATCACCCACTCCCACTGCCACTGGGACAGCACACACATCTCCCACTCCCACTGCCACTGGGACAGCACACACATCTCCCACTCCCAACTGGGACAGCACACACATCTCCCACTCCCACTGGGACAGCACACACATCACTCACTTCCACTGCCCACTGGGACAGCACACACATCACCCACTCCCACTGGGACAGCACACACATCACCCACTCCCACTGGGACAGCACACACATCTCCCACTGCCACTGTCCACTGGAACAGCACACACATCACCCACTGTCCACTGGGACAGCACACACATCTCCCACTCCGACTGTCCACTGGGACAGCACACACATCACCCACTCCCACTCCCAACTGGGACAGCACACACATCACCCACTCCCACTGCCACTGGGACAGCACACACATCTCCCACTCCCACTGCCACTGGGACAGCACACACATCTCCCACTCCCAACTGGGACAGCACACACATCTCCCACTCCCACTGGGACAGCACACACATCACTCACTTCCACTGCCCACTGGGACAGCACACACATCACCCACTCCCACTGGGACAGCACACACATCTCCCACTGCCACTGTCCACTGGGACAGCACACACATCTCCCACTCCCACTGACCACTGGGACAGCACACACATCTCCCACTCCGACTGTCCACTGGGACAGCACACACATCACCCACTCCCACTGCCCACTGGGACAGCACACACATCTCCCACTCCCACTGCCCACTGGGACAGCACACACATCTCCCACTCCCACTGTCCACTGGGACAGCACACACATCTCCCACTCCCACTGGGACAGCACACACATCACTCACTTCCACTGCCCACTGGGACAGCACACACATCACCCACTCCCACTGGGACAGCACACACATCTCCCACTGCCACTGTCCACTGGGACAGCACACACATCTCCCACTCCCACTGACCACTGGGACAGCACACACATCTCCCACTCCGACTGTCCACTGGGACAGCACACACATCACCCACTCCCACTGCCCACTGGGACAGCACACACATCTCCCACTCCCACTGCCCACTGGGACAGCACACACATCTCCCACTGCCACTGTCCACTGGGACAGCACACACATCACCCACTCCCACTGCCCACTGGGACAGCACACACATCTCCCACTCCCACTGCCCACTGGGACAGCACACACATCTCCCACTCCCACTGCCCACTGGGACAGCACACACATCTCCCACTCCCACTGTCCACTGGGACAGCACACACATCACCCACTCCCACTCCCAACTGGGACAGCACACACATCACCCACTCCCACTGCCCACTGGGACAGCACACACATCACCCACTCCCACTGCCCACTGGGACAGCACATCACCCACTCCCACTGCCCACTGGGACAGCACACACATCTCCCACTCCCACTGCCCACTGGGACAGCACACACATCACCCACTCCCACTGCCCACTGGGACAGCACACACATCTCCCACTCCCACTGCCCACTGGGACAGCACACACATCACCCACTCCCACTGGGACAGCACACACATCACTCACTCCCACTGCCCACTGGGACAGCACACACATCACCCACTCCCACTGGGACAGCACACACATCTCGCACTGCCACTGTCCACTGGGACAGCACACATATCACCCACTGCCCACTGGGACAGCACACACATCATCCACTCCCACTGGGACAGCACACACATCACCCACTCCCACTGCCCACTGGGACAGCACACACATTACCCACTCCCACTGGGACAGCACACACATCACCCACTCCCACTGGGACAGCACACACATCACCCACTCCCACTGCCCACTGGGACAGCACACACATCTCCCACTCCCACTGTCCACTGGAACAGCACACACATCACCCACTGTCCACTGGGACAGCACACACATCACCCACTCCCACTGCCCACTGGGACAGCACACACATTACCCACTCCCACTGGGACAGCACACACATCACCCACTCCCACTGGGACAGCACACACATCTCCCACTCCCACTGTCCACTGGAACAGCACACACATCACCCACTGTCCACTGGGACAGCACACACATCTCCCACTTCCACTGCCCACTGGGACAGCACACACATTACCCACTCCCACTGGGACAGCACACACATCACCCACTCCCACTGCCCACTGGGACAGCACACACATCTCCCACTCCCACTGTCCACTGGAACAGCACACACATCACCCACTGTCCACTGGGACAGCACACACATCACCCACTCCGACTGCCCACTTGGACAGCACACACATCTCCCACTCCCACTGTCCACTGGGACAACACACACATCTCCTACTCCCACTGCCCACTGGGACAGCACATCACCCACTCCCACTGCCCACTGGGACAGCACACACATCTCCCACTCCCACTGCCCACTGGGACAGCACATCACCCACTCCCACTGCTCACTGGGACAGCACACACATCTCCCACTCCCACTGTCCACTGGGACAGCACACACATCTCCCACTCCCACTGTCCACTGGGACAGCACACACATCACCCACTCCCACTGCCCACTGGGACAGCACACACATCTCCCACTGCCCACTGGGACAGCACACACATCTCCCACTCCCACTTCCCACTGAGACAGCACATCACCCACTCCCACTCCCACTGCCCACTGGGACAGCACACACATCACCCACTCCGACTGCCCACTTGGACAGCACACACATCTCCCACTCCCACTGCCCACTGGGGCAGCACACACATCATCCACTCCCACTGGGACAGCACACACATCACCCACTCCCACTGCCCACTGGGACAGCACACACATCACCCACTCCCACTGGGACAGCACACACATCACCCACTCCCACTGCCCACTGGGACAGCACACACATCTCCCACTCCCACTGGGACAGCACACACATCTCCCACTCCCACTGCCCACTAGGACAGCACACACATCTCTCACTCTCACTCCCACTGCCCACTGGGACAGCACACACATCATCCACTCCCACTGGGACAGCACACACATCACCCACTCCCACTGCCCACTGGGACAGCACACACATCATCCACTACCACTGCCCACTGGGACAGCACACACATCTCCCACTCCCACTGTCCACTGCCCACTGGGACAGCACATCACCCACTCCCACTGCCCACTGGGACAGCACACACATCTCCCACTCCCACTTGAAGTTCGATGGGACTGAGTATTTACAGTAAATTGCACCATTATATCTCTTCTCTGACCTGTGTTACATCAATACTAATGTACTATTATTCACAGACCTGTATCGTATTCCTGATGTATGCAAATTGCACTGCTGTATAAAAGCATTTCCTACACCAATTAGTTTCTCAAGCTACAGTATGTAATTTGCCCTGGATAAGGGCACCCGCTGAGCTAATGCATGGTGGCAGCAACAGTGGTGGACGTACTGTATGACCACTCTAGACAGGCTGTAGAGTGTGATGTGGTAAAAACCACGTTCAAAACCTGGTCATCGAGGGAACACGGGAGACCGTATGCAGGGTGGTGAAACAGCACCTTCTGAGATGCAGCAGAATTGTGTGTGTTCGCACGCAGGCCTCATCAGAGCACTGAAGAAGCCTGGCTCTCAAGGACAGGGCTCTTAACGAGAAGCACCCACCCTCCAGGCTGCGCCGCCCCTCTTCAAACAGCTCGCTATGGGGCATGGAGATCCGTGTCGGTACAACTAGAGGTGCACACCGCAGCTCTCACGTGTTTCCACTTGGGCAACGGGCTAAAGGTCTCCCTCCGATATCAAGCTGTTGCGTGATCCAGTCAATGACCTAGCCCACCCACCTCCAATAAAAACAGGCACAGCCTCAGATTGGAGCTTGATTGCGATACGGTTTGCTGATCAGGGTTCAGGTAGAGCTCTGTGTTAAAGCCCGGCAGTCCGAGGAAAAGGTGAGGGAGCAATGAGCTGCTCCAGTGCCACTGGAAATGACCTGGGTTACTGCACTTCCTAAGAAAAAAGCCATGGCCATATACGAGCTATCAGGAGCTATGCATATCAAACAGTCTACAAAACACTCTGCAGTGCGAGCTTGCACAGCATGAGCTACAGCGCAGTTTTAGCAAGAGGAAGGATTCTTTAACCTGCAGCACATAGGCCATGTTGTACAGAGATAAGAGATTCCGGGTGAGATTCACAATGCGCTGTCTCTTTAATCTCCTGTAAAGCTTCAGAACACAACACACTGAATGGAGATAAATGCACAAGATTACCAAGGAGACTGCTTGTCACAGGATGTGCCAGTGTTCCCCTGTAAATATCTGCTCTCTGTTCCACAAACATGATTCTGAAAAAAGGCATCCTTCTTGCAACAATGTTATTCATGCTCGAATCTCATTGCAGAATGTCAAGACATGTTAACCAAACTTGAAGGGAGGTGACAGTTCATGCTTGCAACGCACACTTGAGAAAATGTGACCCACTGAGTCCCAATGTGTAAGAGTGTAAGAACATAAGAAAGGTTACAAACATTTGCCAAACATCAGCTTGTTTTGCTTCTGCTAGCTAAGTGATTTGAGGATTGCATCTACAGGTTTGTTTGGTGAATGGCAGGGCAGCAACAGCCTGCTTAGCTGACAGGTCCAGATTCCCACAACTCTTTGCGTGATAACCTGCCTCCTGTTCTGGGTCACAAACACACTTCCTCTCACACTCTGTCTCCACTGCCACTGGCTTCGCTACCTGATTTTCACCGGCTCGACCCAGAAACTGCAACAACTACACCAGCAACTCTGGAGGGACAAACGGACACATTCAGAACAAAACTAACTGACAAAGAGGACCTTCTAAATGCAAATGCAACCAAAAAGCTAAATAACCTACACTTTGCAACACTGAATGAAACTGAGACCACTTCCTTCCAAGACAGAGATGATTCACGTTTTATCCATTTTGTTTCAGATTTGGAACATCAGTGCTAAAAAATGCTGTTTAGAACTGTGTCCAGCTACTGCTCTCCATTTCTTAAAGCCTACCTTTCAGTGTCTAATATTAATGTCACACAACTTCCTAACTAAAATAAAAAACAAAGATGCATTCCGTGAAGGAATGCGTTAAAACTTTTATACACTGACATAAACATTTTGGGAACTTGTAGATTATTAGAAGAAAAAAAATCTTCACAGCTTTTTCCACAAATGCAGACCCTGAATTACTGTTTTTTCTGACATTTAGAAACCTAAATGACGGCTCTCAAATTAATGAACAATGGTTTGAACACACACTGCATCTTTAAAATACAGCTGTTGTGAAATATTGCATTTATTTTCACTTTGCTCTGTATTTTGTTACTTCAAGGATAAAAGTGTCAGCTTTATAAAATTTGTGTTGAATTATATGAAGAGAGAGCCACAGGATCATTACAGACATACAGTACTGTATTTAACAGAGAATTCAAAAGCTCAGGTTTTAAAAGGTTGAATTAATAATAGTTAGGTTCAATTATTTCTGTTAACTAAAAAACACATAGTAGTGATGCACAGAAAAAAAGTATTATATTGAGCAGTCAATAAAGTTACATGTATATGTGTATATGGTGATATGTATAAAATATAAAGTATATTTAACAGACATCACTTATTTTTATTTAGCAAGCACTTCAGAAAGTAAAGCCAATATTTTACTGAAGCTTATAACTTAACATGAAATAAAAACTGAAGCAACTTCCAGCCCACTTTCAGTACCCTTTCAGAACCTTTGCCATGGTTGGAAAAGCGCTTCATTATTTTGTTAAAGTTGAGCTATTGAACGCAAGCCCAGCAGCAGAAATCGGGATTTAGTTTCAGCTTGTGTCCTTGGGTTTGTATTTCACTGTTGGTCCTGATGAAGTCCACTGGGTTGCCAGTCAATACTTCTGAGCATTTATAAAATACTTGAATTAAGTCCCCCCAGTAGACTCTGTTCTGAATTTCACCAGTCAGTATAGAACATTCCCTCAAGTCTGGGGGGATACCTGGAGGTACTTTACCTCGTCCTGGCAGAGGAGAATAATATTTGATTTATAAAAGGTAGCCATGAAATCTGCCTTCAAGGTACTTGGTTTAACATTCTGCAAAGATTTTACACATCTCCTTTAGATGAACATACTTTGTGAAACATGAACGTACTTGTAAAAAAACCTTTTCCCTTACTCCCTTTCTCAGGTATAAAGTAAGGTGACCATTGGAAGAGACCTACAACACAAATCTTGCAAAACCGGTGTCACCAAGAACCTAATTTGAAAAATTCTCTGACGAGGAAGTGCAGGATCCTTAACAATGGAGAGAGGGAAAAGGCGGCTCAATAAGAGATGAGCAAGATGTCAGCAAGATCGACAATCCTTAAGCACTCTTGTGAATAATCGCCGTGCACATGGAGAAAGATTCTGCTCATTAGCAGGTTCAGAGTGAAACGTCAGGACTTTCTGCTCTCACGATGCTGCGCATCACATCTGGCTGGGGTGGGTTTTATAGCTGAAGGAAGTTGTCCATCTGTGGAAGACTAGCACGATGCCACAAAGGCGCTTTTCATGTGGCTACTTTCAAGAGCGCTGCTGTGTCTGAAACATTTCCATTTGCCTCCTTCAGATTCTCCAGATCAAAGGCTTGCTCCGGGGAATGACCAGAAGCTACTAAATCCCTAACAAACACCGATTCTGCTCCTTACATCATAGCATTAGCATGTGCCATCCACATGGCTGGCACAGAACAAAACGTGCAGTGTTGTCCGCCCTGCTATTGTTTGAAGCTGGTTCAAAAGCAGGCCTGTGCTCTTTCAGTGTGCAACGTGGAATCTACTCATTAAACTTCACAGGAGAAAAGAAGGAAAATTCAAAAGCATGACACTTTTTTTTAAATTCTCCCCTCAAAGGTTATCTGCTTTGCCTTTTGCAGCTGTCAACCTTTTTGAACCCTGTGATAATTAAATAGATGTCTCTGATTAATTGAAAAAAAAAAGATGGGAGTTTCTACTGGAAGTGTGCGATATAAAATGTCTTTTGAGTTTTGTGTCTAACTCGCTCAGATGGGATTTAACTTTAATTCAGAAACACGAAAAAAATAAAAATCCTATTTAACTTAACGAGTAAAACCCCAGGATGATTTGTGCCAACACTGATTCCCTCTGAAAGGAATGTTTTTGTAGGATATTTAAGCAGCTGGCATATACCCTGAACTGGAACCAAGAAACATACCAATCAAAAAAGATTGGAAGATTATTTTAAATAAGAACTGCAATCAACCCACAGCTATTAGAAGATTATCCTTGTGAGAGGCATGTTTAAAAATACGAGGATCTTTAAATAACTGTGAGCTATTTTGTTTTTCTTCTCAAAGGTTTGGCACTGCCAATTAGGTTTCTCTTCGTTTGTTAATCAGCTCAGCTCAGCAGCAAGGGCTCCATACCATCTTAGAGACAAGGAATGAGGACTGTGAACCCTCTCCTCCCAACAACTCTTGTGTCAGGACATGCATCATTTGGCACAGTGTCCTACAGGAGAATAATGCAAGGTCATAGGTGAGGCACAAGTCCCAGAGACTAGTGTATCGTAGGGACGCCAGGGCCAGCTCACGGCCCACCCAATCCCAGGGCACATTTACTGCCTGTCCTGCTCATCAGCACTGTGACTGAGAAGTTTCTGAATCACAAAACAGCAAATAGCAGCAAATATGAAGTGGATAGGAATATGGAAAGAAATGTAATTTCTGCAAAAGATGTTATCTAACTGGTATTTTGTTGCAAAAGATTGGTAGAGATACACCAATTGGTTGGTAGCACAGATCGGTAGAGATCACGCTCCTGCCATATGTAGACGGATATCTAATAAGTCACATGTCTAGTTGTCTAGAGGTCCTATGTGAAAACAAACTGAAAGCCCACCGTAGGAATCAATAAGACCTTTCCCCAAATCGCCCTCATCTGCAGCACAGCTTACAAAAAAGGGTGCCACAACAGTATGTGACAGCAACGCAGGGTAGAAAGGGGGTAGCTCATGGAGCACTTATCAGGACATGAGATTCACCAAACACTCGAAGGCAGCTGTGCAGACGTGTCCTTCCTTTAAAAAAAACATTTGCATGCTAAAAACGTAACTAAAAACAGCTTCTGACAGATTGCATTCATTTTGTTTAAACCCTATAAATACCTCCGTTACAGGATTCACTCTCATCTCTGCCCAAAGGCAGCTTCTGCTACTTAAATCCAAGACTGGAGCCACTTACTGACTCATGGACAAAATAAGCTGGAGATGTGTGCACTTTTGATGGTTTCTCACTAGGAAGGTTTTTAGTAATGTATAAAAGGAGAACACTTTGAAATTCTATGTGGTCAATGAGGTTAACTTTATCGTACTGCGGAGCTAATGCAAAAGAAACAAAACTAATTTCAAAATCATGCATCCGTTAATCTTCCTCATGTCCCCCCATGTACTGTACCTTCAGAACACTTCTATTGTCGAAGCTAGCTGGCAAGGTGTTATTTTTTCCACCAAGTTGATCCTCTTATTGTTTTCCCTCAGTGTCCATGAGTTACGATCCCATTCTCCAATTTTCCATTCCAATCGGTGGGAAATTAGTTCCAAATGTTTGGCAGGGAGTCAATGCTGGAAAACCTATGGAGCAGAGCTGCTCCTCAAGCTTTTGATCTTAATTCTCTTCTTTCTTTTATAAAAAAGAATACCCTTATAAAAATAACCTAAAGGTTTCAATGAAAATGTATCCTACTCTGTAGAATTGGAACATTTACAGAAACCTACCATATAAGTCATCTATAGATTATTTCCATAATGGTTCCTTTAACGAGATCAAGTTTGACCAAAAAAAAGCATCTGTCCTATTTACATTTCTGGGAGAAAAAGAAATAGCTCTGCCAAAAGCTCTTCTTAAAACATCCTTAACGTTTTTACTGCAGACAGGCAACCTGACCACCTCAATAATAAATAACCCCACATTTTCTTCTCTTAATGTTATCTATTACCTCATCATAGCCTAATGGGGGCCTTTCTATCTGAAAGACATGAACTAAATACAAGCGTGAAAAGTCTGGTACTTCATGAACAAACAGTACTGCATCACACCAGCTTTTTCAGGGCACATGTTTTCATAGCTTTCCTTCCCTAGATAAATACAGACTGTATCCAGTCTTCAGCCAGGACCCAGGGCTGTGTGCAATACAAGATTTGTTTTCCAGATCTGAAATGGAATTGTGCTCTTAAAAAAAAAACTGTTGTAAAATTGAGTTTTAATCAAAACCATTGGGGAAAAAAACACATCACCGAGACATAACTCGTCGAAATCCTGATCTTTTTTGGGACGCCTGGGCTGTACCCCATTTCACATGGATCTGGGTGCTCTGCGTGCCCAGTCCTGGTATATTGGATGTATATCTGCATGTAAACATGTTAGAACACCTATTGAGCTTTGTGAACAAAAGGTATCAATTAACTACAGCAACAACTTCATCTTGATTCATCAGATTCTGGAATCTGATCTTGCATGAAACTCATTGCGAAACTTTACCACTTCTCGGAAGTGCATCTGGGGCCATTTATCTTCTCTGAAAAAGAGGTTCTGCCTGGTCGGCTCCGGCCCACATACAGAAGCACGATGGGCCTTAGTGTTTAAACCCCGAGTCATGATTCTGCGTGCACTGCGTAGCTGGACAGCTCGTCATTTCAAAGCAAACCATACATAATAATAATTAATAATAATTCTTTACACTTATATAGCGCTTTTCTGGACACTCCACTCAAAGAGCTTTACAGGTAATGGGGATCCCCTCCACCACCCCCAGTCTGCAGCCAAACCTGGATGATGCGAATGTAGCCAGAGTGGGCCAGTACACTCACCACACATCAGCTCTCAGTGGGGAGTGATGAAGCCAGGTCAGTGATGGGGATTATTAGGAGGCCATGATTGGTAAAGGCCAGGGGGAAATTTGGCCAGGCCAGAATTTGACCCCTACTCTTTTAGAGAAATGCCCTGGGATTTTTAATGACCACAGGGAGTCAGGACATCGGTCGACCATCTCATCTGAAGGACGGCCTCTTTTTACAGTATAGTGTCCCCATCACTATACTGGGGCATTAGAACCCACACAGA
This sequence comes from Atractosteus spatula, assembly GCF_055471065.1. Classification (NCBI taxonomy): domain Eukaryota; kingdom Metazoa; phylum Chordata; class Actinopteri; order Semionotiformes; family Lepisosteidae; genus Atractosteus; species Atractosteus spatula. Next base: position 56,838,939 of record NC_142712.1, read on the forward strand.
TCGCAGGGTGAGCGCCCTCTGCTGGCCCCACTAACACCTCTTCCAGCAGCATCCTTAGCTTTCCCAGGAGTCTCCCATCCAGGTACTGACCAGGCTCACACCTGCTGAGCTTCAGTGGGCTGCCAGTTGTGAGTTGCAGGGTGATATGCCTGTATATCACTACGTTTCTGTGGATAGACACTCCCTTCCTCATGAGTTTTGAAATGAGAGTGTGCTCATTAAAACAATCAGGAGACTGAATCTGCACTGTCCATCACTGAGAGACGTCTAAAGGATTTTTAGAATCCCTTAACATGATGCAGCACGATGCCATTGTTCTAGGCAAAACTTAATTAATCGTGTGACCTTAATCAGTGAGGCCATTTAAGTACCTCAGAGACAATTAATTAAGGAATTTTCAATGAGGGTATCAGGGATCTCCGAATCCTCAAAGATCATAGAGGTTGGAAACTCTAGAATTAGGTGAATGAACAAAAGCCCTGCAATGGTGCCACTGGAAAGTGGCAGGGTTGCCTGCCCAGTATTATTTACCTTTAGCATCATGGGTGCCTTTGCCTTTAACCAAGTAGTACTGAGCATTGACTGAGATGTGCTCAGCAGCTCAGAGTCCCACCTTTAAAACCGAGGAGCACTTCAGGGAAACTCAAGGGGTAAGGTGCTCTGGGTAGCCCTGCACTGATCTTCTCCCATGGGCCTGGACTGGGAGGTGGGGAGTCAGGGAAAACCAGTTCCTGCAGCGAAGGGCCGGCCACTCACCCAGGGGCAGGAAGGCTAGGGAGTTGCCCGCCATGGAGAGCTCGTTGAGGCTGTGCAGCTGGCAGAGCTGGCGAGGGAAGCAGCGCAGGCTGTTGCGGTCGGCAGTCAGGCACTGCAGGGACAAGCACTGGTGCAGCCTCTCCGGCAGGGCGCTCAGGCAGTTCATGGACACGTCCAGAGTCTCCAGGTCCCTCAGGTCCCCAATCTCTGCCAAGGAGACGAAAACTCTAATGCTATACACGGCCGACAGCCCCCGGGATTGTATGAAGAGCGTCTAAAAGATCCCACGTTCCTTCAGCAGCACAGCTGTGCGAGCGAAGTGTGCGTAGGGCTTGTTCGCGGTTTTTCAGCTCCAGAGTTGAGATATGAATGCGCTTACTTTCAAGGTGCTAAATCAGACTCAGTGAAGCAGCGGGGTCTCATCAGAGCTGCTGTTTGTCTGGTGTCACTTGCAGCTGGTGCACTGACACCCACTACAGGCGCCTCCATCGCACCAGGAGATGTGAAGAACAGGAGCTGCTCTAGCAGCTCTTGAGTGACAGCAGACAGACAGCAGTCCTGCACCGAACGAAAGAACACCAACCCTGACTCTGTGTACAAGAGCATGGGAAACATGGAGACGTACAGTGCTGCAGTTCTGGCAGCCCAGCTACTCTATGTTCTCAATTTGTGCCCTGGCATGTGTTAGTTTCATACCAGGTTCACTCCAAAGGGAATTAAAGGTTCTTGTGGATTTACAAGAAGAGTGTGAGTGTAAAGCTCCACACAGGAGAGCACTTGAAAGGCCTGGAGAGGAACAGAAAAAGGAGGATTTCACAGAGTTTCCACTGTCAGTTCTGTAGAGAAGACAAGCGGCCATTTTTTATAACAGTAACTTCAGCTTTTAACCTCATCAAAGTATATTTGTAATAGGTTTATTCCATGCTGAAAAGAGAAGAAAGAAAACATAACGTTTCGGCCGTGGAGCCTTCTTCAGGTGTGAGAAAGACAGGGCAGTAAGCAAAGGTAATGTAGTGCAGGAGAACAAAAGCTGGGAGAGAGGGGGGCAGGAGGCGGGAGCAGGGGAGAGACAGAGTGGCCAATCAGGTGGTGTGAAGAGAGGTGTGAAATGAAACCTACAATGAGTAGACAGAATTTAGAAGAAAATGAGTCTGTTGTTGAGAGAAAGGTAAAGATGTGATCCTAGCTGCAGGATAATTTTAGTTTCTGTAGTCTTTCTGATGAGGGGGTTAGGAAAACCATCTTTGAGAACACAGACGGAGAGATTAATGTGATCATGGCCGTCAGAGGCGAAATGAGAAACAATAGGCCTGGAGAAATCTTTAATCTTCACAACCCTAACATGTTCTCTGAAGCGGTCTCCGAGTCTCCTTCCTGTTTCCCCAATGTAGATGGCTGGGCATTTACTGCAAGAGATACAGTAAATAAGGTTGCTGGAGGTACAAGATGCCATCTGAGTGATCCGGAATTGTCCTGAGGGGCCTCGAATGAGTGTGGTGTTAGATGTGTACTTGCAGGTGATACAGCGAGCTCTGTTGCAAGGGAAAGTGCCTGGTGTGGATGGTTGCTGAGGGCGGTCAAGATAGCTGTGAACAAGAAGGTTACGCAGATTAGGTGGTCGGCGATATGAGATGATGGGGTGATCAGAAAAGAGGGCCCCAGTGGAGGGATCATCCTGTAGGATGGAAAAGTTGTGGTTCATGGTCCTGGGGATAGAAAATGTGTTGGGGTGGTAGAGAAGCACCAAAGGTATCATGGTAAAGGCACAGTAAAGCACAGTGAAATCACAATCCATGCATTGTGAGACACAGGGAGAAAGACAATCCATCGCAAAGCAAATGAAGGACTTGTGACAAAAGCAAGGTAACTGAAAACATACCTTGCAGACTAGACAATGGATTATCTTTCATATGGCACTATTTTTTAGAAGAGAGAGGGCTGAATATGTTGAAATTTCACATTAAAATTTAAGAAAACCATATAACTTTCTGAATTTTTGTTGAGATTCAACCTCAAGATAATGATATTTTTAAATAAAAAGGAAATGTAACTGATATCTAAGCTCATGCACTCTCCTTCAGACGATATACTGTAAAAGGATTTGATTTGATTATTTTGTTTAAACAGATTCGGTTCAGTATTAAATTGAGGAACATGTTGTGCAAAATGCTGAAAAAATAAAATTAGGTGGCATTTCTCATTCATTTCTAATAACGTTGTTTTTGACCAGACAAAGGAGAGAAAATTAAAACGGCATTTTCATAGGGTTTACAAAATATGTGTTTTTGTATCAGCACTTCTGAACAAATTGATCAAACATTTTTAACAAAAATCCAGTGCTGTGGATGGGGTTGACTCAGGACCAGAACGTGGTGACTAAAGGAATGCCTTACTGAGCCACAGCCTCTTTAACTGGTTCACCATTCAGTTTCTCCTTTCTCTTCCTCTGCTACTCTCCAGTCCTCCTCAGCTCTCCGCTAGCCACAGGCCACCCACACTCGCTGGGGTGAGATCTGTCAGCTGATCTATCAGGCACAAAAATTAACTCATTTTCACATGCGAGAGGACAATACGAGAAACACTGTTGCAGGTTCTCAAAGTTAATGCTTCAATTTTGAAATTAATGGCAGATTCAACATCATCTGAAAAAAACATAGGAAAGTCTTGGAACAAGTAACAGCGCCTTAGGGCAACCGTGTTGTGAAAGGCGCTATATAAAAATAAATCGAATTGAAATTTATTGATGAAAAGAGAAGAAAGAAAACACAACGTTTCAGCCATGGAGCCTTCTTCAGGTGTGATTACTATTACTTGTTCCTTTGTAGCCTACGCATGCTGGCGCAGCTCCCCACCTGAACTATAGCAAAGCCTTTCTGTCCACTACGTGGTTTTCATTATACTTTATAAAACAGGGTAAAAACATCTTTAAGTGGAATTTCATGCAGCAAGACTGGAGATCACCTCCACACGGTGGCTGAAACGTTGCACAGACCCCGCCGCGACGCACGCAGGAAGAGCACAGCGGCTCGCTCAGATCCTTCTTAAAATACAGTCTGGACACTGTCCTCAAGCAGGCGGCTGGTAAGCCAGCAGAGCCACAGACAACACGTCTCGGAAAACAAGCCCAAGCCCACCGCATGCAAATATTTAAACGTGTGTCTGCTATAGTTTCCTTGCCGTTTGCCTTTTTTTTAAGGAAATCGTCCCACAGGTCTTGACGCCAGGCAGCCGACGCAGGCTGTGTGCAAACGCCTGGGCTGAATGATAAATGAGGCCTCGTTCAGCTCGTCAGGTAAGGTTCAGTCAAGCGAGGAGCTCGGCGGCCCCCCAGCGGTGCAGGATGATTACCCCCGGTGAGGCAGAATAGGACAGTGGGGTTTCTTACCCGTAGAGTTTCCTGACCACAAACAGGCAAGACCGGCCCACGCGGAAAGTGTGTACCCAGGCTGCAAAGTGTGTGTGACGCGCGATGCGTGACCTGCCCAACCGCGAATCAGTCCGTGTGGAGTTCTGGGGTAAAATTATTGCCAATAGCTATGTTGAGGGGAGCATGCTTTTGTAGGCCTGTTTAAGGGAATTGTGCATGATGATAATAATAATAATAATTACTTACACTTATATAGCGCTTTTCTGGACACTCCACTCAAAGTGCTTTACAGGTAATGGGGACTCCCCTCCACCACAACCAGTGTGCAGCCCCACCTAGATGATGCGACGGCAGCCATAGTGCGCCAGAACGCTCACCACACATCAGCTATCAGCGGGGAGGAGAACAGAGTGATGAAGCCAATTCATAGAGGGGGATTATTAGGAGGCCATGATTGGTAAGGGTCACTGGGAAACTTGGCCAGGATGCCGGGGTTACACCCCTACTCTTTTCGAGAAACACCCTGGGATTTTTAATGACCACAGAGAGTCAGGACCTTGGTTTTACGTCTCATCCGAAGGACGGTGCCTGTTTACAGTGTGGTGTCCCCGTCACTATACTGGGGCATTAGGACCCACATAGACCACAGGGTGAGCGCCCCCTGCTGGCCAGATGATCAGACAGATCACATGACAGATAACATTAACGAATGAATTCGGGAACGAGATATCCCGCTCCAAAAAAAGTGGGAAAGCCGGTCTTTCCCTCAGCAGCCACAACAGGCACTGAAGGTTTCAGAGACAACTGCAGCCATGCAGCAGAAGAAACAGCAGCCAGAAGCTACTCCTTCAGCAGTGTGCGATGCTTTTTGGTTATGAAGTCATTGGAAGATACTGACGTCTGTGAAGAAAAGCACAAATGAGATTCTGTCACCTTAGTGTCGCTTGTCTTGACCCCTCAGCTCCACAGAAATGGATATAGAGTGAAAATAGTGAAATGCGATGCAAGTTCCAGAGGAAGGAAGGCTGATACAGTAAGTCCCAGCATGGGGACTGGCAGGAAGGGTTTATGTGTGATGGTATAGGCAAAGTAATTGAAGCAGTCTTCTGTTCTGCAAAACAGTTTGCCCAGCAGGGAGACGGCTCACAGCGATACTTGGCTGACTGCAAGAGCAGTCTCTCTGCTGCCCTCTGTTGCCCGACCCCAGCATTGCGTGATAACTGTCTTTCTATTACATGCTCAAATGTCCAGTTCATGAACAAACTTTCATGAAAAAGAATAGAATGACTGTGTAATTACAGACAGAAGGATATCTGTACATCACTGGCTATATCCTTCCAGAGGCTCTTGGCACTTGCTATGCATTGGGATAGAGAAGAGTAAAGATATGTGGCTCTTTTTCATTTCTGTCGCCTTGCTTTCCAACAAATCAATACTGACGTTATAAAGAGCTAAGGACACAGACATTTAAAAAACCTTCCCTTTTTCCTTTGAGTACATGCTCCTGACAGGAGTGAATTTGCAGAGAGAAGTTAACTGGAAGCCATGAGGGAGGGAGACAGTACAGGGCCTGCAGCACCAATTGCAACACCTGACCACAGGTACTGGGCACTTTTCTTTCGCTTTGCGGAAAGTCAAAGAAGAGCCAGTGCAGGAACGCCTGAGAGGAGAAAGTGAAGGTTGTCTAAAGAACAGCAGACCTGGCTGGGAAGCTGGCCCCTAGCTGCAGGGACCAGAGGAACCCGAAAACAATTCCTCATCAATCTCCTGCCCTCCGCCGAGAGCTCGTCCTGACCCACATAGCAGCCAGCGGTGTCTCTGCAGCTACCCGAAACACTTGCTTTCTTTTTTTTTCCACACCGGATGAGGCCACGGGGGCACTGTATTTGTTTCATTATTGATATTTCCCCCAGATCACAAAACCCCTGCTTACTCATACCAAGACAGCATTAGTTCCTCAAAGGTTAGTGAGCTCTTGTTTGGCATTTAACCCTCACTCTGAGGCTAGGGAGGCTGAGATTAGGAACCAGCACCCTGTTCTTGTTGTTGTTGTTCTGTTTAGTTTCCTAAGAGATAATATATCCATATCTCACAATCTAAAGCTACTCTGTTCGAAATGCATTTAAACAAAACAGCATAAACTTGGTAACACTTCGCTTTCACATGCATTATCAAAGCTTGTCTCACAGTGGTCTGGATCTCTGGGTGGTAACAAACATCAGCGCTGCATATTAGATTAACAAAGGTGATTAGCGTACAGAAATGTCATCTATCATGACAACATCGAATATTACTAAAGCGCTCAAGCACTGCAGAGGAATGCCAGGCCCGAGGCCTGCTGCAATCGGAACATTTTTTAGATCTCGAGTGCTTGAGACACAGTCTTTGCCCCCAGGTGCCTGTGCCCCAGCACCACTTTCAAAGCCAGCCGAATGCGCAGAGGGTGTCTACCACGGCTTTGACATGTGCCGTTTCCCCTACAAGCTGTGGCCTGGCTCCACATCTGCAAAGCATTCTGGTTTTACTGCAAATAAACCAAATCTGACACACAAAACGGCTGCAAGGCCAGTGCTCTGTGGGGGAGAAAAAGCAAAGCAGCAGCAAAGTAGACCTGTAAGGCACAAGTGATTGTTCTTCTGCTAATTCACTTCTCCAAATCTGCAGGACTCCGGTAAAGAAATGGGCAAGACCCTTGCTCTCCTGATCAAGTTTTAACTTGTTTATGCTAGGCAATAGCACAATAAACTGCATTCCTGCTCCCTGACTAGGTGCTGGACTGTGTTCGAAATTTGTTTGTGGTTAGCACTGAAATGACAGAAACCCACCAGAGCATGCTCTGTTCCTGTTGCAATCAGACACTGCTGGTGCAGGGAGACAACAGCCCCCCTCCCCTCCTTCTCGAGCGTGCGGTCTGCGCGCTGCTGCGCCTCTCACCCCTCCGGAGACCCCAGGGGGTGTCAAGACTCAGGCTCGTGTTCCAGGCTTACACTGCTGGTGAACTCAGACTGCAAGAGCCAAGACGCGTGGCACGGCACACTACAAACACTGCACCACAAACATTTGAAACTCTGCTTAAATGGGGCTTTGCATGAGAAACAAACATTCCAACATTTGTCACCATGCTAAGATGATTTGTCCACATCTTTTGCATACAGGATAGGACCGACAAGATAGTCACTTTCTTTCTTGTAGCATCCTCTGAACGGTAGAGATAATACTCTTTGAAAGCCTGCGCTTAATCTCATCTTTTTAACAAGGAACACCTTCAAAGTAAAAGATTCCAAAAGGAACAATGGTTGAGGGTTTAAGCAGACAATTGTCTTTCGAGTTCTTGGACCACAATTTCTGTAAGGCTCACCAGCTCTTAGCTGTCTAAGACATGGGGAGAAGAGGGAAAGCAAACAGAATCAGAATACAAAACCCAGATGCTCTGAAACCTTATACATTCACTCGACTTACTGAGTCTTAACCATTATTTAGTTGGGCCATGTTGTTTTACTTGGCATTTCCCTTAGCTAAAGCATTTAGTTTTGTTTCTTCTTCTTAAAGAAGCTATTACTAGCACAAACACCTCAATTAAAACACTGGAAAACGTTATACGCTCCACAGTTGAATAGCTCCCTTTATCTGAAGCAGCAGCTGGAAAGAAATTAGCATACATGCGACAAGACAAAACAAGATACATTTGTTTTAAGTACTAAACCATTTATGTAATTTTGCAGCTCAGAATATTACTCTGTTTCAGTGTGCTATGAATATTGGTAAGCAGACGATGAAAGCAATGTCGGCAATGCCCAAGTCAATGAGCTAAAACAGGAAGCTATAGCGTACGGATTTGAGGAGCACTTCCAAGAACACACAACGCTCATCACTGCCATTTTTTGATTTACACTGAATTCATGCTTTCCTTAACCGTCAATTGTGGCTTTGTGAGGAACAGCAAATGAGCCAGTGTGGCACTTTAGAAAGCACAATGCTGCTCTCTTTTCTTAAGAGCTCTCAGGCAGGGAAGTTTAAGTTAGGAAAGTTTCAGTACCCTGAGTTCGCTCAGAAGTACCAAGTGCACTGGAAACATTTTGATTTTGTCTTTACATTCAAGCAGTCACAGATCACCACAAATCAGCTAGGTCACTGATGGAGCTTCCCACTGTCATTCACATTTTGCGTTTCTGATTCCTGTGCCCATTTTGTATAAAGAACAACACAACGTCCGACACTTGTTTGCATGTCCAAGACAAGACAATTTTATATTTCCCAGGCACATCGACTTTCAGTTGACGAAAAGAGCTGTTGAGGAAGGCTGGAGGAAGTTTGCAAAGACAGTGCTGTTGGTGGGTCTAGCTGTGGACAGAAGTACACAGGAAGTGGGCATAGATGTGACAGAAATGAAATGCACAGTACAACACTGTGGTAGAAAATCACTTTAAAGGTGTCTTTACTTATCTTTGTCTCTAGAGAGACAGCAGAGCGAAAAAAGCAAAACTAAGTGTTTACTTCTGTTTAACATGTTCCAGAAATGGGTTATTTTTTGATGCATTACTATCAAAGATCATTAGGTTTCTAGCTATGGGATAGCAAGATAGGAAACAGCTCACTCAGACACAGAAACTGGTAAGTGTAGCATGTGTGAGGCACGTGTTGGCTCATGCACGCTGATTCAAGAAAAGCAATGAGCCTATTTGCTCAATCTGCTCATGTTTCCCAGTTAGAAGTCACAGAAAGCAAAGCAAAACAATCACACCAGGGCAGCAGAAGAAACTCTCTGAGTTGCATAATTGTATTGTAATTAAAACACTTTGCTATGTAGAACCCCCCCACAACCCCCCACAAAAAAGACACTTCCTTGGCTGAAAGCAAGTAAAATGAACATCCTTTCAACGTTGCAAAAGGTGTTAAGAATAAAACAACAAAACATTAAAAGTATGCAAAAGTATGCATACACAAAACTACCACAATTCTAGCAAACAATTTTGGCTTTCAAAATCCTATTTCAAAACAAATGTAAAGTTCACTCTTTAGATGTAAGAGCATTTATGGTTTTTTTTAGTGCACACACAGATACTGTCAGCTGAGCTCTTCAAACAGCTGTATAATAAAATCTCCAGCACAGAGCTCAAACATCTGGAGCTCATACGAACGGGGCAGAGGGCAGCAGGGTCTGCCATGGTCGCTGACAGCACACACATCGCTTGTGTCCAGCTGACATGGTGCACAAACCAACACCAATATAAATGCTGGTCACACCGAGCAGAGACAGTGGTCAATGGTGTGTTCTCAATGGCGCCACTTGTATGTGTACTGAATTTCATGCTCAGAAGTCAGCCAACCACATTTACAATCATCTTGTATTTATACACATATAATATACGTGTATACACCCATAACCCAGACAGTCACAGGGTAGAGCACTGGACTAGCACCGTGATGATCAGGTACCACTCACCACTTGCCCGGACCACATGGTGAACAATGGATAACCTCTCCTTGTCACAGAAGGCTCTTTTCAGAGCTTTAATTCTGGAATCGGAAATATTCTGATTTTGTCTGAATATGAAGGACAGGGGCAAGGCTAGAAACTGTGAGCACATTCAGCTGGAACGAACATTTGCTTGGTTATCTGATAACACTCAGAGTCACTGCACAGAGAACAGAACTGAGTACATAGACATACAGCTGCTATACATATGCGAGACCCTGAGAGACTACATTTTTACAATAAAAACTGGTTGTCAAGGAACTTAATTGATTTGTTTTTTTAAGACAAAGCATGCAAAATGACTTCACACAAAGTGTGGAATGCTTCTGATGAATGTAAGAACATAAGAAAGGTTACAAAGTCGGAGCCCATTCGATCTGCCTAACTCGTTTGATTTCTAGCAGTCTCATCAAGTGATTTCATGAAGCAAGCCAGGGGCATCAGCTTCAATAAAATCATTGTCATTTTTTTCCCCAAACAACAAAAGTATTGAAAATAGCAACTTTAACTTGTGCAACTCTTTAGATTTTCAAGTGATGTTTACCACTATCCATTTGAAATATCTTATTATATTAATTTAAGTTTGCTCTAAACTGCACTTTGCATGTGTTAGGCCTTCTGTTCTTCAGAGCTCACATGATCAAAGAAGTGACTGTGGTTAATGTCACACAAAAGCCACAGCCAAGCGGGGGCTTTCTGAAGTCACTTTATGTGCAAAAAAATACAAAACACCTGCTGCTCAGGTAGAGCAACACTGTCATGGGAAACAGAGCTATTGAGGTCATACTTTCATGAAAGTTTTCGAGATCACTTTTACACTTTTAGCCTGGTTGCTGAAAAGCCTTAAGTCCTTCACACCCTGAGCTATTAAAGTGGCAAGAGCAAGAAAGCCCATCCTGAAAAGTGGATTTGCCAATGAAAACAATGACTTTTCCCCCAGCCACAATGTTCCGGTTATCTTTCTGGGATCCTTCAAGAAACTGCTGGATTGGAAGCCTGGATCAATAAGATAATCAATAATATGGCAACCAAATCAGTAAGACAGGCTGAATGGCCTCCTCTTGGCTGTAACCTTTCATAGGTTTACGGGATTAATAATTTAATTAAACGAAACAGAGCTGGACATTGTTTCTAATTGGAAGACAGTTCATTTCGCTTGGGAACACACACACAATAAATGGTGTGCACGGTTCAGGCCCAGCATGCAATATTGTGCTGTTTTTCGAATTGCAAGGGGTTGGTGTAATGGTGGCTGCATTCTGAGTGCAATAAATAATCTAAAGACAAATCACCTGAAACTAGGACCGAAGTGGGGAAAAGGAACAGTGCTGCAGTACACTGATTTGGCGGGGGAGTGCAAGGTTAAGATCATGAAGGCCCCGTTCTGTAGCGTAGTCCACAAGGTGAAACGTGAGTGCACCCCAGTGCATGAGGGAACTTCTTGGCAGACCAGCGGTAAGAACAGAGGGCACTTACCCATTGTGCAGGAAGACTTTAAGAGTTCTCATGCATATTGGGCAGTTAAAAGAGAAAGAACGGGAAGACCTTCAAAGGAGAGTCTTGGATAGACAGCTGGAGCTTCATCTGTTTAGAAACTGCAGCAGTTTCTCACACACTGGAGATCCTGCGGCTCACAATCAAGCACCCCCCCCCCACCCCCCCATCCCCGTCCCCCACGGCTACCTTTTCAACTCGGCGGCTCGGAGAGATCAGGCGACACACACTGAGCTCCTCTTAGCGCACTGCTGGGGGAGTCTGCCCGCCGCTTCCTCTGTCTTGCAGCTTCGGCTCAGAGTCACAGTGGGCAATCGTGCCCCCGAAAGCTCCCTTCCAGCTAAAGCAGAGATCAAGGGACTCTCCTGGAGGGGCTTCATGTCCATTCCCAATGTACAGACACAAGCTGCATCACAGCTGGGCTCTCTCCAACCCTCTCCGGCCCTCTCCGGCCCTCTCCGAGCCATCTCTGGCCCTATCCGACCCTCTCTGACCCTCTCCGGGCCATCTCTGGCCCTATCAGACCCTCTCTGATCCTCCCTGAACCTTTCCGGGCCATCTATGACCCTCTTTGACTCTTTCCAGCACAACTGGCTAGAAAGAAAGAGCCTTGAAGCAGAACATTTCCCTGCAGTCCACGGCCACCCAGAGACAACGCCCACCACCTGGCCCTCACACCAGGAGAAGAACCCGCCAGCGAACTGAAATTGACTTCTGCCTTAGCTGCAGAGATAAAGAAAGTGTGAAACAGCTCTTTTCTTCTAGAACTATTTTTAATGTGAAAAGGGAGGATAAACTTACACTGGTGCAGAGAAATTCTGAAGTGATCACAGATGTATGAAGTCCACATCATGGCTGTGTGTGTGTGTGTGTGTGTGTGTGTGTGTGGTTTTTTTCCCCCTATCTCCCTGGGGTGCCTGCTACAAAAACAACACTGCTCTCCCTGGATGCCTGCCTGACATACCAAACCTGATTCGTTAGTGGATATTTTTATTCCCCGTTACTAAATTAGGAAACCAGAAAGCGAGGCAAAGGATGTTGCCAAAGGAGAAGAAGGGCCTGCTCAAGATTCATTAACTAAGGGCCTGAGCCAGACCAGCCAAGTTCTTTAAGAGCCACTCAGGCTTAAAAATAGAAGCATAGCAGGGACTAGGGCCAAACTGGGTCCCGTGCTCACTGCCAAAACCCGCGAGACAAACAAACAAATAAACAGCTTTTGTATGTACTGCCAGAGTCAATAGGAAACAGCCACCCTCAAGAGCTATAATAAGCTACCTTAGGAAGGCCAGCAAACAAGGTGCACATTGCACGAGTTTGAAAAATGTCTTTAGTACGGCTTTAAATAGACCAGTTGGTCACCTTTTGAAAAATAAATTAGTACTTTAATGTTTGATGATGTTTCTGGATTTTTTTTGGGACTGCATAGAAAATGCTGGATGGAGAAAAAGTATTCTACCGTTCCCCAGCTCACAGCCCAGTCAAGCGCCCAGACGGAGAGAAGGCGCCATATGCAGAGTCAGAAGGCGAAGAAGAGGAGGAAGAGGAGGAGGAGGAAGGGACAGCAGATGGAGGCTCCGCGTGCGAGTAACTGGTTTCGGATGAGCGCAGCACTGGAGCACAGCGTACCTGGGGGAAGGGACCTCAGCTGATTGTTTGCCAGGCGCAGGTGTCGCAGGGAGCGCAGGCGGCCGAGCTCTGGGCACAGGACCTGCAAGGCATTGTCGCTCAGGTCCAGGGACTGCAGCTTGGCCAGGCTTCCGATAGCTAGACACAAGGAACACTGACGTTACTAACAGTCAAGCGGTTGGCCATGTCCTTTTCCTTCTCTCGTGGCCCCTATATCCCATAGGATGGCTTACAACACACTCACAACTCTCTCATGTGCACCACCTCTGAAATAATCAGCATTTAATACCCCCCCAATTCATCTCCATCAACATAGACCTACAATCAAACCAAAGTTTAGTCATCATTAATCACCCCGATATTAAATACAGAACATTACACTCAAAACTCCAGATGATCTGATTCACTGTGTGAGTGTTGATCATACACACGGCCTCAGTAAACACTGCGAGATCAGTCAGTGAAAATCCTTGTCAAACAGCATCTACTCTCTCTAAGGTCCATTAACAGGGAGTAGTAAGGGCTTGCTTCTGTCTTCAAAAAAGCAACCGACTGTGAGAAAAGCTCAGACCCAGTAGGTAAGGACACTGTTATTACCAGGGACAGGACCATAAAACATGCTAGAACGTCTTAGAGCATGATATCGACCAGCTGGGATCAGGCGAAACTAAAATTGTGTGCAACACCCTGAGCATCTTCACACCATTTCAGGAACAAGATATTCTAACTTCACTGCCACTGCTAAACATCTGCAAGACAAAAGCTTCTTGGTTATTTTTTAAACTTACATATACTGTAGACCATGCATGCAAAGAGCTAAAAAACAAAATCTCAAAGCAAGGTAGCTTAAGAAGTAATATAGATAAAAATTCCCTTATCTCCCTGATAACTGGCCAATGAAGAACAGGCATGCTTACCAATCTTACTAGAATTCTACAATGGGTGTATGCAAAACTACAAATATTAGCCCAATAATAAACCCCTCTGTATCTGCAGACAAAGTGCCCTGGCTGGTTACGGCCAGATTCCGATTCTCGAGCTCTGATATTTCAGAGATCACAAATGTAACACACACTCAGAGCTTTCTACTGTCGCTGTACAATTACAACAGGAAAAGTAAACATCCGATAAACATCACACAGTCCCCCTGCTAGATCAAGGTTATCTTACATGGGTCTACCACAGGCTCGTTCTGAGATCTGCTGCCGGAGAGGCCAGCACATGGCTCAGCCAGCTTTGTGAGGTCTGAGAGCTGCAGTGTCCCGCGGGCCTCTTCTCCAGTTGTTTCCTAAATGCTGTACTCCCAACCCAAAACATTTCTATGTTACAAGTGACTTAACTTCAGTACCACAGATACCACAAGAATTTATTAAGCCTATGGGCACAAGTTACCAAAACCACACCAGTAACAGCTTCCTGATGTCCTCGGCGTTCTCCTCCAACATTGAGGAGGAAGCTGTTTCATTTTTGGATCAAAGGTCATGCTTCTCTCGCTAATGCCAAGTTATAGGCCAAGAACTGCAATAACTTTCAATGAATCATTAGCGGAAAAATTATTGATAGAAAATTAATAAAGGAAAAAGCCCACAGCAGGGCATTTCACTGAGCCAGTGCAGGTGAAGTACTGTACCAGGATCCAGTGTCCCACCTGGATCACCTGGATACCTGGATAACACCTACCTTCCAGTTATCCCCGTCTAATTGAAAGAAGAGGAAATTCCATATCTTAACCAGAATACTGTCAATCTAGGTAACCTGAATTTCCTCTGTATTTCCAAACACATTTTGAGCTACAATGTACCACCCATATCAATTTAACTTGAACTGCAATGCAAGCAGATTGTGCGATATGTAACAAACTACATAAAGAATTACCTTCTGGAATGATGACAATGTTGTTGGAACGGAGATACCTTTAAAAAAAGAAAGAAACAAAACTGAGAATTGTAAACAAATGCCAACATGAAAAATAATCTTTGATTAAATAAATAGGTGGATTCAATAGGCAAATCATTATATTTTATATATCACATGCATCGCACAGAAATAACAGATACTGTAATCTAGGAGTGGTGCATAAACATGTTGCTCAGTTGAGCTCCCCCCAAAGTCATTGTGACCCAAATCAGCATTTTATTAGCCTCTTACAGTATCTCTTGCATCTCTAGCTCTGCAACTGAAATCAAGACACCACTGCTGTGGGAGGTGAGACCAAGTTTATTAAGAGTGTACCTGTGCAACTTTGTGAAGATGAGGAACCAGTGCCAGGAATCCATAGACCGCACTACATGTTACTGCAAATTAATCCATCAAAACAGCATCAGCAGCACTGATGAACAAGTCTAGACAAGCCAGAGGCCTGAACAAAAGATGTTGTGAGCAATTCTCTAGTGACACCTAATGGATCACAGTCACTATGCACACCCACAAACAATACCTCAAGCTCCACTGCTTCAATCCCTCTAGGAATAGAGTGCAGAACAAGGGCAGTCGTGCATACAATACCACCAGCTATCTTTATATCTGAGGCACCAGATGTGTCTGTAATACTTTAACACTTTACACACTATTCTACACAAATATCTGTAACAGCAAGCGACCCACACACAAGGGACAGTGGTGTGGTGCTTAGCACTGCTGCCTCACAGATCAGGGGTCCCAAGTTCGGTTTCAGACTGGGATACCTTCTGTGTGGTGTGTGCATGTTCTCCCTGCGTTTGTGCAGCCTTTCTAGGAGGTTTCTGGTTTCTGGTTTCCTCCCAGAACATGACCGCTTGGTTGCCCGAAGTCTGTGAAGCGTCGCTGTACGGGCGTTAGGGTGCAGACCCCGTGAGGAAGTGGGGGCGCCTCATCCAGGGTACAATTCTGCAACTCAGTGCTTCCGGGATGGGCAGGGGGGGGCTGCTGTGACCCTCGCCGTGAATCAAGGTCATGAGAATAATCAAGATCTCTGCTCCTCATCCCACCCCTCTGTGGCGGAGCTAGTTTGGACACGGTGATGTCATCGCGTAGCAGGGACCTCAGCCGCCTGGGCTCACTCGGCTGGTTCCCTGTTGCGTTATGCCGGAGACCCGGGTTCGCGCCCCAGGTGTTGCGGGACGAACCAGCGGGGTGGAGCAGCGAGGGCACGAGCCCGTCGGAACCGCGATGGTCACACCTCATCCTCATTACCTAAACGAGGACAAGATGCGACTCACCGGGCAGATGCAAGTGGAGTTGCAGAATGTCAGACCACACTAGATGCGACTCAGAAACAATTTTTAAAAAATGCACAGAATCCCTGTACCCTGCCTGTGTATTCCTACAGGTTCCAGCCTACCACACAGGCCTTGTTTCCAGCAGAGCTGCACAACAGTAGCGCAAAAAACGTAGAAACAGTATATACTGCTACAAACGTATTATGAAAATCATGATCTCAAAGAATGTTTGAGAGTACTTAATTATCTTATCCATGTCAACAGACATATTATCTATAAGAAGCTGTAGTAGCAATAATAATAATAATAATAATAATAATCATAATAATAATAATAATAACCAGCTTTATTTCATTAAGTGTCTTCAACACAAAATACCGAACAGTGCTGATCATATTGAAAATCATGACAGGTGTCCCAATTTAATATGAATAAGATTTCACTGTCAGATACCTCATGATTTTCTGCAACGCTGCACAATATTACATAGTACTTGTAATACACTTACACTTAATACACTTGTAATATACAGTATAATTTAACTTAATCTTCTAAATTTAAGAAATGTCAACATCTCCCCCTTGCGGTCTGGTATTTGATGTTGAGGTGTGTCAGAAGAGTTTAAATTTGCTTATGATTGGTCAGTTTTCCAGTCACAAGACAAAAATAACTCAGAGACAGGCTTGCCTCTGGCATGGATACTTCCATCATACTACAAACACTTTTATGTTATTTCCAGTGTGTATACACCTTAAGAAGCAGCATCTGTATTTAGGATTATAATCTGCTGTTCATTGCAACGACACAAACCCGCAAGTTCCAGACCTGCCCAACCCTGATCTAAGCAAGGAAATAAATAATTCAAAGCTGTCCTAGGTTTACACCAGGGTTGTGAGCAGCATTATGCATTTTCTCCTAGTTGATTAAACACATTTTCTTTTACACGTAAAAAAGTCTCCACTGTTCTCTCTCTACACATGGGTTCAGCAAAGGGCAGGTTTAAGGATAGGGTGCTGTAATTATAACTTCACAGAACAATTATTCAATTACTTAACAGTTCCTGGAAGGGCTTATAGTAATACTGATTGAGGTGATGGGCACTTAAAATTCAGCACCAGCTGCAAGAGTCTGTATTAATCAGACCCCTGTGGGAAGAAACACACAAACCCAATTCACCTGGTGAGAGAGAAAAGGAGCTCCTCACAAAGCGATCATTTCAAGTTTCATTTAGGGGTCTTAATGATGTGTGAACTGGTTCCTAATTAAGACAGGATTTGTTTTCACTTGATTACACCTGGCGTAACCTGACAAATAATCATCAGGGAGATCTATGTAGGAACTTTCCCTACCCAATTGTTTTTTATATCTCCAAGTGAGCCCAAATGCAAATAAGCAAATACTCATTTCCTGCAGTTCCAGGTGAAATCATGACTGTAACTGACAAATTCCGTGCCATCGGTGTAGCACGTTTCATCCCAGTGGACCCCCTCTGCACAGGCGGGTCCATCTTGTCCACAGGTGAAGTGCGGCCCGTGTGCCGGCTCATTCGCTCTTCAACCGAGGCTCAACCACACAGCGGTCCGGGCGAAGAGGCGAGAGACCGCTTCACCGTTTCCATTGAGAGGAAAAAACAGAACGAGGCAATGTGATTCAGTGGAGACACTGGGATGAACACCCTGACTATGAGGAGCAGTAGAATGGGATGTTTATATTTGGCGCGATGACTCATCCAAATGACAGCTTCCTGCTGCACTGTGTCCCCTGTGGAGCTACTGACCGCAGAGGGAAGAGTGCCCCCTACTGGTTCAGCCATACTCAGGTGCTGCAGGAACCTCCGAGCTGACTGGGCAGGAATGAGATTTCACCCCCCCGCCTGCCTTTGGCGTCCTCTCGGCGCGTCTCGTCTCGACGCCCGCGCTCTCCCCCCGCCCAGCGGCACCTCTCCGCCTGGGCTTCCCGACCAGGAATAAAAGCAGGAGATTCCAACCTCGGCCTCCGAGTCAGGAGAACGGGTCTCTCGTCGAGCCACCGCTTCTCCCGGAGGAAAACACCCCCGGAAAAACAAAAACACCGGCCGAAGCCATGGCCATTCCGAGAAACACAGGGACCTTGGAATGCCACCGAATGATGAAATACGATGATCACACTAATAAGATTTCCACCTCGCTGGAGAAAGCACTTTTTAAATGTCTCCATTGAAGAGGACTGCTACTTTCAGTGGAGGACAAATATACAGCAACGTGTGTACTTTCACACTCCTGGCCAATGGACTGAATCCTATAAAACAAATTCAGCTACCCAAGCAACTTTAATGGAACAATATGCAACATAAGTGTTTTCAGACCATTCACTGTCCTGCCCTGCTCCATCACACTCCACATCGATGAGGATTTTTATTCAAGTGTTAAAATGAAATAAAATACTTTTGAATTATTTATGACTCTAATTATGAATACTTCTGCACTCTGGCCTGGCGTTCACTACACACTCTCTGTTGAAGGGGAAGCATTAGAAACAGAATTAGAGCTGGCACATTTATTAAAACACAATTTATTTCTCATCGGGGAAACTCACCCGCAGCACGAAAACACTTGTAAAGCCCAACTCCTCTTTTTTAAGGAAAAAAGAAATCCCTTGGAACTGACTGAATGACTTGCTTGTTTCAGCTGTGGACAGTAAAGAGTATTTAAATGCTGGCAGAACGATTCTGGTAAAGCTGGTTTTGAGCTGTTTTTAAATCAAGTCCCATGACTTGAATTTTCGCGAAGAGAAATGATTTTTCAGGGTCAGTTTAGCGATGTGTACAGCATACTCACAGTTCAATGAGATTTGGTAGCTTCTGGGCAAGATTTTCTGGCTGTAAAATACAAGCAAGGCAAAGAAGAGACAAAGATCATTGACACCAAAATCCATATGCAAAATACATCAAGAGCCAATAAAAATATATTTCTAGCAACAAAATCAATTTATGACTCCATGCACGTTCATATGGTAGGGACACTGCTAGATCTGCTTTATCCATGTCATAAGCACAGTTCACATTGGAAAGGGCTGGCTGTGATGTAACGGAGGACATGAAAATGCACAGAGGTCGCTGTGTAACCCTGGCTGTGCACAGACATGCTCTCTGTCCGTCAAGCTGGACTAACAGTGGACGGGCTTGTTGCTTGAATTTGTCCACATATTGTAGAATGGGGTAAGTAAGAATGCCCTGTAAAAGGACATCACAACTCAACATTAGTAACTCCCCGCGCCAACACACCTCCTCCATTACACAGTTCAGTCCAAATCACTCTCCCTGGCGCTGAGAGACCCAGAGTCAGCTAACAGCAAAGCCCACATTAAACCTCATAATAACATCATAAACATCATTAAGAATCACATCTTCCAATCTTCTGTGAGGTTTCCTGCGTTGGCTGACCATCGTTTCTCAGCAACTTGATGCGAACAGGTAAGGATTTGGCGGTGACACGGCCTAGAGCCCCACAAACCATCGTGTGCCGGATATCTCCGGACAGTTCTGTGACTCGCTGCCCTGTTTCGAGTCTCGCTCACTGCCTCTGTCGGACAGCTGGCCAATTCAAACCAGTTGCAAAGGTCCCGTCTTCCAGTGGCCACAGGCTGGATGACAGAACTAAGACAACCACAAAATGTCCATAAACAGTCTGATGTTGACAGATAAGGTCAGCGGACAGACTACCGTACTAGTCCACAGCTCCTGTGTCTTGGGTTTGATTCGTGTAGAGGCAGAGACACTGGGAAACTAGAGTCAACACCTGATGCTGTTCTGTAGTCTGTGAGCGTACAGAAAGAAAATGACGACCTCTGTTGAGCTAAACGGCCCATTCTTGCCATTAGCTTATCTTGTGTTGAATTAAAATGCACAGAAACTGACATGTAAGTATATATTATATTGCGGAGCCATTTGACCTTTAGGAGCTGTCTGATGGGACCACCACTTATCGCTATCCTCAAGGATCTATCTAATAACACCAACTAGTGCCGAGGCTACAGGCAATAACAAAACAAAATTCTTATAGATTTGTGCAGGTCCGTTACTTTAAATGCAAGACGAAAAATGAAAAAATATTTTCATACTGAACCACAGCACATTTTCTTGATAATGCATACAATTTCGCCAACTTTTTACTTAAAAAAAAACTCGCTTGAGATTCAGGCCTTTTACAGCCGACTTCTACGGGCATCATTGACCAAATACAGCTAAAGACAAGTCATATTTGTGTTTCCTGAGCAGGAAAGCAAAGCCGACGTTGCTGCGGAGTATTATTTTTTCGTTGCTCGCACACCATTCCTGTAATACACCAGGTTAGACCGCGTCTTCTCGGCTTCAGCAGCGCCACGTCTGGCCGGCAGGGTGTCGGGCTCAGGCACGGCGCTCCCAGTACAGGTGTCACAGAGGACGCAGCTAAAACCGCACGATGCCGCCGCGGGTGCGGGACACTGAAGAGAAAGGCAGGCAGGCAGACAGCCCGAGACGCGTCGTGTTCACACCGGGTAAGTCCGCTGAGTGACAGCGGCCTGGGGAGCTGCTGCTGGAGGCCAGGCAGGCCGACTGCTGCCAGACCAGCGGTGCGGCGTGAAAATAAACACGCCGTGGGAAGAGATCAGGGGGCTCAGGTGCGCGGAGCAGAGACCACCAGACCGGGGGCGACCCCTCGTGCAGAGCAGCAGTGGCTTTGTCTGCCTGAATTACTGCAGGAAGCAGACTGGGCCGCGACTGTCTGTGTGACGGGCAGGGCAATGTACTCGGACGTCTATCAGGAAGGTCGCATTTTCGCACCAGGTCAACACGCTGCAAAACGGAAGGGGGTCAAAGTATCACAATTTAAATTTAAATTTCTGTGATTTGCATGAAGTTTGGAAACAATAAAAGTTTATAGGTTATTGCTGAGGTCGCAAGTGGCGTGTCAAAGGTATTTTTTAAATGCGTTTTTTTTCGTTTCAAATTTTTATTGAACATCAAATAATACAACCAAAATAGAAAACGTAAAAAGATAAATGAACAGAAAAAAAAACACTACCAGACCGAATTGCAAATCATTTAGAAATTTACATCTGTAAATAGTTTTTTTTTTATTGAACATGATATTGTAACGCATACAGCCACCATTGCAGGTTGTTCGAGCCGGCTTACCAGCGCAGTGACGTCACCGCCCTTCCCTGTGAATAGCAGGGACCGCAGACTATTTACATTACCCGGAGGCCCGGGTTCGAGCCCCCGACTGTGGGGGGCCGACCTGAGGCGGCAGCGGCGAGGGCGCATACCTACGTGAACCCCGGAGCGCTACAATATCTATCCAGTTTTACTAACGTGTCAAGGCGCTGACGTCTTCAGCTGACGTCATTGTGACGGCAGCTGCGCTCGAGGTCTTATAAGGCGCCTCGCCTGCGCAGTAGCGTGTGGCTTGCGCGCGGACGGTAGTCGGGTGGTTCCGCAGGACTGGGTGCTGATCGCGAAGACCGGACCGGCTGCGGACAGTCTGCCGGGTCGTGCCGGGAAACGGGCTGGCTGGATGGCTGGCGTCATGCTCTGGAAGGCGCGGACTGGCTCGGTGAGCTACCGGGGCATCCCAGGGCGCCCTATAGACACCGGGACCAGCCGGGCCAGGACCCACCAGCGATCCGAGCCCAGCGTGCATGCTGGCACAGCTCTGTGTGCCCCAGCTAGCGAAGGGAGAAGGGGGGACAAGGCTACACTGCCTCCCCGCTCTGTCTCTGAAAGTCCCAGCTCGATGCTGTACATAACTGTTCATACTGTCAATAAAATTATTTTTATACGTGCGTGGGGTACGTCTCTCGTACTGTATGGATAGCAGTCCCAACATGTGAAGTGTAAAACGTAAGAGATATTCTTTCTTTCCCGCAGCTCTTTTCATCCCACAGTGCTCCACACGAAGGCAGGGACACTATTCATCCTCCACTGCAGAGCACATCAGGGGAGGAGAGAAACCGGACACCATGCTGAGAATGAGATCTTACACGGCTTAGCACCTGTGCATCTGCGCCAGTCTGTGTGTAAAAAGTGCAGGAGCTGACTTGCTCAGTGTCATGTCATTTGCCAAACCGCTCTATACCACACAGTGTCGCGGGAAGCCGGAGCCTACCCGGCAAGCAACGAGCGCAAAGGCAGGGTACACCCTGGACAGGACACCAGTCCATCGCAGGGCAAGTGCAAGTCAGTCATACACGGTGACAATTTGGAGCCCATGGTAAAGGCCGAGGGGGGGAATTTGGCCTGGACACCGGGATAACTCCCTGCTCTTATCGAGAAATGCCCAGGGAGCTTTAATGACCACTGACTTGCTCAGTGTAGCCTTCGCAAATGTGAACTGAATTTTGGCACCATACATTATTTGCTTCCATAGGGGAAAAAACCCTACATAGAGCACCAACAGAGACGTTAACGTCCGGCCTACCAGAGTGGTCAAGGAGTTCCTCTTCATGTAGAGCCTCTCCAGGTACTGCAGGCCCTCGTCCTTGAGCAGCTCCAGCGGGAACTTGCTGAGGTTCCTGTAGTTGAGGAACAGGTTTTTGTGTCGCTCCTGCTTGGCCATACAGATCGTCTCGTGCAGGTCTGAGGCCATGGCAGCAGCGGGCCTCTCGCCTCTCGGGGAACCTGGCTCTCCCCCCGTCACATCGTCGTCCCACGGAGCGCTCGCCACGCGGCCTAGCAGCCTCAGCAACGGATAGAGGAAAAGCACCACGACTTTTAAAAACAGAAACCCAGAGCAGCGTCTGCGCTGTGCAGCCGTGTTGCCATTAAAGTTGCAATGGCTTGTCAGCACACAAGCGGTGCATTATGTTGTGCACAAAAAGGACTTGTACTCATAATGCAAATGCTTACAGGTCAGATTTGAAAGCTTGTTGTTCTCAGAGCTGAATCTGGTGCTGTGTTTTTTTTTCCTCTCCAACTAAAGCCCACATGCAGTATGTTTACATGAATATATGTGAATTACTTCCAAACGTATCCTGTCTGTCTGCATTCTCACCTGCTCACTTTCATATTATTACTTACAGAAAACTCTTAATTAGATTTCGTTTTCGGGTTTTTTTTTTTAAAAGTTCCTCTTTCTGGATAACAATGCATGAACCATTAGGCTACCTGTCCGACTGCTCTCCCTTTCCTGCACCTGGCTGGGCCGAGGTGTCTCACCCTGCCTACACACAGAGCCGCAGGGAACAGGCTCTGAAAACTGAAAGCGCACCGCGGCCGCTTCATTCCAAACGCCAGGTATAGTGATCAAAGTGCAGGTGCATCGAGATCATTAATACATAGGGAATACACATTGGGAATGCTGTGCCGATATTATTACAGCCAATATATTCCTGCTACTTATAATACAGTAAAAAAAAAACAATTTTAAGTGTTTAAATCACTAAACAAATGAATGCGCAGTATTTGAATCCCGTATTTAATATTCGGTCCCACACCCCAAGTCTAGACAGTACACCGCGGATAAAGAAGCGATCCCGCAATGCACAGCCTATTTCTCTAAACAGCATTACATTTTTAAAAACAGACCATAACACTGCTGTCAACACTAACACGTCGAGTTTTTAGCCTTATGTTAAACGCTCATTAATTATCAACAACTGCTCTTTCAGAATTAGCTCATTCTGGCAACGATTTCTCATACTGGAGAAAACGAATCCGATTAGGGGATGATTCAAGTGCAGGTCTACAGCCCTGTAAAGTCTCTCCATTTTTACAGTTTAACAATAAGTGTTTGCAAACTCACCTGGATTTGGGAAAAGACTATTTACATTACATATTGACCTCCTTTCAGCTGTCATTCGTCCAATAGACAACAACCCAGAGCGTCATTAGGCAGTGCGCCGAGATGGGCCTGTGGATAACAACGTACAATACAAGCGACCGTAAGCGTAACTGTCGATAGGTATTCTGGTCCTTGTAGTTTTTTTTATCACACGGCGCGTCAGTTTCGTGGCCATCGAATTGGTGACATATATACACCAATTGTAATTCTGTACAACGTTATAGATTGCATAATAACACGTTTTTCTGTATGTTGAAGGTTTATACATATCCGTGTAACTACGTCTTTCGATTTGTTCCTACCAAAAGCTTTTTACATAGTATTTTTAGATTTGATGATAAGGTGAGATCTTTATGTGCCCTGTAACAGTGATACTGAAATATACAAACTGTCCATTTGGGGGGAAAAAAACGTACATACAACGTACATACAACTGGAATCGGAATAAAATCAGTAACAGTGAAATCCGCCAATAAACTTCTCCCCTTTTTAAAAGTTGCTTAAATGAATGGTTTGAATTAAACGTATTATATCTGACCTCGCATAAAAAAATTCTGAAGTACTTTTTGGTCCAACACAAAAGTTATAACGAAGGATGAGTTGTAAAAGCCTTGCATGTTGCTGCTTTGAGATCGGATTTCGAGGGCAGACTTGCCTGCAGTCTCTCGGCTATTGGCTCTGCTCTACGACAGTCAATGGCGGTGTCTGCTGTTGCTAGAGTTATTGGGTCGGCGTTCGGCCGCCTGAGGTAGAGTCAGAGTGACGAATAAAGACTGTCCTAACGTAACGGGCAGATGGCCAGGCATACATTTCGTGTTTTCAAGGAACGAAACTTGAAGAAATATGAGCCTTAACCTCCCTACCGAGGATGCGGCGGTGGACAAACAGTGCACAGAAGCGTAAGTTGTGCTTCAGGACACGCGTGTGAAGAAACGGCGAATTGCTGAGACGAGCTGTGAATAGAAGTCGAGACCCCTGTTTGAGAAGGAAGGCGTGTTGCGGGATAATAGTAGCGGTAAAAGCCAAAACGTTAGCTGGGTTGATGTGTGGGGAGAAGCCCCCGTGTATGCTTGGGAGCTTTTTAATTTGGAAATCGCAGGGATGCAGGAATGCACGGTAGGAGTGGGAACCGTGCAGAGTACGCTCAGTGTGCATCAGAGGGCGCTACTCGGCTCAGAGTGACCGACTTTGGGCTCATGTTGGCTGATGGGGTGGACGGTGAGTTAGAAGGCGTGTTTTACCTAACATGCACTTGTGTTCAATTAGTAATAAAGCACATAACAAAGTTTAAAGATGAGAGGAGCCCTGTGGCCCATGTAGCCGATATAGTTAGTATAGATGATAACTAATTGATCCAGGAGTCTCATCCAGGTATTTCTTAAAGGAAGCCACACTTTCTTTTTAGAGGACTGGAAGAGGTGTTAGTGGGGCCAGCAGGGGGCGCTCACCCTGCGGTCCATGTGGGTCCTAATGCCCCAGTATAGGCACTATACTGTAAACAGGCGCCATCCTTCAGATGAGACATAAAACTGAGGTCCTGACTCTCTGTGGTCATTATAAATCCCAGAGTGTTTCTCGAGAAGAGTAGGGGTGTAACCCCAGTGTCCTGGCCAAATTTCCCCCTGGCCTTTACCAGTCATGGCCTCCTAATAACCCCCATCTCTGAACTGGCTTCATCTCTCTGCTCTCTTCCCCACTGAGAGCTGGTGTGTGGGGAGAGGACTGATGGGGCTGCACACTGGGGGTGGTGGAGGGGATCCCCGTTACCTGTAAAGCACTTTGAGTGGAGTGTCCAGAAAAGCGCTATATAAGTGTAAGCATTTTTTTTATTATTATTATTATTATTATTATTATTATATGAATATGGAGAATTGTATTACACCTGAGAACAGAAGACCTTGCTGTACACAGTGCTCGTGGGAGTCTAGAAGAAGCTACCCAGCTGTGTCACTGAGGACGACTCTATTGCCATTATCAAGCAGTGACTGGATAGGTCTTTGGGTCACTTACTGAAACTCTGAAAAACTCACGGAGCTCTCCTCTTCTGCAGACAAGAAGCTTAAGACTGAGGGCTCCTCTCTGCTTGTTCAGCAGCTCCCACCTGTCAGTAGTCAGCTGTTGTTATGGTCAGTGGCAGCTGGACAGGTAATAGGGACACCTGGGCCTGGAGCATCAGAATGAAGTCTAGATGATGAGCAGAAGTCAGTGACTGGATATAAGCCAAACAGCTTTAATAAAGTTGTTGTTGTGGTTATTATTATTATTATGCAGCCCTGAAGAGGGAAGAGCCAGCAGCAGCAGCTCAGAAGGACCCCCGCCTCTGGACAGGTGTTCAGGCCCTGCAGAGAGAGCCCTGGCCACAGCTGTCACGATGAGCCCTGAGCACAGACTGCAGCAGAGTGAGAGCAGGGCACAGGCCTTCGCAGCTGCCCAGGAGGTACCACACCCGGAGGAACACTGAGTGCTCTGCATCACAAAGCATCACAAAGTTAGCACTGAACCAGGTGGTGATGAGAGTCAGCACACCGGGCTCACCTGTCTGTTTGAACCCTAACCCTACAGTGCTGTCTGTCACCTGTCAGCCCCTGGACACGCGTCCAGATTTCAGTGTGTGTTTACAGCTAAATCCACACTACTGTCAGTAGCTTAGTTTCAGGGCGAGAAAAGGAGCTTAAGACTGTGGGCTCCTCTCTGGAGGAGATACCGACTTGTTCAGCAGCCCACACTTGTGCAATTTACCTGTTTAACTGTTCCAAAGCTAACCTCTCTCCAGAAAACCATTTCCTTGTTTCCAAAATTAGACATTTTCCCTTAGTTTTGGTTACACACCTGTGCGATTTGGAATTCCGGCGCTGTTTCAAGACGCCTGTGCCCACTGGGATGAGAGCGCTCCTCCGAGGGGCCCGCCAGCAGGGGCTGTTCCTTACCCGGCGTGCTGTCAGCCCCGTGGTGCCTGAGCCGAGAGCTCGCCTCAGACAGGAGGAGCGGCCGGTCTCTCAGCGCGGCTGGCGTAGGCCTGCAGGCACCCAGCGGGCCGCTGTTCGCTGGTGAGCTGAACGAGCTGTGACCCCAGTCCAGCTCTCAGTTTTGCACCAGTGTTCCAGGGAGCTTGGCCACAGTTGCCCTTGCAACATGGCTGTTGACCTCAGCCTAGCGACATCCGAGCAGTGACCCTCAGCCCGCCGTGGGAGCAAGAGCCTCAGCGGCCTGAATCCCTGCGGATTCTCCTCGCTGCACTTCTGACTTGGAATGCGTTCAGGCCTCAGATGAATGCCCATGAACGTTATTTACTTTTGACACGGAAAACACCTGCTAAAAGGTACTGCAGGCATCCACTTCATGGTGGGGAAAAGTTCTTCCTTTACCTGGAATGCAGATTTCAGGGATTCTGCCTCTCAGGATTAATTAAGGTTTAGTAGATTCGTGTTAGTTTTTACAGCTTGACCAGTGAACGCAGCGGCTCGTGCGCTGGTAACGGTGCCCTGAGCTTCGGTGCCACTGTCTCTCCTCAGGCTGACGCTGCCGTTCAAGAGCTGGTGCGGTGTGTGGCGCTGGCAAGACTGGTGCACGGGGATGCGCACTGGAAACTGGCAGAGGCGCATGCCAGGCTAGGTCAGGGCTACCTGCGGCTGAAAGGTGAGCGTCCCCTCTCACCGGAAACTACACGGGCGAGCTAAAGATGCCTCTGTTTGGTGCTTGGTGTTGTGTCTTATTCATAATACCCAAGCTACTCATTTTCCCCCGGCAGGGCTCGTTAGTGTAGTATCGTATCAGGAGTGCAACTTCACTGCTCTGCACATGCAGGTTACCCACCACTCTCTGTGCCTCAGGGCTGGCGTTGCAAGCCCAGGAACACATGGAAAAGGCCAAGGCCATTGCCATGAACACAACCCTGGAGCTGGCAGGCAAGCAGGAGAGGGCAGATGTGCTGCGATGTCTCATGATCATCTTCCAGACGGAAGGAGAGGCTGCCCAGCAGCTGGGCAAATATCCTTTCCCAGAATACCTCTGCGGTGGCACTGCAGGTGAAGGTTATAAACCTGGAGAGACTGGCTCATGTGGTATCATTGGGAAGCTACAGTATAAATCTTCAGAGAAAGCACAAAAAATTAATTTCGTTTTCTGTGGAGGGAGCACTTTGCGATACGGAAAATCTTTTCTTAAAAAAAGACATTTCTAGACTGTAATGTTGGTCTCTGGTGAAATTCGACCTGTCCTCTTAGATAGATACTTTATTGATGCCGTGAGGGAAATTGCAGTGCAACAGCAGCTTAGCACAGTCAACAAAGCACAGTGTAATGAAATGATACAATAATGCAACAACACAATACATACAGTGCAGTCAGTGCGAAGTGCACTGAAAAGAGTTGCTCACAGTACAGAATATACAAACAAAAAACAGAACAGTACACAAAAATTGTATTGTGCATTATAAATATAAAAATATATTGCACAAGTCCCTAGCATATATTGCACAAAAACAGTTGTAAACAGGAAAAACCAGATGTAAGCAGAGAGTTTAATGTTTAGTTTAGTCTCTTCAGCACCGGCGCGAGCCGGTGTGGGTTTGTGCAAGTGTGAAGGGGAGTGAAACTGTTTCATCTGAATGTTCAGATCTTGTAGAGGCGGAGGAAATGGGGAAGGGAGTAGTTGTAAAGTGTCAAACGGAGGAAAGGGGCAGAGATTTCCTTGACGGGCCCCACCCTGAGGAAGGCCGAGCAGAGGCTGGAGAAGGCGGACAGGGCCGTGGCGGAGCTGCAGCAGCTCGGAGGAGTGTGCGGAGAGGACGCACTGGGAGTCCAGTTTGATGTGGCCATGAGCACAGTCAGGTAGGGGATGCTGTACGAACACTGAAACGGCACCGAGACACAGTGTACTTATTGACTTGTCGAGAGGAAACTGTTTCCAATGCTTTTAAAGGTTGTTAATGGTATTTACCTCGCCCTTTTCAATATCGAAAGTTAGAAGAGCTCCACTTGGGTGTCATACTGGAAGTGCTTTGAAACCAGAAACTTCTCTGGGTATTGCTGTCAATTCCCTGTCATGTGATGCACTTATTAAGACATTCCCGTTCTATTTATTTCCTTTGACTCTCGCTGTATCATGTTCAGGGTGTGAAGATAATGACTCGCACAGCTTCTGGCACCAGTGGCAGTTAAACTTATGAACACACTTCATCTCTAGTTGACAAGTGTAGTTTCTTTCACCTTAACTGTGCATGAAGATCACACCTTTTTCATTTCTCTTCTGCTTCATATTCATGCCTCGGTCACCCCTGGTCTGTATTCCTGTGTTTAATTATTAATAAATAGGTCAACATTACGTGCATTAAATGGGTAAAGCAATCCATGTAATATATGACAGGCTAATTGTTTTGAATACAAAATATATTGTGACACTACATTACAGTGCAAATCACTTGTCCACAGTTGAAACATCTTGTAGATAAATCAGATCAATCCAGGTCCTACATGGGCACACAACTGTTGGTTTCAGATTTAGCCAAGCTCTCAGTTACACGTTTGATCTCTTAATTGACTTAATGATGGGATTACATTGAGCTGTTTGTCTGTTTTCAGGTCTTTACCAGGTCTGTTTGGAGGTCGCCCTTTATTGCATAAGCATTTCACAAGCATTATAAAATTTCTAAATTTGGAGTAGAAAAAATAAACTTGAAACTATCCCAATCAGGAATCTAGTTAGCTCAGTTGAGGCTTCAGTTAGGTGGCTAAGCTCGGAGGGAATGAAACCAGTTTTGTGGAATTCCAGGATCAGGATTGGGAACCACTTTTCAAGATCACCTCATTCGCTGCCAGTTAGACACACAAAGCTGAAAAACAGCTGTACTTTCAGAGTCATTGTCTGCAGAATTAATATTCTTCAAATTTCCAGCAATGAGTACTCAACCCATACATTTGTGACATTGATTCGATTTTAGCTCTCCAATAGGTAATGATTATTTTGCCAGTATGCGGGTCATGAGTATTCAATGGTAAGTACAGTATTTGGCGCTATTTTTTTACTTTTTGACTAAAAAACAAAATGTGTAATCTTCAAGTCAACCACGAGAGGGAGCTCCAATACACAAGACCAGTTTGAGGAATACGTCCAATATCAGAAAGTCCGGGTTCAGGTTAAACCAGATCTAAGACAGAATAAAGTAGTATTTTTCTTACATACTTTGTCCTCCATTCGATTTAAAGCTTAAAACCTGTACTTTCAGTAAAACTAGCAGCAGCATAAAATCAAAGTGCTTTTAAAATCACCCCTGCAGGTTTTAAGTTACAGTATGCGATGCAAAAAGTGAGTTTTCCTCGTCAGAGTGAACAAAGAAATGGATATTGAAGCCAGAAGTGAGAGAAGTCAAGATAAACTCTTCAGGGCGAACGATGGCGCTGTCTCGTCTGTGCCACGGGCGTGCCGTACTGCATGAGATTGATTTGTAGCTTTAAAAGAACAAGGTGTCAGTTTGTCTTTCCAGTTAAGTTTGACCTGCGTGATCTTTCCCCCCGGCTTGTTGATGAGGCTCATCTGTTGTGTTGCTGAAAGCAAATCTCCACCTGTTAAGGGTCTTGCTACGTGTGAAATCTAAAGTGCTGTATAAATGCAACACTTAATATGTACTCTCTCATATTATGAGCAATAGTAATATTATGGCCAAATGATTTTTTTTCATTCTTAATACTCTTGCAATTGATTTCCCCCGAACTGCTTAAAAAAGGAAAATGATTTCCCCTTTCTACCCGTATATTCTAGCTGTGGTACAGTAGGTTTGCTCCTTGAAATACAGTAGTTACATTTTCTTTTATAACAAGGGGAAGCAGAATTTGCTCATTAGGAAAGTCTTTTTCTGTTGCAGTTGGTGTCCGATTTGCAGCTTACCCCAAGCGAATGTATACCTCTCTCAAGTCCCAATGCTTTTTGGTTCTGCAGTTGTTCAGGTTCAGTGCTGTAGCAAGCGCTCCTCTCTTCAAACTGGCCTCTGTGTTCCATTACTGAAGATTTTCGGAATGTTAAAATGTTACAATGACAGCTTTAACACAGCAGGGATCTATATGAATTCTGTTGCCAATTTTTTTTTTACAATATTACTCTGAAGCAGTTTAATTGCAGAAGACTGAGGGCCTTTGATTTCTTGTGGGGGCTCTCTTGGGCCGGGGACTGGCTGTCAGGCTGGAGGGCTTTCAGAGCATGAGAAAGCAGGATAATTACTCTTTAGCTCTCCATACAAACGCCTACTCCTTTGGAACACTTGATAGCACATGCGGCTGGTTTTTCCTTGATGCGATCCTATGCAGAGAAGGAAGGCCGCGGCCTGAGAGACAGGAGAGCGTAGAGCCTCTGGGAGGAAGGCGGATCATTAAATATGAAAGGTTTTCTGTCTGCTGATGGTCAGAACGCAGCGCTGCACAGTGGTGCTTCAGATATTCCGCTGACACACTGCGCCTCCTCAGTGCACCCAGGAGTCAAAGCTGTTTCAAAAGTTTCAAAAGCGTTGGATTTTCTGATATTTCAAGGCAGGTCGGTTCAAAGAAGAACAAAACAGCGGTCGAAATCTCAGCCTTTTCTGTTCAAAATCAGACGATTCTTTCGTTGTGCACTCTCGTCTTCGGCTTTCGAGTGACGGGAACCCCTGTGGCCAGATGGGCAGGATGAGGAAGGTCGGCAGCTCCAGATCTCGCAGGAGAGAAATGTCTCTCTCCGCCATGAGCTCGACCCCTCAGGCACCTGCGCAGTCGTGGGGTTTGTGGTTTCGCCAGCCGTTCCCAGTCCCAGACCCGGCTGTCCTGCTCCTTCTGGTCACAGCTGGGCTCAGATGGTCAAAGAGCTCACCCTGTGCTCGATGCCAGTGCCTTTATCAGTTGAGCCTCTCAGGAACTCTGCCGTGCTTTTCAAAGATTGAACCTTTTAAACATGACGAATATGGAAGTTCTCAGTCATTTTCATGTGAAATGTAGGTTTGCTGCCTTCACGTCTGGCAGTACTGTGTCCTGTCTGGCAGTCTTATAATTCTGCTTTGGCCCACCTGGACCCCTTCAAACCCCAGGACAGGCCTGAAGTCAAGATGCCTTGTACATGCAGTCCTTCACTGAAAAACTGGATCCGCAGTAGCTGGCTCTGAAAGGAAAAACAATAGTTTTGCCACTACAGATATATTTACTTTTTCAAATACAGTCTGTATAATATACAGTAGTCATAGAGTGTGCTGTGTGTGGATACTGAATACAGAATTTAGATCAGCAGATGTCCAGAAGCTATACAGAGTGCATATCTGGGCTTTTCCACTGCATGTTTAAATTCTAGTTATGTTGGCAGAAGCAAAACTGATCTGGACAATGAATGGCCATCTGTTTACAACCAGGCAGTGTTGTTTATTCTTTTGGTAAAAGAACTTAAAAAAATGTGCAGACTTGTGCTGGAGTGAAAGATGACTAAATCTGTTTTCTTTGTTGCAGGATGAGTAGCACTTGGCTCCAGTTGAGACTATTAAGCCCTGGGCTTCAGTGGTAGACCCGTGATTTCATTGTAAGGATATGGGCCAGAGCAGGAACAATGATAGGAGAGCAGTGCTCTTTCAGGTCAGCTGGTTGCCATCATTTTAACTCTTCCATGACTCCAGCAGGAGAAAACTGCAGAGCAGTTAACAAGATTAAGAAGTATTAAGATACTGGCATGACTAGGGTCTAGTAACTGTCGAGTCAGACAGTGTCAGCAGAAGCATAGATGTCGGCTTGGCCCATACTTTGTGAATCATACAAAATCATCCAACTCTGAGTTAGACTTATATAAGAACCTATGATACTCTACAGACAAGAAGCCGCATTTGGCCCACTTAGAGCATTTGGTAGCTGATCTTAGGATCTCATTCATCCAAGAATCTCATCAATCTGTTTTTTGAAAGGTGCCAGGGTATGGAAGTAACTTCTTCTAGACTTCTGCAACCCTTTGTCAAAAAAAGTGCTTCCTAATCTCGGTTTTAATACACATTGCTGTAGTTTCCACTTCCCTATGGTTTGTGTTTAAGTGGAGGTGGTGAAGAAGTTCAAGGTGTTGGCTGTGCCAGGTCCGTTAGGATTTTGGACACTTGAATCGGGTTCACTGATTGTCAGCATCTGTTATCAGTTACTAATTGGAGTAAATAAGACGGGCTATGGTGTTATTTTCTCGCCGGGAGGGATGGAAAATAATCTCTTTAAAGATGAGCCAGGCATAACTGTGCTGCATTCTTTGAAACGAAGAAGAAAAGCCCAAAGGAAAGCTCAGGAATTTTCTTACAAGGGAGGGTTGCTGAGGTGTACTTGCTCGCTGGAGTATGCTGTGGGACAGGAGGACATTGTGCCCAGGTCTGCAGTACGGGCTGGTGAAAGTCAGAGCTCGCCAGCCTGACATTATTTGTGCTGGCAACCTGCATTCTTGGCAGCCCGTGCCAAAGTGTGTGCACAGCTGCCATACAAGGCCAGGGAGGGCACAGCAGGCACTGGGATTAATGATTCTGTGTACAGCGTGAGGCAAGAGGTGCTTTTCAGGATGCTGTAAAAAATTGTTTTGGATAATCTGACTTCAACAGAAAGGAAGCTGATTAAGAGTCCATTTGTATTCCATCAATTTGTTATTCACATGTACTGTAATAGCACCTTACCTTCGCCTCCTGGGTACACTAAAAAGTCATTACTGAAGAACTTCTGCCAAATCCTGATAGCACAGCTGGGGGGGGATGAGATAACCACAATCCCAAACAGCAACTTCATCTCCTGTCTAAAGAAACACTTCAAATTGAAAAGTCTGAAATAAAACAGCCCCCTTAAATTTGCTTAAAAGGGCAGGGCATGATCTTTGTGACAAAGGTTAGGTACTGTAGATCCTTGAGATGCTTAAGTAGTTCACTGAGCTGGAATTTATATTGGGATATTCAGAATTAAACATATGGAGAGGCTGTCGTATTGCAGGCAAACTCCCTACCAGCATGTGCTAATACTTGTTAGTTGATGTGAAGGGAGTATATGCATCATATATACTTGCAGTAACTTGCTGAAGGGGTCAGAACATGTGGACTGAAGAATTGCCCCCACAATGTTCCCAGTGTGCGACCAGAATCCTTACCCTGTGGCCCTTTACGACCACAGCAGTGTTACACCAGATCTTGTTATTTTCAGATTTGAATAACCCAGAAAATGCATGAATAAGCCCTGATAGATCTGCAGAGCTCTCTGTGCACAGGAAGCTGGACCTGGAGGGTTAGTGCAGCCATGTGTCTCTGACACCAAAATTCAATTGAAAATCCATTAAGAGATACGATTCCCTCTGCGATGAGGCCAGGCTGTCCTTAGAATGTGGATTGATGAGCTTGTATTGAGTTTGCCAGGATGATGTCAGCCTGCATTCGGCTGTCACCTGGAGACAAGCAGCAGCGCAGACAACAGAGGCACGCAGGCCTTTTGTCCAGGCTATGCCAGCGTCTGGTGTGTGCTGCGCTCAGTGGAAATGAGCAGAGCTTGCGTGTGAAACGCTCTTCGCTGGCTAAATTCTTCGAAGGTCAGAACTCTCTCGTTTAGGCCTTGAAAAATGTTCAACCCTAATAAAGTCATCTCCGCAAAGGAGCTGCTTTGGAACAGCAGGGAGAACATCTCTTTGTCAGGTCATATTAACCACTGGTCGTCTCTCATGCTTGTTCCACTCATTCTTATTCCACAGTCTTTCTTATAGACCTTATAAACTTTATTTTATATAGCGCCTTTAAAGGTGGCTTCTCAAAACTCCTTACAAAATGACAACAGCGACAATAAAAAACATACGCAACAATAAAAAAAGATATGCATGATGAGAATACACAGAAGAGACAGTAGATGGTGGTACTAAGTACAGTAGGTGCAGAGGGGTAAAGAACAGAACCAGTTAAGTAAAGGCTCTTCTAAAGAGGAAGGTTTTGAGTCTGGATTTGAAGGAGTTTCGAGAAGGTGACTCTCTGATATGCTTGGGGAGAGAGTTCCAGAGCTTAGGGGCATCACAGGGGAAGACCCTGTCACCCATAGAGTGTAGATGGGCTTGGTGGACAGATAGGAGACCAGAATTAGAGGAGCGAAGGTTGCGAGGTACCACTTTACTAACTGTTTTTGCAGTTATTGATGATCCTGTGTAACGCAATTAACTGTATGTTACTTGGTGCAAAGCTGTCAACCAACTAAACAGTTCTGTGTTTTAGTTCAAGTAGGTATGTGGAGGTATAGGTTATGTATAACCTATATACCTATAGGTATAGGTTACCCTTCAGGTAGTCTTAAAAGGGCAGTAGGGACTCACATACACTCTTAAACCTGATGCAAGAGCGGACTCTGCTGTCTGAGGAGAGCGGTGCCCTGCGGCCTGAAGCGGGCACCCAGCAGGCTGCAGCCGGAGACGTGCTCTCCTGTCTGTGCCCGCAGGCTGCCAGCGAGGTGCTCTCCTGTCTGTGCCCGCAGGCTGCAGCGGCGAGGTGCTCTCCTGTCTGTGCCCGCAGGCTGCAGCAGCGAGGTGCTCTCCTGTCTGTGCCCGCAGGCTGCAGCGGCGAGGTGCTCTCCTGTCTGTGCCCGCAGGCTGCAGCGGCGAGGTGCTCTC
Source organism: Atractosteus spatula (assembly GCF_055471065.1). Taxonomy (NCBI): domain Eukaryota; kingdom Metazoa; phylum Chordata; class Actinopteri; order Semionotiformes; family Lepisosteidae; genus Atractosteus; species Atractosteus spatula. Next base: position 56,874,246 of record NC_142712.1, read on the forward strand.
CTGTCTGTGCCCGCAGGCTGCAGCGGCGAGGTGCTCTCCTGTCTGTGCCCGCAGGCTGCCAGCGAGGTGCTCTCCTGTCTGTGCCCGCAGGCTGCAGCGGCAAGGTGCTCTCCTGTCTGTGCCCGCAGGCTGCCAGCGAGGTGCTCTCCTGTCTGTGCCCGCAGGCTGCCAGCGAGGTGCTCTCCTGTCTGTGCCCGCAGGCTGCCAGCGAGGTGCTCTCCTGTCTGTGCCCGCAGGCTGCAGCAGCGAGGTGCTCTCCTGTCTGTGTCCATGGCTGCAGCGGCGAGGTGCTCTCCTGTCTGTGCCCGCAGGCTGCAGCGGCGAGGTGCTCTCCTGTCTGTGCCCGCAGGCTGCAGCAGCGAGGTGCTCTCCTGTCTGTGCCCACAGGCTGCAGAGGAAGCAGGGGCGGCCAGCGGCAGCGCTCTGCCAGTGTCAGCGGGCGCTGCGGGTGCTGCAGGCAGCGGGGAGGGAGGCCAGCTGGGAGGCGTGCTCAGTCTACAGGGAGATGGCGGCCATTGAGCAGGCGGGAGGGAATGTGGACGGAGCCATACAGCACCTCCTGCAGGCAAGATATTGGCATAGCACCTGCGCTGTAATTGCCTGCTCCCCGGGTCCGGCCGCCTTGCTGCCGTCTGGTCCAGTCGGCATTTAGAGAAATCTTCAGTTATTAAAAACATCTGCCGCAGCCGGGCCAATTAAGACCCTTCCAGTGCATCTGATCTCATGGCAGAATGAGGGTCTGTCCATTGCAGCTCTAGATTCCTTTCTCTTTTTCCCATCAGTTTTAAATGTCACCCGTCAGTAGTTGTCCCAGTCCTGATGTTGAATGTAAACTCCAGTAATAGAGACTGACCCCCCTGGTTTGACCTTTAGCGATGTCATAGCTTGTCTTTAAGGAGAATAATGTGTCACATGAAGTACTGTATGTCAGGGATGTTCAGTCCTGGTCCTGGGGGGTCTCTTTAAAGCAGCAGCACCTGAACAGCTGAGAGAAGCTGATAACTGGTCCCATTAAGGTAATAATGAGCTGAACTGGGATGAAGACTTGCAGACACACTGGCCCTCCAGCACCAGGACTGGACACTCCTGCAGTACTTGTTAATTTAAGCTTATCCATGTTACAAACATCTGACGATTATATTGCTAAAACACTGACCACAAACAGCAAGATTAAACCAGGATATTCCTAATCAGAAGAGCCTGCAGTGATCTTGCAGAGTCACATGGCGGATGGTGTGTTCCAAAAATCGAAACGAAACATCCTTTTATTTCCTGAGAGTGCACGGGAAGTTGACTGTTTTGCAGAATGGGTTATTGCATATTCTTCGGGAGTTTAGAAGGATGTTTTAGCTACAGTACTGTGGATGTTTTCCTGCTTTAGGGGTGAAAAATATAAGGAACAACTTTAGGAGACACCGATGCATTCAGCAGGACTGGAACTGAACTAGGAAACCCAGCTGCAGCTGCGGTGTTTGTTTTCTGTCAATGGGCTCCTCGTGGTGCCTCACTGGCCTTGTCTTGTGGGACTCTTTGGCAGGCTCATTCCGTGTCTCTGAGTGTGTGTCCGGGGAGCGTGGAAGAGGCTGGTGCTGCTCACAGCTTGGCTTTGGCTTACTCCAGGACTGGGGAGAGCGAGCACAGCGGTGAGCCTTCCCATGCCAACGCGGGGGCTGGTTCTGCGGAGCGGATTGGCTGTGTTTAATCAGGGAAGGAATGCAACATGCCCTTTCCGGCAGCCAGCTGGACTTCTCGGGCCCCAGTGTGTTAACACCCGAAATGCGGACCACAGATCTGCTACTGCACACGCCGTTGTGTTGCAGGGTGTCGGATTTCCGGAGGGGGGGGAAGCAGATGAAGTTTGCAAGGTTTTTGCACTCATTTAAAATATGAACTTCTGTACTTTGAAAACCATATCAGAGTCCAGGAAATGCTTTTCTGCCCGTCAGGACACAAAGTGAATTGAAACATTTTGAGCTCCTGCACACACCTTAATCTTGTGGCCCTGCAATTTATAATTTTAAATCACAAAGACATAAGAAGTAAAGTTTATTAACTGACTAAAGTGGTGCAGAAAATAATACAATAAATTAATGATATTGTAAAATAATCAATGGAAAGCGTTTCAGGGGGAACATGTTTGTGAGATACCTGAGGGCATTCTTCCTAGACGAAATCCAGATCTTCCCAGTGATCTGGAAGATCTGCGGTGATCTTTGAAAGTTTAACCTCATGAGTTTGGGTGAGAAAATTTAGGACTGTGCAAATAATAAGTGCCGTATTATGAGAAAACCGCCAGCTTTGTGTACAAGAACAGTAACTGATTGTACTGCCTGGAAACTAGAGCAGTTGATACTAATTTAAATATATAGAAGTACCATAAACTAAGGATAACCGGTATCCTTAACGTGCCTAAACTGCCACTTTGTCCTCTTGTTGCTTGGCCTCCCTGCAGACAGCGCGGTGCGCTTCTTTGAGCAGAGTCTGAGCAGCTATCGGAGGACCCTGGGACCTGAGCATTCCCTCCTCCTCTCAGCGCAGGACGACTACTGCCACTTTCTTCTCATCTCTGGGCAACGAGAGGTCAGAACTCGCGGCCTGACGCGTCCTAGTCCTGTCATGACTGGCAGCGGCGCTTCTGTGTGAGACTTTGCGGGACAGCTTTGAAGGAGATCCAGCAGTCCCTACCAGTACAACAACCACTGGGACTGTCCCAGATCGCCCTGGTTCCTACCTGAGCCACCCTGGAGGATTTCTTAGAGTTCATCTGTGGCTCGAAATTGTTTCTCAGCGGGGCTGGTAGCTCAGCTCTGAGAGTTGTCCTGTGATAAGATTGATGCATGTTTCACTTTTTGCTGTGTTACAGAGTGCAGTTAAGATGTTGAAGGAATCGCTGCCCCTGAAGGAGAGCACCTTTGGGCACCTGAGTGCAGAGGTGGCAGAGACGTACTGGCTGCTCGGGGAGGCTGAGGTCTCCCAGGGGCAGATCAGAAGAGCTTACAGAACGCTGAAGAAGGTAAGAGTCACACACGCGGCCTGACAAAGGCACGTTACTTAAAGCAAAGGAATAGGCGCTCGGCCGGCCGTGAAGTAGCACGCCACACGAAGCAAAGGGTGGGGGGCATGGAAGTGATGAGGAGCCACAACAAGTCCTGGACAAGATCAGCTGAAGACGGTCGGTGGGTTCTGATGTCTGTTTAAAACGCTGATTAACTCTGCAGGGGCTGTGTGAATCCGGGGACGCTTATTTTTCTTGAAGATATTTCGAACGAGTGTGTCGTTTGCAGTCGTCAGGAAGATGGAATGTGTAGTGTGTGTAAAATGGAGACAGAGTGGACGCAGAGCAGTCTCACTGTGAGGAGTGTTACGTGTTCAGGAGGTGGCGGCAGGAATTCAGACCCTGGTGTTGGGCGTCTGTGCTCACTGATTTATGATGCTGACTTTACCAGATCCCTGGCTCAGGAGCTATTTAAGAGTGTGTCAAATACCACACAATAACACCGTGGGGTTCTTCTGTCTTTCTTACACTTACCTGCTCTTGAGTACTGTCAATAATATGAAATCCAACATTAACCATGCTGATTAGTTTCCTGGTGTCAAGAACTGCACGCACCTATGTCCTATCAACAGATACCTAGGTACCTGTTGGAGTGTGTGCAGTCACAGCCCTTTCACAATGCAATTTTTAAGACAAGTCTTGATATCTTTGTATGGACAGCTGTTTGTAAGAAAGACTTATAGAATAAAGTCATCGAGTTTCTTACCCCAAGTAAAACTGTTTCTGTTCCTCTAGGTTAGTAATTGAATTTGCTTAATTTGATCTGGTTTATCGGATTAAGTATTTATCATAGGGAAATGGGTTGTGGCAACATCCTTGAAGACAAAGAGGATCTGGGTATTTAATTAAATAAAATGTATCACCAAGAAACAAGGACCACATTTCTGTACTGTAGCTGTGAAGAATTGTAGGAAGGATTATTGAAAGCTGCACATTTAAGAATGCACAGCATGCATAGGTATGCTTAAATAATCAGCACTGTTTCTTTTCATCATTGAATCTCAGTGGACTAAAGATAAATTTGTGCTTTGGAAAGCATTACTGTATTTGCAGATCTGTTAGTGACTTGTTCTGCTATAATGGGCATTCATGTATCATGTAGCAGATTGCCACACAAAAATATAGCTTTATTTCCCTATGATATAATACTGAATGACCTCAGCTGTCATTAGCCAGGTTTGTTTTGTTTTCATCTGGTGATAGAATAAGGAGGAAGAGGCAGCTCCTCATTGTACTTCTCCCCCACTGATCAGATGGAAAGAGAAGGAAGGTTCTGTCACTCACTGTGTGGAGTCTGGGCTTTAGCCGGCCAGGAATGTTCTGAGTAGGACTGGGATCTCTGACATGTTAAAATTATTTACTGTCATCTGCTTCAGACTATATTCTGAGAATAAACAGTACCTTAATCATTAGGTACTTGAGATGCACAGAAAAGTTCTCACCTCTAGTACAGATCCAAAATGTCCAACATTAATGAGTAAGAAAAGTTTTCACAAACAAACCCTATCATTTCCAAATTAAGAAAAAATAAAAGAGGAATGTTTTCTTGCTCTTAATGAATTGTCTTACATTTTTTCCAGTGTTTACTGATTTGTTATTTTAAAATGTGTAAGAATTCACAGATGACTAGGAATCACTTAGAAACAGAATCAGCGTTCATGAGCTAGTCATGCTAACTTGGTAGTAGAAGACAAATTTTACATGTTACCACATCTCTCAGGACAGGAACAGCACTGTTTCATTTACCAGCCCCCACGCAGTCTGAAGTATATAATCTCTTAATGTAGGCAACTTAATGTATTTTACTGTGGGTTAGATGTGGGGACTTGGTGCCTGTCCTCCCAGGAAAGGCACTGCTGGGCTTACATGCTACAGCAAGGAGTTTTAGCCTGTGCAATAGGAAAAGGAGAATTTCTTAGCATGCGAAACGGCCATAAGAAAGTTCCTGTGTTCTCCTAAATGTGTTCTAAATTTAAAAAGGGTGGGCTTTAACAGCGCACTGATGGGGAATTCCTGGATGCTCCTGCCG